>NC_137071.1:45468803-46668803 GCF_951640355.1 Cnephaeus nilssonii
ACTCACGGAAATCTGCCGGGAAGTCTGGATTCTTGTTTGTTTGTCTGAAGCTGTGATAGCAGTTCTCTGTCCCCAGTGGCTGCAGGGTCCTGGTTTGTGTCAGAAGCCAGGATCCGAGTCTCGGGCAGCTCTGTTTCCCAAGATGGCGTGGTCCTCACCTTCAGGATTTTAAGAATGTGCGCTCTAGCTGGTTTGGCTCAGTAGAGAGAGCACACACAGGACGCAGCTCCACTTCAGGGAATTTGGCACGCCGGACACAGCTGCCTGGGATCCCTGACTCACAGCGCATTCACACTAAGAGCCAGCGACCCCAATTGTTGGTGCGTGCACACACAGGGACCCTGATTCTCAACGAGAAACCACACAAGGCAACGGAGACTTTGACACTCGAGTCTTGGTGCAGACACAGGGAAACTCTTGACTCCTGGCACATGCTAAGGATCTCATTTTCGGCACATACCAACAGTGTGGTGCAGACAGGGCCCCTGATTCTAAGTGTGCACACGAGACCACACGGATCACTGGGGACACTGACCCTGGGCAAGTCTGGTTCCACCAACCAAAGGCAGCCACACGTCCTAGTGTCAGAGCACTTCAGTGAAACTAGGGTGGAGCGAAGTCCCCACAGCACACGGCCCAGGTCCACGCAAACGGAAGCTTGAGCTTTCTGGTAATAGCCAGAATGGGGAAACGAAATAACTCACAGAGGAAAGAAAATGTGGAGTCGCCAAGAAAGGAAATTAGTGAAACTGAAGCTTGCAACATGACCGAAAAGGAGTTCAGAGTAATGGTCGTGGAATTTATACATCGGATGGATGAGAAAATCAACAACTTATGCAAGAATCAGGAAGAAATGAAAAGTGATATAGCTACAATCAAAAACACCATGGAAAGTTTCAACAGTAGACTACAAGAAGCAGAGGACCGAATTAGTGAGTTAGAAGATCAGGTACAGAAACAAGCTCAAGCTGAACAGCAATTGGAGAAAAAAATTAAAAAGCAGGAGGAAAGCCTAAGGGAGCTTCGGGACAACATGAAACGAAGTAACATGCGTATAATAGGGCTGCCAGAAGGACAAGAAGAGCAGCAGGGATTAGAAAATCTATTTGAAGAAATAATGACAGAAAACTTCCCGGATATGGGAAAGATAAAAGTTACGCAAGTAAAGAGAGTCCCAAGCAGGATCAACCCCAAAAGACCCACACCAAGACATGTCATAATTTCAATGGCAAATATAAATGATAAAGAGAGAATCTTAAAGGCGGCAAGAGAGAGACAGAGAGTGACCTACAAAGGAACACCCATCAGATTGTCAAATGATTACTCAACAGAAACACAACAAGCTAGAAGTGAATGGAAGGAGGTATACAAAGTGTTGCAAAGCAAAGGACTGAATCCAAGAATACTATATCCAGCAAGACTATCAATCAAAATTGAAGGGGAAATCAGGAGCTTTGCAGACAAAAAAAGCCTCAGGGAGTTTATCACCACCAAACCAGCAATGCAAGAATTGCTAAAGGGAATACTGTAGAAAGAAGAAATAAACAGGTAAGAAGGAATACAGACACAAAAATAGATATGACTGCAAACAAATACCTTTCAGTAATAACTTTAAATGTAAATGGACTAAATGCTCCATCAAAAGACATCGAGTAGCTGAATGGATAAAAAAACACGACCCATGTATATGCTGTCTACAAGAGACCCACCTCAGAACAAGAGACTCACACAGATTGAAAGTGAAGGGATGGAAAAATATCTTTCAGGCAAATGGAAATGAAAAAAAAGCTGGGGTAGCAATACTTATATCTGACAAAATAGAACTCAAAGTAAATGCCATAACAAGAGATAAGGAAGGCCACTTCATAATACTAAAGGGAGAAATCCAACAAGAAGAAATAATACTGGTAAACATATACGCTCCCAATATAGGAGCACCCAAATACATAAAAAAACTCCTGGAGGATATCAAGGGAGAGATTAATAGCAATACAATCATAGTAGGAGACTTTAATACCCCACTATCACCACTGGACAAATCCTCTAAACAAAAAATCAGCAAAGAAACAGCAATCCTAAATGACTCACTAGACCAGATGGAATTAATTGACATCTTCAGAACATTTCACCCCAAAGCCACAGAATATACATTCTTCTCAAGTGCACATGGGTCATTTTCAAAGATAGACCATATGTTGGGTCACAGGCAAAGTCTCTTCAAATTCAAGAAGATAGAAATTATATCAAGCATCTTCTCAGATCACAGTGGCATAAAACTGGAAATCAACTACAATAAATACAATCCAAAGAAATCAAACACATGGAGACTAAACAGCATGCTATTAAACAAGGACTGGGTCACCAGAGAGATCAAGGAAGAAATAAAAAACATCATGGCAACAAATGACAATGAAAACACAACAATCCAAAATTTATGGGACACAGCGAAAGCAGTCTTGAGAGGGAAGTTCATAGCTCTACAAGCCTATTGCAAAAAACAAGAAAGAATGGTAATAAATTACTTAACCCTACAACTCAAAGAGCTAGAAAAAGCACAGCAAGAAAAGCCTAGTGTAACCAGAAGGAAGGAAATAACAAAGATCAGAGCGGAGATAAATGACATAGAGACCAAAGAAACAATACATAAGATCAACAAAACCAAGAGCTGGTTCTTTGAAAGGATAAACAATATTGATGGACCTCTAGCCAGGCTCACCAAGAAGCAAAGAGAGAGGACCCAAATAAACAAAATCAGAAATGAAAGAGGTGAAATAACAACAGACCCTGCTGAGATACAAAGGATTGTTACAAAATACTACGAACAACTCTATTCCAACAAACTGGACAACCTGGAGGAAATGGACATATTCCTAGAAAAATATAACCTTCCAAAAATCAATCAAGAAGAATCTAAACAGCTCAATAGGCCAATAACTATGGACGAAATTGAAGCAGTCATCAAAAAGCTTCCGGCAAACAAAAGCCCGGGGCCTGATGGCTTCACAGGAGAGTTTTACCAAACATTCAAGGAAGAACTAAAACCTATCCTCCTCAGACTATTCCAAAAAATTCAAGAGGAAGGAACACTTCCAGGCTCCTTCTATGAAGCCAGCATCACCCTAATACCAAACCCACATAAAGACAACACAATGAAAGAGAATTACAGACCAATATCCCTCATGAACATAGATGCCAAAATCCTCAACAAAATTCTAGCAAATCGGCTCCAGCAGTACATCAGAAAGATCATACACCATGACCAAGTAGGATTTATCCCAGGAATGCAAGGATGGTACAATATCCGCAAATCAATAAACGTGATACATCACATAAACAAATTGAAATATAAAAATCACATAGTCATATCAATTGATGCAGAAAAAGCATTTGACAAAATCCAACACCCTTTCTTGATAAAAACTCTCAACAAGATGGGAATAGATGGCTCATACCTCAACATAATACAAGCTATATATGATAAACCCACAGCAAACATCATACTCAATGGACAAAAACTAAATACATTTCCCCTAAGAACAGGAACAAGACAGGGATGCCCACTCTCACCACTCCTGTTTGACATAGTACTGGAAGTATTAGCCATTGCAATTAGACAAGAAGAAGAAATAAAAGGCATCCAAATTGGAAAAGAACAAGTAAAGCTGTCTTTATTTGCAGACGACATGATATTGTACATAAAAAATCCAAAAGACTCTGTCAAAAAACTAATAGACTTAATAAATGAATTCGGCAATGTAGCAGGATACAAAATTAACGCCAAGAAATCTATGGCCTTTCTATACACCAATAGTGAACTTACAGACAGAGAGACTAAAAAGGCAATCCCATTTACCATCGCGCCAAAAAAATTAAGATACTTAGGAATAAACTTAACTAAGGAGGTAAAAGACCTATACACGGAAAATTACAGGACACTGAAAAAAGAGATAGAGGAAGACGTAAACAGATGGAAGAACATACCATGTTCATGGATTGGTAGAATCAACATCATCAAAATGTCCATACTACCCAAAGCAATCTATAGATTCAATGCACTCCCCATTAAAATACCAATGGCATATTTCACAGACCTTGAAAGAACTCTCCAAAAATTCATCTGGAATAAAAAAAGACCCCGAATAGCCACAGCAATCCTGAGAAAGAAGAATAAAGTAGGAGGGATCTCAATACCAGATTTCAAGCTGTATTACAAAGCCACTGTTCTCAAAACAGCCTGGTACTGGCACAAGAACAGACATATAGATCAATGGAATAGAATAGAGAATCCAGATATTGACCCAAACCACTATGCTCAATTAATATTTGACAAAGGAGGCATGAACATACAATGGAATAAAGACAGTCTCTTCAATAAATGGTGTTGGGAAAATTGGACAGATACATGCAAAAAAATGAAGCTTGATCACCAACTTACGCCATACACAAAAATAAACTCAAAATCGATACAGGACTTAAACATAAGACGGGAAACCATAAAAATACTAGAGCAATCCACAGGCAGCAAAATCTCAGACATATGCCAAAAGAAATTCTTCACTGACACTGCTCCTAGGGCAATGGAAGCTAAAGAGAAAATTAACAAATGGGACTACATCAAAATAAAAAGCTTTTTCACAGCAAAAGAAACCATCAACAAAGCAACAAGAAGGCCCACTACATGGGAGAACATATTTGCAAATGGCATCACTGATAAAGGTTTAATCTCAAACATCTACAGGCAGCTTATACAACTTAATAAAAGGAAGATAAATGATCCAATAAAAAAATGGGCAACAGACCTAAATAGAATCTTTTCAAAAGAAGACAGAAGGAAGGCCAAGAGACACATGAAAACATGCTCAACGTCACTAATTATCCGAGAGATGCAAATCAAAACAACAATGAGGTACCATCTCACACCTGTCAGAATGGCTATCATCAACAAATCAACAAAAGACAAGTGTTGGCGAGGATGCGGAGAAAAAGGAACCCTCGTGCACTGCTGGTGGGAATGCAGATTGGTGCAGCCACTGTGGAGAACAGTATGGAGTTTCCTCAAAAAACTGAAAATGGAACTCCCATTTGACCCAGTAATCCCACTCCTGGGAATATATCCGAAGAAACTAGAAACACCAATCAGAAAGGATATATGCACCCCTATGTTCATAGCAGCACAATTCACCATAGCTAAGATTTGGAAACAGCCTAGGTGCCCGTCAGCAGATGACTGGATCAGAAAACTGTGGTACATCTACACAATGGAATACTATGCTGCCATAAAAAAGAAGGAATTCTCATCATTTGCAACATCCTGGATGGAATTGGAGAACATTATGTTAAGTGAAATAAGTCAGTCAATGAAAGAAAAATACCACATGATCTCACTCATTTATGGATAATAAAGAACATTATAAAATTGAACAAAAAGATAGATACAGAGACAGTAAAGCATCAAACAGACTGTCAAATTACAGGGGGAAGGTTAGGGAGAGGTGGGGGAGATAAGAGATCAATCAAAGGACTTGTATGCATGCATATAAGCATAACCAATGGATGCAAAACTCTGGGGGGTGAGGGCATATATGGGAGTGGGGTGGGGGGGGCAATGGTAAGATATGTACACATATAATACCTTAATAAAAAAATTGGAAAATAAAATAAAATAAAAAATAAAAATCCTGAATCTGCACGAGTAGTTTTTACCAGTGGTCTCAATGGGCTGGTATCCAAACTCTAGGTGTAATGTTTCAAAATGAGGCCAAACTCAATACTGAACAATCATCCTTACTGCTTAGCAGTGTCTTACTTCTAGGAATATTTTGCTACCAACAAATTCTCATCTATTATGGGGAAACTAATATCCATATTTGGCTCTGACAAATCAGTTCTTTTCCCTGTCACCCACCAGTTGACTTCTCCTAACCAATCTATCCACAACTATTATTAACCATCACAGCTCCAGTCAGCTCCTATTAAGGGCCAGTTTTGTGGATTCGTTTATTTTGTAAACTGAATACAGAAGTGGAGGGATCAACAACATCTTGTCTCCATCTAACATTTGCAAAGATGGAATATATGAAAAAAATAAGTAAACTATTAGCAAATTTAATGTGTAAGTAAACTAATTTTTAACTGTCAAAACGTTGCCTTCTCTCACCTGCGCTCTTACACATCAGAACAATAAGCAAAGGAGAATGAAGTTTTGCTCATGCTATGCAGTTGATAAAAATTTTAGACTGAAAAAAGCTACCCTTGTTGTATTCATTTCAAATAGGCATTTCAAATCTTATGGCGTCCAATCAAAACTCTCAATGTCTTTCTCTCTCTCTCCCCAGTATCTCACTCACAAAGGCACACCACACATCCACAGCCTGCAAGCCCACACACTATCCAGATGCTTAAGCCAAAAAAAATTTATGGCTCATCCTCTCATCTTTGATCTCTCTCCCTTTCCTGCCCCTGCCCCTCCTCCCTCCCCCTCTCTCACACACACATACATCCAATCCATTAGCAAGTAACAAACAGTGATGGATTGCTCCACTATCTAGGTATATCCTGAATCCCTATGCCCTTCTCACTACCTCCACCACTGCTTTAGTCCAGGTGAACATCATCTTTTGCCCAGATTAAACAATAGCCTTGTAACTGATTTCCCTGCTTAAATTCTTATTCCTATAATCCATTTAACTCATAGAAGCCAGAAGTGCCTTTTAAAAATATAAAATATGATACTCTCTATCCCATTATCCTGTTGTATTTTCTTTATACAATTAATAACTATTAGGAAATATCTTTTTTTTAATATATTTTATTGATTTTTTACAGAGAGGAAGGGAGAGGGATAGAGAGCTAGAATCATCAATGAGAGAGAAACATTGACCAGCTGCCTCCTGCACACCCCCTACCGGGGATATGCCCGCAACCAATGTACATGCCCTTGACCGGAATCGAACCTGGGACCTTTCAGTCTGCAGGCCGACGCTCTATCCACTGAGCCAAACCGGTTTTGGCAGGAAATATCTTATTTAATTGTTTATTAGTGTACTAGTGACCCGGTGCATGGCTTCGTGCACAATGAAAGGAAATTAATTAGAAGGTGGTCGGCAGGATGGACTGGGTGAGATGGGCCGGACACATCCTAGAGCCAACCTCCCAGAGTCCCTCCCTGGCCGGCCGCATCTGGGGCAGCACCAGGGCTCGAAGTGTGTCTGTGGAGTGAGCGGGGTCCCTCCGGCAGGTGGGGTCCCTCGGCCTGGCCTGTGGGGATCAGGACAAAACCAGCTCTCTGACATCACCTGAGGTGTCGTGGAGTGCCAGAGGGCACTCTGCAAATTTGCTGTAATACAGCATGTGGAATGCAAATGCAACTGTGCAGTAAACCAGATTCAAGGCAGACAGTGCCCTAGCAACAACATAATCTATGGCCGAAGGTGGACTCACACGGCCCCACGAGGAATCGGGCTTCCTCCTCTATGGTTTTGGGGTTGTCACCGAGAAGTGCCACTGCCAAGTCACTGCAGCTTGGCAGCTCCTGCGTTGAGTGTCTTCCCCCTGGTGGTCAGTGCATGTCATAGCAACCGTTCGGATGGTCAGACACTCTGGGACCCCTCGGGGAATGTCGGACTGCGAGTATTGGCCCGATCCCCACAGGCCAGCCTGAGAGACCCAACTGGTGCACAAATCCATACACCAGGCCGGTTTTAGCCCGATCCCTGCAGGCCAGGTCGAAGGACCCGACCGGTGCATGAATCCATGCACCAGTTCTCTAGTATGCATATAAGATCTTTGGTTAATATCTTCCCGCCCTCCCCCCTCCCACCTTCCCTCTGAGAATCATCAGTCTGTTCCATGTTTCCATGCCTGTAAATTGAGCATCTGCCCCTGGTGGTCAGTGCACGTCATAGCTACTGGTTGAATGGTCAAACAGTCGAATGGTCGAAAGGTTGAACGGTCAAACGGTTGCTTAGGCTTTTATATATATACTATAGGCCCAGTGCATGGATTCGTGCACTGGTGGGGTGTGTGGCCTGTGGGGATCAGCCCACTGCGGGAGCAGCTGCTCATCTTGGTCAGCCAAGCAGCACTCCCAGTGTGAGAGCACACTGACCACCAGGGGGCAGCTCCTGAGTTGAGCATTTGCCCCCTGGTGGTCAGTGTGCATCATAGTGACTGGTCGACCAGTTGTTCTGGTTGTTCTGCCGTTGGGTTACTGGGCTTTTATATATATGGATAGATTGTATGCCTCTCCCCATTAAAATTCAAGCTCCCTAAAATAAAGGACTTGGTTTATCTCTTTCACCATTGCAACTGCAACAAAAAGAACAGTACCTGGCATATAGGAGATGTTCAATAAGTATTTGCAGAGCAATTGAATGAATGAATGATTATTGGACAAACTTTTAGTGAGTAATTATCTAAAAAAAGCTGTGCTAGGTTCTATGGGTGATGAAGACAAAGATGGTCCCTGACCTAGATAGCTCATAGGAGAGACACAGACATTAAATAATTATAACACAATATTGTGAATGTAATAACGAAAGTATAAATCAAAGGCACTGGAAGGATAGAAGGGTCATCTGATTATATTTGGGTAAGATGCAGAAAGCTTCACAGAAGAGAATAAATTTGAACTGCAATTTGAAGAATGAGTACATTTTCCAGGCAGAAAATGTGCAATGACCATGGCAGGCAAAGGCAACAGCACAGACAAAGAATGGAGTCTTAACCAATGATGCAGAGCATAAGGATGCTGACTATTATTCAGTAAACAATAACTAGTTTGGTGGGTAGAGTGGAAGATATATATGGCAGGAAATGATTAAAAAAAGAAAGCTTCAAGAAGTGGGCTGTGTTGCTCTAACCGGTTTGGCTCAGTGGATAGAGCGTCGGCCTGCAAACTGAAGGGTCCTGGGTTCGATTCTGGTCAAGGTTGCGGGCACATCCCCAGTGGGGAGTATGCAGGAGGCAGCTGAACTGATGTTTCTCTCTCATCAATGTTTGTAGCTCTCTATCCCTCTCCTTTCCTCTCTGTAAAAAATCAATAAAATATATTTTTTAAAAAAAGAAGTGGGCTGTGGTCAGACAATAAATGGTTTTATATGCCTTGTGAAGAAGTTTGGTATTAATTCTTGTAGGCAGTGGGGACTCAATTGCAAACAAAAATAAAAGAGATTCATCCATTCACAAGAAATATTTACTGAGTATCTGATTGGATTTGCTTTTTTAGGAAGATAACCCTGGCAAAGTGGCAGGAGTGCACTTAAGTGGGGATCAAAGGGGAGGTAGGCAGAACAATTAGAATGCAGCCATCAATCCAGCTAGGGGATTTATTAAACACCATAGATTCCCAGCCGCACTCCAGAATTACTGAATCTAAATCTCTCATGATGGAATTCAAGAATCCATGTTCAATTTATTTATTTTACTTTGAAAGCAATACATGTTTATGGAAAAAATACTCAAACCCAACTCCTGCAACAACAAATACAATTACTCATACTATCCACACCACCTGCCCCCAGCAATGTCCCGTTGCTCCAGAGCAGGCGTCCTCAAACTATGGCCCGTGGGCCACATGCGGGTGTTTTTGCCGTTTTGTTTTTTTACTTCAAAATAAGATATGTGCAGTGTGCATAGGAATTTGTTCATAGTTTTTTTTAAACTATAGTCCAGCCCTCCAACGGTCTGAGGGACAGTGAACTGGCCCCCTGTTTAAAAAGTTTGAGGACCCCTGCTCCAGAGTGTCAAAGGTTGAGAATTATTGCAATATGAGCTCCAATTAAATAGGCATTTTTTCCAAAATTTCACTAATAATAAGAATAACCTGGGACACATTGTATTTCTAAGAGAGCTAAGCAGGCTTCTCCCCTCCAGAGTCAGATTCAGGGGATTTTACCTGAGCCTGGAAAACAAAAGCCAGATGAGTTTTATCAGGTAATTTGGGGGACAGGTCAGAATCTGACTATACAACACTCTGTCCCAAACTTTAATATACATAGGAGTCACCTGGATATCTTTCAAAAAAGACTGATTTAGAATCAGTAGATTTGAGGTGCAACCCAAGTTTTTACATTTCAAAGAAGTTACCATGTGATGCCACTGCAGCTGGCACAGGGACAAAACTTTGCTGAGCACTGGTTCTCAACCCTGACTATCCATTAGAATCACCTGGGGAGCTTTTAAAACTCTCAGTCACCAATCCTTTTCAAACTTCCAAAACAGAAAAGGAGATAAAGCTTCCCAAATGATTTTATGAGTCCAACATTACCCCAATACCAAAGACAGATGAAAACACTACAAAAAAAAGAAAACAATAGGCCAATATCCTTTATGCACATTGATGCAAAAATTGTCAACAAAAGGCTTTTTGTTTACCATGGCAGCCGGCAGGATGTGAGGGAGAGAGTGTAAGGGAGTGAGAGGGGAGTGTGTGATGTGTGTGGTGTGTGTGTGTGTTTGTGTGCACACGCACACGTGTGTGTGTGAGAGACAATTAGACATAACAAGAGTCTCGGGGGCTGGTGGATAAGGCTCTGATGAACAGGAAGCCCCTGATACCCCCACGGGAATTCCCCCCAGCAGGTGTGGCTCTGGCATGGAAACAATACCATCTTGAAGGGGAGAGCAGCCTCTAATAGGAGTGCAGCCACACCAACACCCAGACTGTCCTTGGACACCACCCCAGACAACTCAGTGAGCCACAGAGTGCACAGCACCCCAGCTAGAGTCACGCCTCCCTGGCTGTGGGCTCTGGGACCCCGGCAGTGAATGGCAGAGTGCACAACACCCAGGAAGCAGGCTCCAAGACCACCATAGGAAGTTGCAGAGTGCATGCCACCCTGGCCAGAGTAGTGCCACTCCATCTGTGGGCTCCAGGACCCCCAGCACCCTGGCCGCAGGCACCTGGACCCCACAGTGAGCTGCATGCCAGTGGGACCTTGCAGGCGACCGTTGCCAAGGAGCTGGAACCCTGAGCACATCCACAACAGCTTACACGAGGTCAGAGTTGAGCAACATAGTCAGACAACCTGTGAGGAGACGCCATCCATGAATGGAATAATAACATTCAACACCCAACGACATCAGGAAAACCCAAATAACTCAAGTAGGGGGCCTTCCTAGAACACCCAGATCAGGAGATCTGAGAGACTGTACCACTGAGTCCCACAAAACACCTACTACATAAGGCCACTAATAAAAAAATTCTGGGTGGCATAGAAGTTAGATGTAAGACATAGAAACAAATACAAAGACAGTAAAAATGGGGAGACAAAGAAACAATTCCAAAGGAAAGGAAAGGCGGAATCTCCAGAAAAGGAACTAAATGAAATGAAGGCAAGTAACTTGTTAGAGAAACAATTCAGAGTAATGGCTATAAGGATGCTCAAACATCTGACTGAGAATTACAAACAATTCAATGAGAATTATAAGTAGCTGAATGAGAAATACACCTACATGGATAAGAATCATAAGGAAATGAAGAATGACATAGCTGCAATAAAGAACTCCTGGGAAGGTTTCAACAGTAGACTAGAAGAAGGTGGGGACCAAAACAGCAAGTTAGAAGAAAAGGTAGAAAAAAAAAAAAAAGACAAGCACAGAAACAACTGGAAAAGCATTAACAAGCAAGAGGAGAGTTTAAGGGAGCTTTGGGACAACATGAAGTCAAGGAACATCCACATAATAAAGGTTCCAGAAGGAGAAGAAGCTGAGGAAGGAATAGAAAACCTGTTTTAAGAAATAATGACAGCAAATTTCCCTCACTTGAGGAAGAAAAAATTAACACAAGTCCAAGAAGCACAGAGCGTACCAATCAAGATGAACCCAAAAACCCTACATCAAAACACATAATTAAATTGGCAAACATAAAAGACAAAGAAAGAATCTTAAAGGCCACAAGAGAGAGACATAAAGTTAATATAAGGGATCTCCCATTAGACTATAAACTGATTTCTCAACAGAAACACATTAGACCTGAAAGGAATATTATGAATTATATAAAGTGATGAAAAGCAAGGGACTGAATCCAAGAATACTCTATCCAGCAAGGATATCATTCAAAATTGAAGGTGAAATCAGGAGCTTTGCAGACAAAAAAAAAGGTGAAGAGACTTCATTGCCTCCAAACCAGCAAAGCAAGAAATGCGAAAGGGACTGTGTTTAAAAAAAAAAATAGAAAGGGAGGAAGGAACACAGGCATAAAAAATAAAAATGGCAACAAATAAGTACCTATCCTATATAATAAAACCTTAATATGCAAATCAACCAAATGGCAGAAAAACCAGCCACTATGAAGCACACTGACCACCAGGGCCAGATGCTCAATGAGGGAGCTGTTCCCTAGTGGTCAGTGCAATCCCACAGGGGGAGCACCAATCAGGCAGAAGCCAGGCTCACGGCTAGTGAGCACAGTGGCAGTGGCGGGAGCCTCTCCCACCTCCATTGCAGGTGGGTGGTAAGAAGCAAGGGGTCCTAAGCTGGGAGGTGGACATCCTCCAAGGGGTCCCAGACTGCGAGAGGGCGCAAGCCGGGCTGAGGCTCCCCCCACAGTGCATGCATTTCGTGCACCAGGCTTCTAGTCAATAATAACATTAAATGTAAATGGATTTAATGCTCCAATCAAAAGACATAGGGCAGGATCAGAGTGAAAAAGGGCAATGGGGGTGGGGACATCTGTAATACTCTCAATAATAAAGATATTTTTTAAAAGATCAGAAAGGGACTGGATTATTTTAAGGAACCACAGAGTAGTTTATCCCTTGGATATTGTGATTTCGATTTAAGAGCATGTCATGAAACAACAGTAGACATTTTTCAGAACAAGCACACACACAAAATACGTGAATAATGGATTTTTTTTTTTACTTTGGACAGGTCATTCATATAATGTGTGAATTTAATAATAAACTTTTACATTTGTACTAAAAAATAAATAAAAAAGAAATCAGCCCTGATAAGATATTGAGAGGAGTGCTCACAAGATCAGGTTTGCAAATTATTCCCCACATATTCATAACAAAAAGTGCCAAGATAGGTTCCATATACGCCCAATAGTTTTTAAACTTTGGGAATTAACTGAATACTATGGAATTGCTCCCTGAGAAAAATATACATTAGCACATACTCACACATCTATATATATAAAAGCCTAAGTGACCAGCTGACCGTCCAGGGAGCAGATGCTCAATGCAGGAGCTGCCGAGCTGCAGTGACTTGGCAGCTGCGGTTCTTGGGTAATGCACCCAAGAGGAGGGGGGGAGAGGAGGAGCCCGATTCTCGGGTGCGTCACCTGAGAACCACCCTCTTGCAATCCAGGACCCCTTGGGGGATGTCAGAGAGCTGGTTTATACCCAATCCCCACAGGCCAGGACGAGGGATCCCACCGGTGCACAGGCACCAGGTCTCTAGTTAACATATAAAATCTGGGGAGGAGGTTGTTTCCACAAAATTCCTAATGGAGAGTTATTATTATACAACTAGAGGCCCGGAGCACGACATTCGTGCACTTGGGGACGGGGTGTCCTCAGCCAGGCCTGCACCCTTTTGCAGTCCAGGAGCCCGTGGGTGATGTCCGACTGACGGCTTAGTTGGACATCCTTAGTGCGGCTGTGGAGGCGGGAGAGGCTCCCGCCACCACCGCTGCGTTCACCAGCTGTCAGCCAGGCATGTGGCTGAGCAGTGCTCCTGCTGTGGGAGTGCACTGACTACCAGGGAGCAGCTCCTGCGCTGAGCGTCTGCCCCCTGGTGGTCAGTGTGCATCATAGAGACTGTTTGGTCTATTTGCATATTACCCTTTTATTATATGGGATAGTATTTGTAATAAAAATTCAACATTTTGATGGCCTGCTTAGAAAAAAAATGATAATGTCTTAGAATACTGGAACTTGAAGAAGCCAGCACTAAATCACAGGTGGGTGAGATGAGATGATGAAGAAAACAATGCCAAAAACAGAATTATGATATAATCCCAGATTCCAACTGTCACTTGGTACTGAATTGGAAAAGGAGAACACATGCCAAATGTTTCAAGTCTGCAGACTCAAGTAGGACACTGTTTATTCAGAAATACATGGCTTCAGGAGCTTGTCTTAGAAGCTGTTACACCACCATCCTCAGAGCCCCAATAGAGAACCAGGGACAAATGCTTTTAACTTTAGCAGAAGAGAATACTGAGATAATCCTTATGAAAGGCAAAAAGGGCACAAAATAAATTGAAAACCAAGTCTAAAAAAAACTCAAATCAAGGAAACAAAACTGGTAGGAAGCATTCCTAGAGAGAAGCGTAGTGTTCATTACAACTAAATATAAAAATCATTTTTTAAAGTATCATTCTTCCCTACAGATCAGCAATCTTTGTGCATTTGTGTAGGCATGTGTTCTTTCTGGAGGTGTTTATGTTGAAATGGTATCTGCTATAAATAGGCAGAAATCTAAGGGAGTGGGTTCAGTGTTCAGCAACTAAATTAAATCTCAATTGTGCCATTCAACTTTAAAAAGGAAAATTCCCTATCACGGACCTATTGCCAGAGAGACTCACAGAGCTCTGCCAGTTGGCTATGTATGCCCTTATGTATGCCCTATGTGTGATCCCAGGCTCAAGATAACAAGGCAAAGAAGCAGTAATGAGTCTGAACTGAGGCAGCATTCTGAAGTCTAGTAAATCAGACACTGTACCAGACATACTGCTTGATGGATGGGACAGTTCTTAAGCAAAGGGGACAGCTATCCCATGCAGATTTAAAGAAAATTCTAAAAGAGAAGTGTATGATTTATAACTAGAGGCCCGGTGCACGAAATTCGTGCAGGGGAGGGGGAGGGTCCCTCAGCCCAGCCTGCACCCTCTCCAATCCGGGACCCCTCAGGGGATGTCCTGACTGCCTCTCACAATCCGGGACTGCTGGCTCCTAACCACTTGCTTGCCTGCCTGCCTGATCGCCCCTAACCCCTCTGCCTGCCTGCCTGATCACCCCTAACCACCTCTGTCTGCCTGCCTGATCACCCCTAACTGCTCCCCTACTGGCCTGATCGCCCCTAACTGCTCCCCTGCTGGACTGATCGGCCCTAACTGCCTCTGCCTCGCCCCATACCCAGGACCCAGGATTCCCTCCTCCAGCCAGTCACAGGCACCCGGGACCCCAGGCTTCCCTCCCTCTGGCCAGCCATAGGCACCCAGGACCCAGGCCGGCTTTGCTCGGGCCGGCCGCAGCTGCAGGGGACCGTGGGCAGGTGGCTTTGCTAGGGCTGCAGTCGCAGGCGCCCGGGACCGCAGCCTGGATAGTCCTCATTCCTCTCTCGCAAGCTCATTTGTGCCTGGCTAGTCCCCAGTCCTCTCTCATGAGCTCATTTGTGCCTGGCTGGTCCCATTCTTCTCTCCTCAGTGTTGAGTATCTGAGCCATTAAGGCATGACAGCGTGAGGGCATGATGGCCATTTGCATATTAGCTCTTTATTATATAGGATAGCCAAGACATGGAAACAACCTAAGGTTCTTTCCACAGATGATTAGATAAAGATGTGGTACATCTATAATACTAAAAGGTTAATATGCTAATTAGACCAGACATCATTCCTGACAAAGCCGGGGCTGGAGGGAAGTCTGGGTCCCGGTGCCTGTGGGCAACCCAAGGGAAGTCAGCCCAAGTCCTGGGTGCCTGCCAGTGGCCGGGAGAGGGAAGCATCCCAGGTCCCAGATGCCGGAGGGAAGCCGGTGCCAGCAACCGGGGGAAGGAAGGCCTACTCTTGCACGAATTTTCGTGCATCAGTCTCTAATATCCTATCTAATAAAAGAGAAACATGCAAATTGACCATACCTCTGCTACACCCACAAGCCACGCCCACCAACCAATCAGGAGCGAGTATACAAATTAACCCAACAAATATGGCAGCGGCCATGGAGCTGGAACAAGCAGGATGCTGGGGTTGCCCCCGGCAATGGAGGAAGCCAAGCTTCCCGCCCACCCTGGCCTGCCCTGCCCTCTGCTCAAGGCTACAAAGTTTCAATTATAGAAGATAAATAAATCCCAGATACCTGCTTCCAGCCAGCCATAGCCTATGCTTGGGTTGCCGGGGGGGCGTGGCTGGCCTGCAAACCACCACAGGCCCCTCGCCCAGCTCACCCCATGCCCCAAGGGAACTCCCACCCTGATCTAGGACACCCTTCAGGGCAAACCAGCCAGCCCCCACCCGTGCACCAGGCCTCTATCCTATCTAATAAAATAGTAATATGCAAATTGACCATCACTCCAACACACAAGATGGTTGCCCCCATGTGGACACAAGATGGCCACCACAAGATGGCCAGCAGGGGAGGGCAGTTGGGAAGGACCAGACCTGCAGGGGAAGGCAGTTAGGGGTGACCAGGCCTGCAGAGGAGGGCAGTTAGGGGCAATCAGGCTGGCAGGGGAGCAGTTAGGCATCAATCAGGCTGTCAGGGGAATGGTTAGGTGGTGATCAGGCTGGCAAGCAGAAGAGGTTAGGGGCAATCAGGAAGGCAGGCAGACGAGCAGTTGGGAGCCAGCAGTCCTGAATTGTGAGAGGGATGTCCTACTGGGATCGGGCCTAAACGGGCAGTTGGACATCCCTCAAGGGGTCCCAGATTGGAGAGGGTGCAGGCTGGGCTGGGGGACACACCCCCCCTCTAATATATATACATATATATATATATATATAACTACTACTCAGCCATAAAAAAAGATGAAATATTACTATTTGCAACAACACTTATGAGAGTACTATGCTAAGTGAAAAAGATGAGAACCATATTACTTCACTCATATGTGTAATATAACACAAAAAGTAGTAAACAAACTAACAAAACAAACTCATAGATACAGACAATGGAATGGTGATTGCCAGAGAATAAAGAGGGTGGGGGGAGTGTCAAGATCATGAAATATGCAGTTACAGAAGCAAACTAGACTTCAGATGGTTACTACACAAAGTATACAGATTTTGAATTATAATCGTATACACATGAAAATTATATAATGCCATTAAGCAATGTTACCTTAATAAATTTAATTAATTAATTATTTAAATATAGAAGGACCTCACTGGGATGACACTAATACAAGAGTAACAAAGGAGGAAATGAGATACTGAAATACAGAGTAAGAAGGTCTGGATTGAAGTCTCAGCTTTACTGGGTAACTATACTGAAGTCATTTCAGTTCTTTACCTGTACAACAGGGTTAACAACAACAACTCTACCTGTTTCAAAGAATTGGTATGAAATGCAAACATCATCATAAAACTGATGCATATTATTGTCATTGAAATAATAAAGTCCTACATAAAGGTACAACATTTACTTGTCCACCATCTATCCCCCTGTTTCATTCATTACAGTCTCTGGGATTATTTTCTTTCTTCTCTATCTTGGCATAGCCACACTCCTGTATTAAAGCTGAGATCAAACCTGTATACACTTGGGATTTCCTAGATGTCAGCAGAAGAGCTGGGAGGGGCCCAAATCCCCATCTTATAGAAAGTAGAAGCTGCTGCAGAATAAGTGATCTCCATACAGACTTCATCAGTTCTAGGTGATATATAAGGTCTCACAATGGGTGCAAGCAACTTGAGGTGAGTGCAAAAGAAAGAGAATGTCCACATTCCCATTTTTGTCATTTAATTCATTTTATGTACATCTTTCATCCAAGAGATTTTTATTAAACTTTTAGGACATAGTGGGCTAAAGAAAGCAATAAGATCCTATATAATAAAAGGCCAGCAATCATAATGGCGTAATGATCGGAACGACCAATCAACCAGTCACTATGAGGTGCATTGACCACCTCTCGGTCCCTCCCCCTAGCCCGCAGGCTCCGATCACTGGATTGCCAACGGGGAACCATGGGGAACTGGGCTGGGTGGCAGCGGGGTGGGACTAAAGACTGGTGAGCTGTTGGAAAGCAGACCTCTTGGTCCCTTCCCCTGGCCCACAGGCTCCGATCAATCCTCAGTTTCTTCCGAAAGAAACGGTGCCTCCACTGCACAGCCTCTCGGGATGTGGACTCACCACTGTGAGAGGCTCCGGAGCGGGGACTTCAACAAGGACTTCAGCACCTACAGCGACCCTCAGCCTTCACTGCTGGGAGGTGGACGGAGAACATCAGCTTTAAAGCACAAACACCCTCCTCAGGAAGACCCCGCCACCTCCCTACTCCACAGCCGCTTCCAGGTCTGCAAGAAATTGCGCATGCTCCTCCCTGCGGGATGGGTGGGGCCAGAGCCTGAGCTGAGTGGTTCAGCAATGCGAAAGGGGCTGAGCCAGGCCGCTGGGCCAGTGCAGGGTCAGAGGGAGGGAGGGAGGGAGGGAGGGAGGGAGGGAAGAAGGTTGGGAGGGAGGGGCAGGAGCAATGGGGCAGCCCTGGTTCCCTGAATCTCTTCCCACAGGCATAGCCCTTCCTGGTTGAGTTTCCCATGTCATTGTTAGGGTTTTGGCTGTTGACACCGGCTGTGAAAGGATTCACAAGGGAGAGAAGAGACAGGTGCAGAGAGAGGGCATTTATTTTACTTCTTTAAAGGAAGCAAAGGGCCAGGTGCCCTTTGATGGCACAAGGCACCGAAGGCAGAGTGGGCTGTTCTTTTGATTGCTGGAGGAACCGGGGTGTGTGGCAGCGATGGGGCTGGACTGGGGACTGGCGAGCGGGGCAAGATGGCCCTGATCGCAGGCTAGGCCTGGGGAACCTACCCGCGCATGATTTTGTGCACTGGGCCTCTAGTATTATATAAAGAGTATTGATCCAATGATAACTAAATAAAATTCATTATCCCAGACTTGCTCCTGGGCCAAAAAACAAATAGCTGTAAAGGATATTTTTATGGCAATTAGAGAAATCTGAATATGGACTTTAGATTAGATAATACTATTATATCAGTGTTAAATGTCTTGATTTTCATAGATGAACTATGGGCATGTAATAAATATCCTTGTTATTAGGAAATACACACTGAAGGGTCCAAGGGAAAAGGTCATGATGTATGCAATTACTCTCAAATGGTTCAGAAAAAAATAATAATATGTAAATATTCAGGGACAGAATAAGGCTAAAGTAGCAAAATGTTAACAATAAGTGAATTTAAGTGAAAAATTTACTGAAGTCCTTTGTAATATTTTTAAACTTCACTGTAGGTTTAAAAGTACTTCAAAGTAAACTATTTTTTAAAATAATTAATGGTCTAGAAAAAAGTAGACCTAAAATCTAGCCATCATGTAACCCCTGCACAAGTCATTTGTCATCTTTCAGTTTAATTTCTTCAGATGCTAAAATCGGGGTAATGATGCATAGATGCCCTACCTCCATTCCAGAACTGTTCTAAAATGCAAAGCATCATGATGATCCTCATGTAGAAGGTGTAGAAAAAACAAAAGCTTTAGAGTAAAAAGACAAGATTTAAATCCACTGCTCTACCATTTATATGAATAGACTGCCTTGATCGTATCCTAAGCCTCAGTATTTCCATCTATAAAATGGGAGCTGTTCTAAGAGGGAATTTCATAAGGATACATGCCTACCTCAAGAAGTAAGAAAAATCTCATATAAACAATCTGTCGTACACCCCAAGAAGCTTGAAAAATAAGATAAAACAAAGCCAAAGTTAGTAGAAGGAGGAAAAGAACAAAGATCGGAGTGGAAATAAATAAAATAGACTAAAAAGACAATAGGAAATAAACAAAAAGCTTTTTTTTAAAAAAAAGATAAATAAAATTGGCAAACATTTAGCTAAATTTACCAAGAAAAAGAGAACGGGATCAAATAAATAAAATAAGAACTAAAAGGAGACATTACAACTGATATCACAGAAATATAAAACATCATAAGAGGCTACTATGAGCAATTAATTATATACCAACAAATAAGACAACCTAAAAGAAATGGATAAATTCCTAGAAACATACAATCTTCTAAGACAAAATCATGAAGAAATAGAAAATCTGAATAAACTGATTACTAGTAGGAAATTGAATCACTAATCAAAAACCTCCCAACAAACAAACGTCCAGGGCCATACATCATCACTGGTGAATTCTACCAACCATTCAAAGAGGAATTAATAATACCAATCCTTCTCAAACCCTTCCAAAACACTGAAGAGAACACTTCTAAACTCATTTTATGAGGCCAGCATTACCCTGATACAAAAACCAGTCAAGGACTCCTCAGAAAAAAAAGAAAATTATTGGCTAATATAACTGGTGAACACAGATGCAATAATCCTCAACAAAATATTAGCAAGCCGAAACCGGTTTGGCTCAGTGGATAGAGCGTCGGTCTGCGGACTGAAAGGTCCCAGGTTCAATTTCAGTCAAGGGCATGTACATTGGTTGTGGGCACATCCCCAGTAGGGGGTGTGCAGGAGGCAGCTGGTCGATGTTTCTCTCTCATCGATGTTTCTAGCTCTCCCTTCCTCTCTGTAGAAAATCAATAAAATATAGTTTTAAAAAAATATTAGCAAGCTGTAATCAACAGCACATTAAAAGGATCATACATCATGATAAAATGGGGTTTATTCCATGGATACAAGGACGGTTCAACATCTACAAATTTCAACATTAACAAAATGAAGGATTAAAATCACATGATCACCTCAATAGATGAAGAAAAACATTTGACAAAAATCCAACATTCCCTACTGATAAAAACTCTCAACAAAGTGAGTACTGGTAGGAATGTCGCTCAACATAATAAAGACCATATATGACAAACCCACAGTTAATATCATACTCAACAAAAAGCTGAGAGCAGAAACAAGAAGAGGATGCCCACTCTCATTACTTTTATTCCAGACTAGAGGCCTGGTGCATGACATTCGTGCACTGGGGAGGGGGGCAGGGAGCTCAGCCCTGCCTTCGTCCTTTTGCAGTCCAGGAGCCCTTGGGGGACATCCAACTGCTGTCAGTTGGACATCCTTAGCGCTGCGGCGGAGATAGGAGAGGCTCCTGCCACCACCGCTGTGCTGGCCAGCTGTCAGCCCAGCTTCTGGCTGAGCAGCGCTCTCCCTGTGGGAGCGCACTGACCACCAGGGGGCAGCTCCTGCATTGAGCGTCTTCCTCCTGGTGGTCAGTGCGTGTCATAGCAACTAGTCATTCCACCATTTGGTCAATTTGCATATTACCCTTTTATTATATAGGATAGTATTTGAAGTACTAGCCAGACCAATTGAGCAAGAAAAATAAATAAAAGGGGTATTCTCAACAGTGGGATTTGGCGGCTGGCCTTGCCTTGGCACCTGAGGGCTCAGGTGCAGAGTGCCAGGTGAGACAACCTGTCCTTTGCCCTTCCCCTCTGTGGGCAGAGGCCGACTCGGCAGGAGCGAGGGTCAGAGAGCTGGTGGCTGGGTCTGCGAACTGTCCCTCGGGGTGAAGTTGCAGGGCTCCCCCAGCTTCTGAGGGAGCGAAAGTCTCCCCAGTGGGCACATTTGTGTCCCTGGTGAACCCGCTTGTGGAGCATGAGGGAATTTGGGAGGGGCCAGTGTCCCTCCAGCCTCGCCCTTAGCTGCCATTTGGGCGGCTTTATTATTTCAGGGGATTTCAGTCTTGGCGACGTGCTGGGTCGAGTTTTGAAGAATGATTCATAAAGCCAGCGTGGGTGACAGCGTCATCACAGAACTTCATTGACCATGTATTCTTATGATATACCAGAATTGACTCCCAGACTAAGTGCATTCTCAAGGCTTAAAGATCACTTTATAGGTGCCAGCCCTCTACAGAGGCAGTTAGACTCAGGAAACTGACTTGATTTGTCCCGCCTTCACCTCAAAAGTAAATTCCCCAATGTTCACAGTTGCAGGAAGATGTTGATCCTCAAAAGGTTGCATTCCTTCTACATAAGCAATGGACTCTGTACAGTTTAACTCCCCTGTATAAGTTCTCCTACACTAATCTCAAAGAGTACTCTAAATTTCTGAGTTCATTTCTTATTGCTGAAAAGCAAAAAGGACTTGCTGTGAAAGTGGGAGAAGACTTGAACATCAAAATGATTTTCTCTACTCTCCTGGGAATGAAAGCAACACAAAGGGACCCTGATGCATTTCTTGTCCAGATTCTGTCAAAATCTCAATTGCCATCTGAGAACAGAGAAGGTAAAGTGTTGTGGACTGGTTGGTTCTGCTTTATATTTGGAGACAGTCTTCTGGAGACTGTTTCAGAAGATTTCATCTGTCTACCCTTACTCCTTGCAAATGGCGCAGAGACTAATACAGCCTTAATTGGAACCTGGTTTCAGAAAACTTTTGACTATCATTTCAGTCCCTTAGCAATCAATGTCTTTAATCTTTCCTGGATGGCGGCTATGTGGACTGCATGCAAAATGGACCTCAACTTGAACAGCCATACCAGGACATATCCCCTTGAAATAGACGCTAAAAACTGTGAGCTGTCTTAATAACCATCATGTACTGAGTTCTATTTGCTATGGATCTGGCAAATTGCAGGGGCTTACAATGTGGACTGGAGAAATGTGTACAATCTGGATCATGCTTACCCAGTTAAGTTATTGGTTATAGATAACTTGAATGACTTGCATATTTCAGCCTTTAGGTCAAAAGATTGGCTAGGACTAGATATAGGAGTAGATGTCGCAGGACAAGATCCCCTAGGCCAGTGGTCTGCAAACTGCGGCTCACGAGCCACATGCAGCTCTTTGGCCCCTTGAGTGTGGCTCTTCCACAAAATACCACTTGCAGGCGTGCACATACAGTGCGATTGAAACTTCATGGCCCATGCGCAGAAGTCAGTTTTCGGCCTGGGTGAGTCTATTTTGAAGAAGTGGCGTTAGAACACTCAAGGGGCCAAAGAGCCACATGTGGCTCGCGAGTCGCTGTTTGCCGACCACTGCCCTAGGCCACTGCCACCACCATGCAAATAGAAGTAGGATATAAGGGAAGGAATGCCTGGGTGGAATGGATTCAATATTCTGTACACGTCCTAAATAAAAGCGACTGTTACGCTAGCGCAGCAGGAAGGCTGGAGGCCCAAGTGGTCCCATTCCCATTCCAGTGGACCTCAGACAGTAACGGATAGAATGTGTGCTTGCCTTGTACTAGGAGGAAACCACCTGGAGAAACACTTCCTGTAAGACTCTCTCCCTGTTCCCATCCAACAGAGGTAAAGAGCAAGGACCCCACAAAATGATCCGGCCCCATCCTCCAATGTAAACTATACCTCCTGCTTCTCAAGAGGGGGGGGGGGGAGAGAAACAGTGCTCGGTGTTTAATGAGAAATTTATCTGGATGTGTAAATGGCCGAGTATCTCAGAAGCCAATCATGCTGCACTGTCAGTATCCCATGCTGATGTCTGGTGGTGTCATGGGGGACCCTGACTTGTTGCCTTGCCCAGCACTTGGAGTGGAACTTGTGCTCTGATACAATTGGCTATCCCTTTCACTTTGGCATATCATAAACCTTTTTCAATGGACAGACTAGAAAGAGGAGAGAGTCTGGGGGGCTCCTTTGATCCCCATATTTACACAGATTCCCATTGGGGTTCCAGGAGGAGTACCAAGGAGTTTAAGGCTAGAAATCAGATTGCTGTAGGATTTGAGTCTGTCCTGTGCTGGTGGCCCACTGTGAACAAGAATGTGGCTGGATTAATTATATTTACTATAACCAGCAAAGGCTCGTTAACTACACTCAAGATGCAGTTAAAGGTACAGCTGAACAGCTAGATGCCACCAGCAGGATTACCTGGGGGAACAGGTTGGCCTTGGATACAATTCTGGCAGAAAAAGGAGGTCTTAGGCGACCCTGCTAGCAGTTCTCAACCTGTGGGTCACGACCCACAGGTTGAGAACCACTGCTGTAGAGCCTAAGATCATCGGAAAACACAGATATTTACATTACGATTCATTAACAGTAGCAAAATTACAGTTATGAAGTAGCAACGAAAATAATTTTATGGTTGGGGGTCACCACAACATGAGGAACTGTATTAAAGGGTCGTGGCATTAAAAAGGTTGAGAACCACTGTCCTAGAGCAATGGTTTGGAAAGTGGAAGGGAGCAATGGTATCTACTTTCACCTCTTTGATTAGGAGCTACAGTGATGGGATGTTACATCATCCCATGTCTTATCCAAAGGCTAATTGAAATTGCATTGACCAAACAGCAAAATAGTCTTCTCCTAGACACTGCAGAGCATGAAAGTCAATGAGTGTCAGCCGAGTTTGAAAAAAAGAGTTTAAGTAAAGAAAAGGGGAGAATTGTGAGACTAAACAAGTCATCTTTTCTGTCAAAGAACAGTTTAGACAGCCGCCATTTTGGACTGCATGACTTGACAGCCACCATTTTGGCCACATGACTTGCAGCTCCCCTGGGGGCCACCATCTTTAAACAGCAAAGGCCAGGCCCTCCCTTTGAATTAGCCAATCACAAAAGACTGGGCACCTGAGCTCTAATCAAGAGCAAAGGACAGGTCACGTGCGTCAGGGATTATAAACTCGAGCAGCCCACCTGCTCAGTGTGCACTTGCTCCCAGACCATGTGCTGCACACCCTCATGCTGCAGTAAAGATATTTGCCTTAAAAAAAATGGACCATTATGTGGCTACTACTGAATTTCTTTGGTCTGTACCATGTAGCCCTCAAAGTCTGGATATTTCTTATGCCATACATCTGAAGAATGTGAAAGCTTTGTAGGACAATGTCCACAAAGCCCATGGGGAAGTTACCCAGGAGAAAGTTGACTTATTCATGGACTGCCTTTGTTCACATTTCCATAGGCATTTCAAAATTCACTTATCAGCCACAAGATTGGTTCATGTTTCAACATCTGTAGCTTCAGCACATACTAATGGAAAAATAAAAATTCTGTGTCATAAATACCTTATTGGAGTGTTGGCATATTTGACAGAACTGGCGATTTTTCAAGTTGAGTGAGGCCTTGTGGGGATCATAGGTCATGGATTATATACCTTTTTCTCATTGATTATTTGACTAATTGCTATGCTGAGAAGGGACTGCAGCAGAAATGGGAATCCATCTCTGCATCTGTTTCCTCACAGTGCCTTTGGAGGTGCCCAATAGAAGAAGCCAAGAAGGATCTAGAACAGAAGGTGGTAGGGGATGAACCACAGCCAGGTGCTTCTGTAATAGTCATAATGATCAGGGGTGCCAGTCTCTAGAAAATGCTGAGTTATTTGTTGGCCATCTTTCTATGTTTAGTATGTCAAACGTTTAGGATTCAAATGAGATAGCTCTAATATTCAGTATTTCTGATTTGGGACTCTAAAACTTTTAGTCCCTTGTAAGCATTTTAGACTTGCCTTAAGAGAGAATTTCTGTCTTGTAAAGACATTTTCCTAGCACAATTTTGCTGTAGAGAACTAGCAATCAAAAAGTCCTCTGCAAAGGAAACTAAAAATGAATATGGATTTTTTAAAGGCAATAATATGCTTCTGTTTTTAATATTATTCAGTTCTTATTGCAATGTTGAATTAAATATATTCGCTTTTAAAATGAAGCAGTGTCTCGGTGACAGATCTTTAATTAATGTTTCATGAATGGGAAGTCACAGGCTTTTTCTCTAGCACAAAGGTTACAAACCAACAATTACAGAGAGTCATACAAATTGTACATATGAAAGGCAGAGATTTTCTTCATGTCCCCAATTTTGCTTTAGCACAGTGCTTGGTAAATATCTGTAGATAAAATGAATGAATTTTAATCAACTCTTCCATTTTCCAGATGAAATCTACCAACTTTAGAAACTTGTTCTAAAGGTTATATCTAAATCTCTTCTTTTTACTGAGTATAGAAAAGTTTTGTTTTACTTTAGAAACCATGTTTTTAAAAATCTTGTTTGGAGGAAAATAACTTTAATAGGCTATTATTCTAAAAAACAACAACAAGTTTCTGGAGTGTGGTATTGTTTTACATTAGGAACAGGAGATGTAGTAGAAAAAAACATGGGTTTTGGAGTCAGACATTCATTCATTCAATTAATATTAAGCTCCTACTGTGTACTTAATATTGGGTAATAGGAATATAGCAGTGAAGACAAAAAATATCCCTGCCCTGTGGAAATTATATTCTAATGGAGGAAGGCAAAAGATAATTTCATATGGAGATAAACACTATAAAGAAAATAAAGCAGTAAGATGGGAAAAAGGGTGAGTGGGATGGGCCTACTTTACTTACAGTTGTCAAAGAAGGGCTCTCTGAGGAAGTGACAGGGGAGCTGAGTCCTGAGTGAGGAGCAGGAACCAGCCACATGAAGATCTGAGGACAAGTGTGCTAGGAAGGTGACACTGCAGGAGCAAAGGCCTTGGGACAGGTAAGGGCTCAGTTTGAGGAACAAAGGGAATGTATGGCTGGAGCACAGTAAGAGTGGAGAAGGGCGAGATGGAACTGAAGAGACTGTGCAGCAGAAACTTCTTCAATGGTGTTATGACTCCCAACTTTTGGCTGGGCATATAGCTGCCCAGAAACAGGATGACATTTCCCAGCCCCTAAGTTCTGACCCATATAAGTGGAAGCATTATGTAGAGCTTCCAGGAATCTTCCTTAAAACACAGCAGGCATGTACCCCTTGCTCTTTTCTTCTTCCAACTTTACTGCTTGGCATACATGTAATGACTGGTACTCTAGCTGCTCTTTTAGGTCACAGGGATGAGGGTCAGGTCCTAAGGACCAGGAAACATAGCATGGAAGGAGTTTGTGCCCTGAGGACTTTTTAAAATATATATTTTTATTTATTTCAGCCTCCTGCATGCCCACTACTGGGGGTTGAGCTTGCAACGCGGGCCTGTGCCCTTGACCGAAATCGAATCCGGGACCCTTCAGTCCCCAGGCCAACACTCTAACCACTGAGCCAAACCTGTTACGGCCCTGAGGACTTCTTGAAGCTGAACCCTGTACCAACCTTGGGAGGTCTTCCTCCAGACATGTGTGTCAGAGAAGTAAACTTCCATCTTGTTTTAAGCTATTGCTGTTTGGGTCTTTTGCTCATAGCCAAACCTAATCCTAATACCTAGAGTCAGGATTCCCATCATCTCAGTTTTCATAGGTACTGTGAAGAACTTGGATTTTATCCTCAATGCAATGGGAGCCCCTGAAGTTTTAAGCAGGGGAGGAATGTGACCCACTTTATATTTTATAAGTTATTGAATAAATTGTAGGTAGAAAAGAGTGGAAGAGGGAAAACAGTTAAAGGGGTGTTAGAAATGGTACAGACTCTACGGAGAAGTTAGTGTATAGTATGCTCTCTTTTATGGAAGGAATGGAGGAATATGTGTGTGTAATTCCTTATGTTAAAAGAAATGGAAGGGGCAAACCAAAAACTAGTAAAAGTTGTTACCAATAGGAGAAAGGAAGGAATTGGAGAGAGGAGACAGGAATGAAAGTTAAGGCTTCTCAGAATGTTCCATTTATAGTTTGGAACCATATAAGTGATTTATATAACTATAAAACAAAATTAGACCCCAAAGGAAAAAAAAGCAATCCTTAAAATTTAAAACAAATGAACATATATATACACAGAGTGGCCAAATTATTATGATCTCTGAACGCATAATAATCTGGCTACTCAGTGTATATATATATATTAGAGGCCCGGTGCATGAATTCGTGCATGGGTGGGGTCCAGCCAGCCTGGCCAGGGGGAGGGGACATGGGCAGTTGGCCGGCCTGCGTGCTGGTCAAACTCCTGGTCGAGGGGACAATCTGCATATTAGCCTTTTACTATATAGGATATACACTGAGTGGCCAGATTATTATGCGTTCAGAGATCATAATAATCTGGCCACTCAGTGTATATTGCCTAAAGTTTTACATATGTCTCCTTTTTCCCCAATTGACCCCTTCCCAGCGCAGGCAAGCCCCCACCGCCCCAGTGTCTGTGTCCACTGTTTATGTTAATATGCATGCATGTAAGTCCTAACCCCCTTCTCTAAGCCCCCTCCCCTACCACCAGGCTCTAGATCGATCTATTCTTGTTCATAAAATTATGTTGAACATTGCATCCCACATATGAGTGATATTTATCCCACATGTGATATTTATCTTTCTCTGACTGGCTTATTTCACTTAGAATAATTCTCTCCAGTTCCACCCATGCTGGTGCAAATGGTAAAAGTTCCTTCTTTTTAATAACAGCATAGTATTCCATTGTGTAGATGTACCACAGTTTTGTAATCCACTCATCTGCTGATGGGCACTTAGGCTGTTTCCAAATCTTAGTTATTATGAATTGTGCTGCTATGAACATAGGGGTGCATATATCCTTTCTGATTGGTGTTTCTGTTTTCTTAGGATAGAGTCCTAGTAGTGGGATTACTGGGTCAAATGGGAGTTTCATTTTTAACTTTTTTCAGGAAACTCCATACTGTTCTCCACAGTGGCTGCACCAGTCTGCATTCCCACCAGCATTGCAGGAGGGTTCCCTTTTCTCCACATCTTCTCCAGCACTTGTCCTTTGTTGATTTGTTGATGATAGCCATTCTGACAGGTGTGAGATGGTATCTCATTGTTGTTTTGATTTGCAGCTCTCAGATGATTGGTGACTTTGAGCATGTTTTCATATGTCTCTGGGCCTTCTGTATATCCTCTTTAGAAAAGTGTCTATTTAGATCCTTTGACCATTTTTTAATTGGATCATTTATCTTCCCTTTGTTAAGTTGTATGAGTTCTCTGTAAATTTTGGAGATTAAACCCGTATCGGAGATAACATTGGCAAATATGTTCTCCCGTGCAGTGGGCTTTCTTGTATTCTTTGCTGTGCAGAAGCTTTTTATTTTGATGTAGTCCCATTTGTTTATTTTCTTCTTAGTCTCCATTGCCCTAGGGCCGTGGTCGGCAAACTGTGGCTCGAGAGCCACATGCGGCTCTTTGGCCTCTTGAGTGTTCTAACGCCACTTCTTCAAAATAGACTCACCCAGGCCGAAAACCGACTTCTGCGCATGGGCCACGAAGTTTCAATCGTACTGTAGGTGTGCGCCCGCACGTGGTGTTTTGTGGAAGAGCCACACTCAAGGGGCCAAAGAGCCGCATGTGGCTCGTGAGCCGCGGTTTGCCAACCACTGCCCTAGGGGCTGTGTCTGTAAAGATATTGCTATGACATATGTCTGCTATTTTGTGCCTATGGAGTCTTGTAGGATTTTATGGTTTTCCGTCTTACATTCAAGTCCTTTAGCCATTTAGAGTTTGTTTTTGTGTATGGTGTAACTTTGTGGTCTAGTTTCATTTTTTTTTGCATGTATCTGTCCAAATTTCCCAGCACCATTTATTAAAGAGACTGTTTTGACTCCATTGTATGCTCTTGCCTCCTTTGTCAAATATTAATTGAGCATAACGGCTTCGGTCGATTTCTGGGTTCTCTGTTCTGTTTCATTGGTCTATATGTCTGTTCTTGTGCCAGTACCAGGCAGTTTTGAGAACCGTGGCTTGGTAATATAGCTTGATATCTGGTAATGTGATCCCTCCAACTTTGCTCTTCTTTCTCAGGATTGCTGTGGCTATTTGGGGTCTTTTTTATTCCAGATGAATTTTTGGAGAGTTTGTTCTAGATCTTTGAAATATGCCGTTGGTATTTTTTTTAATGTATTTTATTGATTTTTTACAGAAAGGAAGGGAGAGGGATAGAGAGTTAGAAACATCGATGAGAGAGAAACATCGATCAGCTGCCTCCTGCACACCTCCTACTGGGGATGTGCCTGCAACCAAGGTACATGCCCTTGACCGGAATCAAACCCAGGACCTTTCCGTCTGCAGGCCGACACTCTATCCACTGAGACAAACCGTCTAGAGCGCCGTTGGTATTTTAATGGGGAGTGCATTGAATCTGTAGATTGCTTTGGGTAGTATGGACATTTTAATGATGTTGATTCTACCAATCCATGAATATGGTATATTCTTCCATTTGTTTATGTCTTCCTCTACCTCTTTTTTCAATGTCCTGAAGTTTTCTGAGTACAGGTCTTTTACTTCCTTAGTTAAGTTTATTCCTAGGTATTTTAATTTTTTTGGTGCTATAGTAAATGGGATTTTTTCATTTCTCTTTCGGTGGGTTCATTATTGGTGTATAAAAAGGCCATAGATTTCTGGGTGTCAATTTCATATCCTGCTACATTGCCAAATTCATTTATTAGGTCTAGTAGTTTTTCAATGGAGTCTTTGGGGTTTTCTACGTATACTATCATGTCATCTGCGAATAAGGACGGTTTTACTTCTTCTTTTACAATTTGGATGCCTTTTATTTCTTCTTGTTGTCTGATCCCAATGACTAGTACTTCCAGTACTTTGTTGAAGAGAAGTGGTGAGAGTGGGCATCCCAGTCTTGTTCCTGTTCTTAGGGGAAATGGTTTCTGTTTTTGCCCATTGAGTATGATGTTGGCTGTGAATTTGTCATATATGGCTTTTATTATGTTGAGGTATGATCCTTCTATTCCCACCTTGCTGAGGGTTTTTATCAAGCAACGGTGTTGGATTTTGTCAAATGCTTTTTCTGCATTGATTGATATGATTATGTGATTTTTGTCTCTCAGTTTGTTTATGTGATGTATCACATATATTGATTTGCGGATATTGTACCAACCTTGCATCCCCGGAATGGTCATGGTGTATGATCTTTCTAATGTAAAGCTGGATCCGATTTGCTAGAATTTTGTTGAGAATTTTAGCATCTATGTTCATCAAGGATATTGGCCCGTAGTTCTTACTTTGTGTGGTGTCTTTATCTGGTTTTGGAATTAGGGTAATGCTGGCTTCATAGAAAGAGCTTGGAAGTGTGCCTTCCTATTGAATTTTTTTGGAATAGTCTGAGGAGGATAGGTTTTAGTTCTTCTTTGGATGCTTGGTAGAACTCCCCTGTAAAGCCGTCTGGACCAGGGCTTTTGTTTGCTGGAAGATTTTTGATTGCTACTTCAATTTCTTTGGTAGTTACCAGCTTACTCAGGTTTTTTTATTATTCTTGATTGAATTTTGGGAGGTTGTATTTTTCTAAAAATATGTCCATTTCATCTAGGTTGTTGGAATAGAGTTGTTCATAGTATCTTTTCATAATTGTTTGTATTTCCATAGGATCGGTTGTTACTTCACCTCTTTCATTTCTGACTTTGTTTATTTGGGTCCTCTCTCTTTGGTAAATATATATTAAATTCATGCTATAATCATACAAAGAATTATTTTTAGTATCTTTACTACTATTTTGACTGTGCATCATTAGTGGTCTATGTCCTAGGAAAAGAGCAGCAAAGGAATCTTAAATTTCATTCAGTTTTATTTTTATTAATAATATTGGTATTATTTTACCACTATTTGTAATAAGATGAAACATGTAATTATAACAATGTGAGGAACCAAGATTTACAGTGTAAAAATATACAATTATAAAATAAGGTAAGCTAAGTAGAAACTGTACTACTAAATTTTAATTGGAAATATCAGAATGAGCTCATTTTTTTTTTAAATTTCTTTATTGATTAAGGTGTCACATATTTGTCCTCATCCCCCCATTCCCATCCCACACCCCTCCCCTTGGATGCCCCAACCCTCTGTTGAACTTAAGCATTGGTTAGGCTCATATGCATGCACACAAGACCTTTGGTTGATCTCTCCCCCCTCCCCCCACCCTCCCCTATCCTCCCTCTGAGGCCCGATAGTCCGATCGATGCCTCCTTGTTTCTGGTTCTGTTCTTGTTCATCAGTCTATGTTGTTCATCATTTCCCCTAGATGAGCGAAATCATGTGTCACTATAGATATACTTATAAGAATTGAATGTGCGACGAGCAATAATAGTTATGCTGACAGGCAAATGAATCAGTCTGTAGTGAGTTTCTTTCTGGACCAACAGTTCTTTTGAGACCCAATATCAATGTCCACCGGTTCCCTATGAGTACATGTCGGCACTGACCCCTCAGCTCTGGATGGTGGACAAATGGTGGTAATGCAGGTCCGACTCCCTCTGGTTTGGTCTCGGCTGGACCCAGGGGCACTGCTTCACCCGGATCCAGGGGCCCACGGCCTCGCCCGGACCCGGGGCCAGGCTCACCCGGATCCAGGGGCCCGCGGCCTCGCCCGGGCCCGGGGCCCAGGGCTCACCCGGCTCCAGGGGCCCGCGGCCTCGCCCGGACCCGGGGCCCAGGGCTCACCCGGCTCCAGGGGCCCGCGGCCTCGCCCGGACCCGGGGCCCAGGGCTCACCCGGCTCCAGGGGCCCGCGGCCTCGCCCGGACCCGGGGCCCAGGGCTCACCCGGCTCCAGGGGCCCGCGGCCTCGCCCGGACCCGGGGCCCAGGGCTCACCCGGCTCCAGGGGCCCGCGGCCTCGCCCGGACCCGGGGCCCAGGGCTCACCCGGCTCCAGGGGCCCGCGGCCTCGCCCGGACCTGGGGCCCAGGGCTCATTTATTTTTGAAATGCAAAAAGTGTTAAATGTTGATGGTCTAGTTTATCAATGTTTTTCTTTTATTGTTCTTTTGCTGTCATATCTAAGAAATCATTGTTTAATCTTAAGCCCTGAAGATTTACTCATATGTTTTCTTCTATGGATTTTATAATTTTAACTCTTAACTTTAGGTCTGTAATCCATTTTGACTTAATTTTTATGTGTGGTTTGAGGTAAGCATCCAAATTCATTTGACAAATGGATATCCATTTGTCCCAGCACCATTTATAGAAAAGATTATTTTCCCATTGAATTGTTTCTCACCTTTCTTAAAAATCAGTGGGCTATAAATGTTTATTTCTGGATCCTCCACTTTATTTCATCAGTTTATAATATGTCAGTTCTTATGCCTATACCACACTGACTTGATTACTATAGATTTGTAGTGTTTTTTAAAATCAGGAAGTATGACTTTTCTAGCTTTGTACTTTTTTCAAGATTGTTTTGGCTATTCTGGGTCTTTTACATTTTTATAAGAATTTTAGCATTTGTTGGTCAATTTCTGTAAAACAGTTAGCTTTGATTTTTATAGTGATTGTGTTGAATCTGTAGGTTTGGGGAGTATTGTCATCATAATTACATTAATTCTTCCAATCTATTAACATGGGATATTTTTCCACTTATTTAAATCTTTCCAAATTTCCTTCAACAGAGTTTTATAGTTTCAGTATACAAATATTAAACTTTGTTAAATTTATTCCTAAGTATTTTATACTATTGAGAATAGAATTGTTTTCTTAATTTCATTTTTGGACTGTTTGTTACTATTGCACATAAGTACAATTGATTTTGTATATTGCTCTTGTATCCTATGGCCTCACTGAAGTTGTTTACTTTAGTATTTTCAGTGGATTCCTTAGGATTTTCTATATACAAGATTGGTGTTATTTGTGAATAAAGCCAGTTTTACTTTTTAAAAAAAAGAAAGAAAAGAAAGAAAAGGCATCCAAATTGAAAAGTGTAAAACTGTCACTGGTTACAGATGACATGATTTTATATATAAAAAAAACCCTAAAGACTACCAAAAACTGTCAAAAATAATAAATGAATTCAGTAAAGCTTTAGGATATAAAATCAATATATAAAAATCTGTTGTTTCTATATACTAAAAAAGAACTATCAGAAAGAGAAATTTAAAAACAACCCTACTTACAATTATATCAAAAGGGAAAAAAATACAAAGGAATAAATTTAACCAAGGAGGTGAAAGACTGAAAACTATATGACACTAATGAAAGCAACTGAAGAAGTCACAAATAAATGGGAAGATATGTAAATGGGAAGATATTCCATGTTCATGGATTAGAAGAAATAATATTGTTAAAATATCCATATTACCCAAAGCAATATACATATTCAATGTAATCACCATCAAAATGCCAATGGCATTTTTCAGAGAAATAGAATAAACAATCCTAATATTTGTGTAGAACCATAAAAGACCCCAAATAGCCAAAGCAATCTTGTGAAAGAAGAACAAAGCTCCAGGCATCATGTGCCCTAATATCAAACTATATTACAAAGCTACAGTAATCAAAGCAGTATATAATTGGCATAAAAACAAGCACATAGATCAATGAAACAGAATAGAGAGCCCAGAAATAAACCCACACACATTAATTTACAACAGTGAAAACAAGAACATACAATGGGGAAAATACACTCTTTTCAATAAATGATGCTGGAAAAACTGGACAGCCACATGCAAAAGAATGAAACTAGACTACTCTCTTACACCACACACAAACATTAACTCAAAATGAATCAAAGAATTGAATGTAAACCCTGAAACCATAAAACTCCTAGAAAACATAGGTGTTAGTAAGCCCCTTGATATTAGTTTTGGCAATGATATTTTGGATCTGACTCTAAAAGCAACAATAAATAAGTGGGACTACATCAAACTAAAAAGCTTATACATGGCAAAAGAAAACAACAACAAAATGAAAAGGCAACCTACTGAATGAGAAAAATAGTTGCAGATTACATATCTGATAAGAGATTAATATCCAAAATAGATAAAGAACTCATATAACTCAATAGTACAGAAAAGTCAGATTAAAAAATGAGCAGAGGATTTGAATAGACTTTTTTCAAAAGAACTCAAGAGATGGCCAATAGATACATGAAAAGATGATCAACATCACTTAAAATCAGGCAAATGCAAATCAAAACCACAATGAGATACCACTTCGCACCTGTTTGAATGGCTGCTATAAAAAAGACAAGAAACAAGTGTTGGTGAAGGTGTAGAGAAAAGGGAACCCTCATGCACTTTAGGTAGAAATGTAAATTGACACAGCCACTCCAGAAAACAGTACGGAGGTTCCTAATTTTTTAAAAATAGAACTACTCTATAATCCAGTAATTCCACTTCTGGATATTTATCCAAAAAAGATGAAAACACTAATTTGAAAATATATCTGCACCACCATGTACATCGCATCATTATTTACAATAGCCAAGATATGGAAACAACCAAAGTCTCCATCAATGGATGAATAGATAAAGATGTTATATATATACTTGCATACATATACAATGGGATACTATTCAGCAATAAAAAAGAATGAAATATTTATATTTGTGGTAACATGGATAAACCTTGAGGACATTATGCTAAGTGAAATAAGTCAGACCAGAGAAAGACAAATACCATATGATTTCACTTACATGAGGAATATAAAAACTTAATGAACAAACAAAGACACCAAAGTCATAGATACAGAGAAAATATTGGTGGTTGCCAGAGGGGAGGTGGGGTAGGGGTGGGTGAAATGGGTGAAGGGGGTCAAAAGGTACAAATTTCCAGTCAATAAATAAGTAATGGTGATGTAATGCACAGCATGGTGACTATAGTTAATAATGCTTTGTTGCATATTTGAAAATTCCTGAAAGTAAATCTTTAAAAAAATAGAAAAAAAATTGTAGCTATGTATAGTGACAGATGATATCTAGACTTACAGTGATCATTTAACAACGTATACAAATATTGAATCATTATGTTGTACATCCAAAACTAACATTATGTTATATGTCAACTAGAGGCCCGGTGCACAAAAATTGTGCACAGGAAGGGTGGGTCCCTCAGCCCAGCCTGCACCCTCTCACAATCCAGCACCCCTCAGGGGATGTCCAACTGCCGGTTTAGGCCCGATTCCGCAGGGATCCCTGAGCCATCAAGCCTAAACTGGTAGTAGGATATCCCTCTCAATCCAGGACCGCTGACACCTAACCGCTCACCTGCCTGCCTGCCTGATCACCCCTAACCCCTCTGCCTGCCTGCCTGATTGCCCCTAACCACTCACCTGCCTGCCTGGTCACCACTAACTGCCTCTGCCTGCCTGTCTGATAGCCCCTAACCACTCGCCTGCCTGCCTGATTGCCCCTATCCACTCTGCCTGCCTACCTGACCACCCCTAACCACTCTCCTGCCTGCCTGATTGTCCCTAACCACTCAGCTGCCTGCCTGATCTCCCCTAACTGATCGCTTGCCTGCCTGATCGCCCCGAAGTGCTCGCCTGCCTGCCTGATCACCCCTAACCACCTCTGCCTCAGCCTCCGCTGCTGTGGCTTCATCCAGAAGGTTGTCCGGAATGACGTCTGGAAGGTCATTCAGCTGTCCGGTCTAATTAACATATTACGCTTTTATTATTATAGACTAGAGGCCCAGTGCAAGAAATTCGTGCATGGGGGCGGGGTGTGTGTGTCCTTCAGCCCAGCCTGCACCCTCTCCAATCTAGGAACCCTCGAGGGATGTCTGACTGCCCATTTAGGCCTGATCCCTCCAGACGGACATCCCTCTCACAATCCAGGACTGCTGGCTCCCAACTGCTTGCCTGCCTGCCTGCCTGATTGCTCCTAACCACTTCTTCCTGCCAGCCTGATCACCCCCTAACCACTCCCCTGCCAGTCTGATAGACGCCTAACTGCTCCCCTGCTGGCCTGATTGCCCCTAACTGCCCTCCCCTGCCAGCCTGGTCCCCTCCAACTGCCCTCCCCGGAAGGCCTGGTCCCCCCCAACTGCCCTCCTCTGTAGGCCTGGTCCCCCCCAACTGCCCTCCCCTGCAGGCCTGCTCCTCCCACAACTGCCCTCCCTTGCAGGCCTGGTCCCCCCAACTGCCTTCCCCTTCTGGCCTGGTCACCCTCAATTGCCCTCCCCTGCAGGCCTGGTCCTCCCCAAATGCCCTCTCCTGTAGGCCTGGTCCCCCCCAATTGCCCTCCCCTGTAGGCCTGGTCCCCCCCGCAACCATCCTCCCCTGTAGGCCTGGTTTTCTCCAACTGCCCTCCCCTGCAGGTCTGGTCGCCCCCAACTGCCCTCCCCTGCAGGCCTGGTTCCCCCCCCAACTGCCCTCCCCTGCAGACCTGGGTGCCCCCCAACTGTCCTCCTCTGCTGACCTGATCACCCACAACTGCCCTCCCCTGCCGGCCATCTTGTGGCGGTCATCTTGTGTCCACATGGGGGCGGCCATCTTTGACCACATGGGGGCGGCCATCTTGTGTGTTGGAGTGACAGTCAATTTGCATATTACTCTTTTATTAGATAGGATTATATCTCAATGGTTAATTAATTATTTTGTTTTTAAAAGTTGGAAGCAACCCAAGTATCCATAGATTCATGAATGGGTTAAACAATATGTGGTATATGGCCACAATTCAGCCCCCTAAAGAAAGAAAATTCTGACACATGCTACAACATGGATAAACCTTGATGATATTATGTTAACTGTAATAAGCCAGTCACAAGAAGCCAAATATTATATAATTCCATTAAATGAGGTAGCATCAAATTCATTGAGACAGAAATAGAATGGTCCTTGTCTGGGGCTGAAGGGAGAAGGAAATGGAGAATTATTGTTTAATAGGTACAGAGGTTCAGTTTTACAAGATGAAAAAGGTTTTGAAGATGGATGGATGGTTGCGCAGCAATGTGAATACATTTAATACCACTGAGCTCTACACTTAAAAATGGTTACAATGGTAAATTGTATGTTATGTATATATTATACCACAATTAAAATAATTTTAAAATTATTTCTCAGACTCTATTAAACATACTTCTTTTCTGACCTCATAAGAAAGGTTGAGAAGGAGATGGCAATTTTATAAAGTGAAAATAACTTGAATAAATCAGTAGATAGAAAGAAAGATACTCAGTTGTGCATGTAGAACCTGAAAGGGGACAAAAGCAACAAAGTAACTAAGGAAGGCTTTTCATATAGAAGAGTATATTTTGTTATTTCAGTGTCAATCTTTTTTTAAAATATGTTTTTATTGATTTTCAGAGAGAGGAAGGGAGAGAGAGAGAGAGATAGAAACATCAGTGATGAGAAGAGAATCATCGACTATCTGCCTCCTGCACGCCCCTACTGGGGATCAAGCTCGCAACCATGGCATATGCCCTGACCGGGAATCAAACCATGACCTCCAGGTTCATGGGTCGATGTCCAACCACTGAGCAACACTGGCCAGGCTAAACAGACTTTTAATATCCCCTTTTGCACTTGAAAAAAAAACTAAGGATCAGAGAGGTTAAGTAACTTGCCCAAGATAATACAGCTAGTCAGTGGCACAGTGTGTAATAGACCCTGTTTATATATTTCTTCTGAGGTTTCTAAATTACTTCTCCAAAAACTGGGGCATAGTGTAAAGTTCAAAAAGAATCCAGCTTTCTAGAGACAGAGAATATCTGTATATTCAAGGACAGAATTTCTACACACAGCTCCATTAATGTGCATTAGGCCAGCCCAGCGGCTTTGGCTATCAGAAGAAGCGATTTTGAGTTAATTAATGCCAAGTCCCTGGGGAATGTAGGCAAATTCAAGGATTCAGAGCTATTATTATATGGAGACAGAACCTCTATACCCACACCTGCGCATCACTGTTACTGTGCTTTCTTCTAAGCCAGGCGTCCTCAAACTACGGCCCGCGGGCCACATGCGGGTGTTTTTGCCGTTTTGTTTTTTTACTTCAAAATAAGATATGTGCAGTGTGCATAGGAATTTGTTCATAGTTTTTTTTTTAAACTATAGTCCGGCCCTCCAACGGTCTGAGGGACAGTGAACTGGCCCCCTGTTTAAAAAGTTTGAGGACCCCTGTTCTAAGCCAACACCATCTATACTAATAAAAGGGTAATATGCTAATTAGACCGGGAGAGCTTCCAGGAGACCTTCTGGATGTCCTTCCGGACGAAGCCATGGTGGCAGGGCTGAGGCAGAGGCAGTTAGGGGCAATCAGTCCAGGAGAGGAGGGCAGTTGGGGGCAAGCAGGCCAGCATGGGGGCAGTTGGGGGTGATTAGGCCGGCAGGGGGTCAGTTGGGGGCGAACAGGCCAGCACGGGGGAGAGTTGGGGGCGATCAGGCCACCGGGGGGGAGGGGGGCAGTTGGGGGTGAGCAGGCCAGCAGGCAGAGTAGTCAGGGGTGATCAGGCAGGCAGGCAGGCAGGCAAGCGGTTAGGATCCAGCAGTCCTGGATTGTGAGAGGGATGTCCAACTGCCAGTTTAGGCCCAAACCAGCAGTCGGACATCCCCCGAGGGTTCCCATATTGGAAAGTGTGCAGACCGGGCCACTAGTCTGCCTATAAAATCCATGCCATGACCACCCATTCTTCCATACACCCCCACCTTGACCCTTTTGTTCAACCTCAGCTCTGATGAAACATACAAAAAAATGGGTCCTCCCTATTTTTTTGTAATTTCAATAGCTATGAAATCCTAGAAAAACATTGTACTTTGAATTGCCATATGGCACTGTCATTGCATTTTTAGCCTACTCTCCTAATTTAGGTAGAAGCAAATCACCAGCTGGTAAGAGGGAAAGAAGTTTTTCTACATTATACTGCAGAATATGTATGAGGCAAGAGGAAAGGGGGGGGGGGCTAGAAAGAAAAGGATTTATGTTAAGAAACCAAGGCAGTATTTTTGGTGCCAGAACAGTTTTTACGAGTGGCAGGGCAATATCCTGGATTGGAAATTTTATATATATAAAATAGGAAGAAAGAAATTTAAAAAATAAAGGAAAAATGTGCTATAAAAACTCTGACAATAAACCACTCATTTAAAAGTAGTTTGAATAAAGGCTTCAAAACTCAAAATTAATTTTCTGGTAAGAACTTCAACTACTATATATCAGAGAGTGTAAAAAGTATTTTAAACAGAAAAAAGAAAAATCCTTAGGCCTCTCAAAATGGAAACTCTTAGATGTGTCCTCAAAATATATGCAATAGTATAAGATTTTTCCTGAAATATGGAAGAACTCATTCAAAGGGAAAAGGAGGACAGATTTAATTTTACTTATATTGCCCAGTACATGAAAAACAAAATGTGTATCATTTGCTATTTTACTAAATAGCAGTTTTCATAATTCAAAACCAGTTTGCTACCAGAAGTAATGGCAAGTGTTAAGTGTAATAGAAAATTAGAGTAAAGAGCCATTCAACTTCAGTCTTTACTTACCATGAATAAAATATTAAAAGTTCACATGGTGATTGTTCACCTGCAGTACTGTGGACTTTTAACATTTTGTCCTCTTTTCAGTGAACCAGAGTAAAAATATTCATCTACCATTACTGCTGTTTGCTTAATTTTTTAAGGTAATATTCTATCCTTATGACACTATTGCAACCAAACTAGCTTTGCCATCTTGGCTTTAGTAAGTATAGAAGACAATGGCTTACATCTTTATTTCTATAATGTCTTAAGCACTATAAGCTAGTAGAATCTAATGTAATTCTGTCAGGTGGAAAGTATTCTCCCAGTTTCCATTTTGAATGTATTTGGACTAAACAAACAATAAACTACTGATGTCTGCAGCACTTATCTATTCCCCTAATTTAACCTATATGCTTGCATTCCAAAATGTTTTCTCCCAATTGCATTTCACACATCCTAAGTAAAAATAATGAATTGTTCTAAAACCAACTGCTTATTATTTGAGAAATTTGATGTATAAAAAGTAAAACATTTAAGTAATTCCTGAACATTGTTAGATCTAGTTCAGCTGGATAAATGGTTTATAAGTTAAAGAATGTTAGAACAATAATTAGTAGTAAGGAAGGTGACAATGATCTAAAGCAGACTACTGAACATTTATTTTTAAGAAAACCTTGGTCTTTCCAAAGGTTTGCTATGTCGTATCTCAGAAGGACAGGAGAAAAGGGATGGGAAGATTGAGGCTCTCTAAAGTTATGGACATGACCCAGATCAAAAAATGACAAGTGCTGGTGAGGATGTAGAGAAAAGGGAACCCTAGTACACTGCTAATGAGAATGCAGACTGGTGCAACCATTATGGAAAACAGTATGGAATTTCCTCAAAAAAAATTAAAAATGGAACTGCCATTTGACCCAGTGATTCCACTTCTAGGAATATATCTTAAGAAACCTGAAGCACCAATCAGAAAGAATGTATGCACCCCTATGTTCATAGCAGCACAATTTACAATAGCTAAGATCTGGAAACAGCCTAAGTGCCCATCAGTAGACGAGTGGATAAAAATGCTGTGGTACATTTATACCATGGAATACTATGCAGCAGTAAAAAAGAAGAATCTCTTACCCTTTGAGACAGCATGGAGGGACCTGGAGAGTATCATGCTAAGTGAAATAAGTGAGCCAGAGAAAGACAAGTATCACATGATAACACTCACATGTGGAATCTAAGTAACAACAACAACAACAAAATACTGATGAACGGGGTGGATCCAGAGACATGGAAGCATGGAACAGAGTGCAGAATCTCAGAGGGAAGGCGGGAGAGGTAATCAACCAAAGACCTTGTATGCATATATGCATAACCCATGGACATATGCAGTAGGGTGCTGAAGGCCTAGGGCGAGGGTGGAAAGACAGGCTGGAGGCAGTCAATGGGGGGAAAGGGGAGTATATGTAATACTTTCAACAATAAAGAATTATAAAAAAATAAAATAAAATAAAGTTATGGACATGACCCAATTCAGAAATTGAAACAAATTTGTCAAGCTCTAAAAGAATATTAAAGAAATAATCATTTAATCATATTTATGAGTCCTAAAGCATATGTAATTTCAGAATTTGAGACTTTTTTTCATTAAAAGGGATGGTATAATTGAATTCTTCCTGATATACTCAATGAAGATTAATTAATCAGATGTTGCAAGTTTTTATTGAAGAGAAGCCAGAGTAACCATTATTTAAAATACTCTTAAGGAAATAAGACTTGACATTTTTATAAATGTATATTAAACTCACTTTCCATTTTAATTATAATGGGAATATTTATCTAACTTTAAGGCTGTGGATAAACATTTTTTGGAAAGGATAAAAATGTGTATGCCATACTATTGAAAACAACCAAATTTTAAGGATCAAATTATCGTTTGATCCAGGAAATTTATATGAAACAAAATATTGGAATATTTTAGCCACCTAAGATGTTTCATTTCAATTATGCTTTGGAGAAGTGCCTATTTAGGTCCTTTGCCCATTTTTTAATTGGATTGTTTGTCTTCCTTTTGTTAAGTTGTATGAGTTCCTTATATATTTTGGAAATTAACCCCTTATTAGATGTATCATTGCTAAGTATGTTCTCCCATACAGTGGGCTCCCTTTTCATTTTGTTGATGGTTTCTTTTGCTGTGCAGAAGCTTTTTGTTTTGATATAATCCCATTTATTTACTTTCTCCTTAGTTTCCTATGCCCTAGGACCGTGGTTGGCAAACTGCGGCTCGCGAGCCACATGCGGCTCTTTGGCCCCTTGAGTGTGGCTCTTCCACAAAATACCACGGCCTGGGTGAGTCTATTTTGAAGAAGTGGCGTTAGAAGAAGTTTGTTTAAAAAATTTGGCTCTCAAAAGAAATTTAAATCGTTGTACTGTTGATATTTGGCTCTGTTGACGAATGAGTTTGCCAACCACTGCCCTAGGAGATGTATTCGTAAACATAATGCTATGTGAGATGTCTGAGATTTTGCTGCCTATGGTTTCATCTAAGATTTTTATGGTTCACATCTTATATTTTAATTATTTTATCCATTTTGAGTTTATTCTTGTGTATGATGTAAGTTGGTGATCTAGTTTCATTTTTTGCATGTATCTGTCCAGTTTTCCCAACACCATTTATTGAAGAGACTGTCTTCACTCCATTGTATGCTCTTGCCTCCTTTGTCAAATATTAATTGAGTGTAATGGCTTGGGTCAATTTCTGGGGTCTCTGTTCTGTTCCATTGATCTATATATCTGTTCTTGTGCCAGTACCAGGCAGTTTTGAGTATAGTGGCTTTGTAGTATAACTTGATATCTGCTATTATGATCTCTCCAACTTTGTTCTGCTTTCTCAAGATTGCTGCGGCTATTTGGGGTCTTTTTTGGTCCATATAAATTTTTGGAGTGTTTGTTCTAGATCTGTAAAGTATGCTCTTGGTAATTTAATAGGGACTGCATTGAATATATGGATTGCTTTAGGTAGTATGGACATTTTAATTATGTCAATTCTACCAATCCAAGAACACAGTATTTTGACATAAATGTTTTTGGAAAATATACTTGGACTCCAGAGACTAACATTTATTAAGAGAATTTGTAAATAGTATGTTATTTCATTAATACACTCAATGACCAAGATTAGTATTACTGTCTCTACTTACAGTTGAAGACACAGATTTTAGAGGCTGGTGGCTTACAAAATGCCACCCAACTCAACAGTGGCAGATGTTGAATTCAAACCCAGATCTGTGTGCTTCCAATGCCAATGCTCTTTCTCACAACATCATGCCACTGTACTAAGTCTCACCATGTCATTCCTTGCTGATGAGCTTGATTTCCTAGCTGAGAATAAGCTGAAACCTAAGCTCAGTAACATAACTTCAACCAAGACTATATTTTTAACTACTTTAGGTGAGATTTTTAAAAAATACTTGCTTGGTTCCAAAATGGCAGTGGATTAAGTGGGAGCTACACTGACACTCTCCCAAGACCAAACTGGCATTACAACTAAATTATAGACAAACAATCCTGAATAATCAACTGAAGACTAGCATAAAAAAGCTGTGGTACATTTACACCATTGAATACTATGCAGCAATAAAAAAATTATCTCTTACCCTTTGAGACAGCATGGTGGGACCTGGAGAGTATTATGCTAAGTGGAATAAGCCAGTCAGAGAAAAACAAAAATCCATATCTCACTTATATGTGGAATGTAATTAACAAAATAAACTGATGAACAAAATAGATCCAGAGACACAGAAGCATGGAAGACTGTTGAATCTAAGAGAGAAGATGGGGGTGGGTGGGTGGGTAGGTGGGAAGAGATTAACCAAAGAACTTGTATGCATATATGCAAACAATACTGTGATAAAGGCCTGGGATGGGGCGGGTGTGGGCTAGAAGGGATCAATGGGGCGGGGGGAGGAAAGGGGACATCTGTAATACTTTCAACAATAAAGATTTTTTTTTTAAATACAAGACTTAGTTAAGGGTCCAAAAGTTACATTTCCCTACCAAACTAGTTTCTAGTGTTCCCAAAAGTACAGAAGTTAATGATAGAAAACATTCCCCAGGGCAACAATCTAATTTCATTCCTCTTCTTGCACTCATGTATATTGGCTGATTTAGATGGCTGGAAAATGGGAGTTGACTCCATGACCTCCCAAATCCTTTTAACACTATAATTCTGATTTTCTTTGCCCTACTTACATAGGGGAACTAGTGGTTATTCTCTAAAATTGGGTTTTAAAGGCCAGATTGTTCCATTTTAGTAAAGATACCACAAATAACATAAAATTACATCTAGCAATGGCCACACTTCAAAAATTCCAGTAAATCATACCAAGATAATCCTCTCAAAATTCCAGAATCACAGCAATCGATCACAAGGAATAAATATGAACCAGGGAAGCTGAGAGGGACCCCTGTTCATAACATTTCATTTCTTTAGACCTCAGTGAAATATCATCTGACAAGTTGGAAAAAGCCTAACTGGCAACATGCCCTGTTGTGACTTTTGTGGTTCTTATCCCACCGCCTTCACTACTTGGCATATTACATAATTGTTAACTGTAAAAAGAACTGCTGTCTGACCTTTAATTTCCCAAATCTGTCAAGGAAAGAAAAAGGCTCCTGTTATCTTATGACAAATAATAGATCAGAAATCATGGGTTTCCCTTCCAGCAGAGCCATAGATTACTTATGAATTACTCAGTTGTACCATACCAATTCAAATTTCAAAACCAACAAATGCCTACAAACTATTCAGGGGCTTCATAAAATATCCCAATGACTGTCTATAATGGAAAAGAGGAACTGGGTTCACGACCATATGCCAAAATACAATTTAAAAAAAGGTAAATATTTGCACCAGAGATAATGTTTCTGATTGGTCACTGAGGAAAGCAGAACCCCTGAATGACAGCTTCCTGAGACCAGAGCCAGGATTGTGTCAGGCCCTATTCTAGGCACTAGGGATACATCACTGATAATGAAGATTGTGCCCATTCAAACAGGAAAACACTGACTAGCAACATATGGATTCTGTCTTTACTAAGCATGAGAAAGTATGCTATTTCCAAAACCACTTCTTTGCATACCTCTCTACATAATGGTAAACCCAGATGAAGCTAGACAAAAACAAGAAGGTCCAAGGAACATTCAAGGAACTCAATGTCATGCCACCTCAACAATAGCCAATTAATGTTGCACTGCCTATTTTAGTCTTTGAGGGCTGTTCTGTCTGTCATAATTACTTAACTGTCTTTTTAGCACAAAAAGCAGCCATAGACAATATACTAGTATAAACAAGTGGGCATGTCTATATGTTGATAAAATGTTATTTACAAAAACAGACATTATTTTTTAATATTTTTATTGTTTTCAGAGAGGAAGGGAGAGGGAGAGAGAGATATAGAAATATCAATGATAAGAAAGAATCATTGATCAGCTGCCTCCTGCACGCTCCCTACTGGGGATCGAGCCCACAACCTGGGCATGTGCCCTTGACCAGAATCGAGCCTGGGACCCTTCAGTCTGCAGGCCGATGCTCTACCCACCGAGCCAAACCAGCTAGGGTGAGACAGACTTCTTAAACCCACCCTGCAAGGCATAATCACTGACCCCCATTTACAGAGAATACATCAAAATGCAATAGAAAATTTAGAGCCATTAGGAGCCATAAGATCTGGGTTTGGACCCAATTTTCCACACTAGCTGAGTATCTCTGAACAAATCACTTAACTCTCTGAATTTCAATTTCCTTGTCTATAAAACTGATAGACCATTATCTGCCCTTGGTTACTTCACCTGTGTAAGAAGAACACTAATAACACCCTTGCCCAATTAGCTCCTAGGGTTGTTGTAAAGATCAAAATGACATCATAAGTCAAACTGTTGGGTGAACGTAAAAATACTAAGAAAGGTATTATGCTTTCATTATTTTTATAAAACACTAGAGTCCCGGTGCATGAAAATTCATGCACTGGAGGGGGGGTCCCTCAGCCCGGCCTGCCACCTCTCACAGTCCGGGAGCCCTCAAGGGTGGGAAGCAACCCGGCGATCAGGGGAAGGTGACGCCCCATCACACCTCTGCTGCTGCCACTACCGGCAGCGCAAGCCTCTGCCAGCCCTGGTTACCTGAGCCTTGGGTGACCCTGGGTGGCTGGGCAGCCACCATCCAAGGCTTGCCTGCACCTCAGGCTGTCCCTGGGCGGCTGGGGGGCTGAGGGGACTGGGGGACTTTGGAAGCAGGTGCGCGGAGTGGCCAGGCCCTCCTGGAGGCGGGCCCGGCCTTACCACGCATCCGCTGCCCCAGCAGGGCTGAGGGAACTGGGCACCGCCATCTTGTGGCTGTGGGCACCGCCATCTTTGAAGGCGTGGCAGTCAATTAGCATATTCCCTCTTTATTGGCTGTGGGCACCACCATCTTTGAGGGTGGGGCAGTCAATTAGCATGTTTCCTCCTTATTGGCTTTGGGCACCACCATCTTTGAGGGCAGGGCAGTCAATTAGCATATTCCCTCCTTATTAGCCGTTGGCGCTGCCATCTTTGAGGGTGGGGCAGTCAATTAGCATATTCGCTCCTTATTGGCTGTGGACACCACCATCTTTGAGGGTGGGGCAGTCAATTAGTATATTCCCTCCTTGTTGGCTGTGGGTGCCGCCATCTTTATGACAGTGTGAGGGTCAACTAGCATATTCCCTCTTTATTAGATAGGATTATTATGTATGGCATCGATGTGAACACACATGTCTATCTAAGGATGAATCTGGTTTCAAACAAGATGTGTATTAGTCCCCAAACTCACTGATCATAGATAACTTGGGCTAAATAATGTCTGCACCACCTATGAAACTTCTAGAATAGAAAACCAAGTGGCCTATTAAAATGGGTCCCTATTTTTCCTCCTTATTAACTAATTTACAGTGTTTCCATTTATTTCCTTCCTAAATATGTAATGAAAAAGGTCACCCTGGGTCACCCCCTCTCCTATCCCCAATAGAGGCTTCCCCAATTTTTTTGACCACCTCTGTTGGCTTCAGAAAATTCTCATTTAAAGACATCTACCTTGGTCTGGACTGTCTTCTCCTCAGCAACCTTCACAGAATAGCACACAGTCTGGCTGATGACACAAGAAACTCTACCACAAGCTCTGGTCTCTCAGCCGTGTCAGCTACCCAGTTCTCTACTGCTGTTTGCCAGCCTTCAAACCTTCCCTAATGGCCACTTCCTGTGGACATGTGTACTGGTAGCTGCTCCCATTGCTCTACAGAAGTCCCCATGTCTCTTCTTCATACCTCTACTTTCTGAACTACCTGTTCCTCTGAACAGCACTTATGTTCTCTTCCGTCATTACAGGGAATAAAAGCAATGTGGAACAGCAGAAAGAATACTCAGAAAATCTAAGTCTTAGCTCTACTAATGACTAGCAGTTTGAAAGTACTTCAGCTCCCTAAGCCTTCATTTTCTCATCTATAAAATGGAGATAATAACACTTTCCTGCCCAGATTAAGTTATATAAAGTATGTGAAAGTATCTTGCATACCATAAAGTGCTTTGCAAATGTTAGTAGATGCCCCTATCTATATTTATATCTACATCTAGGTAACCAGTCATCCTGAATAAGATCACAATCACAAATCCCTTCCTGTTGCACAGCACAAACATTACCACGAGCCCAACCCAATTTGTATTAGAGCTTCTTCCTCCTTATTCATAATTGGATTCTCTAAATTCCACATATCTGGGGGAGGGATCTATTATAGAAGGGATGTCTCTCTTTTTAAAAAAAAATAAATATGTGTTTATTGATTTCAGAGAGAGGAAGGGAGAGGGAGGGATAGAAACATCAATGATGAGAAAGAATCATTGCTTGGTTGCCTCCTGTACTCCCCCCCCCCCCTTACTGGGGACCAAGTCCAAAACCGGGGCATGTGCCCTGATTGGGAATAGAAACATGACCTCCTTGTTCATGGGTCGATGCTCAACCACTGAACAGCACTGGCTGGGGAGGGCTGTCTCTTGATCTGCTATTTCATCAAGCTTCTACTGGGGAGGTGCCAACCAGAAAAAGTACAGCAATAAATTCAGACTCCCTGAACCTTCCCCTACTCCATTCCTGCAGGTCTGTGAAACGCTTGGCTCCTTCAGGCCAATACGGGAGGTGCATTCTTGGCAAGCAGAAGTAAAGAGAAAAGAATTCTTTCACAATCTGTAAGATGTGAAAACAGAAACCTGAAAAAAAATCACAGCCTCAAGAAAAAGATGTTGGTGAAGGATAGAGATCGTTTTCATAAGGCACAGTAATATTGCGGAGAACCCTGGAGTGGGACTGATTATTTGGTTCCAGTACAGACTGTGATTAACTGGCTCTGTGACCTTGGACAAGGAGGATACACTCAGGTTTGTTTCTTCATCTGAAAGAATAAAATGAAATGTTCTCTTAAGAGCCCTTAGAACTCGATGAGTCCATTTCCAGCAAGATGTTGCCCATTAGTCAAAAAGAAAAAGGAACCATTAAAACAGCATCTGTTTTTCACAAAGGAAAAGACAAACAAAATGCCAAGAATCCTCAGCTTTCCCTCCCCTTTCATTCTGCTAATGCAGCTATATAATCCCTGGCTGGGCTGTTACCCAATCAGCACACTGGTACTCTTTGCTTTCTCATTTGGTACCACAACAGAATTAAGTATTCCCATAAACCCTGAAACATGAGCCATGGATTCAGAAGACAAATCTCTCCATGTAAACCAATTATAGATAGATATCAATATTTCCCATGTTAAGAGCAAGAGAAATTCAGCATGGAGATGATGGTGGTGGGGATATTGTTTACAACCCTCTTTTCAGTTTTATTTTTGCTGCTCTAAACTAAAGCTGTAAGGAACAGCCATAAAACACCTCAATGGCTTGTTACCTACCGTCTTCCCCCCACCTAATAAATTCAAGAGGGATGAATTCAGGATTAGTCTCCTGTTGTCAACCACCACATACATAATACATATTTTTCCAATCACAGGAAGAGCCTTTTCCACGACAGCCTGGATTTGGAAAGAGAGTTGGAAGCTGAAATGTGGCCCTCCTGCTTCTGGGAAGTCCTTAAGTTCCGAACCTGGCACAATAACGCTGGGCCAACTGCTTGCCACTTGTGAGAAATTCCATGCTGCCTTTGAATAAAAATTAATATGGGGGGGGGGCTTTGTCACACATGTTCCACTATACAGTATCGCTACATGGAAAAGCAGCTGCATTTGCCCTAAGAAGTCAACAGATGAGCAAAGAAGAGGGGAACTGCCTAACCAGCTGGTGTAGGCTCTTGGGCAGGAGACAAAAAGGACAGGTGTCACACCACCAAGATGTATTGCCATTCTTCTATGACAAAGAAAAGAAAATACAATCAGACCCTGATTAATTTGGGACTAGATTGCCCCAAAGGGAAAGCATCTGATCCCAGCCATGATAGTGCTGGTGAAGGGATAAAAGGAAACTTTCCACTAACACAGTCCTTGGCAGGCAACCAAGTCATTTCAAATAAAAGCAGCCCTGGCCCTAATAAAGAAAGAACATCCAGACAGTTGTTTTTTCAATCCTCACCCGAGGATATGTTTTTATTGACTTTTAGAAAGAAAGGGAGATGTAGAGGGAGAGAGAAACATTTATGTGAGAAAGAAACATCGATTGGTTACCTCCCATATGCACCCTGACTGGGGATTGAACCCACAACCTAGGTATGTGCCCTGACCAGGAATCAAACCTGCAACCTTTTGGTGTATGGGATGATGCTCCAACCAACTGAGCAACTCGGCCAGGACCAGACAGTTCTCCACCTCCCCCTGCTCCTGAGAGGTGATCAGGAATCTTAAAAGCAGCAAGAGAAAAACAGTTATCTACAAGGGAGTACCCATACGACTGTCAGCTGATTTCTGAACAGAAACTATGCAGGCCAGAAGGGAGTGGCAAGAAATATTCAAAGTGATGAATAGCAAGAACCTACAACCAAGATTACTTTAACCTGCAAAGCTATCATTCAGAATTGAAGGTCAGATAAAGAGCTTCACAGATAAGAAAAAGCTAAAGGAGTTCATCACCGACAAACCAGTATTATATGAAATGCTGAAGGGTATTCTTTAAGAAGAGGAAGAGGAAGAAAAAGGTAAAGATAAAAATTAAGAAAAAAGTGACAACAAATACATATCTATCAACAAGTGAATCTAAAAATCAAGTGAATAAAAAATCTGATGAGCAGAATAAACTGGTGAATATAATAGAACTGGAGGTCCAGTGCACGAAATTCATGCATGGGGGGGAGCGGAGGTGTCCCTCAGCCCAGCCTGCACCCTCTCCAATCTGGGACATCCCTCTCACAATCCAGGACTGCTGGCTCCCAACCACTCACCTGCCTGCCTGCCTCATTGTCCCTAACTGCTTCTGCCTGCCAGCCTGATCACCCCCTAAACACTCCCCTGCCAGCCTGATAGACGCCTAACTGCTCCCCTGCTGGCCCAATTGCCCCTAATTGCCCTCCCCTGCCGGCCTGGTCACCCCTAACTGCCCTCCCCTGACAGCCTGGTCACCCCTAACTACCCTCCCCTGCTGGCCTGGTTGCCCGCAACTGCCCTCCCCTGCAGGTCTGGTCACCCCTAACTGCCCTCCTCCGCTGGCCAGGTTGCCCATAACTCCCTCCCCTGCAGGCCTGGTCCACCCCCAACTGCCCTCCCTGCAGGCCTGGCCACCCCCAACTGCCCTCCCTTGCCAGCCTGGTCACCCCTAACTGCCCTCCCCTGCAGGCCTGGGTCCCCCCCAACTGTTCTCCCCTGCAGACCTGGTCGCCCCCAACTGCCCTCCTCTGCCAGCCCAGTCACCCCTAACTGCCCTCCCCTGCTAGCCTGATCTCCCACAACTGCCCTCCCCTGCCGGCCATCTTGTGGTGGCCATCTTGTGTCCACATGGGGATGGCCATCTTTGACCACATGGGGGTGACCATCTTGTGTGTTGGAGTGACGGTCAATTTGCATATTGTTCTTTTATTAGATAGGATCAGGGGCATAGAAAGGGAGTGGACTGACAATTCTCGGGGGGAAGGAGGTGTGGGGGGTGCGGGAAGAGATTGGACAAAAATCTTACACCTATGGACGAGGACAGTGTGGGGGGGGGGTAAGGGCATGGGGTGGGGTGGCAACCAGGTGGAAGGGAGCTATGGGGGAAAAAAGTGGAACAACTGTAATAATCTGAACAATAAAGATTTATTTAAAATAAAAAGGGAATTAATTAGTGGAAATACTTTAATATTGCTATTTTCCCTTTCTCTATAATAGAAGTGTCAGAGATGAAAGAAAATTAGTAAAATGTATATGAAAATCTCCCTCCTATAGACTCTAGAGTGCACCACGGGACCTAGAGTCAAGTCCCTGTCCACCACCTGCATGCGCTTCAAAAACACAGGAGACCCAAACCCAGCCGGCTCCACCCCCATTGGGTGAGACCCAGACCTGGCCGGCCCCAGCCCCATCAAGCCCCTCTGGGTGGGGGGCACAGCCTCAGGTCCCCCGGCCCAGCACCATGGCAGGGGGCACGGCCTGAGGTTGCACGGCCGGCACTGGGGCGGGGGGGCACAGCCTGCGGTCCCCCAGCCCAGCACCAGGGTGGGGGGCGTGGCATGTGGTCCCCCATGCAGCCTTAGGTCCCTGCTGTTGGGTCATGACGTTACCGTGTCCCACCTAATTTGCATATTCCTCTATTAGATAGATAGATAGATAGATAGATAGATAGATAGATAGATAGATAGATTACATTAATTTTCAGATGTTAAATTAACTTTGCATTCCTAGAATAAATTCCACTTAGTTATGTTGTATAATCTTTCTTATATGTTGCAGAATTTACTTTGCTAGCATTTAGTTGAGGAATTTTGATCTATATTCTTCTTGGAATTTGGTCTATAGTTTTCTTATGATGTCTTTGGTTTTGGTATCAGAATACTACTTGCCTCAGAGAATGTGTTAAGTGTTCTCTTCTAATTTTTGGAAGAGTTTGCTAAGTGTGTGTATTAATTTTTCTTCAAAAGTTTGGAATAACCCGGCCAGTGTGGTTCAGTGGTTGAGTGTTGACCTATAAACGAGGAGGTCATAGTTTTATTCCTGGTCGGCATGTGCCCATGTTGTGGGTTCGATCCCCAGTAAGGGGCATGCAGGAGGCAGCTGATCAATTATTATCTCATTATTGATGTTTCTATCTTTCCTTTTCCCTTCCTCTCTAAAATCAATAAAAAAATATATATTTTTTTAAGTTTAGAAGAATTCAACAGTGAAGCCATCTAGGTCTGGGCTTTTCTTTATAGATATTATTTTGATTACTATGCAACCCAGGCATGTGCCCTTGACCAGAATCGAACCTGCAACCCTTCAGTCCGCAGGCCAACACTCTATCCACTGAGCCAAACCAACCACAGATAATTTCCATATTTTTGAACTTCTTTGTGTTGTGAATTATCCTTCTGTTATTGACTTGTAATTTCATTCCGCTGTGATTATATAACATACTTTGTATAAACAAATATATTCAGGTATGTTTTGTGTCCTAAGAGAGGGTCTATCCTAGATAATGTTCCATGTGCATGTGAGAAGATGTATATAATAGATCTAGTTGTTTCATAGTGTTGTTCAAGTTTTCTATTTCCTTTTTGATCTCTGTCTACCTAATATAACTATTATTAAAAATGGAATATTAAAATCCTCAATTATTGTGAGGTTATCTATTCCTCCGTTCCATTCTGTCTACTTTGTTTCATGTATTTTGGAGCTCTGTTGTTAGTTGCATGTTTATAATTCTACTAGAGGCCCGGTGCACTGGATTCACGCACTAGTGGGGGGCGTAGCCTGGGGGATTGGCCCACTGTGGGAGCACCACTCATCCCAGTCTGCCAAGCAGCTGTGGACCTGCCCTCTGAGTGGCTGCTCCCTGGTCCGGCATCTTCCGTGGAGCCAGAGCACTCACCTCTCCAGGGGACCTGGTCGGGTCAGGCCCAGGGACAACAGCACTAAGAGGTGGTGGAGTAGGCCTCAGTCCCACGGCGGCAACGAAACTGCCTCCCAGCCTCTGGGGTTGATTGAGCGAGCCTGGCAGCAGCACTGTGCGGCCTGCGGGTGTCCAGGGGAGACAGCAGGAAGCAAGGAGGAGGAGCCTGGAGCAAGGAGGCGAAGATTGCAGCCCAGATTCCTGCCTGTCGGCCCGGGGTCCGCAGCTGGAGCAGCCGCTCATCCTGGTCAGCCGAGTGGCACTCCCACTGTGGCAGTGCACTGACCAACAGGGGGCAGCTCCTGCATTGAGCATCTGCCCCCAGGTGAGCAGTGTGCATCATAGCGACTGGTCAACCAGTCGTTCTGGTAATTCTGCCGTATGATCACGGGGCTTTTATTATATAGGATACCTTCCTGTATATTGACTGTTTCAACATTATAAAATATGTTTCTTTGTTATATCATAGAAATTTGGTCTTAATGTCTATTTTATATGATATTAGTATAGCAATCTTAACTCAATTTGATGACAGTTTTCTTGGTATATTTCTCCATCCTTTTACTTTCAACCTATTTGTGTCTTTGAGTCAAAATGTTCCTCTTTAAAACAGTATGTATTTAAATCTATTTATCCACTTTTATCAATTTATCCATTTTGCTAATCTCTGCCTTTCTATTGCAGTATATATTCCATTCACATTTAATATAGTTACTGATAAGGTAAGATTTATGTCTGCCATTTACATAGTTTTCTATATGTCTTATATTTATTCTATATTCTTGCATTATAATCTTCTATTCTGTTAAATAGATTTTCCTAGTGTACTATTTTAATGCCCTTGTTTCTTTTACTGTATATTTTAATTATTTTCTTAGTGCCTGACCTTGAGATTACAAATACTGTTTAACTTAAAACAATCTAGTTCAGATTAATTAAACTTAATTTAGAAAGAATACAGAAATGCTGCTCCAGTATACTCATTTCCCACCCCCTCCTTTATGCTATATATTTTCATACATTTTGCATCTTTATATGTCATAAGCTCATCAACAGTTTTATAACTACCACATTTTATAGTGGTCATTTTAATCAGGGAAGAAAGGAGTAAATAAAAAAGACAGTCAGCACTAGTTGATTTTCCTCAGTGGTTAGAATGTCCACCTGAGGACTGAAGGGTCATGGGTTCGATTACAGTCAAGAACATGTACCTTGGTTGCAGGCTTGATACCCAGCCGCAGTTGGGGCATGTGTGGGTGGGAACCAATTGATGTGTCTCTCTCATGTTGATATTTCTCTCTGTCTCACCCATTCCTTCCACTTTATTTAAAAATCAATGAAAAGAATATGCTCAAATGAGGATTACCAAAAAAAAAAGACAGTTATACTGTTTTATGTCTACCTATATGGTTACATTACTGATTCTCCTAATATTTCTTTATCTATTATGTTTTATTTTTATTTTTTTAATCTTTATTCTTGAGAGTATTACAGATGTTCCCCCATTGTGCTCCTCCACCCAAATATCGCCCACCCCAGGCTTTCACCCTATTGTCTGTGTCCATGGGTAAAGCATATATGCAAATGAGTTCTTTGGTTAATTCTTACTGCTCCCCTCCCTTCTTCTCTCTGAGATTCTACAATCTGTTCCATGTTTCTATGCCTTTGGTTCTATTTTATTCATCAGTTTTTTCTGTTCATTAGATTCCTTGTTCATTTATTTTGATTTATTAAAGATATATTTTTATTGATTTCAGAGAGGGAAGGAAAGGGAGAACGAGATAGAAACATCAATGATAAGAACAATAAAAAGCGAGGATCCAAGATGGCAGTCGACAGGATGGCAGGCTGCAAGATAGAGCAAAAGGAGAGTGCGTGGATGTGCGGTGAGTGTCTGTATTTCTGAGTGAGGGACAGCTATGTTCCACAGGACTGTTGGGGACTAGTGGACCAGGCTCCACTGGCAGGCCAGCCTCTACTACTGCTAAAATCTCTCATGGAACGGTCTACTCTGCCACAAAGATCATGCCATATTGAAGGGGAGAGCGGCTGTGATCAGAAGCCCACCCTTACTTTTAACCGGGGAGGCCTCAGATACCTCCAGGAACCCTACAACCACATTGCCCAGGGACCAGCTGCATCAGCTGTGAACTCAAGAACACCTAGACTCTACCCTCCCTGGCACGGGCAATGAAAAAAGAGACTGTCCAAGGGGAGACAAAGCGGCGCCAAATACGAGGATGGGACTTGCACCTTTTCACAGAGCAGACAGAAGGAAGAGCTGAATAGAACAACATCCACCTGGAATTGGTGAATTAGACACAGCTGGTGAGGCTATCCATGGATGGAAAGGTCAGAGATCACCTAGAAAGAGCTGTGCCTCCTCAGATACAGCTGGGTGTTTGTTGTTCGGGTGGTTTTTGTTTGCATTTTTTGGATTAGTTGTTGTTTGTTGTTTGCATTCATCCCAAATTGTTTGTTTTTTGCATTTTTTGGATTTGCTGTTGGTTTTTTTGAGTTTTCTCCCCACATATATATATAACTAGTGGCCCACTGCACAAAATTCGTGCACATTAAAAGGGGATTAATTAGAGGAAATATTTTAATATTACTATTTGCCCTTTCTCTATAATAGAAGTGTCAGAGATAAAAAAAAATTAGTAAAATGTATATGAAAATATTCCTCCTGTCAGAGTCTGGGGTGCACCACAGGACCCAGAGTCAAGTCCACGCCCACCCACATGGGACTCAAAATCGCGAGATTCAGATCCGGCTGCCCCCCACATTGGGCAAGATCCAGATCCGGCCATTCCCACCCTTGTCAAGCCCCACAGTGCGGGGGGCACAGCCTTAGGTCCCCTGGTCCTGTGCCAGGGTGGGGGGTGTGGCCTGAGGTCCCCCGGCCCAGTGCCAGGAGGGGGAAACAGACTCAGGTCCCACATCAAGACCCACTGGGAGGGAGGCACAGCCACAGGTCCCCCGTCAAGCCCTGCTGGGTGGGGGGCACAGCCTGAGGTAACCCAGCCCAAGGGGAAGGGAGAAGCCTGAGGTCCCCTGGCCCAGCATTGGGCTGAGGGCACACCTTGTGGTCCCCCATCAAGACCTGCCGGGAGGGGGGGGGGTGCATGGTGAGGTCGCCCATCAAGCCCTGCCAGGCAAGGGCCGAGGCCTCAGGTCCCCTGGCCTGGGGTGGGGGGCGTGGCCTGAGGTCACCCGTCAAGCCCTGCCAGGCAGAAGGTGTGACCTCAGGTCCCCTGTCAAGCCCTGCTGGGTGGGGGGCATGGCCTGAGCTCTCCTGGCCTGGTGCTGGAGTGGGGGGCGCACCCTGACATCCTCTGACCTGGTGCAAGGGTGGGAGGTGCAGCCTGAGGGCCCATGTCAAGCCCCATAGGGGCGGGGACAGGGTCAGGGGGCGCAGACTCAGGTCCCTGCTGATTGCTCATTAAGGATCATTATGGAAACTCAGCCTCCACTATGGGTGCAGCCAGCTTGTGTTACGGAAACCCCGCCTCTGCTGTGGGCACAGCCATCTTAGTTACGGAAAACCCCTGCCTTCACTGTAGGCACCGCCATCTGTGTGGCAGAGTGACGGTCAATTTGCATATTCCCTCTTTATTATATAGTATTTTCCCCCTTTTTTTTTTTTTTTCTCTTTCCCTTCTCTCTGGGATTTTTTCCTTTTCTCAATATCATTTTTGCAATCTTTTTTATCCCCGAAAACTCTTTTATCTGGGGGTCACCTTTATTTGGGGTTATGAGTATTGTGAATACATTTGTGTTTGGTGTGCAGTGTGTTATGTCTTGTCGTGTTGTATTTTGTGCCTTTAAGTCAACACAGGAGAGACAGAGATACATAACGAGACACCATGAGAGGAGCGAACATGGGAAGACAAAGAGACAGCCCCCATACAAAAAAAAAAAAGGAGGAATCGGCAGAAAAGGAAGTAAACGAAATGGAAGCAAGCAATATGTCAGAGAAAGAATTCAGAGCAATGGTCAAAAGGATGCTGAAAAGGATGGAACACAAATCCAACAATATGTGTAAGACTCAAAGAAAATGCAGAAGAACGAAGAAAAAATGAAAAATGACATTGCTGCAATAACAAACACAATAGAAGGCATCAACAGTAGACTAGAAGAGACGGAGGACCACATCAGTAAGCTAGAAGACAAGGTAAGAAAAAATACCCAAGCAGAGCAGCAACTGAAAAAAAAACTTAAAAAACAGGAGGAGAGCCTAAGGGAACTTTGGGACAACACAAAATGATACAACATCCGCATAATAGGGGTTCCAGAAGGAGAGGAAACTGAGCAAAAACTACAAAACCTGTTTGAAGAAATAATGATAGAAAACTTCCCTGATAGTGGTAAAAGAAAAAAACTCACACAAGTTCAAGAACCTCACAAAGTCCCAAACAAGATGAACCTAAAAAGACTGACACCAAGACACATCCTAATTAAATTGGCAAAAACCAATGACAAAGTAAGAATCTTAAAGGCTGCCAGAGAAACAGAATATTACCGACAAGGGATATCCCATCAGACTATCAAATGATTTCTCAACAGAAACATATCAGGCCAGAAGGGAATGGAATGAAATATACAAAGTCATGCAAAGGAGGGTCTGAATCTAAGAATACTGTACCCAGCAAGGCTATCAATCAAAATTGAGGGTGAAATCAGGAACTTCACAGACAATAAAGGACTAAGGGAGGATTGGCGGCGGAGGAACCAAGATGGCAGCAAATTTAAACAACTAATCTGTTGCCTCGCACAACAATTTCAAAAATACAACTAAAAGACAAAATGTCTACCACCCAGAACCACGGAAAAGCTGGCTGAGTGGTAGATTTACAACTAAGGAGAGAAAGGAGCACAAATGCTGAAAAGCTGAGTGAGGTACGGAGGTGCGAATTGGGCTGGAGGCGGGCGACTGGGTGCACGGCTTTTCTTCAACCCGCAGGGAGACAAGCTCCTGATCACTCTGAAATCCAGTTTTTGGGGACACGCGGGGGACCCAGACACCTACGGGGAGAAGCTGGACTCTCGGCCATCGGGTCAGAAAGTGAGAGTGACTTTCTTGCAAAGGTGCGCCCAGCAATCATTGTTTACTGTGCTGGAGCGTGGGACGCGGGGACTTGGAAATGCGGAAAGGCAGAGACAGCTGACGGCATCCATCGCCATTTGCGACGCCCTAGCCTAGTGACGCCCTGAGACCCCGCCCCGCCCTGAGGACCCGCTCCACACATTCTACAAACCCGCCCAGGCTCCACACAGCAGGTTTTGCATATAAATGGCCTGTTCTGTGGGTGCTTAGCCAAATAAACTGCAGCTCCAGTCAGACTGCTCCAAAACCGCCCAAGCAAAGGAGGAGAAAACTAGTCCTTGCTGTAGCTCCTGCTGGGGGACACACAGTACACAAAGGTACACCTAGAGGTCCACCTCAGGTAACTGGGAAGCTGACCCATTGAACCAATACGACACCTAGTACACAAAGCTACCCTACCAACTAAGGGAAGCAGCGAAAATGAGGAGGCAAGGAAACAGATCACAAACCAAAGAAATGGAGGAGAACAAGTGACTGGACATAGAGTTCAAAACCACGGTTTTAAGGTTTTTCAAGAATTTCATGGAAAAGGCCGATAAATTTAATGAGACCCTTGAGGATATGAAAACGGACCAAATAGAAATTAAACATACACTGACTGAAATAAAAAATATTATACAGAGACCCAACAGCAGACTAGAGGATCGCAAGAATCAACTCAAAGATTTGGAATACAAAGAGTCCAAGGACACTCCTCCAGAGAAGCATGAAGAGAAGAGAATTCAGAAAGTTGAAGATAGTGTAAGAAGCCTCTGGGACAACTTCAAGCGAACCAACATCAGAATTATGGGGGTACCAGAAGAAGAGAGAGAGCAAGATGCTGAAAACCTATATGAAGAAATAATGAATGAAAACTTCCCCCACCTGATGAAAGAAATAGACTTACAAGTCCAGGAAGCACACAGAACCCCAAACAAAAGGAATCCAAAGAGGACCACACCAAGACATATCATAATTAAAACTAGAGGCCTGGTGCACGAAATTCGTGCACGGGGGCAGCGGGGAGGGTGTCCCTCAGCCTGGCCTGCACCCTCTCCAATCTGGGACCCCTCATGGGATAACCAGCAGTTGGACATCCCTCTCACAATTCAGAACTGCTGGCTCCTAACCGCTCACCTGCCTGCCTGATTGCCCCTAATTGCTTCTGCCTACCAGCCTGATTGTCCCTAACTGCTCCCCTGCTGGCTTGATTGCCCCTAACCACCTCTGCCTCGACCCGCACCTGGTACCCAGGATTCCCTCCTCCAGCTGACCACAGACACCCAGGATCTGGGCTTCCCTCCCTTTGGTCAGCCATAGGCACCCAGGCTGGCTGCAGCCTCAGGGGATGGTGGACAGGGGGCTTCGCCTGTGCTGCAGCTGCAAGTGCTGGCGCCCAGGACCGCAGGGTGGGCGGCTTCTCCATCTACCAGGCTGTAGCCAGCTGTAGGTGCTGGCACCTGGACCGCAGGGTGGGCAGCTTCACTGTCTCCCAGGCCACAGCCAGCCGCAGGTACTGGTGCCCAGGACTGCAGGGTGGGCAGCTTCTCTGTCTCCCAGGCCACAGCCAGCTGCAGGTACTGGTGCCCAGGACCGCAGGGTGGGCGGCTTCTCCATCTCCCGGCTGCAGCCAGCCTCAGGTACTGGGGCCCGGTTTCTCCATCTCCCCCAGGACGTGGGGCGGGTGGACATGGGGTGGGCGGCTTCTCCAGCTGACTTCGGCTTGGGATCATGGGGCAGGTGGCTTCTTTGTCTCCCAGATCGGATCCACCCTCAGGTGCTGGCACCCAGTTTCTTGTCTCCCCCAGGATGTGGGGAGGGTGGCTTCTCCAGCTGGGATCACTGGGCAGGCGGCTTCTTCATCTTCCAGGTTGCAGCCAGCCTCAGGCACTGAGGCCCGGTTTCTCAGTCTCCCCCAGGAGGTGGGGCAGGCAGACCTGAGGTTTCTGATGCTGGCTGCAGCCTGGGATCACAGGGCAGGCGGCTTCTTCATTTCCCGGGCTGCAGCCAGCCTCAGGCACTGGCACCTGGTTCCTTGTCTCCCCCAGGACGTGGGGTGAACCACTTCTCCAGCTGGCTGAGGCCTGAGATCACGGGGCAGGCAGCTTCTTGGTCTCCGTGGCTGCAGCCAGCCTCAGGTGCTGGGGCCCGGTTTTTCCATCTCCCCAGGACGTGGGGCGGGCAGACCTGAGGCTGGCTGCAGTCTGAAATCATGGGGCAGGCGGCTTCTTCGTCTCCCGGCCGCACCCAGCCTCAGGCGCAGGGCTTGGTTTCTCCATTTCCCCAGGGCATTGGGCAGGTGGACCTGAGGCTTCTGAGGCTGGCTGCAGCCAGGGATCATGGGGCGGGCGGCTTCTTGGTCTCCGTGGCTGCAGCCAGCCTCAGGCGCTGGTGCCTGACTTCTCCGACTCCCAGAGACCGGGAGATGCTGGGGGGCGGGGCTGCCTCCATGTTTTCAGTTTAATTGCATACTCATGCTGATTGGATGGTGGGCATGGCTGGGCGTGGCTGGTGGGCGTGGCTTTGTGAGTGTAGCGGAGTGATGATTTGCATACTACTCTATTATTAGATAGGATGCCAAGAGCAAAAGACAGAGAGAATCTTACAAGCAGCAAGAGAAAAACAGTTAGTTACCTACAAGGGAGCACCCATACATACGATTATCAGCTAATTTCTAAACAGAAACTATGCAGGCCAGACGGGAGTGGCAAGAAATATTTAAAGTGATGAACAGCAGGAACCTACAACCAAGACTACTCTACCCAGCAAAGTTATCATTCAGAATTAAAGGGCAGATGAAGAGCTTCACAGATAAGAAAAAGCTAAAGGAGTTCATCACCACCAAACCAGTATTATATGAAATGCTGAAAGGTATTCTTTAAGAACAGGAAAAAGAAGAAGAAAGATACAAATTATGAACAACAAATACATATCTATCAACAAGTGAATCTAAAAGTCAAGAGAATTAAAAATCTGAGGAACAGAATAAACTGGTGAACATAATAGAATCATAGGCATAGAATGGGAGTAGATTGATAATTCTCAGGGGGAAAGGGGTATCTGTGTGGGGAGTACGGGAAGAAACTGGACAAAAAATCATGCACCTATGGATAAGGACAGCGGGGGGGGGAGGTAAGGGCAGAGAGGGAGTGGGAACCGGGTGGTGGGGAGATATGGGGGGGAAAAAGGAGAAACAATTGTAATCTGAACAATAAAGATTTATTTTAAAAAAAAGGACTAAGGGAGTTTATCACCACCAAATAAAAAATGCAAGAAATGCTAAAGGGTCTGCTATAAAAAGAAGAAATAGAAAGCAAAGAAGGAACACAGGCATAAAAAATAAAAATGGTGACAAACAAATACCTATCAATAATAGCTTTAAACGCAAATGGATTAAATGTGCTAACCCAGTGGTTCTCAACCTTTCTAATGCCGCGACCCTTTAATACAGTTCCTCAAGTTGTGGTGACCCCCAACCATAAAATTATTTTCGTTGCTACATCATAACTGTAATTTTGCTACCTTAAATGAATCGTAATGAAAATATCTGTGTTTTCCGATGGTCTTAGGCTCTACAGCTGTGGTTCTCAACCTGTGGGTTGCGACCCACAGGTTGAGAACTGCTAGCAGGGTCGCCTAAGACCATCAGAAAACACAGATATTTATATTACGATTCATTAACAGTAGCAAAATTACAGTTATGAAGTAGCAACGAAAATAATTTTATGGTTGGGGGTCACCACAACATGAGGAACTGTATTAAAGGGTCGCGGCATTAGAAAGGTTAATAACCACTGCCCTAACCAAAAGACATAGGGTAGCTGAGTGGATAAGTAAACATGACCCATATGTATACCTGCTATCTATAGGAAACACATCTCAGAAAAAAAGACTAACACAGACTAATGGTGAAGGGATGGAAAAGGGTATTTCACGTGAATGGAAATGAAAAAAAAAATCTGGGGTAGCAATACTTATATCTGACAAATTAGATCTCAAAGTGAAGGACATAACAATAGATAAGGAAAGCCACTTCATAATACTAAAGGGAGCAATCCAACAAGAAGATATAACTCTGGTAAACATATATGCACCCAATACAAGAGCACCCAAATACATAAACAATTTCTGGTGGATATCAAGGGCAAGATTGACAGCAATACAGTCATAGTAGGGGACTTATATGCCCCACTAACACCACTGGACAAATCCTCTAAACAAAAAAATCAGCAAATAAACATCAATCCTAAATGACTCACATGATCAGATGGAATTAATTAAATATTCATAACATTTATCCCCAAAGCCACAGAATATACATCCTTCTCGAGTTCACATTGGTCATTTTCAAAGATAGATGACATATTGGAACACAGGCAAAGTCTCTTCAAATTCAAGAAGATAGAAATCATATCAAGAATATTCTCAGATCACAAAGGCGTAAAATTAGAAATTAACTACAATAAAAACAATTAAAAAATCAAACACCTGGATGCTAAATAGCATGCTATTAAACAATGATAGGGTTATGAAAGATATCTAAGAAGAACTAAAAAGCATCCTGGCAACAAACAATGAAAAGACAACAATCCAAAATCTATGGGACACAGTGAAGGCAGACTTGAGAGGGAAGTTAAAAGCTCTACAGGCCTACATCAAAAAAGCAAGATAATATGGTAATAAATTATCTAACCCTACAACTTAAAAAGTCAGAAAGAGAGCAACAAGAAAAGCCGAGTGTAAGCAGAAGGAAGTAAATAATAAAGATAAGAGCGGAAATAAATGACACAGAGAACAAAAAACTATATATACAAAAGATAAACAAAACCAAGAGGGGGTTCTTTGAAAGGATAAACAAGATTGATGAACCTTTAGCTTGCCAAGAAGCAAAGAGAGAGGACCCAAATAAACAAAATCAGAAATGAAAGAGGTGAAATCCCACCGAAATACAAAAAATTATGATAAAATACTATGAACAACTCTATTCCAACAAAATGGACAACCTAGACGAAATGGACATATTCTTAGAAAAGTACAAGCTCCCAAATATCAATCAGGAATAATTTAAAAACCTGAATAGGCTGATAACTACAGAAGAAATTGAAGCAGTGATCAAAAAATTTCCAGCAAACAAAAGCCCTGGTCCGGACAGCTTTACAGGGGAGTTCTACCAAGCATTTAAAGAAGAATTAAAACCTATCGTCCTCAGACTATTCCAAAAAATTCAAAAGGAAGGCACACTTCCAAGCTTTCTATGAAGCCAGGAGTACCCTAATTCCAAAACCAGATAAAGATACCACAAAAAAAGAGAACTACAGACCAACATCCTTGATGAACACAGATCAGTGATGGTGAACCTATGACACACGTGTCAGCACTGACACGCGTAGCCATTTCTGATGACACGTGGCCGCTGAGGTGGCCGCATGCCGAGGATGAAACATTTGCTGCTCCTGAGGATGAAACATTTGCGAAATAATGTTTTTTCCTCAAAGTGACACACTACCCGAGTTATCGTCAGTTTTTTGGCGAAGTTTGACACTCCAAGCTCAAAGGTTGCCCATCACTGACATAGATGCTAAAATCCTCAACAAAATTCTAGCAAAATGGTGCAGCATTACATTAGAAAGATCATACACCATTACAAAGTGGGATTTATTCTGGGGATGCAAGAATGATACAATAATACCTTAATTTAAAAAATGAAAAAAAATTTTGGCTCTCAAAAGAAATTAAAAAAAAAAAAAGAATGATACAATATCTGCAAATAAATAAATGTGATACAGTAAATAAAAAAATGAGAGACAAAAATCACATAATCATATTAATTGATGCAGAAAAAGCATTTGACAAAATCCAAAATCCTTTCTTGATAAAAACTCAGCAAAGTGGGGATAGAGGGATCATACCTCAACATAATAAAAGCCTTATATGACAAACCTACAGCCAACATCATACTCAATGGGCAAAAATTAAACTCATTTCCCCTGAGAACAGGAACAAGACAGGGAGGCCCACTTAAACCACTCCTGTTCGGTATAGTACTGGAGGGCTAGCCATAGCGATCAGACAAGAAAAAGAAATAAAAGGCATCCAAATTGGAAAAGAAGTAAAACTGTCCTTATTCGCAGATGACATGATACTATACATATAAAACCCAAAATACTCCATATCAGAAAACTACTAGACCTAATAAATGAATTCAGCAATGTAGCAGGATACAAAATTAACACCCAGAAATTTATGGCTTTTTTATACACCAATAATGAACTCACAGAAAGAGAAAAGAAAAAAAACAATCCCATCTACCACTGCAGCAAAAAAAAAATAAGATACCTAGAACTAAACTTAACTAAGGAGGTCAAAGACCTGTACTTGGAAAACTACTGGATACTGAAAAACGAGATAGAGGAAGACATATACAAATGGAAGAACATACAATGTTCATGAATTGGTGGAATCAACATCATTAAAATGTCCATAATACCCAAAGCAATCTACAGATTTGATGCAATCCCCATTAAAATACTAATAGTAAACTTCAAAGATCTAGAACAAACTCTCCAAAAATTCATCTGGAATATAAAAAGACCTGAATAGCCACAGCAATCCAGAGATAAAAGAACAAAGTTGGAGAGATCACAATACCAGATATCAAGCTATATTACCAAGCCACGGTTTTCAAAACTTCCTGGTACCTGCACAAGAACAGACATATAGACCAATAGAACAGAACAGAGAACCCAGAAATAGACCCAAGCCATTATGGTCAATTAATGTTTAACAAAGGAGGCAAGAGCATACAATGGAGTCAAGACAGTCTCTTCAATAAATGGTGCTGGGAAATTTGGTCAGATACATGCAAAAAAATGAAACTAGATCACCAATTTACACCATACACAAAAACAAACTCAAAATGGCTATAGGACTTAGATGTAAGACGGGAAACCATAAAATTCCTACAAGACTCCATAGGCAGAAAAATAGCAGACATATTTCAAAGCAATATCTTTACAGACACAGCTCCTAGGGCAATGGAGACTAATGAGAAAATAAACAAATGGGACTACATCAAAATAAAAAGCTTCTGCACAACAAAAGAAACCATCAACAAAAAAACAAGAAAGCCCACCCCATGGGAGAGCATATTTGCCAATGCTATTTTAGATAAAGGTTTAATCTCCAAAATTTACAGAGAACTCATAAAACATAAGGAAGATAAACAATCCAATCGGTTCTGCTCAAAATGGCAGCTGAATAGAGTCGTGTTTGGAGTCTGGTACTGGGGCGGAGAGTAGGAGCGGCAGAGGTTCGCAGGGGGAGTGTATGTTGGCAAGCCAAGGGACAGCTAAACTCCAGGAGAAGGCGGGGGAGCGCTGGGCAGGGTTCCCCTGACCGTGCAGCACCCACAGGGGCTGGGTCCCCTCCCGGAGCTGCGGGATAACCGGGGGCCTTGCCATCTTGCAAGGAAAGGAGGATTTTATTGGAAACCTGACTTTCCGCGACAACTGCAAACACTGAACAGCTGTGAGCACCAGAACACTGGTCCCCTATCGGCACAAACATTTGGATTCAAAGGAACTCTTCACTGCACCACAGAAAGGTCAGTTTTCGCCTGGGATAAGGTGTGGTTTCTGATCCCCACTGTGGGAAATGGAAGCACGCGAGCCACAGGACCGTCAGGACCCGGGAGGTCTGTGCCTAGAAAAATCTGCGGCAGTTGGAGCTGCCGTGACCCATGAATGTGGAAGGGGGTCCTCTGAGCTGCTAACAGAAGTGATCTCTTAAAAGCAACTCATTTTAATCTGACGAGGAGGGTCAGACTAAGAATTTTCAAAGGAGTGCAGGCTCCTTAGTCTTGCGCGCAAACCCACTGTCAGCATACTTGGGCTCTTTCCGACTCTGATTACTAAGCCCAATACATAGGAAAACCCAGTTGGGGAATACCCTGAAAGACTGCAGGGGGAAGTTGTTTTTCCAGAACCTGGGGAGCAGAGCTGGGTGTGACCATCGGAGAGGCAGCTCTGAGGCGCACACCTCCACAAACCGGTAGTGAGTGCCATGGGGGGGGGGGGGGGGGGAGAGAAGCTAGAGAGGCCCGGAAATCAATTCAGAAACACTGCCACCCAGGGGCCGAAATGCTAATTGTCTCTGGTGTAATCAAAAATAAATATGAGAAATTAAGACACGGCCGGCTTCAAAATCAGGACTGGCTTACAACACTGAGGAGCAGTGGAACGAAGGGAACTGAAATACCGCCCAGACTGGGAAACAGGCGTACCAAACAGAATAATAGAGGAAGTGAATGACAGCCACTACTGTACATTTTAGTCTTCCTATTTTTTATTTTAAATTCTTTTTAAATTTTTTTTTTATTTTTTTATTCTAATTTTTTATTTATTTTCATTTTTTGCATCTTTTACTTAAGAAATTAAAATTTTTTCTTTTTCCTCACTCGATTTTCACCTTTTTAATTATTACATTTTTATTTTCAATCAGCATTATTATTACTATTATTTTACTGTTGTTTTTTTTTTAAATGTCATTTGATTTTCTCTTCCTTTTATTCTGGGATTAGTGTCCTACATTCTATTTGCATCTTTCCCTTACAATCGTTTTACCCTATCTCAACGCTAACATTCTGCCATCACTCTCCTCCTACCCTTTCCCCTTTTGGTCTCCTGTTTATCTTAACCCTTTCTGGCTTTAGATTTTCCCTACTTTTTCAGTCTACCCTCTATTAAAATTTCACCCTACTTATATATCTAATTCCCAACCCCCTGCTCCAAGTCCATATATACCTCTCTCAACGCTACCTTAAAAAATTGTTTTTCTCTCTGGCCTTTTCTTGTTGTTTGCTTGAATGTTGATTAGATTGAATTTTTATGCTTTTTTATGAGATTGTTTTGATTATTCTTTTTGTTTGGTTGGTTGGTTCTTTTGTTTACTTTGTTTTTGTTTGTTTTTTACTTTTGTTTTCCCTTGCCTCACTTGATATTACTTGGTGTTGCAGTTTGTATTAATCTCCAGGCTCGTGTTGCTGGAATTTGCTGAGATTAGTGGTTGTTCTATTGGAGTTTACTCCCCATATATATAGTTTGTTCCCCTTTTCTCTTAGTATCGTTTTTGTCTCTCTTACTTTTTTTTCTTATCTTTTCTGAAGTTCAAATTCACACTCATTTTTTGTTGTTGTTGTTCTTTCTTTTTACTCTTCCTCTTCCTCTCCCATTCCGTTATTTGTCTTTCTCTGGTGGTCACCTTTATTGGAGGTTATTAATATCATGAATACAATTCTGTTCAGTGCCTTGTGTGTTGTGCCTGGTTGTGTTGTATTTTGTACCTTTAAATCAACGCCAGAGAGAGAGAACTACATAACCAGACATCCGGAGAAGAGAGACCATGGGGAGACAAAGAAATAGCCCCCCATAGGAAAGAAAAGCAGGCATCACCAGAAAAGGAAGTAAACGAATTAGAGGCAAACAACCTATCACAGAAGGAATTCAGAGAAATGGTCATAAGGTGGCTGAAAAGGATGGAAGACAAATTTGACAATATGAGTAAGAACCAAGAGGAAATGAAGAAGAACCAAGAAGAAAGGAAAAATGACATCGCTGCTGTAAAGAACTCAATAGAAAGCATCAAGAGTAGACTAGAAGAAGCAGAGGACCGCATAAGTGAGCTAGAAGACAAGATGGCAAAAAATACCGAAGTATAACAGCTTCTAGAAACAAAATTAGAAAGCATGAGGAGAGCCTAAGGGAACTTCGGGACAACACGAAATAAAAACAACATCAGGATAATAGGGGTACCAGAAGGAAAGGAAACGGAGCAAGGAATAGAAAACCAGTTTGAAGAAATAATAACAGAAAACTTCCCTGATATAGGGAATAAAAAACCCACACAAATCCAAGAAGCTCACAGAGATCCAAGCAAAATGAACCCCAAAAGACAGACGCCAAGGCACATTATAATTAAGTTGGCAAACACCAACGACAAAGTAAGAATCTTAAAAGCGGCCAGAGACAGACAGACATTTACATACAAAGGAAACCCCATCAGACTAGCAACTAATTTCTCAACAGAAACTCATCAGGGCAGAAGGGAATGGAATGAAATATACAAAGTCATGCAAAGGAAGGGTCTGAATCCAAGAATACTGTACCCAGCAAGGCTATCAATCAAAATTGAAGGTGAAATCAGGAGCTTCACAGACAAAAAAGGACTAAGGGAGTTTATCACCACCAAACCAGCAATGCAAGAAATGCTAAAGGGTCTGCTGTAAAAAAAAAAAAAAAATAGGAAGCAAAGAAGGAACACAGGGGTACAGAATAAAAATGGCGACAAATAAGTACCTATCAATAATAACTTTAAATGTAAATGGATTGAATGCCCCAATCAAAAGACACACGGTAACAGATTGGATAAGAAAACAAAACCCATATTTCTGCTGTCTACAGGAAACCCACCTCAATAAAAAGGACGCACACAGACTGAGAGTAAAGGGATGGAAAAAGGTTTTCCAGGCGAATGGAAATGAAAAAAAAGCTGGGGTAGCAATACTTATATCTGACAAATTAGATCTCAAAGTGAAGGACATAACAAGAGATAATGAAGGCCAATTCATAATACTAAAGGGAGCAATCCAACAAGAAGAAATAACTCTGTTAAACATATATGCACCCAATACAGGAGCACCAGATACATTAAAAAACTCCTGGAAGATATCAAAGGAGAGACTGACAGCAATACAATCATAGTAGGAGACTTCAATACCCCACTATCACCATTGGACAAATCCTCTAAACAAAAAATCAGCAAAGAAACATCAGTCCTAAATGACTCATTAGACCAGATGGAATTAATCGACATCTTCAGAACATTTCACCCAAAGCCACAGAATATACATACTTCTCAAGTGCACATGGGTCATTTTCAAAGATAGACCATATGTTAGGACATAGGCAAAGTCTCTCCAAATTCAAGAAGATAGAAATCATATCAAGTATCTTCTGAGATCACAGTGGCATAAAACTGGAAATCAAATACAATAAAAACAACCCAAAGAAATCAAACCCATGGAGACTAAAAAGCATGCTATTAAACAATTACTGGGTTACCAAAGACATCAAGGAAGAAATAAAAAACATCATGGCAACAAATGACAATGAAAACACAACAATCCAAAATCTATGGGACACAGCGAAAGCAGTCCTGAGAGGGAAGTTCATAGCTCTACAAGCCTACTGCAAAAAAACAAGAAACAATGGTAATAAATTACCTAACCCAACAACTCAAAGAGTTAGAGAGAGAGCAACAAGAAAAGCCCAATGTAAGCAGAAGGAAAGAAATAATAAAGATCAGAGCAGAGATAAACAACATAGACACCAACGAAACCATAAAAAAGATCAACAAAACCAAGATCTGGTTCTTTGAAAGGATAAACAAGATTGATGAACCACTAGCCAGGCTCACCAAGAAGCAAAGAGAGAGGACCCAAATAAACAAAATCAGAAATGAAAGAGGTGAAATAACAACAGACCCCGAGGAAATACAAAGGATTGTTACAAAATACTACGAACAACTCTATTCCAACAAACTGGACAACCTGGAGGAAATAGACATATTCCTAGAAAAATACAACCTTCCAAAACTCAATCAGGAAGAATCTAAACAGCTCAACAGGCCAGTAACTATGGAAGAAATTGAAGCAGTCATCAAAAAGCTTCCGGCAAACAAAAGCCGGGGGCCAGACGGCTTCACAGGAGTTTTACCAAACATTCAAGGAAGAACTAAAACCTAACCTCCTCAGACTATTCCAAAAAATTCAAGAGGAAGGAACACTTCCAGGCTCCTTCTATGAAGCCAGCATCACCCTAATACCAAAACCACATAAAGACAACACAATGAAAGAGAATTACAGACCAATATCCCTCATGAACATAGATGCCAAAATCCTCAACAAAATTTTTGCAAGTCGGCTCCAGCAATACATCAGAAAGATCATACACCATGACCAAGTAGGATTTATCCCAGGAATGCAAGGATGGTACAATATCCGCAAATCAATAAATGTGATACATCACATAAACAAATTGAGAGATAAAAATCACATAGTCATATCAATTGATGCAGAAAAAGCATTTGACAAAATCCAACACCCTTTCTTGATAAAAACTCTCAACAAGGTGGGAATAGAAGGATCATACCTCAACATAATAAAAGCTATATATGATAAACCCACAGCAAACATCATACTCAATGGGCAAAAACTAAAACCATTTCCCCTAAGAACAGGAACAAGACAGGGATGCCCACTCTCACCACTCCTGTTTGACATAGTACTGGAAGTATTAGCTATCGCAATTAGGCAAGAAGAAGAAATAAAAGGCATCCAAATTGGAAAAGAAGAAGTGAAGCTGTCCTTAATTGCAGATGACATTATATTGTACATAAAAAACCCAAAAGAATCCATCAAAAAACTAATAGACTTAATAAATGAATTCGGCAATGTAGCGAGATACAAAATTAACGCCAAGAAATCTATGGCATTTCTATACACCAATAGTGAACTTACAGAAAGAGAGACTAAAAAAGCAATCCCATTTACCATCGCACCAAAAAAATTAGGATACCTAGGAATAAACTTAACTAAGGAGGTAAAAGACCTATACGCGGAAAACTACAGGACACTGAAAAAAGAGATAGAGGAAGAAGTAAACTGATGGAAGAACATACCATGCTCATGGATTGGTAGAATCAACATCATTAAAATGTCCATACTACCCAAAGCAATCTACAGATTCAATGCACTCCCCATCAAAATACCAACAGCATATTTCACAGACCTAGAAATAACTCTCCAAAAATTCATCGGGAATAAAAAAAGACCCCGAATAGCCACAGCAATCCTGAGAAAGAAGAATAAAGTAGGAGGGATCTCAATACCAGATTTCAAGCTGTATTACAAAACCACTGTTCTCAAAACAGCCTGGTACTGGCACAAGAACAGACATATAGATCAATGGAACACAATAGAGAATCCAGATATCGACACAAACCACTATGCTCAATCAATAAATGGTGTTGGGAAAATTGGACAGATACATGCAAAAAAATGAAATTAGACCACCAACTTACACCATACACAAAAATAAACTCAAAATGGATACAGGCTTAACCATAAGACGGGAAACCATAAAAATACTAGAGGAATCCACAGGCAACAAAATCTCAGACATATGCCAAAAGAACTTCTTCACTGACACTGCCCCTAAGGCAAGGGAAGCTAAAGAGAAAATTAACAAATGGGACTACATCAAAATTAAAAGCTTTTTTACAGCAAAAGAAACCATCAACAAAACAACAAGAAAGCCCACTCTATGGGAGAACATATTTGCAAATGCTATCACTGATAAAGGTTTAATCTCCAACATCTACAGGCAGCTTATGCAACTTAATAAAAGGAAGATAAATGATCCAATAAAAAAAAATGGGCAACGGACCTAAACAGAATATTTTCAAAAGAAGACAGAAGGAAGGCCAAGAGACACATGAAAACATGCTCAAAGTCACTTATTATCCGAGAGATGCAAATCAAAACAACAATGCGGTACCATCTCACACCTGTCAGAATGGCTATCATCAACAAATCAACAAACGACAAGTGTTGGCGAGGATGCGGAGAAAAAGGAACCCTCGTGCACTGCTGGTGGGAATGCAGACTGGTGCAGCCACTGTGGAGAACAGTATGGAATTTCCTCAAAAAACTGAAAATGGAACTCCCATTTGACCCAGTAATCCCACTCCTGGGAATATATCCGAAGAAACTAGAAACACCAATCAGAAAGGATATATGCAACCCTATGTTCATAGCAGCACAATTTACAATAGCTAAGATTTGGAAACAGCCTAGGTGCCCGTCAGCAGATGACTGGATCAGAAAACTGTGGTACATCTACACAATGGAATACTATGCTGCCATAAAAAAGAAAGAATTCTCATCATTTGCAGCAACCTGGATGGAATTGGAGAATATTATGCTAAGTGAAATAACCCAGTCAATGAAAGAAAAATACCACCTGATTTCACTCATTTATGGATAATAAATAACATTATAAACTGATGAACAAAAAGATAGATACAGAGACAGTAAAGCATCACACAGACTGTCAAATTACAGGGGGAAGGTTAGGGAGAGGTGGGGGAGATAAGAAATCAAACGAAGGACTTGTTTGCATGCATATAAGCATAACCAATGGACGCAAAACTCTGGGGGGTGAGGGCATGTATGGGTGTGGGGTGGGGGGGGCAATGGTAAGATATGTACACATATAATACCTCAATAAAAAAAATATTTGTTAAAAGAATCCAATCAAAAATTGGGCAAAGGACCTATAGAGACACTTTTTGAAAGAGGACATACAGAAGGCCGAGAGAGATATGAAAACATGCTCAAAGTCACTAATCATCCAAGAGATGCAAATCAAAACAACAATGAGATACCATCTCACACCTGTGAGAAAGGCTATCATCAACAAATCAACAAATGACAAGTGCTGGAGAGGATGTGGAGAAAAAGGAACCCTTGTGCACTGCTGTTGGGAATGCAGACTGGTGCAGCCACTGTGGAAGACAGTATGGAGTTTCCTCAAAAAGTTAAAAATGGAACTCCCATTTGACCCAATAATCCCACTTCTAGGACTATATCCCAAGAAACCAGAAAAACCAATCAGAAAGGATATATGTGCCCCTATGTTCATAGCAGCACAATTTACAATAGATAAAATTTGGAAACAACTTAAGTTCCCATCAGAAGATGAGTGGATTAAAAAACTGTGGTACATCTACACAATGGAATACTATGCCGCTATAAAAAAAGAAGGAACTTTTACTATTTGCAACAGCATGGATGGAACTAGAGAGCATTATGCTAAACAAAATAAGCCAGTCTGAGAAAGATAAATATCACATGATCTCACTCATATGTGGGATATAATGATCAACATAATTTGATGAACAAGAATAGATCCAGAGACAAATGACAGAGGAGGGGGAGGGAGGAGATAGCAACCAAAGGACTTGTATGCATGCATATTAGCATAACCAATGGACACAGACTGGGGCGGTGGGAGCTTGCCTGGGGTGGGAATGGCTGCGGGGAGGGTGTTTAAAGCGGGGGAGGGGGGGGAAAGGAGGTATATGTAAATTTTTAGACAATAAATATTAATAATAAGCATTTTTTTAAAAAAAGAAACAATGATGAGAGAATCATTGATTGACTACCTCCTGCCTGCCCACCACTAGTGATCGAGCCCACAACATGTGCATGTGCCCTTGACCAGAATCGAACCTGGGACCCTTTAGTCCACAGGCCAAAGCTCTAGCCACTGAGCAAAACCAGCTAGGGCTGTTTATTCTTATTTTTAAATTCAAGTTTTGATAGATATGTATTTAGTGCCATTTTCTTATTCTTATTTTTTCTTCTTCTTCCTCTACTTCTTCTTAAAAAAGACCCTTCAACATTTCATGTAATACTGGTTTGGTGGTGGTGAACTCCTTTATCTTTTTTCTTGTCTGTAAAGCTCTTTATCTGACTTTCCATTCTAAATGTTTAGTTCAGGCATCCTCAAACTACGGCCCGCGGGCCACATGCAGGTGTTTTTGCAGTTTTGTTTTTCTTACTTCAAAATAAGAAATGTGCAGTGTGCATAGGAATTTGTTCATAGTTTTTTTTTAAACTATAGTCCAGCCCTCCAATGGTCTGAGAGACAATGAACTGGCCCCCTGTTTAAAAAGTTTGAGGACTTCCTTCCCAATGTTCCTGGATCCTTTCAAGCTGCTGCCCTAGCATTGGAGCTCAGAGGGAGTGAATTTGAGTAAATCCATGCATGGGCCCTTTCGGAGGAACTGATGGTTTTTACATCCCAAAGTTACTGGGACTTCTCTTGTTACCACTGGTACCGAGGCTGACAGTTCTGGTGTAAGGTTGGGACCCATTCCTCCTCATGGAAGGCCTCAGCCAAGATATCCCTTCTGATTGAAAAAAAAATGCCACATATGGGTGTCGGACCAGCCCGTTCTGTATTTCTGCCCCTCCAATTAGTCTCAATGTTGTTTCTTCTTTAATTCTCTAGTTGCAGGGCTCCCATTCAGTCAGATTTCAGATGGATCTGAATGATGGTTGTTCTGTATTTTAATTGTAATTTTGATGTGGTTGTGGAAAGATGTGAGTCCACTTTTACTACATCACCATCTTGATGATTAATTCACTCCTAATATTTTGTGCAGATTTTAGTTACCATCTATCATACTTGCATTTTATTCTGAAGGATTCCCATTAGTATTTCTTGTCGGGCAGGTCTGGTAGTGACAAATTGTTTTTGCTTTTACTGGTATTTCCCTGATGATGTATTAATTTCTCCCTTATTTTTGAATGATAGTTTTAATGAACACAAAATTCTTGGTTGACATTCTCTTTCCAGTACTTCGAATATACACTGAGTGGCCAGATTATTATGATCTCTGAATGCATAATAATCTGGACACTCAGTGTATATCCTATATAATAAAAAGCTAATATGCAAATTGTCCCCTCGACCAGGAGTTCGACCAGCATGCTGGCCAGACCCCCCACCCATGCACTAATTCATGCACCGGGCCTCTAATACACATATATATTTGTAATACACACATATATATATACATACCGGGCCTCTCATATTCATGCACCGGGCCTCTAATACACATATATATTTCTAATACACATACACACACACACACACACACACACACACACACACACACACACATATCTAATAAAAGAGTAATTTGCAAATTATATATATATATATATATATATATATATATATATATATATACATGCACACACATATCTAATAAAGGAGTAATATGCAAGTTGACCATCACTCCAACACACAAGATGGCTGCCCCCATGTGGTCAAAGATGACTGCCCCTATGTGGACACAAGATGGCCACCACAAGATGGCCAGCAGGAGAGGGCAGTTGGGAGGGACTAGGTCTGCAAAGGAGGGCAGTTGTGGGCGATCAGGCCAGCAGGGGAGGGCAGTTGGGAGGGACCAGGCCTGCAAGGGAGGGCAGTTGGGGGCGATCAAGCCTGCAGGGGAGGGCAGTTAGGGGTGACCAGGCCGGCAGAGGAGGGAAGTTGGGGGTGACCGGACCTGCAGGGAAGGGCAGTTGGGGGGGACCCAGGCCTTCAGGGGAGAGCAGTTGGAGGGGGCCAAGCCTGCAGGGGAGGGCAGTTAGGGGTGACCAGGCCTGCAGGGGAGGGCAGTTAGGGGTGACCAAGCCTGCAGGGGAGGGCAGGTAGGGGCAAACAAGCTGGCAGGGGAGCAGTTAGGCATCGATCAGGCTGGCAAGGGAGTGGTTAGGGGGTGATCAGGCTGGCAGGCAGAAGGAGTTAGGGGCAATCAGGAAGGCAGGCAGGCAAGCAGTTGGGAGCCAGCAGTCCTGGATTGTGAGAGGGATGTCCCAGATTGGAGAGGGTGCAGGCTGGGCTGAGGGACACACACCCCCGTGCATGAATTTCGTGCACCAGGCCTCTAGTACACACACACACACACACACACACACACACACACACACACACACACACACAGAGTGGCCAGATTATTATTCGTTCAGAGATCATAATAATCTGGCCACTCAGTGTATAAACCCATTGCCTTCTGGTTTACATGGTTAAAGATAAATCAGCTCTTGATCTTATTGAGGATCCCATTCACCTGATGAGTCGTTTTCCTCTTGCTTCTTTCAAGATTCTCTCTGTCTTTAGTTTTTGTCAGTTTGACTATAATGGACCTAGATATAGATCTTCTTAAGTTTATCCAATTTAGAATGTGTTGAGCTTCATGCACCTGGAGATTAGTGTTGTTCATCAAATATTAAGAATTTTTTTAACCATTATGCCTTCAAATATTATTTCTGTTCCTTTCTAGGACCCCCATTAATTCACTTCACAGTGTCCCACAGTTTCTGGAGCTCTATTCATTTTTGTTCATTTTTTTTCCTTTCTTTTGCTCAGACTAGATCATCTCAGTTGACTTATCTTCAAGATCTATGGTTCCTTTTTCCTTCCAGCTCAAATCTATTGTAGAGTCTACGTAGTGTATTTTTTATATCAGTTATTTTACTTTCAACTACAGAATATCTATCTGGTACTTTTTAATAATATGTATGTCCTTATAGTGTGTATTTGGTGAGACACTGTTCTCGTGCTTTCCTTTAAATCTTCAGACATGGTTTCCTTTATGTCATTGAATATATTTGTATTACCTGATTTAAATTTTTTTGTCTAAATTCCAACATTTAGGCCCTCTCAGTGACAGTTTTCACTGATTGCTTTTTTTCCTGTGTAAGGACCATACTTTTCTGTTTTTTTGTATGTCTGATCATATTTTTTTGTTGAAAATTGGACATTTTAGGCAATATAATGTGGTATTTCTGGAAATCAGTTCCTGATCCCCAGGTTTTATTGCTATTATTGTTTTTGTCATTGTTGCTGTTGCTGTTTATTTGTTTAGTATATATATTTCTTGGACTAATTCTGTAATATTTATATTTTCTATAGTGTGTAGACACTGAAGTCTCTGCTTGGTTATCTTAGTGGCCAGCAAGTAAGTGTTCATAAATCTCATTAAATGTCTTGAACCATTAAATCTACTTCCTTTGCTGAGGGGCTCTATGTGCATGTTAGGACATTCCTTCAACACTCACCCAGGCAATTTATAACTCTGCCTCAAGTTCAGCCAGAGTAGAGAAACTGGAGTCCTCTCAGGTCTTAAACACCCTGAGGACAGAACTTTTCCCACTGAGCTAGCTCCAAGTCAGGTGACATAATGAGAAGCCCTATGAATGGGGCTTTTCTAGGTAATTTTGAAACATGTTAAGTAGTGACAAGATTGTGGGTATGAGTTCTGTGGATATGTGAGTTTTTGAGAAGGTACAAAATGAGTCTTCTCCCTCAGGTACTGAAAGGCTGCTGATTTCCACAGCTACTGTTGTAATGAAGCTATGGGTTTTCAAGGCTACCACAAAGGTTTCGAGAATGAAATGGGAGGCAGGGTAAGTTAAAATGCAAAAATCCCTTGATGCTTCAGAGATTCACCATGTTTTCATCAAGAAATACTCTTCAGATTATTGCAAGCCTTTTGGCTAATTTTGAGAGCTCTGAAAAAGTTGATTGTGACAATTTTTGGTAGTGGAGTTTTATTTGCTTTGATTTTTGTTTTGTTTTTTTGTTTGTTTGTTTTGCTTTTATGGAGGAGTTGATTTTCTGAGATCTTTAGTCTACCATCCCCACTAAGTACAATCTGAAAGAAATCTTGTCAGAGTGTGCCTGGAAATTTGCCTACAATAGAACATAATCCTGAGAAAGCAGAAGTTGAAAAAAGCACTGAGACAGTGTTTTTAAGAATCGATAAGCAGTTGCCACTTGTTGCCTCTAAGGTGGAGAACTAGGGAACTGGACATAGGAGGAGGGAAAAGATTTACCCTTTTGTACCTTTTGAATTTTGTACCATGTTTATGTGCTTCCTATTAAAAAATCATTTTTATCTATATATATAAAAGGCTAATATGCAGTGTCCCCTCAGGAGTTCGACCAGGAGCTCAGGAGTTTGATCGCTCACTATGACGTGCACTAACCACCAGGGGGCGGCGCAGAACAAAGGAAGGCCCCAGCTGGCAGCCAGCAGCCCGGGAAGGGAAGCCCCATGGGCAGCTGTAAGGCCCCAATCAGCCCTGATCGCAGGCCAGGCCTAGGGACCCTAGCCAGGCATGAATTTTGTGCACTGAGCCTCTAGTATACTTATAAAAGAAGAAGAAAGCAGTAGGTAAAAAGTATTGCTCATTACAAGGGCCATTAACTACCAAGATAGTAAAACTGGGAGCTTTGACTTAGGAGCTCTTCTTCCTTGGTTTATTCTTTTCCCCTATGGACAGTTACATTGCCATGGTCTAGCTCAGCGGTAGCCCACCAGTGATCTGCAGACCACTGGTGGTCCGTGAAGTCCGAAAGGTTGGTGACCGCTGGTCTAGCTCCTTTTTGTCCCCACAAAGCCCCATTCTGTAACATGTGATAGAATATATATCATACACTCAACTTCTCTGTAGCTCTTCTCACAATTGTAATTAAATTATTTAAGTGGGTAATCAAGTATTTAATGTATGCTCATAGCAATCTTATTCATCATTATATCCCCAATTTCCAGGATAGTGCCTGACACATAAGTAGGTGCTTAGTAAAACCTTATTGAATTGCCTTTACATTATACAAGGCTTTAACACTTAATGCAAGCCAGATAAAGCATCATGAAACCATCCACCCCACACAAAAAAAAATCAGCTCAAGATTTCCAGAGTACTCCCAATGAAAAATATGTATGTTTCCAGATCCTCATGGGCTTTTAGGAAATTTCTGTATTAACTGATTAGAAAAACAGATGTTAAACAAAAGATTCTGGCTATGCTTTAAAAATGAGGCTATAAAAATGAGCTAAAAAGTAATTTTCCTTCATCACTCTTAACTCTGATTGGAAAAATTTTCTTAACAAGCAGGTCAAGCTATAAACTTCCTTATTCTGCCCCAACACCATCCCCCATCCCTTAAAAAAACACAGGTTCTATACATGGTCACACTGAAAGCGTGGCTTGATTCACTTTCCACCTGAGTTCTCACAGAAATCCCCCCCAGTCCAGTTACTTTGGAATATAGTTTGCTGAGGACATCCAATAAACATGACAATATAGTCTCCACCAAATTCCATCTGCCATTGCTTCATCTCTACTAACATCAGTACCATAACACATACTCATTACATTGATCTGAGTTATTCTGGAGGATATCTAAAATAACTCCATGTGCTCCAAGGCACTGATCAAATATCACTGGGATAATGACAGTCTGTCTGCAGACTGAGAATGTATATTACGTAACCAACTCCTCCCTGCACACCATGGCACTACACCCACCCCAAGGGGATTAAATGCTTTGTTCTCCCTCACTATAGAGCTATTCAGGACAGAACTGAAGGGCATCAGGTTAACACCTGTCAAGATGCATTCAAGAGGATAATCAGATAGGCTAGCACAGTTCAAGTCATCTGCTCATGGTAGACACAGCATCTAGATTTTCCTTTTGCCCACTCTCCCAGGTTAAAGATAAATTGGCTCTAAAGTTTATGTTAGAATCTATAGTTGATCTAACTATTTGAGCAAGACAGTTGACAGTCCAGAAAACAATGATCATGCCAAGAGGAACCTGGAAGCTCAATGACCAAACTTCTAATTTTACAAATGGGAAAACTCAGGCTGATGACACTAAAGTCTTATTCAATGTTATATAGCTAGCTAATAGCAGGATTGGAACTAACACCCAGGTTCTCTCTGTGCCAAGCTAAAGATGACTCCAATAAGTATATTCAATATCAAATTCACCTCAAAGATGGAATCAACCCATCCTTCCAGAAAACCACTCACTTACCAGATAGGTGCCCCAGGTATCAAAGCAAGAGCTAAACAGGCAACCCAAAAGGTCACCTAAACATCTAAAACTCTTGTGTTCAAAGGAATAACATGTAAGAAAGGGGACATTTTTTGTAAAACTTGAAGAGTAGGTTGTAATTTCAACTTCATCAACTTTATGTATATTTTTAATACAGAATATATCTTTAGATTTTTTTAAGACATAAGTTTTCATTGGTACAAGGCAGCCTATGTATATATGGCTGTGCATATATATGTGTGGGCTTAGTGAAGTAATTCTTCTTTCTGATATCTCATATCCTATCTAATAAAAGAGTAATATGCAAATTGACCATCACTCCAACACACGAGATGGCTGCCCCCATGTGGTCAAAGATGGCTGCTCCCATGTGGACACAAGATGGCTTCCACAACATAGCCAGCAGGGGAGGGCAGTTGTGAGTGATCAGGCCAGCAGGGGAAGGATGTTGGGAGGGATCAGGCCTGCAAGGAAGGGCAGTTGGGGGTGATCAAGCCCACAGGGGAGGGCAGTTAGGGGTGACCAGGCCTGCAGAGAAGGGCAGTTGGGGGGACCCAGGCCTGCAGGGGAGATCAGTTCAGGGGGGAACCAGGCCTGCAGGGGAGGGCAGTTGGGGATGACCAGGCCTTTAGGGGAGGGCAGTTAGGGGTGACCAAGCCTGCAGGGGAGGGCAGTTAGGGGCAAACAGGCTGGCAGGGGAGAGTTAGGCATCAATCAGTCTGGCAGGGGAGTGGTTAGGGGGTGATCAGTCTGGCAGGCAGAAGTGGTTAGGGGCATTCAGACAGGCAGGCAGGCGAGCAGTTGGGAGCCAGCAGTCCTGGATTGTGAGAGGGATGTCCGACTGCCTGTTTAGGCCCGATCCTACCGGGATCAGGCCTAAACGAGCAGTTGGACATCGCTCGAGGGGTCCCAGATTGGAGAGGGTGCATGCTGGGCTGAGGGACACACCCCCTGCACAAATTTTGTGCACTGGGCCTCTAGTATATATATATATATATATATATATATATATATATATATATATATCCTCTCTAATAAAATTGTAATATGCAAATTAACCACCACTCCGCTACATAAGCCACGCCCACCAGCCAAGCCACGCCCACCAGCCAATCAGGGCGAGTATGCAAATTTACCCCAATCCAAGATGGCTACAGCCACAGAGAGCAAGGTTTCCCAGGTAACAGAGGAAGCCAAGCTTTCCATAGCTGTTGCAGGCCTAAGCCTCCACTCAAGCTACAAAGTTTCAATTATAGAAGGTAAACAAATTCAAACAAATGGCGGCAGAATGGAGCTTGAGAGAGCAGGCCAGGGTTGCCGGCGGCAACAGGGGAAGCAAAGCTTTCCGCACACCCTGGCCGGGCTCACCCGCTTAAGGCTACAAAGTTTCAATTGTAGAAGGTGAATTAACTGCCACAGAAATGGCTGCCGCCCCAGAAATGGCTGCCGCCCCAGGCTACAAAGTTTCAATTGTAGAAGGAAAATAAATTCCAGATACCAGGGCCTCTGCTTGGGTTGCCAGGGGGCGTGGATGGCCTGCAAACCACCACAGGCCCCTCGCTCAGGCCGCCCCACACCCCAAGGGAACCCCCACCCTGATCCAAGAAACCCTTCAGGGCAAACCAGCTGGCCCCCACCCGTGCACCAGGCCTCTATCTATCTAATAAAAGAGTAATATACAGATTGATCATCACTGCAACACACAATATAGCTGCCCCTATGTGGTCAAAGATCCTGCCCCCATGTGGACACAAGATGGCCACCACAAGATGGCCAGCAGGAGAGGGCAGTTGGGAGGCACCCGGCCTGCAAGGGAGGGCAGTTGTGAGGGACCAGGCCTACAAGGGAGGGCAGTTGAGAGGGACCAGGCTTGCAAGGGAGCGCAGTTGGAGGTGATCAACCCTGCAGGAGAGGGCAGTTAGGGGTGACCAGGCTGGCAGAGGAGGAAAGTTGGGGGCAAACAGGCTAGCAGGGGAGCAGTTAAGCATCAACCAGGCTGGCAGCGGAGTGGTTAGGGGGTGATCAGGCTGGCAGGCAGAAGCAGTTAGGGGCAATCAGGAAGGCAGGCAGGCAAGCAGTTGGGAGCCAGCAGTCCTGGATTGTGAGAGGGATGTCCGACTGCCCGTTTAGGCCCGATCCCACCAGAATCAGGCCTAAACGGGCAGTCGGACATCCCTCCAGGAGTCCCAGATTGGAGAGGGTACAGGCTGGGCTGAGGGACAACCCTCCGCCGTGCACGAATTTCGTGCACCGGGCTTCTAGTATATATATATATATATATATATATATATATATATATATATATATATACACACACACACAAACGTACATACATATAAGGTATATCATCCTTGGGTTTTGACAGCTACTTAATTTTTTTATTTTTTAAAATTTTTAATTAAGTACTGTCATGAACACTAAAATAATATGACAATTTATGTAGGCATAAAGTTAGAAGCTACAATTGGGTTAGTCATTTCCCAAATGATTAAAATACAATATAAAATGAAATTTTAAAAAGTCACGGAGACCTGGCCAGATGACTCAGTTTACTGGAGCATCGTCCCATACACCAAAAAGTTGCAGGTTCAATTCCTGGTCAGGGCACATACCTAGGTAGTGGGTTTAATCCCCAGGTAGGGTGCATACAAGAAGCAACCAATCAATGTTTCTCTCACATTGATGTGTCTATCTCTCCCTCTCCCTCCCTCCCTCCCCCTCTATCTCTTCCTCCTTCCTCTCTCTCTAAAAGTCAGTAAAAACATAACCTTGGGTGAAGATTTAAAAAAAAGTCATGGAATGTTAGAGCTGAATGTGACCTTATAGGTCCCCACCTTTATAAAGCTGCAGACCTAGGGACCCAGTGAAATTACTTACCAAGGTCACAGATTCCATTAGAACCAGAATTAGCACCATATGCAGATATCTAGACATCATTTCTATTATTTTTCCCCATTATACCATCCTCCTGCCTTTATCACTTGCAAACAGTGTACAGTGGTACTTCCACAGAGAAATTTCTGTTACCTTCCACTTTCCAAGCCAATTAGAGTCCAAGACTCACAGACTGATATAGCTAGATCATCTAGCTCAGGAGTTGCAACCTTACTGAAATTAGGTTGTGAATATATTTTATTTAGCTAACATATTTTTTTAAAGTAAGTAAAGACTTTTTGAATGGGGTAAGGCTGCCATATTTTACCCCAATCACTCCAATCCTATTAACCCACTTCCAACAGCTTCATATTTTTCTGTTTTCTCCTTGGCCTCTCACAGCATTTGAGCATGTGATCCCTGAATCCAGAGGAGGCATAATTAACAGCATGACAAAGTAAAACTAGTTGATAGAAAATGTGAAATATTTTCCCAATAGCTATATTCACTGCTTTACCCGTAAAAATCCACTTAGGTTTTTTTTAGGTTAACTAGTTATTTCAGAGGTCCACAAACTACAACCAGTGAGACAAACCCAGCCAGTACATATTTTTGTATGTACCCTAGCTGAGCTGACAATGGTTTTTGCATTTTTAAACAACTGAAAAATTCAAAGGAAGAATAATATTCTGTGACATGTAAAAGTTATGTGAAATTCACATTTCAATGCCAATCAAGTTTTATTAGAACACAGCCATTCTCATTTCATATATGTATTATCTATAGCTGTTTTCTCATAACAATGGTAATTAGTTAATTGCCACAGTGACTGCATGGCCCTCAAAACCTAAAATATGACCCTTTACAGAAGAAGTTTGCAAGCCCCTGTGCTACATCAAAAAAAAAATTTAAAGCTGCCAATTAACTGCTGAAAAGTCACAAATATTTGTGTGAAATTGCTAACACCTTACCCATCACTATCATATGAATCTTCATAATACATAGCTCAATCCATGCCTCTCTCCCACCAAAAACATTTTTAGTAGTCCCTGCTTATGAAGAAAAGTTAATTGCAGCATTATTCATGGTGGCCAAGACATGGAAACTACTGGAGTGTCCCTCGATAGATGATTGGATAAAGAAGATGTGGTACATATACACTGAGTGGCCAGATTATTATGATCTCTGAATGCATAATAATCTGGCCACTCAGTGTATGTGTGTGTGTGTGTGTGTGTGTGTGTGTGTGTGTGTGTGTATTTTAGAGGCCCGGTGCATGAATTCGTGCATGGGTGGGGTCCGGCCAGCCTGGCCAGGGGGACGGGACATGGGTGGTTGGCTGGCCTGCCTGCTGGTCGAACTCCTGGTTGAGGAGACAATTTGCATATTAGCCTTTTATTATATAGGCTATACACTGAGTGGCCAGATTATTATGCGTTCAGAGATCATAATAATCTGGCCACTCAGTGTATATAATGGAATACTACTCAGCCATAAGAAAAGATGAAATACTACCATTTGCAACAACATGGATGGACCTTGAGAATATTATGCTAAGTGAAATAAGTCAGACAGAAAAAGTTAAGAATCATATGATGTCACTCCAATAAGTTTAATTTTAAAAAGTCTGAAGTGCCCGGCCAGTGTCGCTCAGTGGTTGAGCATCAACCTATGAACCAGGAAGTCACGGTTCAATTTCCGATCAGGGCACATGCCCGAGTTCCGGGCTCGAACCCCAATGTGGGGTGTGCAGGAGGCAGCCAATCAATTATTCTCTCTCATCATTGATGTTTCTATCCCTCTCTCCCTCTTCCTTCCTCTCTGAAATCAATAAAAAATATATTTTTTTAAAGTCTGAAGTATTTAACAGTTCCTGCATGGTCAAGACCTCAAACTCCATTCTAACTTTATCTCCCAAACTACCCTTCCTGCACCTCATATTCCATATGACTTGAATTATTTGCTATCCCTTTACATTCTGTGTCATTACTACCCCCAATAAATGCCCTGTCCTGAATACAGTGCAATGCAATAAAATAAGCAGGGCTTTAGGGTCAGGTCTGAGTTCTAATTCAGACTCTTGCCTTATTAGTAGAGAAAGTTACATAAGGCCTCTAATGGTCAGTTTTCTCATCTATAACATGAGAATAATAATCCTTACCTCTTAAGGCTGTTGCAAGATTTGAATACATTGCACGTGAGAACAGCTAAACAAGTGTAAGTGTTATTCATTCTGGCCAATTCCAATGCTCCTTCTTCCTTTTTCTTTGTCCTCCCATTGGGAAATGAGCTCTCCCTCTGATGTCTCACACAATGGTATCCACCTGTCTCACTCTTATGGCTCTGATCAATATTTACTACCTTATACAATACTGATCTCTCCCTACATCTTGTCTGGGAACTCCTTAAGGGCAGGATCCATCTGTGCCTCACTCTGTCACATCTGTGACAGCGCTGAGAACAACGACTTGAATATAGTATGTGCACGAATATTTACTGAATGAATGGTATGTATTTATGGAACTGTAAATAACACTTATAAGGTATATCATGTTCCATTGGGATATAAGCAGGAGCCACAGGATACTTGTTCCAAATACCTAGCTTGGGAGCTTAGAAAATATTCAGATACATCAGGGACCAAAACTGTCAACATAAAAACAAAGAACAAACAGAAAAAAGGGCAATATTATTCACCTTCAGAGTAGCAATGTGTTTATTTTTATTACTTTAAGTTATAAGCTTCATCCTGTACTTCAACAATTATAAATGGATCAAATTTAAAGGGGGAATCAACCATATCCCCAAGGAAAACATGTTGAATATCATTAATAACATCAATTACCTCTGAGAATAGAGCTAAGCAAATCTATATATTCAAACAGGACCTACATTTAATAAATTCAGCATCACACACAGTTGTGACTAAAACCTCATCTAGAGCTCTGCACAAAATCAGACACCAGCAGGATAAATGTAAGAATCAAGTTCCACCTAGGCTAACAACTGTCACAAAAACTGCAATGGGGGTTTACAGCACCATGCACCATGCTTCATTAATTCCTAGAAACACTAGCCATTTAATTCCATGGTCAGCTTCATAATTTAAATAAATAAGGTATCAATCATTTCCCTGACTTTTAATGCCAGACTCCAAAACCCAAAATGAACCCACACACATGAATACAAAATGAACTGCTGTGACATTTTCCAACAAGATGATAACAAAAATATGCTCCCCACTATGTCTGCTGATGCATTTCCCTTCGGAAACCTCCTGACAAGTACACATTCACCAGCAGTATATTATTAAACTGAAGATATATTATGAACAACTTACAATGTTTAGCTGTTTCCATTTACAAAGCACTTTCATAATCTATTACCTTCTTTGAGCCTTACAAAAGTCCTGTGAGGTAGGTATAATTACCCCCACTCTACAGATGAAGTAAGTGATTTGTGCCATCTTATCCCAGGTTGGTGAAGCCAGGATGGTAACCCACGTCTTAAAGATCCAATTCCCAGTGTTCTCTTCTCCTTTTCCTCCACACAAAGCAAGAGTCTACATTTGTTTTACTCCCACCCCCACCTATTCTCAAACCGATGCCCTGCTAGCACAGCATGAAGAAGCAGAGTGGGAGTATAAATATTACTGTGGTCAACACACTGAAAAACATCCAGCCTTTGCCTCTTGCTAATTACAGTTTTAGAATCATGCATCTTACAGGAAAGAAATGGGGTATGGGTTAGCTTCTTGGTTTTATTTCCTACTTGTCTTCTTTTGGGCTTTCTATGCATATTCAGAAACAGAAAACCACTGTAAAATATCAAGAAGGCCCTGGGTCAAAATAGCTCTTGCATCTTTTGCACATATTCAAAGGTCTAGGCCTGCATAATTGTTGACTCTTACCAGGCTCAGTCTCAGAAAATGAAAGAATAAAACTAATTCTTGCCCCTAGCTTACTAAGCTTTTGCCTTCCTCAAATGTTTCATTGAATTACTTTTTTTATGAATCTTAATCTCTATGATGTGCCTTAGCTGGTCATTTTATTTTAGCACAAACACTTTCAAGTTACCTTATACTTCATAAAGCCACTTCCTTCCTGGGGCTTTATGAGGAGCTTCACTTGACTATGGATACTGCACCAAGCAGTTTACTGGAATAAGTAAATAAAAAGAAAACCCGAACATTCCCCCCTTTTCCTTTTGGTGAACCCTCACTTTTCTAACTACTTTTGTGGCACAACCTGCATATCTTTAATCTCTAAATGAACTCTTCAGTGGGGAAACATCACAAAGCCTATAAGTCTCTAAGGATCAACATCAAATACCCCATCTTTAAGGTGCTGCCACAACAGGACAAACCAATAAATGAGCAAATTCAATCAAAAGACAGGCAGGCACTTGGACAATTTATATATTCTGACTAAAGTAGGCAGACAGGCCCTAGCCGGTTTGGCTCAGTGGATAGAGCATCAGCCTGTGGACTAAAAGGTCCCGGTTTGATTCTGGTCGAGGGCACATGCCCAGGTTGTGGGCTTGATCCCCAATGGGGGGTGTGCAGGAGGCAGCCAATCAATGATTTCCTCTCATCATTGATGTTTCTATCTCTCTTTCTCTCTCTCCCTTCTTCTCTGAAATAAATAAAAATACATTTTAAAATAAATAAATACATAAATCAAGTAGCCAGACAGCATGTGCTAGGAAAGCACAGATTCCAAGGGGCAAATCAAATGAGCTACACAACAAATACCAGCTGGTAGTAGTTACCAGTGTGCTGATGCTCCAAGCCTTTCTCCCTCCCTGCTCTTGCTTGGCTGCATCTGCCTTTCTCCCTTTGTGCTCTTGGTTGGCTGCATCTGCCTTAAGAAGATCCCCACACTGGAACTGGATGCAGTGTGTTTGGGATAAATCCACTCAGAACAAAGTTATAAGCATACAGGACATTTTTGCCAGTGAGTCTGATTTTATTTTTCACAATCATCTTTCAGCCAAGAAAAGAAAAAAATAATTATCACTCCACCCAATCACTATTATCCATTCTTCTGGGTATATACTTTGGCACAAATGGTTGATTTGCCTGCACTCTTGTTGGGGATGTTTATTATTCTTTCTCTTACTCCAAGCTTTCTGCTAACTTGCAGAAATAAAAACTCCACACACTGGGGATGGGGGATCAGAGTCCCACAGCTGTCTGTGACCACTGGGAAAGCCAAGCTAGGTGAGGTTCCTTGAGTCCTATGGCTCCCAACCCTAGCCCTATAATTTGCTCCCTGGGGGGTAGGCTCCTTATGCCAGGGACTAGGCAGGTCTTTGTTTGTTCCACACTCAAGCAGAATTCAGTGGCATGTGAGGCCATCCAATAATTCTGGGTTTAGACTGAGCTTAACCAAAACTTAAAAAAAAAAAAAAATTACCAGAGGAAACGTGCTTTCCTTAGAAAATAACTTGCCATGGGGAATGTTTTATTGTCCCCACACTTATCTGTAGCAACTAGAGACCAGGGCAAAACCACTACTCAAGCTGCTGACCCTAATTCCCAATTCTTTAAGAGGTGCTGGAGCAGTTACTTGGTCAGCTTGGATGTCCCCTTGCGCAGGCATGGGTGCTAAACATGTCTGACAGTACAGGCAGTTTGTCCCTTTGGAACAATGTGCCATGATAGTTGCAGAGCAAGAGGGTCCCTGGCACAGCAATAGATCGTGTCTTACAAGGTCCAGGCCACTAAAGGTAAAGGCCCAATGTTCTAAATCCTCCCTTCCCCTAGCGGTGAGAAAAAGCTTGAAGGCCGGAACCACTGGATCAAGGAAGGACACACCTCATCCCCAAGCCTTTCACTTACTTCTCATTGCGCTGATAAGCGCGTTGCCGTCTTTGATCACGTCTTTGATGAATTTATTGGTCCTTTCCAGCTCCTGCTCATAACACTTGAGCCTCTCACGAAAATTAGGGCTGTCCAGGTAGCAGTCCCTGAACTCCAGAGGGGGATGCCCCATGGTTCTGGTGGCGGGGGTTGGGAGGAGAAAAGAAAGATACAAAGACCAACAGCATCAGTGGCACAATAGGGGTAGTTGATGGGATGGATTATATGCAGCCTCCCTCCCTTTGGAGGACAGATACCTGTTCCGATGAGATTCCTGGGGACAGCTGACTGGTCTGTACCGGAAACTGGCGATCCAAGGATTGCTTCAGATGACCAGGAGAGCTAACTAAGGCAGTCGGATCCCAGCGGGGTGCTCCCTAGCAATCAGCATGCCCCCTAGGCATCACCTCCCCAAACCAGCAGCAGAAACTGTAGCCCAGCTCTCCTCCAGAGACGGGCCAGATAGCAATTGCAAACGTGACACTTCAGCCCGCCCAAGGTGTAGGCGGGGCGGGAGCTGGGGATGGGAGCCGGCCCTCCTCCCTGCTCCTCGCTTCCGAGCTAGCAGATTTCCTTTGCAGAAGTCCGCGGGCAACCCAGATTGTACTCTCCCCTCCCCCCTCCTTCTTAAAGTCAGCGCCTCTGTCCCACCCCAGCGAAGCTGGGGTACCGAGCCCTAGAACTCGTGCTCCTTCTTCAACTGACTTCTTTGCACCCTAGGGTCTTGTTACCCGAGTCCTACAGCTCTCAGGAGTTTTTCCTGGTCGCAGGGAGCCGACTTACTGTCCTGTTAGGCACCGGAGGGGTTAAGCCGATGCGGCAATGAAACGTAGCCTTCCTCCACAGACACCCAAGCGGGAAGCGGAGAGCAAGAGCGCGACACACAATAGGTGCAGTGGCCCAGCGCTTCCCTACGGAAACTGGGGAGCAGTCAGCGCCCTAGGACTCCAGCTGGAAAGCGTGGAGGTCTGGGAGACGTAGTCTTTCCTCTCTACGCCCCATGACTCCTCCCATCGATCTCCAGACCACCCCGCCCCAGCAGCAGCTTTCCCAGACAGGCATTTCCAGCCGGCCCCAGCCTCGCGGGCCCAGCCCAGCCTCCAGGGGTAGGTGCGCCACCCTGGAGTCTTATGTGGAAATTTTCAGAAACTGGAACAGAGCCCGGGAAGATATTGTGGAAGGCCATTTCTCATTTACCATTATTTGGCTGGACTGTTTATTTGTTTTTCTTACAACCTCCCTCTGACTTACCAACTTCTTTTTCTCTACCCTATCGATTTAATTCTGATGGGCCTTCGACCAGCAGGGGTGACTCCTACTCCAGGCCCTCTATGTTAAGTTCAGAACCGCCTGCCAAAAAAAAAAAAAAAAAAAAAGCCATAATTAGGAGATCACTTTTCACTGAAGAGGACCTCAGAACACGGTTTTTATGACCCAACTCATTGCATAGGCCGTTGATTAAATCACATGATTTTCCATGTGGAAGTGGCAAACCTAAAAAGAGGATGTTTTGAATATAGCCTTGCAGCTTACCTAAGAGGGCCCTTGTCCATTGTCCATTGCAGAGAAAGGGAACTACTCTTTTTTTAAATCCTCTTCACCAAAGAACATGTTTAGAGAGACAGAGAGACCTCAATGTGAATGAGAGAGAAACATCTACTGGTTGTCTTCCACAGGAGCCCCAACTGGGATACAGGAATCTAACCCAAAATCTTTCGGTGCATGGAATAATGCTCAATTAACTGAGTGACTCTGGCAATAGGGGCTACTCTGAACAGGTGGCTTCCTTGACATGAAGATTAGCTAGGAGCTGGAAAATAGTGTGCACATGGACAAAAAGATCCATTTTGATTTTGGAGAAGTGTTTAAAATTACATTGCCCTATAAAGAAAGTTTAGAAAAGCCAGAAGTGAAGGGGTTGTAAATAGAGTAATAATCCACCTAGATTAGTATCCTACTGCTGCTATAACAAATTACCTACAAATTTGGTTACTTAAAGCTCCACAAACTTATTATTCTACAGGTCTGGAAGTCAGAAATCAGAAATGGATTTCACAGACCCAAAATCAAGATGTCAGAAGGATTGTCTTCTTTCTAAAAGCTATAAAAAATATCTAGCCCTAGCTGGTTTGGCTCAATGGATAGAGTGTGAGCCTGCAGAAAGAAGGGTCCCAAGTTCGGTTCTGGCCAAGGGCACATGCCTGGGTTGCGGGCTCGATCCCCAGTAGGGGGCATGCAGGAGACAACCAATCAATGATTCTCTCTCATCATTGATGTTTCTATCTCTCCCTCTCCCTTCCTCACTGAAATCTCTAAAATACATTTTTTTTAAAGAAATATCTAGATCCTTGCCTTTTCCAGCTTCTAAAAGTTGCCCACACCCCTTACATAATAGCCCCATTCCTCCAACTTCAAAGCCAACTAAGACTGACCAAGTATTTTCATATATATATTTGTTTTATTGATTTCAGAGAGGGAGAGAGAGAGAGAGACAGAAACAGCAATGATGAGAGAGAATCATTGATCGGCTGCCTCCTGCACACCCCACACTGGGGATCAAGCCTGCAACTGGACATGTGCCCTGACCTGGAATGGAACCTTGACTTCCTGGTTCATAGGTCAACGCTCTAATCCGGTGGTCAGCAAACTCATTAGTCAACAGAGCCAAATATCAACAGTAAAACGGAGACCGAAGAAATGGTTGTGGAATAGACAAATGTGTCCCGAGCCTTATCACGGAGCAGAAAGAAAGAACAGCTGAGGGTCGCACAAGGAGTGTTTGTTGGCGAGTTAAGGGACAGCTATACTCCAGGAGAAGGTAGGGGACTGCTGGACGGGGTTCCCCTGATTGGGCAGCCCCCACTGCTGCTGGGTTCCCTCCAAGAGCCACCGGCTCGGACGCAGAGACCACGCCATCTTGAAGGGGAAAGTGGAAGTTATCGGAAGCGTGAAAATCTACAACTGCGGCACCCACCAAACAGCTGCAAACCCCATAAAACTGGTCCCCAATTGGCGCAAACATGGGGAATAAGAGGAGTTCTACACTCCACCACAGAGAGGTCATATTTTGCATGGGATAAGGAGAGAGAACTACATAACCAGACATCTGGAGAAGAGAGACCATGGGGAGACAAAGAAACAGCCCGCATATGAAAGAAAAGCAGGCATCACCAGAAAAGGAAGTACACGAAATGGAGGCAAGCCACCTGTCAGAGAAAGAATTCAGAGAAATGGTCATAAGGTGGCTGAAAAGAATGGAAGACATATTCAACAATATGAGTAAGACTGAGAGGAAATGAAGAAGAACCAAGAAGAAATGAAAAATGACATCACTTCTGTAAAGAACTCAATAGAAAGCATCAAGAGTAGACTAGAAGAAGCAGAGGACTACATCAGTGAGCTAGTAGACAAGGTGGGGAAAAATACCCAAGTAGAGCAGCTTCTAGAAAAAAAAATTAAAAAGCAGGAGGAGAGCCTAAGGGAACTTTGGGACAACACAAAACAAAAGAACATCCAAATAATAGGGGTTCCAGAAGGAAAGGAAACTGAGCAAGGAATAGAAAACCTGTTTGAAGAAATAATGACAGAAAACTTCCCTGATATAGGGAAGAAAAAACCCACACAAATCCAAGAAGCTCACAGAGTCCCAATCAAAATGAACCCCAAAAGACCGGTGCCAAGGCACATTATAATTAAATTGAAAAACACCAATGACAAAGTAAGAATCTTAAAAGTGGCCAGAGAGAGACAGACAGTTACATACAAAGGAACCCCCATCAGACTAGCAACTGATTTCTCAACAGAAACTCATCAGGCCAGAAGGGAATGGAATGAAATATACAAAGTCATGCAAAGGAAGGGTCTCAATCCAAGAATACTGTACCCACCAAGCTATCAATCAAAACTGAAGGTGAAATCGGGAGCTTCACAGACAAAAAAAGGACTAAAGGAATTTATTACCACCAAACAAGCAATACAAGAAATGCTAAAGGGTCTGCTGTAAAAAAGAAAGAAAGAAAGAAAGAAAGAAAGAAAGAAAGAAAGAAAGAAAGAAAGAAAGAAAGAAAGAAAGAAAGAAAGAGAGAAATAGAAAGTGAAGAAGGAACACAGGGGTAAAGAATAAAAATGGTGACAAATAAGTACCTATCAATAATAACTTTAAATGTAAATGGATTAAATGCCCCAATCAAAAGACATAGGGTAATGGATTGGATAAGAAAAAAGGACCCATTTATGTACTGTCTACAAGAAACCCACCTCAGAAAAAAAGACGCACACAGACTGAGGATGAAGGGATGGAAAATGGTTTTTCAGGTGAATGGAAATGAAAAAAAGCTGGGGTAGCAATACTTATATCTGACAAATTAGATCTCAAAGTGAAGGACATAACAAGAGATAAGGGAAGCCACTTCATAATACTAAAGGGAGCAATCCAACAAGAAGAAATAACTCTGGTAAACATATACACATCCAATACAGGAACACCCAAATACATTTTAAAAAAAACTCCTGGAGGATATCAAGGGAGAGATTGACAGCAATACAATCATAGTAGGAGACTTTAATACCCCACTATCACCATTGGACAAATCCTCTAAACAAAAAGTCAGCAAAGACACATCAATCCTAAATTACTCACTCGAACAGATGGAATTAATTGACATTTTCAGAACATTTCACCCCAAAGCCACAGAATATACATTCTTCTCAAGTGCACATGGGTCATTTTCAAAGATAGACCATATGTTGGCGCATAGGCAAAGTCTCTTCAAATTCAAGAAATTAGAAATCATATCAAGCATCTTCTCAGATCACAGTGGCATAAAACTGGAAATCAAATACAATAAAAACAATCTAAAGAAATCAAACACATGGAGACTAAACAGCATGCTATTAAACAATGACTGGGTTACCAGAGATATCAAGGAAGAAATAAAAAACATTGTGGCAACAAATGAAAATGAAAACACAGCAATCCAAAATCTATGGGACACAGTGAAAGCAGTCTTGAGAGGGAAGTTCATAGCTCTACAAGCCTACTGCAAAAAACAAGAAACAATGGTAATAAATTACCTAACCCTACAACTCAAAGAGTTACGAAAAGAGCAACAAGAAAATCCCAGTGTAAGCAGAAGGAAGGAAATAATAAAGATCAGAGCAGAGGTAAATGACATAGAGACCAAAGAAACAATACAAAAGATCAACAAAATCAAGAGCTGGTTCTTTGAAAGGATAAACAAGATTGATGAACCTCTAGCCAGGCTCACCAAGAAGCAAAGAGAGAGGACCCAAATAAACAAAATCAGAAATGAAAGAGGTGAAATAACAACAGACCCCACAGAAATACAAAGGACTGTTAAAAAATATTATGAACAACTCTATTCCAACAAACTGGACAACCTGGAGGAAATGGACATATTCCTAGAAAAATATAACCTTCCAAAACTCAATCAGGAAGATTCTAAACATCTCAATAGGCCAATAACTATGGAAGAAATTGAAGCAGTCATCAAAAAGCTTCTGGCAAACAAAAGCCCGGGGCCAGATGGCTTCACAGGGGAGTTTACCAAACATTCAAGGAAGAAATAAAACCTATCCACTTCAGACTATTCCAAAAAATCCAAGAGGAAGGAACACTTCCAAGCTCCTTCTATGAAGCCAGCATCACGCTAATACCAAAACCAGATAAAGACAACACAATGAAAGAGAATAAAAGGCCAATATCCTTCATGAACATAGATGCCAAAATCCTCAACAAAATTCTAGAAAATTGGATCCAGCAGTACAGCCTAGGTGCCCGTCAGCAGATGACTGGATCAGAAAACTATGGTACATCTACACAATGGAATACTATGCTGCCATAAAAAAGAAGGAATTCTTACCATTTGCAGCAACCTGGATGGAACTGCAGAGCATTATGCTAAGTGAAATAAGCCAGTCAATGAAAGAAAAATACCACATGATCTCCCTCATTTATGGATAATAAAGAATATTATAAACTGTTGAACGAAAAGATAGATACAGAGTCAGTAAAGCATCAAACAGACTGTCAAATTATAGCGGGAAGGTTAGGGAGAGGTGGGGGAGATAAGAGATCAACCGAAGGACTTGTATCCATGCATATAAGCATAACCAATGGACGCAAAACACTGGGGGATGAGGGCATGTATGGGAGTTGGGTGGGGGGGGGGCAATGGTAAGATATGTACACATATAATACCTTAATAAAAAATGGGGGGAAAAACAGCACAATGATTGAAATTTCTTTTGAGAGCAAAATTTTTAAAACTTAAACTTCTTCTAACGCCACTTCTTCAAAATAGACTTGCCCAGGCCGTGGTATTTTGTGGAAGAGCCACACTCAAGGGACCAAAGAGCCGCATGTGGCTCATGAGCTGCAGTTTGCAGACCACGGCTCTAATCCATGCCAGCTAGTCTGATCAAGTCTTATTTTTTGTTTAATCTTTATTGTTCAGATTATTACAGTTGTTCCTCTTTTCCCCCCATAGCTCCCCTCCACCCGGTTCCCACCCCACCCTATGCCCTTACCCCCCGCACTGTCCTCATCCATAGGTGTATGATTTTTGTCCAGTCTTTTCCTCAACCCCCACTCCCCTTTCCCCCTGAGGATTGTCAGTCCACTCCCTTTCTATGCCCCTGATTCTATTATATTCACTAGATTATTCTGTTCATCAGATTTTTTATTCACGTGAAGGCTTGGTCCCTCCCAACTGCCCTCCCCTGCTGGCCATCTTGTGGCTGCCATCTTGTGTCCACAAGGGGGAAGCCATCTTTGACCACATGGGGGTAGACATCTTGTGTGTTGGAGTGATGGTCAATTTGCATATTACCTCTTTATTATATAGGATGCACAAAATGGTCTTTACAAGCACCAATTCAGGTACTAAGGGAAGATGCCCAAGGAATAGATATATACGGTCTTTCATTCTACCAAGGTTCCCTTTAGCATTCATTCAGTAATTCAACAAGCATTTATTGAGCTTCTGCTATAAGCCTTGACTTACAGAACCTATAATTATATTTTCATCACTATCAACACTGCCATTGATGTTATTGATGTTAGGTACAATCATGCTCATCTAATTTCCTATACTTAAAGTGTTTTATAGTCATACTAGAGGCTCGGTGCACAAAATTCGTGCACGAAGGGGCATTGTCCCTCAGTCCAGCCTGTACCCTCTCCAATATGGGACCCCTTGAGGGATGTCCGACTGCCCGTTTAGGCCCGATCCCACCTGAATCGGGCCTAAACGGGCAGTCAGACATCTGTCTCACAATCCAGGACTGCTGGCTCCCAACTGCTTGCCTGCCTGCCTGCCTTCCTGATTGCCCCTAACCACTTCTGCCTGCCAGCCTGATCACCCCCTAACCACTCTGCTGCCAGCCTGTTTGCCCCAACTTCCCTCCTCTGCTGGCCTGGTCACCCCTAACTGCCCTCTCCTGCAGGGTTGATCACCTCCAACTGCCCTCCCTTGCAGGCTTGGTCCCTCTCAACTGCTCTCCCTTGCAGGCCGGGTGCCTCCCAACTGCCCTCTCCTGCTGGCCATCTTGTGGTGGCCATCTTGTGTCCACATGGGGGCAGGATCTTTGACCACATGGGGGCAGCTATATTGTGTGTTGCAGTGATGATCAATCTGCATAGTACTCTTTTATTAGATAGGATAGAGGCCTGGTACAGGGGTGGGGGCCAGCTGGTTTGCCCTGAAGGGTGTCCCGGATCAGGTGGGGGTTCCCTTGGGGTGTGGGGCGGCCTGAGCGAGGGGCCTGTGGTGGTTTGCAAGCCGGCCACGCCCCCTGGCAACCCAAGCAGAGGCCCTGGTATCTGGAATTTATTTTCCTTATACAATTGAAACTTTGTAGCCTGGAGCGGAGCCAAGCCTAGGGCTCCCTGCGAGGCCGGCAGCCATTTCTGTTGGGGTTATAATTGAAACTTTGTTGCCTTAAGCGGGTGGGCCCGGCCAGGGTGTGTGGAAAGCTTTGCTTCCCCTGTTGCCGCCGGCAACCCTGGCCTGCTCTCTCAAGCTCCATTCTTTCGCCATTGGTTTGAATTTGTTTACCTTCTATAATTGAAACTTTGTAGCTTGAGTGGAGGCTTAGGCCTGGCAAGGGCAGGCGGAAAGCTTGGCTTCCTCTGTTACCTAGGAAACCTTGCTCTCTGTGGCTGTAGCCATCTTGGTTTGGGTTAATTTGCATACTCGCTCTGATTGGATGGTGGGCGTGGCTTGCGGGTGTGTCAGAGGTATGGTCAATTTGCATATTTATCTATTATTAGATAGGATGTATAATCCTTTATATCAGGAGTAGGGAACTCTGGCCCTGGGGTTGTATAAGGCCCACGAAATCATTTGGTCTGGTCTTGCCAAGGCATTAGGAGTGACTTAATTGAATGTTTGACCAAATATAGCAGGCTAATTTTTTTAAATTTATCTTTATTGTACCCTTTTCCTCCACATCTTCGCCAACATTTGTCATTTGTGGATTTGTTGATGGTAGCCATTCTGACAGCTGTGAAGTGATACCTCATTCTCATTTTAATTTGCATCTCTTAGATCAGTGGTTGGCAAACTGTGGCTCCCAGGCCACATGCGGCTCATAAGCCGCGGTTTGCCACTCTGTTGACTAATGAGTGTGCCTACCACTGCCTTAGGGAAAAACACTTAAAAACATTTTAATAATGTATTAATATCTTTAACCTGAAGTCAAAACTTCTGGGTAAGGATAATGCCTTACACAGTGGTTGGCAAACTCATTAGTCAACAGAGCAGCAAACCGTGGCTGGCGAGCCGCATGTGGCTTGCAAGCCGCAGTTTGCCGACCACTGTCTTAAATGATTAGTAACTTTGAGGATTTTTTCATATTTCTCTTGGTGTTCTGTATGTCCAGTTTGAGGAAGTACCTATTCAGGTCCTTTGTCCATTTTTTAATTGGATTGTTTGTCTTGCATTTGTTAAGTTGCATGAATTCCTTTTATGTTTTGGAAAATAACCCCTTATTACATGTATGATAGGCAAATATGCTCTCTCTTTTCACTCTTTTTATGTTTTCTTTTGCTGTGCAGAAGCTTTGTATTTTGATGTAGTCCCATCTATTTATTTTCTCCTTAGTTTTCACTGGCCTAGGAGCTGTAACGGTAAAGATATTGCTACATGATATGCCTGAGATTTTGCCGCCTATGATTTCCTTACTTATATTTTTAAGTCCTTTATCCATTTTGAGTTTATTTTTGTGTATGGTGTAAGTTGAGGGTTTATTTTATTTTATTTTGCATGTGCCTGTCCAGTTTCCCCAACATCATTTATTGAAGAGATTGTCCTTCACTCCATTGTATGCTTTTGCCTCCTTCATCAAATATTAATTGAGCATAATGGCTTGGGCCAATTTCTGGGTTCTCTGTTCTATTCCATTGATATATATGACTGTTCATGTGCCAGTACCAGGCCGTTTTTGTGTACAGTGGCTTTGTAGTATAACTTGATATCTGGTATTATGATTCCTCCAATTCTGTTCTTCTTTCTCAAGATTACTGCGACTTTGGGAGTCTTTCTTGGTTCCATATAAAGTTTTGAAGTTTTTGTTCTAGAACTGTGAAATATGCCATTGGTATTTTAATAGGGATTGCATCAAATCTATAGATTGCTTTCAGTAGTATGGACATTTTAATGATGTTGATTCTACCAATCCATGAACATGGTATATTTCTCCACTTGTTCATATATTCCTCTATCTCTTTTTTCAACATCCTATAGTTTTCTGAGGACAAGTCTTTTAACTCCTTGGTTAAGTTTATTCCTAAGTATCTTAATTTAATTGTTGCAATGGTAAATGAGATTTTTAAAAAAATTTTTCTCCTTCTGAGAATTTATTATTGGTGTATAAAAATGCCATCAGTTTTTGGATGTTAATTTTGTATCCTGCTACTTTACCGAATTCATTTATTAAATTTAGTAGTTTTTTGATGGGGTCTTTATGGTTTCCTTTTTTAAAAGATATATCTTTATTGATTTCAGAAATGGAGAGAAACATATAGAAACATCAATAATGAGAAAGAATCATTGGCTGCCTGCTGCATGCCCCACACTGGGGATCGAGCCCACAACCCGGACATGTTCCCTGATGAGGAATTGAGTTATGACCTACTGGTTCATAGGTTGACACTCAACCACTTAACCAAATAATGACAGTCTTACTTTCTCCTTTCCAATTTGGATGTCTTATTTTTTATTCTTGTCTGATTGCTGTGGGTAGGACCTCCAGTACTATGTTGACTTAGAGTGGTGAAAGTGGGCATCCCTGTCCTGTTCCTGTTCTTAGGGGAAATGGTTTTAGTTTTGGCGCATTGAATATGATGTTAGCTGTAGGTTTGTCATATATAGCCTTTATTATGTTGAGATATGATCCCTCTAGTCCCGCTTTGCTGAGAGTTTATATTTTTTTAAAAAGGGTGTTGGATTTTGTCAAATGTTTTTTCTGCAATTTATATGATCATGTGATTTTTTATGTGCTGAATCATATTTATTGATTTGAAAATATTATACCAGCCTGGCATCCCCGGAATAACTCCCACTTGGTCATGATGTATGATCTTTTTAATGTATTGCTGGATTTGATTTGCTAAAATTTTGTTGAGGATTTTAGCATCTATGTTCATCAGCAGCATTGGCCTCAAATTCCCTTCCTTTGTAGTGTCTTTATTTGACTTTGGAATTAGGCTAATGCTAGGCTCATACAAAAAGCTGGCAAGTGTTCCTTTCCTTTGGATTTTTTGAAATAATTTGAGGAGGATAGGTGTTGATTCTTTGAATGTTTGGTAAAACTCGCCTGTGAAGCCCTCTGGATCTGGGCTTTTGTTTGCTGGTAGTTTTTTTCATTATTGCTTCAATTTCATCAGTAGTTATCAGCCTATTCAGGTTTTCTGATTCTTCCTGATTGAGTTTTGGAAGATTGTATTTTTTTTTACAAATATGTCTATTTTGTTCAGGTTGTCCAGCTTGTTGGAATACAGTTATTTATAGCATTTTTTTATGATCTTTTGTACTTCTGTGGAGTCATTTGTTACTTCACATCTTTCATTTCTGATTTTGTTTATTTGGGTCCACTCTCTTTTTTTCTTGATAAATCTGGCTAAAGGTTCATCAATCTTGTTTATCTTTTCAATGAACCAGCTCTTGGTTTTATTGATCTTTTGCATTTTTTAAAAAATCTCTATGTCATTTATTTCCACTCTTTATTATTTTCTTCCTTCTACTTACTCTGGACTTTTCTTGTTGTTCTCTTATTAATTATTTATTTTGTATGGTTAGGTAGTTTAGTAGAAGTTTTTCTTGTTTTTTGAGACAGGCCTGCAGTGCTATGACCTTACCATTCAGGACTGCTTTCACTGTGTCCCAAAGATTTTGGATTGTTGTGTGTTCATTTTCATTTTTTTTCAGAAAGTTTTTTATTTCTTTCATCATCTCCTTGGCAACCCATTCATTGTTTAATAACATGCTATTTAGCCTCCATGTGTTTGAATGTTTCTGAGTGTATTTATTGTAGATGATTTCTAATTTCATGAAATTGTGATCTGAGAAGATGCTTGATATAATTTCAATCTTCTTGAACTTGTAGAGACTTAGTTTGTGTCTTTAGATGTGGTATATCTTTGAAAATATTCCATGTACACTTAGGAAAAATGTATATTTCTATAACTTTGGGATATAATGTTCCGTAAATGTCAATTAATTCCATCTGATCTAGTGTGCAGTTTAGGATTGCTGTTTCCTTGTTGATTTTTTGTCTAGAAGATCTATCCAGTGTTGTCAGTGGAGTATTAAAGTCTCCTACTATGATTGTATTGCTATTTATCTCTTCCTTAAAAGCCTCAAGAAGTATTTTTATATATTTAGGTGCTCCAGTATTGGGTGCATATATGTTTACCATAGTTCTATCTTCTTGTTGCATTAATCCTTTTAGTATTACGAAGTGGCCTTCATTGTCTCTCCTTATGGCCTTCACTTTGAAGTCTATTTTGTCATATATGAGTATTGGTTCCCCAGATTTTTTTTTTTTTCATTTCCATTTGCCTGGAAATTTTTTCCCCATTCCTTCACTTTCATTCTGTGTGAGTCATTTGTTCTGAGGAAAGTTTCTTTTAGACAGTATATATATGGGTCATGTTTTCTTATCCACTTAGCTGCTCTACGTCTTTTGATTGGAGCATGTAAGCTATTTACTTTTAAGGTATTGATAGGTACTTATTTGTTGCCATTCTTATTCTTTATCCCTGCATTATTCTTTCTCTCTACACCAGTCCCTTTACCATTTCTTGCAGTGATGGTTTGGTGGTAAGAAATTCTTTTAGCATTTTTTTTTCAGTGAAGGTCTTTATTTCAACTTTGATTTTGAATGATAGCTTTGCTAGGTATTATAGACTTTGGTTCAGTGCCTTGGTTTTCATTACTTTGTGGACTTCATGCCACTCCTTTCTGGCCTGAAATGTTTCTATTTATAAGTCAGCTGACAGTCTAATGGAAGCATCCTTATAGGTAACTTTCTGTCTTTCTCTTGCAGCCTTTATGATTCTTTATTTTCAATGTTTGCCATTTAATTATTATGTACCTAGGTGTAGGTCATTTGGGGTTCATCTTGTTTGCAACTCTTTGTGCTTCCTGAACTTGAATGACTTTTTCCTTCACCAGGTTAAGGAAATTTTCTGCCATTATTTTTTCAAACAGGTTCTCTATATCTTGCTGGATTCTTCTCCTTCTGGTACCCCTATGATGCGAATGTTGTTATGTTTCATGTCCCAAAGCTCCCTTAAACTCTCCTCCTGCTTTTTAATTGTTTTTTCCATTTGTTGCTCTGAATTGGTGTTTGTTTGTTTTTCTACCCTGTCTTCTAACTCGCTGTTTCTGTCCTCAGCTTCTAGTCTACTTGCCATGACCTTTGCTGCAGGGTTCAGGATCAGAAGGAGGGGCCAACACACAAATGAAAATACTATACACGAAATATGAATTTAGAAGGCATTGGTGTTCAGGTGGAGCCTCTTTCTTTTTTTAAAAAATCTTTTTTTAAAATATATTTTATTGATTTTTTACAGAGAGGAAGGGAGAGGGATAGAGAGTTAGAAATATCGATGAGAGAGAAACATCGATCAGCTGCCTCCTGCACACCCCCCACCGGGGATGTGCCCGCAACCAAGGTACATGCCCTTGACCGGAATCGAACCTGGGACCTTTCAGTCCACAGACCGATGCTCTATCCACAGAGCCACACCGGTTTCGGCTGGAGCCTCTTTCTTGAAGAGACACATCAAAACTGGGTCCTATCTGCTTTTATTCGCTTGCATAAACATTTTCTCTTTAGCAATGCATATAGGCATATCAAAGGTAAAGTTTGGTAAATAGTAAAAGGATTATCAGTTTAGGGAATTGCCTTGAGCCACCACTATCTCAACACTCAGTGCTTAGCGTCAGCCCTGCTAATGCCCAAGGTGCATCAGCCTTCTGCATTCCTTGGTGCACTGACAGTATTGGCAAGTGGTGGCTTCCCAGATCTCTCCTTTTTTTGTTTTCTTAATAAATCTTGAAACATGTATGCCATCTGTAGGGCTTGAATCCTTTTAAGACTCTTCATTCCACATCTGCAGTCTAGAAATAAACATTTAAGAACAAGAATGAGACAGATAATAGTGGTTATGCTAAGAGGCAGATGTAAGGAGATCCAGTGAAAGAGATTTAATTCTTTCATGTCCTTTTTAAGTTGCTGCCAGGCATCTAAGGAACTAGTTTGTAAGTTTGCCTGGGATAATTGTACAATATGCTGATGTAATTCTAAAATATCAAGGGTTGTGTTACTTTTACCCCAAGCACCAAGAAGGTGATTTTTTTTATTGATTCCCAAGGGTATGAGGTGCTGTTATAGGGAATGGGGGTAACACAAATCTGGGAAGAATTATAATGGCACTGTAAGGATATTCTTTGCTCTAAGTTGTGGATTTTATCACCCATCCATAAAACTGTAGATTTTAGTGCTGATAATTCTACCTCAAACTGGCTGTCAATTCTTTTTTGTATAGACAAGGTCTTAGTTACATTTCCCTTAACTTGTTGTACAAACTGAGAAGTTGGAACAGTTTGTACCATGGATGAAGCAGCAATTCCTACAGAAGTAAATAACAATACTAAAGCAAAGAGTCCTGCAATTAACATTCCAAGAAATCTTTTTTTGTCGTATTAAGATTTTTACCAGGTCATGTAACAGTTGGTAGGTTTGATGGGATTCCCAAAGCTAGGTTAGGTTAGTAGGAACCCAAGTGAAAGCAGGTTGTTTTAAAATCATGAGGGAATCTTTTTGGTATGTAGAATTAATACAATGGAATAGTGTGCAGCCTGTGCATGATATCTAATACAACAATGGCTTGTTGTATTAAGGCATACCTGGATGGCGCCTGAGAGGAGTACAAAAGGATCAAATACACAAGCAGTGGCAAATACTGTCTTATTGGGAGTTCTCCATAAGGTATAAATAGAGTTATTTGAGCTATAGTTAAAACTATACCATTTTATAGGTACAAGTGCAGCAGCTAATTTCAATAGCATGTTTTGTAGGGGCCAATTATCATGTTGTAATTGAGCTCCAACAAATACTCCTACATACCATGAGATGGAGTGATTAGCTTCAACATATAGATAGGATGCAGTCCCCTTCCATTTTAGGGTGCGATTGTTACTATACACAGATCCATGGGGGCTCCAATCCACAAAGGAAAAACTGTTATTATGTTTGCTGCTGGTGGGGTGGTCACTATAGCAGTCTTGCGAGTTGATTTCTTCCTCTGTGGGGTGCCATTCATAAAAGTCTTTACATAATGGCTTAGCAGGGGGGACATGTCTTAGTAATGTTACATTTTCTATACCTCTCCCCAGATCAAGTAGTGATAGTAGATGTATTTGAGCTTTTGCTTCCCTCTCCTTTGGTGTCCATGCCAACCAGAAACCTCTTTTTAATTCTACATACAAAGGAGCCGTAGTTGGATTTTGTGTCATACAAAAGGGAAGCTGGGTGGTGACACCTGTGTAATTATATTTTGATCAGACTCTTCCTTGTCCCACCTGTGGTCCCCCTGGATGACCATGGTGCTTGGAATTATTGGTGACTATATTAGGTGGGGGACAGCCCAAGTAAGGGCTCTCACCAATGGAGGGTCAGGAACGTAAGTCCAATATACTTCCCCATTTTCCCCTGGTAGTATTACCACATAACTGATGGCTGCTAGCATGGCAAGGAAAACATTCTCAGGTGTTCTTGGGGTTTTTGTCTCCTCACAAATTCATTCAACTTTCTGGACCACCTTCTTCACCATCTCCCAGGTCATCTCTGGGCTGTTTGTCATCTGTCTCATTCTCCTCCCATTCCTTATCTTCAGTGTATTGCTTGGGCTACTGCTTTTTTGGGCTGGAGTAGTTGTCTGTCTGCAGCTGCAGGTACAGGGTGAGGCTCCAGCTGCAAGGTCCTCATTAGTCTGGTCAATTCCTCTCTCGGATCCATGTTGAAGTTTAATGTTCCTTGCAGGAATCCACATGGGCTTGGAGGAGTTTTCTGGAAATACACAAGCATGTTCTTCACCAAAGGTTAATAAAGGGTTGGGACCTTTCCATAAACTACACTTGGGATCCTTCCATTTGATCAAGCCCTTTTTCTTTTGGCATATTCTGACACCAGTGTAATTCCATGGGTGTTTTGCCATCAGTGTTACACGTGAAAAAATTTTAAGTAATTAAGGCTTGGTGTAGTCTACTATAGGAGATTTCTCCAGCATCACCATTCCCTCTTTTTGTTTTTCAAGTTGGATTTTAGCTGCTGATGTTGGCATTCTATAATTTCCTGTTCTTGAGAATTGTATGGTATTTCTGTAATGTGCCTGTTGTAATAAAGTATGCATTTCCTTTTGTTAAAGGATCAGGCAGGGTGATATGAGCCCTGATATGAGTAATATAAATGGGATATTGTCTTTGCTGTACAATTTGCTGTACCTGTTTAAATGGTATAAAAATTGTAGTAATTTGTTTTTTAGTAGGTTACAAGTAAGTTCCCCTGAATATTCACTTATTTCAATTTGTCAATTTAAATTAAGGTTTATTTTTTAACTTCATTTGTCCTTGGGTGTGGACAGCAAATGACACTAGATTTCTGCTATCAGTCTTTTTGAGTATCCTATATAATAAAGAGGTAATATGCAAATTGACTGTCACACCCTCCCACAAGACGGCCACCCCCCTGTGGTTCCAAGATAGCCACCACCATGTGGTCACAAAATGACCACCACAAGATGGCAGGCAGAGAAGGGCAGTTGTGGGTGATCAGGCTGCCAGGGGAGCAGTTAGGCATCGACCAGGCTGTCAGGGGAGTGGTTAGGGGGTGATCAGGCTGACAGGCAGAAGTGGTTAGGGGCAATCAGGCAGGCAGGCAGGCAGGGAGGCGAGCGGTTGGAAGCCAGCAGTCCCAGATTGTGAGAGGGATGTCCGACTGCTGGTTTAGGTTGGACATCCCCCAAGGGGTCCCAGATTGGACAGGGTGCAGGCTGGGCTGAGAGACAACTTCCCCCTCTCCCCCAGTGCATGAATTTTGTGTACTGGGCCTCTGGTATTGACATAAGCTTTGGTTAGGGAGGCAAAATGCAAATTATTTACTCTTAAGTGTCCTTAGTTTAGGGAAGATAGGATTTATTAGATGGTCCCAAACCACTTGGCATTTATATTTTGAGATGGTTGCAAACTGTTGTTACATAGTGTATTTGCCATTTCACTGCTCAAGTGAGGCGAACCACAAAATTAGAAAATGATTTCGCAGGTCTTTGCATACACTTAATAAAAGCTTCCTTAGGATTCCCTAAGTATATTGAATAAATTTGTCATTTCTTCCATAGAGATTTTTAGATAATGTCTGAATTAATTGATGTTCTCTAATAATTTCTAAAAGTTATTTAAGGCCTTAAGGAAATCCTATTGTATTTCTACCTTTTAAGGCCTAATACATTGATTTTTAATTACAGTTCCTAGATATTTGAAGGGCGTTTCTTTTTGTATCTTTTCCAGAGCAATCTCTAAGCCCCATTTAGGATTTTCTTTTCTAATTGGGTAAACATTGCTAAAGTATGCTTTTCCTGTGGGCTTGCCATAAATTGCTACATTGAAGACTTTCACTTTCTTTCAAACAGAATAACCAACTTTGTTGCTTTTCAGAAAAACGGGTAGGAGAGAAACATGCTGGCCAATACTGCAATGCATACATCTCAGGTAAAAGTAACTTTCTTTTTACTCTGGTGTCTCATTAATGGTGAGATTTAATGCTTGAATAATAACTTTTAGGTTACTTTGTAAATAGTAGTGGAAGAGATTTTAAAATGCCTCCTTTTGAACCCTCGTGCACTGCTGGTGGGATTGCAGACTGGTGCAGCCACTGTGGAGAACAGTATGGAGTTTCCTCAAAAAACTGAAAATGGAACTCCCATTTGACCCAGTAATCCCACTCCTGGGAATATATCCGAAGAAACTAGAAACACCAATTAGAAAGGATATATGCACCCCTATGTTCATAGCAGCACAATTCACCATAGCTAAGATTTGGAAACAGCCTAGGTGCCCGTCAGCAGATGAGTGGATCAGAAAACTGTGGTACATCTACACAATGGAATACTATGCTGCCATAAAAAAGAAGGAATTCTCATCATTTGCAGCAACCTGGGAGGAATTGGAGAACATTATGTTAAGTGAAATAAGTCAGTCAATGAAAGAAAAATACCACATGATCTCACTCATTTATGGATAATAAAGAACATTATAAACTTGAACAAAAAGATAGATACAGAGACAGTAAAGCATCAAACAGACTGTCAAATTACAATGGGAAGGTTAGGGAGAGGTGGGGGAGATAAGAGATCAACCAAAGGACTTGTATGCATGCATATAAGCATAACCAATGGATGCAAAACTCTGGGGGGTGGGGGCATATATGGGATGGGGGTGTGGGGAGGGCAATGGTAAGATATGTACACATATAATACCTTAATAAAAAAATTGGAAAAAATAAAAAATAAAATAAAATGCCTCCTTTTAAAGCTTAAATTTATTTCTAAACAGCATTCCTTTTGGCTAGTGCTTATTTGCATATGTATGCAAATTTTACTTTGGACTTTATTAGAACCAATTGCTCATAAAATATTGGCTTCTCATATAAATGAGTTTATATTAACCCTTTGCACTCGCTTGCTTTTTTCTCGATTCCTTTATTCTACTCGGGATTTAATTTTTTAAATACCCCAGATTTTACAAAGCGCGGCAGTAGAATAAAAAACTGGAGTTTCTTTTCATACAAATTTATTTATTTGGATTTTTTTATATTTCAAATTACTGATACATTCAAAGAGTAATTTTGAATTACTGCTACCGATGCTAACCGTGTCGAGTCACACTCGACATCCGAGTGCAAAAGGTTAAACCTTGATTATATTGTAAAAAGCTAACTTATTAAGTAATTAAAGTATTCACCTTTATTGAAAAAGCAAAGTAAGCAAACTTATACATTTGATCTATAAAGTACAGATGCCACCCCACCCGCTAGCCAATCTGAAGAGCACATTGGGTTGGGGTCTGAGGCATGTATGTATGCTCCTTTTTTGAAATTTCGCTGCTGAATATTCTGGTTTTGCTTAAGAAGTATCCAGCAACCTTGTCCTGCCAGGCTTGGAGACTGAAACCTCGGCCTTTCTTGCTCAGAGTAAAATGGCCCTTTTAACAACTCTTGCAAATAGTTAACTTTTGAATTCATTTCTTTCTTTCAACATTTCTCTTTTCCTTCTCATCGCATACACATCCTTCACAAATGGCACACTTTTAAATTAACCTTCAAAACTTCTTTCTATGTCCTTCAAAAATGCATGACCATGCCTTAGACATTCCATTAAGTATTTCCACTCTAATATTATCTCTTTCTGTTATCAACTTATATATACCTTCAGCAGCAAGCACAGACCTTTTTCTTCTTTTGCTTTTAAAATGTATGTCCATGCCTTCTATTATTAAAACCATACAATATTTAAACCTCAATTTTCCAATGATAATTAAAAGCAAACAGCCAGCATTTCTTAGATTGACTTATGAACATTATCACCTTTAAGAAATATAGTTTTAGATTTTCTGTAGTAAAAGGTAAAACCAGGTGAACTTAAAAATTCTTGGAATGTTTAGATGTTTATTATTTAATCCAGCAATGTTCCAAAGCTTTTGAGTTGTCAAAAACATCGGAAGATTATGAATAGGCATATGTAATTACCACTGAAAAAGATTTTTTACCATATACTCTTCATTTTAGTCATATATATTTTGCCTTAACAACTTTGAGATTTAAAAGCCATTTATTATTAACCAAGTCATTTTTTCCTTGGCAAATTCTGTAACAGAGATAACTTACCGGCTTTCAGTGGCTTTAATGTTAAAGTATTATTGTATTTTATTTTTCTTTATAAAAATGGGAGTGCTAAAAAAAAAATGGGAGTGCTCTTGGGACCTGGGAGTCAAACTTGGAATACAGTCTATTATTTTTCAAGAACTACCCATTATTATGGAAACATTAATCTTGTTGCCCAAACAGAGCCTGTTCATTTTCCTTATGTCATTTTCACCATCTTCTAAAGAAAAACAGTTTTGGGCTTATTCCATAGTATCTGTGAAGAGATGGGGCTTAGGCCAGAGGCCACCCAAAATCGAGTGGGGAGCATCCCCCTTGAACTAGCCTTTTTCTCTTCAAAGGTATAGAAGTCCCAGATGTGTCCCTAAATTGTGAGAAATGTCTCATCTATCTAAATTTCAAAAGACAGACAGGGAAATAAAAACATGGAAAAAATGAGACTTTTAAGAATGATCCCGAGAGCAGGCATCCATTTTTTTTTTAAATTTCTTTATTGATTAAGGAATCACATATTTGTCCTCGTCCCCCCACTCCCATCCACACCCCTCCCCACACATGCCCCCACCCCCCTGTTGTCCTTAACCGCTGGTTAGGCTCATATGCCTGCACACAAGTCCTTTGGTTGATCTCCCCCTTTACCCCCACCCTTCCCTACCCTCCCCCCGAGGCCCGACAGTCTGATCCATGCCTCCTTGTTTCTGGGTCTGTTCTTGTTCATCAGTTTATGTTGTTCATTATTTCCCCTAGATGAGTGAGATCATGTGCTGTTAGAAATACACTTATAAGAACCGAAAATGAGACAAGCAATAATGGTTATGGTGACAGGCAAATGAATCAGTGTGTAGTGAGTTTCTTTCTGGGCCAACAGTTCTTTTGAGACCCAATTTCAATGTCCAACAGTTCCTTATGTGGACATGTCAGCACTGACATTTCAGTTCTGGATGGTGGACAAATGGTAGTAATGCAGGTCCGACTCTGTCCGGTTTGGTCCTGGGCAATCTGCAGTGATGCACAGCTGCTAACTGCTAGTATGGGAAGGCCACATCAGCGTCTTCCGTCTCTGGACTGCTTCTCTTCTGTCTTCATGGCTGGAGTAGTCCTGTCGATTCCTCTCTTGCTGGAATCCACATGGTCTCGGAGTTGTTTTCTGAATATATACAAACATATTCTCGACGAAAGGTTAATAAAGGAATATTTTTTATAAATTTGACTGGGGATCCTTTTTCAATTTTTGCCCAAATTATTTTCCTCTGGCTTGTTTTGTCACCTTGTGTGTTTTTCATGGGTGTCTTGCTTTTAGCCTTACAATTAATTTTCTAAAGTATTAATCTTCTAGATGTAATTTACTTACAGGATATTTTCCCTTACATGATATTCCTCTACCATCCCCTCCTTTTTTGATTTAAATGTTAGGAGGCTTTTGAAAATTTTATAATGTAGTCTTGATGGCTTTTAAATTTTAATTTTTGCACTATAATATTACTGTTTTAGGTTCATTATATGGTGCACAATTTTATCATGAGATGAAGTACCAATAAAAATTTTAGTTGACACTTTAGGAACACTTTTTGTCCGGTACAATTAATTTTTCTAGAATATTCACTTGTTTCAACTAGCCAATTTAAATTTGCCTGAAAACTTGACTACTATTTTACTGCCAAATTTATTATTCTAACAATAATCTTGTTTTACCCTGTAAATATTGGTGGAAGGGATTATTTGCCTTCTTGAGTAGGTCCTGAGCATTCCTGGTGGTAGGCTGGATTTAGATATAGTAAACCCACTTCCCCACACCATGGGTACAAGGCAACTCAAACAATTCTTGTTGGAGTGAGAGGGCAGCTGCTATCGGCCAAGTTTCTGTCGGTCACCTGGGTCCTGATCTGAGCTGGGCATGGGAAGCACAAAGCAGCCATGGGGGCAGGAGACCTCCCTCAGAAGGGGCTAGGATTCAGGCCCCTGCAATGTTGGGGGGGTGAGGGTCTGTGCCCCACCTCTGTTGATCCCCAAATTCTCTCCTGATGGCCCCTCTGCGACTGTGCCTGTCTTAGGTTGTTCCTTCCTTGAGGAATCTTACCCGTCTCTGGCTAACCAGCCATCCTCCGGGGCCAAGCAGGGTGACGTGAGGTTCAGTTTTGTCTCCTTGGTAGCCTATGCCCCCGTGGCCTCCATGCCCAGCACCTGCCTTGGGATCCCCTCGCCTGCTGGCGGGGCCCCAGCACTGATCACTTATCTTGTGGAACCCGGGTTTCTTCTCCAGGGAGGGCTCAGTTCACCCTAATGGGTGAGAGACAGATCCATGGCACCAGTCATCACGAGACTTCAACCTCGACATGAACAGAGAGCTCATGCAACAGCTGTGAGCAATTGAATTGTGAGAAGAGGGTCTCTCTTGGCCTAAAGGGTAAGAGGGACCCATATAGAATGCTCAGGTTCCCTCCCAGGAGGCCCTCTACCCAATGAAAAGGGTTAAATCCTTACATGTCCTTTTTAAATTGCTGCCAGACATTCAAAGAATTAGTTTGTATGTTTGCTTGGGATAATTGTATATTATGCTGTAGTAATTCTAAAGTATCAAGAGATGTGTTAAGTTTGTCTCCAAGCACCAAACAGATGACTTTTTTTATTTTATTCATTTTTTATCCCCAAGGGTGCGAGGAACTATTATAAGTACTGGAGGTGATCCAAATCTGGGAATAAATTTTAATGACAGTGTAGGATAATATCATGTAAGGATCTTCTTTTTTCTAGTCCATGGGAATTCCCTTTCAAACTGGCTGTCCATTTCTTTTTATATAGACAAGGTCTTAGTTACATTTTCTGCACCTCTACCGGGGGCACGTAGTGATAGTAGTGACACTCTTTCTTTGGTGTCCACACAAGCCAGAAACCTCTCTTTAATTGTACACACAAAGGGACATTGTTTTGATTTCGTGTCATACAAAAGGGAAGCTGGGTGGAGACCCCTGTGTATTTATAATTTCTTGCCCCACCCATGGACCTCCTAGATGTCCAGGGTGTTTGGTATTATTGGTAACTACCTTAGTCAGAGGATCAGCCCACGTAATGGGTCTTACCCATGAAGGGTCAGGAGCATAAGATCAAAGTACTTACCCTCTTGTCCCAGGTAAAATTACTGTACATCTGGTGATTGCTAGCGTGGCTAGAAAGGCGTTCTCAGGCATTCTTGGGTTTCTGGTTACCTCACAATTTCTTCCTTGCGGTTTGACGTTCTGATTGATGTTTCTCTGTTTCTGGATCTATTTTTCCCCCCATCAGTTTATGTTGTTCATTATATTCCACAAATGAGTGAGATCATGTGATATTTATCTTTCTCTGCCTGGCTTATTTCACTAAGCATAATGTTCTCCATCTCCATCCATATTGTTGCAAATGGTAAGAGCTCCTTCTTTTTTACCGCAGCGTAGTATTCCATTGTGTAGAGGTACCACAGTTTTTGAATCCACTAATCTGCTGATGGGCACTTAGGCTGTTTCCAAATCTTAGCTATGGTAAATTGTGCTGCTATGAACATGCGGGTGCATATATACTTTGTGATTGATGTTTCCAGTTTCTTGGGATATATTCCTAGAAGTGGGATCGCTGGGTCAAATGGGAGTTCTATTTTTAGATTTTTAAGGAAACTCCATACTGTTCTCCACAGTGGCTGCACCAGTCTGCATTCCCACCAGCAGTGCACGAGGGCTCCTTTTTCTCCACATCCTCGCCAGCACTTGTCATTTGTTGACTTGTTGATAATGGCCATTCTGACAGACCTCCCGGTTCCCGCCGGTCCCGTGGCTCGCGCGCTTCCCTCCCACCGCGGGGATTAGAAACCACACCTTATTTCAGGCGAAATCTGACCTTTCCGTGGTTCAGTGAAGGGTTCCTTTGAATCCGAATGTTTGCGCCGATAGGGGACCGGTGTTCTGGTGCTCGCAGCTGTTCAGTGTTTGCAGTTGTCGTGGAAAGTCAGGTTTCCAATAAAATCCTCCTTTCCTTGCAAGATGGTGAGGCGCCCGGTGAGCCCACAGCTCCGGGAGGGAACCCAGCCCCTGTCAATGCTGTCTCTATGTGGTCTCCACTTATGTCCTTGGTTATCAGGGTTCTCTCCAACTAGTCTTCAATTGATTTTTCAGGAAGTTTTTCTGTATTTTAGTTGTAATTCCAGTTTGGTCCTGGGAGAGTGTCAGTGTAGCTTCCACTTAATCCGCAGCCATCTTGGAATCCACTTGTCATTTTTTTAAATTTCTTTATTGATTAAGGTGTCACATATTTGTCCTCATCCCCCCATTCCCATCCTACACCCCTCCCCACGGATGCCCCAACCCCCTGTTGAACTTAACCATTGATTAGGCTCATATGCATGCACACAAGACCTTTGGTTGATCTCTTCCCCCTCCCCCCACCCTCCCCTATCCTCCCTCTGAGGCCCGATAGTCCAATCGATGCCTCCTTGTTTCTGGTTCTGTTGTTGTTCATCAGTCTATGTTGTTCATCATTTCCCCTAGATGAGCGAAATCATGTGTCACTAGAGATATACTTATAAGAACTAAATGTGAGACGAGCAATAATAGTTATGCTGACAGGCAAATGAATCAGTCTGTAGTGAGTTTCTTTCTGGACCAACAGTTCTTTTGAGACCCAATATCAATGTCCACCAGTTCCTTATGAGTACATGTCGGCACTGACCCCTCAGCTCTGGATGATGGACAAATGGTGGTAATGCAGGTCCGACTCCCTCTGGGTTGGTCTCGGCCGGACCCATGGGCACGGCTTCACCCGGACCCAGGGGCATGTGGCCTCACCCGGACCCAGGGGGTGCACGGCCTCACCCGGACCCAGGGGCGCGTGGCTTCACCTGGACCCAGGACCCAGCCTCACCCGGATCCAGGGGCACACGGCCTCACCCGGACCCGGGATCCATCTTCACCCGGACCCAGGGGCGCGTGGCCTCACCCAGACCCAGGGGCGCATGGCCTCTCCTAGACCCAGGGTCGCGTGGCCTCACCTGGACCCGGGACCCAGCCTCACCCGGATCCAGGGGCACACGGCCTCACCCGGACCTGGGATCTAGCATCACCAGGACCCAGTGGCGCGTGGCCTCACCTGGACCCAGGGGCGCGTGGCCTCTCCCAGACCCATGGGCACGTGGCCTCACCCGGACCCGGGATCCAGCTTCACCCGGACCCAGGGGCGCGTAGCCTCACCCGGGCCCGGGACCCAGCCTCACCCGGATCCAGGGGCACACAGCCTCACCCGGACCCGGGATCTAGCATCACCTGGACCCAGGGGCGCATGGCCTTACCCGGACCCAGGGGCGCGTGGCCTCACCCGGACCCAGGGGTGCGTGGCCTCTCCCAGACCCAGGGTCGCGTGGCCTCACTCGGATCCAGGGGCCCACGGCCTCACCCGGACCCGGGACCCAGCCTCACCCGGATCCAGGGGCACACGGCCTCACCTGGACCCGGGATCCAGCTTCACCCGGAGCACTTGTCATTTGTTGATGATAGCCATTCTGACAGGTGTGAGATGGTACCTCATTGTCATTTTGATTTGCATCTCTTGAATGATTAGTGACTTTGAGCATGTTTTCTTTTTTTAAATTTTTTATTGTTTGAAGTATTACAAATAGTAGTACATATGTCTCCTTTTACCCCCCTTGACCTCCCCCAGCCTCCCCTACCCCCCAGCATATGCCTTCACCTGCCCCAACCAGTGTCTTGTATCCATTGGTTATGTTTATATGCATGCATACAAATACTTCAGTTGATCTCTTACAGCGCCCCCCCACAACCTCCCCTGCCTTCCCACTGTAGTTTGACAGTCTGTTCAATGGTTCTTTACCTCTATATCTATTTTTCCCTATTTCTTTTCTTTAAAAAATCTTGCAACTGCAGACTAGAAATAAACATATAATAACAAAAATGTTTGAGTCCCAATTTCAATGTCCAACAGTTCTGAGACCCAGTTTCAATGTCAAATAGTTCCTTATGTGTACATGTCAGCAATGATATCTGGATGATGGACAGATGGTGGCAATGCAGGTCCGACCCTCTCTGGTTTGCTCCTGGGCAACCTGCATCGACGCATATCTGCTGACTGCTAGCGTGGCAAGGCGTCGTCAGCGTCTTCCATCTCTGGACTCTTTCTCCTCTTGTCATCGTGGTTGGAACAGACCTGACAACTCCTCTCTGTTGCAGGAATCCCCATGGTCTTGGAGTAGTTTTCTGAAAATATGCAAACATATTCTCGACTAAAAGTTAATAAAGGAATCTTTTCTATAAAATTGACTTGGGATCCTTTTTATTTTTGCCCAAACGATTTTACTTTGGCTTATTTTGACACCATGTGTGATTTTCATGGGTGTCTTGCTGTTAACATTACAAATGAAAATTAATTTTCTACAGTAAAAATTTTCTAGATGTAATTTACTTACAGGATATTTTTCCTTACATGTTATTACCCTACAATCCCTCCTTTTTTATTAATGGATGCTTTTGTAAATTTTGTAATACAATCTTGATAACTTTAAATTTTATTTTTTTGCACAAAAATAAGACTGCTTTGGTTCATTTCATGTTAAGCAATTTTACCATGAGATGCACTACCAATAGACATTTTAGTTAATACTTGAGGAACAGCTTTTTATCCAGTACACTTAAATTTTCTTGGATGTTCACTTATTTCTATTAGCCAATTTAAATTAACCTGAAAACTTGATTACTATTTTACTGTCAAATTTAATACTCTAACAACAATCTTAGTTTACCCTGTAAATATTAGTGGAAAGGATTATTTGCATTCTTGAGTAGGCCCTGAGCATTCCTGGTGCCAGGCTTGATTTAGATATAGGGCAGCTGCTGTCGGCCAAGTCTCTGTCTGTTACCTGGGTCCTGATCTGAGCTGGGAGTGGGAAGCGAAGCAGCCATGGGGGCAGGAGACCTCCCTCAGAAGGGGTGAGGGTTCAGGTCCCTGCAAGGTTGGGGGGGGTGAGGGTCTGTGCCCCACCTCTGTTGATCTCCACGTTCTCTCCTGATGGCCCCTCTGCGACTGTGCCTGTCTTGGGTTATTCCTTCCCTGAGGAATCTTACCTGTCTCTGGCTAACCAGCCATCCTCCGGGGCCAAGCAGGGTGATTTGAGGTTCAGTTCTGTCTCCTTGGTAGCCTATGCCCTCGTGGCCTCCTCGCCCAGCTCCTGTCTTGGGATCCCCTTGCCTGCTGGCGGGACCCGGGACTGATCACATATCTCGGAGGACTCAGGTTTCTTCTCCAGGGAGGGCCAAGCTCACACAATTGGGTGAGAGACAGATCCTTGGTACCAGCCACCACGAGGTTTCAACCTCAGCATGAACAGAAAGCTCAGGCAACAGCTGTGGGCATTTGGATTGTAAAAAGAGGGTCCCTCTTGGCCGAAAGGGCAAGAGGGGCCAATATAGAATGCACAAGTGCCTTCCCAGTGCCTTAATTCCTTCTGAAAGGGATTAAATCCTTTCATGTCCTTTTTTAAATTGCTGCCAAACATTCAGAGAATTAGTTTGTAAGTTGTTTTTTTTGGGTAATAATATGCTGTTATAAAATATCAAAAATTATAATGACATTGTAGGATAATATCATGGAAGGATATTCTTTGCTCTAGGCCCTGGCAATTCAATTACAAAGTGGCTGTCAATTTCTTTTTGTAACTTTATATAAACTTTGTCAGGGAGGAAAGCACACAAATTATTTACTTTAGTTCAAGAGGCCAAATATATTGACTTTCAATTACAATCCTTACGACTTTTGAAGGAAACCTCTCTTTATTTCCTTCCATGATAATTTTCAGGCTACAGAGAGTTTCATTTAAAAATCTTTGTCAGATGAAACAATTTCTCTTAAGGTTATAGTGACCACTTGTATAGATTAGATTTAATATTTATTTTTTTCTTATAAATTTTTTATTTATTAATTTTTTCATTTTTATTTTTTACATATGTGTCCCTATTCCCCCATGACCCCACACCCACCACTCATGCCCCAACCTCCTGTTGTCTGTGCCCATTGATTAGGCTCATATGCATGCAACAGTCGCTCTGTTCGTCTCTCCCCCTTACTCCCACCGACCCCCACCTTCCCTGAGGTTTGACGTTCTGATTGATGTTTCTCTGTCTCTGGATCTATTTTTGATCATCAGTTTATATTGTTCATTATATTCCACAAGTGAGTGAGATCATGGGATATTTATCTTTCTCTGCCTGGCTAATTTCGCTTAGCATAATGCTCTCCAATTCCATCCATGTTGTTGCAAATTGTAAGAACTACTTCTTCTTTACCGCAGTGTAGTATTCCATTCTGTAGATGTACCACAGTTTTTTAATCCACTCATCTGCTGATGGGCTCTTAGGCTGTTTCCAGATCTTAGCTATGGTGAGTTGTACTGCTATGAACATAAGGGTGCATATATCCTTTCTGATTCGTGTTTCTAGTTCTTCGGATATATTCCTAGAAGTGGGATCACTGGCTCAAATGGGATTTCCATTTTTAGCTATTAGAGGAAACTCCATACTGTTCTCCACAGTGGCTGCACCAGTCTGCATTCCCACCAGCAGTGCACGAGGGTTCCTTTTTCTCCACATCCTCGCCAGCACTTGTCATTTGTTGATGTTGATGATAGCCATTCTGACAGGTGTAAGATGGTACCGCATTATTGTTTTAATTTGCATCTCTCTGATGATTAGTGATTTTGAGCAGGTTTTCATATGTCTCTTGGCCTTCCTTCTGTTTTCTTTAGAAAATGGTCTATTTAGATCAGTTGCCCATTTTTTGATTGGGTTGTTTATGTTCTTTTTGTTACCCTGCATGTGTCCCTGTGAATGTTGGAGATTAAACCCTTATCGTTGATATCATTGGCGAATATGTTCTCCCAAGCAGTGGGCTTTCTTGTTGTTTTATTGATGGTGTCCTTTGCTGTGCAAAAGCTTTTTATTTTGATGTAGTCCCATTTGTTTATTTTCTCTTTAGCTTCGATTGCCCTAGGAGTAGTATCAGTGAAGAAGTTCTTTCGGCATACATTTGATATTTTGTTGCCTGTGGATTCCTCTAGTATTTTCATGGTTTCCCTTCTTATGTTTTAGTCCTTTATCCATTTTAGTTTATTTTTGTATATGGAGTAAGTTGGTGATCTAGCTTCATTTTTTGCATGTATCTGTCCAGTTTTCCCAACACCATTTGTTGAAGAGACTGTCTTGACTCCACTGTATGTTCCTGCCTCCTTTGTCAAATATTAAGTGAGCATAGTGATTTGGGTCAATTCCTGGGTTCTCTATTCTATTCCAATCGTCTATATGTATGTTCTTGTGCCAGTACCAGGCTGTTTTAAGAACAGTGGCTTTGTAATACAGCTTGAAATCTGGTATGGAGATCCCACCTACTTTTTCTTCTTTCTCAGGATTGCTGCAGCTATTTGGGGTCTTTTTTTATTCTAGATAAATTTTTGGAAAGTTCATTCTAGGTCTGTGAAATATGTCATTGGTATTTTAATGGGAAGTGCATTGAATTCATATATTGCTTTAGGAAGTATGGACATTTTGATGATGTTGATTCTACCAATCCATGAACATGGTATGTTCTTCCATCTGTTTAAGTCTTCCTCTATCTCTTTTTTCAGTGTCGTGTAGTTTTCCCCATATAGGTCTTTTACTTCTTTAGTGAAGTTTATCCCTAGGTATCTTAATTTTGTTGGTGCGATGTTAAATGGGATTGCATTTTTAGTCTCCCTTTTTGTAGGTTCATTTTTGGTGAATAGAAATGCCATAGATTTCATGTCGTTAATTTTGTATCCTGCTACATTGCCAAATTCATTTGTTAAGTCTAATAATTTTTGATGGAGTCTGTAGGGTTTTCTATGTACAGTATCATGTCATCTGCGAATAAGGACAGTTTTACTTCTTCTTTTCCAATTTGGATGCCTTTTATTTCTTCTACTTGTCTGATCACAATGGCTAGTACTTCCAGCACTATATTGAACAGGAGTGGTGAGAGTGGGAATCCCTGTCTTGTTCCTGTTCTTAGGGGAAATGGTTTAATTTTTTGCCCATTGAGTATGATGTTGGCTGTGGGTTTGTCATATATGGCTTTTATTATGTTGAGGTATGATCCTTCTATTCCCACCTTGCTGAAAGTTCTTATCAAGAAAGGGTGTTGGATTTTGTCAAATGCTTTTTTCTGCATCAATTGATATAACTATGTAGTTTTTATCTATCAATTTTTTTATGTGTTGTATCACATTTATTGATTTGCGAATATTGTACCATGCTTGCATACCCGGGATAAATACTACTTGGTCATGGTGTATGATCTTTCTGATGTACTGCTGGATTCGATTTGCTAGAATTTTGTTGAAGATTGTGGCATCTATGTTCATGAGGGATATTGTCCTGTAATTCTCTTTCCTTGTGTTGTCTTTATCTGGTTTTGGTATTAGGGTGATGCTGGCTTCATAGAAGGATCTTGGAAGTGTTCCTTCCTCTTGAATTTTCTGGAATAATCTGAGGAGGATAGGTTTTAGCTCTTCCTTCAATGTTTGGTAAAATTCCCCTATGAAGCCGTCTGGCCCTGGGTTTTTTTTTTGCTGGAAGCTTTTTGATGACTGCTTCAATTTCTTCCATAGTTATAAGCCTATTGAGATTTTTAGAATCTTCCTGAGTAAGTTTTGGAAGGTTGTATTATTCTAGGAATGTATCCATTTTCTCCAGGTTGTGTAGTTTGTTAGAATAGAGCTGTTCATAGTATTTTTAAACTATCCTTTGTATTTCTGTGGGGTCTGTTGTTATTTCACCTCTTTCATTCCTGATTTTGTTTATTTGGGTCCTATCTCTTTGCTTCTTGGTGAGCCTGGCTAAAGCTTCATCAATCTTGTTTATCCTTTCAGAGAACCAGCTCTTGGTTTTGTGGATCTTTTGTGTTGTTTTTTTGGTCTCTATATCATTCATTTCTGCTCTGATCTTTATTATGTCCTTCCTTCTTCTCACTGTGGGCTTTTCTTGTTGCTCTCTTTCTAATTCTTTGAGTTGTTGAGTTAGATTATTTATTACCATTTTTTCTTGTTTTTTGAGGTAGGCCTGTAGAGCTATAAACTTCCCTCTCAGTACTGCTTTCATTGTGTACCATAGCATTTGCATTGTTGTGTTATTATTGTCATTAGTCTCCAGGATGTTTTTAATTTCTTCTTTGATCTCGTTGATCACCCAATCATTGTTTTTTTTTTCATTTTTTAAATTAAGGTATTATATGTGAACATATCTTACCATTCCCCACACTCCACTCCCATACATGCCCTCACCACCCAGATTTTGTGTCCATTGGTTATGCTTATATGCATGCATACAAGTCCTTCAGTTGATCTCTTATCTCCCCGACATCTCCCTAACCTTCCCGCTGTAATTTGACAGACCTGTTTGAAGATTTACTGTCTCTGTATCTTTCTTTTTGTTCAACAGTTTATAATGTTCTTTATTATCCATAAACGAGTGAGATCATGTGGTATTTTTCTTTCATTGACTGGCTTATTTCACTTAGCATAATGTTCTCCAATTCCATCCAGATTGCTGCAAATGATAAGAATTCCTTCTTTTTTATGACAGCATAGTATTCCATTGTGTAGATGTACCATAGTTTTCTGATCCAGTTATCTGCTGACGGGCACCTAGGCTGTTTCCAAATCTTAGAAATTGTAAATTGTGCTGCTATGAACATAGGGCTGCATATGTCCTTTCTTATTGGGGTTTACAGTTTCTTAGGATATTTTCCTAGGAGTGGGATTACTGGGTCAAATGGGAGTTTCATTTACAGTTTTTTGAGGAAACTCCATACTGTTCTCCACAGTGGCTGCACCAGTCTGCATTCCCACCAACAGTGCACGAGGGTTCCTTTTTCTCCCCATCCTCACCAACACTTGTCGTTTGTTGATTTGTTGATGATAGCCATTCTGGCAGGTGTGAGATGGTACTGCATTGTCGTTTTGATTTGCATCTCTCGGATAATTTGTGACTTGGAGCATGTTTTCATGTGTCTCTTGGCCTTCCTTCTGTCTTCTTTTGAAAAGCTTCTATTTAGGTCTGTTGCCCATTTTTTATTGGATCATTTATCTTCCTTTTATTAAGTTGTATAAGCTGCCTGTAGATGTTGGAGATTAAACCTTTATCAGTGATAACATTTGCAAATATGTTCTCCCCTACAGTGGGATTTCTTGTTGTTTTGTTGATAGTTCCTTTTGCTGTGAAAAAGCTTTTTATTTTAATGTAGTCCCATTTGTTTATTTTCTCTTTAGCTTCCATTGCCCTAGGGGCAGTATCAGTGAAGAAGTTATTTTGGATTGATGTTTGAGATTTTGCTGCCTATGGATTCCTCTAGTATTTTTATGGTTTCCTGTCTAATGTTTAAGTCCTTTATCCATTTTGAGTTTATTTTTGTGTATGGTGTAAGTTGGTGATCTAGTTTAATTTTTTTGCAAGTATCTGTCCAATTTTCCCAACACCATTTATTGAAGAGACTCTCTTGACTCCATTGTATGTTCATGGCTCCTTTGTCAAATATCAATTGACCATAGTGGTTTGGGTCGACATCTGGATTCTCTATTCTATTCCATTGATCTATATGTCTGTTCTTGTGCCAGTACCCTGCTATTTTGAGAACAGTGGCTTTGTAATACAGCTTGAAATCTGGTATGGAGGTCCCTCCTACTTTATTCTTCTTTCTCAGGATTTCTCTGGCTATTCGGGGTCTTTTTTTATTCCAGATGAATTTTTGGAGAGTTCTTTCTAGGTCTGTGAAATATTCCGTTGGTATTTTAATGGGGAGTGCATTGAATGTATAGATTGTTTGAATTGTATGGACATTTTAAGGATGTTGATTCTACCAATCCATAAACATGGTATGTTCTTCCATCTGTTTACGTCTTCCTCTCTCTCTTTTTTCAGTGTCCTGTTGTTTTCTGCCTATAGGTCTTTTACCTCCTTAGTTAAGTTTATCCTTAGGTATCTTAATTTTTTTGGTGTGATGGTAAATGGGATTGCTTTTTTAGTCTCTCTTTCTGTAAGTTCCCTTTTGGTGTATAGAAAGGCCATAGATTTCTTGGCATTAATTTTGTATCCTGCTACATTGGCGAATTCATTTATTAAGTCTATTAGTTTTGCTTGTTTGTTTGTTTGTTTGTAAATATATTTTATTAATTTTTTACAGAGAGGAAGACAGAGGGATAGCGTTAGAAACATCTATGAGAGAGAAACATCGATCAGCTGCCTCTTGCACACCCCCTACTGTGGATGTGCCCGCAACCAAGGTACATGCCCTTGACCGGAATCAAACCTGGGACAGTTGAGTCCGCAGGCTGATGCGCTATCCACTGAGGCAAACCGGTCATGGGTTTTTTATTTACAAAATCATGTCATCTCCAAATAAGGACAGCTTTACTTCTTCTTTTCCAATTTGTATGCTTTTTATTTCTTCTTCTTGTCTAATTGCAATTACTAGTACTTCCAGTACTATGTCAAACAGGAGTGGTGAGAGTGGGCATCCCTGTCTTGTTCCTGTTTTTAGGGAAAATGGTTTTAGTTTTTGCACATTGAGTATGATGTTTGCTGTGGGTTTATCATATATAGCCTTTATTATGTTGAGGTATGATCCTTCTATTCCCACCTTGTTGAGAATTTTTATCAAGAAAGGGTGTTGGATTTTGTCAAATGCTTTTTCTGCATCAATTGATATGACTATGTGATTTTTATCCTTCAATTTGTTTATGTGATGTATCACATTTATTGATTTGCAGATATTGTACCATCCTTAAATTCCTGGGATAAATCTTACTTGGTCATGGTGTATGATCTTTCTGATGTACTGCTGGATTCGATTTGCTAGAATTTTGTTGAGGATTCTGGCATCTATGTTCATGAGGGATATTGGCCTGTAATTCTCTTACATTGTGTTGTCTTTATCTGGTTTTGGTATTAGGGTGATGCTGGCTTCATAGAAGGAGCTTGGGAGTGTTCCTTCCTCTTGAATTTTTTGAAATAGTCTGAGGAGGACAGATTTTAGTTCTCCCTTGAATGTTTGGTAAAACTCTCCCGTGAATCCATCTGACCCCGGGTTTTTGTTTGCTGGAAGATTTTGATGACTGCTTCAATTTCTTCCAGTTACTGGCCTATTGAGCTGTTTAGATTCTTCCTGATTGAATTTTGGACGGTTATATTTTTCTAGGAATGTGTCCATTTCCTCCAGGTTGTCCAGTTTGTTGTAATAGATTTGTTCGTAGTATTTTTTAACCATCCTTTGTATTTCTGTGGGGTCTGTTGTTATTTCACCTCTTTCATTTCTGAGTTTGTTTATTGGGTCCTCTCTCTTTGCTTCTTGGTGAGACTGGCTAGAAATTCATCAATCTTGTTTATCCTTTCAAAGAAACAGCTCTTGGTTTTGTTGATTTTTCGTGTTGTTTCTTTGGTGTCTATGTCGTTTATGTCCACTCTTTTCTTTAGTATTTCCTTCCATCTACTTACACCTGGCTTTTCTTGTTGCTCCCTTTCTAACTCTTTGAGTTGTAGGGTTAGGTAATTTATTACCATTGTTTCTTGTTTTTTGCAGTAGGCTTGTAGAGCTATGAACTTCCCTCTCAAGACTGCTTTCGCTGTGTCCCATAGATTTTGGATTGTTGTGTTTTCATTGTCATTTGTTGCCATGATGTTTTTTATTTCTTCCTTGATCTCTCTGGTAACCCAGTTATTGTTTAATAGCATGCTGTTTAGTCTCCATATATTTGATTTCTTGGGATTGTTTTTATTGTTGTTGATTTCCAGTTTTATGCCACTGTGATCTGAGAAGATGATTTCTATCTTCTTGAATTTGTAGATTCTTTTCCCATGTCCCAACATATGGTCTATCTTTGAAAATGACCCATATGCACTTGAGAATAAGGTATATTCTGTGGCTTTGAGGTGAAATGTTCTGAAGATGTCGATGAATTCCATCTGGTCTAGTGAGTCATTTAGGATTGATGTTTCTTTGCTGATTTTTTGTTTAGAGGATTTGTCCAATGGTGATAGTGGGGTATTAAAGTCTCCTACTATGATTGTATTGCTGTCAATCTCTCCCTTGATATCCTCCAGGAGTTTTTTTTATGTATTTGGGTGCTCCTGTATTGGGTGCGTATTATGTTTACCAGAGTTATTTCTTCTTGTTGGATTTCTCCCTTTAGTATTATGAAGTGGCCTTCCTTATCTCTTGTTATTTCCTTCACTTTGAGATCTAATTTGTCAGATATAAGTATTGCTACCCCAACTTTTTTGTTTCATTTCCATTCGCCTGGAAAACCTTTGTCTATGCCTTCACCCTCAGTCTGTATGCATCTTTTTTTGTGAGGTGGGTTTCTTGTAGACAGCAGATATCTGTGTCTTGTTTTCTTATCCATTCTGTTACCCTATGTCTTTTGATTGGGCATTTAATCCATTTACATTTAAAGTTATTATTGACAGGTACTTATTTGTCGCCATTTTTATTCTATACCCCTGTGTTCCTTCTTCGCTTCCTATTTCTTCTTCTTCTTCTTCTTCTTCTTTTTACAGCAGACCCTTTAGCATTTCTTGCATTACTGGTTTGGTGGTAATAAATTCCCTTAGTCCTTTTTTGTCCGTGATGCTCCTGATTTCACCTTCAATTTTGATTAATAGCCTTGCTGGTTACATTATTCTTGGATTGAGACCCTTCCTTTGCTTGACTTTGTATATTTCATTCCATTCCCTTCTGGCCTGATGAGTTTCTGTTGAGAAATCAGTTGCTAGTCTGATGGGGGTTCCTTTGTCTGTAACTTTCTGTCTCTCTCTGGCCTCTTTTAAGATTCTTACTTTGTTGTTGCTGTTTGCCTATTTAATTATAATGTGCCTTGGCATCAGTCTTTTGGGGTTCATTTTGCTTGTGACTCTGTGAGCTACTTGGATTTGTGTGGGTTTTTTCTTTTCTATATCAGGAAATTTTCTGTCATTATTTCTTCAAACAGGTTTTCTAGTCCTTGCTCAGTTTCCTTTCCTTCTGAAACCCCTATTATGCAGATGTTCTTTTGTTTTGTGTTGTCCCAAAGTTCCCTTAGGCTTTCTTTCTGCTTTTTAATTTATTTCTCTAGAAGCTGCTCTACTTGTGTATTTTTTTCCATCTTATCTTCTAGCTCACTGATGCGGTCTTCTGCTTTGTCTAGTCTACTCTTGATGGTTTCTATTGAGTTCTTTACAGCAGCGATGTCATTTTTCATTTCTTCTTGGTTCTTCTTCATTTCCTCTTGGTTCTTACTCATATTGTCGAATTTGTCTTCCATTCTTTTCAGCCACCTTATGACCATTTCTCTGAATTCTTTCTCTGACAGGTTGCTTGCCTCCATTTCATGTACTTCCTTTTCTGGTGATGCCTGCTTTTCTTTCCTATGGGGGCTGTTTCTTTATCTCCCCTTGGTCTCTCTTCTCCGCATGTCTGGTTATATAGTTCTCTCTCTCCTTTCCGTGGTGAAGTGAAGAGCTCCTTTGATTCCAAGTGTTTGTGCCACCTGGGACCAGTGTTCTGGGTCTCACAGCTTTTCTGCGGATGCTGAAGTTGTGGATTTTCAGGCCTCCAACAAGATCCACTCTTCCTTTCAAGATGGCAAGTTTTCCCATTCTGAGCCTGTAGCTCTGGAGGGGATCCAGCCGCTGTGGGGGCTTGCCTGTCAGGGGAACCCTGTCCAGCATTCCCCCACGTTCTCCTGTAGTTCAGCTGTCCCTTACCTTGCTGACAACACTCCCAGTGCAACCTTCCACTGTTCTTTATTTCTGTTCCGTGACAAGGTTTAGAACACATCTGCCAATTCTGCTGCCATTTTCTCCCTCTCCCAATCATTGTTTAATAGCATGCTATTTAGCTTTCAATTGTTTGAGTTTTTTTGGCATGTTTTTATTATAGTTTATTTCTAATATTATGCCATTTTGGTCTGAGAAAATGCTTGATATGATTTCAATATTTTTGAATTTGGGGAGACTTTGCTTGTGACCCAATATGTGGTCTATTTTTGAAAATGTCCCATGTGCACTTGAGAATAATTTATATTCCGTGGCTTTGGGTTGAAATGCTCTGAAGATGTCAATTAGGTCCATTTGATCTAGTGCGTCATTTAGAATTGCTGTTTTGTTGCTGATTTTTTTGTCTAGTGGATTTATCCAGTAATGTCAGTGGTGTATTAAAGTCTCCTGCTATAATTGTATTGTTGTCAATCTCTCTCTTGATATCTTCCAGGAGATTTTTTATGTATTTGGGTGCTCCTGCATTGTGTGCATATATGTTTACCAGAGTTATAACTCCTTGTTGAATTGTTCCCTTTCGTATTATGTAGTGGCCTTTCTTATCTCTTGTTTTGGTCTTTACTTTGAGGTCTATTTTATCAGTTGTAAGTATCGCAACCCCAGCTTTTTTTTCATTTCCATTCGCCTGAACAAGGTTTTTCCACCCCTTCACTCTCAGTGTGTGTGAATCCTTTGTTCTGAGGTGGGTCTCTTGTAGACAGCAAATATATGGGTCATGTTTTCTCATCCATTTAGCTACCCTATATCTTTTGATTGGTGCATTTAATCCATTTACGTTTAACGTTATTGACACGTACATGTTTGTTGACATATTTTTCCTTAGTGTTTGTGTTTCTTTTTGACTTTGTCTTTCTTCTTTTTACAGCAGTCCCTTTAGCATTTCTTGCATTGCTGGCTTGGTAGTGATGAACTCTCTTAGCCCTTTTTTGTCTGTGAAGCTCCTGATTCCACCTTCAATTCTGAATGATAGCCTTGCTGGGTATAGTATTCTTGGATTCAGTCCCTTGTTTTGCATCACTTTGTATATTTCATTCCATTTCCTTCTGCCTGGTGTATTTCTGTTGAGAAATCTGTTGATATTCTAATAGGAGATACCTTGTTGGTAACTTTCTGTCTATCTCTGGCAGCCTTTAAGATTCTTAGTTTGTTGTTAGTGTTCACCAATTTTATTATGATGTGTCTTGGTGTCGGTCTTTTGCAGTTCAACTTGTTCGGGACTCTATGTACTTCTTGGATTTGCATAGTTTTTTCTTGCCAATATCAGGGAAGTTTTCTGTCATTATTTCTTCTAACAGGTTTTCTATTCCTTGCTTCTCTTCCTCTCCTTCTTGTATCTCTATTATTCAAATGTTGTTTCGTTTTGTGTTGTCCCAAACTCCCTTAGGCTCTCATCTTGCTTTTTAAGTCTTCTTTCCAGTTGCTGCTGTGTGTTTTCCTACCTTGTCTTCTAATTCGCTGATGCGGTCCTCAGCCTCTTCTAGTCTACTATTTAAACCTTCCAATGTGTTCTTTATTGCAGCTATGTCCTTCTTCATCTCCTCTTGGTTTCTTTTCATGTTGGTGACATTTTCATTCATCTCCTTATAGTTCTCATTGAGTTGTGTGTATTTGTCATCCATCCGCTTAAACATCCTTATAACAAATACTCTGAATTCTTTCTCTGTTAGGCTGCTAGCCTCAAGTTCATTTAACTCCCTTTCTGGTGATTCCTCTTTTTCTTTCCTTTGGGGAGTACCTTTTTGTCTCCCCATGTTTTCCTGTAATGTTTTAAATGTAGATCCAATTGTTTTGCTACCCAGGTTCTTTTGGTGATGGTGCTACTGGTATAATCTCTCAGTTCTCCTGGGCTTGGTAATCTAGTGTAGTTCCCTACTTGAGCTATTTGGGTTATCTTGATGTAGGCCTGCGAGCTTGAGAGGCACAACTGCGGTGTCTAGAAGTCAGCAGTCATGGAGGGGGTATCCCAATTTTCGCTGTCTTGCCCCCAAAATTGAAATCATGCTTGCCCAGTGGGGACTCACAGTGACACCAAGGAACCCTCTGTTGGGGTGATGTGGCTCAGGGGGCCTGCACTCTGGAAAGGCGTGACTGTGTTGCCCAGAGTTCTGTAGTTGTGGGTTGGGCAGACTCAGCTTTTGCTGTTGCATCTGTGGTGGATAGGCGCTTACTCCCAGGGGAGGCTCACAGGAGCACCCATTGTAAGTTTGCCAGCGAGGCACAATGAAGCACTCTGAAGGGCCCTGGCAGTGTAACTGCGTAATTGAGGTGCCTAGCTTCTAAAGATTTTTCTTTTGGGCAGTTCCTATAGCCTCAGGGAATATTCAGATTCCATGGTGTTAATCAGGGTGGAATCTGGGTCTGGCTATATTGGTTGCCTGGAGACTGGAGGGAGGGGCTATCTCTCAGGAGAAAATGGCGACCGGGGATCAGATGTGACTCAGCACCAGACGCACTTCCACCTCTCCTGGACCGTCCGCCGCATACTCTCCCTAGATTCCACAACTCCACCCCTTCTCCTGCACCTCAGCCACGAGTAAGTGTCTGTATCCAAAAGGTCCTACAAAGTAGGTTCAGTAGAGAAAGACGCAGGCCCCAGCGTGAGGAAGGACCGCGTCTTTACAAGCTCCTCTCTTGCCGGCACTGTGTGGTCGGGAAGCTAGCTCTTCAGGGCTGCCTTTGAGTTCAGATCCCAAATCCAGACTCCAAGGTCTAAAATCCACTACCTCCCGTGGACCCTTTTTCTCACAGTCAGACGCTTTGCCTGTCCTCAGGGACGCGGCTTAGCGCCGTGTAGTTTTTCCCTGACCTTCTGGGCATAGAGGTCCGGCAGATTTTATTGCCTAGATCCTTGATTTTTCTTTTTTCCAGGGAATCTCTGCCCTTCCCGGCTGCAAACTGTCTCACCAGCTGCGTCTCCTTCGCCAATTCGGGCTGGATTCCCCTCGTTTCAGCTGCTCCCTCTATTTGCTCCAGGACAAGGCTCAGGACACGTCTGTCTATTCCACCGCCATTTTGTCTCCTGATCATGTTTTCATATGCCTTTTGGCCTTCTGTATGTCCACTTTAGAGAAGTGTCTATTTAGGTCTTTTGCCCATTTTTAAAATTTAATTGTTTATCTTCCATTTGTTAAGTTGTATGAGTTCCCTATATATTTTAGAGAACAACTCCTTATCATATGCATCATTAGCAAATATGTTCTCCAATGCAGTGGGCTCTCTTGTTATTTTGTTGATAGTTTCTTTTGCTGTGCAGAAGCTTTTATTTGATGTAGTACTATTTGTTTATTTTCTCCTTAGTTTCCATTGCCCTAGGAGATGTATCAGTAAACATATTGCTACAAGAGATATATGAGATTTTGCAACCTATGTTTTTTTCTAAGATTTTTTTATGGTTTCACATGTTACATTTAAGTCTTTTATCCATCTTGAGTTTATTTTTGTGTATGGTATAAGTTGGTGTTCTAATTTCACTTTTTTTGCATGTATCTGTCCAATTTTCCCAACACCATTTCTGGAAGAGACTGTCTTGACTCCTTTGTATGATCATGCCCCCTCTGTCAAATATTAATTGAACATAATGGCTTGGGTAGATTTCTGTTTCGTTGATTTATATGCCTGTTCTTGTGCCAGTACCAGGCTATTTTGAGTACAGTGCCTTTGTAATATAGATTGATATCTGATATTGTGATCCCCCCATCTCTGTTCTTCTTTCTCAAAATTGCTGCAGCTCTTCCATGTCTTTTGAATAGCCACAGCTATAAATTTTTGCAGAGTTTGTTCTAGGTCTATGAAACATGCCATTGGTATTTCAATAGGAATTGCATTGAATCTATAAACTGCTTTGGGTATTATGGACAAATGATCAACATCATTCTACCAATCCATGAACACAGTATTTTCTTCTACGTGTGTATATCTTCCTCTATCTCTTTTTTCAATGTCCTGTAGTTTTCCAAGTACAGCTCTTATACCTCCTGGTTCAGTTTATTCCTAGTATCTTAATTTTATGTTGTAATAGTAAATGGAATAGGTGTTGTTGTTTTTTTAGTTTCTCTTTTTGTGTGTTCATTATTGGTGTATACAAATTCTACAGATTTCTGGGTGTTAATTTTATATCCTGCTACATTGCCAAATTCATTTATTAAATTTAGTGGTTTTTTTTGATGGAGTCTTTAGGGTTTTCTATGTACAATACCAAGTTGTCTGCGAATAATGACAGTTTTACTTCCACCTTTCCAATTTAGATGCCTTTTATTTCTTCTTTTTGTCTGATCACTATGGCTAGCACTCCCAGGGGTGGTGGAAATGAGCATCCATGTCTTGTTCCTGTTCTTAGGGGAAATGGTTTTAGTTTTGCCCATTGAGTATGATGTTGGCTGTAGGTTTGTCATGTAAGGCTTTTATTATGTTGAGATATGATCCCTCTATTCCAACTTTGCTGAGAGTATTTATCAATAAAGGGTGTAGGATTTTGTCAATGCTTTTTCTGCATCAATTTATATGATCATATGATTGTTTTTTCTTGCCATCTGTTAATGTGCTGTGTCATTTTATTTTTATTTTTATTTTGGGATTGTGTACCAACTTTGCATCCTTGGAACAAAACCCACTTGGTCATGGTGTATGATCTTTTTAATGTATTTCTGGATCCGATTTGCTAAAAATTTTTTTGAGGATTTTTGCATCTATGTTCATCAGGGATATTGGTCTGTAATTCTCTTTCTTTGTAGTGTCTTTATCTGGTTTTGGTATTAGGGTAATGCTGGCCTCATAGAGTGAGCTCAAAAGTATTCCTTCCTCTTGAATTTTTTGGAATATTTTGAGGAGTGTAGGTGTTCTTCTTTGTATGTTTGGTAAAACTCCCCTGTGATGTTGTACAGACCAGAGCTTTTGTTTGCTGAAGTTTTTTTTTGTTTTGTTTTGTTTTGTTTTTATTTTTATTTAAACTACTGGTTCAATTTTATCACTAGTTTTTGGCTTTTTCAGTTTTTCTGATTTTTTTCTGATTCAATTTTGGTAGATTGTATTTTTCTACATATATATCCATTTCATCAAGGTTGTCCAGTTTGTTGGAATAAAGTTGTTCATAGTATTTTGCACCTATCCTTAGTATCTCTGTGGGGTCAGTTGTTATTTCACATCTTTCATTTCTGATTTTGTTTAGCTGTGTCCTCCTTTGTGTTTCTTGATGAATATTGCTAGGGGTTCATCAATCTTATTTATCCTTTATTTATTTTTTTGTTTGTATTCCATTTTAATTTTAAATATATTTTTATTGATTTCAGAGAGGAAGGGAGTGAGAGAGAGAGAGAGAGAGAGAGAGAGAGAGAGAGAAACATCAATGATGAGAGAGAATCATTGATTGGCTGCCTCCTGCACACCCCCTACTGGGGACTGAGTCTGCAATCTGTCATATGTCCTTGACTGGAATCAAAACTAGGACCCTTCAGGCGGACGCTCTATCCACTGAGCCAAACCAGCTAAGGCATATATGATATTTATTTCTGATCTGATCTTTATTATTTCCTTCCTTCTACTTAGTCTGAGCTTTTCTTATTGCTGTCTTTCTAATTTGTTAAGTAGGGTTAGATAAGTTATTACACGTTTTTCTTGTTCTTTTGAGGTAGGGCTGTAGTGCTATGAACTTCTCTTTCTCAATTGCTTTCACTGTGTCCTATAGATTTTGGATTGTTGTGTTTTGATTGTTATTTCTTTCCACAATATTTTTTATTTCTTTTTTTATTTCCTTTGTAACCTATTCATTGTTTAATAGCATGCCATTTAACCTCCATGTGTTTGTATTTTATTGTTTTTATTGTAGTTGATATCCAATTTTATGCCATTGTGATCTGAGAAGATGCTTGATATGATTTCAATCTTCTTGAATTTGTGGAGACTTAGCCTGTGGACTAACATGTGGTATATCTTTGAAAATGTCCCATGTGCACTTGAGAAACATATATATTCCATAGCTTTGGGGTGAAATGTCCTGAAGATGTCAATTAGTCCCATCTGATCTAGTGAGTCATTTAGGATTGCTGTGTCCTCATTGATTTTTTGTCTAGAAGATATATCCAATGATGTCAGTGGGGTATTAAAGTCCCCTACTATGATTGTATGGCTGTCAATTTCTCCCTTGATATCTTCCAGAAGTTTTTTATGTATTTGGATGCTCCTGTATTGGGTGCATATATGTTTACCAGAGTTCTATCCTCTTGTTGTATCGATCCCTTTAGTATTATAAAATTGCCTACATTATCTTTTGTTATGGCCTTCACTTTGAGGTTTATTTTGTCAGATATAAGTATTGCTATTCCAGCTTTTTTTTCATTTCCATTTTTCTGAATAGTTTTTTCCCATCCCTTCACTTTCAGTCTGCAAGTGTCCCTGGTTCAGAGGTGGGTCTCTTGTAGACAACATATATATGGATCATGTTTTCTTATCCATTCAGCTACCCTATAGTATTTTGTTTAGAGCATTTAATCCATTTATTTTTAAGGTTACTATTGAGAGGTACTTGTTTGTTGCCATTTTTATTAATTATGCCTGTGTCCCTCCTTCTCTTTTTATTTCTTCTTTTTACAACAGGCCATTTAGCATTTCTTGCAGTGCTGGTTTTGTGGTAATTACTCTTTTAGCATTTTTATAATCTGCAAAGCTCCTAATTTCACCTTCAATTTTTAATGATAACCATGCTGGATAGAGTAGTCTTGGATTCTGACCCTTGCTTTTCATCACTTTGTATACGTCAAGCCACTTCTTTATGGCCTGATTTGTTTCTGTTGAGAAATTAGCTGAGTCTAATGGGAGATCCTTTGTAGATAACTTTATGTTTCTCTCTTACAGCATTTAAGATTCTCTATCTTTCATGTTTGACATTTTAATTATGATGTATCTTGATGTTGGACTTTTTTAGTTCATCTTGTCTGGGACTCTCTGTTCTTCCTGAACTTGTGTGACTTTTTTCTTCCCCAAGTCAGGGAACTTTTCTGTCCTTATTTCCTCAAACAGGTTTTCTATTCTGTCCTCTGGTTCTTCTCCTCCTGGCACTACTATTATGTGGATGTTGCTTCATTTCATGTTATCCCAAAGCTCCCTTAAACTCTCCTCCTGCTTGTTAATTTTTTTCCAGTTGCTGTTCTAACTTGGTGTTTTTTTCTACTCTGTATTTTAACTCGCTGATTCGATCCTCACCTTCTAGTCTACTAGTTGAAACTGTCTTGAGTGTTTTTTATTGCAGCTATGTCATGCTACATTTCCTCTTGATTCTTATCCATGTTGGTGTATTTTCTCACTCAGCTCCTTATAATTCTCATTGAGTTGCTTGTAATTCTCATTCAGATGTCTGAGCAGCCGTATAACCATTATTTTGAATTCTTTATCTGACAAATTACTTGCCTCCATTTCACTTAGTTCATTTTCTGGCAATTCCCCCCCTTTTTTTCCTTTCAGCATTGTTCCTTTGTCTCTCCATTTTTGCTGTCCCTTTGTATTTATTTCTATGTCTTAGATCAAACTGATATGCCATCTATATTTTTTGGATGTGGTCTTATGTAGTAGGTGTTTTGTGGGATCCAGTGATGCAGTCTCTCAGATCTCCTGAGTTGGGTTTTCTAGGAAAGTCTCCTACTTGAGTTATTTGGTTTCTCCTGATGTATTTGGGTCTGGAATGTTATTGCTCTGCTCATGAATGGAGTCTCCTCACAGGTTTTCTGATGATGTGGCTAATTCCTGACCTTGTCATACAAGCTGTTGTGAATGTGCCCAGGGCCCTGTTTCCATGATGAGGGTCACCTGAGTGTTCTCACTGGCATGTGACTCACTGCATGATCCCAGAGCTAGCAGTGGGAGTGGCATGCAACTCTACAACTCACTGCGGGGTTCTGGAGCCAAGATTTTTTTATTTTAAAAGACTTATTCTATTCGTCCTATTTACAGCCTCATATTCCAGAACCTATCTTGGTTCAATACTGGATTGTATTCCTTGCTTGGCAGTAAATTTTTTTAACTGGATACATTTTTGTTACGCTTTATTTTTTAATTTGACAATTAATTATTTGTGACTTGTACTTTTATTTAAAAAGAAAACTTCATTCTGTTGCTCATTAATTTCAACACAACTTTTTTTTCCCAATGTACTACCAGTTCACATAATCAAATTCTTATTTGCCCTATTCATATAATGGTTTTGATATTCCCGATTTACTTATTTTGAAATGTTGCAAATCCAAACTTTCTTATAGTCAGCAATAAGATATTTTTAAACAACCCACTCAACTCACAGATGTGGGTATAGTTTGGTTGAGCAGTAAATTTAAGAATAGTTATAATATTGAATCAGGACCCAAATTTAAATTTTTATATCATGTGATTAAAAAGATCCTTACTGCCTGGCTGGAGTTGCTCAGTGGTTAAGCATAAATCTATGAACCAGGAAGTCATGGTTCCATTCCTAGTCAGGGCACAAACCCATATTGTGGGCTCGATTCCCAGTGGGGGGTGTACAGTCGGCAGGCAATAAATGATTCTCTCTCATCATTGTTGTTTCTATATATCTCTCCCTCTACCTTCCTATCTCTAAAATCAATAAAAATATTTTTTAAAAGAATCTTATATTTGTTGCTGATATGAGCTTCTGAAAAACTGCCTTGTTAAGCTATATTAGTATAACAGAAATAAATCATTATCCAATGAACATATATGCATATATGCATAGCCTGTGGACACAGACAATAGTGTGGTGAAGGCCTGGTGTAGGGTGGGTGCTGGAGGGAGTGGGGCAAAAGGTGTAGGAAATGGGGGACATCTGTAATACTGCTAACAAAAAAAAAGAAAGAAGAAGAAAGAAAGAAGAAAGAAAGAAAGAAAGAAAGAAAGAAAGAAAGAAAGAAAGAAAGAAAGTTGTGACATTTAAAAAAAAAAGCCTAAATTTGTTGCAGCAAAGTACTGGTTAAACATGAGAATGACAGAAGTTTTCAGTTCTCCCAAAATGTTTATTTAAAAAGCTATAGAACATGCTATTTCATATCTGTTTAAAGTTTAAATTGTTCCAATTTACTGTTTGTTGGTAAAAGTGGGATAAAAACATAAAATATTTTGTATTTTCTCCTTAATATTCTCTTGATTTATTTTATATATTAAACCAAGAATGTCTATAGTGATTTTGATATTAACTGGCTATTCAAATAAATAATTATGAACACACTACAGGTCAGGTGTTTGTTTGCAATGTGGAACTCAAAGGGTGCGGGACATGAACCTTTGATTGTGTATGCTTAATTTTTATGCATGTATGTGTATTTTTCTAGAATAGGCTCTATAGCTATCATCACATTCTCATAAGGATGCAAGACTGCAAAATGGTTAAAACTCCCAAAGATGGATTACCAATTTTTTAAAATAAAAAGTAATTAAATAGTACATATAATTTCACATTGTACTAGATGCTTTAATCTCTTTGACCCATCAGAAGGCTCCTGGATCTTATGGAGTACTGATGTGTCATTAATTATTCAGTAACTAATGAATTATTTTCAACTATTTCAATGTGCGATATGGGAGATTTTCTTAATACTCTTTACAAAATTAAAAGACAATAACTATATAAGCATTTAATACATAAGCAATATTACTCATACAAAACAAAAATACTGAAATAATTATGCCAAATGACACTAATGCATAAATGGCAAGTCACTCTCGTGAAAATAATATTTTTACACAGGTAAAAATAGCATTCAAGGGTTAGCTGGAATGTTTATACAGAATAGGAAAAGAAAAAATCCTAGGGCCCTATATCTTAACACCCTAACCCAAGAACTAAAAGTAAAACTGCCTGTCCCTCAGAAGTCCAGAGTTTTGGATTCTACTCTAAGAAATTAGATTATAATGATAAGTAAGTGGCTAAAATAGAAGGTATCCATTTATGGGATAATGAACAGCAAAAAAATGGTCTGCTGATAGAAACACCATAACATCCCAAACTGCCCAAGTTTTAATCAAACTGTTTTTCTAAAACAGAGAATTTTAATAGAATGTAGGGTAGGAAAAAACAAACAATTTAGGAATATAGAGCATTCCTGAGGTAAGGTAGGGAGCCACAGCTGATATGCCACATTATGTGGCACAAAAAGGCTCAGAACTCTAGGGCCTCAAAATATGGGGAAAGAACAAAAAAAGAGAGATGAAGCTTAAAAAATGAAGATATGAAATAATAATAGGCTGACTATTCTCTCCCTTTATCTGGCCTCAAATATTTGGAGAGCAATTAGTGTTCCCTTTACTCTTCCCATTTGCTCACAGAGTGAGCAGGCATACTATATAATAAAAGCCTAATATTTAAGTTGTCCCTTCAACCGGGAGTTCAACCGGGAGTTCGACTGCTCACTATGACGTGCTCTGACAACCAGGGGGCGGCGCGGAACATGGCGAGCATTGGCGACACAGTGCTGGCTGTGAGTCGCAGTGGAGGTGCTGCTGGCCCCGATGGGCCCTGATGAGAGTGGGGCCATGGTGGGATGGTGGAGCAGGTGAGCGAGCAGTGCCAGGCCAAGGTGGGTGCAAGCAGGGCCTGATCGCCCTGCAGATGGCAATCAGCTGTGTCAGTGGGGGGTGGGCCTACCACCCAGCTCCCAGGCACTGAGGGAGCCAGGTGTGGGCCTGATGACTCAGGCAGAGAAGGACACACGGAGGCCTGGGGGCACAGGTGCTACCCAGGGCCCAGAGGTCAGTTGGGACCTGCCCTTCCACACCACTTGCTTATGCTTCCATTGCCAGCCAGGTCTAGGACTGCACCTGTGCACGAATTTTGTGCACCAGGCCTCTAGTTATTATATTAATCAAGCAAGCATGAATTATTAACAAACCAGGAAATGTTTTATAGCCTACACACATTTATCTTATTCAGCAATAACATACAATAAGAAAAGAGTAAATGTGCCCTGACCAATGTTGCTCAGTTGGTTGGGCGTTGTCTTATGTACTGAAAGGTTGCCAGTTTGACTCCTGGTCAGGGCACATGCTCAGGTTGCAGGCTTGATCCCCAGTTGGTGGCATACAAGAGGCAGCCAATCAATGTTTTGCTCTCACATCAATGTTTCTCTCTCTCCCTCTCCCTTCCTCTCTCTTGAAAAATCAATAAAAAAAAGAGAAAATTTGTCTCAAGTTTTAAAAAAATTAAGCTATTTTAAATATTTTTTACTGATTTCAGAGAGGAAGGGAGAGGGATAAAGGGATAGAAACATCAATGATGAGAGAGATGTTTCTGTACACCCTCTACTGAGGATCAAGCTTGTAACTCGAGCATGTGCCCTGGCCGGGAATCTAACCATGACCTCCTGGTTCATGGGTCAATGCTCAACCACTGTGCAACACTGGCCAGACTAAGCAATTTTTTAAAATCTGAGGCAAAGCTAAAATTAAACTTCTTTGTATGTGTTATCTAAAAAATATTATCAGTGTTATCTGTACAAGGCAAAAAACTGCATATTTTACTCCATCTAGCCAGCTCTCTAAGGCAAAAGTAAATGTGAGGCTTTCAGAGAAGACAATTGCTATAAAATCTCAAAATACTATGAAGGCAGCAATGACCCTGTCTTCCTATATGAAAGAGTACACAGTATGTACCACTGATGATTCATTATCAAAATCAATTTTGATGATACAATGATCTTTTAATATATGCTGTTTACATAATCTTTGAGAAATTATCAGTTTTTCATTATGAATGTTATCACAATTGAATAAAAACATATCTGTAGTCCCTTTAACAGCAGGACTGATAGACTTTTTCAAAAATTAAATCTACAACTTCTCTAAGACTGAATATAAAGCTTGGTGAATAAAGCATTCGATACCTTATATATGGTTGCAGTCTGCTACAGGTCATATGTAATCATTATAACTAAGGATGAGAGAAAAGTCTCTAAAAATTTTTTTACAAAAAGTAAGGATGCTATATTGTACCAAATTGCCTCTGCCACATTGAATTTAACATTTCTAAAACAAATTTTAATAAAAAATTCCAGCTAATGATATATAACAGAATAAATTATTTTCCATTTACCTAAATTTGAGTGGCATAAAGGTAATTTTCCTCTGCATAAGTAGTTATGTACATCTACATGTGATATTTACAAAATAATGCTTTATATAGCATAAAAAAGGCACTGCTGTGGATAGTTCCTGTACATTTATTCTGGTACTTCTCAGTGCTAATACTAATGACGGTGATCCTTTCCTGAACACAAAACCAGTGCTATTTGTCTGACTCACCTGCAGCATGTTGAAGGATGGGTTCTATCAACAGAAATAAAAATATAGGTATAACTACAGTTATAATGTAAACAGTTTTAAAACTTTACCATCTATTAGTAAAGATTTCAATGAATATGATCAGATAAATTGATGACATTTTAATTTAGTATCTCACAATAAATAGAGAAATATCTTTGTCACAACAGATGTCTTATTACTACTGATGATTTTTTTAAAATTAAGGACTAGAGGCCCGATGCATGAAATTTGTGCACTTGGCGGGGGGGGGGGCGTCTCTCAGCCCGGCCTGTGCCCTCTCGCAGTCTGGGAGCCCTCAGGGAGCGGGACTAAGATGGCAGTCGGACATCCACGCTGCTGTGGAGGCCAGAGAGGCTCCTGTCACTGCCGCTGCACTCGCCAGCCGTGAGCCTGGCTTCTGGCTGAGCATTGCTCCTGCATTGAGCGTCTGCTCCCTAGTGGGCAGTGCATGTCACAGTGACCAATCGTTCTGCCATTCAGTTGATTTGAATATTAGTCTTTTATTATATAGGATTGCTAGATCCAATTTGCTAGAATTTTGTTGAGGATAATAGCATCTATGTTCATTAGGGATTTTGGCATGTAATTCTCTTTCTTTGTAGTGTCTTTATCTGGTTTTGGGATTAGGGTAATGCTGGCCTTATAGAAAGAGCTTGGGAGTATTCCTTCTTTCTGAATTTTTTGGCATAGTTTGAGGAGGATAGGTATTAGTTCTTCTTTGAATGCTTGGTAAAACTCCCCTGTGAAACTGTCTGGTCCAGGCCTTTTGTTTGCTGGGATTATTTTTTATTACTGCTTTGCTTTTATCAGTAGTTATCAGTCTATTCAGATTTTCTGATTCTTTGTATCTCTGTGGGGTCAGTTGTTACTTCACCTCTTTCATTTGTAATTTTGTTTATTTGGGTCCTCTTTGTTTCTTGGTGAGTCTGGCAAGCGGTTCATTGATCTTGTTTATCCTTTCAAAGAACCAGCTCTTGGTTTTATTGGTCTTTTGTATTTTTTTCTATGTCGTTTTTTTCCACTCTGATCTTTATTATTTACTTCCTTCTGCTTACTCTGGGCTTTTCTTGTTGCTCTCTTTATAATTCTTTATGTTGTAGTGTTAGATAATTTATTACAATTTTTTTGTTTTTTTGAAGTAGGCCTGTAGAGCAATGAAATTCCTTTGCAGGACTTTCACTGTGTCCCATAGATTTTGGGTTGTTTTGCTATCATTGTAATTTGTTTCCAGTATGATTTTTATTTCTTCTTTGATCTCTTTGGTAATGCATTTGTTGTTTAATAGTATGCTCTTTAGCCTCCATATGTTTGATTGTTTTTTTAATAAATCTTTATTGTTTAGATTATTACAATTGTTTCTCCTTCCCCCCCCCATATCTCCCCTCCTCCTAGTTCCCACCCTTCCCTCTGCCTTACCTCCCCCCTCGCTATCCTTATCCATAGGTGTATGATATTGTCCAGTCTCTTCCCATACCCCCCACACATACAACCCCTTTCCCTGAGAATTATCAATCCACTCCCATTCTATGCCCCTGATTCTATTATGTTCATCAGTATATTCTGTTCTTTAGATTTTTAATTCACTTGACTTTTAGATTCACTTGTTGATAGGTATGTATTTGTTGTTCATAATTTTTATCTTTACTTTTTTCTTCTTTTTCCTCCTTTTAAATAATACCTTTCAGCATTTCATGTAATACTGGTTTGGTGGTGATGAATTCCTTTAGCTTTTTCTTATCTGTGAAGCTCTTTATCTGCCCTTCAATTCTGAATGATAACTTTGCAGGGTAGAGTAGTCTTGGTTGTAGGTTCTTGCTATTCATCACTTTGAATATTTCTTGCCATTCCCGTCTGGCCTGCATAGTTTCTGTTGAGAAATCAGCTGACAGTCGTATGGGGTTCCCTTGTAAGTAACTAACTGTTTTTCTCTTGCTGCTTGTAAGATTCTCTCTTTGTCTTTTGCCCTTGGCATTTTAATTATGATGTGTCTTGGTGTGATCCTCTTTGGATTCCTTTTGTTTGGGGTTCTGTGCACTTCTTGGACTTGTAAGTCTATTTCTTTTACCAGGTGGGGGAAGTTTTCATTCATTATTTCTTCAAATAGGTTTTCAGCATCTTGCTCTCTCTCTTCTTCTGGCACCCCAAAAATTCGGATGCTGGTACGCTTGAAGTTGTCCCAGAGGCTTCTTACACTGTCTTCTACTTTCTGAATTCTCTTCACTTCTTGCTTTTCTGGAGGCGTGTCCTTTGCCTCTTTGTATTCCAAATCTTTGACTTGATTCTTGCGTTCCTCTAGTCTGCTGCTGGGTCTCTGTATAATATTTTTTATTTCAGTCAGTGTATGTTTCATTTCTAGTTGGACCATTTTCATATCCTCGAGGGTCTCATTAAATTTATCAGCTTTTTCCATGAAATTCTTGAAAAACTTTATAACCATGGTTTTGAACTCTATGTCCAGTTGTTTGTTCTCCTCCATTTCTTTTGTTTGGGATCTGTTTCCTTGCCTCCTCATTTTCATTTTCGCTGCTTCCCTGAGTTGGTAGGGTAGCTTTGTGTCCTATTGTGTCCTATTGGTTCAAAGGGTCAGCCTCCCAGTTACCTGAGGTGGATGCTCTTGGTGCACCCATTTTTAGACTGTGTATACAGCCTTGTGTAGTTAAGTCTTGATTGTTGTTGGTGTCACTGGGAGGAATTGACCTCCAGGCCAATTGACTGTGAGGACCCGCTGTGTCTATAAAGGAAGAATTGCTGTGCTGGAGACACATTTATGGGCCGGGACTTGTTGCAGTAGGGCTTTGGCGCTCACTGAGTCTGCCTCTTCAATGTGTCCCTTATGCAAGTGGTTGAAATCTAGTGTCGTCTCACACCGACCACTAGATGCCCTCGTTTCTGGATCTCCAATGGGGTGCAGGTCAGCTACTGTCCGAGGCCACTCAGCAGGAGTTACAGCAAAAACTGCAGTTTTCTCCTCTTTGCTTGAGTGGTTTTGGAGCAGTCTGACTGGAGCTGCAGTTTATTTGGTTTAGCTGCCACAGGGCAGGCCATTTATATGCAAAAGCTGCTGTTTGGAGCCTGGTCGGGTTTGTAGAATGTGCGGGGCGGGTCTCAGGGCGGGGCGAGGTCTCAGGGCGTCACTAGGCTAGGGCGTGGCAAACGGCGATGGCTGCCGTCAGCCGTCTCTGCCTTTCCGCATTTCCAAGTCCCTGCGTCCCGTGCTCCAGTGCAGTAAACACTGATTGCTGGGTGCACCTCTGCAAGAAAGTCACTCTCACTTTCTGACACAATGGCCGAGAGTCCAGCTTCTCTCCGTATGTGTCTGGGTCCCCCGCGTGTCCCCAGAACTGGATTTCAGAGTGATCGGGAGCTTATCTCCCTTCGGGTTGGAAAAAAAAGCCGCGCGTCCCATCGCCCACCACCAGCCCGATTCACGCGCCTCTGTACCTCAGCCCTTCTGTGTTTGTTCTTTCTTTTTCCTTCTTAGTTGTAAATCTACCATTCAGCCAGCTTTCCTGTGGTTCTGGGTGGTAGACACTTAGTCTTTTAGTTGTATTTTTGAAATTGTTGTGTGCGGCGGCAGTTTAGTTGTTTAACTTTGCCGCCATCCTTTGATTGTTTATAATTGTTTTTTGGTAGTTGATTTCTAATTTTATGCCATTGTGATCTGAGAAGATGCTTGATATGATTTTAATCTTCTTGAATTTGTAGAGACTTAGTGTATGTCCTAACATGTGGCCTATCTTAGAAAATGTCCTGTGTGCACTTGAAAAGAATGCATATTCTGTAGCTTTGGGGTGAAATGTTCTGAAGATGTCAATTAGTTCCATCTTATATAGTGAGACATTTAGGATTTCTGTTTCCTTGCTGATTTTTTTTCCAGAAGAATTATTTAATGATGTCAATGGGGTATTAAAATCCCCTACTATCTTGGTATTGCTGTTGATCTCTCCCTTGATATCATGCAGAAGTTTTTTTTTTTATGTATTTGGATGCTCTGTATTGGGTGCATATATGTTTACCAGAGTTTTATCCTCTTGTTGTATTGATCCCTGAGTATTATGTAGTGGCCTTCTTTATCTCTGGTTATGGCCTTCACTTTGAGGCCTATTTTGTCAGATATAAGTATTGCTACCCCAACTTTTTTTTTCATTTCCATTTGCCTGAAGAATTTTTGCCCATCCACCTTTCCCTGCCTTCTCTCGGAGGTTCAACAGTCTGTTCCATACTTCTACATCTCTGGGTCTATTTTTGTTCATCATTTTATTTTGTTCATTAAATTCTACGTATCAGTGAGATCATGTGAACCTTATCTTTCTCTAACTGGTTTATTTCACTTAATATAATGTTCTCCAAGTCCATCCATGCTATTGCAAATGCTAAGAGTTCTTTCTTTTTACTGCCACATAGTATTATATTGTGTAAATGTAACACAGCTTTTTTATCCACTCAACTGTTCATGGGCACTTGGGCTGTTTCCATATCTTAGCTATTGTAAATTGTGCTGCTATAAACATAGGGGTGCATATATTCTTTCTGATGGGAGTTTGGGGTCTCCTAGGATACATTCTTAGAAGTGGGATCACTAGGTCAAATGGGAGTTCCATTTTTAATTTTTTGAGGAAATTCCATACTGTTTTCCACAATGGCTGCACCAGTCTGCATTCCCACCAGCAGTGTAACGAGGGTTCCCTTTTCTCCACATCCTCGCCAACACTTGTCATTTGTTGATTTGTTGATGCTAGACATTCTGACAGATGTGAAATGATATCTCATTGTCGTTTTGATTTGCATCTCTCAGATGACTTGGATCATTTTTTCATATGTCTCTTGGATTTCTGTATGTCCACTTTGAAGTGTCTATTTAGGTCCTTGCCCAGTTTTTAATTGGATTGTCTTCCTTTTATTAAGTTGTATGAGTTCCCTATATATTTTGGAGATTAACCACTTATCGAATATATCATTGGCAAATATGTTCTCCCATGCAGTGAGCTCTCATATTATTTGTTGATTTTTTTCTGTGTAGAAGCTTTTTATTTTAATATAGTCCCATTTGTTTATTTTTCTCCTTAGTTTTCATTGTCCTAGGAAATGTATCAGTCAACATTTTTTCTACAAGAGATGTCTGATATTTTGGTGCCTATGGCTTCTTCTAGGACTTTTATGGTTTCATGTATTACATTTTAAGTCTTTTATCCATTTTGAGTTTATTCTTGTGTGTGGTGTAAGTTGATAGTCCAGTTTCATTTTTTTGCATGTACCTGTCCAGTTTTCCCAGCATCATTTATTGAAGAGAGTGTCTCTGTTCCATTGTATTCTCTTCCATCCTTTTGTCAAATATGAATTGAGCATAGTGGCTTGAGTTTATTTCTGGGTTCTCTGTTCTCTTCCCTTGATCTATATTCCTGTTCTTGTGCCAGTACCAGGGATTTATGTACAGTAGCTTTGTAGTACAACTTGATATCTGATGTTGTGAACCTTCCTACATTGTTCTTCTTTCTCAAGATTGCTGCAGCTATTCTGGGTCTTTTTGGTTCCATATAAATTTTTGGAGTGTTTGTTTTAGGTCTGTGAAATATGCCTTTGGTATTTTCATAGGGGTTGCATTGAATCAGATTGATTTGGGTAGTATGGACATTTTAATGATGTTGATTCTACCAATCCATGAACATGGTATATTCTTCTACTTGTTTATATCTTCCTCTATCTATTTTTTAAATGTCCTGTAGTTTTCTGAAGAAATGTCTTTTACCTCCTTTGATAAGTTTATTCCTAAGTATCTTAATTCTTTTGTTGCAGTGGTACATGGGATTGTTTGTTTAATTTCTATTTCTGAAGGTTCATTATTGATGTATAAAAATTAAAAAACTGTGGTACATCTACACAATGGAATACTACACTATAGCAAAAAAGGAGTTCTTACCATTTGCAACAACATGGATGGAGCTAGAGAGCATTATGCTAAGTGAAATAAGCCAGGCAGAGAAAGATAAATATCACATGATCTCACTCATTTATGGAATATAATGAACAACATAAACTGATGAACAAAAACAGATCCAGAGACAGAGAAACATTGATCAGAACATCAAACCTCAGGGAAGGTAGGGGACGGTGGGGGTAAGGGGGAGAGATCAACCAAAGGACTTATATGCACGCATATAAGCCTAATCAATTGACACAAACAACAGGGGACTAAGGGCATGGATTGGGGAGGGGTAGGGGGTAATGGGGGAATAAGGACACATATGCAATACCTTAATCAATAAAGAAATTTAAAAAAAAGAATTTTACTATGCTAAAGTATACAGATATTCTTTACATTGTGAGATAAAATATTATGAAGCCATTAAAAATCAAACTTATATTGTTAAAAAATGCCACGGATTTTTTGTAGTTAATTTTGTATCCTCCTATGCTGAAGAATTCATTTATTAAATCTAGTAGTTTTTTTTTTTTTAATGGAATCCTTAGGGTTTTCTATTATTATATCATGTCATCTGCGATTTATGAGAGTTTTACTTCCTTCTTTCCAATTTGAATCACCTTTATTTCTTCTTCTTCTCTGATCGCTATGGCTAGCACTTCCAATATTATGTTGAACCAGAGTGGTGAAAGAAGGCAAGCCTGTTTTATTCCTATTCTTAGGGGAAATGGCTTAAGTTTTTTTGCCCATTGAGTATAATGTTGGCTGTAGGTTTGTCATATGTGGCTTTTGTTATGTTGAATTATGATCCCTCTATTCCCATTTTGCAAAGTTTTTATCAAGAAAGGATGTTGGGAAATCCATCTTTGGGAGAGGAAAAGTGGCGTCTGAATAGGCAGATATGTCTTGTGCCTTGTTCTGGAGCAGATAGAAGGAGCAGTTAAATAAGATAGCATCCACCTAAAATAGGCAAATTAGACACAGCTGGTGAGAAAATTCGCAGCTGGAAAAGGCAGAGGACGCCTGGAGAATGGTAGGATCAGGGATCTGGGCTTGAGGTAGATACCCAACCACTGGGCTGAGAGGGTCGGGAGGAAGCTGCACTGCACCATGTCCACATCCCTTGGGTAGAGGCATAACATCCAACTGTGGAAAGGAATTCCACAGGGCTACTGGTGGCTTGGGAACCTATATCTAAGTCCACAGCCATGAGAGGTTGCACCCAGAAAGGTGGCCTGAAGAGCTATCTGAACTGTGCGGTGCAGGTGGGGAGAGCAACTCACAGTTGTGTGGTTATTTTGCCTCTGTTTTGTCTTTGCTTTTATTCACTAAACCCATTTCATAGGACCTTTCGATTACGAACACTCACATGAGGCTGAAGTGCAGGTAGAGGTACATATTTGTGGAGTCTGGGGAGAGTTCGTGGAGTAGAGCAGGGAAGGGAGAGGTGACCAGGAATCCTGTGCTGAGACATTTGTGAGTCTCCAAACCTAAGCAGCAATTTTTCTCCTCAACAGCCAGCTCCTCCCAGCAGCCTCAAGAAAGCTAATACAGCCACACCCAGCCTACACCTTAACCCTACCAGACTGCTGTACCAATTTTTCGGTAATTTCCAAATCTGCCGCTATACCGCTGTACCTAATTTTCAGTACTTTGCCTAGTATGTGAAAAAAATGTGTCACAAACTAAAAATAACCAACCAAACGTGGTCAAACCTCATGGTTAGCCATTGCAAATGTCTGCCCCCATGTGTTTGAATTGACTTTGTGTGGTTTGACGTGAAAAAATTCTGAAAATTCACAATGAAACAAGCAGCTGATGAACCAAGCACTTCAACAGGAAAGCGAAGTAGGTCTAGGCTTATCACAGTCCAACAGGTGATCGATACTTTGGTTGATTCAGACTCTGAGGTGGAATATTGGTGCTAGATGAAAGGTAGACCTATTTTCTACAATGTCTCTAAGTTCCATCTTATTCTAACCACTTGTTTGCATGTAACTAACATTTTTCTATATCATGTTGATTTTTTCTCTTTAATGCTCAGGAGCCCAGGTATAGGGGACAGTTAGGTTCAGGTCCTCAGATCTGGTAGGGTTAAGCTTTACAAAGGAAACAAAGACTCTGAATAGCCCCCAAAGAGCCCTTAGGGACTGAGTTGAAGAAGGGCCACTCAGTCCTGGAAAACGATACAGCAGCACCCCCACCTAAAGCCCTGCCAGAAACAGCTGCTCGAGTGATTAAGATTGACAGCGGGTAGACAGGCAAAGCAGCCAAATTGGTTTCACCTGATTGCAGCCAAGGCCTGTGGAGACAGACACAGAGGAGTGGTGGATCACTTGAAACTTCAACACGGTGCTGACTACCTAACAGGAAACTGAGAAGTGGCAGTCAGAACAGAAGAGTGGAGTCTTAAACCAGCCTCTATGGGGCATTAAAACTCAGCTGAAGCAAACAATACTTCTTTTTTATTAAAAAATTTTTTTCTTACTTTTTTTTGTTTCAAAATTTTTTGTATTATTTTTTCTGCATTCTATTTTTTTATTGTTATTTTATCTTTTTTCCACCCTTTTCTTCCTCACTTCTCCCTTTTTCATATTGTTTTCTCTTCTTCTGTCCCTGCTGTAGTTTTTCTCTTTCCTTTCTTTATACCCCTTATGAAAAATTGATCTTCTTTAGACTGTCAAACTACAGCAGGAAGGTAGGGGAGGGTTGCGGGAGGGTGAGAGATCAACCGAAGGACTTGTATGCATGCATATAAGCACAACCAACAGATGCAAGACACTGGGGGCAGGGGGACGAGGGCAAGTTCCAGGGGGTAGGGGAGGCTGGGGGGAGGTCAGTGGGGGGAAAAAAGGAGACATATGTACTACTATTTTTAATACCTTAAACAATAAAATTAAATTAAATTAAAAAATAAAAAATTAATCTTCTTTATCTGCTTTATTCATGTGTTATTATTATTATTATCTCTGTGGCTTACTCATATATCTAATTTCCTCTCTCCTGATCCAAGTCCATGCATCCTTCCCTTTTCTCTTTCTTTGCTAGTCAATTTTTTATGCTTTTGTTTTTCATCACCTCTCTTCTCCTAATTGTTTCAGTAGTTTCAGTCACTAAACTCAAGCTTATTTTCTCTCTCCTTTATTATCCTTTTCCAAAAATAAATGAATAAATCTATATATATAAAACCTTAATATGCAAATAGACCGAATAGCGGAACAACCAAACAACTGAACAACCAGTCGCTATGATGTGCGCTCACCACCAGGGGGTGTGCACGGAACATGGTGGCCATTGGCAGCAGGCAGTAGAGTGTGGAACATGGCGGGGGTTGGCTGTGGTGGGATGGTGGAGCAGGTGAGTAGGGGCGTCAGACCAAGGTGGGGCACTGGTCGCTGTCATTGGTGCGATCCTTTGGTGGTTACTGAAAATACTTTGCTCCCGCGCACTGCAGCCCCACCCAGCACTCACACCTGCTGCAGGCGTCGGCCCCGCTCACACCTGCTGCCTGCACCAGAGCCACTGCTTGCACCTGTTGCTGGCACCCGGCACCGGCCCTGATCACTCGGCGCCGTCAGTGGGTGCAAGTGGTGGCTGCTGGCCCTGATCACCCCTGAGGGCTTCTCCACCTTCCCCTGCTCCTGAGGGGCAATCAGGGCAGCAGCCACTATTCGCACCTACTGATGGCGCCGACCCCACTCACACCCGCTACTGACGCTGGCTCCAATAGCTCCACGCTGTCAGCGGGTGCAAGCAGTGCTAGTGCCATCAGTGTGTGGGAGCGGTGGTGGCAGAAGTGGGACTGCCGGCAGACAGGGGACTGGGGGCTGCAGCAGGAGGGGCCAGGCGGGGGGCGCAGAGTATGAGCCAAGACCCACCCTTGTGGCACTGCAACCTTGTGGCCCACAGTTCCTTTCAAGTTGCACGAATTCGTACACTGGGCCCCTAGTTTATCCTAATATATAAAAACCCTGGGTCCATCATGACCAGAGGCTTGACCAGCACTGACTGCTACTGCTGCAGGCACGGTGACCCAGCACTGATTGCTGAGGGGGCTGCAAATCAGGCCCGGAGAGAGGCCTGAAGAGAGAAGCAGGGTCTGATCCATAGCCTCTGTGGCAGATGTTGATCAGCACTTGCCTCTCTCTTTCTCTCCGGGACTATCTAGTCAGCAGCCGCACCTCCATTTCTCTCCAGGCCTCCACCGTGGCTGCTGATCAGCCCCGCCTTTCTGATCAGGCCCTGTTGCTATGCCCAGAGATGCTGACTGGCATAGAAACTGACCAATCAGAACCAAATCTGGGTCAACTGTGAGGAGCCAATGGCTGCCTAGAAGGTGGAGCTATTGACACTGACTGGCATAGAAACTGACCAATCAGAACCAAATTGGCCAGCAGAGGAGGGAAGTTGGGGGCAATTGGGCTGGTAGAGGAGCAGTTAGGTGTTAATCAGGCCAGCAGGGGAATGGTTAGGGGGTGATCAGGCTGGCAGGCAGAGGTGGTTAGGGGAAATCAGGCAGGCAGGCAGGTGAGCAGTTAGGAGCCAGCAGTCCCGGATTGTGAGAGGGCTGTCCAACTGCCGGTTTAGGCCCAATTCTACAGGGATTGGGCCTAAACCAGCAGTCAGACATCCCCCAAGGGGTCCCAGATTGGAGAGGGTTCAGGTGGGGCTGAGACAACCCCCCCACCCAGTGCATGAATTTCATGCACCGGGCCTCTAGTATATATATGGAATATATATAGAAGCCTAAGTGACCAAATAACTGAATGACTTGTTGACTGGTTGCTATGATACCCACTGACCACCAGAGGGCAGATGCTCAATGCAGGAGCTTCCCCCTGGTGGTCAGTGCGTTTCCACAGTGGGAGCACTGCTCAGCTGACTGACCCATCCCCGCAGCCCACCAGCCGGGCGGCAGCCACTCATTCCCTCAGTAGTCCTGCAGGTCAAATCTCTGGAGAACAGGGCAGGCACCGACAAACCTGTGCCTCCTCCGGCAAGATTCCGATAGCACTACCAGGCCTCCTGGAAGTTGGCCTCGGGCACTGCAGCAGCTTCTCCTCCCTAGATGCTCTGCAAGGAAGAAATGATATAAAAGCGGACAACAGGTGGCTCCCGACAACTGGCGTGAATGTCAGAGTGATGGATCCAAATCCCGGGCTGGCAAGAGCATCCCACCACCTGCCCAGAGGGCCGATCGCATATCCTGGTCCTAAGGACGGGCACCAGAGGCAGGGCTCATGACTGGTGAGTGCGACTGATTGGGAGCGAGTCTGCGGCAAGTGCAGTGGGAACAGGATAAGCAGGAGTGGCAGGCAGGAGTGGCAGGCAGTGTTGGACTGTGGGTTTCTGCCTGATCCCCAAGGGACCCCACCCATACATGAATTTGTGTACTGGGCCTCTAGTAAATAGATAAATTTATTTATTTATTTATTTATTTATTTATTTATTTATTTATCTTTTCTTCTTATACACTCATTCTTTTTCTACCTCCTCTATATTGAACGATGGTCCTTCCCCTATTCATCTAATTCCTTAACCTTACTTTCTGTATATAAAATCTGCCTCTATAGATTCTGTCCCCCCCTTTTTCTGGGTGTTTGTTGTTTACATTTTTTGGTTTGCTTGTTTGTTTTTTGTTTTCTCCTCATATTTTTTTTTTCCTTTTCTCTCCTACCTTTTTTTGTTTTCTCTATATCATTTTTGCTCTCTTTTCTCTGGTGGTCACTTTTATTGGGATTATCGGTGTCATGAGTACATTCATATTGTGTTCCTTTTGTGTCATGTCTTGTTGCATTGTATTTGGTGATGTTTGGTCAACGTGGTAGAGAGCAAGCCACATAACCAGAAACTCTTAATGGGAATGTCTGAAGCAGATTTCTTTATCATGTCAAGTAAGAATCTGTTCCGTCAAGGAAAGGGAGGAGCCCCCCCTTCTTTAGTTCTTATGACTGGACTAGTAATAAAATAATAAAATTGACACAATGCTAGATTAACAGGAGAAAAACAAATTTAATATCTATGTCCTAAAGATTCACAATACAATGCTCAGACCATAAAAGGAGATACAGAGAAATGGTAGAACCAGGCAACTTTTTAGGCAAACAATAAATTTGTGAGAAATTGACAGGAAAAAGAAAGTTAGTGCTCATTGGAAAGGGATCTAAGCAAGGTTTGGGTATTCAGTAATGAGAAATTTAAATGAAGTAGTAAATTAGAAAAGAGGAAATAAGAGTTGATTACACAGACTTTTTGGCTCTGAGTTGTTTAACTCTAGCAAAAGGGTTATCTTCTAGGCATGGGAAAAACACCCGTCACAGGGGAGATTTATTTTCTGCATTCAAGGAGACAAAGGAGGGTCTGGTTGCCCTTCTGGTACTAGCTGCTGGTCAAGTAACTTTAATTCAAAATAATCAATATGCCATTGTGGGATATTTTGGGGTGGCCAGTCTTGGGCCTGACATTTCCATCCTTTGAAAGTTCCCTGTATATTTCACATATTAAAAGCTGGGCTGGCAGCTGCGGAGAGAGAAAATGGGTTAAAACCTGAGTGGTAAGAAATCATCAAAGAAAGAAAACAAAAACAAACATAGATTAGAATGAGGATGAACAAACAGAAAAGAACAAATCAGAGCACATTTCCCCACACCCTGTTAAAGCAGTCCCCCATTCCCGGGAATACGTCAGTACAATATAATGTCTTTCCTTCATTTATCTGATGGAAAATATTAATCCTCTCTTTTAAGTTAGGTACTATTTGTCCAGTTTGGCTTATATAGAAGTAACATTTTTCAACGATGATTGCTTAAGTTTCTTCTTGTTGGGAAGTCAGTGTATGTAAGCATGATGATTTCTTTTTATTGATTTGAGAGAGAGAGATCAGAAGGGAGAGAGGCAGAGAGAAGCATCGATTTGTTGTTCCACTTATTTATACATTCATTAGGTGATTCTTATTTATTTATTTATTTATTTATTTATTTATTTATTTATTATTGTTTAAAGTATTGCATATAGCAGTACATATATCTCCTTTTTTTCCCCCATTGACCTTCCCCCAGCCTTCCCTACCCCCTGCCGCATGCTAGGTGATTCTTGTATGAGCCCTGACTGGGGATCAAACCCATAACCTTGGTGTATCAGGACAACACTCTAACCAACTGAGATAACTGGCCAGGGCTTGTTTTGCTGTTTTTGTTGAATTTATTGAGGTGACTTTGGTTAATAAAATTATATAGGTTTCAGGTGTACAATTCTATAATACATCATCTGTATATTATATTGTATGTTCACCACCCCAAGTCAAGTCTCCTTCCTGAAAGGTTTGCGATGCAGGAAACAAGACACAGAGTCCAGGCGATTAAAAGAGGGGGCGGGGAGGTTTTAATCTTGCGCTCCCGGGTGAAACTCGCTGGTCCGAGGGGGGGCCAGGGAAGTTCGCGCCAAAAAGGGGGCATAAGTACTTCTTTTATACAGCTGTTTAGTGAGGGGAGGGCGGGGGGCATGAGAAGTGTGGAATTCCTGCCTCGGGCCAGGGGTCTAGGAAGGCGCCAGTTATCTCTGTCACCATCTACCTTGCAGATGCTTGCATTGGCTCTGGACTTCCCCCCTGCCTTGACCTAACATCCCGGCCTTTTGGTGATAGGGGGCCCTGAAATCGTCCTGGCTACTTCCTGCTGACCAGGGGCAAAGAGGGAGGGGGATGTTAAAGGCCAGGGTCAGGCAGAGGCGGGTTGAAGGGCAGCCTGATGGAGCAGGAGCTGGTTTACAGTCACCTGAGACATTTCCAAGATCAGGGAGCGGATGAATTTGAGGAGGCAGGGAGCTAGGGAAAAAAAGACACAGATGAGAATTAGGGGCCCTATCAGGGGTAGGATCCAGGTAGCTAAAGGGCTTTGGAGCCAGCCGAAAGAGAGTTGTCCCAGGAGGGTCTTGCATGTAATTCTTCACTCAGCTTAGTCAGGGTCTGCACGTTCTGTTCCACCACTCTGGATTCGTTGATCTAGTAGAAGCATTCTTCTTGAAGGAACATGCAGGTTCCTCCTCTTTCTGCAGTAAGAAGGTCTAGGGCCCTTTGGTTCTGCAGGGCTATTTGGGCTACCGATGTTACTTGCCGCTGCAGGGAGGCTAAGGAGGTAGTAGTAGACTCCAGGGATATCTGAAGTTTGTCATTGAAATCCTGAGCAGAGATTATGCTGTTCCCAAGCCCCCCCCCCCCCCGCCCCGGCAGCTAGGCCTATCGAGGCAGCGATACTTACCCCCAACATGACAGGGAAGAAGGCAGCCCGGCGGGCCCCAGGGGTGGGATGAAGGGAGCAACCAGGCAAGCTCCGACTCTCCATACAAGGTTAGTTAGGGAACTACTGTGACCATGAAGCAAGGCCTGGGGTCAGAGGAGTTTATGCAGTTGCTTAAGGTGCCGTTGCACCAAAAGAAGGTACCTGGGCTGGCCTTGGTGGGACTGGCTGCAGTGTGGTTTTGGGTACAGTTCCAAGTGACCAGTCCTACAGTGACCGGGTTGCTGGTCTGGTAGCATATCCGCGGGGGCAAGGTGGGTTCTGGAGTTTCGGGTTCCCAGAGGGGAAAGCCAGCCAGGGGAGGCTGACATTCACCGTATCCTTGGGTTCCTGGAGGAGTCATGAGTGGGACAGTAGCCAGCAAAGGTCTTTGGAGAGAGACACATAAAAAGCAGTGCGAGACATTGGGCAGGGTGCGGGTCTCGTTAAGGAATAGTAGAGTGTGTTGGATAAGTTGGAGCCAAGAAGACAGGACTGCTACCCGGGGGGAATCAGGCAGCTTCCCTTTAAGGGAATGTTCAGCCTGTAGGGATGCTGTTGGAGACCTGGATTTGGGCCTCCTGGGCCATGACATATTCCCGGGAGATGTAGAGGGTCCCTGAAGGGGTCGAGCTCCAACCACCCTCATATAGTTTTCCCATAATGCCCGCAACCCATCGCTGGTCCCAGGGGTCCCGGACCCTGATGTTGAAGGTCCTGTCCTTCCAGAAAAAGGGACCAGACCTGACCTCATTGTAGGCATCATGGATGACACAGCTTGACCAGGGGTAACCCCCATAGGTGTTAACGTCTCGATTACACCTGTCTGGGTTCCGCAGGTCGTAAGAAAATCAGGCATATGGTCGGCCACCGTTGGACACTGACCAGAGGTCGACAGCAATCAGAATCTCCGCCTGGCATACGACCAGAGGGCAGTCCTGAGATCCTACCTGCCGAGTTACTTGTGTGCTGTCTTGGTTGTAGGTTTCACGGACCTTGAGCCTCCACACATAAGCAGTGGGGGTGGGTGTAGGTTGCCCAGGGCTGGGAGGAGAAGGAGGAGGGGGAGGGCGGCTAAGGCGGACCTTAGTGGGGCCCAACACCTCACATTTATAGAAGTCATGCTGCTCCGGGGTCCTCTTGAGTCTGGAGAGGTGGTGCCATGATGGATCACCAAGTAGTTTGGCCGTGGTGGGGGTTGTGAGGATTCCTGTGTGAGGTCCCGTCCACCTGGGTTCCAAGGCCTTGGGATGTAGATTCTTAAGGAGAACTGAGTCCCCGGGCTGGAGGGGTGGTCCTCGAGAGCCTTGGTCGGCTGGTTCTGGCCTGGGCAGAAACCTGTCAGCGTGTTCCCGGAGCAGCTGCCTGAGTAGAGACAGGTATGGAAGATAAGTAGCCAGGAGAGGAGGGTCAGTAGGGAGATGATGGTTGAGCAAGAAGGGTCTCCCATATAGGAGTTCAAAAGGGCTTAAGAAGGTGGGGCTCCTTGGTGTAGCCCAGATTCTGGTCAGGGCCATGGGCAGCAGATCCATCCAGGAGCTGCGAATTTCTAGAGAGAGTTTTGTTAGATGGTCTTTAAGGAGGCCATTGGCCCTTTAGACCTTACCTGATGATTATGGGCAGTAGGGTATGTGCAGTTTCCAGGAGATGCCAAGTGAGGTGCTAACCTGCTGAACGACCCTTGATATAAAAGCCGGGCCATTGTCTGATTGTATGGAGGTGGGGAGGCTGAACCTTGGGATTATGTATGTTATTAGGGTCTCAGCCACAACCTCAAAAGTTTCCTTGCGGGTAGAGAAGGCCTCTACCCACCCTGTCAGGGTGTCTACCATGATAAGCAAATATTTGGTCTTCTTGTGGGGAGGCATATGGGTGAAGTCTACCTGCCAGTCCTGCCCTGGGAGGTGTCCCCTCATTTGATGGGTAGGAAAGTTGGGGCACATTCCTCCCTGGAGTGAGACAGCTGCACACATGGAGCAGGAGGAGCAGGCACTCGTGACTGCCTCTCGCAGTGTGGGCAAAGTGAAGAGGGGTTCGAGGAACCTCCAAAGTGCCAGCAATCCAATGTGCAATGACTGGTGGACCTGTTGGGCAATGGCCCCTACCTGAGCCTTGGGAAGGGCGATCTTGTTATTTATGAAGATCCATCCCTCAGGACCAGAAGAGCCTCCCTGTTGTAGGAGTTTTTTTCTTCTTCTTCTGTATACTGAGGGGTAATGGAAGGAAGGGAAAGGAACAGGACGGGGCTGGGGACCCTTCACCCTGAGTTAAGCCTCTGGCCACCGCGTCTGCTCGGGCGTTTCCCCGCGTACCCATCGAGGAGTCAGTCTGATGGCCTTGGCAGTGCATGATGGCTACCTGGGAGGGAAGCTGTAAGGCATCAAGTAAGAGGGTTATGAGTCTAGCGTTGATAATAGGTGAGCCTTTAGTGGAGAGAAAGCCCCATCTCCCTCCAAATAACCACGTGGCAATGGGCTATCAGAAAGGAATATTTGGAGTCTGTATATATGCTTACCCTCCTCCCTTTGGCCAGATGCAGGGCCCTGGTCAGTGCAATGAGCTCAGCCTTTTGAGAGGTGGTACCCTCTGGGAGCTGGGCCGCCTCCAGGATCCGCTCGAGTGTTACTACTGCATTGGAGGCTTTCCGACATCCCTGGGGGTCTAGGCACGAGCTTCCATCCACAAACAGAGTTAAGTCAGGATTAGAGAGAGGAAGATCTGAGAGTCCCGCCCGAGGTTGAGTGAGGGCCTCGACGACCTCTGGGCAGGAGTGCGTTGCCACAGGTTGGGTGGAGGCAGCAGGAAGTAGAGTGGCTGGGTTCAGGGCTGGGGACTGAATTAGGGAGATGTCAGGACTCTCGAGGAACAGGAGATGGAGTTCCTGCATGCGAGAGGGAGCAAGGAGAGATAAGGATCGGTGTGACAGAAGATCCTGTAGCCTATGGGTGGAGAAGACCTGTAAGGGTTGCTGGAGGCAGATCTTCTGGGCCTCCTTGGTGAGAGCAGCGGCTGCAGCCAGAGCCTGGAGTCAGGGCTGCCATCCCCGAACCGTGGGATCAAGCTGTCTGGACAGGTAGGCTACGGGGGTGACGGCTGGCCCTAGGGGCTGGGTGAGGACCCCCATGGCTATTCCCTGTTTCTCATCAGTAAATAGTTGGAAAGGCTTAGAGATGTCCGGGAGAGAGAGGGGGAGATGCCAGAAAAAGCCTGGCGAATGAGGGAGGGTGAGGAGAGGGGGCCTATTGGTATTTCTTTAGCGGCCTGGTATAGAGGCTTAGCTAGGAGAGCAAAATTTGGGATCCAATGGCGGAAGAATCCTACCAGCCCTAGAAAGGACAAGATCTGTTCTGCAGAAGTGGGAGGCTGTAGGTGTCGTATTGCCTGTGCTTGGTCAACTGTCAGTCCTCGGGAATTGGGAGTGAGACAGATCCCCAAGTAAGTGACGGTGGGGGCCAACAGTTGCACCTTGGCAGGAGACACACAGTATCCTTTGTCCCCTAGAAAGTTGAGGAGGCCAGCTGTCTGCCTCTGAAAAATGTCTAAAGAGGGGCTGCAGAGAAGGAGATCATCTACATACTGGAGAAGAGTGCTGGGTTCTAATGAGCATTGTTGGAGGTCTCTGGCTAAGGCCTGGCCAAACAGATGAGTGCTGTCTCTGAACCCCTGCGGCAGAACCATCCAGGTGAGTTGGTGGGATACCTGCTCGTCTGGGTCCTCGCAAGTAAATGCAAACAGATGGTAAGAGTCTGGATCCAGAGGGATGGTAAAGAAGGCATCCTTGAGGTAAAGGATGGAAAAGTGGGTGGTACCAGATGGGATGCAGGAAAGGAGAGTGTAAGGATTGGGGACCACCGGGTTGATGGGGACCACCGCTTCATTGATTAGTCGGAGGTCCTGCACCAGCCGGTAGGTTCCGTCTGCCTTCCTAACGGGGAGGATGGGGTTGTTGCAGGGAGAGTCCATAGGTATGAGGAGGCCCTGCCCCAGAAGCCGAGTAATGAGAGATTTGAGGCCTCGGCAATGAGTTAGGGAGATAGGAAACTGGGGATGGGAGGGAAACGAGGTGGGGTCCTTAAGTCTGATCCTGACCGGGGTATGGTGTCTAGTAACCACCGGGATAGAGGTGTCCCATACTTTTGGGTTGACAAGGGACACAGGCAGTGGGGAATCAGTGTACCCGTGAAGGGAGGGAGCCAGGAGCAGAAGAAGCAGGGAGGCTGAAGGACTCTGAGTGAGCTGCAGAGTGGCCCCTAGTTTGGTGAGGATAGCTCGTCCTAAAAGGGGCATGGGGCATGAAGGCATGACTAGGAACGAGTGGGTTATAAGGCTATTGTTGAGGAGACAGGGAAGGGGCCCGGTGGCCAGCGGGCAGATGGATTTGCCATCAATACCCATGACCGAGATCGTGGAAGGGAACAGTGGCCCGGAAAAAGAGGGCAGGACGACACTAGAAGATGGCGGCTGGCAGGATGGAGTGGAGAGAGAGGAAGTGAGTGAGTGAGGGTATAAAAGGAGAGTGTGTAGTTGTGCGTGGGGTGTGTGAGAGTGAGTGAGGGAAAGTTAAATCTTGCAGGAGCAGCAGGGGCTGACAGAAAGCCTCTCCTTGACAAAGAGAGACTACCACTGCTGCGGGCACTCCCGGGACGGCGGGACCCTAGCACAGAGGGAGCCCACGCCATCTTGAGTGGAGAACGGCCTTAGGTAGAAACTCATCAACACCACCAACAAGACAGGCCTTGGAACTGCCCCGCGACCCAGCACCCACTCCAACCAATATCCTGCTATCCCAGCTGCAGACTCGCGGAACCTGGGACCTCCACCTCCAAAGACACAGCTTTCCGCAGCCGTAAGTGCAACTCCCCCTCCCCAACAGCGGAACCCCTGGTTCCTGCCCGCGTGCACTAGCACGCACTCGTGTGGTCTCATCCCCAGGACACTTCACTCCGGGTGTACACCCAAGGGTGAGATTCTGTGCAGACGGGGGCCCGTGGCCCCGCAGCGGAAATTCCTTCTTCCTTCTTCCTGGAGGGTTGCTGACATTAACCCCAACTGCGCACGCACTTGCGCGTTCTCATCCCCAGGTCACTTCACTCCAAGTTTGCATCTGAGGGTGAGATTCTGTGCAGACGGGGCCCACGGCCCCGCACTGGAAATTCCTTCTTCCTTCTTCCTGGAGGGTTGCTGACATTGACCCCAACTGCATACGCACTCGCGCGCTCTCATCCCCAGGTCACTTCACTCCAAGTTTGCATCTGAGGGTGAGATTCTGTGCAGATGGGGGGCCCACGGCTCCGCAGTGGAAATTCCTTCTTCCTGGAGGGTTGCCCACATTAACCCCAGCTACTCAACTGAAGTGCCAGGACCCCTCGGAGTGCATCAGAGACCTGAGACCAGAGAGCTCGCCTCCACAGATACTAACACACTGAGCCCAACCAACCACAGGGCGCTAGTGGGAGCCACTGTGAGCTCTCCTTGGGTGTGATCTTGAACAAGCAGGGGGCGCATGCCGCTCCAGCAGAAGCTTTGAACTCATTTACCGTGGATACCGGCCCATAGGCACCCCAATTACCCGGCTACACTGCCAGGGCCCTTCAGAGCCCTTCAGTGTGCCTCACTGGCAAAAGTTCCGAGGGTGCTCCTGTAAAACACCGCTGGGAGTAAGAACCTATCCACCACAGGTGCAACAGAAAAAGCTGGGTCTGCTCACCCCACGACTACAGATCTCAGGGCACCACAGCAACGCCTTTCAAAGACCAGATCCCCTGAGCCCCAACACCCCAACAGAAGGTACCTGGGGGCCACTGTGAGTCCCTGCTGGGCAGGTGTGATTACAATTAAGGGTGCAAGACAGCAAAAATTGAGACACTCCCCTCCACAGCTGCTGACATCTAGACGTCGCAGTTGTGCCTCTCAAGCTCGCAGGCCTACATCAAGAGAACACAAATAGCTCAAGTAGGAGCTACACTAGATTAACAAACCCAGGAAAACTGAGATTAATCCAGTAGCACCATCCCCAAAAGAACCTGGGCAGCAAAGCAACTGGATCTACAATTAAAACATTACAGGAAAACATGGGGAGACAAAAAGGAAATCCCCAAAGGAAAGAAAAAGAAGAATCACCAGAAAGGGAGTTAAATGAACTTGAGGCTAGCAGCCTAACAGAGAAAGAATTCAGAGTATTCGTTATAAGGATGTTTAAGCGGATGGATGACAAATACACACAACTCAATGAGAACTATAAGGAGCTGAGTGAAAATGTCACCAACATGAAAAGAAACCAAGAGGAGATGAAGAATGACATAGCTCCAATAAAGAACACAATGGAAGGCCTAAAGAGTAGAGTAGAAGAGGCTGAGGACCGCATCAGCGAATTAGAAGACCAGGTAGGAAAAAACACACAAACACAGCAGCAATTGGAAAGAAGACTTAAAAAGCAAGAGGAGAGCCTAAGGGAGCTATGTGACTACACAAAACGAAACAACATTCGAATAATAGGGATAAAAGAAGGAGAGGAAGAGAAACAAGGAATAGAAAACCTGTTTGAAGAAATAATGACAGAAAACTTTCCTGATATTGGCAAGAAAAAAAACTATCCAAGTCCAAGAAGTACACAGAGTCCCAAACAAATTTAACCCCAAAAGACTGACACCAAGACACATCATAATTAAATTGACGAACACCAACGACAAAGCTAGAATCTTAAAGGGTGCAAGAGAGAGACAGAAAGTAACATATAAGGGATCTCCTATTAGAATATCAACTGATTTCTCAACAGAAACACACTAGGCCAGAAGGGAATGGAATGAAATATACAAAGTGATGCAAAACAAGGGACTGAATCCAAGAATACTATACCCAGCAAGGCTATCATTCAAAATTGAAGGTGGAATCAGAAGCTTCACAGATAAAAAAGGGCTAAGAGAGTTTATCACTACCAAGCCAGCAATGCAAGAAATGCTAAAGGGACTGCTATAAAAAGAAGAAAGAGAAAGGCAAGAAGAAACACAAACACTAAGGAAAAATATGTCAACAAATAGGTACTTATCAATAATAACTTTAAACGTAAGTGGATTAAAAGCACCAATCAAAAGACAAAGGATAGCTGAATGGATAAGAAAACATGACCCATATATTTGCTGTCTACAAGAGGCCCACCTTAGAGCAAAAGATTCACAAGACTGAGAGTGAAGGGATGGAAAAACATTTTTCAGGCAAATGGAAATGAGAAAAAAGCTGGGGTTGCGATACTTATATCAGATAAAATAGACCTCAAAGTAAAGGCCATAATAAGAGATAAGGAAGGCCACTACATAATACTAAAGGGAGCAATTCAACAAGAAGATATAACTCTGGTAAACGTTTATGCACCCAATGCAGGAGCGCCCAAATACATAAAAAATCTACTGGAAGATATCAAGGGAGAGATCAACATCAATACAATCATAGTAGGGGACTTTAATACACCACTGACATCATGGATAAATCCTCTGGACAAAAAATCAGCAAAGAAACAGCAATTCTAAATGACACACTAGATCAGATGGACCTAATTGACATCTTCAGAGTATTTCACCCCAAAGCCAGGGAATATAAGTTCTTCTCAAGTGCACATGGGACATTCTCAAAAATAGACCACATTTTGGGTAACAAGCAAAGTCTCCCCAAATTCAAAAAGATTGAAATCATATCAAGCATTTTCTCAAACCACAATGGCATAATATTAGAAATAAACTACAATAAAAACACTCCAAAAAATTCAAACACTTGGAAACTGAATAACATGCTACTAAACAATGATTGGGTTATCAATGAGATCAAAGAAGAAATTAAAAACATCCTAGGAGACTAATGACAATAAAAACACAACATTGCAAATCCTATGGGACACAATGAAAGCAGTCCTGAGAGGGAAGTGTATAGCTCTACAGGCCTACCTCAAAAAACAAGAAAAAATGGTAATAGATGATCTAACTCAACAACTCAAAGAATTAGAAAGGGAGCAACAAGAAAAGCCCACAGTGAGCAGAAGAAATGAAATAATAAAGATCAGAGCAGAAATGAATGACATAGAGACCAAAAAAAACAATACACAAGATCAACAAAACCAAGAGCTGGTTCTTTGAAAGGATAAACAAGATTGATGAACCTCTAGCCAGGCTCACCAAGAAGCAAAGAGAGAGGACCCAAATAAACAAAATCAGAAATGAAAGAGGTGAAATAACAACAGACCCCACAGAAATACAAAGGATTGTCAAAAAATACTATGAACAACTCTATTCTAACAAACTAGACAACCTGGAGGAAATGGACACATTCCTAGAAAAACACAATTTTTCAAAACTTACTCAGGAAGAGACTAAAAATCTCATTCGGCTGATAACTATGGAAGAAATTGAAGCAGTCATCAAAAAGCTTCCAGCAAACAAAAGCCCGGGGCCAGATGGCTTCACAGGGGAGTTTTACAAAACATTTAAGGAAGAGCTAAAACCGATCCTCCTCAGACTATTCCAGAAAATTCAAGAAGAAGGAACACTTCCAAACTCCTTCTATGAAGCCAGCATCACCCTAATACCAAAACCAGATAAAGATAACACAATGAAAGAGAATTACAGGCCAATATCCCTCATGAACATAGATGCCAAAGTCCTCAACAAAATTCTAGCAAATCGAATCCAGCAGTACATCAGAAAGATCATACACCACGACCAAGTAGGATTTATCCCTGGGATGCAAGGATGGTACAATATTCGCAAATCAATAAACGTGATACATCACATAAACAAATTAAGAGATAAAAACCATATAGTCATATCAATTGATGCAGAAAAAGCATTTGACAAAATCCAACACCCTTTCTTGATAAAAACTCTCAGCAAACTGGGAATAGAAGGATCATACTTCAACATAATAAAAGCCATATATGACAAACCCACAGCCAACATCATACTCAATGGGCAAAAACTAAAACCATTTCCCCTAAGAACAGGAACAAGACAGGGATGCCCACTCTCACCACTCCTGTTCAACATAGTGTTGGAAATACTAGCCATTGCAATCAGACAAGAAGAAGAAATAAAAGGCATCCAAATTGGAAAAGAAGATGTAAAACTGTTTTCATTTGCAGATGACATGATACTGTACATAGAAAACCCTAAAGACTCCATCAAAAAATTATTAGACTTAATAAATGAATTCGGCAGAGTAGCAGGATACAAAAATAAATGCTAAGAAATCTATGGCATTTCTATACACCAATAATGAACTTACAGAAAGAGAGACTAAAAAAGCAATCCCATTTACCATCACGCCAAAAAAATTAAGATACCTAGGAATAAACATAACTAAGGAGGTAAAAGACCTATACGCGAAAAACTATACAACACTGAAAAAAGAGATAGAGGAAGACATAAACAGATGGAAGAACATACCATGTTCATGGATTGGTAGAATCAACATCATCAAAATGTCCATACTACCCAAAGCAATCTATAATTTCAATGCACTTCCCATTAAAATACCAATGGCATACTTCACAGATCTAGAACGAACTTTCCAAAAATTCATCTGGAATAAAAAAAGACCCCGAATAGCTACAGCAATCCTGAGAAAGAAGAACAAAGTAGGAGGGATCTCAATACCAGATTTCAAGCTATATTACAAAGCCACTGTTCTCAAAACTGCCTGGTATTGGCACAAGAACAGACATATAGATCAATGGAATAGAATAGAGAACCCAGAAATCGATCCAAATCACTATGCTCAATTAATATTTGACAAAGGAAGCATGAACATACAATGGAGTCAAGACAGTCTCTTCAATAAATGGTGTTGGGAAAATTGGACAGATACATGAAAAAAAAATGAAACTAGACCACCAACTGAGACCATACACAAAAATAAACTCAAAATGGATCAAGGACTTAAACATAAGACAGGAAACCATAAAAATACTAGAGGAATCTACAGGCAGAAAAATCTCTGATATATGCCAAAAGAACTTCTTCGCTGATACTGCTTCTAGGGCAATGGAAGCTAAAGAGAAAATAAACAAATGGGACTACATCAAAATAAAAAGCTTTTACACAGCAAAGGAAACCATCAATAAAACAACAAGAAAGCCCACTACATGGGAGAACATATTTGCCAATGATGTCAACGATAAGGTTTTAATCTCCAACATTTACAGGGAACTCATGCAGCTTAACAAAAAGAAGATAAACAACCCAATCAAAAAATGGGCAACTGATCTAAATAGACACTTTTCGAAAGAAGACAGAAGGAAAGCCAAGAAACATATGAAAACCTGCTCTAAATCACTAATCATTAGAGAGATGCAAATCAAAACAACAATGCGGTACCATCTCACACCTGTCAGAATGGCCATTATCAACAAGTCAACAAATGACAAGTGCTGGCGAGGATGTGGAGAAAAAGGAACCCTGGTGCACTGCTGGTGGGAATGCAGACTGGTGCAGCCACTGTGGAGAACAGTATGGAGTTTCCTTAAAAATCTAAAAATAGAACTCCCATTTGACCCAGCGATCCCACTTCTAGGAATATATCCCAAGAAACTGGAAACATCAATCACAAAGTATATATGCACCCGCATGTTCATAGCAGCACAATTTACCATAGCTAAGATTTGGAAACAGCCTAAGTGCCCATCAGCAGATGAGTGGATTAAAAAACTGTGGCACATCTACACAATGGAATACTACGCTGCGGTAAAAAAGAAGGAGCTCCTACCATTTGCAACAATATGGATGGAGATGGAGAACATTATGCTTAGTGAAATAAGCCAGGCAGAGAAAGATAAATATCACATGATCTCACTCATTTGTGGAATATAATGAACAACACAAACTGATGGGGCAAAAATAGATCCAGAAACAGAGAAACATCAATCAGAACGTCAAACCTCAGGGAAGAAATTGTGAGGTAACCAGAAACCCAAGAACGCCTAAGAACGCCTTTCTAGCCACACTAGCAATCATCAGATGTATGGTAATTTTACCTGGGACAAGAGGGTAAGTATTTTGGTCTTAGGCTCCTGACCCTTCATAGGTAAGACCCCTTACGGTGGCTGATCCCCTGACTAACGTAGTTACCAATAATACCAAATATCTTGGTCATCCAGGAGGCCCATGGGTGGGGCAAGAAAGTATAAATACACAGGGGTCTCCACCCAGCTTCCCTTTTGTATGACACAAAATCAAAATAATGCCCCTTTGTGTGTACAATTAAAGAGAGGTTTCTGGCTTGTGTGGACACCAAAGAAAGGGTGTCACTACTATCACTACTTGCCCCCAGTAGAGGTGCAGAAAATGTAACTAAGACCTTGTCTATATAAAAAGAAATGAACAACCAGTTTGAAAGGGAATTGCCATGCACTAGAACAAAGAATATCCTTACATGATATTATTCTACACTGTCATTAAAATTTTTCCCAGATTTGGATCACCCTCAGTACTTATAATAGTTCCTCGCACCCTTGAGGATAAAAAAAAACAAAAACAAAAACCATCTGTTTGGTGCTTGGAGACAAACTTAACACATCTCTTGATACTTTAGAATTACAACAGCATAATATACAATTATCCCAAGCAAACTTACTAATTCTTTGAATGTCTGGCAGCAAGTTAAAAAGGACATGTAAGGATAATCCTTTTCATTGTGTAGAGGGCCTCCTGGGAAGGCACCTGAGCATTCTATATTGGTCCCTCTTACCCTTTAGGCCAAGAGAGACCCTCTTCTCACAATTCAATTGCTCACAGCTGTTGCATGAGCTCTCTGTTCATGTCGAGGTTGAAGTCTCGTGATGACTGGTGCCATGGATCTGTCTCTCACCCAGTAGGGCGAAGTGAGCCCTCCCTGGAGAAGAAGCACGGGTTCCACAAGATATGTGATCAGTGCTGGGGCCCCGCCAGCAGGCGAGGGGATCCCAAGGCAGGTGCTGGGCATGGAGGCCACGGGGGCATAGGCTACCAAGGAGACAAAACTGAACCTCACGTCACCCTGCTTGGCCCCGGAGGATGGCTGGTTAGCCAGAGACGGGTAAGATTCCTCAAGGAAGGAACAACCTAAGACAGGCACAGTCGCAGAGGGGCCGTCAGGAGAGAATTTGGGGATCAACAGAGGTGGGGCACAGACCCTCACCCCCCCAACATTGCAGGGGCCTGAACCCTATCCCCTTCTGAGGGAGGTCTCCTGCCCCCATGGCTGCTTCGTGCTTCCCATGTCCAGCTCAGATCAGGACCCAGGTGACCGACAGAGACTTGGCCGACAACAGCTGCCCTCTTACTCCAACAAGAATTGTTTGAGTTGTCTTATACCCATGGTGTGGGGAAGTGGGTTTACGATATCTAAATCCAGCCTACCACCAGGAATGCTCAGGACCTACTCAAGAAGGCAAATAATCCCTTCAACTAATATATACAGGGTAAAATAAGATCGTTGTTAGAGCAAAAAATTTGACAGTAAAATAGTAGTCAAGTTTACAGGCAAATTTAAATTGGGTAGTTGAAACAAGCGAATATTCTAGAAAAATTAATTGTACTGGACAAAAAGTGTTCCTAAAGTGTCAACTAAAATTTTTATTGGTACTTCATCTCATGATAAAATTGTGCACCATATAATGAACCTAAAACAGTAATATTATAGTGCAAAAAATTTAAATTTAAAAGCCATCAAGACTACATTATAAAATTTTCAAAAGCCTCCTAACATTTAAATAAAAAAGGAGGGGATAGTAGAAGAATATCATGTAAGAAAAAATATCCTGTAAGTAAAATACATCTAGAAAATTAATACTTTAGAAATTAATTGTAAGGCTAAAAGCAAGACACCCATGAAAAACACACAAGGTGTCAAAACAAGCCAGAGCAAAATCATTTGTGCAAAAAATGAAATAGGATCCCAAGTCAAATTTATAGAAAATATTCCTTTATTAACTTTTGGTCGAGAATATGATTGTATATTTTCAGAAAACAACTCTGAGACCATGTGGATTTCAGCAACAGAGAGGAATGGACAGGAGTACTCCAGCCATGAAGACAGAAGAGAAGCAGTCCAGAGATGGAAGATGCTGACTAGGTCTTCCCATACTAGCAGTTAGCAGCTGTGCATCACTGCAGGTTGCCCAGGACCAAACCAGAGAGAGTCGGACCTGCATTACCACCATTTGTCCACCATCCAGATCTGAAATGTCAGTGCTGACATGTACACATAAGGAACTGTTTGACATTGAAATTGGGACTCAAAAGAACTGTTGGCCCAGAAAGAAACTCACTACAGACTGATACATTTGCCTCTCAGCATAACCATTATTGCTTGTCTCATTTTCGCTTCTTGTAAGTATATTTCTAATAGCACATGATCTCACTCATCTACTGGAAATAATGAACAACATAGACTGATGATCAAGAACAGACCCAGAAACAAGGAGGCACGGATCAGACTGTCGGGCCTCAGAGGGAGGGTAGGGGAGGGTGGGGGTAAAGGGGAGAGATCAACCAAAGGACTTGTGTGCAAGCATATGCGCCTAACCAGCGGTAGGGGACAACAGGGGGGTGGGGGCATGTGTGGGGAGGGGTGTGGGATGGGAATGGAGGCATGAGGACAAATATGTGATACCTTAATCAATAAAGAAATTAAAAAAAAAAAAAGAAAGAGAGATGACTATATGAGAAATCCTAGTCTTAGTCATTGGTACCGTCTTATGTACTCAGACACCTAAGTAAGCATTAGGAAGAATACTTGAGTGATATCGAACTATCTCTGTGGCACTTGTCAAACCCTACTTGGCACTATTCTACTTCCTTTATTGTCCTTATAAAACTATCTGCTTTCTGAGGTCAGAAATATTCTCTTAATTACTACAGCATCTATATGCTATATGGGATGAATGGATTGTTTTGTGTTTTTGGCCTGGAGACATTAAGGATAGTATTTATGTACAGTGTAAATTTTACAAAAAGTCTTGATAATTATAATTGTCCCTAACTGAGATATTATTAAATAGCACAAAATAAGACAATGCTTTCTAGAAGACATTATGTTGTGAAACTTGTTAAAATTCAATGAAATGGGTGATTGTGAAAATCATAATATAATCTAATTCAAATGTGGAGAATATAAAGATATAGTGAGCAGGCAAATTACCATATAGATCCTACCTTTCATATTGCATACGACTGAAACAATAAAAATGACATCAAATACAAAGTGTTTCTAGTTCCTAGGCTATTAATTATTTAAGATACTGAAAAACTGTAAGTATTACCCTGAGTGTTTTGGTAAATAACATCTCAAAATTTCATATTTTTGGTAGGGTTCTGGCTTAGGAATTATGTTTGAAAAACACTTGTAACTCAACACTGTATGATTTTAGGACATTTTGATTGGTGCTAATGATAAAAAATTTTGAATGGTTGAAACTAAAAAAAAAAAAAAAAGAGGGCAGGACAGAAAAGGTAGCCCCAGTATTGATCAAGAAGGAGATTTGCTTACCCTCTACCTTGAGCTTTACCCTGGGCTCGGCGAGGGAGATGGGGGTCATCGAGTCCAGGCATCTTCAGTCTTCAGCCTTTCCCAGCATGGCCAGCGGCGGGTCATGACCTGGAAGGACGGCCCCTCTACTTTGAGAGGCAGAGGGCCCATCAGTTTTCCAAGGGCAGTCACTTTTCCAGTGGCCGCTTTGACCGCACGCCAGGCAGGGCTTGGTTGGAGCCCAGGGTTGTGGGCATTGTTTAGCCCAGTGGCCTTCGTTTCCGCACTTGAAGCATTCTCCAGGTGGCGCTCATCCTTTCGTTGCACCCCCACCACGCACAGTCCCCCTTGGACCATGCGTGGCTGCCGTCAGCTTCAAGGCTGCTACCAAGGCTTGAGTTTGCAGGTTCACCTTTTGTCGAAGGCGGGCTTCTCAATCTGATTCTGCCTGCTCCTCATGGGCATTGAAAACCTTAAATGCCATATTCACCAGATTCTGGACAGGAGTCTGAGGGCCATCCTCTGCCTTTTTTAACTTTTTTTTAATATTTGGGGCTGACTGCGAAATGAAGTGAGTGGCTAGAACTGTTGCTCTGGCTGGGGACCCAGGGTCCAGATGAGTATATAAGGTCAGAGCCTCAGTCAGCCTGTTAAGGAAGACCGTGGGGTTCTCATCTGGTCCCTGAGTAACTTCCCTCAGCTTGTCAAAATTAACTACCTTGTGGGAGATGGCTTGTAGACCAGCTATTAGGCATTGGAGCATCTGGTTGCAATGTTGGCGCCTGTCTCGCCCTTCAGGGGTATCTAGTTGGTACTCCCAGCCTGGTTCCTGATGAGGAACGGCCTGGGCCCCCACCGGCATAGAGGCATCTGTAAGGTGGATCTGATCCATGTGGTCCGTCACTGCTCCTAAGACTCTTTCCCTTTCATCTGATGTTAGGGTAGAAGAAAGAATGACATGGATGTCATGCCAGGTGAGGTCATAGGCCTGAGAAAGGTATCAGAATTCCTTGACGAACACGGTGGGGTTGGTGGAAAAGGACCCCAGCTGCTTCTCAATCTGGGAGAGATCCGACAGAGAGAAGGGAACATGGACTCTGACCACTCCCTCAGCCCCTGCAACTTCCCGGAGGGGTCAGAGGAGAGGAGGAGCCCAGGAGCGGGTATGCCTGCTGACTGGAGAAGCAGGCGGGAGTGGGGGAAGGGGAAGGTCAGCAGGTAAGGGAGAAGGCTCTGGGGGAGGGGGCGGTGGAGGGAGGTCGGGGAGTGAGGATGGGGGAAGGGAGGGAATGGACAGCAGGGCAGAAGGAGGCAGGGCAGAAGGAGCCCTGTCATAGGGAGGCGGGCGAGTCAGAGGGGAGGAAAGATTCTCAGGGGGTTCAAATAAGGCGGAAAGTGGAGGGGTGTCGGTAGGCAGAGGGAGTTTCTCGCAAGCTAGGAGAACCTGAACAGTGAAATAGGAGGAGCAGAGGGAGGTACGGGAGCGCAGATAGAAAAAGGCCTGGACATATGGAACCTCCAGCCACTTCCAAGCTTGTTGGCAGAAATTATTGAGGTCGGTCAGAATGTTAAAATCGAAAGTCCCATGTTCAGGCCATTTTGACCTGTTGTCCAATTCATACTGAGGCCATGCCATGTTACAGAAGTAAATGAGGTGTTTAGGACGCAGATCCTGGGACAGGCCTAGCTTAGCCAGACTGGTGAGGAGACACCCTAGAGGTGTCTTAGGATCAGATTTGGATTTTTGATTGCCCATTTTGAAACCTAGGGTCAGTAGCAGAGGCCCAAGGACCAGCATCCCAATTATTGAGCGAAGGCTATGGACGGGGATCCGAGGGACAGCAGGGGACGTCTCCCCCACCCCCTGGGGTCCGGAGTGAGGCCAAAAGGCTGGAGAGCCAAGGGGGACAGGAACATCTTCACTACCTCCCCAGGCTCGGAACCTCCTTGGAGAGGTCGGGAGGGCTATGCCCGGAAGGCAATCTCTGACACAAGCCACAATTTAAGGGCAGAGATGCTGGAAGGACACTACTAGGAATCAATAGGGACTGGGACTCACCCGCTGATGCTGCCAAGCTGGAGAGAAGCCTGAGGGTTCCCGAGCCACAAAGAAAGCAGAATGGGGGAACCCCAGACCATGAAAGGTCAAGCGGGGCACTCGTCCCCACCCGGGTTTCGGCTCCAGATGAAAGGTTTGCGACGCAGGAAACAAGACACAGAGTCCAGGCGATTAAAAAGGGGGAGGGGAGAGGTTTTAATCTTGCGCTCCCGGGTGAAACTCGCTGGTCTGAGGGTGGGCCAGGGAAGTTCGCACCAAAAAGGGGGCATAGGTACTTCTTTTATACAGCTGTTTAGTGAGGGGAGGGCGGAGGTCATGAGAGGTGTGGAATTCCTGCCTCTGGCCAGGGGTCTAGGAAGGCGCCAGTTATCTCTGTCACCATCTACCTTGCAGATGCTTGCATTGGCTCTGGACTTCCCCCCTGCCTCGACCTAACACTTCCATCACCACTTATCCCTTCTTTACCCTCTTCTACCTCCCCCCACTTCCCTTTTCCTCTGGTACTATAATTTTGAAGTACCACAGAGGCTAATCTCTTAACTTCTGACTATAGAATCCCTAAAGTTTGTACAGTGGTGTTGAACTCTTGTTTAATTAGCATGGAGAGCTTTAAGATTGCCTTTTCTAATTCATAATATTCAAAGCTGAGGAAGACTCTCAATATTGAAAAGAACTTAGAGCTGTGATACAGAAATGTGTGGTTTTTTTTTTTCTGATTTCTCTACTGGCATGTTTATGTCGCACAGCTTTATGAACAAGGGAGCCTAAATTTGTAATTTGACTAACATTTAGGGAGAAGTGTTTTGTGACAAAAGGATCCAGTATCTGAGTCCATCTCACTTTCCCATTTAGTTGGGAAAAGTATATAGTTTGTTGTCACATAAATTAAAAAGACCAGTGTGGTTTACAGACTAAGTTCAAGTGGAATCTGTCATTTCCAGTATTTCATTATTTACGCCAGTATTTTTTAAAATATATTTTTATTGATTTCAGAGAGAAGGGGAGAGGGAGAGAGAGATAGAAACATCAATGATGAGAGAGAATCATTGATAGGCTGCCTCCTGTAGGCCCCACACTGTGGACCAATCCTGCAACCTGGGCATATGCCCTGACTGGGATTTGAACCGTGACCTCCTGATTCATAGGTCGATGCTCAACCACTGAGCCATGCTGGCCAGGCATTTATGTCAGTATTCATAGATTCTATCAATCTGTGATTCAGAACAGATTGCAAAATAGGTTAACCCTTTGCACTCGCTTGCTTTTTTCTCGAGCTGCTACCGATGCTAACCATGTCGAGTCACACTCGACATCCGAGTGCAAAAGGTTAATAGAAGTCATATAGTTTGGTTTTGGCAGTCATAAAGCTTGGTTCTGTTGCCTGGCAAAGTAGGTCCAGATTTTTGGTCCAACTACATAGAATCTATAGTATCAGGCAGCTTAATCAGTGGATCTGCTGCAAGAAGTTGCACAAGGGTGGCTTTCAAGCCATCCAAAACATTTGGCAATTTGGCAGATACTTGTGCCAAAAAGGTTAATGGTAGAGTCACAATTTGCTTAGCAGATTTGAAAAGGCCACCTGTGGAATCAAACCAGTTTGTCACCCAGAAAAAGTCCAGTATCGTGTTTGTTTTTAATGTAAATGGAAACATTTTCATTTATTGGCTTTATCTGGGTAAGGGACAGTCCTTCAGCCTCTATCTAGTTTTCCCAGGCTTAAATAATACACCAGAAGAGGAGGCACAGTAATGTCTGCCTTTTCGTAGATACCATACTTAGTCATTCACCCATCTTCTGTACTTAGTCCACCAGGTATTTACATTGGCAGAAACAAAGACTAGTTTAGGCTTTTTCTTTGCATTATTGAAATGTTGACATAACCAACAATCAGATTGATTAGTTAACAAGGCCAGCCTTTGGTAAACTGGCATAAGATTGTCTGGTTTGTACCCGGCATATTCTTTTATTTTGATGGCAGTGTAGGATGTTAGTAGTACCTCATAAGGGCTTTCCCAGTAAGGTGACTGCATATGTTTTCTTCTAAAGACCTTGATGTACACCCAGTCTCATGGTTGAAAGGGATGGCAAGTTGGTTGGTGGAGGCCATGTCTCTTTTACCTGTTGGCAATATGCTTCAAGTATACCAGTTAGTTTTGGTACATAGCTAGTCATAGCATCAAATTGTTCACTTAAGGTTCTACAAAGTTCATTTAATCCAGGAATGGAAGGTTTAGACATGCCCATAGGTATTAGGTGTCCAAATACTATTTCAAATGGGATTAATCCATGTCTCCCATTTGGAGTTTTTTGGATCTTTATGAGGGCTAAAGGCAAAGCTTCTGGCCATTTAAGTTTGGTCTCTTGAGAGATCTTTCCTAAAGTCCTTTTTATGTCTAGACTTTTTATTTTCATTTGCCCTGATGATTAAGGATGGTATGGAGTATGAAATTTTAATGCCTACCCCAGAGTTTTTGCAAGTAGATGGTTAATCTCTGCTGTGAAATGAGTTCCTTGGTCTGATTTAATCCAGAAGGAATTGCCAAAACGTAATAATCCCAGTTATTAGTTTCATTACCACTGCAGTGCCATAAGCATATCTGGTCAGGTAACATTCAGTCCACCCACTAAACATGCAGATAATAACCAACTAATTGTCTTTTGGTTTCTTAACTATCCCCCATCTGCACTTATGTCCCATTTGGTGGGATATAAGTATAAGCCGAAAAGTCAAAAGAAAAAGAAGCTCTAGGAAGTCCATTTGGCCCAATATATAATCTAACTAGAGGCCCGGTGCATGAAATTTGTGCACAGGGGGAGGGGCTCCCCTCAGACTGGCCTGCACCCTCTCGCAATCCAGGACCCCTCAGGGGATGTCTGACTGCCGGTTTGGGCTCGATCCCACAGTCGGACTTCCCTCTCACAATCCGGGACTGCTGACTCCTAACTGCTCACCTGCCTGATCACCCCTAACCACTCTGCTTGCCTGATCACCCCTAACCACTCACCTGCCTGCCTGATCGCTCCTAACTGATCGCCTGCCTGCCTGATCGCCCCTGACCTCTCTGCCTGATCACACCTAACTGCTCGCCTGCCTGCATGATCACCCCTGACCACTCACCTGCCTGCCATTATCATCCCTAACTGCTCACCTGCCTGCCTGATCACCCCTAACTGCCTCTGCCTCAGCCCCCGCCACTGCAGCTTTGTCCGGAAGGACGTCCAGAAGGTCATTCGGCTGTCTGGTCTAATTAGCATATTACATTTTTATTATTATAGACTAGTGACCCAGTGCACAAAATTTATGCACATTAAAAGGGAATTAATTAGAGGAAATATTTTAATACTAGAGGCCAGGTGCATAAAATTCGTGCATGGGGGGGGGTGTCCCTCAGCCCAGCCTGCACTCTCTCCAATCTGGGACCCCTCGATGGATGCATAGGATTGGGCCTAAACGGGCAGTCGGACATCCCTCTCACAATCCAGGACTGCTGGCTCCAAACTGCTCGCCTGCCTGCCTTCCTGATTGCCCCTAACTGCTTCTGCAGGCCTGGTCCCCCCCAACTGCTCTCCCCTGCAGGCCTGGGTCCCCCCAACTGCCCTTCCCTGCAGGCCCGGTCACCCCCAACTTCCCTCCTCTGCCAGCCTGGTCACCCCTAACTGCCCTCCCCTGCAGGCTTGATCACCCCCAACTGCCCTCCCTTGCAGGCCTGGTCCCTCCCAAATTCCCTCCCCTGCTAGCCATCTTGTGGCAGCCATCTGGTGTCCACATGGGGGCAGCCATCTTTGACCACATGGGGGCAGCCATCTTGTGTGTTGGAGTGATGGTCAATTTGCATATTACTCTTTTATTATATAGGATAGAGGCCTGGTGCATGGGTGGGGGGCAGCTAGTTTGCCCTGAAGGGTGTCCCGGATCAGGGTGGGGGTTCCCTTGGGGTGTGGGGCAGCCTGGGAAAGGGGCCTGTGGTGGTTTGCAGGCCAGCCATACCCCCCGGCAACCCAAGCGGAGGCCCTGGTATTTGGGATTCATTTATCTTCTATAATTGAAACTTTGTAGCTTTGAGTGGAGGCCAGGGAGGGTGGGAAGCTTGGCTTCCTCCATCACCAGGGGAAACCCAAGCCTCTTGCTCTCTCCAGCTCCGTGGCTGCCACCACTTTTGTTGGGATTTATTCATCTTCTATATATGAAACTTTGTAGCCTTGAGCAGAGGCCAGGGCCAGCCACGGTGGCAGGAAGCTTGGCTTCCTCCATTGCCGGGGGCAAACCAAGCCTCCTGCTTACTCCAGCTCCGTGGCCACTGTCATATTTGTTGGGTTAATTTGCATACTCGCTCCTGATTGGCTGGTGGACGTGACTTGTGGGCATAGTGGAGGTATGGTCAATTTGCTTGTTTCTCTTTTATTAGATAGGATTGCTATTTGCTCTTTCTCTATAATAGAAGTGTCAGAGAAGAAAGAAAATTAGTAAAATGTATATGAAAAGCTTCCTTCTGTCAGAGTCTGGGGCATGCCACAGGAACCAGAGTCAAGTCCCCACCCACCCTCATGTGCCTCGCAATCATGCAAGACCCAGACCTGACTGGCCCCACCCCCATTGGGCTAGTTCCAGACCTGGCCGGCCCCACCCCCATCAAGCCCCGCCAAGTGGGGGGCACGGCCTCAGTTTGCCTAGCCCAAGCCAGGGGGCGCAGCATCAGGTCCCCCTGCCCGGTGCTAGGGCATTGGGTGTGGCCTCAGGTCCCATGGCCAGGTGCTCTGGTGGGGGGCACAACCTGAGGTACCCCGTCAAGCCCTGCTGGGTGGGGGGTGTGGCCTGAGGTCCCCCGTCGAGCTCCACCAGGCGGGGGATGCGGCCTGAGGTCCCCCAGCCTGGCACCGGGGTGGGGGCACGGCCTAAGGTCCATGCTGATTGCTCGTTAAGGCTTGTTAAGGGAACTCAGCCTCCACTGCGGGCGCAGCCATCTTGTGTTATGGAGACCCTGCCTCCACTGTGGGCGCAGCCAATTTGTTATGGTGTGATGGTCAATTTGCATATCCCCTCTTTATTAGGATAAGCATTGGTACCCTTTTGTATCCATTTTTCTTTTCTAGACGGTGGGGCATTTGCCTGGTAGTTCATAATATTAGTGAGGAATAAAGGCAGGTTTAAAAATTGTGTAGAGAAAGGATAAGGGAGGTCCATTTTGAGCTGCATATTTAGCAGCTTTGTCAGACCTGTCATTTCCTTAAGATAGAGTATCAGTTTCCTTAGTGTGAGCTGAGGAACAATGGCAATTTTACAAGGGAAGTGAATAGCTTGTAATAGAACAGCAATTACATGTCCATTAGCAATATGAATACCTGTAGAAGTTAAGAATCTGTGGGGTTTCCAAATTGTACCAACAGTATAACAGACTCCTAAAGCATATTTAGATAGCAGCAGTTTTATAAGTCCAGTTTTTCCTTAGAGTTCTGTAAATTATATCCAGTTTAATTTTATGATCTTCAAGTTGTCAGAAATCTGTGTTCAGAGTTCTTTTTATGAGTCTCATTGAAGATGAGGCACTTTTGTAAATAAGCATCAGAATAAAACAATAACTGCCTATAAATTACAAAAGACTTAAGATGGCATAGTTAAGGATCTGATTACAATGCAATTGACAAGGAAATTTGGTTATTTCTGTAATGCACATTTGGTTATTTCTGTAATGCACATTTTAAGATAGTGACTAGAATTATGACTTATAACATTATACCAAGACAAATCAGAGTTTTAGGAATTTTATATAATTTTAGGACATTTATATACCTATACAGACATAACATAAAGAAGGCTTCGTATTATTTCTTTTTTTGACAATGCTTCCCATGTAGTTTAACATATTAAATAAGTTGAATTAGCTAGATATCTCTCTTTTCAGGAGAGAGAATAAATTTTTGAGGTGTTCTAAGGGCCCTCTGGAAAACTCCAAAGTTATTTTTAGGTCAATAGGACTTCATTTAGAAACTGATTTTGGGAAGTTTCTAAAAAATATTAAAAGGTTTTAAAAACACTTGGTCAAATAGGATTATAGGCTATCATGAAACAACACACACACACACACACACACACACACACACACACACACACACTGAGTGGCCAGATTATTATGATCTCTGAACGCAATAATCTGGCTACTCAGTGTATATCCTATATAATAAAAGGCTAATATGCAAATTGTCCTCTCGACCAGGAGTTCGACCAGCAGGAAGGCTGGCCGACCGCCCATGTCCCCTCTCCCTGGCCAGGCTGGCCGGACCCCACCCATGCACAAATTCATACACTGGGCCTCTAATCTACACTAATAAAATAGAAACATGCAAACTGACCATCCCTCCGCTATTTGAGTATGCAAATTAACCCAACAAAGATTGTGGTGGCCATGGAGCTGGAGTGAGCAGGAGGCTTGGGTTGCCCCTGGTGATGGAGGAAGCCAAGCTTCCCACCCGCCCTGGCCTCCACTCAAGGAGGGGCTGGGGGCCTGGGTCACCGGGGGGGGGGCGTGGCCAGCCTGAAAACGGCCCTCAGCCCCTTACCCAGGCTGGCCACACCCCATGGGGTGAGGGGATCCTCACCCCATGGGGGCGTGGATGGCTTGCAAACCACCACAGGCCCCTTGCCCAGGCCGCCCCATACCCCAAGGGAACCCCCACCCTGATCCGGGACACCCTTCAGGGCAAACCAGCAGGCCCCCACCTGTGCACCAGGCCTCTATCTATACTAATAAAAGGGTAATATGCTAATTAGACTGGGAGACCTTCCAGGAGACCTTCCGGACGTTCTTCTGGACAAAGCCATGGTGGCGGGGCCGAGGTAGAGGCGGTTAGAGGCCTAGAGGGGAGAGCAATTGTGGGTGATCAGGCCAGGATGGGACAGCAGTTATGGGTGATCAGGCCAGTGGGGGGGCAGTTGGGGGTAAGCAGATCAGCAGGGGGGCGAATTGGGGGTGAGCAGGCCATCAGTGGGGGTCAGTTGGGAATGATCAGGACAGCGGGGGGCAGTTTGGGGTGAGCAGGCCAGCAGGGGGGCAGTTGGGGGTAAGCAGGCCAGTGGGGAGGGAAGATGGGGGGTGATCAGGCCAGCAGGGGGGGCAGTTGGGGGCGAGCACACTGGCACGGGGGGCAGTTGGGGGTGATCAGGCTGGTGGGGGGGGCAGTTGGGGGTGATCAGGCTGGTGGGGGGGGCATTTGGGGGCCAACAGGCCAGCGGCGGGGGACAGTTGGGGGCAAGAAGGCTGGCAGGTGGAGTGGTAAGGGGCAATCAGGCAGGCAGGCAGGTGAGCAGTTAGGAGCCAGCAGTCCCGGATTGCGAAAGGAATGTCCGACTGCCAGTTTAGGCCCGATCCCTGTAAACCGGCAGTAGGACATCCTTCAAGGGGTCCCAGATTGGCGAGGGTGCAGGCCGGGCTGAGGGACACCCCCCCCCCGCCCGTGCACGAATTTCATGCACCAGGCCACTAGTGTGTGTATGTGTGTGTGTGTGTGTGTGTGTATGTATATATATACATACACACACACACACACACACACACACACACATACATACACACACTGAGTGGCCAGATTACACACTCTCTCTCTCTCTCTCTCTCTCTCTCTCTCTCTATATATATATATATATATATATATATATATATATACACACACACACACACACACACACACATACATACACACACTGAGTGGCCAGATTATTATGCGTTCAGAGATCGTAATAATCTGGCCACTCAGTGTATATATAGTTAACCATTTAATCATGGTCACAACGACTTCACAGGCAATTAGAGAAAGTTACACAGTTGAGGTAAGAAGTCTCAATTTTAGGCAATCAAAAACCTGATGAAGACAGTGTGAAGCACAGTAAGACACAAAATCTTTGCTTTCTAGGCAGAACACTTCTCAGAATATTTTATCAGGACTAATAGTCCTTTTAGCAGATGAAAGAGAATTAAGTTTTTGTTTTATTTAAGTACATTAGTGACATAAAAGTTTATTTAAAGACCCTAACACAACTTTATTCAATCTTACTCAGCTTAATCATACATAAAATTTATTTTTCAAGATTCATTTTTAATAAACATTTTATAACTTTCTGGGTCCATTTTAGTTTGTCCCTTGTTCAAAACCCATTCAGAAATAACCAACTTTATTTAGGACAAAATCACTTTCACTTTGCTTAATAAATCTTTTCTTAGCCTAAAAACACATCTTATTGCCCTGGCCTGTATGGCTCAGTTTGTTGGGAATTGTCCTGAGCACTAAAAGGTCTTGGTTTGATCCCTGTCAGGGCAGATGCCTGGATTGCAGGCTCCATCCTCAGTAGGAGGCATGTAGGAAGCAGCTGATTGATATTTCTCTATAATCAATGTTTCTCTCCCTCTCTCTCCCTCTTCCTTCCTCCCTCTCTAAAATCAATAAAAACGTATTTAAAGAAAAAAAAACCCATCTTATCATACAAAGTTGTTTCCCTTATCATTTTAGTACCTTTAATTACCTATAGTAGAATTTTTAACCTTTAGAACCCTTTAATTTCTAGTGAAAACTAAGAAGTAAACAATCAGGTACTGTCCTTTACTGGTAAATTTATGAATACATTTCATAATGTTTAGAAATACAGTTCACCTTTAAACAATGTGGGGGTTAGGGACACCAACCCACCCCCATCCCATGCTGTCAAAAATCCACATATAACTTTTGATTCCCCGCAAACTTAACTTCATTCATCTCTTGGTATCCACAAGGGATTGCTTCCAGGAACCCCCACAGATGCCAAAATCCATATGCTCAAGTGTCTTATACACTGAGTGGCCAGATTATTATGATCTCTGAATGCATAATAATCTTGCCACTCAGTGTATATATATATATATATATATATATATATATATATATATATATTGTAGGCCCGGTGCATGAATTCGTGCATGGGTGGGGTCCTGCAAGCCTGGCCAGGGGGAGGGGACATAGGTGGTTGGCCAGGCTGCCTGCTGGTCAAACTCCTGGTCGAGGGGGTCAATTTGCATATTAGCCTTTTATTATATAGGATATACACTGAGTGGCCAGATTATTATGTGTTCAGAGATCATAATAATCTGACCACTCAGTGTATAAAATAGTGTAGCCCAGCCGTCATGTCTCAGTGGTTGAGTATCAACCTATAAACCAGAAGGTCAGTGTTCGATTCCCAGTCAGGGCACATGCCTGGGTTGTGGGCTTGATCCATGGTGAGGGCATGCAGGAGGCAGCCAATCAATGATTCTTTTTCATCATTGATGTTTCTATCTCTCTCTCCCTCTCCCTTCCTCTCTGAAATCAATAAGAATACATTAAAAAATAAAATGAAAAAGATACGGACAGAGCTGAAGGAAGGAAAGAATATGAGTTTGATGATGAATCCAAATTTATGTCAAAAGTCATAGCAGGAGCAAACAAAGACCAGGAGGAGACATCACACAAATGTCAGGGCCTGGTGTATGCACCTCCAGGGAAGGAAAAGCAATGGAAAACATGGAGCTGGAGGAGGAGTCTTTCTCAGAGAGATCAAAAAAGGTGGATCGGGGAGGGCTCAAGAGAACCGAAAGTGGGCACAGAGGGTTTGTGCCTGAAAAGAATTTGAGTGACTGCTTACAAAGCAGTCCAGAAGAAAAGCTCATCACCCTCCCACCCCCCAAGAAAGACCTCTGAGAGCTGGGAGAAGCTATGAGCCAAAGGAGACTTTTCCACGGGGAAGTCTTCCTTCTCTATTACTTGAGAGGCCCGAGTTAATGTCCAGATGTACTCCTTTGATGAGGGCCTTACAAGACCCAGTGGCATATTGTCTCAGGAATGCAAGCTTTGTCAGGATCTAGTTCATAGCAACGAAAAGAAACAGGAATTTGGTTCCATCTTCCAGCAAATAGTCAGCTCAGTCTCAGCAGAGCCCCTTGGAATTGTTTACTCAGTACATAGTAACCATTGTTCACCACGTTAAAGAGCATCACTTTGGGTCCTCAGGAATGACATTGCATGAACGCTTCACAAAATACCTAAAGAGAGGAACTGAGCAGGAGACAGCTAAGAACAAGAAAAGCCTATAGGTACACAGGAGGATAGACATTTATCCCAACACATTCAGAAAACATGGGTTGGCTCATGATGAAATAAGTCCTGGGGAACCCGGCTACAAGGCTGAGGGAAAATATAAAGATGATCCTGTTGATCTCCGCCTTGATATTGAACATCGTAAAAATCATAAGGAGAGAGATCAAGGCAAATCAAAAGAATCAGTGGATTCTCCTGACTCAAGACACTCGAGGGAAAGATCGGCTGAGAAAACCTATAAAGGATCAATGAAGCAAAAGCACCGAATTGCAGGAGACCTGTCCAGGTCATCATTCTCTTCTTCCCAGTCATCCCACTACTACAAAGTAGAGGAATACGCTGAAGAAATGGAGGTGAGAGAGGAGAGTACCACGGGCTTTGACAAATGAGGACTGGGGACCATGAGCCCTAGCCGGTTTGGCTCTGTGGTTAGAGCATGGGCCCATGGACTGAAGGGTCTCGGGTTTGATTCCAGTCAAGGGCATGCACCTTAGTTGCAGGCTTGATCCTCGCCCTGGTCTGTCTCTCTCACATCGATGTTTCTCTCTGTGTGTATCTTTCCCTCCCTTCCATTCTCTTTCTTTCTTTCTTTTTTTTTTAAAAAAGGAAAATAATATCCTCATGTGAGGAATAACAACAACAAAAAAGCTATGGCCAGCTCAGTGCTTGAACGTTGACCTATGAACCAAGAAATCCTGGTTTGATTCCTGGTCAGGGCACATGCCCTGGTTGTGGGCTCCATACACAATAGGGGGCATACAGGAGGCAGCCAATCAATGAGTCTCATCACTGATGTTTCTATCTCTATCCTTCTTCCTATCTGAAATCAAATTTTAGCCTTAGCCAGTTTGGCTCAGTGGATAGAGCATCATCCTTCAGACTGAAGGGTTCCAGGTTCAATTCTGGTCAAGGGCACATATCACCGTTGCAGGCTCAATGCCTGGCCCTGGTCAGGGCGTGTGTGGGAGGCAACCAATCCATGTGTCTCTCTTACATCAATGTTTCTCTCTCTCTGTCTCTCCCCCTCCTTTCCACTCTCTCTAAAAATCAGTGGAAAAATATCCTCCGGTGAGGATTAAAAAAAAAATAATAAAAGCATAATAAAAATGTTAAAAAAAAGAGCCTGGGACCATGACAAGTTCAGTGGAGAAAAAGGGGAGAATGAAGATGATGAGAGTGGGACAGAGAACTGAGCAGAGAAAGACAGGAGCCCCTACCCCGGGGAGAGAGGTGCTGGGAAGATGGCTGATGAACTAAAGAGAGGAGCCCCAAGAAGATTCTGAAAATCTTCCCACCTTCCACCAGCCATGAGGCATCCTACTATAGCTGAAAGCATCCCTGGTGCAGTGTCCCACTGGAAGAAGCGGCCGGCCTTGGAGCCTGGGGTCTTGAGCAGAACACAGCACATTTGAGCTTTAGCTGTGTTACTCATTTGTTGTTGGTGTGTGTGGTGGGGTCTAGGGTAGGGAGGGGAGAGCAATACTTAGATTTTGGTTTGTTCCCTCTTAGAAACCAGTTTTGTTCTTAATTTAATATCATTTGGAATTAAGAGGACTACTTTGATGATTTTTAATTTCTTCTCCCTTTTCCTGGCTTTTTAAAGCCCTCCTCTTTCTTCTTTTTTTAGGCATATGTAGTAACATTAGCAGAAAGATTCAGTTTGGACAACTTTGATTCTTAAGAAAGAAAACAAAGCATGTGAATAAACATTGAAGTGTTATAATTAAAACAAATTAAATTAGCTTCAATAAAAAATATTTTTCTAGATCATGCAAACTTGAAAAACAGTAGGGTTAGTTTTTATTATTTCTTAATTTATATAAGCACCTAATTCCTTTAAGCCAATTAAATAGAGCTCTTTATAAACCGGCTTTAGAAATATCCTCTGGAGGCAGACAATAATATTAGCAAAATTAATTAATTTATAAATAATAGTTAGAATAAGCTTATCTGCTCTGATGGTTAACTAAGGCTTTTTATTATTTGTGGAGGAGACTTAAGATTTGCATTTGTCCCTGACAAATAAGGGAACTGGGAAGATTTTAAGGAAACTGGACTAGATTCTTGGTGATGAAGCCTTTCTAGCAGTTTGTACTTTTTTTTACAAATGGATTTTTAGAGAGAGAGAAACATCAATATGTTGTTCTATCCATTCATGCACTCATGGGTTGATTCTTGTATGTGCCATGACCAGGGATCAAAACCTCAACCTTGGCGTATGGTGAAGACACTCCAACCAACTGAGCGATCCGGCCAGTGCTGTAGTTTCCTTTAAATACTTCTTTTTCCCCTTTATTTTTTGTGGGTTCAGGTTTTCCTGGTTGAGTTCGTTGGGTTCATTCTCAGGAAATTGTGGGATGTTATCTTCTGAGGTGTTTACATTTTAAAGACATGGTAAAATTTATAACGTCAAGGGAGAGAGGAAATGTGAAAGGGTTTTTTCCCCCCTTCTAGGAGTTTAAGGTAATTGCTGTTTCAAATTTCCTTCCTTTAGGTACAAAATAATTGTACTCCTAATGTCCTGAATTTTATATCTGCAAATGTCTGAAGGTACATAGTAAGGGGTCTGAGTGGACTTTGATTTTTGTTTTAATGTCTGTCCTTTCATTTTATTAAGGGAGTCTTATTGGCTAGCCATTATATCAATATGAGAGCTCTCTAAATTTCTCAATTTAGAAGTTTCTCCAATTAATCTCAATAGTGATTTAAGTCAATAAGCCTTTTATGGCTTCACCAAAGCACAAGATCTGGAAAATTTACTCCTAGAGTTAACCGAAGAATTATAGGGGCCCTGTCTTTTTATTTTTTTAAACAGCAGTTCTGAAACACAGGAAATCATATATTTTACCCCCTTTGAACAGAATTGAGTTTTAGATTTTCTAAACTTATTCGGCTGGCCACCAGGTGCATATGCATCTTCTAGCTGGCAGAGAAAAGTAGACATATGAAAACAATGACCATCTCTGGGAGGAAAAGGTCAGTAGAAACAAGAATACTAAAACTAAGTTTTTACCAAAATTCCTATGTCCAAGGAACTAGTTCCACAAATATTTTCTCCTGCTAATCTAAATTTAGAAAGAGAAAAATTTAAAATAATTTTCTTTTATTTAAATGAGACTCACAGGTTTTAGGAGGCTGACAAGGTAAGATTAAAAAAAAAAAAAAAAAAGCTTACCTGCTTCTAGCTCTATTGTCAGACACCCAGGACCTCTTAGCTGCAGTTGTCTCAGGATAAACATCCAAGAGTGATGTTCTCCTAGCTGGCCTGCCAAAACCACTGGGCAGGCAGAGATTTCCTCCCCACCCCAACCCTTCTTTAGTTATTATGGCTGGACTAGTAATACAATAATATTGACACACAACAAGATTAGCAAGAGAAAAAACAACAACTTAGTACCTGAGCACTAAAGAATCATAACACAATGCTCAGATCATAAAATGAGGCCCAAAGAAATGATAGAACCAGGCACCTTTTAATACTCTTTAGAAAAAGAGACAATAAATTTGTGAAAAATTGACAGCACAAAGAAAATTAGTGCTCACTGGAGAGGAATCTAAGCAGGGTTTAGGTATTCATTAATGAGAAATTTAAACAAAGTAAATTAGAAACGAGGAAATAAGAGTTAATTATACAGACTTTTTGGCTCTGAGTTGTTTAACTCCAGCAATAGGGGTGTCTTCTAGGTGCAGGAAGGATACCTTTCACAGGGGAGATTTATTTCCTTCATTCAAGGATACAAGGGAGGGTCACTGGCTGGTGGTCCACTAACTTTAAATCAAAGTAATCAATATGCCACTGTGGGATATTTTGGGATATATTTGAGCCAGTCTTGGGCCCCAACATATCCTTCTCTTCCTATTTTATTAATGTATTTCTTTTCAGTAATGGAGTTGAATTTTCAGTATGGAAATGATGTCTTTTTTTCTTTGACCTGTTAAAATGATCAGTTATCATCACTACACATCCAGCTTTATATCTCTGGGAAAAACTCTACTTGATTATGGGGTATTATTATTTTGTCAGATTTGATTTAACAGTTTAAGATGTTTGTAACTATATTAATAAGTAAGACTGATATATAGTTCTAATTTTTAGTACTGTGTCAGGTTTGATACCATCTTTACAGCGGGTCCCTAGACTTATAAATTTTCCCTTTTCCTCTCTCTGTAAAAATTTATATAGGGTAGGAATTACCTGTTCCTTGAAGACTTGAATAAATAGCCTGTGAAACTATCCAGCCCTTTGGGAATGGGAGGGGAGGATAGATCTTTGGCAATTAAAAAATATGTTCTTATTGATTTTAGAGGGAGAGGGATAGAGAGATAGAAACATCAATGACAGAACATCAATCAGCTGCCTCTTATGTACCTCCTACTGGGGATCAAGCCAGAAACCCAGGCATGTGCCCTGAGTGGGAATCCAGCCAGTGACCTCTTGGTTCAGGGGTCCACCCCTATATATTCCCTTCCCTATGGATAGCATACCATACAAACTGTTCTGTACATTGCTTTTTATATATTTAAAATATTTTTCTTCAAAAATTGTCTTAATTAAATTCCCTACTTCCTTTTTGAATGAATTTTGATTATTTTTCTAGGAAACTGCTTGTTTTGTCAATATTTTCCAGTTGTTAACATGGAGTTGTACATTATATTATCCTACAATTTAGAACTAGTAAAGTTCTCTATAAATATTGGCCTAAATGTTAATCCCAATTCCATCACTTACAATGTTTCTAAGTAATTCTGGGTAAATCATGAGAGTCCTGCTATACTGTAAACGTTCCTAGCCTAACAGAGGGTAATAACTGTAAGTGTATTGAAGAATACTGAGTTAGTCTGGAAAGTCTGTGACATATATTTGCAACTGCAAACATAAAATAATTCATATTTTAGCAGCTCAGCGCTATGCCACCTCCTTCCTTCACAACCTTCCATCCAGAGATCTTTCTTCATAGCATATTACCTCACAACCAAACTGTACCCTATTAGTTAAAGGAGGAAAAGTGGCATTTTTAGTCTGAAACAATGCCTATGTAACCTGAATAATGACTACCTCAACTATTGTTTTATGGCCTGTTCTTTTCTTCTCTCAGCATCAAGGCCATCTAGAAAAGAGTGGCAAAGAGGCCAAGGGATGAGGTTAGGTGGCAGAAGTTGGGGCTTTCAGTTAGGAAGAGATAACTAATTTTGGAGGTTGGCAAGGAAATGGAAGAGGTTATTAATGGCTCCAAGGAAGTGGGAAGGGACTTGATAATCCGATAAGTGGTGAAAATCAGGAGGGGTGTGGGTGTGACATTCAGGGCTGGGTGCTGTGGTAGGGGTAGAATACGTGTGGGAGGCTGAATCTGGGACATTGTACATAATATTCTATTGTAATTTAAAAAGGTATCATAATTACTGGTCTAAACTTTCAAAACACTGCCATCAGTATTTGCACAAGTACTGAAAATTTCTTGGTTGGAAGGAGAATTATAATATTTGAACAAAACAAAACAATTCCATTAGTTTAGGAACTTCATCCTAAACCACTTTCCAGATTCTTTCTCCATAAATTTGCTACTTGGGGGTTTCCCTGCATTGCCGATCCAAAAATATAAAGTACTTCATTTTACACCCATCTCCTACCCTGTGTTTTAAGAGCTGAAAACTGGTATTCACATCCCCAAAGGGCAGTACACCGAATGTATTGCCACATTTTAGCCTGGGGTTCAGGTGAATTGGAGTCATAAACATTAGAAAAACCCGTGATGAGGTTGGGACGTGCAGGGTTTTAAAAAGTTATTCTTACAATAATCACCCTCTTTTAGGCCTTGAACATATTAAGTATTTGCCCTAAATCGCTTAGCAACTTTAGAAGTTGTAGTGGGGTTAAATTTTTGGCCAATGTCTATAGAGAAGCTCCCCCCTCTCCTCAAAGTGGGTAAGGGAGAAAAGTAATCTTGGAGGTCGGTGTGGAGCCAGTATACAAGTTTATAAAATTCGAGGATGTGGGAGGAGCGGGATGAGAAGCGCAGGGAATAGGCAGGGCAGGGACAACAGCCACGGGAGCAGTAGGTTAGGGAGGGCTTGGTCCCTTTGTTCAGGAGCCAGGAAACGCCTTTTGTGTGTGTGTGTGTGTGTGTGTGTGTGTGTGTGTGTGTGTGTGTGTGTGTGTTTGGCGGCTGGGCGGGGCAGGCTTGTGTGTGTGTGTGTGTGTGTGTGTGTGTGTGTGTGTGTTTGGCGGCTGGGCGGGGCAGCTTGTTCCGTGAGGTGCTGCGCTGAGGGGATGGCGCTGAGCCTACTCCTGAGAGCGGAGGCCGGTTCACGGGCCGGGGGAGGGAACGCAGTCCAGGTCCCGAGAACCAGGGAGCGATCAGAGAATCGGGCTTGAGTGTGGAAGGGTTAACCTGTCTGGCGGGCCCCGTGACCCCAAAGAAGCAAGCGAGGAGACCGGAACCTCTTCCCAACACCCAGTGCCAGGCCCTTTCGGTGACGCGGCTGTCGCGCGACGACGCGCAGATGAGCTGCGGCTTCCACGTCTTAGGTTCCGCAAAGGCCTGTGGGAGCGACCCGGGAGCAGGAGGGCCAAGATGGCGGAGGCGGCAGAGTCTCCTGGAGACCCGCGTACAACATCGCCCAGGCCCCTGGTGAGCTGGGGATCTGCGACCGAAGGGACCGAGGGTGAGGCAGAGTGTCCCTCAATGAAGGCGGGTGACGGGCTCATGGCCTGAGAGAGCCGGAACCCCTTTCTCTCCGCAGGCCCTCCCAGTACCCATTGCCAGTCCCAGCACTGCACCTGTTCTTGGGGCTAACCGCTTCGCCCCCTGCCCTCCTTGTTCTTTCCAAGCCTTCTCGTGAAACTCCCATTCACTTTCCTTTCTCATACTCTCAAGGCTTGTCCTCGACACCTACATTGTGTTAAATGCGGAACTTTAGCTGATTTCTTAAGTATCTTTGCTTCTGCCTCCCCCTAATTTTATCAAGACCTGCCACTAGTCCGTGTTAGAGTAGCAGCATTCTGGAGTTAATGAGAGATTGCAGCGTGGTAACTTGGTTATTGATTTGTTCAGTGACCCAAATAGTCTTGGTTTAATCCCTGCCCTCCCTGTCGCAGCTCCGTGCAGTCCTGTTCATGATGCTCTCTTGCTCCTGGGGCTGTTTGAACAGTGGACAGTATTTTTATTGCACGTAAAAGCCCAAAGCCGGGACAGGTATTTAATAACACAGCTTTTGGAGTTAAACTTACTCGACTGGAATCACCCACTCTGCTGCTTGTGTGAATTTGGGCTAGTCATTTCACAGAGAGCATTTCTTCGTCTGTAAAGTGGAGATAAAAATATGTACCTCAAATAATTTTTAGGAAGATGAAATTACATAATTTATGTAAAGTGTCTAATACAATCATTGCCATGAACTGAGGAGTGTAATTAACTCAACATTCTGCCCTTAGGTCCCTTATCCTCAATAGGGTTCAGTTGTCTCCAAAACAGTGTTTAGTTACATAGCAGTTGCTCAATAAATGGTACATCCCAATACCTTTGTTTTAAATTGGCAGCATAGTAGAGGACTGCACTTGGAGTCAGGTGAAATTCATTCTAGTCCTGCTTACTAGCTCTATTTGTTCATCTCTTCATTCATTCAACAGATGTTTATTGAATATCTATTATGTTCCAGGCACTCTTAGACACTGGGAATACAGCAATGAAAGAGAGTGAGTAGGCCCAAGTTCTCATGAAACATTTGTGACCTTGAGGAAATCACTCTGAACTCATTTCCTTATTTGGAAAAAGGGGATAGTAACTCATTGCACAATTAGAATACTAAATAAACTAATATACACATATTGCCTGGGGTGACATAGTTACAGGTGTCTAGCTGTTTTTAGTTCCTTTAATTTAAACTACTCTACAATTAATTGTGGTTCTGGTTACTCATTACTCAGTATCCAATCCACTTGAACATATTAGGTCTAGAACATACTCAGTAATGTTTATTCAACTCCTACAATGTACTGTGCTAGTTGCAAATGGCCTTCTCTTTTGGTGCTTATATTCTAATTTGTAGGGATAAGACAAATGTACAATATTAAAATAAGGTAGAAAATATTAACAAAATTTAAAAGAAGATGCTATCATGTCTAGTTGGAGTGATGAAGCAAGCTACACGATGCAGTTATATTTGAGTGGGCCTCAAAGGATGGGTAAGATTTGAAATTCCAGGTGAGCATAATAGTTACCAGTGACTGAGTACCCGCTACATGCCAGGATTGTGCTAAACATCCTCTGCATATTTTCTAAACTTCACAGAAACCATTTCAATTAGATGATTTTTAAAACTGTGTTTTACTTGCAGATGAGATGGGATTCAGAGAGGTTTGATAATTTTCCTAGGGTCTCACCAGCAGTTAGTGGTCAGGCCTGAAATTTGGACCTAGGTGCTTCTGAAACCCAGGTGATTTCCAGTAGTACTACACAAACTCTTATTGCAAAGGTACAGAGGTTGGAAAGAACTAATGTACTTCTAGAAAAACAGAAAGATCACTTTGGCTGAAGCACAGGCAAGTATTAGGAGGTAAGCCCTAAAAGATAAGGCTACTGAATTAGAGAGGCAGTACGGAACAGTGGTTAGGAATGTGAGCTCTGGGGTCAAATTGCCTAGGTATGATTCTAAGCTCAGTCATTTAACTAGCTGTGGGATATTGGGGAAATTTCCAAACCCCCTCCATGCCCCAGTTTCCCATCTGTAAAATGGAGATACAGTAATACTTAGGTAATAGGGGTTTTAGGTGAATTAAATGATTTAACACATGTAAAACACTTGCTAGACTGCTTGGCACACAATAAGTATGCAATAAGTATTATTGACTACTAAGATGGGAGGTTTAATAGGCAGTGAGAAGCCATTGGAAGCTTTTGAGGAGGAAACTGTTTAAAATCATGAATTTGACAACATAGAGGAAGAGTTACCATGGGGAATTTCTGGAATCTAGGAGACCAGCAGAACTGTTGCAGAATCCTTGAGGGTTTTCAGTGCTTGGGAGGGAGTGTCTTAGATATATCAGTTTTGCAAACTTTAGTGTGCATAGCAATCATCTGGGGAATCATGTTAAATTGTGGATTCTGATTCAGTAGGTCCAGGATGAGGCCTGAGTTTCTGCATTCTAAAAGCTCCCAGGTGATGGTGCTGCTGCTGCTCCTGCTCCCGCTCCCAATAACATTTTGAAAAGCAAGACAGTGGGCATATGGGAGGATAGGAGGAGGAGGAGGACCCTAAAAGTTGATTAATTCACTTTTACTAGTATACATGTTTGAGATATTGGCAGGCCATCCAGTAAATATCCAGCAGGCAGTTGGTCTCTCAAATCCGAATTTCAGGACTAAGAAGAGCTCTGGGCTAGAGATGTTAATTTATGAGCCATTTGCATAGAGTTGGAAAGATAGAATCTTGGTTAATGCCTATCTCTTGCCTGTATATTTAGGGAGCAGGAAAAAGAGCTATAATAATGGCTGTAGCTTGGGGTCTGTAAGGAAGCTGGTCCTAGGTGAAGGGGCTGACTAGAGACCATGCCACTTACCATTCCCTCCCCACTTCTTGGAATCAGGCCTCTTGGACTGAGCTGGTTCCTGCTTGATGCTGCCCCCACCCCATCCTTGTTGATTCCTTTCTCTCTCCAGGATTTTAGTCCTTAGTATAATCCATTTGTTCCCAGCCACTTTCTAAAAGCTTCAGTTCCTGCATTTACTATGTGTTTTTGGCCCTGCCTCTACCTGCTATCCTTACTGGCCCAAGCCAGGCTGCAAAGTGATCATGTATGTTTCTGTGCATACATGTACATACTGTGCATGAGCCTGCCTGCACAGGGGTAAGGGGAAGGACATGGGGTCCAAGCCACTTTTCATTCCCACTGAGGGGAGGTCAGGGAGTAGGATCCACTAACTGAGGGCCTGCAAATCCTGTTTGTCTTATCTGGGACTGGACAGCCACAAATCCTGGCTCAGCTCAATGAACAATGTCACTAATTCTCTTGGGAAGAGTTATTGAGGAAGGGTTGGGGTGGAGGATAGGGTGAGAATCACATTGCACTTTAGTGACTGAAGTGACTTCTGAAACCAGTAGTCACAAGACTGTCCTCACTTTAGACACCAGCCACAGCTTCAGAGGTTCCCAGGACCATCCTCACTTCTGACCTACTGGCTATAAATTCAGGGTTCCCTTGATCCCCTCAAGCTCCATAATTCACTAGAATGACTCACAGAACTCAGGAAAGCACTATATTTAAATTACAGTTTTATTTTAGCAAAAGGATACAGTTCAACCAACAAAAGAGAGAGATGCATAGGGTGAGGTCTCAGAGGGCCCTTAACACAAAGCTTCCTTGTCTTCTCCCTGGGCAGTCAGGAACTTGTTATCCTGCTGATACATCAAAGTGTGACAACATGCAGAATGTTGCCCACTAGGGAAGCTCACCAATGTATCTAGAGTTTTTATTAGGGTTTCATTATGTAGGCATGATTGACTGGATTATTGGCTCCTCTCCTCACTAGAGACCAGGTTTATGACACATTCAAAGCCCCAACCCTCTAAACCTGTGTTTGGTCTTTCTGGACTGCTTAGTCCCCATACTGAGTCATTTCATTAGCATAAAGTATCTAGGGGCCTACCATGAATAACAAAAATACTATCATTTTGGAAATTCCAAGGGTTTAGAGCAGTGGTTCTCAACCTTTCTAATGCCGTGACCCTTGAATACAGTTCCTCATGTTGTGGTGACCCCCAACCATAAAATTATTTCTACAGCAGCGGTTCTCAACCTGTGGGTCACGACAGGCTAGCAGGGTTGCCTAAGACCATCAGAAAACACAGATATTTACATTACGATTCATAACGGTAGCAAAATTACAGTTATGAAGTAGCAACGAAAATAATTTTATGGTTGGGGTCACCACAACATGAGGAACTATATTAAAGGGTTGTGGCATTAGAAAGGTTGAGAACCACTGGTTTAGAGGCTACCTCCCAGGAACAGGAGACAAAAGCTAGCCAAATTTTTTATTATACAACAGTGACAGAACTGGAAATGACTCCCTGGGAATCTCGAGCTTGAGCCAACTTTTATCTATCCCCTGTTATGATTCTGTTGAGTGCTTTACATGTATTAATATATTTCTTTGTCTCAACAACCCTGTGATGATGGCATCATTATTTCAGTTTTATAAATGAGGAAATTGAGGCACAGAGAGGTTAAGGAATCTCAGTGTCACACAGGTAGTAAATGATGGAGCTGGGATTTGAACCCAGACTTTCTGGCTCCAGGAGCCTGCACTCTTAAGCAAAACTCTCCAAATACAATATGTTGAACATTGACAATGTGCTAGATGTTATGCAGGTGTTATCTAATTCTTATAGCAGTGTTTCCAGGTGAGGGAAGAGCCCTGTTTATCTTCAAAGCCCATTCCTTCTGCACTGCCCTGCCTCCCTAGCATTAGCAGGCATCAAGAAAACTCAAAACAAGCAATCCTGGAACTTGAAAGGGTAGTATCATAGTAGTGAAGAAAGAATATGGGTTCAGAAAGGGGGTGGTTTTTTTAAAAAAAAAAAGAAAGAAAGAAAGAAAGGGGGTGGTTTACCATTAAGGGCTGCAGAATATTCAAAGAGGGTGAAACTAAGAAAGGATCCCTTATTTCTTGTTTATGAGGTCACTATTAGAGAACAGGGTCATTAAAGTTGTGGAAAAGCCAGTGGCAGATTACAAAAGATTAAGTGAGTGAGAGAGTGAAGAGCAGTTTGGGAAGAGGAGAGGAAGGAGAGTACTTTGAAGGAATGGCAGAAATAAGGAAGTGATATATTTTTAAACTTTATTGCTGAAGCTTTAATATAATTAAATGAAGTATAATGAGCCCATGTACCTATCAACATTTGGCTATTTTTAAAAAATATTTATTGATTTCAGAGAGGAAGGGAGAAGGAGAGGTAGAAACATCAATGATGAGAGAGAATCATTAATCGGCTGCCTCCTGCACGCCCTCTACTGGGAATCAAGCCTACAACCTAGGCATGTGCCCTGACCCTGAATTGAACCATGATCTCCAGGTTCATACTTCCACGCTCAATCCCTGAGTCACACCGGTGGGGCAACATTCACTATTTTTATTTCATCTATCTCCCTGCCACATTTTTTTCTGTAGTACTGTTTTAAGCTTTTTATTTTGAGCTAATTTTGGACATGCAGAAAAGTCACAAAAATGTAAGAGTTTTATATACCCTTTACCAGCTTCCTCTAATGTTAACTTTGTGTATAACCCCAGTACAATATCAAAACCAAGAAATTAACATTGGTACAACACTATTAACTCCAGAACTTACTCACATTTTACAGTTTTTCTACTAATGTCCTTTTTGGGTTCCAGGATCTTACCCAAGATTCACAATGCTTTAGTTGTTTTCTTCTGTAGTTTCCTTCAATCTGTAATGGTTCTTCAATCTTTCATGATAATTTTTTAAAATATATTTTATTGTTTTTACAGGGAGGAAGGGAGAGGGATAGAGAGCTAGAAACGTCGATGAGAGAGAAACATTGACCAGCTGCCTCCTGCACACCCCCTACTGGGGATGTGCCCGCAACCAAGGTATATGCCCTTGACCGGAATCGAACCTGGGAACTTCCAGTCTGCAGGCCGACGCTCTATCCACTGAGCCAAACCGGTTTCGGCAATTTTTTTTTATTATCGTCTAAAGTTTTACATATGTCTCCTTTTTCCCCGATTGACCCTCCCCCATACCCCTAGCCATTCCCACCCTGAGCAAGCCCCCACTGCCCCAATGTCTATGTCCATTGGTAATGCTAATATGCATGCATACAAGTCCTTTGGTTGCTCTCTAACCCCCCCAACCTCCCCTGCCATTTGTCTCTGGATCTATTTTTGTTCATAAAATTATGTTGATCATTATATCCCACATATGAGTGAGATCATGTGATATTTATCTTTCTCCGACTGGCTTATTTCACTTAGCACAATGCTCTCCAGTTCCATCCATGCCGTTACAAATGGTAAAAGTTCCTTCTTTTTTATAGCGGTGTAGTATTCCATTGTGTAGATGTACCACAGTTTTCTAATCCACTCATCTGATGATGGGCACTTAGGCTGTTTCCAAATCTTAGCTATTGTAAATTGTGCTGCTATGAACATAGGGGTGCATATACATTTTCTGATTGGTGTTTCTGGTTTCTTGGGATATAGTCCTAGAAGTGGGATTACTGGGTCAAATGGGAGTTCTATTTTTAACTTTTTCAGGAAACTCCATACTGTCTTCCACTGAGGCTGCACCAGTCTGCATTCACACCAACAGTGCACGAGGGTTCCTTTTTCTCCACATCCTCTCCAGCACTTGTCGTTTGTTGATTTGTTGATGATAGCCATTCTGACAGGTGTGAGATGGTACCTCATTGTTGTTTTGATTTGCATCTCTTGGATGATTAGTGACTTTGAACATGTTTTCATATGTCTCTCGGCCTTCTGTATGTCTCTTTCGAAAAGTGTCTACTTAGCGCCTTTGCCCATTTTTTAATTGGATCATTTATCTTCCTTTTGTTGTATGAGTTCTCTGTAAATTTTGGAGATTAAACCCTTTTCTGAAATATCATTGGCAAATATGTTCTCCCATGCAGTGGGCTTTCTTGTTTTGTTGATGGTTACTTTGCTGTGCAGAAGTTTTTATTTTGATGTAGTCCCATTTGTTTATTTTCTCCTCAGTCTCCATTGCCCTAGGAACTGTGTCAGTAAAGATATTGCTATGACATATGTCTGCAATTTTGCTGCCTATGGAGTCTTGCAGGATTTTTATGGTTTCCCATCTTCAATGCAAGTCCTTTATCCATTTTGAGTTTATTTTTGTGTATGGTGTAAGTTGGTGATCTAGTTTCATTTTTTTTTTTCATGTATCTGACCAAATTTCCCTGCACCCATTTATTGAAGAGACTGACGTGACACCATTGTATACACTTGCCTCCTTTGTGAACTATTAATTGAGCATAATGGCTTGGGTCGATTTCTTGGTTCTCTGTTCTGTTCCATTGGTCTGTATGTCTGTTCTTGTGCCAGTACCAGGCAGTGTTGAAAACCGTGGCTTGGTAATATAGCTTGATATCTGGTATTGTGATCCTTCCAACTTTGTTCTTTCTCAGGATTGCTGTGGTTATTCAGGGTCTTTTTTTTATTATTATTCCAAAGAAGAATTTTTGGAGAGTTTTTTTCTAGATCTTTGAAATATGCCATTGGGATTTTAATGGGGATTGCATTGGATCTGTATATTGCTTTGGGTAGTATGGACATTTTAATGATGTTGATTCTACCAATCCATGAGCATGGTGTGTTCTTTCATTTGTGTCTTCCTCTATCTCTTTTTTCAGTGTCCTGTAGTTTTCTGAGTAGAGATCTTTTACCTCCTTTGTTAAGTTTATTCCTAGGTATCTTAATTTTTTTCATGCAGTGGTAAATGGGATTGTTTTTTTCTTTTCTCTTCCTGTGAGTTTGTTATTGGTGTATAAAAAGGCCATACATTTCTGGGTGTTAATTTTATATCTTGCTACATTGCCGAATTCATTTATTAGGTCTAGTAGTTTTTTGGCGGAGTCTTTGGGGTTTTCTATGTATAGTATCATGTCATCTGCGAATAAGGACAGTTTTACTTCTTTTCCAATTTGGATGCCTTTTATTTCTTCTTTTATTCTGATCGCTATGGCTAGCACTTCCAGTACTATATTGAACAGGAGTGGTGAAAGTGGGTTTCCCTGTCTTTGTCCCGTTCTTAGGGGAAAGGAGTTTAGTTTTTGCCCATTGAGTATGATGTTGGCTGTAGGTTTGTCATATAAGGCTTTTATTATGTTGAGGTATGATCCCTCTATTCCCACTTTGCTGTTTTTATCAAGAAAGGGTGTTGGATTTTGTCATATGTGTTTTCTGCATCAATTGATATGATTGTGATTTTTGTCTCTATTTGTTTATGTGATGTATCACATTTGTTGATTTGAGGATATTGTACCATCCTTGTATCCCTGGAATAAATCCTACGTTGTCGTGGTGTATGATCTTTCTAATGTAAAGCTGGATCCGATTTGCTAGAATTTTGTTGAGGATTTTCGTATCTATGTTCATCAAGGATATTGGCCTGTAGTTCTCTTTTTGTGTGGCGTCTTTATCTGGTTTTGGAATCAGGGTAATGCTGGCTTCATAGAAAGAGCTTGGAAAGAGTGTGTCCTCCTCTTGAATTTTTTGGAATAATCTGAGGAGGATAGGTTGTAGATCTTCTTTGAATGCTTGGTAGAACACCCCCATAAAGCCATCTGGAACAGGGCTTTTGTTTGCTGGAAGACTTTTGACCAATGCTTAAATTTCTTTGGTGGTTATTGGCCTATTCACGTTTGTGTTTTTTTTATTCTTCCTGATTAAGTTTTGGTAGCTTTTATTTTTCTAAGAATATGTTCATTTCGTCTAGGTTGTCTATTTTGTTGGAATAGAGTTGTTCATAGTATTTTTCAACAATCCTTTGTATTTCTGTGGAATCAGTTGTTACTTCACCTCTTTCATTTCTGATTTTGTTTATTTGGGTCCTCTCTCTTTGCTTCTTGGTGAGCCTGCCTAGAGGTTCATCAATCTTGTTTATCCTTTCAAAGAACCAGCTCTTGGTTTTGTTGATCTTTTGTATTGTATTCTTTTGGTCTCTATGTTGTTTATTTCTCCTGTTATCTTTATTATTTCCTTCCTTCTGCTTATGCTGGGCTTTTCTTATTGCTCTCTTTCTAACTCTGAGTTATAGGGTTAGATCATTTATTACCATTGTTTCTTGTTTTTTGAGGTAGGCTGTAGTGCTATGAACTTCCCTCTCAAGACTGCTTTCACTGTGGCCCATAGATTTTGGATTGTTGTGTTCTCGTTGTCGTTCCGTGCCATGATGTTTTTATTTCTTCTTCGATCTCTTTGGTAACCCAATCATTGTTTAATAGCATGCTATTTAGGCTCCAGGTGTTTGATTTTTTTTCATTGTTTTTATTGTAGTTGATTTTATGCCATTGTGGTCTGAGAAGATGCTTGATATGATTTCTATCTTCTTGAATTTGAAGAGACTTTGCCTGTGCCCCAATATGTGGTCTATCTTTGACCCATGTGCACTTGAGAAGAATGTATATTCTGTGGCTTTGAGGTGAAATGTTATGAATATGTCAATTAATTCTAGTGAGTTATTTTGGATTGATATTTCTTTGCTGATTTTTTGTTTAGAAGATTTATCCAGTGGTGTTAGTGGGGAATTAAAGTCCCTTCCTATGACTGTATTGCTGTTGATCGTTCCCTTGATATCTTTCACAAGTTTTTTTATGTATTTGGGTGCTCCTGTATTGGGTGCATATATGTTTACCAGAGTTATATCTTCTTGTTGAATTGCTCCCTTTAGTATTATGAAGTGGCCTTCCTTATATCTTGTTATGGCCTTCACTTTGAATTCTGATTTGTTAGATATAAGTATTGCTACCACAGCTTTTTTTTCATTTACATTTGCCTGAAAAAGCTTTTTCCATCCCTTCACCATCAGTCTGTGTGAGTCCTTTGTTCTGAGGTTGGTCTCCTGTAGACAGCAGATGTCTGGGTCATGTTTTTTTTATCCATTCAGCTACCCTATGTCTTTTGATTGGGGCATTTAATCCATTTACTTTTAAAGTTATTATTGACTAGAGGCCTGGTGCACAAAATTAGTGCTTGCGGGGAGGTGTCCCTCAGCCCAGCCTGCACCCTCTCCAATCTGGGAACCCTCGATGGATGTCCGACTGCCCGTTTAGGCCCAATCCTGGTGGGATTGGTGGGATCGGGCCTAAACGGGCAGTCAGACATCCCTCTCACAATACAGGACTGCTGACTCCCAGCTGCTCACCTGCCTGCCTTCCTGAGTGCCCCTAACCGCTTCTGCCTGCCAGCCTGATCACCCCCTAACCACACCCCTGCCAGCCTGATTGATGCCTAACTGCTCCCCTGCCAGCCTGTTTGCCCCTAACTGCCCTCCCCTGCAGGCCTGGTCACCCCTAACTGCCTTCCCCTGCAGGCTTGGCCCCCCCCCCCAACTGCTCTCCCCTGCAGGCCTGGGTCCCTCCCAACTGCCCTTCCCTGCAGGCCTGGTCACCCCCAAATTCCCTCCTCTGCCGGCCTGGTCACCCCTAACTGCCCTCCCCTGCAGGCTTGATTGCCCCCAACTGCCCTCCCTTGCAGGCCTGGTCCCTCCCAACTGCCCTCCCCTGCTGGCCTGATCGCCCCCAACTACCCTCCCTTGCAGGCCTGGCCCCTCCCAACTGCCCTCCCCTGCTGGCCATCTTGTGTTGGCCATCTTGTGTCCACATGGGGGCAGGATCTTTGACCACATGGGGGCAGCCATCTTGTGTGTTGGAGTGATGGTGAATCTGCATATTACTCTTTTATTAGATAGGATAGAGGCCTGGTGCATGGGTGGGGGCCAACTGGTTTGCACCGAAAGATGTCCCGGATTAGGGTGGGGGTTCCCTTGGGGCGTGGGGCGGCCTGGGCGAAGGGCTCGTGGTGTTTTGCAGGCCGGCCACACCCCCCGACGACCCAAACGGAGGCCCTGGTATCTGGGATTTATCTTCTACAATTGAAACTTTGTAGCCTGGAGCAGAGCCAAGCCTCCTGCTCATTCCGTGGCCACAGCCATTTCTGTTGGGATTTATTTATTTTTTATAATTGAAACTTTGTAGCCTTAAGTGGAGGCCAAGGCAGGCCAGAGCAGGCGGAAAGCTTGGCTTCCTCCATTGCTGGGGGCAACCCTAGCCTCCTGCTCTCTCCAGCTCCGTGGCTGCCGCCATTTATGTTGGGATTTATTTATCTTCTATGATTGAAACTTTGTAGCCTTGAGTGGAGGCCTGGGCCTGCCAGGGTGTGTGGAAAACTTGGCTTCCTCCATCGCCAAGGAAACCCAAGCCTCCCTCCTGCTTGCTCCATGGCCACAGCCATCTTGGTTGGGGTTATTTTGCATACACACTCCTGATTGGCTGGTGGGCGTGGCTGGTGGGTGTAGCAAAGTGATGGTTAATTTGCATATTACTCTTTTATTAGATAGGAATAGTACTTGTTTGTTGCCATTTTTATTCTTTATGCCTGTGTTCCTTCATCCTTCCTGTTTCTTCTTTTTACAGGAGACCTGTTAGTATTTCTTGCATTGCTGGTTTGGTGGGTATAAACTCCCTTAGCCCTTTTTTTTTTTTTTTTTTTTTGTCTGTGAAGCTCCTGATTTCACCCTCAACTTTGATTGATAACCTTGCTGGGTACAGTATTCTTGGATTTAGACCCTTGCTTTGCATGACTTTGTATATTTCATTCCATTCCCTTCTGGCCTGATGTGTTTCTGTTGAGAAATCAGTTGATAGTCTGATGGGAGATTTCTTGTAGTTAACTTTGTTTCTCTCCTGCAGCCTCTAAGTTTCTTACTTTGTCATTGGTGTTTGCCAGTAAATTATGATGTGTTTTGGTGTCGGTCTTTTGGGGTTCATCTTGTTTGGGACTCTGTGAGCTTTTTGGATTGTGTGAGTTTTATCTTCCCAATATCAGGAAAGTTTTCTGACATTTTTAAAAACAGGTTTTCTATTCTTTGCTGAGTTTCCTCTCCATCTGGCACGCCTATTATGTGGATGTTGTTTAATTTCATGTGGTCCCAAAGGTCCCTTAGGCTCTCCTCCTGTTTTTTAAGTTTTTTTTTTTCCAGTTGCTTCTCTGCTTGGGTATTTTTTCCTACCTTGTCTTCTAGCTCACTGATGTGGTCCTTTGCCTCTTCTAGTTTACTGTTGATGCCTTCTATTGTGTTCTTTATTGCAACGATATCATTCTTCAATTTTTCTTAGTTCTTCTTCATTTCCTTTGATTTTTACAGATATTGTTGAATTTGTCTTCCATCCTTTTCAGCATCTTTATGGCCATTGCTCTGAATTCTTTCTCTGACATAAGGCTTGTTTCTATTTTGTTTACTTCCTTATTTTTTAAAAAAAACACAAACTTTATTGTTCAGATTATTACAATTGTTCCTCTCCCCCCCCCTCATAGCTCCCCTCCACCCGGTTCCCACCCCACTCTCTGCCCTTACCCCTGCTACTGTCCTCATCCAAAGGTGTACGATTTTTGTCCAGTCTCTTCCCGCACCCTCCACACCCCTTTCCTCCCGAGAATTGTCAGTCCACGCCCTTTCTATGTCCCTGATTCTATTATAGTCACCAGTTTATTCTGTTCTTCAGAGTTTTTATTCACTTGATTTTTAGATTCACTTGTTGACAGATATGTATTTGTTGTTTGTAATTTTTATCTTTACCTTTTTCTTCTTCTTCCTCTTCTTAAAGAATACCTTTCAGCATTTCATATAATACTGGATTGGCGGTGATGAACTCCTTTAGCTTTTTCTTATATTTGAAGGTCTTTATCTGATCTTCAATTCTGAATGATAGCTTTGCTGGGTAAAGAAACTTGGTTGTAGGTTCTTGCTATTCATCACTTTGAATATTTCTTGCCACTCCCTTCTGGCCTGCATAGTTTCTGTTGACAGTCATATGGGTGCTCCCTTGTAGGTAACTAACTGTTTTTCTCTTGCTGCTTTTAATATTCTCTGTTTGTCTTTTGCTCTTGGCATTTTAATTATGATGTGTTTTGGTGTGGTCCTCTTTGGATTCCTTTTGTTTGGGGTTCTGTGCGCTTCCTGGACTTGTAAGTCTATTTCTTTCACCAGGTAGTGAAATTTTTCTGTCATTATTTCTTTAAATAGATTTTCAGTATCTTGCTCTCTCTCTTCTTCTGGCACCCCAATAATTCAGATGTTGGTATGCTTGAAGTTGTCCCAGAGGCTCCTTACACTATCTTCATATTTTTGGATTCTTTTTTCTTTTTGCTTTTCCGGTTGCATGTTTTTTGCTTCTTCATATTTCAGATTTTTGACTTGATTCTTGCGTTTCTCTAGTCTGCTGTTGGATCTCTGTATATTATTCTTTATTTCAGTCAGTGTTTGCTTAATTTCTAGTTGGTCCTTTTTCATATCCTCAAGGGTCTCACTAAATTTATCAGCGATTTCTAGAAAATTCTCAAAAAACCTTATAACTGAGAAAAACCTTTTGAACTCTATATCCAATCATTTGCTTTCCTCCATTTCTTTTATTTGTGATCTGTTTCTTTGTCTCCACATTTTGGCTGCTTCCCTGTGTTGACAGAGTGGCTTTGTGTGCTAGGTGTCCTATGTGTCCCAGTGGGTCGGCCTCCCAGTTACCTGAGGTGGACACTCTTGGTGCACCCCTTTGTGGGCTGTGTGCACATTTTGTTGTAGTTAAGCCTTGATTGTTGTTGGTATCACTGGGAGGAATTGACCTCCAGGCCAATTGGCTGTGAGGATCAGCTGTGTCTACGCTGGGAGAACTTCTGTGCTGGAGACACCCTTATGGGGCAAGACTTGCTTCAGTGGGGCTTTGGTGCTCACTGAGTCTGCCCCCTGAGTGTGTCCCTTATGGATCTGAGGCGTTGTAATCTGGATGGTCCCACTCTGACCACTGGGTACACTGGCTCTTGGATCTCTAAGGAGGTGCTAATTTAGCCTCTGCCTGAGGCCACCCAGCAGGAGCTACAGAGAGATCTGCAGATTCCTCTTCTTTGTTTGGTGTTTGGAGGTGCCCAGATGAGGCCCAGCTGTGAAGCAATGCAAGCTGCTGTGGGGCCTTGGCCCTTCTTTTGGATGTTCTCTGTCTCTCTGACCCAGGCACAGTTTGTGAGGTAATTTTAGAATGCAAAGGGCCAGGCCATTCATATGCAAAGGTCTCTGCACACAGCTTGGGTGGGGCGGCGTCTCAGGGAATCAACAGGGTGGAGCAAACAGCTATGGCTGATCCTCCGCCCTGCTCTAAGAGGCCCCAGTCTCAGTGTCCCGTGGTAATCGCTGCAAGCACCTCTGAGAGAAAGCCACCCTTGAGTTCCACCCGATGCCAGACAGTCCAGTTTCTCGCCATATGAGTCTGGGTCCACAGAGTCTCGCCCGGAACTGGAGTTCAGAGCAGTAGGGAGCTTTTGTCTCCCTCCCAATTGAAAAAGACCACCACGTACTCAGTTGCCAGCCCTTTCCGCGGGCATGCCTCTGTACCTCTGCACTTTACTTCCGTACCTCCTCTGAGTCTCAGTGTGCTTTTCTCTTTCCTTCTAGTTGTAGAATTTGCACTCAGCCAGCCTTCCTGTGGTTCTGGATGATGTCCGTTTTGTCTTTTAGTTGTAGTTTTGATGTGGTTGTGCGAGGCAGCAATTTCAGGTGTTTACCTATGCCGACATCTTGGTTTCTGTTCGTTTACTTCCTTATCTGGTGATTCCTCCTTTTCTTTCGTATGGGGGCTGTTTCTTTGTCTCCCCCTGTTCGCTCTTCTCAGGATGTCTGGTTTTGTAACTCTGTCTCTCCTGCGTCTACTTAAAGGCACAAAATACGACATGAGAAGACACAACACAGGACACCAAACACAAATGTACTCATGATACCAGTAACCCCAAATAAAGGTGACCACCAGAGAAAAAATTATTAGGGGAGTGAAAAGAGTGAAGAAATGATATTGAGAAAAGGAAAAAAAATGTAAGAGAGAAAAGAAAAAAGAATGCGGAAAAAATATGCATATGGGGAGAAAACTCCAAAAAACCAACAAGTAATCCAAAAATTGCAAACAACAAACAACTAATCAAAAAAATGGAAACAACAAACTCCCAAACAACAAACATCCAGATGAATCTGATGAGGCAGAGCTTATTTCTAGAAGGTAAGGTCAAGGAATTGAATGAATGGAGAAATGGCCATGGTTCAGTATAGAGGAGGTAGAAAGAGAATGAGTGTATAAGAAGAAAAGTAAAAAAAAAAATTACAAAAAAAGAAAATAAAGGAAAAGAATATATATATGTTAAAAAAAATATAAAAGAAAAATATATACACTGAGTGGTCAGATTATTATGATCTCTGAACGCATAATAATCTGGCTACTCAGTACAATGTGTGTGTGTGTGTGTGTGTGTGTGTGTGTGTGTGTGTATGTGTGTGTGTGTGTGTGTGTGTGTGTATATATATATATATATATATATATATATATATATATATATTATAGGCCCAGTGCATGAATTAGTGCATGGGTGGGGTCTGGCCAGCCTGGCCAGGGGGAGGGGACATGGGCGGTTGGCCAGGCTGCCTGCTGGTTGAACTCCTGGTCGAGGTGACAATTGCATATTAGCATTTTATTATATAGGATATACACTGAGTGGCCAGATTATTATGCATTCAGAGATCATAATAATCTGGCCACTCAGTATATATATATGTCTATCTATCTGTCTATCTATCTATCTAGATAGATAGATAGATAGATATAAATTCCTTTCCCTTTATTCTATCTATGTATTCATCTATGCATCTATGTTGGTCAAAGAATAGAGAGTAGATAGGCCTGAGTTCGTGATTGAAACTTATTAGGCTATTAGTAGAAAACAAGAACAAGCGAGGAGAGTAAAAACAGCAAGAAAAAAACACACAGAAAAACAACCAAACTAACAGTCAAACGAACAACAACAAGACAGAAAGAAAGAAACGGAAAGAAAAGGAAAAAAATTGGGGTAATGAAGAAAGAGAAGAGAAAAGTGTGCATGGACTTGGAGCAGGGGAGAGGAAATTAGATATATGAGTAAGATCAATTTTTAATGGAGTTAAAAGAAACAATAGAGAAAAAGTAAAGCAGAATAGTGTAAGAGAAATAGGACAAAAAAGGGGAAAAGTGAGGAAGAGTGTTGGCATAAAGGAAAAAATTGAGGTAGAGTAAAATAATGCAAAAATATAAATAGAATGTAGAACACGAATCCAACAATAAAATAAAGTAAAATAAAATAAAGAAAATTAAAATAAAACTTTGAAAAAAGGTAAAATAATAGTAATAATAAAAATAAAAAATAAAAATATAAAAATGAAATAAAGTGTGAAAAAAATTCATTTCTTAAGTAAAAGATAAAAAATAAAGAAGTGAAGTAGTGAAGGTCATTCACTTCAGTGGAGCTTCAGTGATCCATGGGGGCTGGTTTAAGACTTCTGTCTACTGTTCTGCCTGGCACATCTGTTTACTGTCAAGTAGTTAGCACAGTGTTGAAGTTCCCTGCGATCCACCGCTCCTCTGGGTCATAAGCCACAAACTTGTTTTCAAGCCGGCGGGATCTCTCTGCTCACTTTGTTTCTCTGCCTGCCTTCAGTTGTATTTACACAAGAGTCAATTTCTGACACAACCCCTGGGTAGCAGTGTTTTTGTATTAGTTTCTGGGATCAAATGGCCCCTCAACCCATTGTTTAGATTCTTCTTTCCCTGTTGCACTTAATACTGGGTAGGAAGGATGGACTGACTCAGAGCTGGTTTCCTGCTTGTCTTTCCTTATTCTTATCCCCAGTTTCCATAAAAACAACTTCCCCCTGCAGTCTTGGTGAGTGTTTTTAATTGGGAGATTCTATATACTGGGCTTAGCAAGCAAAAGCAAGGAAGTAAAAAAGACAAAGGAACCGCGTTGACTTGTGTCTTTCCCCCCCTGGCACTGGGCAGCAGGTATAGAACTTCAGGCTGCCTTTCTGGGCACAGCACAGTCTCCCACAGCTGTAGGCTTAAATCTAGAGTCCCTCTGTGCCAGCAGCCCTGTGGACTCCCTTCCACATTTGAGGGCTACACTGACCCCAAGGGCCGCGGATTTGGTGTAGCGCAGTCTCCCTCTGAGACTCTAGTCCCCGCTGTGCGTGTTTGTCCCTCTAACCTGGATCCCAGATATCACCTCTCTCTAGGTCAGTGGTTCGCAAACTCATTAGTCAACAGAGCCAAATATCAACAGTACAATGATTGAAATTTCTTTTGAGAGCCAAATTTTTTAAACTTCTTCTAATGCCACTTCTTCAAAATAGACTCGCCCAGGCCGTGGTATTTGGTGGAAGAGCCACACTCAAGGGGCCAAAGAGCTGCATGTGGTTTGAGAGCCGCAGTTTGCTGACCATGGCTCTAGGTGATCTCTGACCTTTCTGTTCACGGATTTCCTCACCAGCTGTGTTTAATTTGCCAATTCTGGGTGTTATTCAATTCAGCTGTTCCTTCTATCTGCTCTTTGAGAAGGCGCAAGACCTGTTCACCTATTTGGCCTCCTCCTTGTTTCTCCCCTGGACATACTTTTTAGGTGCCCACAGCAGGGAGGCTGGAGTCTTTGTGTTTGTGGGTTCGCAGCTGAGGCAACTGGTCCCTAGGCGATGTGGTTGTAGGGTCCCAGGAGGTATCCAAGGTCTCCCCGGTTGAAGGTAAGGCTGGGCTTCTGACCACAGCCACTCTCCCCTTCAAGATGGCACGGTCTCTGCGGCAGAGCTGGCTTCTCCGGGACAGATTTCAGCAGCAGTAGAGGCTGCCCATGCAGCAGAGCTGGTCCACCAGTCCCCGACAGTCCTGTTTAATATAACTGTCCCTCACTCACAAATAGAGACACTCCCTGCACATCCACACACTCTCCTTGCACTCTCTCACATACTATCTTGCAGCCTGCAGTCCCGTTGGCCGCCATCTTGGATCCCCCTCATGATCATTTCTGAGTGTTTTAAAACAAATTCCAGACTTAACACGTCACCTAGAAATACTTCAGTATGTTTCTCTAACAGGTAGGGACTTTTCTTCTTCATCTTTTTTTTCTTTTTCATTCTTATCACATATAACAAAACTAATAATTCCTTGCCCTGGCTGGTTTGACTCAGTGATTAGAGCATTGGCCCTTGTACTTAAGGGTGGCAGGTTCAATTCTGATCAAGTACACGTACCTGGGTTGCAGACTTGATCCCCAGTCCTGGTCTGGGCGTGTGCGGGAGGCAGCCAATCGATGTGTCTCTCTCACTTCGATGTTTCTCTCTCTCTGTCTCTCCCCCTGCCTTTCATTCTCTCTAAAAAAAAATTAATAGGAAAAATATCCTCAAGTGAGGATTAGCAACAACAACAAAAACAAAAACCCCATAGCTTTGCACACTGGCAGTATCGTAGTCAATGAGGTTTATATGAGGCGCGCTTATTGCTAATTGAAACAAACAAACAAACAAAAACCCGGCTATTAATTATTATTCCTTAATATCATCTAATCTATGTTCATCTCTCAATTTTCTAAAAAACAAAAATGCTTTTACAGTGTGTCCAAATCAGGATTCAAACAAGTTCAACAAATTGCATTTGGTTAGTGTCTCTTAAGTCTCTTTTAATATGTGTGTTCTTCTCTTTTAAATAATTGATTTGTTTAAATTCAGTCATTTGTCTTGTTGAATTCTCCACTTTCTGTATATGGCCCATTGTATCCTTGTGGTATGTGTAGTGTAGTCCTCTATCCACATATTTCCTGTAAAGTCTTAAGATCTAGAGGCTTTATTATATTTAGGTTCATTCTGGTTGGGGAAGTGGGGCAAAAATTTTTTTAAAAACTTAGATGAGCCCTTAAATTAAGATTGTTTGTTTTTAAACTTTTTATTAAGAAAAATTTCAGACATATACAAAAGTAGAATGGTGAAATGGACCCTCAAGTACATAACTTCAATAATTACCAATTTATGGCAATCTTCTTTCTTCTATATCCTATTCACCTCCCTTCTATACTATGTTTTAAATTGATTTTTGCCGAAAAAGTGGGGGAGGGGAGGGGAGGGGAGAGAGAAAGAAATGTAGATGTGAGAGAGAAACATCAATCAGTTGTCTCCCATATGCACCCTGACGGGATCAAACCCATAACCTAGGTATGTGCCCTAACTGGGAATTTTACCTGCCACCTTTTGGTGTATGGGACAATGCTCCAACCAATTGAGCCACACCAGCCAGGGAGCTTTCTGAATTACTTTGAAGCAAATCTTGGGCATCGATACATTAGTAAATATTTATTTATTTACTTATTTATTATTATTTTTTTTTACATTTTGCCTTCATTACTTATTTATTTACTTATTTATTTTTATTATATTTTTTAATTTAATAAATCTTTATTGTTCAGATTATTACAATTGTTCCTTTTTTTCCCCATAGCTCCCCTCCACCAGGTTCCTACCCCACCCTCTGCCCTTACTTCCCCCCCACTGTCCTCATCCCATAGGTGTATGCTTTTTGTCCAGTCTTTTCCCGAACCCCACACTCCCCTTTTCCTCCAAGAATTGTCAGTCCACTCCCTTTCTATGCCCCTGATTCTATTATATTCACCAGTTAATACTGTTCATCAGATTTTTTATTCCCTTGGTTTTTAGATTTACTTGTTGATAAGTATTTGTTGTTCATAATTTTTATCTTTATCTTTTTCTTCTTCTTCCTCTTCTTAAAGAATACCTTTCAGCATTTCATATAATTCTGGTTTGGCGGTGATGAACTCCTTTAGCTTTTTCTTATCTGTGAAGCTCTTTATCTGATCTTCAATTCTGAATGATAGCTTTGGTGGGTAGAGTAATTTTGGTTGTAGGTTCTTGCTATTCATCACTTTGAATATTTCTTGCCATTCCCGTCTGGCCTGCATAGTTTCTGTTGAGAAATCAGCTGACGATCGTATGGGTGCTCCCTTGTAGATAACTGTTTTTCTCTTGCTGCTTTTAATATTCTCTATTTGTCTTTTGCTCTTGGCATTTTAATTATGATGTGTCTTGGTGTGGTCCTCTTTGGATTCCTTTTGTTTGGGGTTCTCTGCCCTTCCTGGACTTGTAAGTCTATTTCTTTCACCACGTGGGGGAAGTTTTTTGTCATTATTTCTTCAAATAGGTTTTCAATATCTTGCTCTCTCTCTTCTGGCACCCGCATAATTCTGATGTTGGTACGCTTGAAGTTGTCCCAGAGGCTCCTTACAATATTTTCATATTTTTGGATTCTTTTTTATTTTTGCTTTTCCGGTTGAGTGTTTTTTGCTTCTTTGTATTTCAAATCTTTGACTTGATTCTTACGTTTCTCTAGTCTGCTGTTAGATCTCTGTATAATATTTTTTATTTCAGTCAGTGTATACTTAATTTCTAGTTGTTCCTTATTCATATCCTCGAGGGTCTCACTAAATTTATCGGCAGTTTTTAGAAGATTCTTGAGTAACCTTATAACCATGGTTTTGAACTCTATATCCAGTCGTTTGCTTTCCTCCATTTCTTTTATTTGTGGTCTATTTCTTTGTCTCTGCATTTTGGCTGCTTCCCTTAGTTGATAGAGTGGCTTTGTGTCCTAGGTGTCCTACAGGGCCCAGTGGCTCAGCCTCCCCAGTTACCTGAGGTGGACACTCTTGGTGCACCCCTTTGTGAGCTGTGCACATTCTTGTTGTAGTTAAGCCTTGATTGTTGTTGGTATCACTGGGAAGAATTGACCTCCAGGCCAATTGGCTGTGAGGATCAGCTGTGTCTACGCTGGGAGAACTTCTGTGCTGGAGACACCCTTATGAGACAAGACTTTCAAAAGCCTCTGTGCTCAGCTTGGATGGGGCGGAGTCTCAGGGCAGAGCAGACAGCATTAGTTTCCCGTCAGCTCTTTCCTAATAGGCCCCTGTGTCTCAGTGTCCCGTGGTAACCGCTGCAAGCACCTCTGAGAGAATGTCGCCCTCGAGTTCCGCCTGCTGCCAGACAGTCCAGTTACTCCCTAAATGAGCCTGCGTCCCCAGAGTCTTGCCTGGAACTGGAGTTCAATGCAGTCGGAGCTTTTGTCTCCCTCCCGCTTGAGAAAGCCAGCTGCGTACTCAGTTGCTCGCCCTCTCCGCGTACGCACCTCGGTACCTCTGCCTTCCGCAGTTCCTGTGAGTCTCAGTGTGCTTTTTACTTTCCTGACAGTCCAGTTTCTCCCCGTATGAGTCTGGGTCTTTAGATTCTTGCCCAGAACTGGAGTTTAGTGAAGTTGGGAGCTTTTGTCTCCCTCCCGATTGAGAAGGCAGCCGCACACTCAGTTGCCAGTCCTCTCCGCGTGCGCGTCTCAGTACCTCCTGCAGCTCCTCTGAGTCTCCTGCAGCTCCTCTGAGTCTCAGTGTGCTTTTCTCTTTTCTTCTTGTTGTAGAATTTCCACTCAGCCAGCCTTCCTGTGGTTCTGGATGATGTCCGTTTTGTCTTTTAGTTGTAGTTTTGAAATTGTGTGAGGCAGCAGTTTAGGTGTTTACCTATGCCGCCATCTCAATCGTTGTACTGTTGATATTTGGCTCTGTTGACTAATGAGTTTGCCGACCACTGCACTAGAGGCCCAGTGCACAAAATTTGTGCACGGGAGGCAGGGGCGTCCCTCAGCCTGGCCTGCACCCTCTCCAATCCAGGACCCTTCAGGAGATGTCTGACTGCCTCTCGCATTCCGGACCACTGGTTCCTAACCGCTCACCTGCCTGCCTTCCTGATCGCCCCTAAGTCTTCTGCCTGCTTGCCTGATCATCCCTAACCACCTCTGCCTGCCTGATTTCCCCTAACCACCTCTGCCTGCCTGCCTGATCACCCCAAACTGCTCTCCTACCAGCCTGATTGCCCCTAACTGCTCCCCTGCTGGATTGATCACCCCTAACTGCCTCTGCCTCGCCCCGCACCCAAGACCCAGATTCCCTCCTTTGGCCGGTTGCAGGCACCCAGGAACCAGGCCGGCCACAGCCGCAAGGTACTGTAGGTGGACAGCTTTGCTCAGGCCACAGCCGCATGTGCTAATGCCTGGGACCATGGAGTGGGTGGCTTGTCCCTCTCCCAGGCTGCAGGAGCATGCGCAGCTGTTGGCACCCGGGACCGTGGGGTAGGCGGCTTGTCCCTCTCCTGGGCCACAGGTGCAGACGCAGCCGCTGGCGCCCAGTACTGTGGGGTGGATGTCTTGTTTCTCTCCAAGGCTTCAGCCTGGCTGGTCCGCATTCCTCTCTCATGAGCTCATTTGTGCCTGGCTGGTCCCCATTCCTCTCTCCCCAGTGTTGATTTTCTGAGCCGTTACAACATTACGGTGTGAGGGTATGACGACCATTTGCATATTAGCTCTTTATTATATACGATGTCCTGTCTATGTTTTCTTTTTAAACTCTTCTCTTTCTGTTTTAGTGTGGATAATTGTGGCTGTCCTATCACTAATTTCTTTCTTTGGCTCTGTTGAGTCTACTGATAAAGGCTGTTAAAGGCATTCTTCATCTGTTACTGGGTTTATTTATTTATATCATTACCCTTTGACCTTTACAGTTTCCATCTCTTTGCAGAAGTTAATCATAGTTTGTGCATACACCTTTTTACTAGTGCTTTTTAAAAATTTAATATGTTAATTTGTTGATTTCTAGAGAGAGAGCAAGAGAGAGGGAAAGGAGATAAACATCAATGTGAGAGTGAAACATCGATCGGCTGCCTCCTGCATGCCCCCTATTGGGGTTTGAGCCCTTAACCCGGGCATGTGCCTTACCAGGAATTGAACCAGCAAATTTTCAGTGCACAGGATGATGCCCAACCAACTGAGCCACACCGGCCAGAGCTTTACTAGTGCTTTTTTAACATATTAATTACAGTTATTGAAATATTTTCTTCTGCTAATGACAACATTTGGGTCATCTCAGTCTGGTTTTATTGATTGCTTTGTTTTGTCACAGTGGGTTTTGTGTGTGTGGATGGGAGTGCATGTTTGTGGGGATAATTTTTTATTGAATACTGGGCATCATTTAAAGATCAGTAGAGACATCCTGGGAATGATACAAGTTTTCTGCTATATTGTTACTATGGGAGTTAAGTCAATCTAGTCAGGAGTTTTGCTGTCTTCGTGGTTTGCTACAGATGAGCTAGTATGCATGTCCAATCTCTTCTTGGAAGCACCTGTCTTTCCTTAGATTTCATTTAGGATATTTGGTAGCCCTATAATCAGCTCTCTGATGGGTTCAAGGAAAGTTATAATTTTATCTTTTATCTACTTTTTTCTCATTGTTCTGGTGGGAGGGATGCTCTTTCCAGCTTTCTACATCCTAATCAGAAGGAAAATTACAGTGTTGTAAAGCCATTTGAAATCATTGCTTTCTACTAATTTGACATACAGTAGATTCATTTGTTCAAATTTTCTTTCAGTTTTAAGGGACTGCTTTTAAATTTAAATTTTTTCATATTCATGTGAACTATTTTTATGATTTCAAGTCTCTATCTATATATATAATAGAGAAATATGCTAATTAACCAGGACGCCGTAACGGGTTGACCGGACAGGAGGAGGTTGTGTGTGTAGCATCTGGGGCGGGGCGGCAGGGGCCTCCACACTCCAGTGCTGGGGGAGGGCCTCATCAGCAGTGGCTGTGATGGCTTCAAGGGCTGGAGAGGGAGGCAGGGCCAGACCAGCAGTGGCCACGGCTGCTGCGGGGCCCGGGGAATGAGGCAGGGCCGGACCAGCGACTCGAGGGTAGGCGGCGCTGTGCGATTTTGAATCGCGCGCTGGGCTCCTAGTCTATAAGTAAAAGCCTAATATGCAAATTGTCCCCTCAGGGTTCGACCAGGAGTTCGATCACTTGCTATGATGTGTGCTGACCACCTCGGGGTGGTGTGGAACCAAGGAAGGCCCCAGCCAGCAGCTGGCAGCCGGGGAAGGGAGGCCCCGGCCAGCAGCCAGAAGGCCCTGATCGGCCTTGATCGCTGGCCAGGCCTAGGGACCCTACCTGTGCACGAATTTCATGCACTGGGCCTCTAATATATACAGAACAATATGTATTCAGAGAAGCTTTACTTCTCTCCCTGTCTCCTCAACCTTATTTTCTCCTTTTCTCAGTAGGCTGCCTCATTAAAACAAAAATCATAATTTATTTCTTACATTACATATGATTGTTTCTTACACATTTCTTCCATTTAAAAGATAACATTCAGATATATGTAAGTATTTGTGTCTCCTTTTTCTTAGGTAAATGGTAGCATATATGGTATATAAACTTTTCTCCACATTGTTTTTTTTTTAATTTAAAACTTCACAATAGTTCTTTAGAGACATTCTCATTTCTTCCTACAGCTGCATAGTACTCCATTATGTAGACATACCATACTTGATTCAACTAGTTCTCTGTTGATGAGCATTTGGTTATTCTCAGGTTTTTTGCTTTTGCAAATAGTTTTGTGATGAATAGCCTTGTGTATGTCTGTTTGTATTTTTTGCCATTTTATCTTTAGACTCCTCTAAAAGTAGCATTGGAGAGTTAATAAGTGATTCATATACACTTGTGAGATATTGCCAGATTTATTTTCAATAGAGCATAATACCATTTTGCATCCCCACAGAAATGTGTGAGTGTTCTTTTCTCTGAAGAGTATGTTGAGAAACTTTAGAATTTTTGCCAGTCTAACAGGTGGAGATTTAAAGGAAGGGAGAGGGAGCGAGACATAGAAACATCAATGATGAGAGAGAATCATTGATTGGTTGCCTCCTGCAAGCCCCCTACTGGGGATTGAGCCTGCAACCAGGCATGTGCCCTGACCTGGAATTGAACCTCCTGGTTCATAAATTGACTCTCAACCACTAAGCCACACCGGCTGGGTGAAGTGGAGATTTTTATTTCAAGAAGTTTTAATTTGTATTTTTCTTGAGAGTATGATTGAGAAGTTGCTTTTTATAAGTTCTTTGAACACCCTTATTTTTCTTAAAATTTCAGTATACTTGTATTTTATAAACATACAACTGTTGCCCAGAAAAATTTTCTGCCCGTTGGGCCAAAAACCATATAAGAAGGTACTTCTTCTGTTTTCTTAGTGATTTGTAGATTCCAGAGTTTTAGTCACAATAATCAAATTTGGCAGGTGACCGTAAGAGTTTAAAGGTTTGCAAATTTGCAGTTCACTTTGGAAATATTACTTGATCTGTGGTTGCCAGGTAACCTGGTAAAAAGAGTGTAGATCAAGGTGGATGCCTCTGGAAAAAAATAAGGATGGAGTGGGTCAGTGGGCAATAAAAAGGGGACCTCTGTAATACTTTCAACAATAAAGATAAACTTAAAAAAAACCACATAATATCCCAGAAAAAAAGGGTGTGTGTGTGTAGATCAGGATGTATTTTGCTATTTCCCTGTTCTTCCCAGTTACCCTTTGGCTTCACATGATGCTCCATTTTAGCTAGCAGAGGCCACTAAGGAGTAGAAGTGCAACAGAATTGTGGCTTTGCTAAAATATGATTGCTGAAAGGTCACCAATAGCCCTGTGGTCTTGCTAGCTTGTGTCATGTGAAGATTTCATGCTTGGAATAAACCAAATTGCTGGAAGCCAATTCCAGTATGTCGTAATTGCAAGAGTTTCATCGAAAGGTTGATGGAACTTGGGGACTCAACAAGGGCTGAGTCGCATATGCTATTGCCTATTGGGAATGGCTAAAGGCATTTTTCCAAACTTGAAAAGGATGATTGTTTGCTGTCAGACAGCTCAGGGCATCTTAATCTACATGTTATTGCCTCCTACTGGCCAAACACCTGAACAGCCGTAGGCTATTCCCCAATCTGACAATGCTTCTGTATAGAAACCCTACCCTTTGAAGTGTATATCTCCACCTTGCTGTAGGAAAATTTGTGTTAATAAAAAGTAAGGGGTCTTGAGACAAAGAGAACTTGGTTTCTTTAGCCAGGATCATCTGACCTCCAATGCCTTTCAAAATTATCTTTCGTCTCTGGACTCTTACTTAAGTTACACATAGCCTTTCTCGAGATTGCTGAACCCTTCTTAATGCCAGAACAAGAACCCTGGCACCAAATATTTGAGGGCAAGAAGTGTCTATTTCATTTGCATTATAAATTTTTTCCATTATATGCCATTTCCTTTGAATTAAAAGGAATAAACATTTGAGATTTTAGGTAACTATATTGTTTGTCTGGTGAGCTTTTACTTTAAAAACTGTATAAAACCCTACAAAAAGACATAGTCCCTACTCTCTAAGAAATGGTGACACCTTGGAGGAATGACAGGCTTTTAATGTTTTTTTTCTAACTCTTATCAGTTTGCAGGCCTTTCAGAAATATCTATCTCACAAGACATCCCTGTGGAAGGAGAAATCACCATTCCTATGAGATCTCGCATTCGGGAATTTGACAGCTCCACATTAAATGAATCGGTTCAGAATACCATTGTAAGTTAGACTAGTTAAGAGAATTTCTGTTCAATGTCAGGGGACTAAATAGCTAATAGCTCTTTGTAATATTTTTGTTTAGTTCATTTGATCTTCAGTATATTTTATTTATTGAAATTTCAGATTCTCTCCTCGAGAAATATTTGGCACAGGCTTTCTGGAAATCAGTTTGGCTATAATGTCTATTAAGAATCTTAAAATTTCCAAATATTTTTATGCTGCTCATTCTGCTTCTCCAGATATAGTATAAAGACAGTTTTTTAAATAGGAAACTATTTTTTAAAAATACTGAGAAATATTAATATGCAAAGATATTCATTACAGCATTCTTTATAATAGGGGAAAGTTGAAGAACAGGTTAAGTTATGTTACACCTATGTGGTAGAATGCTAAACAACCATTAAAAATCATATTTACACAGAATTATTAATGATATGAGGAAATTTCTAGGTGAAAATTTAGGATGGAGTTATCTCAACTATATTTTGAGTGGTTATATTACCATACCCTTTCTCAAATGTCTTGATTATTAGTTAATCTGGCTTCTAAGGTTTATTTGCCAGTTAAATTGGGAATGTTGAAAATTAATTTATTTTATCTATTGTGGAGAATATGGTGGCTAGGGAGCAGGCTAATTGGCCCTTGGGATGTCATTATGTATAAACTGAAAGCCAGATGCTATGTTTTACAGAACAGATTTTAGTTTCTATAAGTAATGTATTAGGAGGGCTATATTTCTCTTTTATAGAATTTTAAAAATCAAAACAGAACCGGTGGATATGGTAAAGAGATGTAAGCTTAAGGAGTTAATAGAAAAAAAACCTGCCTCTGGGTTGTATAGTGAAAGGGCTGAACTAGAATTTTAGCTCTAAAATTCAACAAAGGCCTCCCAGGAGATTGAAATAAAGGAGATTTTAGCAAATTAAATTAGGGGGCTGCCTGGCAACCTTGGTTCTCACAATATAATAGTTGTGTATGTCTTTCAGATGCGTGATCTAAAAGCTGTTGGGAAAAAATTCATGCATGTTTTGTACCCAAGGAAAAGTAATACTCTCTTGAGAGATTGTAAGTATGAGGTTTTTGAGGTTTTCTCATCATATCTTATCCTAAGTACTTTATAAGGCACAGGCTTTGTGGTAGAAAAAAAAAACTGACATCATTTTGAAATATGAAAAAGTATATAAATGAAATTTTTGGAAGAAGTTAAAAATTTAGAATGGAATTTCAGAGATTGTCCTCAACAATAAATATACATACACTATATCCTCACCTGCTATAATTGACACTGTAAAAAGTATTTCTAGAAGCTGTGAACACATAGGGACTTTGTTCAACCAAAGAGTTAACAATCCCCAAGGAAAAGGCAAAATGTTCAACTGTTAAATTAGAATAATAGCTAATACCCGTTAAGGGTTAACAAATTAATAGTACCTTTATTGACATTTCTATTTTTAGAACTATCATTTAATCTGATGACTGCTTTCTTTGTTCAAGATTTCTATCGACAATGTTTGCAATAAATTATGCTGTTATTTAGAATTCTTCAAATTGTTAGACCTTTTTATTTTCTTATCAAGTATTCTTGGTTTTCTTAGTATCCTTTGTTAGAAAACTTGAATTTGAGAATAGTAACAATTATGTTGTACATGAGTGTACCTTGTATTTTTTATAGCACTTCAGCTGTATTTTAGGGATGTCAAATGCGTGGCAATGTGCCATCACTCTGGGTGAACACTGGATGCAGTGTCAGAATTTTTTCCAACACAGTGCACTGTGGGCTGGAGCTGACAGATGATTTGCTACCACTGGTTGATAGTGGAAAGAACATGGAAAAATCTTGGTTTAAATAGTGGTAGCTCCACTAGCTGTGTGATCTTGGATAAGACAGTTAACTTTGCTGAGCTGAAGTTTCTTCCTCTGTTAAAGTGGAGATAATAGCATCTACCTTCTGGTAAGGGTTAGAGATGGTAGTGCATATCAACCTCCTTGCACAGCACTCCATAAATGCCAGCTATTATTCTAGTGCAGTGGTTCTCAACCTTCCTAATGCCGCAACCATTTAATACAGTTCCTCATGTTGTGGTGACCCCCAACCATAAAATTATTTTCGTTGCTACTTCATAACTGTAATTTTGCTACTGTTATGAATGGTAATGTAAATATCTGATACGCAGGATGTTTTAGGTGACCCCTGTGAAAGGGTCGTTCGACTCCCAAAGGGGTCACGACCCACAGGTTGAGAACCGCTGTTCTAGTGCCTTTCTGTTCCCTCAACACACATTATCTTTTTTAATCCTTACAACAACCTTGTGAAGGAGGAGTTATTATTTGTGTTTTACAGATTAAGAAAATGAGTCTCAAAGAAGCTGAGTGCCTTGTTAAGATCACACAGGCAGTCTAGTATTTTATATTTTTGAATTTCAAACTCATCTGTGGGATTCCTGGTCAGCCTGGAAAAAGAGACTTCTGTATAAAGAGAATTCACATTTGCATCTGGCAGACATCCTAGAATATTAGTAACGCAGGACCACTTTATGTTAATTTCTTAGCTCAATGTTTCCCACACAGGTAAGCAATAAATTAAAAACTGAATCCCAGATCAGTATGACAGCAGGCCCATGATTTTGAATTCTTAAAAAGACCCCTACACCACCACCCAGTGCCCAGGCCCACCCAGACACAAAAAACTGTCTTATATTCCTTTTTTTTAGTGAACTTTTTTTTTATAGTCTTCCTAGACCTTGGAGGAAGTCACTGCCTAGAGCAGGTGTTTTTAAACTGGCCAAATTATTTAATATCTCTGAGCTTCAGTTTCCTCTTCTATTTAATTAGGAATATAACATGTGTCCTTTATAGTCAATGAGAATATAATAACTGCACTCAACAAACAGTTGCTTCTTACTAAAATATTTTTCTGTTCTCATCCTAATGATTAAATTGGATTATATCAGATTACTGGAGGCCTGATGCATGAATTCATGCACCAGTGGAGTCCCTCTGCCTGGCCTGTGGAGATCGGGCTGAAACCTCTCTCCAACATCCCCTGAGGGGTCCCAGATTACAAGAGGGCGCAGACCAGGGCGAGGGACCCTACTGGTGCATGATTTGGGCCAGGGAGGGACTGCAGGAGGGCTTCAGGGCGTATCTGGCCTGTCTCACCCAGTCCCGATCGGCCAGACCCCAGCAGCAAGCTAACCTACCAGTCAGAGTGTCTGTCCTCTGATGGTCAGTGTGCATCACAGCAACTGGTCAAATGGTTGAACGGTTGGAGGGACAATTAGCATATTAGGCTTTTATCTATAGAGATGGCTGTAAGAATTAATTGCCCTGGCTGGGTAACTCAGTTGGTTAGAGCATCATCCAGATACCACAAGGTTGTGGATTCAATCTCCAGTCAGGACACATACAGGAAACAACTAATGAATGCATAAATAAGTGGAATAGCCAATCAATGTTTCTCTCTCTCTCTCTCTGCTTCCTCTCTCTATAAAATCAATAAATAAAATTTTAAAAAATCACAGGCAGGATTAGAATCCAATTTTCAAGTTCAGCACCCTTTCCAATCTATCACTACAACCCCAGATTTGAAAATCCTTTTAAATGCTGCTCTGGTTCAGTTCAAAGCAAGGTTGCTTCTCACAATACAGAACCAGTGTGTTAGTTTGCTGATTAATTATGAATATTAGCTTATGTCATATGTTGAGGTACATTCTCAAACCTCATGGGGATAGATAGATAGGCTGGCACAAAGGGTGAGCAGTCATGGCCAGAATTTGCACTTCTGCCCTATCCTGTTATAGCTGTTGGCAAAGTAACAAGGAAAAAATTCACAACTTAAAAAATAATCTAAAAAAAACAACAACTGCTCTAACCGGTTTGCCTCAGTGGATAGAGCATTGGCCTGCGGATTGAAGGGTCCCAGGTTCGATTCTGGTCATGTACCTTGGTTGCGGGCAATCCCCAGTAGGGGTGTATAGGAGGCAGCTGATCGATGTTTCTCTCTCATCGATGCTTCTAACTCTCTATCCCTCTCCCTTCCTCTCTGTAAAAAAATCAATAAAAATATATGTAAACAAAACAATAAAAAAACCCACAACCAACAACATAATAAGATACCACTTCACACCCCTTATGATGGCTGTTATCAATCAAAGAAACAGAAAATAACAAGTGTTGTTGAGGATGTGGAGAAATTGTAACCCCTGAATGTTGCTGTTGCTGGTGGAAGTGTAAAATGGTGCAGCCACTATGGAAAACAGTATGGTGGTTCCTCAAAAAATTAACCATAGAAGAATTCAACAATGCCACTTCTGGTTGTACATCCAAAAGAATTGAAAGCAGGGATATGAACAGATATTTGTACACCCATGTGCATAGCAGCATTGTTCACAATAGCCGAAAGGGGGAAACATCTTAGACTAGCTGTCGCCAACCTTTTGGACCTCACGGACCACCAGTTGGCGACTGCTGCTCCAAAGGTTTCCTTAAACCAGAGGTCGCCAACCTTTCAGATCTCATGGACCACCAGTGATCTGCAGACCACCAGTTGGCGACCGCTGTCTTAGACATTTGTTGATGGATGAAGAGACAAAATGTGGCATATACACCATAATATTTATCATAAATGGATAGAATATTACTCACCCTTAAAAAGGAGTGAAATTTTGACACATGCTACAACATGGATAAACCTTAAAGACATGATGCTATATGAAATATGCCAGATTAAAAAGGACATATATTCTATGATTTCCACTCATATGAGGTACCTAGAGTAGTGAAATTGATAGAGACAGAAAGTAAAGTGATAGTTGCCAGGGGCTGAGCGGAGAGTGGGGAGTTATTTAATGGGTTGGAGTTTCAGTTTGGGAAGATGAAAAAGTTCTGGAGATAGATGGTGGTGATTGTTGCACAATTAATGTACTCAATACCTGTACACTTAAAAGTGACTAAAGTTGTGAGTTTTGTGGATATATATATATATTTATTACAACAACAAGAAAATAGTTTTAAAATACTGTTACAGAGCCCTGACCAGGTGGCTCAGTTGGTTGTAGCATCATCCTGTACACTGAAACATTGTGGGTTCGATTCCCAGTCAGGACACATACCCAGGTTGCTGGTTTGATCTCTAGTTGGATGCACACAGGAGGCAACTGATTGATGTCTCTCTCTCTCTCTCTCTCTCTCTCTCTCTCTCTCTCTCTCTCAAAATCAGTAAAAACATACTCAGGTGGGGTAAAAAAACACATTTAAAAAATACCGTTACAGATTTTTTACGAATTACAAAAATTTTCAGTGCATTAAAAAGCCAGTTTATTAATGTCAATTGTACTTGAAATCAGTTTTTCAGTTGACAAGTGTAGTATTCTTTTAGGTAAAGCTATATATGTGAGGAAGGTAATTGTGCTCTAAGCTGCATATTATTGAATTGTTGGAATATTAATCACCAATCACTATTGATTGGGAACCACTGTGGTTAGACCTGATGTTGGCAGAACCTTTTCAAAAAGCTTTCATGTTATTTGTTAAAGTTTAACCTTATAGTTCTGGTTGGGTAGACCAGCTGTTGGGAGCATTGTCTGGATGTGCCAAGGTAGGGTTCGATACCCTGTCAGGGCACATACAAGAATTAACCAATAGATGCATAAGTAAGTGGAACAACAAATCGATGTTTCTCTCTTTCTCTCTCTCTAAAATCAGTAAAAAAATAAAATTTTAATACAAGTTTAACCTTATAAAATTACCAATATTGGGCTGATTTTTCACCTATAACAACAGCAATTCCATTTTAGTTCAATGTAGTTATTATAAAAGAAAAGCAGTGTGGCAGAGTGGAAAGAACTTCATAGTAGGGATCAAAAGACCTTGGTTCTGGTCCCACCTCTATACCTAACTGTTGATATAAACTTGGGAAAGTGACTTGCTTCTCAGCTTTATTTTTCATACTAGAGGCCCGGTGCACGAAATTTGTGCACGGGGCGGGGGGGGGGCGGTCCCTCAGCCCAGCCTGCACCCTCTCCAATCTGGGACACCTCAAGGGATGTCTGACTGCCCATTTAGGCCCGATCCCAGTAGGATTGGGCCTAAACGGGCAGTCAGACATCCCTCTCACAATCCAGGACTGCTGGCTCCCAACTGCTTGCCTGCCTGCCTTCCTGAGTGCCCCTAACCGCTTCTGCCTGCCAGCCTGATCACCCCCTAACCACTCCCCTGCCAGCCTGATTGACGCCTAACTGCTCCCCTACCAGCCTGTTTGCCACTAACTGCCCTCCCCTGCAGGCCCGGCCACCCCTAACTGCCCTCTCCTGCAGGCCTGGGTCCCCCCCCCAACTGCCCTTCCCTGCAGGCCCCGTTGACCCCAACTTCCCTCCTCTGCCAGCCCGGCCACCCCTAACTGCCCTCTCCTGCAGGCCTGTTCCCCCCCAACTGCTCTCGCCTGCAGGCCTGGGTCCCCCCCCCCCAACTGCCCTTCCCTGCAGGCCCGGTTGCCCCCAACTTCCCTCCTCTGCCAGCCTGGTCACCCCTAACTGCCCTCCCCTGCAGGCTTGATCACCCCCAACTGCCCTCCCTTGCAGGCCTGATCACCCCTAACTGCCCTCCCCTGCAGGCCTGGTCACCCCTAACTGCCCTTCCCTGCAGGCCTATTCCCCTCCCAACTGCTCTCCCCTGTAGGCCTGGGTCCCCCCCAACTGCCCTTCCCTGCAGGCCTGGTTGACCCCAACTTCCCTCCTCTGCCGGCCTGTTCACCCCTAACTGCCCTCCCCTGCAGGCTTGATCACCCCCAACTGCCCTCCCTTGCAGGCCTGATCACCCCTAACTGCCCTCCCCTGCAGGCCTGGTCACCCCTAACTGCCCTTCCCTGCAGGCCTATTCCCCTCCCAACTGCTCTCCCCTGCAGGCCTGGGTCCCCCCCAACTGCCCTTCCCTGCAGGCCTGGTTGACCCCAACTTCCCTCCTCTGCCGGCCTGTTCACCCCTAACTGCCCTCCCTTGCAGGCCTGGTCCCTCCCAACTGCCCTCTCCTGCTGGCCATCTTGTGGTGTCCATCTTGTGTCCACATGGGGACAGGATCTTTGACCACATGGGGGCAGCCATCTTGTGTGTTGGAGTGATGGTCAATCTGCATATTACTCTTTTATTAGACAGGATAGAGGCCTAGTGCATGGGTCGGGGCCAGCTGGTTTGCCCTGAAGGGTGTCCCGGATCAGGGTGAGGGTTCCCTTGCGGCATGGGGCAGCCTGGGTGAGGGGCCTGTGGTGGTTTGCAGGCCGGCCACGCCCCCTGGTGACCCAAGCGGAGGCCCTGTTATTTGGGATTTATTTATCTTCTATAATTGAAACTTTGTAGTCTTGAGCGGAGCCAAGACTCCTGCTTGCTCTGAGGCCGCAGCCATTTTTGTTGGGATTTATCTTCTGTAATTGAAACTTTGTAGCCTTGAGTGGAGGCCTGGACTGGCCAGGGTGTGTGGAAAGCTTGGATTCCTCCATTGCTGGGGAAACCCAAGCCTCCTGCTCGCTCCGTGACCGCAGCCACCTTGGTTGGGTTAATTTGCATACTCGCTCCTGATTGGCTGGTGGGCGTGGCTTGTGGGTGTAGCGGAGTGATGGTTAATTTGCATATTACTCTTTCATTAGATAGGATTTGTGAGATGGGCCTGATTATACTTGCCTTGTCTAATTTAATCTTAGATTGGTGAAATTACTTGAGTCTAGTCTTTCTGAGGGTGCTGGATGGGGTACTCCTCATCCATTGGTCTTTAACTATAGCATGTTGGAATGTGACTTAGTGGGTGGGGAGAGGGGTAATTTGTGGGATATGAAATAAAACTTAATGGATCTATAAAGAAGAACATTCGGAATTGGGGAGCAGGGAGGGCAAGTTAAGGGGTAATAGAGGAGGGAAGTCTTGGGCAGACAGACAGAGCATTGATGTCTGAATTCCAAGAGTGGGAGAGGTAGCTATTGGATTAAATATATAAAATACTGCATGGTTGTTTCATAACAGTCTTCTGTCTTTTCTTGCCTTGTAGGGGATTTATGGGGCCCTTTGGTCCTTTGTGTGACACTCGCACTGTAAGTACACATATTTCCTTTGTCATTTTAGATAGACTAAACTTTTTTGTGGAATTTTAAAATTGAGGGGAATTTTATCTGAATATTTTATTTATGACTTCTATGACATATTGTACTCCTTATGTATTTAAATCTAAAAAGTCAGGTAGCAAAAAAATAAAAATTCTAATATATAAAAAGCCAGGGGCCATCATGATCTGAACGACCAGACGGACGACCGAATAGCAGGCTGCTTGGGGCAACCAGGCTGGCAGGGGGGTTAGTGAGGGACGACCAAACAACTGAACAGGCTGCGTGGGGCGACCAGGCCAGTGGGGGGGGCATATGGGGGCGACCAGGCCAATGGGGGGGCAGTTGGGGGGACCAGGCCAGCAGGGGGGGCAGTTGGGGGCTACCAGGCTGGCAGGGGGGCAGTAAGGGGTGGCCAGGCCAGTAGGGGGGCAGTTGGGGGCAACCAGGCTGGCAGGGGGGCAGTTGGGGGCGACCAGGCTGGCAGGGGGCAGTTGGGGGTGACCAGGTCAGTGGGGGGGGGCAGTTGGGGGCTACCAGGCCAGCAGGGGGCAATGAGGGGCAACCAGGTCAGCAGGGGGGCAGTTAGGGGTGATCAGGCCGGCAGAGGGGGGCAGTTGGGGCTGACCAGGCCGGCAGGGGGGCAGTTGGGGGCGACAAGGCCAGCCGGGGGGGGCAATGAGGGGCGACCAGGCCAGCAGGAGTCAGTTAGGGGTGATCAGGCTGGCGGGGGGGCAGTTAGGGGGGATCAGGGAGGCAGGCAGGTGAGCAGTTAGGAGCCAGCAGTCCCGGATTGGAGAGGGTGCAGGCTGGGTTGTGGGGACACCCCCCACACTCCCCATGCATGAATTTTGTGCACCAGGCCTCTAGTAAATAAAAAGTTAGGTAGCTTTCCAGATCAGTTCAAAGAGTGATGGAATTAAAGATATAAAAATTATGTCTACCTCTGTTTACCAATGACTTCTTAGCATGTTTTAGCTATTCAACAAATATTTATTTACTCGTATACACTTCCCTATCATTAAGTGAATTAAATATCTATAGGTTAAAGAACTGTTTATTTGTAAACATAATTCTTTTTAAATCTTACTAATATATGAATGAGAATTTATTACAGAGAAGTTGTAGAGTTCAGAGCAAGATCACATTTCCAAGTGTGATGCTGTCCATATGCATTGTATGTAAAAGGAGACTCAGGCAGAAGGAGAGCAAAGTTCCATTGAAGATGGGAATATAACAATGGGTAGAATGGAAAAAATACTGTACTAGGACTCAGTTCTTGAGTCTCATCCTGACTGCTATCAGCAAAGTGACTTTGGGCTATTAGTAACCAAAATTTGTATAATGATTTTTCCCAGAAAATGTTTAAATGCTTTCTCTTCTAATAAGAGGTGAATGTGATTTCCCTTTTTCAACAAAAAACTTAGGTTCATGGAGAGTGAGGATGAACCAAGATCACATAATCAGTGGTAAACTTGGGATTTACCTTAGGTTTCCTCGACTGTCCATTCTCTACCTCTGTGAATATTGCACATCTCTTCCCACCTAACCTCTCTGGGTTTTCTCTTATTTTATCTGTAAAAGGATATGGTTGAGGGTCCTTTCATGGCCTAACCTTTTATGATTCTAAATTCAACAAGTTTCTTACTGGCTTCTCTACCCATTTTTTAATGTGTCAAGCATATGCTAATTTAGGTCATAACATAGAGTGCTATTTTTTATGTTTTTAATAACCATAACAAGGAAATAATTCAGTGCCTTGATGGAAGGGTTTATATTAGAAGCTCTGAGCATATACTTTTTTTTTTAGTTTTCAAAGATTAACCTTAGAGATTATGTCATTTAACTCCTTATTTGCAGAGAATAAAACTGGACCCCCAAGACATCGTAATGTTCTCTAGTTTACATACCTAGTAATAGAACTAGAATCAGTATCTGGCTCTTTTGTTTTCCAGGCCAGTTCATGTTTTTTTCATTATACCATGCTGAAGCAATACGGATTTCAGGCAACATGTGATCATGAGTGTTGGCATTCTTTGCATCAGGTTGTTAGGACTCAGAATGGAGTATGCACAACCACAGAATATAAAAGCCTTTACTGGCAAACAGCATAGCAGGGCAAGCCTTACTGTGTGACTTCTCAATACCATATAATAAGAAGAGGTCATGAACTTGATGTTACTATTTTTCTGAAAAAATGAACACCGAGTCCAAGTGTTCTAAGTCCAAAATTCAAGACAGTTTACATCTGTAAAATTCTTAGACAAAGAAAGGATATTTAAGTGACTGTTCAACTACTCAATTTGAAAGCAAAGTCATTTAGTAATAATCTGTATATTTTTATTTAAAAAAATCAACAACTAAATAGGTTTATAGACTTTTAATTTTTAAATGTCAGAACTGAAACCTTAACCCAAGGATTACAAATTCAATTGTGTCTAAGGGCTAGAGAAGTAAGTTGAATGCATGCATTGTGAATTGGTGACTGGAAGCCCTTTGTGGAACCTACTGCTATGCCACCTGCACCTGATTGTTGTCATGTAGAATGCCAACTTCGGGTTAGAAACTCTTCTGATTTTTCAAGAAAACCCAGAAATAGGCCCTAGTTGGATAGCTCGGTTGGTTAGAGCATTGTTCCAATACTCCAAGCTTGCGGGTTCGATCCCCATTCAGGACACATACAAGAATCAATCAATGAACACATATAAGTGGAACAACAAATCTCCCTCTCTTTCCCTCCTCCCCCTTCTTTTCTTTCTCAAATCAATAAAAAAAAAACACCCTAGAAATACATTATTTTTATGTGAAACCACTCAATTTAAAAATAATGCCAACTTGAATTTAAAAGTATTTCAAGCACGTCTGTGAGCCAATTTGATTTTTCAGTTTATAACCTCTGCTTAACCAAAAAAGGTCATTGGTGATACTTTTAAACATTCCAACAAAGCCAAATGGAGTATTCCTTGTACTCCTGAGGCATTTGGAATTGGAAAGAATGGAGGCTTAGCCTCGCTTTCTGTAAGTTCATTATTGGTGTATAGAAATGCCATAGATTTCTTGGCATTTATTTTGTATCCTGCTACATTGCCGAATTCATTTATTAAGTCTAATAATTTTTTGATGGAGTCTTTAGGGTTTTCTATGTACAGTATCATGTCATCTGCGAATAAGGACAGTTTTACGTCTTCTTTTCCAATTTGGATGCCTATTATTTCTTCGTCTTGTCTGATCACAATGGCTAGTACTTCCAGTACTATGTCGAACAGGAGTGGTGAGAGTGGGCATCCCTGTTTTGTTCCTGTTCTTAGGGAAAATGGTTTTAGTTTCTGCCCTTTGAGTATGATGTTGGCTGTGGGTTTGTCATATATGGCTTTTATAATGTTGAGGTATGATCCTTCTATTCCCACCTTGCTGAGAGTTCTTATCAAGAAAGTGTGTTGGATTTTGTCAAATGCTTTTTCTGTGTCAATTGATATGACTATGTGATTTTTATCTCTTAATTTGTTTATGTGATGTATCACGTTTATTGATTTGTGGATATTGTACCATCCTTGCATCCCCGGGATAAATCCTACTTGGTCATGGTGTATGATCTTTCTGATGTACTGCTGGATCCGATTTGCTAGAATTTTGTTGAGGACTTTGGCATCTATGTTCATGAGGGATATTGGCCTGTAATTCTCTTTCATTGTGTTGTCTTTTCTTTATCTGGTTTTGGTATTAGGGTGATGCTGGCTTCATAGAAGGAGCTTGGAAGTGTTCCTTCCTCTTGAATTTTTTGGAATAGTCTTAGGAGGATAGGTTTTAGTTGTTCCTTGAATATTTGGTAAAACTCCCCTGTGAAGCCGTCTGGCCCTGGGCTTTTGTTTGCTGGAAGCTTTTTGATGACTGCTTCAATTTCTTCCATATTTATTGGCCTATTGAGATTTTTAGAATCTTCCTGATTGACTTTTGGTAGGTTGTATTTTTCTAGGAATATGTCCATTCCCTCCATGTTGTCTACTTCGTTAGAATAGAGTTATTCATAGTATTTTTTAACAATCCTTTTTATTTCTGTGGGGTCTGTTGTTATTTCGCCTCTTTCATTTCTGATTTTGTTTATTTGAGTCCTCTCTCTTTGCTTCTTGGTGAGCCTGCCTAGAGGTTCATCAATCTTGTTTATCCTTTCAAAATACCAACTCTTGGTTTCATTGATCTTTTGTATTGTTTTTTTGGTCTCTGTCATTTATTTCTGCTCTGATCTTTATTATCTCCTTCCTTCTGCTCACCCTGAGCATTTCTTGTTGCTCTCTTTCTAATTCTTTGAGGTGTAGTGTTAGATTATTTATTACCATTTTTTCTTGTTTTTTTTGAGGTAGCCCTGTAGTGCTATAAACTTCCCTCTCAGGACTGCTTTCATTGTGTCCCATAGATTTTGGATTGTTGTTTTTTTATTGTCATTAGTTTCCAGCATGTTTTTAATTTCTTCTTTGATCTCTTTGGTAACCTAAAATAGCAATCCCATTTACCATCACACCAAAATAATTAAGATACCTAGGAGTAAACTTAACTAAGAAGGTAAAAGATCTATACGCAAAAAACTACAGGACATTGAAAAAAGATAGAGGAAGACATAAACAGATGGAAGAACATGCCATGATCATGGATTGGTAGAATCAACATCATTAAAATGTCCATACTACCCAAAGCAATCTATAGATTCAATGCACTCCCCATTAAAATACCAATGGCATATTTCGCAGACCTATAACAAACTTTCCAAAAATTAATCTGAAATAAAAAAAGACCCCGAATAGCTGCAGCAATCCTGAGAAAAAAGACAAAGTAGGTGGAATCTCAATACCAGATATCAAGCTGTAATTACAAAGCCACTGTTCTCAAAACAGCCTGGTACGGGCACAAGAACAGACATATAGATCAATGGAATAGAATAGAGAACCCAGAAATCGACCTAAGCCACTATGCTCAATTAATATTCGACAAAGGAGGCATGAACATTCAATGGAGTTAAGACAGTCTCTTCAATAAATGGTGTTGGGAAAATTGGACAGATACATGCAAAAAATGAAACTAGACCACCAACTTACACCATACACAAAAATAAATTCAAAATGGATAAAGGACTTAAACATAAAATGGAAAACCATAAAAATACTAGAGGAATCCACAGGCAGTAAAATCTCAGACATATGCTGAAGCAATTTCTTCACTGATACTAATCCTAGGGCAATGGAAGCTAAAGAGAAAATAAACAAATCGGACTACATCAAAATACAAAGCTTTTTCACAGCAAAAGAAACCATCAACAAAACAACAAGAAAGCCCACTGCATGGGAGAACATATTTGCAAATGTTATCACTGATAAGGGTTTAATCTCCAACATTTTCAGGGAACTCATACAACTTAACAAAAGGAAGATAAACAACCCAATCAAAAAATGGGAAACGGACCTAAATAGATACTTTTCGAAAGAAGACTGAAGGCTAAGAGGCATATTAAAACATGCTCAAAGTCACTAATGACCTGAGAGATGCACATCAAAACGACCATGCGGTACCATCTCACACCTGTCAGAATGGCTATCATCAACAAATCAACAAACGACAAGTGCTGGCGAGGATGCGGAGAAAAAGGAACCCTCGTGCACTGCTGGTGGGAATGCAGACTGGTGCAGGCACTGTGGAGAACAGTATGGTTTTTCCTCAAAAAACTAAAAATGGAACTCCCATTTCAGCCAGTGATCCCACTTCTAGGAATATATCCCATGAAACACCAATCAGAAAGGATATATGCACCCCTATGTTCATAGCAGCACAATTCACCATAGCTAAGATTTGGAAACAGCCTAAGTGCCCATCAACAGATGAGTGGATTAGAAAACTGTGGTACATCTACAGAATGGAATACTACGCTGCGGTAAAGAGAAGGAGTTCTTACCATTTGCAACAGCATGGATGGAACTGGAGAGCATTATGCTAAGTGGAATAAGACAGTGAGAGAAAGATAAATATCACATGATTTCACTCATTTATGGAATATAACGAACAGCATAATCGGATGAGCAAAAACAGATCCAGAGACAGAGAAACATTAATCAGACCATCAAACCTCAGAGGGAAGGTAGAGGAAGGTGGGGGTAAGGGGGAGAGATCAACCAAAGGACTTGTATGCATGCATATAAGCCTAACCAATGGACACAGACAACAGGGTGGTGAGGGCATGAGTTGGGAGGATGGGAGAGGTAATGGGGGAATAAGGACACATATGTAACACCTTTATCAATAAAGTAATTTTAAAAAAAATAATGGAGGCTTAACAAATCCTGGAATTTTCCTTTCACAGAGCCTACATATTGCAGATCTTCAGGTGAGGTGTAGGGCAGCTCCCTGATTCAAACTTTGAGAACCCATGTCTTAACTTTATTGCTTTAAATAAAAGAGTAGACAATTCTCATGCCATTTTTCTTTTGTCATAGAATGCTTCAAAGAGGCTCTGCAGATAATGAAAATGATGGAGGGCCCCAGTTTGCAGAAGTGTTTGTCATTATCTGGTTTGGTGCAGTTACCATCACCCTCAACTCAAAACTTCTTGGAGGAAACATGTGAGTATTATTAAAATCCATCCTTTCTTATTTTCTAGGTAGCATATCTGAAATTTTTAAGGGAGCCTGGCTAGTTAGGTAATATTTTTTATTTTTATTGATTTCAGAGAGGTAGGGAAAGGAAGAGAGAGATAGAAACATCAGTGATGAGAGAGAATCATTGATTGGTTGCCTCCTGCATACCCCCTACTGGGAATATAATGTGTGTATATATATATATTGATTAGAAATTGAACTCTGACCTCCTGGTTCATAGGCCGGTGCTCAACTACTATCCTTCACTGGCAGGGCTAGTTAGGTAATTTTTGAAAAGAAAAATCAAAATAAATGAGGGATAAAGAGGATGTTCTCTTAAAACCACTGAACAGAGATAACTTGGTTGAGTTAAATTATCTTAAATTATCCAGAGTCCTTTGATAAGCTTCAGATGCTCTCTCCAGCTCTAAAATCGTAGGCAGAATTTTTGTGTTAGAGGATTATGTCCATTTTGGGGAAAAGATGGTCCATAGCTTTCAACAAATTCTCAAATAGGTCTATAAACTTGAAAAGATTAAGAACTGTCTTAGAGGTTCAGTGGAAGAAAGAGGTCTTTAGGAATTAGAGTAGATCATCTGATATCCTAGATAGTTGACTCTTAAGGAGTTTAAAAGGAGAGAAGGAAGAGGATGGAGAGAAATTAAAGCATATGCTAATGCAGAGGCCTAGCCTCATAAAGTCAATGTTAGGGTATAGGTATTATGTAGAAGTCTGTAATAACTATCATGATACTATATTTATGATTTTTTTATGGGTGTGTGTTGTTTTTTAGATCTTTTTTTCAGAGCCTCTGTGTGCTGGGGTATTGTATACTTCCCTTGACAGTGGCATTGCTGGTTTGCCGGCTGGTACTTTTGGCCAAGCCAGGACCAATAAACTTCATAGTCCGGCTTTTTGTGGTGATCGTGATGTTTGCCTGGTCTATAGTAGGTAAGAATGTACTTATCTTTTTTGTTTTGTTTTGTTAACCCGAGGATACTTTTCCATAGAATTTTAGCGAGAGTGGAAGGGAGGGGGAGAAACAGAGAGAAACATCAATGTGAGAGAGACACATTGATTGGTTGCCTGTTACAGGAGTCAAAATGTAACAGGAGTCAAAATGTACTTATCTTTACAATAGCAGAGCAGAAAAAAGTATGTGTTAGAGATAAAGACCAAATGAAAAGCAGTATAACTCCTAACTCACATGTGAGTAATATGATTCTTGCCTATGTTGTCCATAGAACCCTCTGTTCTAAATGGGCATTTTTAAATATGATATCCATCTTATCTGAGTTGGGTATCTGGACTTCTAAAATGTGGGAGTAATACTTTTTTTTAAATATTTTTTATTGATTTCAGAGAGGGAGAGAGATAGAAACATCAATGATGAGAGAGAATCATTGATTGCCTCCTGCATGCCCCCTACTGGGGATCGAGACCACAACCCAGGCATGTGCCCTGACTGGGAATACAACTGTGACCTCCTGGTTCATAGGTCAATGCTCAACCACTGAGATACGCCAGCGGGATGGAGTTATACTTTTTTTTTTTAATCCTTAAATATTGCATAGGGTTGGAAAAGGAGATTACAGTAGACCTAGCTCAGTCCTGGTATATACACTGAGTGGCCAGATTATTATGATCTCTGAACACGTATAATCTGGCCACTCAGTGTGTGTGTGTGTGTGTGTGTGTGTGTGTGTGTGTGTGTGTATATATATATATATATCCTATCTAATAATAGAGTAACATGTAAATTACCATCACTCCGCTACGCCCACGATTGGGCGGCGGGAGGCTGTGGGGCGGGACTTGGGGTGGCCTATCCGGCCATTGAGAGGCACGGATCCGCTGCCACTGATGGGGGCTACCCTGCTGTTGAGAGGCGCAGGGGGCGGGACTCCCGCCCCCTGTGCCTCTCAACGGCCAGATCCGCGGCCGCTGAGGGGGCCTGTCGCGGACACCCAGCTGCGCCTCTCAACGGCAGGGTAGCCAGGTGTCTGTGGCAGCCCCCCTCAGCGGCCATTGAGAGGTGCAGGGGGCGGGAGTCCCGCTCCCTGCGCCTCTCAACAGCAGGGTAGCCCCCCTCAGCGGCCGCAGACCATCAAAAGTGGGGGAGCTGGGTGCCTGTCTGCTCCGGCACCAGGCCTTTCAGAAGCCTCCGCCGAGCCGGAGGCTTCTGAAAGGCCTGGTGCACCAGCGGACAGGCACCCAGCTCCACCGTGAAAAGCGAAAGCGTGTAGGGGACCCTACACGTGCATGATTCAATCATGCACTGGGCCTCTAGTATATATATATTAGAGGAGGTCCAGTGCATGAATTCGTGCATGGGTGGGGTCTGGCCAGCCTGGCCAGGGGGAGGAGACATGGGCGGTTGGCCGGCTGGCCTGCTGGTCGAACTCCTGGTTGAGGGGACAATTTGCATATTAGCATTTTATTATATAGGATATACACTGAGTGGCCAGATCATTATGCATTCAGAGATCATAATAATCTGGCCACTCAGTGTATAGGAAGCATAGGTGACTTGAGAAATGCTGGGTCTTTTCCTGACAAAATAAAAATAATAGCTAGATTTATATATTGCTAATCATAGATTAAGCACTATTGTAAGTGATTTGTATGTATTATCTCATTTACCCCTCACAATGACCCTAATAAATAAAAACTATTGTTAGTAGTCCTATTTTTATAGATGAGGAACAGACTCCGAGAGGTGAAGTAACTTGCCTTAGGACATATAACTACTGAATAGATGAATCAAGTTTCAAACGCAAGCAGATCACATTTTAGAACTTTACTATACTACCTCCCAATATAGGTTGTTAAGTATCATTATATAGTACTTTCCTGCTTCAGTAGAAAATTCTGCTAAAGATTAGGAAGAATCTATAGCAGTGGCATTGAATGCTATGTGCTGATTGTTTTAGCATTCCTAAAATTATCTTAAAATTCTACTTTACACTAGAAGTGTTCACTGGCATCTTATTAAATGAGGTAAACAGACTGCCTAATATTTTAAGTGCAGTAATATCTCTTTGCTTAGAACATAGTTAAAAGCCAAGAAGTAATAAAAAAAAGTTTGAGAGTGCCAGAATTGATATTCCAAAGACTGTATATTAAGCTTGAGTGCTTTACCTATGGGAAAGTCCCAGATTTCCTCACTTAGAGTCTGGTAATTTATCATACATGTAGTTCTGAACAGCTTAGGTATCCAGTATCCAGGCCCACAGCAGTTCAGAAAGTAGAATTTTAGAAGCATTCATTCTTTAATTCAGCAAATATTTATAAAGCACAAATTATGTGTTAGGCACTGTGCTAGGCATGACCTCTATCTTCAGAGTTCACAGTCCAGTGGATCAGCTAGACATATAAATACGTAAAGACAATAAAGTGTTTCAGGTGGGAGATGGAAGTCTGTGTAGGCACAGAAGGGACACAGAGGAGGGAAGTGGGCAGTTTTACCTGAGCTGGCAGGATACCAGCTGATTGTTCAGGAAAGATTTCTTAGCAGGGTGATCATTGATAATTAGATGTTTCCTGGGTGGACAAGAGGGATGGCATCTAAAAGAGCTAACTTAATAAGAAGAACAATTACTCAAAAGACCCAGCAGTATAAGGCCATTTGCCATAGTAGCAAAAAAACTTGTACATTGTTGTAAGCCTATTCATCACAGTTTAATGATTTCTCAGAAAACAGTAAGAGACCCCTTTTGGAAGGGTTTCCATCTGAAATGTTGAAAACTTTCAAAGCTTTGGTACTTGAAACAAGCAGCCCTCAGCTGTCAGGAAAACTGTGCTGTAGAATGCCTTTTTCTCGGATTTGCAAATATATAAGTGAACTTTTAGTATAACTCTATTCCAGACTATGTTGAGCACATTAAAGTTAGTAAATGTTTGTAGTTATGACAATCTCATTGTATTCAATATTCTTTTTTGTTTTGTTTTATTTTCTCCAGCCTCTACAGCTTTTCTTGCTGACAGCCAGCCTCCAAACCGCAAAGCGCTTGCCATTTATCCTGTTTTCTTATTCTATTTTGTCATCAGTTGGATGATTCTCACCTTTACTCCTTAGTAAATCAGGAAATGGAAATTAAAAACCAGTGAATTGAAAGCTCATCTGAACAATGTAATTCCCCATGGAACTTTGCCTCTGGCTTTATTTTGTCTAATTTTGGAGGTGTTTTGTAACTGGCTATGTGAAGAGATTACAAGGGAGCCATAAGCACTGTCACCACTTATGTAAGGAACTGATGTTTGAAAGGCTGTTCTTTTTATCTACTCTTCTCTATTTCTTTAAAATACATGTGCATAGTACACATAGTATAATGTTTTCTTAAGGCATGATAGCGGACACTGTGGTCCATTTGGGTGACTACCAATGACTTGGAAAGCACATGGATACCTCCTGCAAGTTGAATAGATTTGGTAACTATATTTTCAATTTTGAGAATACTAGTTTAGGTGTAGCTCTTAAACACATTGTCTTAAGACTATTAGAATATGCCTCTTATTAGAATAAATAAGTCTATATCCATTTTCTTTTATTTCTCTCAAGTTTAAAAAGACAATGACAGATGATGACAGATGGGGTTTATATATGTGGGAGAAGAAAACATGCATTAACCTGTATTCAGATTTTGATCATAGAAAATTGCTTTAAATAAAAGCAAAAGACGCTTAAAGAATTAGCTTATTTCAATCTTTCTGTATCATCACCTTACTGCCCTGCTTAACAGCACCTCAGTGACAATATAGTTTTAATCTTTTTAAAAAATATGTTTTTATTAATTTCAGAGAGTAAGGGAGAGGGAGAGAGAAACATCAATGATGAGAGAGAATCATTGATTGGCTGCCTCCTGCACGCCCCCTACTGGAGATCGAGCCCACAACCCAGGCATGTGCCCTGACCGGGAATCAAACCTTGACCTCCTGGTTCATAGGTTGATGCTTAACCACTGAGCAATACCAGCTTGGCTCTAGTTTTAATCTTACACCCTAGCTCTGAATATGCAAGCTAAGATGTTAGCAACATGTAGTGTTCCTTTGACTGAAGCTCTCGGTGGTCCAATGCTTGAATTTATCCAAGTAGAACACCTCCGAAATATAGATTGGTGGTTCCCTAAGGCATATTTGGGCACCTTCTCCTAAAGGTAGAATGAGGAAGTTTGAATACAGCATAGCTATAAGGAATTCTTCATTATTCTGTGTAGTATGGCCTACATTAAAGCATGATGTAGGATGAATTGGCTTTACAGCTGCCACCTTTTCATTAGATGTGGTTTTGGGGTTGGGGAATAGCAATTTATTTTCTTGGTTCTGGACTATTTGTAAAGCAAATTAGCTCTCCTTAGACATGTGCACTTACATGTATTCTCAGCTATTTATGCACACAAATGTGAAGGCTTTTCAGGGAGTAGAGTGTCTGGGGCAGGCTGATTCTAAGATAAATGGGGCTCCTTTAATGTAATATGAGCTGCTGCCTTCTACAAATTGCACACTGAAGAACCCTGAATAGACAAAGACTAGGTGTCAGGCAGAAAACATTTATTGTAAATATACAATTACTTAGAAAGGCAGGAATTTCTTATTCCACATTATTTCTTTAGCATAGAACTTATTTATTCATTTTGTATTTAAAGACTACCTAAACAGAGTAGTTTCCAGAGTAGTTTTAAAATCATTTAACATATGATTTTAAAAACATATATTCTCCATCCTCAGATTAACCAGGGGAACAATACTTCGACAGTTAGGTTCTTAGAATGATATTCAACTACAAAAGCATTACAAAGTTGGCCCCCTCTGTCCCAGCCTTGGCCAAAGTTTTTGTATTTATTTCAAATTCCCTTTTAAATTTTAAAATAAATCCTATGCGAGGACTAAGCCAATGCTTTAGTTAGGTAAAATCAATATTTTGAAATGACCTAATTTTGAAATTAGTCCTAAATTACCATCCATATCCATTGTCTGAAATTTTCTAACTGCCACTAAAAAGATCTCTGTTCCAAAGTTGTTTTATAATCTGTCTCAGTGATTATAATGTAAAATTAAAGAAATAACCATGCTTCTCAAAAGGAAATTAAGTATTTACCAAATTTTACTCAGGCTAAATATTTGGTGAGAAATTCTTAAGGCCACAACTCTGTGAGGAATTTGTGTGTGTACATATGGAAAAGGGTTATACATAGTAGGTGTGAAGGCAGTTTGTTCTGTGTATTAATCTGTTGCTCTTGGGTGACTTAGCAAATGGATTTACTTGATGTAAATGAAGGTAAAATGGAAATTTAATTATTTTTCTGAAAACAAGTAGTCAGTTTGAGGGTATAAATATTTTCTTATACACAAAAAGTGCATTGCTTTCTGTGACAAAAGTCCTGAGTATCTGGAAGTTGTAACCCTCAACAGCTTTCCCTGATTTGCTGCAAAGGCACATGGCTAGTTATAGAAAGGAGGACTAGAAGGGAAGGGGACTCCAACAAAGGCAACTCTGTTCTAGGAATTGGGAAGTTTCATACTTCAGAGGAAATTATAGTGTTGTGATTTATCACTTGCATCATGGCTTATCACTTGCTCCTACTTCTGAGATAGAGACTCATTGCTATATTCTTCAGCAATAGGAATGGTTAAGACTGGATTTAATCACTGTCCAGATTATAAAAACTCAATTGATGCAAACATATTTGAATATGCAGTATAGTCTTAAAAGTCAGTCAGTCATTGTCAAGTCTTTTACCTCTTACAAGGCTTATTACATGGGTTGCGTTGTGTCTTTTCATTGTGGCAGGGGTTTTCTATTGGACAAGGTGGAGCCACAGGACATGGGACTGGAAGCATTTTTCTGTTGACTACAATTGTCTTTTTATAAAGTACCCCCTAAATGTGATTAGAAGGCTAGCAAGCCTGTGTACGAAGACTTGATTATGTCCTTTATATATTCTATTTATTGGGCTTTCTGTTTACTCCTGCAGATGAATGAAAATCTCTGGTCATTTCAAATTTTTGGATAACATCTAGTCATTGGAATTTAAAGCCTATCATAATGTGATCAGATGTCCGTTGCATGTAGCTGTTTGATTACAGACAAATAGTGAAATTGTGATTCTCATACTGTTAATTTCTGAGGCAATTTAGATAAAAATAAATGTGTGAATGTTAATCCATGTATGTAAATTAGAAATACTTTTTTAGATTCTGTGGGCTTATATTGAAAATAAAGAATTTTTAGGGATTTACTTAGGCCATAGGATGGCCAAATAATAATGACAATAATATTACTACTAATAATAGCTAATATTTATTGGGCACTTACTGTGTGCCAGGCACTATTCTATTTTTTAAAAAATTTTCTAGCTTTATTGAAATCCCTTGACCCTAAAATTCATCCTTTTAAAGTGATGTACAAGTCAGTGATTTTTTTCAGTATATTTATATAATTGCAACTATCACCACTCTCATTTTAGAACTTTTTCATCACTCCACAAAAGAAAAGGCATATCCAGTTACTACCTGTTCCCCTTCTCCCAGGTTTCTGGCAACCACCAGTCTGCTTTCTGTCTCTGTTGATTTGGCCAGGCACTATTCTTAAGTGCTTTTTATGCATCTCTAATCCTCAACATAAAGAACTACAATTCTCCTTTTACAAGTAGAAAATTGAGGCACAGAAAGGTTAACTATATTGATTTAAAACAGAAAAAAACAGATTAGATGAGAACATAGTTGAGCATAATTTTGAATTGCATTGTTATGTACATGAAATGAATATACTCCTTCCTCAGGGTAAGTTCTCTGTTACTAGCCATTACATCCTACAACTGACTGAAGGTAGACAACTCTCAATCTTTTTTTCCTGAATATGATAGAATACTATATTAGCAGCCTCTGAGAGAAACAAGGGAAGTTGTGTATGGGAAGTGTTAGGTTTGCCACCTTTTCCCCTCCTTGAACCCCTTTCGTCTCCCCTCCACTTCCACCACGACCACACACATATACCCTCCCCTTTTTCTTTTAAAGTCTTAAGGATAAAACAACTCTGCCCTTTTTAAATTCTCCCAGAGGGATGGTTAATACATCAAAATTTCACTTGTCTGTTCAGGTGTTTTATAGTCACAGGATACATCTGGTTGCTTATAGTACCTGTTATATTAAAACCTCAGAGAGCAGTAGTGTGAGAATAGAATGCCTTTTTTATTGAGTTAAACTAGGAGAGGGAAAGGTTTTGCCTTAATGAAGTCAGTGTTCCTGCAGCCTGGTAGGGAGTGGCCACACACTGCTCTTGTTTGCTCTGTTCTCTCTGAGTCTTTGTACTCCGTGCCATCCTTGCTGGTAATGTTTTGGAACCACTCAATGCTCCACTTTAATCCTGATCTTGCCTATAAATAATGAATCTGTAAAATAAGGACACATATGTAATACCTTAATCAATAAAGAAAAAAAGAATAAATCTGTAAAATTATTTGTGAATGTGAAATATGCAAATAAAAAACACTGGAAAAGGAGACTTTGTGTTTCCTTATTCTTGTGCTGGAAGGCATAAAGATATTTTCAGCATTAGTAAAACCTCTATATAACAGCTATTTGGGTGAGGAGGTGTCTGTTAAAGCCGAAAGTCTGTTATATAATAAAGTAGGTTTTCTGAATGCATTATGTTAAAAAATAAAAAAATTAGTTTACCTGTTTTTACTTACATAGACATGTTTGTGTAATTAAAATTCTGCATGAAAAGTTTAATTTCACAGAGGTTTTCTATATGTATTACTGTAATTTTAAGTTTATACTAAATAGGTCTAGTAAATGCATGCATTCACCAGTCACATCGAGGAAACAAATGCACATGGCTGGGGCTTGGCTTAGCACACAGGAACATCTGGCCAGCACCCGTTAAAACTGCAGAAAGTCACAGGACAACAGAACCAATTACCTCAAGATGCGGTGTGATCACAAACTAATCATCTGCCGAGCTTTGTTTACGAGTAGTTACTCTTGGATTTAAATATGCAGACTATAGTTGTAGATATCTAATATTACTATAGTGTTTTTCCCAACATATGGCCTATTTGCTAAATGTTTAAAGTAACAGTGAATTAATAACAAGCCTGTTAATTTATAAGCAAATCTTGTTTAAAAGCATTTTTTAAGTAACAGCGTGTTAATTTTCACATATGACGTACCAGAAATTTTGTCCGTTAAATCTGAAGTCTGTTATATCGTGATCTGCAAAATTGAGGTTTTAGATCTAGCCAGTTTGGCTCAGTGGATAGAGCATCGGCCTGCAGACCTAAGGGTCCTGGTTTCGATTCCGGTCAAAGGTACATACTTCGGTTGCAGGCTCCTCCCCTGCCCGGGCCCTGGTCGGGGAACGTGCAGGAGGCAACCAATTGATGTGTTTCTCCTCCTACATTAATATTTATCTCTGTCTTTCCCTCTCTCTTCCAGTCTCTGAAAATCAATGGAAAAATATCCCCAGGTGAGGATTTTTTAAAAAGTAGTAATAATAATAACCTTTAAAAAAATTTGAGTGTTTACTGTTTTCATACGTAATGTATTGTCAGACAATATTGACGGCTGAGTAGGATTGCACAGGCAGCAAATTAGGGAAGTCATATTTACTGAGCAAATAATATATGCCAGGCACTATATTGGCAGTTTTATAAACAACCTCAATCACAGAAGCCTTTTGAGGTTGGTGGTATTTTCTTGAAGTGGAGGGATCAGGAAACTCAGGGAGGCTAAATAAACTGCCCAAAGTCACATAGTAAGTGGTCCAACCAGAATTCATAATAAGGTTTTGTGACTCCATGGTCGTTTTCCTATATTCCAGTTTTTTGTCAAACTAAAATCATACCTATACACTTTAAGGAACTAAGTGAAGTCAATAAGGCAGCTTAAGAACGTGGTGATAAACTGGGTTTCCAGCCTTCTGCTGTGGGCTATACCTATTCCTGATCTCAGTTTACAATCTACTTGAAGAACTCCGATTCCCTACCTCTCTGCACACATAAAAGTTGGAATATATCGTGGTTCTTGTTTGTGGTACCACATAAGATATCAGAATGATCAGTAAGAGCAGGAGCATGTATTTGAAATACTGGGAGATCTGCATCCAAGAGGAGAGGAGGATGGGCTCCAGGTGGCAAAGAAGACTTATGAACAAGTCTGTAAAGCTCTCTGTGTACACGTGGGAGAGTGTGGAATATTGTCCTGTACATAACCACAATGCTTTGTGACATTTTTCTAGCTGCCTTTTTATATTTCACTAGAAGCCCGGTGCACGAAATTCGTGCACGGCGGGGGGTTGTCCCTCAGCCCAGCCTGTACCCTCTCCAATCTGGGACTCCTGGAGGGATGTCCGACTGCCCGTTTAGGCCCGATCCCACCAGGATCGGGCCTAAACGGGCAGTCGGACATCCCTCTCACAATCCAGGACTGCTGGCTCCCAACTGCTTACTTGCCTGCCTTCCTGATTGCCCCTAACCGCTTCTGCCTGCCAGCCTGATCACCCCCTAACCACTCTGTTGCCAGCCTGGTTGATGCTTAACTGCTCCCCTGCCAGCCTGTTTGCCCCCAACTTCCCTCCTCTGCCAGCCTGGTCACCCCTAACTGCCCTCTCCTGCAGGCCTGGTCAGCCCTAACTGCCCTCTCCTGCAGGGTTGATCACCTCCAACTGCCCTCCCTTGCAGGCCTGGTCCCTCACAACTGCCCTCCCTTGCAGGCCGGGTGCCTTCCAACTGCCCTCTCCTGCTGGCCATCTTGTAGTGGCCATCTTGTGTCCACATCGGGGCAGGATCTTTGACCACATGGGGGCAGCTATATTGTGTGTTGCAGTGATGATAAATCTGCATATTACTCTTTTATTAGATAGGATAGAGGCCTGGTACAGGGGTGGGGGCCAGCTGGTTTGCCCTGAAGGGTGTCCCAGATCAGGGTGGGGTTCCCTTGGGGTGTGGGGTGGCCTGAGCAAGGAGCCTGTGGTGGTTTGCAGGCCGGCCACGCCCCCTGGCAACCCAAGCGGAGGCCTTGGTATCTGGAATTTATTTTCCTTCTACAATTGAAACTTTGTAGCCTGGAGCGGAGCCAAGCCTGCTGCTCCCTCTGGGCAGCAGCCATTTCTGTGGCAGTTAATTCACCTTCTACAATTGAAACTTCGTTGCCTTAAGCGGGTGGCCCGGCCAGGGTGTGCGGAAAGCTTTGCTTCCCCTGTTGCCGCCGGCAACCCTGGCCTGCTCTCTCAAGCTCCATTCTGCCGCCATTTGTTTGAATTTGTTTACCTTCTATAATTGAAACTTTGTAGCTTGAGTGGAGGCTTAGGCCTGCAACAGCTATGGAAAGCTTGGCTTCCTCTGTTACCTGGGAAACCTTGCTCTCTGTGGCTGTAGCCATCTTGGAAGGGGGTTAATTTGCATACTCGCCCTGATTGGCTGGTGGGCGTGGCTTGGCTGGTGGGTGTGGCTTATTTAGCGGAGTGATGGTTAATTTGCATATTACCATTTTATTAGAGAGGATGTTGTGAGGTAGGTACAGTTTCTAAGCTTACTTTATAACTAAGAAAATAGGCTTAGAATAGTGATGTAAATATGCATTGGGTTACAAAACCAGTCTCAACACAATTGGAAAGGAGTTCTTTGTGTTGATATAAGCCTTTTCTAATAACTCATATGTTGCCATGAATTCATCTGAATTGGGAAAATATAGTTAGTTGGATGAGACCAAATTATTGAGGGTAGTTGTTGAAATCTAGGAAATTGCGAGTTAGGTCTTATTGTGGTAGAATTTAGGGTGTCTTCAAAAGTTCTGGAGCAGATGAATATCTTGATGAAAGTGACGTCAAAGGAATAAATGAGAATGTGTTGAGAAACTGGATTGGGAAGAGGGTAGCAGGAAGAAAGGAGTGGCAATATATTTCTAACTGGTGGGCCTGGAAGAATAGTGTGTTTCTGATAATGGTTGTGTAGGAGCTGACTTTGGCTATAAAAGTGGTCACATCTTACAGACAACTGGAAATACAAGTCGGGAAAGTAGTAGAAGTTATAGCTAAAAAACTAAATTTGAGCTTTACTGATCTGATTCATATTGAGAGAACACTGTGTTTCAAACAATCTTTAAAAATATTTTTATTGATTTCAGAGAAGAAGGGAGAGGGAGAGAGAGATAGAAACATCAATGATGAGAGAGAAACATTGATTGGCCACCTCCTGCACGCCCCACACTGGGGATCAAGCCCACAACCCTGACCAGGATCAAACCTGGAACCTTTCAGTCCGTAGGCTGATGCTCCATCTACTGAGCCAATCTGGCCAGGCGTGTTTCACTCTTGATGAAAACCATAGTTGCTAGAGGGCAATGCTATGAAAAGGAACCGAAAAGATGAGGAGAAGGAAGGAAGGAAGCTAAAAATTGTTTGCCATGGATTTCTGAATGCTTCCTTCATCTTACACTAACCCTATGAGGGTAGCTACCCTCATTTTTACAGAGGAGGAAGCAGTTTGGATTCAATAAGTGGCAGAGCTAGAACGTGAACTCAGCTCTGTCTTAAACCCAAAGCCTATGCACATCCAGAAATTTTTATACTCTGAAAGTGTAGGTTGTGTGCCTTGCACAAAGTAGGTGTTCAGGAAATGTGTTGAATTAGTTAAAAGAAAATTGGGTAGTAAATATGTATTATATGCTGAGTGTGGGAGTACCATGAAAAATAAGGATTGAGAAACTGTATTTGGCTAGAAGGCATTATTGGTCCCAATATTTTACCATTCTCTGAACCCCTGCTCTTTTCCATGTGACTGGAATTCCTCTCAGTAAAAGGCAGAACCTATTCCCCCACCCCTTGTTTCTAGGTGGGCCTTATGGTTGCATTTGCCTAATAAAATGTGGCAAAAGTAATGATGTACCAGTTCTGACCTTGAAACTTGAGCTTTCTTGTGTTTACATTTGTCTCTTATTTCTCAGCTATCTCTGTTATAACAGCCTGAGTTAGCCTGCTGGACAAGGAACAGAGCCCAGTCACCTCAGCCAGAGCCATCCTAGATTAGCCTACCACCACTTGACTGCCAGACAAATTACCCTAGAACTGCTCAGCTGTACCCAGCCTATGCTGCCAACCTACAGACTCAAGAACTAAATAAATGCTTATTGTTTTAAGCTACTGAACTTTTAGTGGTTTGATATGCAGCATTATAGCAGCAGTATGTAACTGGATATAAAGGCCATTTTAAAAAGAATTTTCCAAAGGTATTTGATAGGAAATGGAGGCACTGAGTATTGGTTCCTTATTTGTAGTTATATCAGGCACTGTACATCAGAAATGAACGGAATTACTGAGATAATTGATGGCTCATTTTACCAATGAAAACCTGAGGCCCAGAGAGTTAAGTAACTTACCCAACTTTATTGGAAGGAACCAGGATAAAACTGAGTTTTCTTCATTTCTGATCCACTGCTCTGTAACATGAGAGCATAGAGAAGTTAAAAGGGCTATAACCTAATGCAAAAAAACAACAACAAACAAACAAAAACAAAAAACGAAACAAAAAAATACTCTTTTTGATCTGTGGATATGTGCATATTTAAGAATGAAAAAGGAAGGAGCTCATGTGAAAGTGATAGGTGTCAAGGAAAAGAGTTTATTGAAGGAGCAACTCTCCAAAGGAGGTGAAAAGGACAGTGATTCAGAATATAGTCAGTAGATTTAGCTTTAGAGAAAGTAGAGAACCCTCTTGCGAGGTGGAAGGGAAGAATGAGTGGTAGATGCAAGGATCTCTTGGCTCTGAAGGAAAACTTTGTCCCTCTTCAGCATGAAGCAGCTACAGAAGAGACCCTGCACTCCTTTTCTCTGAAAGGATTCAGAGCCAAGATCATTGAGGGAGGGATGTGATAGGCAGTTAGATGGACATGAGCAGAGCAATGATGATGGGCCAGGTCTGCTACATCCCTACAAAGCAGGAGACAGAGTTCAACTCAAAACGTGGAAAACTGGATGACCAGATGATAAACGAGGAAAAATGGATGGGATTCTGGGATGTGCTTCTCACCACTCCAATTGATCTGAAGCTGACAGGGGTAAAGCCCTGGATCCATCTTACCAGAATGAAGAGGAACACCTCAAGGAGGAAGCTATGTAGAACAACCTTTATGTCTTGACTAGTAGGAGTTGGGACCCCTATTGCTAATATACAGAATTTTACACATTCTGTTCATTTTGGGAAGAAAGTCATATATGGGGACCTTTATACATTGGGACCTACTGTCCAGGAAAAGGATGCAGTGATGTTTTCTCTAAATGTTGCTATAGTAGCTTCCTGTGGTGAATGTCTGACTTTTACCAGGTGTTCCGTTATTGTCTTTCACTACCTAATAACTACAATATGAATTGTTCTGATAATTAATATTATAGTAATCCTACCTAATAAAAGGGTAATATGCAAATTAACCATCACTCGGCTACGCCCACAATTGGGCCGGCGGGAGGCTGGGGGGCGGGACTCGGGGTGGTCTATCCGGCCGTTGAGAGGCGCAGGCGGCGGGACTCGCGAGTCCCGCCCCCCATGCCTCTCAACGGCCCGATTGGCCGCTGCTGAGGGGAGACTGATGGGGCCGAGGGGGGACCGATGGGGCTGGCGGGAGGCACGGGCGGCAGGACTCGGGGTGGCTGATTGGGCCGGCGAGATTCGTGGTAGGAGCGGCAGTGGCACCCAGTCCCGCACCTCAGCGATCGAGGTCAGAGCGCCGGCGGTGCTCAGTCCCGCTCCTCAGCAATCGTGGTCAGAGCGACGGCGGCGCCTGGGTCCGCCCCTCAGCGATCGAGGTCAGAGCGGCGCCTGGGTCCCGCCCATCAGCGATCGCGGTTGGAGCAGCACCTGGGTCCTGCCCCTCAGCGATTGCGGTCGGAGCAGCGGCAGCGCCCGGGTCCCGCCCCTCAGCGATCGCGGTCGGAGCAGCGGCAGCGCCTGGGTCCCTCCTATCACTGAGGGACCTGGGCGGCAGCGGCGCCCCAATTGCGGATGGTGGCGTGGGGCCCGGCAGCTCCTGCCCCACGCTGCCACTGCCACTGGGGTCCAAGCCCCCTCCCTGAAAGAAGGCAGAAGGCCGTGGCCAGAGCCAAGGCCTGGGTCCCCGGTGCTGGAGGAAAACTGGTGCCAGTAGCCAGGTGAAGGAAGGTCTATTGCACGAATCTTTGTGCAAAGGGCCTCTAGTAGACATACTAAGCTGCTTTATAGTAATAGATATACTAAGCTGCTGGCCGATTGGTTTCTGATATGTAGGGTCACTGCTTATTCAGATATCCCTTCCAAGAGCACCAGGGGGCCTTGTTCCATAGGACGACTGGCTATCTTTATGCCATAGAAACATCACAGGTCCGAATCAAAACAGACCTTTTCATGGCTATGGCACTGGACTGCAATGTTGATCTCCACCTGTGGAGCCCTACTGAATGTATTGCTTTAACCATTTTTGTTATCCTATCTAATAAAGAGGTAATATGCAAATTGACCGTCACTCCAACACACAAGATGGCCGCCCCCATGTGGTCAAAGATGGCTGCCCCCATGTGGACACAAGATGGCCGCCACAAGATGGCCAGCAGGGGAGGGCAGTTGGGAGGGACCAGGCCTGCAAAGGAGGGCAGTTGGGGGCGATCAGGCCTGCAGGGAAAGGCAGTTAGGGGTGACAGGGCTGGCAGAGGAGGGCAGTTTGAGGGGACCGGGCCTGCATGGGAAAGCAGTTAGGGGTGACTAGGCCGGCAGGGGAGGGCAGTTAGGGGTGACTGGGCTGGCAGGGGAGGGCAGTTAGGGGCAACTAGGCCTGCAGGGGAGGGCAGTTGGGAACAACCAGGCCTGCAGGGGAGGGTAGTTGGGGGTGACCAGGCCTGCAGGGGAGGGCAGTTGGAGGTGGCCAGGTCTGCAGGGGAGGGCAGTTGTGGGGGGGACAAGGCCTGTAGGGGAGGGCAGTTGGGGGCGACCGGGCTGGCAGGGGAGGGCAGTTAGGGGCGACCAGGCTGTCAAGGGAGGGCAGTTAAGGGTGTCCAGGCCAGCAGGGGAGGGCAGTTCTGAGTGACCAGGCCTGCAGGGGAGGGCAGTTAGGGCTACCAGGCTGGCAGGGGAGAGAAGTTGGGAATGACCAGGCCTGCAGGGGAAGGCAGTTGGGGGGGGACCAGACCTGCAGAGGAGGGCAGTTGGGGGTGACCGGGCTGGCAGAGGAGGGCAGTTGGGGGTGACCGGGCCTGCAGGGGAGGGCAGTTAGGGGTGACCAGGCCGGCAGGGGAGGGCAGTTGGGGGTGACCAGGCTTGCAGGGGAAAGCAGTTAGGGGCGACCAGGTCAGCAGGGGAAGGCAAGGGTGACCGGGCCAGCAGGGGAGGGCAGTTCAAGGGGACTGGGCCTGCAGGGGAAAGCAGTTATGGGTGACCAGACCGGCAGGGGAGGGCAGTTAGGGGTGACTGGGCTGGCAGGGGAGGGCTGTTAGGGGCAACCAGGCCTGCAGGGGAGGGCAGTTGGGAACAACCAGGCCAGCAGGGGAGGGCAGTTAGGGGTGACCAGGCCTGCAGGGGAGGGCAGTTGGGGGTGACCAGGCCTGTAGGGGAGGGCAGTTAGGGGAAACCAGGCTGGCAAGTCAGGGCAGTTCAGGGTGACCAGGCCAGCAGGAGAGGGCAGTTCGGGGCGACCAGGTTGGCAGGGGAGAGCAGTTGGGAATGACCAGGCCTGCAGGGGAAGGCAGTTGGGGGGGGACCAGGCCTGCACAGGAGGGCAGTTGGGGGTGACCAGACCAGCAGGGGAGGGAAGTTGGCAACCAGGCCTGCAGGGGAGGACAGTTAGGGGTGACAAGGCTGGCAAGGGAGGGCAGTTAAGGGTGACCAGGCCAGCAAGGGAGGGCAGTTTGGGGTGACCAGGCTGGCAAGGGAGAGCAGTTAAGGGTGACCAGGCCAGCAGGGGAGGACAGTATGGGGAGGCCAGGCCTGCAGAGGAGGGAAGTTAGGGCGACCAGGCTGGCCGGGGAGAGCAGTTGGGAATGACCAGGCCTGCAGGGGAAGGCAGTTGGGGGGGACCAGGCCTACAGGGGAGGACAGTTAGGGGCAACCAGGCTAGCAAGGGAGGGCAGTTAAGGGTGACGATGCCAGCAGGGGAGGGCAGTTCGGGGTGACCAGGCCTGCAGGGGAGGGCAGTTACGGTGACTAGGCTGGCAGGGGAGAGCAGTTGGGAATGACCAGGCTTGCAGGGGAAGGCAGTTGGGGGGGGACCTGGCCTGCAGAGGAGGGAAGTTGGGGGTGACCAGGCCAGCAGGGGAGGGCAGTTAGGGGCAATCGTGCCAGCAGAGGAGCAGTTAGGCATCGATCAGGCTGGCAGGGGAGTGGTTAGGGGGTGATCAGGCTGGCAGGCAGAAGCAGTTAGGGGCAATCAGGAAGGTAGGCAGGCGAGCAGTTGGGAGCCAGCAGTCCTGGATTGTGAGAGGGATGTCTGACTGCCCCTTTAGGCCCGATCCCAGTGGTATTTTTCTTTCACTGCCTGCTTTATTTCACTTAGCATAATGCTCTCCAGTTCCATCCATGCTGCTGCAAATGTTAAGAATTCCTTCTTTTTTTATAGCAGCATGGTATTCCATTGTGTAGATGTACTGTAGTTTTCTAATCCACTCATCTGCTGATGGGCATTTAGGCTGTTTCCAAATCTTAGCTATGGTGAATTGTGCTGCTATGAACATAGGGGTGCATATATCCTTTCTGATTGGTGCTTCAGTTTTCTTGGGATATATTCTTAGAAGTGGGATTACTGGGTCAAATGGCAGTTCCATTTTTAAATTTTTGAGGAACAGCCATACTGTTTTCCACATTGGCTGCACCAGTCTACATTCCCACCAGCAGTGCACAAGGGTTCCTTTTTTTCTGCACCACTCCAGCACTTGTTGTTCGTTGATTTGTTGATGATAGCCATTCTGACAGGTGTGAGATGGTACCACAGTGTTGTTTTGATTTGCATCTCCCGGGTGATTAGTGACTTTGATCATATTTTCATATGTCTTTTGGCTTTCTGAATGTCCTCTTTTGAAAAGTGTCTATTTAGGTCCTTTGCCCATTTTTTGATTGGATTGTTTATCTTCCTTTTGTTAAGTTGTATGAGTTCCCTGTAAATGTTGGAGATTAAACCCTTATCTGAAATAGAATTGGCAAATATGTTCTCCCATGCAGTGGGCTTTCTTGTTGTTTTGTTGATGGTTTCTTTTGCTGTGCAGAAGCTTTTTATTTTGATGTAATCCCATTTGTTTATTTTCTCCTTAGTCTCTCTTGCCCTAGGATCTGTGTCTGTAAAAAGATTGCTACAACATATGTCTGCAATTTTGCTGCCTATGGAGTCTTGTAAGATTTTTATGGTTTCCCATCTTCAATGCAAGTCCTTTGGCCATTTTGACTTTGTTTTGTGTATGGTGTAAGTTGGTGATATAGTTTCATTTTTTTGCATGTATCTGACCAAATTTCCCAGCACAATTTATTAAAGAGACTGTTTTGACTCCATTGTATGCTCTTGCCTCCTTTGTCAAATATTAATTTAGTATACTAGCTTGGGTCAATTTCTGGGTTCTCTATTCTTTTCCATTGGTCTATTTGTATGTTCTTATGCCAGTACCAGGCAGTTTTGTGAACCGTGGCTTGGTAATATAGCTTGATGTCTGGTATTGTGATCCCTCCAACTTTGTTCTTCTTTTTTAGGATAGCTGTGGCTACTCAGGGCCTTTTTTATTCCAGATGAATTTTTGGAGAGTTTGTTCTAGATCTTTGAAATATGCCATTGGTATTTTAATAGGTATTGCATTGAATCTATAGATTGCTTTAGGTAGTATGTACATTTTAATGATGTTGATTATACCAATCCATGAACATGTTATGTTCTTCCATTTGTTTATATTTTACTCTATCTCTTTTTTCAATGTCCTGTAGTTTTCCAAGTACAGGACTTTTACATCCTTAGTGAAGTTTATTCCCAGGTATCTTAATTTTTTTTTTTTGCAATGGTAAATGGGATTGTTTTTGTTCATTTCTCTTTCTGTGAGTTCATTATTGGTGTATAAAAAGGCCATAGATTTATGGGTGTTAATTTTGTATCCTGCTATGTTGCCAAATTCATTTATTAGGTCTAGTAGTGTTTTTATGGAGTCTTTGCGGTTTTCTATGTATCGTGTGTCATCTGCGAATAAGGACAGTTTTACTTCTTCTTCTCCAATTGGGATGCCTTTTATTTCTTCTTCTTGTCTGATCGCTATGGCTAGTACTTCTAGTACTATGTCGAACAGGAGTGGTGAAAGTGGGCATCCTTGTCTTGTTCCTGTTCTTAGGGGAAATGGGTCTCATTTTTGCCCATTGAGTATGATGTTGGCTATAGGTTTGTCATTTAGGGCTTTTATTATGTTGAGGTATGATCCTTCTATTCCCACTTTGTTGAGAGTTTTATCAAGAAAGGGTGTTGGATTTTGTCAAGTGCCTTTTCTGCATCAATTGATATAATTATGTGATTTTTGTCTCTCAGTTTTTTTTATGTAATGTATCACATTTATTGATTTGAGGATATTGTACCATCCTTGCATCCCTGGAATAAATCCCACTTGGTCATGATGTATGATCTTTTTAATGTATTGCTGAATCCGATTTGCTAGAATTTTGTTGAGGATTTTAGCACCTATGTTCATCAAGGATATTGGCCTGTAGTTCTCATTTTTTGTGGTGTCTTTATCTCGTTTTAGGATTCGGGTAATGCTGGCTTCATAGAAAGATCTTGGAAGTGTGCCTTCCTCTTGAATTTTTTGGAATAGTCCGAGGAGGCTAGGTTTTAGTTCTTCTTTGAATGTTTGGTAGAATTCACCTGTAAAGCCATCCAGACCAGGGCTTTTGTTTGATGGAAGATTTTTGATTGCTGTTTCAATGTCTTCAGTAGTTATCCGCCTATTCAGGTTTTTTGACTCTTCTTGGTTGAGTTTTGGGAGGTTGTATTTTTCTAAGAATATGTCCATTTCATCTAGGTTGTTCATTTTTTTTGGAATAGAGTTGTTCATAGTATTTTTTCATAATCATTTGTATTTTCATAGGATCGGTTGTTACTTCAACTCTTTCATTTCTGATTTTGTTTATTTGGGTCCTCTCTCTTTGCTTCTTGGTGAGCCTGGCTAGAGGTTCATCAATCTTGTTTATCCTTTCAAAGAACCAACTCTTGGTTTGGTTGATCTTTTGTATTGTTTTTTTGTGTTTTTTTTTTGGTCTCTATGTCATGTATTTCTGTTCTGATCTTTATTATTTCCTTCCTTCTGCTTATGCTGGGCTTTTCTTTTTCTTTTTTTTTTAAAAAAATATTTTATTGATTTTTTACAGAGAGGAAGAGAGAGGGATAGAGAGCCAGAAACATCGATGAGAGAGAAACATCGATCAGCTGCCTCTTGCACACCCCCTACTGGGGATGTGCCCGCAACCAAGGCACATGCCCTGACCGGAATCGAACCCGGGACCCTTGAGTCCGCAGGCCGACGCTCTATCCACTGAGCCAAACTGGTTTCGGCATGCTGGGCTTTTCTTGTTGCTCTCTTTCTAACTCTGAGTTGTAGGGTTAGAGAAGTTATTACCATTGTTTCTTTCTTTTTTATTTTATTTTTTTGAGGTACTCTGGTAGAGCTATGAACTTCCCTCTCAATGTTTTCTTTCCTTTGTGCTCACAGCCCAGGAGGCAAATGCAGCTTGACTCACCCCCTCCCTTCCCATTTGTTAGACAGCTGTGAATCTTGAGTTTAGGTCCTACCCAGTAACTTCAAGCAGGCAGTATTTCTTTGTTACTCAGCCTGCCTGTAGTTGTATTTACACAAGAGTCAATTTGTGATTCAACCTCTGGGTGGCAGTGTTTCTGGATTGACATCCGGGACTATAAGTCCTCTCTACCCAATATTTAGATTTTGTTTTCCCTGTCACACTTAATACTGGTTTGGGGTAGTGGACTGCCCCAGAACTGATTTTCTGACTTTTTCCCCTGCTCTGATCCCCAGGTTCCACAAAAACAACTTTCCCCTGCAGTCTCTGAGAGTGTTTTTAATTGGGAGATCCTATGTGCTGAGCTTAGTAATCAAATGCAAGGATTTAAAGAGAAAAAATAGCCAGAGTAAGCACGTGAACTTGTGACTTTTTCACCCCCACACTCCGCGCAACTCTGTGCATGTCTTTTTCACGTGGCACAGCGCAGCCAGTATACTGGTAAAACTTCAGTCTGCCTTTTTGTGCCCAGCCCAGCTATGGGTTGATTTCTAGAGTTCCCTTCTGCCAGCAGCCCTGTGGACCCCCTTCCACATTCGTGGACTACACTGGTCCCAATGGCCGCAGATTTTGTGGGGCGCAGACTTCCTCTGAATCTCTAGAACCCGCTGCGTGCATTTCTCAGTCCAGCCTGGATCGCAGACCTCACCTTTTCTGGGAGAAATCTGACCTTTCCATGAGAAGGTGCAGAGCTCGTCTGAGTCCACATATTTGTGCTGCTTGAGACCTGGTGTTCATGGATTTGCAGCTGGTCCCTGGGTGTTGTGTTGTATAGTCCCAGGAGGTATCCGAGTTCTTCCCGGTTGAAGGTAAGGCTAGGCTTCTGATCACAGCCACTCTCCCCTTCAAGATGGTGTGGTCCTTGCGGCAGAGGTGCTCGCTCCAGGAGAGATTTCAGCAACAGTGGAGGCTGCCTGGTCAGGGGAGTCCGGTCCGGAAGTCCCCAACAGTCCCTTGGAATATAGCTGTTCCTCACTCACAAATAGACACTCCCCGTATGTCCACACACTCTCCTTTCATTCTCTCACTCACACACTATCTTGCAGCCTGCCTTCCCATCGGCGGCCATCTTGCTCTCTCCTGCAGGATGATTTCCTAACTATGATTGTTTTGCTCTGATTAAAAAAGCATATTCTGATCTGGCTGGGAGTTGTACACCCTGGGCTCTGGAGTTAACCTTGGAATGCATCTCATCTGCGAACTGCCTATTATCATGGAAAGATGAACATCCTTGTTGCCGCCCTTTGTAACACCCCAGCCCACATTGCCTGTAATCTGTAACCATTATACCAATTTTTATTCCTTTTGCCTACTTCCCAATGCCTGTAATACCCATTCTTATTCCTTTTGCCTACTTCCTCATGTAATCTTTGCCTTTCTACCCCATAAAAGCAGTTTGCATGTGGCGGGAGTGGTGCAGAGCAGATTTTTGTGCTTGACCTGCTGCTTTCCCATACTGCCGGCATTACTGGAATAAATGCTCATATGTGATTTAAAAAAAAAAAAAAGAACTTAGCTAATCTAGTCCTGGCAGACATCTAGAGTCCCATAAGACATCTGATCAAGGGTAGTAACAGCTTCAGAACTAAGACTGGGAATGTGTTCCCTTCTAGCTATCATCCAAACACTACTCTGTTCTCATCCAAACTTATCAAAAAAACAAAAACAAAACAAAACAAAAAAACACCACCAAAAAAACTTGTCTAAACTCACATTTACACCTCAGCCAACTGCAGTCTGGCTTCTATGCACACTTTAGTGACACTGCTCTCACTCCTAATGCTAAGTCCTTATATTACTGTACTGCACTGACACTATTGATCAACCCATTTCCTCAAGGAAACATGTTCCTCTCTTGTCCATGACAGCAAATTTTCCTGGTCCTCATAATAGTCTAGGTCTTAATGGGCTCCTTTTTCTCCATTTGCCCCTCAAAAGTGCGTGTTCTCTCTGCCTCCTGCTCTTTTCAATCTAAAAACACTCCATATATACTGAAACCCACTCTAAAAATGCCAACTTTGAAAGCAGGCTGTTCATCCTATTGTTTTTACCTGACCAGCATGCATTTCCATCCTCTTTCTGGTTCCTTTGGTTAATTCCTCGCTTAACTCCATATGATCCTGATAAAAATGTCAATCATGTTGCTCTGCCACAGGAGTGGACATCCTAGACTGTGTCAATCATGTCATTTCTTTTTCTTGAATATAGTGATTGATTAAAGAATGAGTACCTGAGCCAAAGTCATCCAATCAGAGGCCTCCTCTAGCATGTATTTTCTGCTAGAGTTAGTAAGGGAGACTGTGTTCATTTTGGAATAAGACAGCAGAAGATAATAAATCTATCACATAAAGAAATGCTAACAGCTCAGGGAAACTTCATGAGGTTTGAACCCGGAATCCAGCTGTGCCTGAATGCAGAAAATTCCACTCATGGATGGATGAGCCAATAAATTAGAATAATTCTGATAACTGAAATCGCCAGTCCAGAACTTTGTCAAATGATTTCTAGCATAGTATAGAAATAAATACTGCCCAGCCAACATGACTCACTGGTTAAGCATCAACCTATGAACCAGGAGGTCATGGTTTGATTCATGGTCAGGGCATATACCTGGTTTGTGGGCTCGATCCCCAGTGTGGGGCATGCAGGTGGCAGCCAATTAATGATTCTCTTTCATCGTTGATATTCCTGTCCCTCTTTCTATCTCTCTGAAATCAATAAAAATGTATCTTTAAAAATGAAATAAGTGCCTGTTAGTCACTTGAAAATCCCATGTGCTCTTCAAACTTGTGTCTCAACTAGACTTGCAGGTTCCCCAAAGCTTGCTCCTCCTCCTGGGTTCCTTATTTTAAGGAGCAGCATCGCTGTTATAAACAGTTACCAAAGTTAGAAATTCTAACAGTCACTGTAAACACACCCTCAATTCCCTTTATTTATTGTCATCAATCCTGCTAATTTTACTTACTAAACATATCTCAACTCCATCTCATTCTCTGTATTTCCACTGCCACAGTTTGGTTCAGGTCCTCATATTCTCTTGTTGTTTGGACTATAGCAAATAACACCTAAATAATCTCCTGCTTCCATGTTTCCCTGCTCAAATCTAGTTGCCATACTGTTACCAGAGTGACCTACTTTATGTATAGATTTGACCACATCTCTCCTCAATTTGAATCTCCCCACTGCCTTCCCATCTCATCTAGGACAAAACGGAAGCTCTTTATAACATGGACTACAAGGACTTCTGTGATGTGACCATAGTTTTCCTCTTCCACCTCATTGCACATGACTCCTGACCTTGACTTCTGTGCTCTAACAATGAACTACTTGTTCCCAGGCACAAGCAAGCTGTGCTATTTCTCACCTCAGTGCCATTTCTCACGTGGTCTCCTCTGCAATGCCCTCCATCCCCGCCTTTGCCTTTAAAAATCAGCCAGGCCTCAGCTCATCCAGGAAACCAATGGCCCTCCCCCTTTCCTACTTCCTGCCCTTTCCCACCTGGTTTAGGTATTCTCACCTGAATATTCCTTCAATAAATAGTTATTGAGTGCTTATTAAAGTGAACAAAACAGAGTCTCTAAAACCAGTTGTGGGTTCAATCCCCGGTCAGGGCGCATACTAGAGGCAACCGATCCATGTTTCTCTCTCACAGTAATCTCTCTCTCTCTCTCTCTCTCTCTCTCTCTCTCTCTCTCTCTCTCTCCATATCCTTGAGTGAGGATTAAAAAAGAAATGTCTAAAGGTGAGAGGTCAAGGTCTGCTATGGTGATTCCCTGGCACTGTCTGGGACCTAAGCTTCAATTTCTTAGTGCTACCATCTTCAGTATCAGCTTCCTTCCTGAGAGTTACCTCATGTTCTAAGATGACTATTGGAGTCCAATCCATTATATCTGTACTACAGGCCTGGTGCACGAAATTCATGCACGGGGGCAGGGTATGTGTCCCTCAGCCCAGCCTGCACACTCTCCAATCTGGGACCCCTCTCACAATCCAGGAATGCTGGCTCCCAACCGCTCGCCTGCCTGCCTGCCTGCTTGCCCCTAACCGTTTCTGCCTGCCAGCCTGATCACCCCCTAACCACTCCCCTGCCAGCCTGATCAATGCCTAACTGCTCCCCTGCCGGCCTGGTCACCCCAAACTGCCCTCCCCTGCCAGCCTGGTCACCCCTAACTGCCCTCCCCTTCCAGCCCAGTCACCCCCAACTGCCCTCCCCTGCAGGCCTGGTCACCCCCAACTGCCCTCCCTTGCCAGCTTGGTCACCCCTAACTGCCCTCCCCTGCAGGCCTGGTCGCCCCCAACTGCCCTCCCCTGCAGGCCTTGTCCCTCCCAACTGCCCTCCCATGCAGGCCTGGTCACCCCCAACTGCCCTCTCCTGCAGACCTTGTACTTCCCAACTGCCCTCCCCTGCAGGCCTGGTCACCCCTAACTGCCCTCCCCTGCAGGCCTGGTCACCCCCAACTGCCCTCCCCTGCAGGCCTTGTACTTCCCAACTGCCCTCCCCTGCAGGCCTGGTCCCCCCAACTGCCCTCCCCTGCAGGCCTGGTTGCCCCTAACTGCCCTCCCCTGCTTGTCTGGTCACCCCTAACTTCCCTCCCCTGCAGTCCTTGTCCCTCCCAACTACCCTTCCCTGCAGGCCTGGTCACCCCCAACTGCCCTCCGTTGCAGGCCTTGTCCATCCCAACTGCCCTCCCTTGCAAGCCTGGTCACTCCCAACTGCCCTCCCCTGCTGGCCATCTTGTGGTGGCCATCTTTGACCACATGGGGGTGACCATCTTGTTTGTTGGAGTGATGGTCAATTTGCATATTACCACTTTATTATATAGGATGCCAGGCTGCAATTAGAAGTAATGGAAGACAAAAGGTTGTTTTTTCCCAGACCAGTCAGCTTCCTTTAAGCTATCTTCTTAGAAGTTCAACATAGCATTTGTGCTTCCTAAGGAGCTTAGTCACATGAGCATATCTAGCTGCAGGGGAGGCTGAGGAATGTAGTGTTTCCGCTCAGTGAATTGCTGCCCCCAAATAAGAGTATTGTTACTGAAGAACAGAGACAGGATATTAAGTACAGCAAAGCAATATCTATTATAATTCTTTGCTTAAGTAAATTTTAAAGATAATTTATATATAATAAAGTACTCATTTTAATATACAGACTGCTGAGTTGACAAATATAAACAGTCACATAATCATCATTGTAATCAGGATATTGAATATTTTTATCATTTCCAAAAGGTCTTTTGTGTCCCTTTATAATTCATCTCCTCCCATCCCTGATCCCAGACAATCAGTGATCTGCTTTCTGCCACTTTAGTTTTTCCTATTGTAGAATTTCATGTGGCCTTTTGTGTTTGATTTTTCACCCAGCATGTTTTGTGGATTGATCCTTATTATTGCACATATCTGTAGTGTGTTCCCTCTTATTGCTGAGTAGTATTACATTATATAAATAACCCACATTTTAAAAAAATTTAAATTCTTTATTGTTTAAAGTATTACATGAGTCTCCTTTTTCCCCCAATGACCTCTCCCCGGCCACCCCCCCCCCCAGCACAAGCCCTCAACCCCCTACTGTCTGTGTCCATTGGTTATGCTCATATGCATGCATACAAGTCCTTTGGTTGATCTCTTATCCCCTCATCCCCCGCCTTCCCTCATAGGTTGTACAATCTGTTCAATGCTTTGTTGCTGGATCTATTTTTGTTCATCAGTTTATGTTGTTCATTATATTCTACAAATGAGTGAGCTCATGTGATATTTATCTATCTCTGACTGGCTTATTTCGCTTAGCATAATGCTCTTCAGTTCCATCCATGCTGTTGCAAATGGTAAGAATTCCTTCTTTTTTTACAACAGCATAGAATTCCATTGTGTAGATGTACCACAGTTTTCTAACCCAAGCGTCTGCTGATAAATAACACATATTTTATTCTCCTGTTAATGGACGTTTCATCTGTGTGCTAAAATTCTTCACTAAAGCGACACTTCCCAAAGATTTCCCTGCAATGAACATGTGATGATAATACTAAAGCAGTCCCATTTCTAGAAGACAGGGGACTCCCCTGCTGGGTGATTTTGGTTTAAAGACTCCCAGACAGCCTTGTGGAACTTTTCTTAAAACTGCACTGCAGCAGGACTGGGGGGATGAGGGGACAATGGGGGGGGGGGATAAAGATACATTTGTAATACCTTAATCAATAAAAATTTAAAAAAACTGCACTGTAGTCAAAGATGCTTCCACCTAACCTGTCTTCTTCCCTCGCTTATTTAGTCAGGTTCAGACCTGCATGATGGTCCGATAGGTCTCCCATTCTCCCTTAGCTTCCACCTCATTTTCTCTTACAAGATTTTTCATCATACATTTTTTTTTTTTTGCATATTTAACTCAACGGTGATGCCCGCATCTCAGAGGATTCAGACTAATACAGGTTATTCCCAGCATTTGGCTACTTTGAATAAAGCAGCTATGAACATTCTTGTTCAAATATTTCTATGGGCTTCCCTTTCATTTCTCTTGGGTAAATACCTAGGAAGGGAATTGTTGAGTTACATGGTAAGTGTAAATTGAATTTTATTTAAAAATTGCCTAATGGTTTCCCCAAGTGGTTGTATCAATTTACACTCCCACCAGCAGTGTTTGAGAGATACATTATTCTACATCCTTCCCAACCTTGGTATATCTTTTTTTTTAAAATCTTTATTGTTGAGATTATTACAGATGTCCCTCCCCCCACTATAGCCCCCCTCTACTCGGTTCCAGCCCTGTCTCAGGCATTCACTACCCTATTGTCTGTGTCCATAGGTAATTCATATAAGATCTTTGGTTAATCTCTTCCTGCCCCCCTTCCCCCTTCCCTCTGAGATTCATGTCTGTTCAATGTTTCTCCACCACTGATTTTATTTTATTAATTGTCTTTGTTCATTAGATTTCTTGTTTGTTTATTTTTAGATTCAATTGTTGATAGATATGTATTTATTACTATTTTATTGTTCACATTTTTATCTCTCCTCCTCCTCCTCCTCCTCCTCCTCCTCCACCTCTTCCTCCTCCTCTTCCTCCTCCTCCTCCTCCTCCTCCTCCTCCTCCTCCTCCTCCTTCTTCTTCTTCTTCTCTTCTTAAAGAATACCTTTCAACATTTCATGTAATACTCGTTTGGTGGTGATGAACTCCTTTAGCTTCTTCTTGTCTGTGAAGCTTTTTATCTGACCTTCAATTCTAAATTAGAAAGATTCCTCAGGGAAGGAACAACCTAAGACAGACACAGTCACAAAGGGGCCATCAGGAGAGAACTTGGGGGTCAACAGAGGTGGGACACAGACCTTCACCCCCCCCCCAAGTTTTCAGGGACCTTCACCCTCACCCCTGCTGAGGGAGATCTCCTGCCCCAGTGGCTGCTTTGCTTCCCATGTCCAGCTCAAATCGGGACCCAGGTAACAGAGACTTGGTCGACAGCAGATGCCCTCTCACTGCAACAAGACTTGATGGAGATGTCTTGCACCCATGATGCGGGGAACTGGGGTCTTTGATATCTAAATCCACCCTAGCATCAGGAATGCTCAGGGCCTTCTCAAGAAGGCCAATAATCCTCTCCACTAATATTTACAGGGTAAAATAAGATGGTTGTTAGAGTATAAAATTTGACAGTAAAATAGTAGTCAAGTTTTCAGACTAACTTAAATTGGCCAATCAAAATAAATGAATATTCTAGAAAAATCTATTGTACTGGACAAAAAAGCTGTTCCTAAAGTGTTAACTAAAATTTTTATTGGTAGTTCATCTCATGGTAAAATTGCGTAACATATAATGAACCTAAAGCAGTCACATTTTAGTGCAAAAAAGTAAAATTTAAAAGCTATCAAGATTACAGCATAAAATTTCCAAAAGCCTCCTAATATTTAAACCAAAAAAGGGGGGATATTAGAAGAATATCATGTAAGGAAAAATATCCTGTAAATAAATTACATCTAGACAATTTTTACTTTAGAAAATTAACTTTCATTTGTAATGCTAACAGCAAGACACCCAGGTGAAACATACATGGTGTCAAAACAAGCCAAAGGAAAATCATTTGGGCAAAAAATGAAAAAGGATCGCAAGTAAAATCTATAGAAAAGATTCCTTTATTAATTTTTGGTCGAGAATATGTTTGTATATTTTCAGAAAACAACTCTGAGACCATGTGGATTCTTGCAACAGAGAGGAATTGACAGGAGTGCTCCAGCCATGAAGACAGAAGAGAAACAGTCCAGAGATGGAAGACGCTGACAATGCCTTGCCATACTAGCAGTCAGCAGATGTGCATCACTGCAGATTGCCCAGGACCAAACCAGAGAGGGTCGGACCTGCATTACCACCATTTGTCCACCATCCAGAACTGAAATATCATTGCTGTTATGTACACATAAAGATCTGTTGGACATAGAAATTGGGACTCAAAAGAACTGTTGGCCCAGAAAGAAACTCACTAGACTGATTCATTTGCCTCTCAGCATAACCATTATTGCTTGTCTTATTTTCGGTTCCTATAAGTGTATTCCTAGTATCACATGAGCTCATTCATCTAGGGGAAATGATGAACAACATAGACTGAAGAACAAGAACAGCATCGATCAGACTGTCAGACCTCAGAGGGAAGGTAAGGGAGGGTGGGGATAAGGGAGAAAGATCAAACAAAGGACTTGTGTGCTTGCATATGAGCCTAACCAGTGATCATGGACAACAGGGGGGGTGGGGGCATGCGTGTAGAGGGGTTTGGGATGGGAATGGGGGGTGGATTGAGGAAAAATATGTGATGCCTTAATCAATAAAGTAATTTAAAAAATTCTAAATTAGAGCTTTCCTAGGTAGAGTAATCTTGGCTGTAGGTCCTTGCTATTCATCACTTTGAATATTTCTTGCCATTCCCTTCTGGCCAGGAATGTTTCTGTTGAGAAATCAGCTGAGAGTCATATGGGTGTTCTCTTGTAGGTAACTAACTGCATTTCTCTTGCTGATTTTAAGAATCTCTCATTGTTTTTAACCCTTGGCATTTTAATTATGATGTGTCTTGGTGTGGTCCTCTTTGGGTTCCTCTCATTTGGGATTCTCTGTGCTTCCTGGACTTGTAAGTCTATTTATTTTACTAAGTAGAAGTTTTCTGTCATTATTTCTTCAAATAGGTTTTCAATATCTTGCTCTCTCTCTCTTCTCCTTCTGGCACCCCAAATGTTGGTATGCTTGAAGTTGTCCCATAGGCTCCTTACACTATATCTTCATATTTTTGGATTATTTTTTCTTTTTGCTCTTCTGATTGGGTGTTTTTTGCTTTCTCATATTCCAAATCATTGATTTGATTTGTGGAATCCTCTACTGTACTGTTAAAGCTCTGTAAATTATTCTTTATTTCAGTTAGTGTATGCTTAATTTCTGACTGGTCTTTTTTTTATGTATTTGAAATTCTCACTAAGATTCTTGAAATTCTCAATAAGTCCATTGAAGCTCTCATTAAGCCCCTTGAAGTTCTCATTAAGACCCTTGAGTAACCTTATAACCATTGTTTTGAACTCTGTATTTAGTAGTTTGCTTGCTTCCATTTCTCTCATTTGTGACATGTTTCTTTGTCTCTGCATTTTGGCTGCTTCCCTGTGGGTTTTTTTGTTTTGTTTTTTTTTTACTATGTATTAGGAAGAACTGCTAAGTTTTCTGGAATTGGTAGAATGGCCTTGTGTAGTAGGTGTCCCAGTCGCACTATCTCCCCAGTCGCCTGACCTGGGCACTCTAGGTACACCCATGTGTGGTCTGTGTGCAGTCTTGTAGTTCAGCCTTGATTATTGTTGCATTACTGGGAGGAAAATTGGCTTCCAGGCATATTGGCTGTGAGGACCAGTTTGCAACTAGAAGAGCGACTGTGTAGGAGACACCCCTATAGAGCAAGACTTGCTTCAGTGGGTTTTGGTGCTCACTGACCCTGCCTCTTGAGTATGTCACTTGTGGATGTGTACGGTTGTAATCTATCATGGGCTAAAGTGTCCACTGGGGGCACTGGCCCTGAGGCCTCCTGGGAGGTGCAAAGTTAGACACTGCCTGGGGCCACCCAGCAGGAGATACATAGAGATCTGCAGATGGCTGCTACTTGTATTGGGCTTGGAGGTGCCCAGGCAGGGCGCAGCTGTGAAATAAGGCAGGCTGATGCTAGTACCAGGTCTTGGGCCTCTTATTGATAGGTTTGGGGCATGCTGACTTCAGCTGCAGCTTGTTTGAGAGATTTTAGAAAAGTCTGAAGCCTGAACCAGGACAGGCCATTCATATGGAAAAGCCACTGAAATCAGCTTGGGTAGGGCTGAAAAATGGATGGGGAGGGGTCTCAGGGACTCACCAGGGCAGAACGAACAGTGTGGGCCATGCTGATGGAAACTCAGATATGGCTGCCAGTCAGTTCTGCAACAGAGGAGGTCCCAGAACAGGAACAATGACCCCTGTGAGTACCCCCGTCTGGAAGAAAAATGCCTAGTGCTAGATAATCTAGTTCCTCCTGTATATCTCTGGTTCCCCAATTCTGCTGCCCAACAATGGAGCTTAGAAGAAGCAGGACCGTTTAAGTTTGTTCACCAGTCCTTTAAGAGAAATTGCCTGGGGCTCCAGCAGCCTCCTACTCACTCAGCTACAGTCTCCACTGGTTTTTATTTTTATTTTTTTACTGTTTAAAGTATTACACATAGTAGTACATATATCTCTTCCCCCCCTCATTGACTTTTCCCCAGCCTCCCCTAGCCCCTGTCACATGCCCTCATCCCACCCCCCTCCCCAGTGTCTTGTGTCCATTGGTTGTGCTTATATGCATGCATACAAGTCCTTCGGTTGATATCATTTCCCCCCTCCCCAACACTCTACAGCCTTCCCACTGTAATTTGACAGTCTGTTTGATGCTTTACTGCCTCTGTATCTATTTTTTGTTCATGAGGTTATAATGTTCTTTATTTTCCATAAATGAGTGAGGTCATATGGTATTTTTCTTTCATTGCCTGGCTTATTTCACTTAGCATAATGCTCTCCAGCTCCATCCATGCTGCTGCAAATGGTAAGAATTCCTTCTTTTTTATAGCAGCATAGTATTCCATTGTGAAGATGTACCATAGTTCTCTAATCCAATCATCTGCTGATGGGCATTTAGGCTGCTTCCAAATCTTAGCTATGGTAAATTGTGCTGCTATGAACATTGGGGTGCATATATCCTTTCTAGTTGGTGTTTCTGGTTTCTTGGGATATATTCCTAGAAGTGGGATTACTGGGTCAAATGGGAGCTCCATTTTTAGTTTTTTTTGCGGAAACTACATACTGTTCTCCACAGTGGCTGCACCAATCTGCATTCCCACCAGCAGTGAATGAGGGTTCCTTTTTCTCCTCATCCTTGCCAGCACTTGTCGTTTGTTGATGATAGCCATTCTGACAGGTGTGAGATGGTAACACATTGCAGTTTTGATTTGCATCTCTTGGATAATTAATGACTTTGAGCATGTTTTCATATGTGTCATGGCTTTCCTTCTGTCTTCTTTCTAAAAGTATCTATTTAGGTCCGTTTCCCATTTTTTATTGGATCATTTATCTTCCTTTCATTAAGTTGTATGAGTTCCCTGTAAATGTTGGAGATTAAACCTTTATCAGTGGTAATATTTGCAATTATGTTCTCCCATACAGTGGGCTTTCTTGTTGTTTTGTTGATAGTTTCTTTTGCTGTGCAAAAGCTTTTTATTTTGATGTAGTCCCATTTGTTTATTTTCTCTTTAGTTTCCATTGCCCTAGGAGCTGTATCAGTGAAAAAATTGCTTCGGCATATGTATGAGATTTTGCTGCCTGTGGATTCCTCATTCATAGCTGTACGATTTTTGTCCAGTCTCTTCCCACACCCCCCACACCCCTTTACCCCCGAGAATTGCCAGTCCACTCCCTTTCTATTCCCCTGATTCTATTATATTCACCAGTTTATTCTGTTCCTCAGATTTTTTTATCCACTTGATTTTTAGATTTACTTGTTGATAGATATGTATTTGTTGTTCATAATTTTTATCTTTACCTTTTTCTTCTTCTTCCTATTCTTAAAGAATAGCTTTCAGCATTTCATATAATACTGGTTTGGTGGTGATGAAATTCTTTAGCTTTTTCTTATTTGTGAAGCTTTTTATCTGCCCTTCAATTCTGAATGATAGCTTTGCTGGGTAGAGTAATCTTGGTTGTAAGTTCTTGCTATTCATCACTTTGAATATTTCTTGCTGCTCCCATCTGTCTTGCATAGTTTCTGTTGAGAAATCAGCTGACAGTTGTATGGGTGCTCCATTGTAGATAACTAACTGTTTTTCTCTTGCTGCTTTTAATATTCTCTCTTTGTTTTTTGCTCTTAGCATTTTAATTATGATGTGTCTTGGTGTAGTCCTCTTTGGATTACTTTTATTTGGGGTTCTCTGCGCTTCCTGAACTTGTAAGTCTATTTCTTTCACCAGGTAGGGGAAGTTTTCTGTCATTATTTCTTCAAATAGGATTTCAGTATCTTGCTCTCTCTCTTCTTCTGGCACCACCATAATTCTGATGTTGGTACGCTTGAAGTTGTCCCAGAGGCTCCTTACACTATCTTCATATTTTTGGATTCTTTTATCTTTTTGCTTTTTCTGTTTGGGTGTTTTTTGCTTCTTTGTATTTCAAATCTTTGACTTGATTCTTGTGATTTTCTAGTCTGCTGTTAGATCTCTGTATAATATTTTTTTTATTTCAGTCAGTGTATGCTTAATTTCTAGTTGGTCCTTTTTCATATCCTCGAGGGTCTCGCTAAATTTATTGGCGATTTCTAGAAGATTCTTGAGTAACCTTATAACCATGGTTTTGAACTCTATATCCAGTCGTTTGCTTTCCTCCATTTCTTTCGTTTGTGATCTGTTTCTTTGTCTCCGCATTTTGGCTGCTTCCCTGAGTTGATAGAGTGGTTTTGTGTGCTAGGTGTCCTTTAGGACCCAGTGGCTCAGACTCCCCAGTTACCTGAGGTGGACACTTTTGGTGCACCCGTTTGTGGGCTGTGTGCACAGTCTTGTTGTAGTTAAGCCTTGATTGTTGTTGGTATCACTGGGAGGAATTGACCTCCAGGCCAATTGGCTGTGAGGATCAGTTGTGTCTACTCTGGGAGAACTTCTGTGCTGGAGACACCCTTATGAGACAAGACTTTCAAAAGCGTCTGTTCTCAGCTTGGATGGGGCGGAGTCTCAGGGCAGAGCAGACAGCATTGGTTTTCCATCAGCCCTGCCCTAATAGGCCCCTGTGTTGCAGTGTCCCATGGTAATTGCTGCAAGCACCTCTGAGAGAAAGCCACCCTCAAGTTCTGCCTGCTGCCAGACAGTCCAGTTTCTCCCCGAATGAGTCTGGGGCCCCAGAGTCTCGCTCAGAACTGGAATTCAGCGCAGTCGGCAGCCTTTTGTCTCCCTCCCGCTTGAGAAAGCCAGCCGCGCACTCAGTTGCGAGTCCTCACCACGTACTCATCTCAGTACCTCTGCCTCCTGCAGGTCCTCTGAGTCTCAGTGTGCTTTTCGCTTTCCTTCTAGTTGTAGAATTTCCACTCAGCCAGCCTTCCTGTGGTTCTGGATGATGTCCGTTTTGTCTTTTTTGTTGTAGTTTTTAAATTGTTGTGCAAGGCAGCAGTTTAGGTGTTTACCTATGACGCCATCTTCATTTCTCCTGGTGATCTAGTTTTGTTTTTTTTTGCATGTATCTGTCCAATTTTCCCAACACCATTTATTGAAGAGACTGTCTTGATTCTGTTGTATGTTCATGCCTCCTTTGTGAAATATTAATTGAGCATAGTAGTTTGGGTTGAAATCTGGATTCTCTATGCTATTCCATTGGTCTATATGCCTATTCTTTTGCCAGTACCAGCCTGTTTTTAGAACAGTGGCTTTGTAATACAGCTTGAAATCTGGTATTGAGATACCACCTACTTTGTTCTTCTTTTTCAGGATTGCTGTGGCTATTCGGAGTCTTTTTTTATTCCAGATGAATTTTTGGAGAGTTTTTTCTAGGTCTGTGAAATATGCCCTTGATATTTTAATGGGGAGTGCATTAAATCTATAGATTGTTTTGGGTAGTATGGACATTTTAGTCATGTTGATTCTACCAATCCATGAACATGGTATGTTCTTCCGTCTATTTATGTCTTCCTCTATCTCTTTTTTCAGTGTCCTGTAGTTTTCCGTGTATAGGTCTTTTACCTCCTTAGTTAAGATTATTCCTAGGTATCTTATTTTTTTTTTTGAGATGGAAAATGGGATTGCTTTTTTAATCGCTTTTTCTGTAATTTCACTATTGGTGTATAGAAGTGGCATAGATTTCTTGGGGTTAATTTTTATCCTGATACATTGCCTAATTCATTTATTAAGTCTAATAGTTTTTTGATGGAGTCTTCGGGATTTTTATATACAATATCATGTCATCTAAGTATAAGGACAGCTTTACTTCTTCTTTTCCAATTTGGATGCCTTTTATTTCTTCTTCTTGTCTAATTTCAATGGCTAATACTTCCAGTATTGTGTAGAACAGGAGTGGTGAGAGTGGGCATCCTGTTCTTAGGGGAAATGGTTTTAGATTTGCCCATTGAGTATGATTTTAGCTGTGGGCTTATATATAGCTTTTATTATGTTGAGGTATGATCCTTCTATTCCCACCTTGTTGAGAGTTTTTATCAAGAAAGAGTGTTCGATTTTGTCAAATGCTTTTTCTGCATCAATTGATATGACTATGTCGTTTTTATCTCTCTATTTGTTTATGTAATGTATCACGTTTATTGATTTGTGGATATTGTACCATCCTTGCATCCCTGGGATAAATCCTACTTGGTCATGGTGCATGATCTTTCTGATGTACTGCTGGATCCGATTTGCTAGAATTTTGTTGAGGATTTTGGCATCTATGTTCATGAGGGATATTGGCCTGTAATTCTCTTTCATTGTGTTGTCTTTATCTGGTTTTGGTATTAGGGTGATGCTGGCTTCATAGAAGGAGCTTGAAGAAATAATGACAGAAAACTTTAGCATTTCTTACATTGCTGGTTTTGTGGTGATAAATTCCCTTAGCCATTTTTTATCTGTGAAGCTTCTGATTTCACCTTCAATTTTGATTGATAGCCTTGCTGGGTACAGTATTCTTAAATTGAGACCCTTCCCTTGCATGACTTTGTATATTTCATTCCATTTCCTTCTGGCCTGACGAGTTTCTGTTGAGAAATCCATTGCTAGTCTGATGGGGGTTCCTTTGTATGTAACTTTCTGTCTCTCTCTGGCCGCTTTTAAGATTCTTACTTTGTCATTGGTGTTTGCCAACTTAATTATAATGTGCCTTGGCGTTGGTTTTTTGGGGTTCATTTTGCTTGGAACTCTGTGAGCTTCTTGGATTTGTGTGAGTTTTTTATCCCTATATCAGGAAAGTTTTCTGTCATTATTTCTTCAAACAGGTTTTCTGTTCCTTGCTCAGTTTCCTTTCCTTCTGAAACCCCTATTATGCGGATGTTGTTTTGTGTTGTCCCAAACTTCCCTTAGGCCAGTGATGGGCAACCTTTTGAGCTTGGTGTGTCAAACTTCGCCAAAAAACTGAGTATAACTCGGGTAGTGTGTCACTTTGAGGAAAAAACATTATTTCACGATATTTATAGTTTAAATAACATAAATGTTTCATCATCAGCATGCAGCCACCTCAGCGGCCGCACGTCATCAGAAATGGCACGGACACGCGTGTCAGAGGTTCGCCATCACTGCCTTAGGCTCTCCTCCTGCTTTTTCATTTTCTTTTCTAGAAGCTGCTCTACTTGGGTATTTTTTTTTCCATCTTGTCTTCTAGCTCACTGATGTGGTCCTCTGCTTATTCTAGTCTACTCTTGATGTTTTCTATTGAGTTCTTTACAGCAGCGATGTCATTTTTCATTTCTTCTTGGTTCTTCTTCATTTCCTCTTGGTTCTTACTCATATTGTCAAATTTATCTTCCATTCTTTTCAGCCACATTATAACTATTTCTCTGAATTCTTTCTCTGATAGGTTGCTGGTCTCTAATTCATTTACTTCCTTTTCTGGTGATGTCTGCTCTTCTTTCTTATGCGGGCTGTTTCTTTGTCTCCCTATGTTCTCTCTTCTCCAGATGTCTGGTTTGTAGCTCTCTCTCTCCTGCGTTGATTTAAAGGCACAAAATACAACACCACCAGGTACAACACACAAGGCACTGAACAGTGATGTATTCACGATATTAATAATCTCCAATAAAAGTGACCACCAGAGAAAGGTAGATTAGGGGATAGGAGAGAAAGAAGAGTAAAAAGAAAGTAAGAAAAAAAAGTAGTGTCGAAAATGAAATTGGGGAAATGAGAAAAAAGAATAAGAGAGACTAGAATGAGACTAAGAGAGAAAAGAGGAACAAATTATATATATATGTGGAGAAAACTCCAATAGAACAACTCCTGATCACAGCAAATGCCAGCAACAGGTACCTGGTGATTAATACAACCTACAATACCAACTAATATCAAGCGAGGTAAGGGATAACAGAAGTAAAAAAACAAACAAAAACACAGCAAAGAAAAAAAAAAGAATAAGCAAAACAATCTCACAAAAAAGCATAAAAATTCGATATAATCAACATTCAAGCAAACAACAACTAAAGGACAGAGAGAAAAACATTTTTTTTTTAGTTAATACAGTGGAGAGGTGTGTATGGACTTGGAGCAGGGGATTGGAGATTAGATATATAGGTAGGGTGAAATTTTAGCTGGGGGTAAACAGGAAGAATAGAGAAAATCTAGAGCAGGAAAGGGTTAAGATAAACAGGACACCAAAAGGGGAAAGGTTAGGCAGAATGATGGCATAAAGGTAGAGTTGAGATAGACTAAAACGATGGTGAAGGAAAGTTGAAAATAGACTGTAGAACACTAATCCCAAAGTAAAATAAAGAGAAAATAAAATGACACTTTAAAAAAAATAATAAAAGAGACCCAAAAATAAATATAATAAAAAGGATAAAATAGTAGTAGTAATAATGTTGATTGCAAATAAAAATGTAATAATTAAAAAGGTAAAATCAAGTGAGGAAAAAAGAAAAAAATAGTTTCTTAAGTAAATGATGCAAAAAATGAAAATAAAAAAATTAAAAATTTATTTTAAAAAAATGTGCAGTAGTTAAGGTCATTCACTTCCTCTGTTGTTCTGTTTGGCACGCCTCTTTCCCAGTCCGGACAGTGTTGCAGTTCCCTGCTCCTCAGTGTTGTAATTCAGTCTTGATTTTTAAGCAGGGGTGTCTTAATTTCTGGTGTTCCTTTATTTTTTATTAGACCAGAGTCAATTTGTGATTAAGCCTCTGGGTGGCAGTGTTTCTGGGTTGACTTCCAAGACTCTAGGGCCTCCCTAGCCATTTTTCCTCTATGGCTCTCACGGTTTGCAGAGGCTGGTGGGCAAGTTCAAGCCAACTGCACACCCCTGAACCTCCCTGTCTATTCCTCCATGTCAGATCAAAACTGGTTGCTCTTTAGAGATTCCCCCCTGTTAGCAGCTCTGAGGCCCCCTTTCACCATCACGGATCACACCAGTCCCATCAGCCTCTCCCGGCTCAGACCTCCCTGGTCATCCAGCTCCCAACGAGTGCGCACGCAGGCGTTTCTCTCTCCTGCAGGGACTAGAAACTCACCCTATCCCTGGAGAAATCTGACCTTTCCCTGGTGGAGTGAAGAGTGCCTTTGAGTCCAAGCATTCGCACCTCCTGGGATCTGTGCTCTGGGGCAAACAGTTGTTGGGTGGTCGCTGCAGTTGTTGATTTTCAGGCCTCGGACAAAGTCCACCTTCCCTTTCAAGATGGCGAGATTTCGCTGTCTGTGCCCTTAGCTCCAGGAGGGGACCCAGACACCGTGGGGGCTGTCCTGTCAGGGGAACCCCGTCCAGCAGTCCCTGACCTTCTCCTGGCATTCAGCTGTCCCTCAGCTTGCTAACAAACCCTCCCAGTGCAACCCTCAGCTATTCTCTCTTTCTGCTCCAGGACCAGGCTGGGAACACATCTGCCTACTCTGCCGCCATTTTCTCCCTCCAGAGCCAAATTTTTTAAACTTAAACTTCTTCTAATGCCATTTCTTCAAAATAGACTTGCCCAGGCTGTGGTATTTTGTGGAAGAGCCACACTCAAGGGGCCAAAGAGCCACATGTGGCTCGTGAGCCACAGTTTGCTGACCACGGCCCTAGGAGCAGTATCAGTGATGAAGTTCTTTTGGCATATGTCTGAGATTTTGCTGCCTGTGGATTCCTCTAGTATTTTTATGGTTTCCCATCTTATGTTTAAGTCCGGTATCTATTTTGAGTTTATTTTTGTGTATGGTGTAAGTTGGTGGTCTAGTTTCATTTTTTTGGCATGTATCGGTCCAATTTTTCCAACACCATTTGTTAAAGAGACTGTCTTGACTCCATTGTATGTTCATGCCTCCTTTGTCAAATATTAATTGAGCATATTGGTTTGGATCGATATCTGGATTCTCTATTCTATTCCATTGGTCTATATATCTGTTCTTGTGTCAGTACCAGGCTGTTTTGAGAACAGTGGCTTTGTAATACAGTTAGAAATCTGGTATTGAGATCCCACCTATCTTATTCTTCTTTCTCAGGATTGCTGTGGCTATTCGGGGTCTTTTTTTATTCCAGATGAATTTATGGAGAGTTGTTTCTAGGTCTGTGAAATATGCCATTGGTATTTTAATGGAGAGTGCATTGAATCTATAGATTGTTTTGGGTAGTATGGACATTTTAGTCATGTTGATTCTACCAATCCATGAACATGGTATGTTCTTCCATCTGTTTACATCTACATCTTCCTCTATCTCTTTTTTCAGTGTCCTGTAGTTTTCTGCATATAGGTCTTTTACCTCCTTATTTAAGTTTAATCCTAGGTATCTTAACTTTTTTTGTGTGATGGTAAATGGGATTGCTTTTTTAGTCTCTCCTTCTGTAAGTTCACTATTGTTGTATAGAAATGCCATAGATTTATTGCCATTAATTTTGTATCCTGCTACATTGCTGAATTCATTTATTAAATCTATTAGTTTTTTTATGGAGTCATTTGGGTTTTTTATGTACAAAATCATGTCATCTGCAAATAAGGACAGCTTTACTTCTTCTTTTCCAATTTGGATGCCTTTTATTTCTTCTTCTTGTCTAATTGCAATGGCTAATACTTCCAGTATTGTGTAGAACAGGAGTGGTGAGAGTGGGCATCCCTGTCTTGTTCCTGTTCTTAGGGGAAATGGTTTTAGATTTGCCCATTGAGTATGATGTTTGCTGTGAGTTTATCATATATAGCTTTTATGTTGCGGTATGATCCTTCTATTCCCACCTTGTTGAGAGTTTTTATCAAGAAAGAGTGTTCGATTTTGTCAAATGCTTTTTCTGCATCAATTGATATGACTATGTGATTTTTATCTCTCAATTTTTTTATGTGATGTATCACGTTTATTGATTTGTGGATATTGTACCATCTTTGCATCCCTGGGATAAATCCTACTTGGTCATGGTGCATGATCTTTCTGATGTACTGCTGGATCCAATTTGCTAGAATTTTGTTGAGGATTTTGGCATCTATGATCATGTGGGATATTGGCCTGTAATTCTCTTTCATTGTGTTGTCTTTATCTGGTTTGGTATTAGGGTGATGCTGGCTTCATAGAAGGAGCTTGGAAGTGTTCCTTCCTCTTGAATTATTTGGAATAATCTGAGGAGGATAGGTTTTAGTTCTTCCTTGAATGTTTGGTAAAACTCCCCTGTGAAGTTGTCTGGACCCGCGCTTTTGTTCGCTGGAAGCTTTTTGATGACTGCTTCAATTTCTTCCATAGTTATTGGCCTATTGAGATTTTAGATTCTTCCTGATTGAGTTTTGGAAGGTTATATTTCCCTAGGAATATGTCCATTTCCTCCAGGTTGTCCTGTTTGTTGGAATAGAGTTGTTCATAGTATCTTTTAACAATCCTTTTTATTTCTGTGGGGTCTGTTGTTATTTCTCCTTTTTCATTTCTGATTTTGTTTATTTTAGTCCTCTCTCTTTGCTTCTTGGTGAGCCTGGCTAGAGGTTCATCAATCTTGTTTATCTTTTCAAAGAACCAGATCTTGGTTTTGTTGATCATTTGTATTGTTTCTTTGGTCTCTATGTCGTTTATCTCCGCTCTGATCTTTATTAATTCCTTCCTTCTGCTTACACTGGGCTTTTCTTGTTGCTCTCTTTCTAACTCTTTGAGTAGTAGGGTTAGGTAATTTATTACCATTGTTTCTTGTTTTTTGCAGTAGGCTTGTAGAGCTATGAACTTCCCTCTCAAGACTGCTTTCGCTGTTTCCCATAGATTTTGGATTATTGTGTTTTCATTGTCATTTGTTGCCATTATGTTTTCTATTTCTTCCTTGATCTCTCTGGTACCCAGTCATTGTTTAATAGCATGCTGTTTAGTCTCCATGTGTTTTATTTTTTTTTTGGATTGCTTTTATTGTAGTTGATTTCCAGTTTTATGCCACTGTGATCTGAGAAGATGCTTGATATGATTTCTATCTTCTTGAATTTGAAGAGACTTTGCCTGTGACCCAACATATGGTCTATCTTTGAAAATGACCCATGTACACTTGAGAATAATGTATATTCTGTGGCTTTGGGGTGAAATGTTCTGAAGATGTCAATTAATTCCATCTGTTCTAGTGAGTCATTTAGGATTGATGTTTCTTTGCCGATTTTTTGTTTAGAGGATTTGTCCAGTGGTGATAGGGGGATATTAAAGTCTCCTACTATGATTGTATTGCTGTCAATCTCTCCCTTGATGTCCTCTAGGAGTTTTTTTTTTAAATGTATTTGGGTGTTCCTGCATTGGGTGTGTATTATGTTTACCAGAATTATTTCTTCTTGTTTGATTGCTCCCTTTAGTATTATGAAGTGGCCTTCCTTATCTCTTGTTATGTCCTTCACTTTGAGATCTAATTTGTCAGATATAAGTATTGCTACCCTAGCTCTTTTTTTCATTTCCCTTCGCCTGGACAACCTTTTTCCATCCCTTCCCCCTCAGTCTGTGTGCGTCTTTTTTTGTGAGGTGGGTTTCTTGTAGACAGCAGATATATGGGTCGTGTTTTCTTATCCAATCCGTTACCCTATGTCTTTTGATTGGGGCATTTAATCTATTTACATTTAAAGTTATTATTGATAAGTACTTATTTATCACCATTTTTATTCTTTACCCCTGTGTTCCTTCTTCACTTCCTATTTCTTTTTTTTTTTTTACAGCAGACCCTTTAGTATTTCTTTCATTGCTGGTTTGGTGGTAATAAATTCCCTTAGTCCTTTTTTGTCTGTGAAGCTCCTGATTTCACCTTCAATGTTGATCAATAGCCTTGTTGGGTAAAGTATTCTTGGATTCTGTCCCTTCCTTTGCATGACTTTGTATATTTCATTCCATTCTCTTCTGGCCTGATGAGTCTCTGTTGTGAAATCAGTTGCTAGTCTGATGGGGGGGTCCTTTGTATGTAACTTTCTGTCTCTCTCTGTCCGCTTTTAGATTCTTACTTCGTCGTTGTTGTTTGCCAATTTAATTATAATGTGCCTTGGCGTCAGTCTTTTGGGGTTCATTTTGCTTGGAACTCTGTGAGCTTCTTGGATTTGTGTGGGGTTTTTCTTCCCTATATCAGGGAAGCTTTCTGTCATTATTTCTTTTTTTTTATTTTATTGACTTTTTACAAAGAGGAAGGGAGAGAAAGGGACAGAGAGCTCGAAACATCAATGAGAGAGAAACATTGACCAGCTGCCTCCTGCGCACACCCTATAGGGGATGTGCCCACAACCAATGTACATGCCCTTGACCGGAATCGAACCTGGGACCTTTCAGTCTGCAGACCGATGCTCTATCCACTGAGCCATAGCAGTTTTGGCTCTCATTATTTCTTAAAACAGGTTTTCTATTCCTTGCTCAGTTTCCTCTCCTTCTGGAACCCCTATTATGCAGATATTATTTTGTTTCTTTTTGTCCCAAGTTTCCCTTAGACTCTCCTCCTTCCTTTAAATTTTTTTTTCTAGAAGCTTCTCTACTTGGGTATTTTTTTTCCACCTTGTCTTCTAGCTCACTGATGCGGTCCTCTGCTTCTTCTAGTCTACTCTTGATTCTTCCTATTGAGTTCTTTACAGCAGTGATGTCATTTTTCATTTCTTCTTGGTTCTTCTTTATTTCCTCTTGGTTATTACTCATATTGTCGAATTTGTCTTCCATTCTTTTCAGCCACCTTATCACCATTTCTCTGAATTCTTTCTCTGACAGGTTGCTTGCCTCCATTTCGTTTACTTCCTTTTCTGGTTATACCTGCTTTTCTTTCATATGCGGGGTCTTTCTTTGTCTCCCCATGGCCTTTCTTCTCCGGATGTCTGGTTATGTAGTTCTCTCTCTCCTGTGTTGATTTAAAGGCACAAAATACAACACAACCAGGTACAACACACAAGGCACTGAACAGAGATGGATTCACAATATTAATAAGCCCAAATAAAGGTGACCACCAGAGAAAGGTAAATTAGGGGATAGGAAAGAAAGAAGAAGAGGGGGAAAAAAGGAGTGCCAAAAACAAGTGGTAAAAGGGGAAAAAAAAGTAAGAGAGAAAAGAAAGAGAATAAAAAAGAAAAGGGGAACAAACTATATATATGGGGAGAAAACTCCAATAGTGCAGCCACTAATCCCAGCAAATGCCAGGAACAAGTACCTGGAGATTAATACAAACTACAAACAACATCTAATATCAAGTGAGGCGAGGGAAAACTGAAGCAAAAAACATACAAAAACAAAGCAAGCAAACAAACAACAAAAAAAACAAAAGAAAAGAATAAGCAAAACAATCTCACAAAAAAAGCATAAAAAAATCAATATAATCAACATTCAAGCAAACAACATCAAAACAACAGAGGGAAAATCTAAAGCAGAAAAAGTGTAAGAGAAACAGGACACCAAAAGGGGAAAATTTAGGAAGAGAGTAATGGCATAAAAGTAGAGTTAGGATAGAGTAAAACGATGCTAAAGGAAAGATGAAAATAGAATGTGGGACACTAATCCCAAAGTAAAATAAAGAGAAAATAGGATGACACTTTTTTTAAAAAAAAAAGGTAAAATAGTAGTAGTAATAATACTGATTGAAAATAAAAAATGTAATAATTTAAAAGGTAAAATCAAGTGAGGAAAAAAGAAAAAAATTAGTTTCTTAAATAAAAGATGAAAAAAATAAAAATAAAATAAAAAATAAAAAAATAAAATGTGCAGTAGTGAAGGTCATTCACTTCCTCTATTGTTCTGTTTGGCATGCCTGTTTCCCAGTCAGGGCAGTATTGCAGTTCCCTGTGTTCCACTGCTCCTCCGTGTTGTAAGCCAGTCCTGATTTTTAAGCAGGCAGTGTCTTAATTCCTTTATTTGTGATTACACAAGAGTCAATTTGTGATTCAGCCCCTGGGTGGCAGTGTTTCTGGGTTGACTTCCTGATCTATAAGTCCTCTCTAGCCTACACTTAGATCCTGCTTTCCCTGTGGCACTCAATACTGGTTTATGGCTGTCCCAGAGCTGGCTCTCCGACAGTCACTCCCCGCTCTGATCCCCAGGTTACAGAAAAACAACTTTCCCCTACAGTCTCCCAGGATGTCCCCAACTGGTTGATCCTATGTATTTGGCTTAGTAATCAGAAGCAGGGATTTGAAGAGGAAAGAGCCCAAGTGTGCAAACAACGGGGCTGCACATAAGTCTGTGCAGTCCCCCTTTCTCCTTTGGGTCTAAGCAGCCGGCACACTTTTAAAATTTTTAGGCTGTCCTTTTTGCATCAGATCAAAATGGTTTGCTTTTTAGAGATCCCCTCTGTTAGCAGCTCTGAGGATCCCCTTCCACGTTCACGGATCACGCCAGCCCCAACAGCCACGGAATTTTCTAGGGGCAGACTTCCCCTGGTCCTCCAGCTCCCGCAGTCCGCGCGTTTCTCTGACCTGCTGGGACCAAAGACCTCACCTTATTCCAGGTGAAATCTGACCTTTCAGTGGTGGAGTGTAGAGCTCCTCTGAATCTGCGTGTTTGTGCCTATTGGGGACCAGTGTTCTGGGGTTCGCAGCTGTTTGGTGTTGCCGCAGTTGTAGATTTTCAGGCTTCCAATAAGATCCACTTTCTCCTTTAAGATGGCAGTGTCTCTGTGTCCGAGCGGGTCGCTCTGGGAGGGAAATCAGCAACAGCGGGGACCGCCCGGTCAGAGGAACCCCATCCAGCAGTCCCCCACCTTCCCCTCGAGTATAGCTGTCCCTTAACTCGCCAACCAACACTCCCCATGCAACCCTCGGCTGTTCTTTCTTTCTGCTCCAGGAGAAGGCTCGGGACACGTCTGTCTATTCTGCCGCCATTTTTTTTTTTTTTTTGGTCTCGGCAGTTCCATTTTTAAATTTTGCAGAAACATCAAACTGTTTTCCACAGTGGGTGCATCAGTCTGCATTCCCACCAGCAGTGAAGGAGGGTTCCTTTTTCTCTGCATCCTCTCCAGCACAAGTCGTTCGTTGATTTGTTGATAATAGCCATTCTGACAGGTGTGAGATGGTACCGCATGTTCATTTTGACTTGCATCTCTCGGGTGATTAGTGACTTTGAGCATGTTTTCATATGTCTCTTGGCTTTCTGAATGTCCTCTTTCGAAAAGTGTCTATTCAGGTCCTTTGCCCATTTTTTGATTGGATTGTTTATCTTCCTTTTGTTAAGTTGTATGAGTTCCCTGAAAATGTTGGAGATTAAACACGTATTGGAGATAACATTTGCAAATATGTTCTCCCATGCAGTGGGCTTTCTTGTTGTTCTGTTGATGGTTTCTTTCACTGTGCAGAAGCTTTTTATTTTGATGCAGTCCCATTTGTTTATTTTCTATTTAGTTTCCATTGCCCTAGGAGCTGTATTGGTAAAGATATTTCTATGACAAATGTCTGCTATATTCTGCCTATGGCTTCTTCCAAGATTTTTATGGTTTCCCATCTTACATTTAAGTCCTTTATCCATTTTGAGTTTATTTTTGTGTATGGTGTAAGTTGGTGGTCTAGTTTATTTTTTTTTGGCAAGTATCTGTCCAGTTTTCCCAACGCCATTTATTGAAGAGACTGTTTTGACTCCATTGTATGCTCTTGCCTCCTTTGTCAAATATTAATTAAGCATACTGCCTTATGTCAATTTCTGGGATCTCTGTTCTGTTCCACTGGTCTATATGTCTATTCTTGTACCAGTACCAGGCAGTTCTGAGAACAGTGGCTTTGTAGTATAGCTTGATATCTGGTATTGTGATCCCTCCAACATTGTTCTTCTTTCTCAAGATTGCTGCAGCTATTCGGGGTCTTTTTTTTTTTTTATTATTCCAGATGAATTTTTGGAGGATTTGTTCTAGGTCTTTGAAGTATGCCATTGGTATTTTAATGGCGATTGCATTGAATCTGTAGATTGCTTTGGGTAGTATGGACATTTTAATGATGTTGATTCTACCAATCCATGAACATGGTATATTCTTTCATTTGTTCATGTCTTCCTCTATCTCTTCTTTTAGCATCCTGAAATTTTCTGAGTACAGGTCCGTTATCTCCTTGGTTAAGTTTATTCCTAGGTATCTTAATTTTTTTTGTTGCAATGGTAAATGGGATTGCTTTAAAAAAATTTTTTTTGGGGAGTTTATTATTGGTGTATAGAAAAGCCATAGACTTCTGGGTGCTAATTTTGTATCCTGCTACATTGCCAAATTCATTTATTAAGTCTAGTAGTTTTTTTATGGAGTCTTTGGGGTTTTCTATGTACAATATCATGTCATCTGCAAAGGACAGTTTTACTTCTTTTTCAATTTGAATGCCTTTTATTTCTTCTTCTTTTCTTATCGCAATGGCTAATACTTCCGGTACTATGTCAAACAGTAGTGGTGAGAGTGGACATCCCTGTCTTGTTCCAGTTCTTAGAGAAAATGGTTTTAGTTTTTGCCCATTGAGTATGATGTTAGCTGTGGGTTTGTCATATATGGCTTTTATTATGTTGAGGTATGATGCTTCTATTCCCACCTTGCTGAGAGTTTTTACCAATAAAGGGTGTTGGATTTTGCCAAATGCTTTTTCTGCATCAATGGATATGATTATGTGATTTTTATCTCTGAGTTTGTTTATGTGTTGTATAACATTTATTGATTTGCGGGTATTGTACCACCCTTGCATCCCCGGAAGAAATCCCACTTGGTTATTGTGTACAATCTTTCTAATGTAATGCTGGATTCGATTTGCTATAATTTTGGCATCTGTGTTCATGAGGGATATTGGTCTGTAATTTTCTTTGTTTGTATTGTCTTTTTCTGGTTTAGGGATTAGGGTAATGCTGGCTTCGTAGAAAGAGTTTAGAAGTGCTCCTTCCTCTTGAATTTTGTAGAAGAGTCTGAGGAAGATCGGTTTTATTTCTTCTTTGAATGTTTGATAAAACTCCCCTGTGAAGCCATCTGGTCCAGGGCTTTTGTATGTTGGAAGGTTTTTATAACTGCTTCAATTTCCTCCATAGTTATCAGTCTATTCAGATTTTTTTGATTCCTCCTAGTTGAGTTTTGAAGGTCATATATTTCTAGGAATATGTCCATTTCTTCTAGGTTGACCAGTTTGTTGGAGTAGAGTTGCTCATAGTATTTTTTTTTTTTTAGGATTCTTCATATTTCTCTGGGGTCTGTTGTTATTTCCCCTCTTTCATCTTTGATTTTGTTTATTTTGGTTCTCTCTCTTTGCTTTTTGGTGAGCCTGACTAGAGGTTCATCAATCTTTTTTATCCTTTCAAATAACCAGCTCTTGTTACCATTGATCTTATGTATTGTTTTTTTGGTCTCTATGTACCTCTCTGATCTTTATTATTTCCTTTCTTCTGCTCACACTGGACTGTTTTTTGTTGTTGTTGTTGTTGTTGTTGTTGCTCTTTCTAATTCTTCAAGTTGCAAAGTTAGATGGTTTATTACCATTGTTTCTTGTTTTTTTGAGGTAGGCCTGTAGAGCTATGAACTTCCCTCTCAAGATTGCTTTCACTGTGTCCCAAAGATTTTGGATTGTTGTGTTTTCATCGTCGTTTGTTTCCAGGATGTTTTTTATTTCTTCTTTGATCTCTTTGGTAACCCACTCATTGCTTAATAGTATGTTATTCAGCCACCAAGTGTTTGAATTTTTGTTATTGTTTTTTCTGTAGTTGATTTCTAATTTTATGCCATTGTGATCTGAGAAGATGCTTGATATGATTGCAATCCTCTTGAATTTGGAGAGACTTTGCCTGTGTCCCAATATGTGGTCTATCTTTGATAATTTCCCATGTGCATTGGAGAAGAATGTATATTCTGTAGTTTTGTGGTGGAATGTTCTAAAGATGTCATTTAAGTCCATCTGATCTAGTGAGTCGTTTAGGATTGCTGTTTCTTTGCTAATTTTTTGTCTAGAGGATTTATCCAGTGATGTTAATGGGGTATTAAAGTCTCCTCGTATGATTGTGTTGCTGTCAATCTCTCCCCTGATATCGTCCAGAAGTTTTTTTTTTTTTTAATGTATTTGGGTGCCCCTGCATTGGGTGCATATATGTTTACAAGAGTTATATCCTCTTGTTGTATTGATCCTTTTAGAATTATGAAGTGACCTTTCTTGTCTCTTGTTATGGTCTTCACTTTGAGGTTTATTTTGTCAGAGTAAGTATTGCTACCCCATTTTTTTTCATTTCCATTTGCCTGGTAGACATTTTTCCATCCCTTCACTTTCAGTCTGTGTGAGTCCCTTGTTCTGAGGTGGGTCTCCTGTAGGCAGCATATATATGGATCAATTTTTCTTATCCATTCAGTCACTCGATGTCTTTTGATTGGAACATTTAATCCATTTATGTTTAATGTTACTATTGGTAGGTACTTGTTTGTAGCCATTTGTGTACTTTATGCCTGTGTTCCTTCCTCCCTTTCTATTTCTTCTTTTTACAGCATTCCCTTTAGCATTTCTTGCATTGCTTGCTTGGTAGTGGTAAACTCCCTTAGCCTTTTTTTTTTTTTTTTTGTCTGCGAAGCTCCTGATTTCCCCTTTAATTTTGATTGATAGTCTTGCTGGATAGAGTATTCTTGGACTCAGTTCTTTGCTTTGCATCACTTTGTATACTTCCTTCTATTCCCTTCTAGCTTGATGTGTTTCTAAATCTTTTGCTAATCTGATGGGGGATCTTTTGTAGGTAACTCCCTGTCTCTCTCTTGCAGCCTTTAAGATTCACTCTTTGTCATTAACATTTGCCATTGTAATTATTATGTGTCTTGGTGTGGGTCTTTTGGGATTCATCTATACTTGTGTAACTTTTTTCTTCCCCACATCAGGGAAGTTTTCTGTCATTATTTCTTCATATAGGTTTCCTAATCCTTGCTGCTCTTCTTGTCCTTCTGGCAGCCCTATTATACATATGTTACTTTGTTTTGTGTTGTCCCAAAGCTCCCTTAAGCTCTCCTCCTGCTTTTTAATTTTTTCTCCAGTTGCTGTTCAGTTTGGGCTTGTTTCTCTACCTTATATTCTAACTCACTAATTTGGTCCTCTGCTCCTTCTAGTCTACTGTTGAAACATTCCATAGTGTTTTTGATTGCAGCTATATCACTTGATTTCTTCCTGATTCTTGCATAGGTGGTTGATTTTCTTGTCCTTCCAGTGTATGAACTGTACAACCATTACTCTGAATTATTTTTCTGTCATGTTGCATCCTTCTATTTCTCTTATTTCCTTTCTTGGCGCTTCCTCTTTTTCTTTCCTCTGGGGATTGTTTCATTGTCTCCCCATTCTAACTATCACCAGAAGGTTCAAACGCCAAGTTGCGGGGGCCTGGGCCATGTGCAGTGGGAGCTTTGCACCACTCGAGTGTCACTGAAGAGCTCTGACACCAAGACGTGTGGCTACCGTGGGTTGGTGGGAGCCATGCTTGCCTAGGATCAGAGTCACTAGTGCTCAGTGCAGCCTTGTGAATGCACCTAGTATCAGGAACCCCACCTGTGCCTCACTGAAAAAGGGACCCCACTGGCGTGTGCCAAAAATCAGAATCTCCGAGAGCAGTGATGGGCAACCTTTTGAGCTTGGTGTGTCAAACTTCGCCAAAAAACTGAGCATAACTCGGGTAGTGTGTCACTTTGAGGAAAAAACATTATTTCGCAAATATTTCATCCTCAGGAGCAGCAAATGTTTCATCCTCGGCATGCGGCCGCCTCAGCGGCCGCATGTCATCAGAAATGGCGACGCGTGTCAGTGCTGACACGCGTGTCATAGGTTCGTCATCGCTGCCCTAGAGCATGCCAGGAGTCAGAATCCCCCTTTGCCGGCACCGATAATCGAGTATCAGAGTCTCTGTTGCTTGATGCAGCCTCGCGCTGAGAATCAGTGTCCCTGTGTACATATTCACCGAGAATTGGAGTCACTGGTTCTTAGTGTACATGCACTGGGAGTCAGGGATCCCAGGCTCACGTGATGAGAAATAGAGTCAAGTCACTGGTGCTTAGTGCTGCCTTTTACGCAGACAATCGGGGTCCCTGGTCTGCTTGGGGAACTGGGTTGCACAGCCGCCCTGTGTCGGCAGGAGGTACACTCCTGCGCTGCGGAAAACAGACTTTCATGTGCGCTTTCCCAGAATCAATGTCAGGTGGCACTGCTGCCCTGTGTGGGTGTGGGGTCTGGTTGCGAGAATGCACTCTGCTGTAAACAGATTCCCAGTGTCCACGCACCCAGGCTCAAATTCAGGCAGTGGAGCCGTAGCCACCCTGTGAGGGTGTGGTGTCTGGTCACGCAGTTGCACTCTGGGGTAAAGAGATTCCCAGTGTCCGCACACACAGGCTCAAATTCAGGCAGTGGAGCTGGAGCCTCCCTGTGTGGGCAGGAGGCCTGCTTGCACAGGGTGGGTCCAGCATTTCCTATGGCACTGCAGTGATTGCGGGGAGGGGGATGGGCTCTGTGACTCACAGAAATCTGTGGCCAGGATGTCTGGATTCTTGGTGTCTGTTTTTACTGCAGCTGAGGTCGCAGGTCTTTGTCCCTAGTGGCTGTAGGGTCCCAGTTTACACCTGAGACCAGATTGGGTGGTGGAGAGGCTAGGATCCTAGTATTAAGCAGTTCTGTTTTTCAGGTCTCTGTGCCTGTGCTGGCTGCCCCGGAGAGTCCGCGGTGGCAGTGGGGTTTTGCCATCTAAGACTGCCCGGTTTGGCAGCCCCTTGGAAGACCTGCTGGATCTAACTGTCCCTAGATCATACACACACACATCCCACACACATTCACACACTCCTCTATCGCTCCCTCACTCTCACACACCCTCTCCCTCCTTACCTTTTTGCCGGTTGCCATCTTTCTCTAGCCCTTGGCATTTTAATTATGATGTGTCTTGGTGTGGTCCTCTTTGGGTTCCTCTTGTTTGGGACTCTTTGTGCTTTCTGGACTTGTAAGTCTGGTGTGTTTTTACCAGGTAGGAGAAGTTTTCTGTCATTATTTCTTCAAATAGGTTTTCAATATGTTGCTCTCTCTCTTCTTCTGCCACTCCCATAATGCAAATGTTAGTATGCTTGAAGTTGTCCCAGAAGTTCCTTACACTATCTTTATATTTTGGATTCTTTTTACTTTTTGCTCTTCTGGTTAGGTGTTTTTTGCTTCGTCATATTTCAAATCATTGATTTGATTCTCAGAATCCTGTACTCTACTGTTGAATTCCTGTATATTATTCTTTATTTCAACCATTGTATGCTTAATTTATTATTGGTCCTTTTTTCATTATTTGCAGGTTTCTAGAAGATTCTTGTGTAACCTTATAACCATGGTTTTGAACTCTATATCCAGTAGTTTGCTTTCTTCCATTTCTTCATTTGTGACATGTTTCTTTGTCTCTGAATTTTGGCTGCTTCCCTGTGTTTGTTTTATGTATTGGGTATAGATGCTATGTTTCCTTGAGTTGATAGAATGGCCCTGTGTAGTAGGTGTTCTATAGGGCCCAATGGTCCAGTTTCCCTAGTCACCTGAGCTGGGAGCTCTAGGTGCACCCTTTTGTGGACTGTGAGCACAGTCTTGTTGTGGTTGATTCTTGATTGCTGTTGGTGTCACTGGGTGGAATTGACCTCCAGGCCAATTGGCTGTGAGGACCAGCTGCAACTAAAGTGGGAGAACTGCTGTGCAGGAGACACCCCTATGGAGCAGGACTTCCTTCAGTGGGGTTTTTCTGCTCACTGAGTCTGCCGCTTAAGTGTGTTGCTTATGGATATGTAGAGTTGTAATCTGGTATGGTCTGACACTGACTACTGGGTACACTGGCTCTCAGGTCTCCAGGAAGGTGCAAAGTCAGCCACTGCCTGGGGCCATCCAGCAGGAGCTACAGAGATATCTGCAGAATTCCCCTCTTTTTATTGGGTTTGCAAGTGCTCAAATGAGGCCCAGCTATGAAGCAAGGCAGGCTGGTGCTGGTGCCAGGTCTTGGGCCTTTTATTGATAGGTTTGGGCTCCCTGACCCAGCTGCAGCTTGTTGGAGAAATTTTACTCTGAGCAAGAATAGGCCATTTGTATGCAAAAGCTGCTGCACACAGCTTGGGTGGGGTTCCAAAGTGGATGAGGTGGGGTCTTAAGAAATTACCTGGGCAGAGCAAACAGAAATAGCTGCCAGTCAGCCCTGCACCGGGGAGTTCCCAGCATAGGAACAATGATCCCTGCAAGCACCTCTGTCTGGGAGAAAGCCACCCCCTTGTTCCTGCCCTGATGCCAGACAATTCAGTCCTCCTCTTTCATGTCTCTGTCCCCCAGAGCCTCATCCTGGTGCTGGAGCTCAGGGGAAGTGGGACCTTGTAAGTTCAGTTTGTGGTGCTCAGCTTTTAAGAGGAAAATATAGGTCTCCAGCAGCCTCTGTCACTGAGTCCCAAACTGCACTGATTTTTACAGCCTGTAGTTCTTACTGTCTGTAGGGACTTCACTTCTTAACTCTGGGACCCTGGGATGGGGATCTGGTGTGGGGCTGGGGCCCCTTGATCCTCTGGGTATCCTACGCAAAGACAATATCTCTCCCAATTAAAAAAGTGGCACACGTGGATGTTAGACCAGCCTTTTTCGCACCTCCACACCTCATACCAGTCTCAGTGTGCTTTCTTATTTACATCTCTAGGTGTAGGACTTCCATTCTGCAAGCTTTCCAGCGGTTCTGAATGATGGTTGTTCTATATTTTAGTTGTAATTTTGATGTGATTGTGGGAGGTGGCAAATACAGGCATTTACCTATGCCACCATCTTCTGTCCTAAGGCTAATTTTTGGCATTTTAATTATGATGTTTCTGGGTGTGGGGTCTGTTTGGGTTCTTCTTGTTTGGGACTCTCCATGCCTCCTGAACATGTGTGACTTTTTTCCCCCAGGCTAGGGAAGTTTCCTGCCATTATTTCTTCAATCACATTCTCTATCACTTTCTCCCTTTCTGCCTCTTCTGGCACACCTACTATGTGAATATTGTTACATTCCATGTTGTCCCACAGCTCCCTTAAGCTGTCCTCCTGTTATTTAATTGTTATTGTTTTTTTCTTTCTGGTTGAGTGATTTTTTTTCTACCCTGTCTTTTAATTCACTGATCTGATCCTCACCTTCCCCTAATCTGTTGTGTATTCCTTCCAAAGTGTTCTTTATTTGTGCTTTGTCACTCTTTATTTCTGTTTTCATAGTTACTATGTCTTTTCTCATGCTGTTGAGCATCTTTACCATCATTATTCTGAATTCTACATCAGATAAATTTCTTATCTCCATTTCATTTATCTCTTCGTCTGGAGAATTCTCTTGTTCTTTCATTAGGGGGGTGTTTTTTGTCTCCTCATTTTGGCTGCCTGTTTGGGTTTGTGATTATGTATAAAGTAGATTTGCTACACCTCTCAATCTCTAGTTCAGGACAGTGTCAAATGCTATTTCTGACTAATTAGATCAGGCAATGACTCAAAGCCTCCAGAGACCAACTCTGCCTGCAGACTGATTGGATTCAGTCTTGAGTAGCCCTCAGGCAATCGTCCATGGGAGCGGCAAGATATTTTTTCAACAGGGTGGATGAATTGCTTCTGCCTGGAGGCTAAATGTTATTCTCAATCTCTTACTGGGCCTGAGCAACTCCACACCATGGGGCAAGGTGTTTTCCAATAGGGTGGATCAACTGTATTCCCCCAGGAAAAACTGGCTGGATAGCAAATGTCTCCCTGAGAAAGATGACCTCTGCAGTGTGAGGGAATGACTCAGCACAGGAAACTGGAGTGTCTGCCTTCTTAGCTCTAACCCTAGAGCCCCCAACCCTGGCTTTTTCTCACAAGCTCCAGTCCACTCTGCCCTCCCTCTGCCAGAGCACAAGGTGAGTTGCTGCATATGGAATTTTGTGTATTGGCCCATTAAGGGGGTGCCTGCATTTCCAGCCATCTTCCCCTGTCAGACAGCAATCCTGCTGCTTTTCACAGCCAGATAATATGTGGGCACCTTTCTCAGTTCTAGTGCTCTCTGCTGGTGGGGGGGGGGGGCTGAGCTTGGTGATTAGACCCCAGAGTTCTCAGTGGCAACTCCCCACAGCTTAGATATCTCTCCAGAACTCAACCTGCTCTTTGTGGGAGCCTGACCAGCTCTTTTGTGCCTCTGCCCTTCCTACCAGTCTCTATGCAGTCTCCACTTTCTGTCCTTGGTTATCAGGGTTCTCTCCAGCTAGTCTTCAGTTGATTATTCATGATTTTTTTGTGTGTGTGTATTTTAATTGTAATTCCAGTTTGGTCCTGGGAGCATATCTATGTAACATCCACTTACTCTGCCGGCATTTTTAAAAAATAAATCTTTATTGTTCATATTATTACAGTTGTTCCTCTTTTTTCCCCCCATAGCGCCCCTCCACCTGGTTCCCACCCCACCCTCTGCCCTTACTCCCTCCCCACTGTCCTCATCCATAGGTGTACGATTTTTGTCCAGTCTCTTCCCGCACCACCCACACCCCTCCCCCCCCCAGAATTGTCAGTCCACTCCCTTTCTATGCCCCTGATTCTAATATATTCACCAGTTTATTCTGTTCCTCAGATTTTTAATTCACTTGATTTTTAGGTTCACTTGTTGACAGATATGTATTTGTTGTTCATAATCTTTATCTTTACCTTTTTCTTCTTCTTCCTCTTCTTAAAGAATACCTTTCAGCATTTCATATAATACTGGTTTGGTAGTGATGAACTCCTTTAGCTTTTTCTTATCTGTGAAGCTCTTTATCTGACCTTCAATTCTGAATGATAGCTTTGCTGGGTAAAGTAATCTTGGCTGTAGGTTCTTGCTATTCATCACTTTGAATATTTCTTGCCACTCCCTTCTGGCCTGCATAGTTTCTGTTGAGAAATTAGTTGACAATCATATGGGTACTCCCTAGTAGGTAACTAACTGTTTTTCTCTTGCTGCTTTCAAGATTCTCTCTTTGTCTTTTCCCCTTGCCATTTTAATTATGATGTGTCTTGGTGTGGTCCTCTTTGGGTTCCTTTTGTTTGGTGTTCTCTGCTCTTTCTGTACTTGTAAGTCTATTTCTTTCACCAGGTAGGGGAAGTTTTCTATCATTATTTCTTCAAATAGGTTTTCAGTATCTTGCTCTCTCTCTTCTTCTGGCACCCCAATAATTCAGATGTTGGTAAGCTTGAATAGTCCCAGAGGCTCCTTACACTATCTTTATATTTTTTGGATTCTTTTTTCTTTTTTCTTTTCTGGTTGGGTGTTTTTTGCTTCTTTGTATTTCAGATCTTTGACTTGATTCTTGCGATCCTCTAGTCTGCTGTTGGATCTCTGTATATTATTCTTTATTTCAGTCAGTGTATGCTTAATTTCTAGTTGGTCCTTTTTCATATCCTCAAGGGTCTCACTAAATTTATCTGCAGTTTCTAGAAAATTCTTGAAAAACCTTATAACCGTGGTTTTGAACTCTATATCCAGTAGTTTGCTTTCCTCCATTTCTGTCATTTGTGACATGTTTCTTTGTCTCCACATTTTGGCTGCTTCCCTGTGTTGATAGAGTGGCTTTGTGTGCTAGGTGTCCTATAGGGCCCAGTGGCTCAGCCTCCCCTGTTACCTGAGGTGGACACTCTTGGTGCACCCCTTAGTCTTGTTGTAGTTAAGCCTTGATTGTTGTTGGTATCACTGGGAGGAATTGGCCTCCAGGCCAATTGGCTATGAGAATCAGCTGTGTCTATGATGGGAGAACTTCTGTGCTGGAGACACCTTTATGGGCAAGACTTGCTTCAGTGGGGCTTTGGTGCTCACTGAGTCTGCCCCTGAGTGTGTCCCTTATGGATCTGAGGAGTTGTAATCTGGATGGTCCATCTCTGACCACTGGGTACACTGGCTCTTGGATCTCTAAGGAGGTGCTAATTTAGCCTCTGCCTGAGGCCACCCAGCAGGAGCTACAGAGAGATCTGCAGATTCCTCTTCTTTGTTTGGGGTTTGGAGGTGCCCAGATGAGGCCCAGCTGTGAAGCAATGCAAGCTGCTGTGGGGCCTTGGCCCTTCTTTTGGATGTTCTGGGTCTCTCTGACCCAGCTGCAGTTTGTTAGGTAATTTTAGATTGCAAAGGGCCAGGCCATTCATATTCAAAAGCCTCTGTACACAGCTTGGGTGGGGCAGGGTCTCAGGGAATTAACAGGGCGAAGCAAACAACTATGGCTGATCCTCAGCCCTGCCCTAAGTGGCCCTAGGTCTCAGTGTCCCTCAGTAATCACTGCAAGCATTTCTGTGAGAAAGCCGCCCTTGAATTCTGCCCAAAATCAAACAGTCCAGTTTCTCCCCATATGAGTCTGGGTCCCCAGAGTCTCGCCTGGAATTGGAGTTCAGAGCAGTTGTGAGCTTGTGTCTCCCTCCTGATTGAAAAAGACAAACGTGTTCTCATTTGCCAACCCTTTCCGTGCACCTCTGTACCTCTGCGCTTTACTTCCGCACCTCCTCTGAGTCTCAGTGTGCTTTTCTCTTTCCTTCTAGTTGTAGAATTTCCACTCTGCCAGCCGTTCTGTGCTTTTGGATGATATTTGTTTTGTCTTTTAGTTGTAGTTTTGAAGTGGTTGTGTGAGGCAGCAATTTCAGGTGTTTACCTATGCCGCCATCTTGGTTTCTCCTCTGCCGGCATTTTTAATACCTATCCTATCCTTTCTTTTTTTTTTAAAAAAAATTATTTTTTCTTTTTGCTCTTCTGACTGGGTGTTTTTTGCTTCCATATATTAGAAATCAATTATTTGATTCTCAGCTTCACCTTCATTTCTGACTGGTTCTTTTTATGTTGTGAAGGTCCTCACCAAGTTCCTTGAGCATCCTTATAACCAGTGCTTTGAACCCTGCATCTTGTAGATTGCTTGTCTCCATCTTGTTTCATTCTTTTCCTGGAGATTTCTTCTGTTTTTTGTTTTTTTTTTTCATTTGGACCAGGTTTCTTTGTCTCCTCATTTTGGCTGCCTCCCTGTGTTTGTTTCTATGTATTAGGTACAGCTGCTACATCTCCTAGGCTTGGTAGCATGGCCTGGTATTGTAGGTGTCCTGTATGGTCCAGTGATACAGCTTCCCGAATCACCCAAGCTGGGTACTTAGGTGTGCCCCCACACCTGTGTGGGCTGTACACCATTCTGTTGTAATTGTGTCTGTTGATTGGTATTGGCACGCCAATGAGAAGGATTTGCTCTGGCTGATCAGTTGCAAGGACTGGCTGTGACCACCTTGGAGGATCATCTGTTCAGGGGCCCACCACACAGAGTAAGACTTACTTCCACAGGGCTCTGGTACCCACTGAGTCCACCCCTAGAGTGTGTTGCTTGTGGTGGTGTTTGGGTTGCCATACTTTGACATGGTCTGAAGCTGTCCACTGGGTGCACTGGCTCTGGGGCCTCCCAGGAGGTACAGACCAAAGTCAGCCACTGCCTCTGTTCTGCCTAACGCCACAAGGCATAAGCTATAAAGTGATCTGCAGATGGATGCTTCTTGTGCTGGACCTGGAGGTGGCCAGGGGAGGCTAAGCTGTTCACCAAGGCCAGCTGATGCTAGTGCTTGGCCTGGGGCCACTTAGTGAGAGGTATGGGACTTGCTGAGGCCAGATGCTGCTTGTTTGAGAGATTTTAGGAAAATCTGAAGTCTAAGTCCACACAGGCCATTCCTATGGTAAAGCCACTGGAAACAGCTTGCGTGGGCCTGAAAGTTGGGTGGGATAGGGCCTCAGGGAATCACCATGGTGGGGAAAACAGTATGAGCCAGACTGATTGAGTCGCAAATATGGCACCCATTTGCTGGTTCTTTGAGAGAAGGGCTCATCAAAGAAACAATGGCCTCTGCCAGCACTTCAGTATGGGAGAAAGCTGCCCCTCCAGCTCTTTCCCTGATGCTAGACACTTCAGTTCCCCTCATATGTCTCTGGTGTCATTCAAGCTGCTGGCCCAGTGCTGGAGCTCAGAGGGAGTGAGTCTGACTAAGACTGTGCACAGGCCCTTTAAGAGGAACTGCCTGGGACTCCTGTAGCTTTAGTCTCCCTCAGCCACAATCCATGCTGGATTTTACAGCCAAAAGTTATGGGGACTTCTCCTCCTGTGACTGGAACCCTGAGCTTGGGACCTGGTGTGGGGCTGTGAACCCTCACTCCTCAGAGAGAACCTAAACAGCTGAGATATACCTCCTGATTTTTATTTGCCATACATGGGCGTGGGACAAGCCCTTCTGTGCCTCCACCCCTACTACCAGTCTTGATGTGGCTTCTTCTTTAGTTTCATAGTTGTAGGACTTCCATTCAGCTCAATTTTAGGTGGTTCTAAATGATGGTTGTTCTGTAGTTTAGTTTTAATTTTGATGTGGTTGTGGGAGGAGGCGAGTACTGCATTTACCTACACCACCATCTTAATCAGAAGTCTTTGCTGTTATTTTGTACATGAGGAAACTGATGCTCAGAGAGGTGAATGTGAATGGCAGAACACTCAGACATTACTTCAAGGTCACCTGAACTTGATTCCAGGCTCCAGAGCCCGAGGGAGATTCATACCCTACATTTTTCTGGAGTTGCCTGTGAGCCCCTGCCACTGCCTTCATATGAGAATTCTTAAGCTGTGGGCTTGGGTCTGTGGAGTTGGCTGGAGGATGGGGCTTTGGATCTGTAACCCTTTTCCTTTCCTCTCTTTCCCTTTATCATCCCTGGTTCTGCTTCTTATACTTCGAGGATGAAAGCAGGATATAAAAGGTGGAATGGGAAACAAATCATGAACGAAAGCTGCAAACTGTCCAAAAGCCAGCATTCTTCCATGGGTAAGCAAAATGGAATGGTCTGATTGTTACACAAGGTGACATTAAATGTCAAATAATTGACTGCAATGTGAAGTGCCCTTTTGAAAAATTCCAGATGAGGAATAAAAATGAGACAGGCTCAAATGGGTAAAAAATTCCAAAACATTAGAAAGTGAAAGGCTCTGTGAAGTATGTTTCTCTTTCTTTTTCTCCTATGAAGAACTCTCCAGCAACCTTCCCTTTTAATTAATGCTGAGCAAGGAGAAAATACTTTTAAAGTTGCTTCTTACAGTACAGATGGAGTCGCCTGTTTTGTTATATGAGAGGAACGTCTAAAAGACCAGAATGGGATTATAGAATAAGCCATGTCTCGAATACGTAAGGAATCCCGGATTTGAGCCCTTGCTCTGCCATTAATTCTATTTGCTATTCAGTCAGTACTCTCTGGTCCATCATTTTCTTATTTATTAAATGGGAGAAAAATGAAAGTGACAGGGGAAGATGTTAAACTAAATGATTCCATTAAAAAAAAAAACTCTCACCTGAGGATATTTTTTCCATTGCTTTTTAGAGAGAGTGTAAGGGAGAGCGGGGGGCAGGGAGGCAGAAAGGGAGAGAGAGAGAGAGAGAGAGAGAGAGAGAGAGAGAGAGAGAGAGAAAGAAAGTGAGAGAGACATCAATTCATTGCCGGGGATTGAACCTGCAACTCACATATGTGCCCTTGACTGGGAATCAAACCTGTGACTCTTCAGTGTGCCGGTCAACACTCTAACCACTGAGAAACACCATCTAGGGCTAACCTAAAGTCCTAGGTTAGCCCTAGATGGTGTTAATTCTTAAAGTCCTCTCTGGTTCTGCAGACCATGCCAGCCAAGACTGTCTTTCTCCTCTCAGGAGTATAATCTCCTTGTTACAACTTTGGACTATATTACCTTGAAGGTCTCTTCCAGTTCTTCCATTTGTTATCTGAGATGAGGCAAAACCCCTAGCCCACCTGCCACCTCCTCCAGATCCCCACATTAGGCACCACACTGGATACCCTACTCTTGAAGCTGAGGGAGTACCCAAGAATAATGGGGTGTGTATGTATCCAGGCAAAGAAGGGAGGAAGAATTATGGCATGGTGGGAAAAATGCAGAATTGAAATGCAGACAGATGGATTCAGATTCCAGCTCCACCACTTCCCAGGTGATTTAAAGCAAGTCACATAACCTTTTTGAGCCTTACTTTACTTACTGTTAAAACATGGATATCTCCTTGTGGGATGTTGTAAATATCAACTGAAAGAAGATATGTGAAAGGACTTAGGACAGTGTTCATTGTTCTACGAATATCATGTATGGTCAAGTCTGATGATAATCAGTGGGTTCACACAGGTATGAGGTCCATTCTGATTGGTCAGAGCTTGTGCCACAGCAATTGTGAAATATTTTGAGTATCACTCCTTGGTGTTTATTATTGTCATTATCCAGAGTTTCTAGAAGGGCAGTACTCTCAGAAAAAAAAAAACAAACACAAAACACTGAAAGGCATTCCTTTCTAGGCCTCAGCCAATCCTTGTTTCTTTTTAAGACAGCTTGTTCAGATACAGGTAAAGAGCAATTTCTGGGCCTGTGTGCTCCTTTGGGTTCTGCTATTATCAGGTGGTTCCTAACAGAGCTAGGTTGGAGCATAACAAACATGGCCATAGGTGAAGAACACCTTGAACAGACAATTTGAAAACACATATAAGGTTGCTGAAGATAAGTTATGGAATGGTTTTCCATAGAGGTCTTGGTAAATAGCAGCCCCATTTGTTTGTTCTTGAGCAAATGCCATGTTTTTCCATGGAGAGATGGACTGTTCCTCAAACTTAAGTGTGCATAGGAATCACCTGGGGATCTTGTTAAAATGCAGATTCTGATTCAAAGGTCTGGTGTGAGGGCTGAGATTTTACATTCTAATAAGCTCTTGGCACTTTGAGGAACAAGTTGCTAGATAACCTCATAAGGATACTTTTCCCTGAGATGATTGCTTCCCTTGGTACAAGACTAATGGCTATATGTTTGGTTTCTCTACTACTATTCTAAGTCAGATCCTGGTAGTCAGGAAAAGGGTACAGGGGTATACTCTGGCCAGAGCAGTGGTGGCAATCTTCAGTAGAAATGGATTGAAGACCTCTACTATCCATAGAACACTCCCCCTTTCTGGGTTTTGAAGGTCTAAACCAACATGGGCTAAAGCAGGACATTCAACAAAATGGACTATTTACCATCTCCTACCTCAGCTACCTCATTCATTCACTAACCATCTAACCTAACCACCCATTCACTCAATAAACATTTACTAAGTCTTTGCTCTCGGTCTGTCAAGCCTTGTGATGAGCACATTCATTCAAAAATGAATCATATGTAGCCTCATCCCTCAAGGTGGATCACAGTCTAATGGGAAACTAGACACATAGGTAAATTGCAATTATAATAAAATATGAACAAGATAAAATAGATTCATGAAGTAGGGATGTTTGTCATTTCTGGGTATAGGTTGATGGTTAGAAAGGCTTCATAGGGAAGAAGATGACACATAAGATGGAACTCAGTGTATGAGTACTTGTCATGCAGATATGGTGGAGAATGCATTCCAAACAGAGAAACCAGCAGGCACAAAAAATGTACTAGTGTGTTCATGTAACTTGCAAGTAACTGGATATTCAAGTAAAAGTATCATGAACACATGAATGTTGATTAGTTTATTATCTCACATGATAAGAGGCCCAGAGCAAGGTGATTTCAAGGCTGCTTCAGTGGTTCAATGTTGTCATCAAGGACCCAGAGGCTTACTTATCCTACTGCTCTATTATCCTTAGTTTGTCAACAATCTCTCTTCTGGATTGCAAAATAGTTATTGTGTCAAAGGTATATACACAACCACATCCAGTGAAGGACAAGAGGACCACTTTATTACACATGTGTTCTTTTGATAGGCAGGAAATTCTTTCCCTGAAGCTCCCCATCAGACATCCCTTCCAGTCCCCTGCCCATGCCCTAAAGGCAAGGGAGGCTGGGAATGTGAATATATGGCATTTTCAGCTTCTATAGTGAGAGGCTCAACTGCAAGAAAGGGCTGGCAGCATAAAGAGCCTAAAAAAGGGATAGCAGGAAAAGAACTTAAGAAAGCCTTATATGCCTGACTAAGAATTTTGCATTTTATCCTATAGACTATTTGGAAGAAATTGAATCAGAGGAGTGATATAATCAAATATGCATTTTGGAAAAATCACATTGCTATATACCAAGGGTGGGGAACCTTTCTTCTGCCAAGGGCCATTTGGATATTTATAACATCATTCGAGGACAATACAAAATTATCAGCTTAAAAACTAGCCTGTTATATTTGGTCAAAAATGTAATCAACACCCCTAATGTCTTGGCAGGGCCAGACCAAATGATTTATTGGGCCTTATATGATTCGTGGGTCAGATATTCCCCACCCATGCTATACATACATATATATATATATATACACACACACACACACACACATATGTATGTGAATACACTGAAAAGGTCTGGAATGATAGTTGTAAACTGATATTAATGATCTCTGAGAAGGGGAGTGGGATTGATGGAGGTGAAGAGGGCATGCACTTTTTACTCTTCAGCAATTGTTCTCAAAAGAGGGAGGTTTTACTCTCCAGAGGATATTTCCCAATGTATCCAGATGTTTTGTAGTTGTCACAACTGGCAGAGCAGTACTGACAACTAATGGACAGAGGCCAGGGATGTTGCTAAACATCCTACAATGCATGTGACAACTCCCATAGCAAATAATTTAATCCAAAATATCACTAGTGCAGAAGCTGGAAGAGCACTGTCAGAGACTTTATTGTTTGGGCTGTTTACTACTAAACCATATGCATATAGTATTTATGTTTTAAACTGTTTTAAAAAACATTAATGCATAAAGCAAAATTCATAGCAACATTGCTAAGCAGATTGGAAGGATAGAAACTGGAGGTAGAGAGACCAGTTAGGAAGCTGTTGCAATATTTAATTCAATGGTTTTCATTTTTCTTTCTTTTTCCTCCCTTCATACCTTTTTTTCTTTCTCCCTCTCTCTTTCTTTGGGCAAAAGGAACCCTTTATTCTAATGACATTTTCCTGGATCCCAGTATACAAATCAAGGAATCAATTAACACTGCTCTGATTGAAGCAGTAGTGGAGTCAAGAGCCCTAGCTTTTGACGATGTCCCTCTTCTCTCATGGTGGCATGACAAACTTCCACAGAGAATTTTGAATACCTCCCCTGGGTGGAAACCAAGGCCTTACCCAGGCAGAAGATGGAAAGGATAGAGAGAGAGGCTGAGAAGATTCAAGAGTTAGGTGTGTGTAGTATGCTTACTAGACCAGTCATGATAATAACTCACATAGCCAATTACCAACTGTTTGTTACAATTTTGTGAGTAAGAAGGGGCATTTTGGACTATTTCTAATTTATAACAAACAACTCCATTACCATTAATATCAAGTAAAGGGGGAAAACTGACAAACCAAGAGAGAGCAGCAGGTAGAACTGTTGAAACATGGTGGTTGAATATTAGAATGAGAGCTAAAGAGAAAACTTGGAGGATTCCTAGGTTTCTGGCTTAGGTTACTGTGAGTGTGTGTGTGTGTGTGTGTGTGTGGTGCTAGTCATTAAGGTGAGGAGTACAGGAAAAAGAAAAAATGAGTTCAATGTTGGATGTGTTGCATTTGAGGTGTCTGTAAACATTCAGGCAGAGGTGTTGAATTGGCAACTGGATACATGGCTCTGAAGCATGAAAACAAAAGTTGGGAGTCATCAACACATAAATGGTGACTAAAATCTTGAAAATGAGTGATTTCATTTGGGGAGTATAGAGTTTGACTAGAGTAGAGCTTTAGAGAAAAGTAGTTGTGAGGGAATAATCAGAGAAAGATGTCATTCTGTAGCAGAAGGGGAAGGGATGAACTAGAGGCAGAAGGGGAGAATAAGGAGAATGAGGAGTCTTCAACGTAAGAAAAGTGTTTCAAAAAAGAGAAATCAATTGGAGCAGATGTGTCAAATAAGAAAATGACTAAAAAGTGAGTTGTCTTGGTTTCTCCCTCAGGGCTCTTTGACAGTGCTGGCTATAAATGATGTAAGAATAAAAAACCAAGGGTAGAGACTTTTCAGTACTCTTTGTTAGAAATTGAGCCCAAACCCCAATTTAATTAAAAGTAGCTTAGGCAAAAAGTGTAATGTGTAGAGTTGAACAACGAAACCTCAGGAGACACAGGGATACAGCTGGGCCTCAGGAACAACTGGAACCAAGGCCTTGAACACTGCCAGGACTTGAATCCAGCTGGATCTCACTAATCAGCTTCTTTTTGCATGTCATCTTCAGTAACTCCTACTGCAGACTGGCCCTCTTTACATAATAGCATGACCTTTGTGCCTTGTATAACCAGACAGTGACTGAATCCCTTTAGAAAAGTCAATTTGATGGCCCAGGCTTAGGTCAACCAACCATCCTTGGACCCATCTATGAGTCTATAAGCTATGGTCAGGAAGTATGTTTTTGAAAGCAGTGGTATTATTTGGTATCTAAGAATATGACAGATTTTATTTAAAAACTAGAGGCCTGGTACATGAAATTCATGCATGGAGCGGGGGGGGGGGGGGGGGGGGAGCGGGGCGGTGTTCCTCAGCCCAGCCTGCACCCTCTCACAGTCCGGGCGGGGGATGTCCAACTGCCGAAGAGCGGACCTAAGCCGGCAGGCAGACATCCCTCTCGCAGTCCGGGTCCCCTTGCTCCTTACTGCCCGCCTGCTTGCTGCTCCTTACTGCTCAGCTTGCTGCTCCTTACCACTGAGCTCGCTGCTTCTTAGCGCTGCCATGGAGGTGGGAGATGCTCCTGCCACCACCACTGCGCTCGGCAGCCTTGAGCCTGCTTCTGGCTGAGCGGCACTCCCCCTGTGGGAGTGCACTGACCACCAGGGGGCAGCTCCTGCATTGAGCGTTTGCCCCCTGGTGGTCAGTGCACATCATAGTTTCCGGTCACTCTGGTGGTTCTGCTGTAAAGGTTGCTTAGGCTTTTAGTATTGTATAGATGGAGGATGGAGCATTTATCAGAAGAGGGAGAGTTGCTGAGCAGAGAAAACAATTGAACATGAGAGATTAGTGAGCAGTCTCTGAAGTCTTGGAGCTCCTGAGACTTCACATGTCTCCTCCCACTTCTTCCCCATCCTTTTCCCAATGGAGATACATCTGCACACAGACACGGGCACAGGAGGTCATGTGGTATATCTAAGGCCTGCTAGTCTTGCCCTCACCCCTGTATCCTTTGATTGCTATACTCTAAATGCCAGGGAGAGGGACTAAATGAGATATTCTTTATCTTGCCAGATCAAGTCCCTCTCCTCCTGAGGACTTTTCTCTGTGAGGAAGTTGTCAGTCTCCTCACCAGGGTCCAAAATACTGCATCTTGGTTTCCTTCTTTGTGGACCTCAGCTTGGCCCAAGGAACCCATTCCATCCCAATACTGTGACAAGGCACTCACATTTGATGCTAAAATGTCCTGACCTGCCAGACAATTAGGTACATCTGCTGCCTCTCAGCCTCTGGCTCCTCCCTTTATAATACAAATGTGTGTTCTGTTTCTGAGACTACATTGCAAGCTCTTTGAGGGCAAGATTGTGTCTTATTCATCTTAGATAAGTCCATAGTGGCTTATTCTCTAAAAAATTTCTGACTGTCTGACTTTCTGAATGGGGCCCAGATTTATCCCCATCTGGAAACCTAGGGGTTCACCACTAGTGAGTTCTAGGAACTTATGAGAAAACTGATCTCTCCAACCATTGCTTGTCCTTGCCACCAGGGGTCAGAACTGGTGCTCAGAAGCCCAGAGCCCAGGATGGTGGGGAGCAGGCAGAGAAAAGACAAAAGCAAACTTGAGCTTCTCGTCCTAATGGCTAGTGAAGAAACTCCCATGACTCATGAGAAGAATCAGCCCATCAGGTGCACTGAGCCCTAGCCTTGGTTGGATGTGCCAGAACCCAGGGCTTGGTGAGATGTGGGCTGGAGGGTGAGGAGACAGAGTCAGATAGCAGTAGGAAGCCTAGGTTGGCATAGAGAGACCCAGGCTCCTGTCCCAGCCCTGGTGCTTTGACCTGCTGTGTGACCTCAGGCAGACACTTTTTACTCTCCTCGATTTCCCTGTTACCTAGGAGGTTAAGCCAGACTCAGAGTGTTGGTTCATAAGCAAGTTTGGTTTGCTTATTAGTATAGTCTGAGGAGCTTATTTCAAAACACACAAGCCAAGCCCCAATACCTCCACTCCAAATCTACTGAGGCACTGACGCAGAATCTCCAGGAGGTGGCGCAGCCATTTCGTCTCTGAAGAGAGCTCCCAAGCTGATTCCTCTGCAGATCCCTGGTGTGAGAACTGCTGGTCTTGGGTTGTGGCTAAGTGCCCTACCAGCAATGTAGCCCCTGCCTCTTCACAGCAGTCTTTGACAAGGGGGTTCACAGGGCACCTTCTGAGCCTACCTTCAAGCTCTTCTCTTACTCTACTCCCAGTAGTCACAATGGCTATCTAGGGAGGGTTCTTTGCCACTGTCTTCCCTAATCACACCCTGGCTCTGTGACCTTGCTTGGTGGAAGTCACAGGGCTTTGGAAGTGCCCCTTCATCGGCTCATGGACAGCACACCCCAGGCTATCTGTTCTGCCTTCTCCTCAGGAAGTGTCATTTGTATAAAGAAATTCAGAGGTCTCTGGGAAGGAACCATCACAGGACTGGCAGGGGTAAGGGAATCATTTATAAGACAGGAGCTGGGAAATAGGGGTCTTTAATGCGACAGGAAATGAAAGGCAAAAAGTATACCCTCCTGGCACTAAGAATAAGAGTAGGAACCACTCCTCCATCTGGGCAGTTATTATTAACCACTTTATATTTTGAGCCTCAACGGCAGCCCTTGAAGGTAGGGGCCATTATCCCCAGGCCTTCAGGCCCCACTTTCCTGACTACTGTTAATATAAAAACATTCAAACCTGTAAAGAATTTGTGATGAGCAACCTTTTGGTTGGGTAATGGAGTCCAGAGTCCCATGGTGCTAGGAAGCCTCATTCCTAGGATGTCTCAGTGTTAGCATTTGTCTTGCTGAACAGGGTGGACTACTGGGAATGAGGTAAGGCCATAACCTTAGATGGCACTTAGTCGAATTATTATTACTCAAAATAAAAGACAGGTAAATGAGAGGCAGTCAGATCCTGTATGTCCTTGTTAAAAAAGTATCTTGGGCCCTAACCGGTTTGGCTCAGTGGACAGAGAATTGGCCTGTGGACTGAAGGGTCCCAGGATCAATTCTGGTCAAGGGCATGTACCTTGGATGTGGGCACATCCCCAGTAGGGGGTGTGCAAGAGGCAGCTAATTGATGTTTCTCTCTCATCAATGTTTCTAACTCTCTATCCCTCTCCCTTCCTCTCTGTAAAAAAATCAATAAAATATATTTTTAAAAAAGTATCTTGGATACTTTCTAATTTTTTTTATTGAGGTATTATATGTGTACATATCTTACCATTACCACCCCCACCCCACACCCATACATGCTCTCACCCCCCAGAGTTTTGCGTCCATTGTTTATGCTTATATGCATGCATACAAGTCCTTCGTTTGATTTCTTATCTCCCCCACCTCTCCCTAACTTTCCCCCTGTAATTTGAAAGTCTGTTTGTTGCTTTACTGTCTCTGTATCTATCTTTTTGTTCATCAGTTTATAATGTTCTTTATTATCCATAAATGAGTGAGATCATGTGGTATTTTTCTTTCATTGACTGGCTTATTTCACTTAGTATAATATTCTCCAATTCCATCCAGGTTGCTGCAAATGATGAGAATTCCTTCTTTTTTATGGCAGCATAGTATTCCATTGTGTAGATGTACCACAGTTTTCTGATCCAGTCATCTGCTGACGGGCACCTAGGCTGTTTCCAAATCTTAGCTATTGTAAATTGTGCTGCTATGAACATAGGGGTGCATATATCATTTCTGATTGGTGTTTCTAGTTTCTTCGGATATATTCCCAGGAGTGGGATTACTGGGTCAAATGGGAGTTCCATATTCAGTTTTTTGAGGAAACTCCATACTGTTCTCCACAGTGGCTGCACCAGTCTGCATTCCCACCAGCAGTGCACGAGGGTTCCTTTTTCTCCGCATCCTTGCCAACACTTGTCGTTTGTTGATTTGTTGATGATAGTCATTCTGACAGGTGTGAGATGATACCTCATTGTTGTTTTGATTTGCACCTCGCGGATAATAAGTGACTTTGAGCATGTTTTCATGTGTCTCTTGGCCTTCCTTCTGTCTTCTTTTGAAAATATTCTGTTTAGGTCCGTTGCCCATTTTTTATTGGATCATTTATCTTCCTTTTATTAAGTTGCATAAGCTGCCTGTAGGTGTTGGAGATTAAACCTTTATCAGTGATAGCATGCAGTGGGCTTTCTTGTTGTTTTGTTGATGGTTTCTTTTGCTGTAAAAAAGCTTTTTATTTTGATGTAGTCCCATTTGTTAATTTTCTCTTTAGCTTCCATTGCCCTAGGGGCAGTGTCAGTGAAGAAGTTCTTTTGGCATATGTCTGAGATTTTGTTGCCTGTGGATTCCTCTAGTATTTTTATGGTTTCCCGTCTTATGTTTAAGTCCTGTATCCATTTTGAGTTTATTTTTGTATATGGTGTAAGTTGGTGATCTAGTTTCATTTTTTTGCATGTGTGTGTCCAATTTTCCCAACACCATTTATTGAAGAGACTATCTTGACTCCATTGTATGTTCATGCCTCCTTTGTCAAATATTAATTGAGCATAGTGGTTTGGGTCGATATCTGGATTCTCTGTTCTGTTCCATTGATCTATATGTCTGTTCTTGTGCCAGTACCAGGCTGTTTTGAGAACAGTGGCTTTGTAATACAGCTTGAGGTCTGGTATTGAGATCCCTCCTACTTTATTCTTCTTTGTCAGGATTGCTGTGGCTATTCGGGGTCTTTTTTTATTCCAGATGAATTTTTGGAGAGTTCTTTCTAGGTCTGTGAAATATGCTGTTGGTATTTTGATGGGGAGTGCATTGAATCTGTAGATTGCTTTGGGTAGTATGGACATTTTAATGATGTTGATTCTACCAATCCATGAACATGGTTGTTCTTTCATCTGTTTACGTCTTCCTCTATCTCTTTTTTCAGTGTCCTGTAGTTTTCCGTGTATAGGTCTTTTACCTCCTTAGTTAAGTTTATTCCTAGGTATCTTAATTTTTTTTGGTGCGATGGTAAATGGGATTGCTTTTTTAGTCTCTCTTTCTGTAAGTTCACTATTGGTGTATAGAAATGCCATAGATTTCTTGGCGTTAATTTTGTATCCCGCTACATTGCCGAATTCATTTATTAAGTCTATTAGTTTTTTGATGGAATCTTTTGGGTTTTTTATGTACAATATCATGTCATCTGCAAATAGGGACAGCTTCACTTCTTCTTTTCCAATTTGGATGCCTCTTATTTCTTCTTCTTGCCTAATTGCGATAGCTAATACTTCCAGTACTATGATACTTTCTAATTTTTGAGACACCATGATCCAAATCTTTTGCTGCTTGTCTTAAGTTTTGTTTTTCTGCATCTAGTACAACATTTACATACCAGGAACAAAAGCAATATTAAACCAGTAACACTTGTTAGGAACAGAAAATGTCTAATATTGAACAAGAAATGATCTGAGGGGAAACAAGTATCTACTATTATCCAGAAGTTCCATTTTTTCTTCTGGGCAGTTAATTACATCCATTCTATATTTAGCCAATATTCATCTAAAATACTCATCTAGATTAGATCCATATGTAATTCTACCAGGGGAATTATTATGGAGGTGTTCTTGGAGGGGTTTATCCAAGATATGTCCTTTATAATAGATATAGCCTGAAAAATGTACCAAAGCTTATATTGTTAGTAGAAGACTACCAGTGTGTGGCCAACAAAACATTAACTTCATTATCATAGCTGATAATCAGAATATCATTGTCTAGTAGGTGGGAAAGATTAGCAGATAACCAAATTAAATTTTTCACGTCTAGTAAGGAGAGAGGTATGGGGAGACAGATATTGTTTCCACTAGGAAACCATAAGGAAGATAATAACAATATAAAAATAATTTTATATGCATCCAATCAATAACAATTAGGTGATATAAGAACAAGGTTTGAGCAGCATCAATTTGTGAGCATATAGGCCTTGTTAATGTTTTGGGATGGCTGTCTACCTCTTCCGTAGTCGGTGGCTTCTCATCTTTGAGATGAAGGCAAGTGCCAAAGACAGGGGCAATGTCCATTCGTGGTTAGGTACCTGATAAGGTAAGGTACCTTTAACACTGTTGGAGAGAGTCTTTCATTAATGTACTTCCCAATGGACAAAAATCTGGTTGTTGTGGTCTTTGAATTTTTTTTCCCCTGGGAGTACTGTGAATTGTTACTAATTTATTAGTTTTTATAATGCAGAATTTCTGCTTTTTAGTTTTCCTTATATTTGGGAAACAAAAGATTTAAAAATCAACAATATTTTAAACAGACATAAGAATATTTATTCTCAATTAAGTTAGTTCCATAACTATTTATCTTGATTATTTGCCAGTATTTTTTTAAATTCAGTTATTCCTTGAAGTTCTATAAATCTTCATCCAGTTCAAAGATATGACCTTCTTAGAAGCCTGCAATTTAGAGTAGGTCAGAGTCCTTTCCATGGATTTTTCTAAAGATATAATATACCTGCAAATGCATCAGAGTAAAGCAATGACTATCCATGAATGATAAAACTTAAAAATGGCATGGTTATAGATTTGATTACAATGCAATTGATAAAAAAACTTTGCTTTTCTATAAGATATAACATCCCAAGACAACAATTTATTGGTAAATAATAATTACTGTAAAAAGAAATAGAGAATATAAAATCTGTATATATATTTAGATTCAATATATAATTTCAGCATATAAAAATAAATAATATGTAAGATTTTAAAACGTGGCACATGGCTTATTGAAAGGGTGTATTGAGCACTGAAAATAATTCATAAACTCCCAATATGTGAAACGTAATTATCCAGAGTATCACTGAAAGACGCCCCCACAGGGAATCATCACTCTTGGCTTGCCTGGTGTCCCTGACTGGACACCTGCTATCCCTGAGAATTTCCTGTTTGAATTTGGCTCTGAATCTTTGCAAGTTCCTTTCTGAAGCAGACTGAAAGTTCTATAACATTCATTTTAACAAAACATATGTATATAAATAGAACATAGTTATTATTAATTTTTATTTGACAAAGCTTCCCACATAATTAATATACCTCAACCCATACCCCATCATTTTTCATCTTCTTCCCCATATTTTTATAACCCTTATCACTTGCTTGACATTTTATTTCATTGCATATTTACTTGATTACTTGTTTATTGTTTGTCTTCCCCACTAGAATGTAAGCTTCAGTAGGGCAAGGACTGTGGCCATCTCATTCACTATTGAAGCCCCAGTAGTTAGAAGAGTATCTGGCATATGATGAGAGCTTAGTAAATATTTGTCTAATGAATAAGTGAAATCTACAAAGGGGTAAATCAAGATCCACAAAGGAGAACAGGTTTGTCTCAAATAACGCAGTTAGTCAGTTACTGCTTCAGACAGGACCAGATCCCATGTCCCTCTCATTCTTTCCTGACTCCCAGGACAGTGCTTAGCTCAAAAACCACTCTGTTGATTTGGGGGCCAGTACACTGAAGAGGGGCATTGGATTTGGTGGTTATGGTGGATGCCAATCACTACAACCTTGAGAAGGACCTGTTTGCCTTGTACAGAGGAGAGCTATGGCTTTAGCCATAAACTGAGCCCCTTAGTCAGATAACACCCCCCTGCCCCGTGGTCTAGGGGACTGGGTTAGAGGGTGGATGATGACCAACCCTTGCCCACTGGTGGAGACATTCCTGCTAACTGCAGATGGGATAGCAAAAGTAGCCAGGGATTGTTTGTTATTATTCTCTCCATAAGCCTCCTTGTGAGAGGCTGTTGAGTGTGAGAGTTACTTATTCAGGCCCACGAGCCAGTCAGCCAGGATTAGAAAGCAGACTCTACTACTTGCCACCTGTATGACCTCAGGTAGACTTCTCTGAACTTCCTCTATTTCCTCATCTCTACCTACCATACATGGTTACTGCGAGGGTTAAATGAGGTAATCTATGAAAAGTGTTTAGAGGGGTGTCTGGTACAAAGTAATGCATGTGATCCATGACTGTGGTTATTTTATTATAATTCATTATTATACTTTCTTGTTATTATTGCTCTATTGTGGGGAAGCACGGGACTTGGTTGGAAAGTCTGTAGGAGCAATCTCCGAAAGGTTGAGGGCCTCTAGAGGGACCTTGCTGAAGGCGGCAGACCCTACCTTGACTTTTCCAAACAAGTCTGAGCCCCTGGGGTGTTTTACTGGGATCTTTATGTTTAGACTTCAAAATGTCCTTGCTTAAGGGACGCATGTGTTTTCTCAAGGATGTTTACATTACTGATAGTATCTAATAGTTAATTTTAGTTCAAGCTGTTGTTACAATAAAAGCCTAAGGAGTCAGGCGAACAGGGCTGTTTGCTCCTATAGCCAAGCAGTCCCTTAGCTTCTCTTTCACAGAAACATGTGTCAGAGTAATTCATTCATCCATCGCCCAGGGTCTGCCAGTCAGTCCCGGCATTCTATTGTTATTTATTTTATTTCACCATCCTCAGCATTGCTTTTTTATTTTACTTTTCTTTCTTCTCCTTCCTATATTCTATGCATTTTCCCCTCCTGACCTCAGGATTGATGGCAAATGGGGAAATGGAGGCACAGAAGCCAAGCAGCAGCTTGTCCTAGGTCTCATAGCTCACCAAGTCACCATGAAGGCCACAGCTTCCCAGCTCAGAGCTTGCATTTGTTGAGCCTGGATCACTTGGGAAGCCTTCTTGCCACTACAGCAGGGTCTGAAGTCATGCTGCACAAGCTGAGTTGTGTCAAGCACAGTGAGGCAGATACTTCTGGGCTGGACTTAGCATTGTGAGGGGTCTATTCAAAGTTACCTGGGACCCAGCATAGCTGGTCTCCTTTCCCCATAACTGAAACCTTATGACTCTACCTGCAGGCCCAGCCCCATATCTGGCACCCAACCTAACATAGGGAGGCCTCAGGCCCACCTGTTGGTCTCAACTTTATACCCAAGCTATGGCCTGGCTCTGGCCCTGTGCCCTGGTTCAAGTCACTGGGCTTTGACTGATAAGTTACCAAGTCTCCACTTTGCCCACCCCAGTTCTGATCCTTGGTACCATCTTTGGTGACCTGAGAGCTGAGCCCTGCCTTGCCTTTGTTAATCCCCTCACAGTTAGGCCCTTTTTCCATGTTGGAATTCTGCTGCCACAGGCCTAGCTGTCCCCTAGAGTACTTGTCATCACCTACCCCCAAGCTCTTTGTCAGTTGCCATATCCTTCCCCAAGACATTGTATGAGGCTGAAGACCCACACCCCTGGGTGTCCCCACTTCTGGCTTTCACCTCAGCTCTCCAGAAAGCCTGTTCTACCTGCCTTAATGCAGGTATAGCACTGCCTATCCCATAGTATCTGCCCAGGTCCTGTCATTTCTCAGAGTATCCACGTTTGCTTCAGCAAATTGTGGACATAATTCCCTGAAAAGGAATCTGACCTCACCCACCAAGCATGGTGAGAAAGTTCCCAAGCATTAGCTGCCACTGACCCAGGGTCTCCCTGAGGTCCTCCCACAGGCCATCCTGGGGCCCTAGGAGGAGGTCTCTATTGCGTCATTGGCCTAGACCTGTTTTGAGCCAGTTTGTTTCTTCTTTTGCCATGTTTCTCAGTCTCCCTATCCCGTCTCTGACACATTCTCCCTTTCCCTTTCCTTCCTCGCTGCCAGCATTCCTACCCTGCACTTAGCCTTGCCAAGCTCTATCTGCCCTGTGAGAGCCAATACACCAGCCCTTCTTCCAGAGCATTTGGAGGCACCACTTCATGCATAAAATGATTCATGTGCTGGACTGATAATGCCTGTAAATCCTGCTGATAATCAGATGCTCACATGATCCAGCCATCACTTCCTGTGAGACCCCATCAAGTCAGGTCTGGTTCTAAGAGGCCCTCACACTTAAGAATGGGGACCAAGGCCTCCCAGCAGAAGTGGGTTTGCCCAAGGTGGGGGCTGATAGGCCTGGCTAGAAGACATAGCAGAGCTTGCTCCTTGGGGATCCCATGTTTCCTAATTTCCTTTCTCTAATTCTCAGCACACTAGAATGGATGGGTTAAGGCCATAGGAACTAGAAGGTGCTGAGCTAACCTACACTTATGGGCAGAGGCACTGTGGTCCTGAGCTGGGAAGCCTGTATTTCCCATCCAGGTCCTAGTGACTGTAAGACCAAACTTTTCAACAGCAGGAATTTCACTTCTCCAAGAGGCATCTAATCTCTTTTCTGGAGGTCACATTCAGGCCTGCCTCAGTCTCTGGCTGCTTGCTTTGATGGTCCTGCGACACACAGAAACCCAGTCTCAATTCCATCTTCGAGCCACCCTTGAATGCCTCCTTTGGGGAGGGAGAAATTCCTGCCAGGCTAAGGGGCATTTTGCAGCAAAGAAGTTATTAGCTTTCTCCCATCTACCAGAACTCCCCATAGTGTGAGCATTTAAGATAATAGTCTTCTGTCTCTGGGAGAGGAATTCCAAAGTCTTTTGTGTTGGGCCTCCCTGTTGAGGAAACCCAGGGGACAGAAGGGGCTCAGAGATTTCAAAGTATAAAGGTATATGCTGCCTCTACAGTATTATTAAATTTTAGATTGGTCACAAGGAAGATGGGAGCTAGAAGGACTCCCAGAGCCACCTGGCCCATTGGTTTCCAAACCCAGCTATTCATCAGAATAACCAGAGAATCAGACCATATCCCCTAAGGTTCTTATTTAAGAGGAGCCTTGCAATCTATGTTTTAAAATACTGATGTACACCAGTGCCCTCACATTATAAATGGGAGAAACTAAAGCTCAGCAAGGCATGTTTTCAAGGTCATATGGAAACTACCTAACCTGACATGTTCTGATTCTAGTCTACCTTTTCTCATTCTAGCATCTCATTTATGCACCCTTAGGATTACTGTATAAGATACAGCATGCCAGCTAAATTTGAATTTCAGATGTACTTATACTAAAAAAGTATTCATTATCTATTTGGATTTCAAATTTAACTGAGCATGCTGTACTTATATTTGCTCAGTCAGGCAACTCTATACACCTTACACCACAGACCACCTGAATGAACTTTGTCACATGTAATTTCTGAAATTCTACTTTTAGGCCTTTGTGATGTTCCCTCTGTCTGAAATAATCATACCATTATTTCCCCCAAATCCTGCCCATTCTTCAACCTGAATGCCTCTTCTCCATCTTTCTTATCCTTTGAGCTGACCTTATTCTAACCTCTGGTAATAGTTTCTTTGTCTATCTACTTGCACTTCCTCATGTGCTATCTAAGACCATAGTGCTTTATTTACTTGGCTTAAACTTTCCTGTGGAGCATGAGCCAGCCCCTGCCAAGACAGGGACTATATATGAGCAGAAAATAATGCGTAAAAGCATGGGCTCTGGAGTCAGATGAGTTTTGTTTGATTTCAGCTCTTCCACTTTACAGCTGTGTGACCTTGGGAAAGATTTTCTACCTCTTTGGGACTCAGTTTCCTCATCTGTAAAACGGGAATTGTAAGAGAAATTTCTGCATAGGATTGTGGTGAAAGCTAAATGAAATAAAGCTTTGAGAGTGTTTAGAACAGAGCAAGTAAAAGTGCTCAGTAAATGTTAGCTATTGTAAATCATCATATCTGTATCCTCAGGGCCAAGCACAGTGTAGTGATCAGTAAATCTACTCAGTGAATGAAGGAATGGATGAATGAAGAAATGAATACATGAGTACAAGTAAAAGGCCTGGATATAAGATCTTGTGCCCTACTGACAGAAAATGCTAGATGTTTGTGCGAGTGGCTTTGTATTGAAAATACATGTGCACTGGAAAAGCATGTTTCCTCGGGAGAAAGTTTCTGCTCTCAAGGACCTGTATATAATACATTCTTCCTCTCCAGGGGAGTAAATCGTTGTTAGGAGATTGTTACACAAATGTTTGTCTCATTGGAGCACTTCTATATTTCTATTCTTTGCAGGAATTATTGGAAATGGAAATCTAGACTTGTACCTTTCACTCTGTCTCTGTCCTTCTGTGGACTGCTAAGAAACATTGTCCTTCTGTTATAGTGGAATTAATTGGTTAAAAGATTGGTAAATACTTGAAGACCAAGAAAAATATAAAAAAAATGACAGACAAAAGATTGGTGGTTCACTAAAAAAAAAAAAAATAAAAAAAAAATGGCGGCATAATAGACAGACATGTCCCGAGCCTTGTCCTGGAGCAGATAGAAGAAACAGCTGAGGGTCGCATGGGGAGTGTTTTTTGGTGAGTTAAGGGAAAGCTATACTCCAGGAGAAGGTGGGGGACTGCTGGACGGGGCTCCCCTGACTGGGCAGCACCCACTGCTACTGGGTTCCCTCCCGGAGCCACCGGCTCAGACGCGGAGACCCCGTCATCTTGAAGGGGAAAGTGGATGTTATTGGAAGCCTGAAAATCTACAACTACAGCACCCACCAAACTGCTGCAAACCCCAGAATACCGGTCCCCAATTGGCGCAAACACATGGATTCAGAGAAGCTCTACACTCCACCACGGAAAGGTCATATTTCACCTGGGATAAGGTGAGGTCTCTGGTCCTGGCAGGACAGAGAAACACGCACACTGTGGGAGCTGGAGGACCGGGGGAAGTCTGCGCCTAGAAAAATCTGTTGAGGTTGGGGCTGGCGTGATCCGTGAATGTGGAAGAGGGTCCTCAGAGCTGCTAACAGAAAGGATCTCTAAAAAGCAACCCATTTTGATCTGACCCAAAAAGACAGCCTAAAAATTTTAGAAGTGTGCTGGCTGCTTGGACACAAAGGGGGAAAAAGGACTGCGCAGACTTGCGCGCAGCCCCGGAGTTCGCACACTTGTGTTTTTTCCTCTTCAAATCCTTGCTTCTGATTACTAAGCCCAATACATAGGATCACCCAGTTGGGGACACCCTAGGAGACTGCAGGGGAAAGTTGTTTTTCTGGAACCTGGGGATCAGAGTTGGGAGTGACCGTCGGAGAACCAGCTCTGGGGCAGCCCACTCCCACAGACCGGTATTCAGTGCCACAGGGAAAGCAGGATCTAAGTACAGGCTAGAGAGGACCTATAGACCCGGAGGTCAATCCAGAAACACTGCCACCCAGGGGCTGAATCACAAATTGACTCTTGTGTAATACAATTAAAGGAATACAGGAAATTAAGACACACTGCCTGCTTAAAAATCAGGACTATCTTACAACACTGAGGAGCAGTGGAACACAGGGAACTGCAATACTGTCCTGACTGGGAAACAGGCGTGCCAAACAGAACAATAGAGGAAGTGAATGACCTTCACTCTTGCACATTTTATATTTATTTATTTTTTCACCTTTTACTTAAGAAACTAATTTTTTTCTTTTTTCCTCACTTGATTTTATCTTTTTAATTATTACATTTTTATTTTCAATCAGTATTATTACTGCTACTATTTTACCTTTTTTTTAAAAAAAGTGTCATTTTAATTTCTTTTTATTTTACTTTGGGATTAGTGTTCTACATTCTATTTTCATCCTTCCTTTAGCATCATTTTACTTTATCTCAACTCTACCTTTATGCCATCACTCTCTTCCTAACTTTTCCCCTTTTGGTGTCCTGTTTCTTTTACCCCTTTCCTACTTTAGATTTTCCCTATTCTTTCTTTTTACCCCCTATTAAAATTTCACCCTACTTATATATCTAATTTCCAATCCCCTGCTGCAAGTCCATACACACCTTTCTCTTCTCTGTCTTCATTATACAAAAAATTATTTTTCTCTCTGTCCTTTTGTTGTTGTTTGCTTGAATGTTGATTATATTGATTTTTATGCTCTTTTGTGAGATATTTTTGCTTATTCTTTTGTTTTGTTTTATTTTGTTTGCTTTGTTTTTGTTTGTTTGTTGCTTCTGTTTTCCCTCACCTCGCTTGATATTAGTTGTTGTTTGTAGTTTGTATTCATCTCCAGGAACTTGTTGCTGGCATTTGTTTGGATTAGTGGCTGTTCTATTGGATTTTTCTCCTCATATATATAGTTTGTTCCCCTTTTCTTTCTTACTATCTTTCTGTTCTCTCTTACTATTTTTCTTTTTCCTAATTTCATTTTGGCACTCCTTTCTTTCTTTTTTTTCTCCTCTTCTTTCTCTCCTATCCCCTAATTTGCCTTTCTCTGGTGGTCACCTTTATTTGACGTTATTAATATCGTGAATACATTTCTGTTCAGTGCCTTGTGCATTGTACCTGGTTGTGTTGTATTTTGTGCCTTTAAATAAATGCAGGATAGAGACAAATACATAACCAGACACCCGGAGAAGAGAGACCATGGGGAGACAAAGAAAGAGCCCACATATGAAAGAAAAGAAGGCATCACCAGAAAAGGAAGTAAACGAAATGGAGGCAAGCAACCTGTCAGAGAAAGAATTCAGAGAAATGGTGATAAGGTGGCTGAAAACAATGGAAGACAAATTCGACAATATGAGTAAGAACCAAGAAGAAATGAAGAAGAACCAAGAAGAAATGAAAAATGACATTGCTGCTGTAAAGAACTCAGTAGAAAGTATCAAGAGTAGACTAGAAGAAGCAGAGGACCACATCAGTGAGCTAGAAGACAAGGTAGGAAAAAATACCAATGTAGAGCAGCTTCTAGAAAAAAAATTAAAAAGCAGGAGGAGAACCTATGGGAACTTTGGGACAACACAAAACAAAAGAACATCCGCATAATAGGGGTTCCAGAAGGAAAGGAAACTTAGCAAGGAATAGAAAACCTGTTTGAAGAAATAATGACAGAAAACTTCCCTGATATAGGAAAGAAAAAACCCCACACAAATCCAAGAAGCTCACAGAGTCCCAAGCAAAATGAACCCCAAAAGACCGATGTCAAGGCACATTATAATTAAACTGGCAAACACCAATGACAAAGTAAGAATATTAAATGCAGCCAGAGAGAGACATAAAGTTACCTACAAAGGAACCCCCATCAGACTAGCGACTGATTTCTCAACAGAAACTCATCAGGCCAGAAGGGAATGGAATGAAATATACAAAGTCATGCAAAGGAAGGGTCTGAATCCAAGAATACTGTACCCAGCAAGACTATCAATCAAAATTGAAGGTGAAATCAGGAGCTTCACAGACAAAAAAAGGACGATAGGAATTTTTTACCACCAAACCAGCAATGCAAGAAATGCTAAAGGGTCTGCTGTAAAAAAAAAGAAATAGGAAGCGAAGAAGGAACACAGGGGTAAAGAATAAAAATGGCGACAAATAAGTACCTATCAATAATAACTTTAAATGTAAATAGATTCAATGCCCCAATCAAAAGACATAGGGTAACGGATTGGATAAGAAAACACGACCCATATATCTGCTGTCTACAAGAAACCCACCTCACAAAAAAAGACGCACACAGACTGAGGGGGAAGGGATGGAAAAAGCTTTTTCAGGCGAATGGAAATGAAAAAAAAGCTGGAGTAGCAATACTTATATCTGACAAATTAGATCTCAAAGTGAAGAACATAACAAGAGATAAGGAAGGCCACTTCATAATACTAAAGGGAGCAATCCAACAAGAAGAAATAACTTTGGTAAACATATACGCACCCAATACAGGAGCACTGAAATACATAAAAAACTCCTGGAGGATATCAAGGGAGAGATTGACAGCAATACAGTCATAGTAGGGGACGTTAATACCCCACTAACACCACTGTACAAATCCTATAAACAAAAAATCAGCAAAGAAACATCAATCCTAAATTACTCACTCGACCAGATGGAATTAATTGACATCTTCACAACATTTTACCCCAAAGCCACAGAATATACATTATTCTCAAGAACACATGGGTCATTTTCAAAGATAGACCATTTGTTGGGTCATAGGAAAAGTCTTTTCAAATTCAAGAAGATAGAAATCATATCAAGCAGCTTCTCAGATCACAGTCGCATAAAACTGGAAATCAACTACAATAAAAACAATCCAAAAAAATAAAAAACTTGGAGACTAAACAGCATGCTATTAAACAATGATTGGGTACCAGAGAGATCAAGGAAGAAATAAAAAACATCATGGCAACAAATGACAACGAAAACACAACAATCCAAAATTTATGGGACACAGGAAAAGCAGTCTTGAGAGGGAAGTTCATAGCTCAACAAGCCTACTGCAAAAAACAAGAAACAATGGTAATAAATTACCTAACCCTTCAACTCAAAGAGTTAGAAAGAGAGCAACAAGAAAAACCCAGTGTAAGCAGAAGGAAGGAAATAATAAAGAGCAGAGCGGAGATAAACAACATTGAGACCAAAAAAAAAATACAAAAGATCAACCAAACCAAGAGCTGGGTCTTTGAAAGGATAAACAAGATTAATTAACCTCTAGCCAGGCTGACCAAGAAGCAAAGAGAGAGGACCAAAATAAACAAAACTGGAAATAAAAGAGGCGAAATAACAACAGACCCCACTGAAATACAAAGGATTGTTAAAAAATACTTTGAACAACTCTATTCCAACAAACAGGACAACCTGGAGGAAATGGACATATTACTAGAAAAATATAACCTTCCAAAACTCAATCAGGAAGAATCTAAAATCTCAATAGGCCAATAACTATGGAAGAAATTGAAACAGTCATCAAAAAACTTCCAGCAAACAAAAGCCCGGGGCCAGATGGCTTCACAGGGGAGTTTTATAAAACATTCAAGGATGAGCTAAAACCTATCATCCTCAGACTATTCCAGAAATTCAAGAAGAAGGAACACTTCCAAGCTCCTTCTACGAAACCAGCATCACCCTAATACCAAAACCAGATAAAGATAACACAATGAAGGAGAATTACAGGCCAATATCCCTCATGAACATAGATGCCAAAATCCTCAACAAAATTCTAGCAAATCGAATCCAGCAATACATCAGAAATATCATACACCACGACCAAGTAGGATTTATCCCTGGGATGCAAGGATGGTACAATATTCGCAAAACAATAAACGTGATACAATCACATAAACAAATTGAAAGATAAAAACCGTATAGTCATATCAATTGATGCAGAAAAAGCATTTGACAAAATCCAACACCCTTTCTTGATAAAAACTCTCAACAAGGTGGGAATAGATGGCTCATACCTCAACATAATAAAAGCTATATATGATAAACCCACAGCAAACATCATACTCAATGGACAAAAACTAAAAACATTTCCCCTAAGAACAGGAACAAGACAGGGATGCCCACTCTCACCACTCCTGTTTGACATAGTACTGGAAGTATTAGCCATTGCAATTAGACAAGAAGAAGAAATAAAAGGCATCCAAATTGGAAAAGAACAAGTAAAGCTGTCTTTATTTGCAGACGACATGATATTGTACATAAAAAATCCGAAAGACTCCGTCAAAAAACTAATAGACTTAATAAATGAATTCGGCAATGTAGCAGGATACAAAATAAATGCCAAGAAATCTATGGCCTTTCTATACACCAATAGTGAACTTACAGACAGAGAGACTAAAAAGGCAATCCCATTTACCATCGCACCAAAAAAATTAAGATACCTAGGAATAAACTTAACTAAGGAGGTAAAAGACCTATACACGGAAAACTACAGGACACTGAAAAAAGAGATAGAGGAAGACGTAAACAGATGGAAGAACATACCATGTTCATGGATTGGTAGAATCAACATCATTAAAATGTCCATACTACCCAAAGCAATCTATAGATTCAATGCACTCCCCATTAAAATACCAACGGCATATTTCACAGACCTTGAAAGAACTCTCCAAAATTCATCTGGAATAAAAAAAGACCCCGAATAGCCACAGCAATCCTGAGAAAGAAGAATAAAGTAGGAGGGATCTCAATACCAGATTTCAAGCTGTATTACAAAGCCACTGTTCTCAAAACAGCCTGGTACTGGCACAAGAACAGACATATAGATCAATGGAACAGAATAGAGAATCCAGATATTGACCCAAACCACTATGCTCAATTAATATTTGACAAAGGAGGCATGAACATACAATGGAATAAAGACAGTCTCTTCAATAAATGGTGTTGGGAAAATTGGACAGATACATGCAAAAAAATGAAGCTTGATCACCAACTTACGCCATACACAAAAATAAACTCAAAATGGATACAGGACTTAAACATAAGACGGGAAACCATAAAAATACTAGAGCAATCCACAGGCAGCAAAATGTCAGACATATGCCAAAAGAAATTCTTCACTGACACTGCCCCTAGGGCAATGGAAGCTAAAGAGAAAATTAACAAATGGGACTACATCAAAATAAAAAGCTTTTTCACAGCAAAAGAAACCATCAACAAAACAACAAGAAGGCCCACTGCATGGGAGAACATATTTGCAAATGGCATCACTGATAAAGGTTTAATCTCCAACATCTACAGGCAGCTTATACAACTTAATAAAAGGAAGATAAATGATCCAATAAAAAAATGGGCAACAGACCTAAATAGAATCTTTTCAAAAGAAGACAGAAGGAAGGCCAAGAGACACATGAAAACATGCTCAACGTCACTAATTATCCGAGAGATGCAAATCAAAACAACAATGCGGTACCATCTCACACCTGTCAGAATGGCTATCATCAACAAATCAACAAACGACAAGTGTTGGCGAGGATGCGGAGAAAAAGGAACCCTCGTGCACTGCTGGTGGGATTGCAGACTGGTGCAGCCACTGTGGAGAACAGTATGGAGTTTCCTCAAAAAACTGAAAATGGAACTCCCATTCGACCCAGTAATCCCACTCCTGGGAATATATCCGAAGAAACTAGAAACACCAATTAGAAAGGATATAAGCACCCCTATGTTCATAGCAGCACAATTCACCATAGCTAAGATTTGGAAACAGCCTAGGTGCCCGTCAGCAGATGACTGGATCAGAAAACTGTGGTACATCTACACAATGGAATACTATGCTGCCATAAAAAAGAAGGAATTCTCATCATTTGCAGCAACCTGGGAGGAATTGGAGAACATTATGTTAAGTGAAATAAGTCAGTCAATGAAAGAAAAATACCACATGATCTCACTCATTTATGGATAATAAAGAACATTATAAAATTGAACAAAAAGATAGATACAGAGACAGTAAAACATCAAACAGACTGTCAAATTACAAGGGGAAGGTTAGGGAGAGGTGGGGGAGATAAGAGATCAATCAAAGGACTTGTATGCATGCATATAAGCATAACCAATGGATGCAAAACTCTGGGGGGTGGGGGCATATGTGGGAGGGGGGTGTGGGGAGGGCAATGGTAAGATATGTACACATATAATACCTTAATAAAAAAATTGAAAAAAAAACTAATAGACTTAATAAATGAATTCAGCCATGTAACAGGATACAAAATTAATGGCAATAAATCTGTGGCATCTCTATACACCAATAATGAACTTACAGAAAGAGAGACTGAAAAAGTAATCCCATTTACCATCGCACCAAAAAAGTTAAGATACCTAGGAATAAGCTTTACTAAGGAGGTAAAATACCTATACATGGAAATCTACAGGACCTGAAAAAAGAGATCAAGGAAGACGTAAATAGATGGAGGAACATACCATGTTCACGGATTGGTAGAATCAACATCATTAAAATGTCCATACTACCCAAAGCAATCTATAGATTCAATGCATTCCCCATTGAAATACCAACGGCATATTTCACAGATTTAGAAAAACTCTCCAAAAATTCATCTGGAATAAGAAAAGACTCTGAATAGCCACAGCAATCCTGAGAAAGAAAAACAGAGTAGGTGGATCTCAATACCAGATTTCAAGCTGTATTACAAAGCCACTGTTCTCAAAACAGCCTGGTATTGGCACAAGAACAGACATATAGACGAATGGAATAGAATAGAAAATCCACATATCAACCCAAACCACTATGCTCAATTAATATTTGACAAAGGAGGCATAAACATACAGTGGAGTCAAGACAGTCTCTTCAATAAAGGGCGTTGGGAAAATTGGACAGATACATTCAAAAAAATGAAACTAAACCACCAACTTACACTATACACAAAAATAAACTCAAAATGGATACAGGACTTAAACATAGGATGGGAAACCATAAAAATACTAGAGGAATCCACAGGCAGAGAAATCTCAGACATATGCCGAAGCAGTGTCTTCACCTTTACTGCTTCTAGGGCAATGGAAGCTAAAGAGAAAATAAACAAATGGGACTACATCAAATAAAAAGCTTTTTCACAGCAAAAGAAACCATCAACAAAACAACAAGAAAATACCTGGCAGGGGAGATACCATGATCACGAAGGTGGTTTTCCCAGGGCGAGACTTATCCATTGCACTCCGGATGTGCTGACCCCTGCGATTTCCCCAAATGTGGGAAACTGGACTGCATAATTTGTGGTAATGGGGGACTGCGTTCGCGCTCTCCCCTGAAAAAACAAAACAAAACAAGAAAGCCCACCATATGGGAAAACATATTTGCAAATGTTATTACTGATAAAGGTTTAATCTCCAACATCTACAGGCAACTTATACAACTTAATAAAAGGAAGATAAATGATCCAATAAAAAATGGGCAACAGACCTAAATAGAATCTTTTCAAAAGAAAACAGAAGGAAGGCCGAGACACATGAAAACATGCTCAAAGTCATTAATTATCCAAGAGATGCAAATCAAAACAACAATGCGGTACCATCCCACACCTGTCAGAATGGCAATCATCAACAAATCAACAAACGACAAGTGCTGCCAAGGATGTGGAGAAAAAGGAACCCTAGTGCACTGCTGGTGGGATTGCAGACTAGTGCAGCCACTGTGGAGAACAGTATGGAGTTTCCTCAAAAATACTAAAAATGGAGCTCCCATTTGACCCAGTAATCCCACTTCTAGGAATATATCCCAAGAAACTAGAAACACCAATCAGAAAGGATATATGCATCCCTATGTTCATAGCAGCACAATTCACCATAGCTAAGATTTGGAAACAGCCTAAATGCCCATCAGCAGATGAGTGGATTATAAAACTATGGTACATCTACACAATTGAATACTACGCTGCTATAAAAAAGAAGGAATTCTTACCATTTGCAGCAGCATGGATGGACCTGGAGAGCATTATTTTAAGTGAAATAAGCCAGGCAATGAAGGAAAAATACAACATGATCTCACTCATTTATGGAAAATAAAGAACATTATAACCTGATGAATAAAAAGATAGATACAGAGGAAGTAAAGCACCAAACAGACTGTCAAATTACAGCAGGAAGGCTGGGGAGTGTTGGGGAGGGAGGGAAATAGATCAACCAAAGGATTTGTATGCATGCACATAAGCACACCAATGGATTCAAGACACTGGGGGGTGGGGTGGGATGAGGGCATGGGACAGGGGGTATGGGAGGCTGGGGGGAGGTCAATGGGGGAAAAAAGGAGATATATGTACTAATATATGTAATATTTTAAATAATAAAAAATTTTTTAAAAAGATTGGTGGTTACCAGAGGGGACGGTGATAGAGGAGGGCAGAATGGGTGTGAAAAGGAAAATGGGGGCGGGGGGGGGGGACTTGTAACTTAGTTCAATACCTGGTTAAAACTGTAGTCTTGACTGGTGCAGCCACTGTGGAGAACAGTACTGAGTTTCCTCAAAAAACTAAAAATGGAACTCCCATTTGAGCCAGTGATCCCACTTCTAGGAATATATCCCAAGAAACCAGAAACACCAATCAGAAAGGATATATGCACCCATATGTTCATAGCAGCACAATTCACCATAGCTAAGATTTGGAAACAGCCTAAGTGCCCATCAGTACATAAGTGGATTAAAAAACTTTGGTACATCTACACAATGGAATACTACGCTGCGGTATAAAAGAAGTTATTACCATTTGCAACAGCATGGATGGAACTGGGAAGCATTATGTTAAGTGAAATAAGCCAGTCAGAGAAAGATAAATATCACATGATCTCACTTATTTATGGAATATAATGAACAACATAAACTGATGAACAAAAACAGATGCAGAGACAGAGAAACATCGATCAGACCATCAAACCTCAGAGGAAGGTAAGGGAGGGTGGGGGTAAGGTGGGGAGATCAACCAAAGGACTTGTATGCATTCATATAGGCCTAACCAATGGACAAAGACAACAGGGCGGTCAGGGCATGAATAGGGGGATGGGGGGGGGGATGGGGGAGATAAGGACACATCCTACCTAATAAAAGACTAATATGCAAATTGACCATCACTCCAACACTCAAGATGTCTGCCCTCATTTGGTCAAAGTTGGCTGCCCCCATGTGGACACAAGATGACCGCCACAAGATGGTCAGCAGAAGAGGGCAGTTGGGAGGGAACAGGCCTGCAAGGGAGGGAAGTTAGGGGTGATCAAGCCTGCAGGGGAGGGCAGTTAGGGGTGACCAGGCTAGCAGAGGAGGAAAGTTGGGGATGACCGGGCCTGCAGGGAAGGGCAGTTGGGGGGGACCCAGGCTGGCAGGGGAGGGCAGTTGGGGACAAACAGGCTGGCAGGGGAACAGTTAGGCATCAATCAGGCTGGCAGGGGAGTGGTTAGGGGGTGATCTGGCTGGCAGGCAGAAGCAGTTAGGGTCAATCTGGAAGGCAGGCAAGCAAGCAGTTGGGAGCCAGCAATCCTGGATTGTGAGAGGGATGTCCCAGATTGGAGAGGATGCAGCCTGGGCTGAGGGACACACCACCCCCATGCACGAATTTCATGCACTGGGCCTCTAGTATGTAATAATCAATAAAAAAATTAAAATAGCCGAGACTGGTTTGGCTCAGTGGATAGAGCGTCGTCTGCGGACTGAAAGGTCCCAGGTTCGATTCTGGTCAAGGGCATGTACCTTGGTTGCGGGCACAGCCCCGGTGGGGGCTGTGCAGGAGGCAGCTGGTCGATGTTTCTCTCTCATCGATGTTTCTAACTCTCTATCCCTCTCCCTTCCTCTCTGTAAAAAATCAATAAAATATATTTTAAAAAAATTAAAATAAAACTAGTCTTACTTCCCCACTCTGACTGACTTGGGTGGAGCTGCAGAACCTAATCCCAGGGCCCCACCACAGCTGACTTGGGCGGAGCTTCGGAGCATGCCCCCAAGGCCCCGCCAAAACTGACGGGTAGAGTTGTGGGGACACTCAGGGGTCCACCACAGGAGGAGAGCCTCCCCACAAGTCCAGTTCAGGCTTTGGATCCGGAATTCCCCTGGACTAGCAGATCTGTGAATAAAGGTTAAACTTTCCTCCCTCAGAGTGCTGGCTGATCATTCTCCCCTGCATTCTGCCACAACTTTTGATGCATTGGCTGGGAAATGTCAGTTGAGCTGGCTCTTAGGCCACTGCTGATGAGAGCGAACTTTGGGGCACTTGCTTCAGGCTCTGGGACCCAAGGAAGATGTGCCACCTGCACATTCGCCAGTTCCTAAACTCGCGTGGCCCAGAGAGACTGCGGCGATTCTGTGCTCTGGTGGATCCAAAAGAGGCAGGGAACACCTTTCTGCGACTTCCTGGGAGGGAAGTCAAAATCAGACGTCTGAAACTCTAAGTTTTTCCCCAGGGAAATGGGTCTGAGTTCTGGCCTGTCCTATGGGACAGAAGAGGTAGCTGGTCCCTACCTAGGTAATTATTTCCCTCAGGATAGCTCAGATCATCTGGAGGAATGGCTTCTAGATGGTATTCATCCGGCAGGGAAGTCAAAACTCGGACTGGAAGGGTCCGAGTCTGGCCTGCCTTTGAAAAAGGTAGAAGAGAAGTGTTCCCAGGCAGTTTTCTACTGCCTCTGTTCAGGGACTTGCTCTGTATCTCTGCACAATTGAAACTGATTTGGTGAGTGCAGGGTATTCTGTGGTGTAAATGTGGTGCGTGCTGGTGTAAAAGTGTTTATTTAAAGGTTTTATGTTTGTTTTTTCTGTGTTGTTTTTTTTAACCCTTCTAAACCTCTCCCACGTTTCCGTGGTGATTCAAAGTTTTTAGTGGGGAATGTTATCTGTCTTTATTGTTTAAATATGTCTATTTTTTGTTTGTTTAAATTGTTTAGGTAGTGAAATTTCAGTTTGTGTCTCTTGAAATATATGAATGTACTAGAAGCCCGGTGCACGAAATTCGTGCACGGCGCGGGGTTGTCCCTCAGCCCAGCCTGTACCCTCTCCAATCTGGGACTCCTGGAGGGATGTCCGACTGCCCATTTAGGCCCGATCCTGGTGGGATCGGGCCTAAACGGGCAGTCGGACATCCCTCTCACAATCCAGGACTGCTGGCTCCCAACTGCTTGCCTGCCTGCCTTCCTGATTGCTCCTAACCGCTTCTGCCTGCCAGCCTGATCACCCCCTAACCACTCTGTTGCCAGCCTGGTTGATGCTTAACTGCTCCCCTGCCAGCCTGTTTGCCCCCAACTTCCCTCCTCTGCCAGCCTGGTCACCCCTAACTGCCCTCTCCTGCAGGGTTGATCACCTCCAACTGCCCTCCCTTGCAAGCCTGGTCCCTCACAACTGCCCTCCCTTGCAGGCCGAGTGCCTCCCAACTGCCCTCTCCTGCTGGCCATCTTGTAGTGGCCATCTTGTTTCCACATGGGGGCAGGATCTTTGACCACATGGGGGCAGCTATATTGTGTGTTGCAGTGATGATCAATCTGTATATTACTCTTTTATTAGATAGCATAGAGGCCTGGTGCACGGGTGGGGGCCAGCTGGTTTGCCCTGAAGGGTGTCACAGATAAGGGTGGGGTTCCCTTGGGGTGTGGGGCAGCCTGAGCGAGGGGCCTGTGGTGGTTTGCAGGCCGGCCACGCCCCCTGGTAACCCAAGGGGAGGCCCTGGTATCTGGAATTTATTTTCCTTCTACAATTGAAACTTTGTAGCCTGGGGCAGCAGCCATTTCTGGGGCGGCAGCCATTTCTGTGGCAGTTAATTCCCCTTCTACAATTGAAACTTTGTAGCCTTAAGCGGGTGAGCCCGGCTAGGGTGTGCGGAAAGCTTTGCTTCCCCTGTTGCCGCCAGCAACCCTGGCCTGCTCTCTCAAGCTCCATTCTGCTGCCATTTGTTTGAATTTGTTTACCTTCTATAATTGAAACTTTGTAGCTTGAGTGGAGGCTTAGGCCTGCAACGGCTATGGAAAGCTTGGCTTGCTCTGTTACCTGGGAAACCTTGCTCTCTGTGGCTGTAGCCATCTTGGATTGGGGTTAATTTGCATACTCGCCCTGATTGGCTGGTGGGTGTGGCTTGGCTGGTGGGCGTGGCTTATGTAGCGGAGTGATGGTTAATTTGCATATTACCATTTTATTAGAGAGGATTGCTAATCTGAGGAATGTTAATTATTTACATGTCACCTAAAAATTAGGCTAAGAGTTCTAACTGGAAAGAAAGTATGGCTTTATTGTAATGGAGGAAGGTAAAGTGAAATATTGAAAGAAAGTTGAATAAATGACAGGCCAGTAAGCCAGGACAAGTAGAATAGGGAAAATGAAATGGTTAAATAGCAAATTGGAGCCATCCTGTAAATCCTGTCTTAAATCCTGTCTTCAATCCTGTCTCTCCTAAATCAAGGACATTGGAACCATCTTGTAAATTCTGTCTTAAATCCTGTCTTCCCTAAATCAAGGACATTGGAGTCAACTTGCAAATCCTGTCTTCCCTAAACCAAGGACACTTGGGAGTAAATGATTTGCATCTTGCCCCCCTAAACAGAGGTTAAATAGCTTTGTCAATGTACTCAGGGAGACTGATAGCAGAAATGTGATTAGTGTCATTTGCCGTCCACACCCAAGGACAAATGAAGTTAGAAAATAAGCCTTATTTTGATTAGTTCTTTTATTCAGGTATTTTTTTTAAAGGGAGACAACCCAGTCCCTCCCTGCAACATTGGTAATAGCTCCTCTCCAAACTCTACTGTCTTAGAATGTATGTTAAGGAATTTTAAAAAGGGGTTTACTGGGGACTATGGGGTAAAACTAGTCCCCTGGGAGTTAAAAAGGATGTGTGAAATAGACTGGCCATCTATTGGAGTAGAATGGCCACTGGAGGGCACATTGGATGTCCCCATGATTAGGAATGGTCACAGAATTATCACAGGAGACCCTAGGGCTCCCATATCAGTTCCCTTATATTGACCATTGGCTAGAAATAGCAGAGCTTAAGCCGCTTTGAATCCGGTTTTGTGTATATAAAGAAAAAGGGTAGGCCTCTCAGAAGGAGAATACACCACCTATTCTGCAGAAACCCCTTGAGGAAGCCCTGCCAGTTCTACCACCTCCATACGTGCCTCAAGTGGTACCCAGTGCCCCTTTGCCTAGCCAGGGAAGCTTAGATACACCTTCTCCTTCCATCTCCCCCAAACCGGACACTCCAGAGCCAGTTGGACGATGTTTGTGCTCAGCTGATTGGGGACACAAACCACTCCCGGCTTTCCAGATGCCTCTCTGAGAAATGTGGGGTCCTCATATAATTGGAGAAAACAGGACCCCACAAGATCGGGCATTGGTCTTTTACTACCAGCCTTTCACTATGACCGATCTCTTAAATTGAAAGCATCACACTCCCGCTTATTCTGAAAATCCTCAAGCCATGGTTGACCTCCTGGAGTTAATTTTTCAGACCTATAAGCCCACCTGGGTCGACTGCAAGCAACTCCTTCTCATACTCTTTAACACTGAGGAGCGCATGAGAATAGTAACAGAAGCTCAGAAATGGCTCCAGACCCAGGCCCCACCAGGGACATTAGACACAGACAGATGGGCCAGGGAGGCTCTCCCAGATGTGGAACCCAGATGGGACCCAAATTAGGAGGATGGGAGGGCCAGATTAGAGAGATATCGCTGACCTTCCTCCAGGGGCTCCAGGCTGGGGCCAAGAAGCCCACTAATAAGGCCAAGACCTCTGAAGTTTTCCAGAGGCCTGATGAAAGTCTGGCAGCCTTTTATGAGAGACTCTGAAGCATATCGAGTTTACACTCCCTTTGACCCAGAGACCTTTTAGATCTTAAATCGGACCAGTGTGTCTATTGTAAAGAATTGAACACTGAAAGAATGAATGTCTGAGCCACCAGAAGAAGCAGGCAAGGCCATCCAAACCACCCAGCTGCTATTGGCCAGAGCTGCCTGAGGCAGACCTCATCGGACTGGTGGCAGCCAACTCCAACTAGGACAGACCGGGCTCTTTCCAACTGGGCCCCATGAGCCCATGGTCAAAATGAAAATCAGGGGTCAGACTGTGAACTTTATGGTTGATACAGAGGCAGAGCACTCGGTAGTTACTCAGAAAGTAGCTCCCCTCTCAGGACGGGAAGTCACCATTATTGGAGCTACTGGGGACCACACCCACAGACCATTCTGCTGTCCCCGCTGATGTCAGTTAGGCAGCCACCAGGTGGTTCATGAATTCCTGTACTTGCCAGATTGCCTGGTCCCTCTAAAGGGCAGAACCCTTTTAGCCAAAATGGGAGCAGATATCACCTTTGCCCCTGATGTGCACAACTGTGCTTAGGTGAGGAGACCTCTCCAATGGTCCTATCTTTTAGCAGTGCCTAGGGAGGAAGAATGGAGACTTTATACCTCCCAGTCAAAGGACTCACCATTAGAGCCTGAACTAGAGAAGGTATTCCCACTGATCTGGGCAGAAGGAAATCCCCTGGGCCTGGCTAAGAACCACTCCCCAGTGCTAATTGACTTGAAGCCTTGGGGCACAGCCTGTAAAACTTTGCCAGTACCCAATTCCAAAGAACACACACCTAGGTATCCGGGGCCACCTAGAAGGACTGCTTCAATGGGGACTTCTTAAGCGGTGTCAGTCTCCATGGAACTCCTTTCTCTTACCTGTCAAGAAGCCTGGGACCAATGATTACCGCCCGGTACAAGACCTGTGGGCTGTTAATGAGGCCATTATAACCCTGCATTTGACGTGCCGAATCCATATACCCTCCTGGGCTCATTCCCTCAGAAGTGGAATGGTTTACATGTCTAGATCTAAAAGATGCCTTTTTTCTGCTTTCAGCTAGCACCCTCCAGTCAGCCCCTGTTTGCCTTCGAGTGGGAAAACCCAACCACAGGGGCTAAGGAACAGTTCACCTGGACCAGACTGCCACAAGGGTTCAAGAACTCCCCAACTATTTTTAGTGGAGCACTAGCAGCAGATTTGTCCAAATTTCCAGGATAGGATGTGGGGTGTGTCCTACTCCAATATGTAGATGACCTCTTACTAGCTAGATCCACCCAAACTCAGTGTTTGGAAGGAACATGGACTCTTCTAAGACTCTTAACTGAAACAGGTTACCTGGTGTCCAAAAGGAAGGCTCAAATCTGTCAGAGGGAAGTTAAATACCTAGGTTTCTGAATGACCCAAGGGAAACGAAGACTAGGCACTGAAAGAAAACAGGCAGTATGTGCCATACCAGTCCCCAGCACCTGGCGACAGATTCAGGAATTCCTAAGATCCAGGGTTCTGTTGAATTTGGATCCAAGAATTCTCAGATCTAGCTAAGCCCCTCTATGAAGCCTTAAAAGGAGAGGAAAAGGCATCCATTAACTGGAGTCCTGAACAGGAAAAAGCCTTCGTGACCATAAAGACAAAGCTCACCGAGGTGCTAGCCCTAGGGCTCCCAGATGTGACATGGGATTTTAACCTTTTCATTCAGGAGAACAATTGGGTAGCCCTAAGAGTTCTGGCTCAGGAGTTAGGACCCTGGCAGAAGTCAGTAGCCTACCTCTCCAAACAGATTGAACCGGTTGCCTCGGGGAGGCCCCCATGCCTCAGGGCCCTTGCAGCCCTAGCCTTATTAGTCAAAGAGGCAGACAAGCTCACTCTTGGACAGAACTTAAATGTTAAAGTGCCTCATGCTGTTGTCACCCTAATGGAAGCTAAGGGGAAACATTGGCCAACTCATGTTCAGATGATTCAATACCAAGGGCTCCTATGTGAAAATCCATGAATAAGATTAGAGGCAGTAAGAACTCTTAATCCTGCCACTTTCCTCCCCATCGCAGAGGGAACCCCTGAGCATGATTGTCTAGAAGTCCTAGAAGAGGTTTACTCCAGCTGGCCAGATCTAACAGATAGGCCTCTACAGAATCCAGACTTAGTATTGTTCACGGATAGCAGTAGCTTCCTAGATGAAAGAAAAAAAATGAGCTGGGTATGCAGTGGTATCAAACTTTGAGATAATAGAGGCACAGGCCCTGCCTGAAGGATGGTCAGCACAGGGGGCAGAACTTTGGGCCCTAGTCAGAGCCTTAAGTCTCAGTAAGGATAAGCACGCCAACATCTACACTGACTCACGCTATGCCTTCGCTACCCTGCATATCCATGGGGCCATATACAAGGAAAGGGGCTCCTGACAGCCAGAGGAAAAGGAATTAAAAATCAGAATGAGATCTTGAGAAGTTACTAGAAGCAGTCTGGGAGCCCAAGGAAGTAGCAGTCATCCATTGTAGAGGACACCAAAAAGGAAAAGACTCAGTGTCAGAAGGGAACCATCATGCAGACATAGTGGCAAGGCTAGCCGCTAAGGAGTGGGCGGTGCCATTGCAGATCATGCTGGCTCCTGAATTACCTGAACCTCCGAAATACACTCCTGAAGAAGAAGAATGGGCTCAATGAGAAGGGGGTAAAAGGATGGAGGAAGGTTGGTAGATATTCCCAGATCATAGGGTCTACATTCCAGAACAGTTAGCTCATAGAGTAGTCCTCCAGCAGCATGAACTTACTCATTTAGGGAAGATGGCTCTAGAAGCCTTGTTAAGCAGATACTATCTAATTGCTCTTCTTTCCTCCTTATGAACCCAAGTCTCTCAGCGCTGCCTCCTCTGTGCACAGAACAATGCAAGGCAAGGTCCTGTAGGACCAATAGGAATTCCGCACTGTGGGCAGGCTCCCTTTGAAGATCTAGAAGTAGACTTTACAGATATAGGGCCTAGTAGAGGAAATAAATATCTTTTAGTTTTTGTCTGCACCTTTTCAGGCTGGGTTGAGGCATATCCTACCCACACGGAGAAGGTGAGACCGAAGGACATAATTCCTCGGTATAGAATGCCATTAAACATAGAATCAGATAATGGACCAGACTTTACAGCTGAGGTAGTACAGAAGGTAGCTAAGGCCTTAGGAATTAAGTGGAACTTACATACAAGCTTTGGGTCCAGAATTCCCTAGAGTTCAGGGAAAGTAGAACGCATGAACCAGACTCTCAAGCAGGCTATGGCTAAGCTATGCCAGGAGATGAACTTACCCTGGACAGATACCTTACCACTTGTGCTCCTGTGGGTGCGGTGTTCCCCGAGAGCCAGAGTAGGGTTCTCACCATTTGAAATTCTACATGGCAGACCCCCTCCCTTAATTTGGCCAAAGGGAGATTTGGGGGAAATAGGGAACTTTAGAAATTCAGAAACAGCTACAAGGACTTGGAAAACTATCCTTGAAATCCACAGATGGGTTACTGATTGATTGCCCATTTCTCTAGGAAGAGCTGTGTACCCTCACAAGCCTGTGGACCAGGTTTGGGTAAAATATTGGAAAAGGGAACCCCTTAAGCTTATCTAGAAGTAGTACTAACCTTATCCAGTCATACTAACCACCCCCTCAGCTCTCAAAGTTGCAGGACTGAACACCTGGATCCACCACTCCCAGGTAAAAGCAGCCCACCAGCTGGACAATCAACATCCAGAGTGGAAGATGACCTCTGACCTGAACCACCCCCTGCAGATCATCTTCAAGAAGACGGCGGATCTGGCTGACCTACCTGAATCTCCTTATCCCCTCCTATCTGGATAATTATTATTTTTTTTTTCTAACAGTTTTATTCTGTCTTCATAGAAGTGTCGTTGGAACCCCAGACTGGTACTGGGAGGAGAACTTCTCTGGCCTTGCTACTCTGATGACCCCCTTGGGGAAGATGGTGACGACTTAGGCTACTGAACCCCCTTTTTCATCGCCCCCCTTCAGCAGAAAGTAGAGAGAGCAGTTGTCGACCTTACCCCCAATTCCTGAGTCTTTTGTAATCCCCAAGGCTAAGAATACCTTGTAGAACAAGAGGGGGGAATGAAAAGGAAAATGGGGGGGGGGCTTGCAACCTAGTTCAGTATCTGGTTAAAACTGTAGTCTTACTTCCCCACTTTGACTAACTTGGGTGGAGCTGCAGAGCCTAACCCCAGGGCCCCACCACAACTGACTTGGGTGGAGCTGTGGGGACACTCAGGGGCACGCCACAGGAGGAGGTATATAGGTCAGAGCTTCCCCACAAGTCCAATTCAGGCTTTGGATCAGGAATTCCCCTGGACTAGCAGATCTGCGAAATAAAGGTTAAACTTCCTCCCTCAGAGTGCTGGCTGATCATTCTCCCATGCATTCTGCCACAATAGCTAAAAGGGGTCAAATGTATAGTGAGGGACGGAAAGTAGACTTTTGGTGGTGATCATACTATAGCATATACAGATATTGAATTATAATGTTATTAACCAATGTTAACCCAATGAAAAGAAAGAACAAAATGAAATACAAATGCAAAGTTCTGTTCAGGTTTATTTTTCTGATTCCTCACTATTACCTCCTGTTCCTTCCTGCCCAACAGATACAGTAGTCGAGGGTTTGTTGTGTCCATGGCATTCATCAAAATGAGCATAAAATGAACAGGTAAATTGAAAGAAAAGGAAGTGAGACAGGTGGTTTTGTAGAACAATGAAATGTGTTATTCTCATCTGAAATCACTTATGCTTTTATTGAAGCAATACACCCAGCATATTGCCTGCTATATAGTAGCTATCAAATATTTGTTGAATGAATGAATGGCATTGTTGAATGAAAGGCAGAGTATAATAAATACATACATATATAGCTTGTGTGTTTGTTTTGTTTGTTGTTAATCCTCACCCAAGAATATTTTTTCCATTGATTTTTGGAGAGAGTGGAAGGGAGGGAAGGGAATGAGGAGGAGAAGAGAGAAAGAAACATTGATGTGAGACACATTGATTGGTTGCCTCCCACAAGCGCCCTGACCAGGGCCAGGAACAAACCTGCAACCTAGGTATGTGCCCTTGACCAGGAATCAAACCTGTGACCCTTCGGTGTGGGGACTGATGCTCTATCACTGAACCACTCTGGAAAGGGCCATAAATTGTTTTTTAATAAAATAAATGTGGAATACATCTTCTACCCCTTCTTTCTGCCTATCATATTCCTGGTCAAACCTGGAAAACTGACTGATTAGGGCCTGCCACAAGAACTCTGAAATTTGTTGCAAGTACCATTTATAATCACCTCTGTTTGGCTCTTGAGGCTTATAGAAACACTAGAGGCCTGGTGCACAAAATTCATGCATTGGGGGGGGGCAGTGTCCCACAGCCCAACCTGCACCCTCTCCAATCCATCAGGGGATGTCCTACTGATGGCTTAGGCCCACTTCCCGTGGTTCTCTGCTCTCTGCGGGACCTGGCTGCGTTGCCGCTGCGGCAGCGACAAAGCCCCCATGCCTTGCTGTCCACTCTCTGTCTGCGGGGTCTGGGGACTTCGCTGCCGTGGCGGCGATAAAGTCCCCACACCCCACTGTCCACTCTCAGTGGCGGGGCTGAAAGGACTGGGGGACTCCAGAGGGCCTGAGGAGACTGTGTGCCGCCATCTTGTGGCTATGGGCGCCGTCATCTTTGTGACGGCCTGAGGGTCAATTTGAATATTCCCTCTTTATTAGATAGGATGAGCAGTTAGGCCAACTTTTACCTTGTATATATCTAGTGACAGGAAGATCACTACTTTATAATCTTTGTTATGCTTTTTGTCTATGCTATGATCTTTGAAGGCTCTGAAAAGCTCTTACTACTACATCAATGACAGATCTGGTACAAGAACCCAAACCTCTCTATAACCCAGAGAAGAGTACTCTCCACTGCACTGACCTTGGGACTATGAAGCTATATTTATTGAAAGATGGTGGAAGAAGAACTTTCCTAAGAAGCAGGAGACCTGGGTGCAAGTCTGAGTTCTGTCATTGACTTGCTGTGTCAAATTGGGTAACCCCTTTCATTATGTTCTTTTTTTGCACAATGAGGGGATTCAAACTGCAAGACTCTTCTAGTTCATCTGTTCCAGGATTCTCTAGTGAGAGCTAATTAAGATCTTGTAATACAGAGGTTCATGGTTCAAGTTTGACCCAAGAATTTCTAAGAGTCCCTTTAGACCTTTCTCAAACTACATATCTGTGGAAGGCAGGATTTTCTTCATATCACAAGAGACTGAATGCAGAAGCAGCTATCAGAGTTCAGCTTCTATTAAGCCAGACATTAAAGAGAATTGCAAAAAAATGTAAAATTATGTCATTCTTCTCAGTAAATTTATTTTTATTATAGAAAAGATTATTCTTTATAAAATATATTAAAAATATGCTATAAAATATGTCACTTATGTTAACATGTCAAATTTTATAAGCATTTAAGAAATAAATGAAGGAATGAATCAACACCCTTTAAATGTTTGCCTTAATATCTAATACTAAAGGCCCAGCGCGCATGAAATTGTGCATGAGTAGCTTGCTTCTGCTTGCCTCAGCTGGCCACCCTGCCCATCACCACTTGTAGCTCGCGCCCTGCCCCACCTGCCACTGCTCCTTTGGTTGTGATGCTGTAACAGCATCACGACCACAGGCCTTTTATGATATAGATGATAAATTACCATAGATATAACCCACACAAAACCCTCTTTGATTTTTAACAACTTTTAATACTGTAAAGGCGTCCTGAGAGCAAAAAGTTTGAGAACTGCTGTTCTATAGATCTCTATCTTCCTGTCTCATTCTGTACAGCCTTGTTCCTCCAATGGTCCCAAATGAAATATGTTCAATATGTGACAGAGGGATGAACACAATGACCTTGGGAGGGAGGGCATTCTTTCTAACTCAGCCATACCAGGCTTCTCCTCTCTTTCACCTGGTTCCTTGGCATAGACTGTGACTCGGACCTTAGAACACACCACCTCAGGCAGTGCCAGCTTCCAGGTGGGGAAATAAAACACTGGTCCAATGTGCATTAATGTGATAGCCTTTCTGCTTGTCTACCCAGCCCCTCTGGCTTCATCTACCCTAATTGGTATACATTCTATACCCCCAACCCTCCAACCCCACAGACCCTCCCTGACCCCCACCACCAGAAAAATCAGGCTTCATATATACTCTGCTGTTTATGGGAGGCCTGAGGTGTGAGGCGAGAGGGGCCCTCCAGATTCCAAGCCTCCATGGGTGTGGGGGATGGAAGGAGAAAAGTAAGGAGGAAGGCCCTAGCCTGTTTGGCTAAGTGGATAGAGTGTCAGCCTGCAGACTGAAAAGTCCTGGGTTCGATTCCAGTCAAGGGCACATGTCTGGGTTGCAGGCTCGATCCCCAGTAGGGGACATGCAGGAGGCAGCTGATCAATGATTCTCTCTCATCACTGATGTTTCTGTCTCTCTCTCTTCCTCTCCCTTACTCTCTGAAATCAATAAAAATATGTTTTAAAAAAAAGGAAAGGAGGAAGGATTTGTGTTCACTGAAAGAACCCACTATATCTCAGATTCTTCATGTCCCTTCTTCCTTAATGACAAGCCTGGGAGGTGAGTAGGGATCTTTATCTTCATCCTTATGTTACAACCAGGGAAACTGAGGGTGGGTGCTAGAGAAAAAGAACCTTGCCTAAGGTGGTTACACAACCAAAAAGTACATGGACTTGGATTTGAACTCAGGTCAAGATGATGCCAAGTTAATGCTGTTCCTAATTTACCACCAGCAGGGAGAGTTGGGAGCATCCAGGACAGGAAGAGGAAGTAGGGGAACTAACATTGAACACTGACTATGTGCCAAGCATGGCAAGTATGAATGTGTCATCTCATTGACTCTTAGCAGTAGTCACCTTATGTAGGCAGCGAAACCACACTTTAAAGATGAAGAAACAAGCTTGGAGAAGTGAAGTGGCTTTCCTAAGGACACAAGGTTAGAAGGTAGCAGAACAAACATTCAAATCTAAGTCTGTCTGGTCCCATAGCATCAGCTTCTTCAATAACAACAAATAACATTTATTGAGAATAATTTCCACCACGCACTGCACTAAATGCTTTAACTTGTTTAATTTAAACCTCCCACCAAGGTAGATGCTATGATTATCTGGCTGTGGGGGAAGAGGGCATATGCTCAAAAGAGGGAACACTGCTCTGCTCTGACTCTTTATATTACTCTCCTGTCACATGCAGGAGGCTTCCCCTTATAAGCCTGGAGCCAGTTGGAAGTGGGTGAAAAGGAACCATTGCCTTGCCGCTGGCTGACTACCATCCTGATGGTGCCACAGAATGGGCTAGATAAAAGGAGAGAGATCAGCTATAGCAACCTCCCCAGGATACAAATGGGAAAACTGAGGGCCACATAATAACTTTTAAGTTGAACTGGAGGGATCCTTACAGATCCACCCACCTCCGGACAAATCTCTGAAGCACTGATGAGGAAAGTCCTCAAAGACAGGTACAGGCATGTTCAAAGCAGGCTTCAGACCTTCTAGGGTCCCAGCATTTGACCCTTTGATCATCTCGGGTCTCTGAAATGGAAGTGAGGCCAGGGGGAGTAAGTTATTCTGGGCCCTGTGATGACATATGCCTCCAGAGACCCAAGCCTGGCCTTTTGCCATGGGGTCTCTGGGAGCCTTCTGGCTGCCAGCCATGGCACTCTGCCTGCGGAGCCTTGGGAGAGGAGGAATCACTGCTTAATGGCTTCCTGCCCAGAAGGTCTCTAGAACTGCTTGCTGCTAACTCTACTGAAAGAACAGAGTTCAGTGCATCCTGTCAGAGTGTCAGGTTCAGATAGCAGGCTACACTTCTGGATCTGGAGAGGTTTGAGGATGGGAGTGACTAAAGGAGGTAAGGCATCATCTCCTCAGAAGATGTTCAAAAAAGGACATACACCTAGGTTATTTGAGCTAGGAGAGTGCTGTGATGCCCTGAGTCAGGGGGATGGAAGAAATGGCCTTTGAAAACTCAGATTCTCATTGGGGCATTACCTGACTTCCTATGGATTCCCAGGACAGCACAGGAGTTCTGAGTGGAGCTGTGATTATTGGCCAGAATGGAGATTTTTCCAGACTTACACTGTTCTTAACCCCAAACAGGAGTCACACAATAATAGACTTGAGACTTAGAGACTTGTGACCCCACTTCTCATTATATAGCCAGGAAAGCTGAGGCCCAGAAAGGAAGGGGAATCCTGGAGGTGCCAAAGTAAATTGTGATTCCTGACTTTAGTGCAGGGCTGGAGAATGACCCCTTAACCCAGGGCCCAGAACTTCCAGTTTGAGAAGGTTTCCTAAGGCTACAGCTTTTCCCCATCCACCAACTGCCTTCACATCTACCTGGGGCTCTCCTCCCTGGGCCTTTTCCTTGGCACTTTTTTTCACAGCCCCTGTGTGGTCTTGGTTGTAACCAGAGTCCCCCAAGGAGAACTGGTGTATCACTGGGTAGGAGAAAAGCAAGCTTGCATGCCTGAATGCAGGTGTTGGGACTGGCTGGTGAGCACGCAGGCGGGCTGGACATTCCAAGCTTGGAAACTGTAATGTTCAGGGAATTTCAGTTGTCATTGCTGTCCAGTCCCAGCCAACTGGTTAACAGTGCCCAGTTTGAATCAGTGACCCGCCTCCTGGTCCCTCCTCCTTAGCTATCCTCTTCTCTCCCTCCTTTCTTTCCTCCCTCCCTCCCTCAGCCAGCCCTCTGGGAGGCGCTTGGAGTGGAGGCAAACTGAGCTCAGGATAGCCGCTGCTCTCCACTTCTCTCCCCTCTCTGTGCAGTGCTAGCTGATGGAGCACTGGGTCAGGGCTGACTCTCACCAAACCCCTGGTCCCCTGTAGCCTAGTCCCCAGAGAGGGAGAGGCCTGTTCCCAGCAGAACTCTACCGGGGCCCTGCCAGCTTCCCGCGCCCCACCATGCCTCTGCTGGATGTTTTCTGGGCTTGTTTCAGGAAAGTGATGGTAAGTGGCTTCCCAGCCCCAGCCCACGCACTGCTCTGGGGAGAAGGAGGCAGTTGGGGACAACTGCATGCTGGCTGGAAGGCAGATGGGCTTCTGAGACTACCTTGGCACTAGAAAGACTTGGGTTCAAGTCTCACCATTGTCATTTAACCAGCTCTGTGATCTTCTGCAGCTTTCCCAGGAAAATGAGTAAGCTAGCTGGCTCTTTTTCATAAAACTTGTCTTTTTGCTTCCCTGGCCTTACCACTTAAGGCAACATTATTAACCTCTTTGAGTCCCCCACCCCCAGTTTCCTCAGTTTTAAAATGAAGACAATAGCAATACCAACTTTATAGGGTGAAGAGATTGGTGTTATTATTGGTATATTAAATGTTTACAAATATAAGCGGTAATGTGTGTAAGGTTCCTAATGTGATGACTGGTATGTGGCATCCATAATGGTAACTATTATGATTATGATTATTACTAATTTGCATCAACATTTATCAAGCACCTTCTCTGTGTTTGGCACCATAGGAGTTACCTAAAGGCACAAAGGGACATAACTTCTGTCCAAAGAGAAGGTAGGAAAAGTGACAAATATTTATCAAGCATCTACTATATGCCAGACTCTATGCTAGATAGTCAGTTAAATATTTGCTGAGTACTGCTATATCCTGGACTCAGGGAGTACAAGGAGCACATCAGGACCCACAGGCTGTGTAGGGCATGATTTCTGCTCTCAAGAACCAAGGAACTGATATTTATTTAGTATCCTCTATGTACCAGACATAGGCACTTTTTTTCTCTCCATTTTTGGGGATTGGTTCTTTAAAATGATTTTTTCATTAAAATAATTGTATCGCCCTGGCTTAGTTGGTTGGAGCATCATCCCATACACCAAAAGGTGGTGGGTTTGATTCCTGGTCAAGGCACAGAGGTTTTGAGTTTGAACCCCGGTTGGGGCATGTGGAAGAGGCAACCGATCTATGTTTCTCTCTCGTATCTCTTTTCTCTCTCTCTCTCTCTCTCTCTCTCTCTCTCTCTCTCTCTCTCTCCCCTCTCCCTTTCTCTAAAATCAATTAAAAATTAAAAAAATAGTTGCATCTTCTTACTGAGACAACTTTGAAAATAGAGAACTAGAGGGGAAAAAAAGAACTACCATCATTATTTTCAATACCCAAGAAAATTACTATTAACATTTTAGTGTATTTCTTTCCAGTTTTTTTTTTCATCCACAGTTCTTTCTTCATCTTTCAAAGCTGTGATTCTCCACTATGCATATATTACACTGAGTGGCTAGATTATTATGATCTCTGAACGCATAATAATCTGGCCATTCAGTATATATATATTGGAGGCCTGGTGCATGAATTCATGCATGGGTGGGGTCCGGCCAGCCTGGCCAGGGGGAGGGGACATGGGTGGTTGGCCGGCCTGCCTACTGGTTGAACTCTTGGTCAAAGGGACAATTTGCATATTAGCCATTTATTATATAGGATATCCACTGAGTGGCCAGATTATTATGTGTTCAGAGATCATAATAATCTGGCCACTCAGTGTATTTTGAAGGCAAATTTTAATTTTAAACATTATAAAATAGACATAATGAATGTATTAAACTACAGAGTAGACTTTGGACAAGGAGCAATACTGGGAAGTGATAAAATGAAAAAAAACATTTTTTTGTATTCTGTAACTCATTTTATTATCAGAAGCTTCATTACCAGAAATAGAATTGCTAGAAGACTGGATGGGGAGAACAACGATTATTTGGGGCCCTCTATATGCCACACACTGTGCTAAATGATCTGTGTGTGCCATTTCATTTTACCTCACACAACAATCCTATGACAGGTTAGGAAACTGAGTCATGAGAGTCCCAGACACATCCCAGAAGAGTAGGAATTTGAACCCAAATCTTTCATAATTCGGCTTAACCACACATCCACTTGTCATGACAAGGGTTTATTGAGAATCAGTTGTTTCCCACCGAAATTTTCTTTTTCTTTATATGTATATTTATTGTAGACAGAATTAGAGATATCTCCCATTTTCCCCTCTTTACTTCTTTCCACCCAGCCTCTACCCCCCCACCTCTAGGTCTTCACCACCCTATTGCCCATGTCCATGGGCTATGCACATAAGTATATAAATTCTTTGGTTTATCTCTCCTCATCCGCCCACCCCTACATCGAGGTATGTCATTCTGTCCCATGCCTCCATGCTTCGGGTCTTATTTTGTTGGCCAATTTATTTTGTTCATTAGATTCCACAAATAAGTGAGATCATGTGATATTTGTCTTTCTCAGATTGGCTTATTTCACTTAGCATAATAGTCTCCTGGTTCATCCATGTTGCCCTAAAGGGTAAGCGATCCCTCTTTTTTATAGATGCATAGTATTCCATTGTGTAAATGTCCCACAGCTTTTGTATCCATTCATCTACTGATGGGCACTTGGGCTGTTTCCAAATCTTAGCTATTGTAAATAACGCTGACATAAATAAAGGGGTTCATATATTTTCTGATTGGTGTTTCAGGGTTTATAGGATATATTCCCAGAAGTGGGATTGCTGGGTCAAAAGGCAGTTCCATTTTTAATTTTTTGAGGAAACTCCATACTGTTTTCCATAGTGGCTGCACCAATCTGTATTCCCACCAACAGTGTACTAGGGTTCCCTTTTCTCCACATCCTCGCCAGCACTTGTTATTTGTTAACTTAATTTATTGATGGTAACCATTCTGACAGGTGTGAGCTGATATCTCAATGTGGTTTTAATTTGCATCTCTCTGATGATTAGTGGTTTTGAGCATTTTTTATATGTCTCTTGGTGATTTGTATGTCCTCTTTGGAGAAGTATCTATTTAGGTCTTTTGCTCATTTTTTAATTGGATTGCTTGTCTTCCTCTTGTTGAGTTGTATGAGCTCCTTATATATTTTGGAGATTAACTCCTTATCAGATGTATCATTGGCAAATATGTTCTCCCATACAGTGGGTGCCCTTTTCATTTTGATGGTGGTTTCTTTTGCTGTGCAAAAGCTATTTTGATGTAGTCCCATTTGTTTATTTTTTCTTTGGTTCTCTTGCCCTAGGAGATGTATCAGCAAAAAGTCTGCTAGATTTTACTGCCTATGTTTTCTTCTGGGATTTTTATGGTTTCCTGGCTTACATTTGAATCCTTTATCCATTTTCAGTTTATTCTTGTGTATGGTGTAAGTTGGTGGTCTAGTTTCATCTTTTTGCATGTGTCTGTTCAGTTTTCCCAGCACCATTTCTTGAAGAGACTATCTTTACTCCATTGTATGCTCTTGCCTTCTTTGTTAAATATTAATTGACCATAATGGTGTGGGTCAATTTCTGGTGTCTCTGTTCTATTCCATTGGTCTATATGCCTGTTCTCGTGCCAGTACCAGGCTGTTTTGATTACATATGTTATTTTTATTCTGATTTGAAATTCCTTTAGCTAAAATTTCCCCTAAGGCATATTTTAAAGTTTGTGTAATATGTCATCAAGTTAATTTGCTGCAATTCAGTTAATCATTGCCTTAATATTTTAAAATTAATTTTTATTTTTTTAATCATGGTTTTGAATAATATTACAGTAAACATCATTTGAGTCCTTTTTTTGTAGTGATTCCCAAAGATTGAATTTCTAAGCTAAAAGGGTATGACCAATTTTTTATGGCCCTGGATATGATTACCAAATGGTTTTATCAAGAAGGTCTCACTGGCAGTGAATGAGCTCCAAGGCTATGGTTATCTGTCCTTCAGAGGGCCAGCTGATAGCTCTCAGGCAGTAAGACCAGTGGGCAGCTGCTAAACATGCCTCCAGACAGAAGGGGAAGTCAAGCCATCAAACATTTGCTGGCTGGACAGTGGCTGAGCATTTGGGGTCAGTGCTGCTCCTCTGCTCCCTTCCAAGATAATCTATGATTTGGGAGGTGCCAACTTGGTAACTGAAAGCCTTTGAGGTCTATAAGGTAGAAAGGATGATGCTCCAAGTGAGGACTAAACAATGATCCCACCAATTTATTAATTGTGGTGGTAATCTTCACCGCAAACCATTGTTTTCCTGCATTTATAGGTGGAGAAAGGACCTTAGGAGCTACTGAGAAATGTTTACAAGGTCACTCAGGTATGACTGATAGAGTTGGGGTCTGAACTTCTAAGTCCACACTTTTCTTGACACTGTATGGCTTTTTACATTTCAACCTAGTAGGAAGACCTTCAAACAACTAGCTTGACTATGAGAGGATGAATGTAAGTCTGGTACCTTTGGAAGTAAAGATCACTTCCAGCGGAAAGGACTTGGAAAGGTTTCATAAGAGGTCACATTTGGACTGAGACTGAGGCTTGAAGTAAGAGAAGAATTTGTCGGTCCAAAAAGGAGAAAGGCATTCCAGGCATGCCTGGCAGAGGGAACTTCGTGAGCAAGAGTCTGGAGGCAGTCAAGTGGTGGTGGGTTGGGGAAAGGGCTGGTTTCATGATGTGCCTCAAGTGCAGGGTTTGAGGGGAGAAAAGCTAGAGAGGGGGAGCCAGGGGCTGCCTCCCATAGGGTTTGGAATTGATTCATGGGTTTGTGATCCTAACCTAGAGGGGGTCCCAAATGAGATTTTCACTAATCTGCAGCAAAATGAGAGAAAAGTGGAGATAATGTAGTGCAGTATGGGGTTCAAATGATCTTTCTTTAATGAAATAGGAGTAAGAGATTTTTAAAATTCTCTGATCTAAGAAAAATGAAAATATTTGTGACTTCTGACTGTTCCCCTATTTAATTATTTAAACACTAGAGGCCTGGTGCATGAAATTCGTGCGTGGGTACAGTCCTTAGGCCTGGACTGTGATCAGAGCCATCTTCCCCAGCTGCCCACAGCCAGCCTCACCCCCCGCTGCCACCCACCCCCCATTCCCCTTTTGCCATTGGGTGATCGGTGCCTGACGGCCAGGGGAAGGGACTGAGAGGTCAGCTGTTCCTGCCTGCTCACTGGCCCCACCCCTGCCACGGGTTGCCCTCTATGTGTGGGGCGACCGGCAGGGCAGGGGTCTTGACCTGGCACCACCTGCATCCCCCACCACCCACCTCTGGTTCCCCATTCGCCATCAGGTGATCAGAGCCTGCTGGCTGGGGAAAGGGACTGAGAGATGGTCAGTGCACCTCATAGTGACTGGTCCAGTGGTCGTTCTGGTCATTCCACCTTTAGGGTCAATTTGCATATTACCCTTTTATTATATAGAAATAGAGGCCTGGTGCACGGGTGGGGACCAACTGGCCTGCCCTGATGGGGGCCCTGTATCCGGGTGGGGGTCTCCGCTGGGGGGCGGGGCCAGCCGGGGTGAGGGGCCGCAAGCAGTTTGCAGGCTGGCCACACCTCCATCAAGGTGGGGGTCCCCACTGGGGGGCGAGGCCGGCCTGGGCAAGGGGCCACGGTGTTCTGGTCTCTGGTCATTCCGGTCGTGATGGCATTGCAGTCGCTGAAATTTTATATATATATATAGATTGTCTTCCCCATCCATGAAATTCCAAAGTCTGGAGACTGTTGTATTAGGGGCCAGGGAAATTTTAATAAAGTATGGATATAATTAAATGGATGGTTCTAAGAAAAGTGTTCTAGCAGTCTCAGGTAGCGACAATGTGGAAGGGCCCACATGGTGATATGGAGTCCAGTAAGGTAGCTACGATGGCAGTGAGGATGGGTATGGAGGATATGAGAGATAGGTCTAATGATAAGGATAGGGCAAAGGGAAAGTGAAAGTGCTTGAGAGGTTTGATGCTCGAATGGCACTACCACCACTCTGGCCAACCATTTTGGGTTCTTGACATAGATTTAAATCCCTTTATGCTCATTACCCCAATCTTTTTAGACTCCCAGAAAACATTCCCAGCCCGTGCTAACCTCTTAGAAATTGTTGGGGTAAGAAAACCCCAAGAAAGGCCAGGGACCTCTAGCCCAGGTTCTAGACACTAGCACTCACGCACACATTCACTCATGTGTATATACACAAACAGAATGTACACATATGTTTGTGCACACTCTCAGCTACACATACACATGCCATTCAAGCGTGCATACACAGCCACATAGAGACAAACACATGCAAATGCACATGCACACATAGTGCACAGCCATAAGCATGTAAACCCACATACAAATGCCTGTATGCACATACAGAAGTAGGCACACTTGCACACTAACACATGCCTTCCCATGTACAAGCACAGCATGCAGACACACATGGACCCAGGAACATACACAAAATTATGTAGACATACAGAAGCATGCACCCAGTGTAAAGACATATGTACATGCACATGTACACACAGGGCTGTGGCAGATGCCAATCAACACTTGGTTAGATCTCAGGGAAAGGAGGCAGCCTGCCAGACCACCACACACACTTGAAATTTGTGTTTCCTTTTCCAATGCCACTGCTTTGAGGCCCCAGTCAGATAGGCAGGCCTTCTGGGCTTGTGAGCCCAGTTGAGGCATGGGCTGCTCTGAGTTCCCTTCCCTCTCTGAGCCAGGCCCCCTTGTGAGCAATTGCATGGCAAAGAGGGTCATGGCTGTGTCAGAGTCTGCCATAGCTGAAAGGGACCTTTTAGATAATCTAATTCAACCTTCTTGGAGTTCTGATGGGGAAACTGAGGCCCTGGCATCCCACACCATATGGAGCTCTCCCTCAGCTGGGAAGCCATGAGGAGTGGAGAAACAGAGAAACTTGGGTTTGAATTCCACATCCCTACCCCCACTCAACACCCCCCCCCCACACACACACACTAGCTGTGTGCCTTTGAGCAAGTCCTCTCAGTTTCCTACTCTGTAAAATCAATGCCTGCCTCACAGAGATGTCACAAGGATTTGGGGAAGTTGTCTTTAAAGTAACTGGCATGAAGTGGGTGGTCAACACACATGACTTGTTAGAAGCAGATTTCTGAACTGTACACAGAGCACCAGAGCAAATAACAAGGATTATTCCATATTTGGAAACTCCAGGGTTAAGGTCTCAGGTCATATCTGCTCTTTTGCTACAGCCTCCACCCCCAGCTCTCTACTCTGGACCTGCCTGAGTCTAGGATGAGAAGCGATCAATTTGGGAGCTGAAGGATGACACCTTAGAAGCCAAGGATACTGGAAGGTGGCAAGAAGTCAAGCTAGGGCCCAGGACTGCTTTGAGCTGCATTGAGGTTTAGAGGCAGCCAAGGGACAAGATGCTTGGGTGTGAGATGAACCCAGTATAAATAGTTCCATATGTGTCTGATGTGTCTTCCCTGGAGATCTGTAGGCCCAGAAGTTATCTCTGGTCACTCAGAACAACTAAGCACACATATCAGTGTCCCCATCCCATCCTCACACTTTCACACATACACACACATAACTGTTTATTTGATGTGTCCTTTTTTCCTCTTCCAGCACCTAGTATGGTGTTATGTATATAGCAAGTAACCAGAACATGGATCCTCTCTCATGTTACTCTCTTGTATCAAATGGGCATATCATTTCCTGGAGAGGACTGGCCTAGGAGGTAGAGAATCTGGCTAGAGATCCATCTCAGCCATGACTTCTGGGTGACTTTGAGAGAGCAATACTAGCTGCTGGCCTTCAGTTCTTTTCTCTTATAAGGTAAGTAAATAGTCACACAATATCAAAGATGGAAAGGCCTGTAGAAGTCATCTGTTCTTCCCTCCAAACTACTGATGAGGAAACTGAAGCTCAAGCAGGGAGGGGATGTGCTCAAGGCCATACAGGGGGTCAGGACACAACTGGATCTATACATGGTCTATGTAATAGACTGTAATCTCCCCTTATTCTGTGGCAAAATCTAAACATAACCTGTCTCTGGTAGTATCTAACAGCAATCACAGGCAGGGCATCTAGACAGATGCCACACACACACACATGCATACATCTACATACATGGTAATAATGCTGTCTCACCTACCCATAGGGCTTCTATGGGAGGCAAAGCAAATCATGGGCAGTAAAGTCCCTGATAAACAAGGAAGCCTTATAGAGGTTAGTTTCCCAATCATGGTCCAACAAGGGACACTATGCTTTTCCTGAGTCATTGTCCTCACATACTTAAAAAAAAAACACCTCTCACCAAAATGAGTTTTATTTGTATTTACTATAGAAACAGTGATTGGTGATTCATAGCACTTGGTAATTTGTCTAGACACAAAAGGTGTATGAAATAAATAAATGCCACTTTGAAGAGTCTTCTGTCACAAATTTAATATAGGCCTGCTCAGCCAAATCTAATACTATTCCTTCAGTACTTTATAAATGGAATTTTCTTCTACTTGTATCTATTTCTGGGGGCTTATGGACCCATTCATATTTTCCATATTTAGAATCAAAAGTTCCTTTCTGAAAAGATCTTAATTTTAAGGTAAAACAGTGCCCAAATCCTTGAATTTCCACTTTCTTTTCACTCTTCAATATGTATCTATGAAATCTGAGGAAGATATAATCCCATTGATTGTGGTATGTGGCATCCTTCCTTCTGATAAATTGAGAATCATGGGGAAAGAGAGATGCAAACACCCATCCAACTGAATGATCCAGCCGTTTTGTAAAATTATTCAGAATTATTTTAGGTATGTGTTCTGTGGGGTCCTTGCCTCTTCTCTTAGTTCCTTTTTTTAAAAAAAATATATTTTATTGATTTTTTTACAGAGAGGAAGGGAGAGAGATAGAAAGTTAGAAACATTGATCAGCTGCCTCCTGCACACCCCCTACTGGGTATGTGCCCACAACCAAGGTACATGCCCTTGACCAGAATCGAACCTGGGACCCTTGAGTCCGCAGGCCGATGCTCTATCCACTGAGTCAAACTAGTCAGGGCTCTAAATTTCTTTATACAGATGAAAACTGCTCATTTGGTCCATTTGGCAAGTGACTAAGAATTGATCCACTTGGTGTTTTACGATCTTCATTAATATTGATCAGACCTGTGAAATCTCCTGAGATGCACTGTGGGATATTTTTTTTCAGAGCCAGTCTTCTGTAACAAACATGTGAGTTTGGTATAACTGTGGAGAACTGTTCACAGAGTCGTACTATTCTCCCATGAGGTCTAGCTGATGTTGTAATGACAACCTTGGGAGAAGTTGCAGTTAGAAGCAAGTTCATCTGTAGCTTCATTATAAGCCACCTCTTCATCATTAAGGGTCTACTGTGGTTTCATCATATACTCACGGGTTGTTGATTTTCTTGGGTATAGGCATTGGTGGAGCCTTATTACCAAGAGCCTCACTCTCTTTTTAAAGTTTTTTTTTTTCTTAACTGCCAACTTTTCTTTCTGCTGTGGATGTTTTCACCACATGAACATTACGTGTCACCACTGTTTATTCTTAATCTCCAAAATGCTGAAGCCTGGAGGAAAGGCAGAGGCTTTCAGGAGTTGGAACCCACTTTCTGTTGCCCCATCCTCAATGACTGCAGCCTCCTGAGGTTCTTAGGTAGCACCTTTGCATTTTTTTCTGCTGCTGCCAGCGTTCTCTTTGGTGTTTGCTCCTTGGAGTCTGTATGGAAAACTGGTCTCACACACTTAGTCACACATCTGAGTGCATATGTATATGAGGGCTCTTCTGTATTCACCCAAGGACACATTCTCAAGTATCCTCTCCTATTCATGAGCTCCCACAGTGTGCATGGGACTTTCAGGTGGCTGCCTGGGCACCTGTTCACATGGGTGTGTGCTTTTACACCCCCTCCACAGGCTCATCTTCATGCACATACATATGCTCATATAAATACATGTCTTCAAGTGCAGTTGTTCACACCCTGGGCCCTCACTGTCCCAGACCAGCTTGTAGATTCCCAGTCTTTGCCTGGAATCAGCATGGCAGGATATAAGGTGAGAATGTGACAATGACTGGTGATTCAGCAGTTCTGCTCCCAGTTCGCAGGACGTCTCTACTTTTCCAGATCTTTGCCCTTGTCATCCCAAGCAAGATCAATTTGCCACATGCAGTGCATATTTGCTGTAGGAGGCGCAGGAGGGAGTGTAGAGACTTTAGAAGAGCATATGAATGCATAGAAACTCTTAAATACTTCTGAATACCATTCCCACATTCCATGTAGACATCCTCTTTACCAAGTGGATGGCCAGCCACTGTTGCATACCTCCAATGATGTGGAGCTCACCACCTATTCAGATAGCTTGTTTCATCTTAGGATACTACCACAGGTACCTTAACCAGCCTGAGTTTGGGTGTGTATATCTGAGACTTGTACAAAGGGCCACCTCTCAATTACTGGGTCCAAAGAAAGGAGTTTTGACATAGACTCTCAAGTCATGGCAAAACCACTTAGCAAGAGTAGCATAGGGCTATATACCCCAAAGAAGGAGGTTTCACCCCCAGAACCCCTCTCTGCGGTTCCACAGCCCAATCAAATAATGTGTCAGTTGAGTGTTGGGTACTGGCTCCCGACATGTGTAAAATATCCGCACTGGGGCTTGTTCCTGTGTGGCTAATTATAAATCATATAGATGCTGACATATGCTATGTATCTGTGAAGCACAGGTCCATGAGCTGAGGGGAAAGAATAGGCCATTGGCATAGATGGACTTAAAGAGAGCTGTGAGTTCATTTCTGGGCGATCTAGGAAGCTTTCTCAGTAGTTTCCCGGTTCAGAACAGAAGGCAGCTTGGTGTGGCATAAAGAGCATTGAACAAGGAGTCAGACTGACCTGGATGTAATGTCCACCTTTGCCACATCTAGGCTGAGTAGTCTTGAGCAAGCCACCTCTCTTCAGTGGATAAAACTCAGAGGATTTGCCACTACTACAAGCCTGGCACATGATAGATGGGCAATCGGAATGGAATATGGAGGGATGATCCATAAAGGAAAGAAGGGAAAGTTCTTCAAGGAAGAGTGAAATTAGAGATAGGAGAGGGAGGAGGCACAGAGTCAGGAGACTTGCCCTGGATGTAAGCATTGAGTGTGAATGGTCATGGGAGAAGGGGCCAAAATGAGATACTTGCAAATTTGTGTGTGGGAGCTCGAACTTGGTGTTCATGCAGTGAAAAGACCAGGAACCCCTAGAGTAAGAAGACATGACGTCAATCCCTTTACATATGAGCCACAACTTGCTAGCTGTGTGCCTTTGAGGAAATTACTTCATCCTCCGAGCTTTAGTTTCTTCTCTGCAAAATGGAGCTAATAATAGCACCCAGCTCATAGATTGTTATGAGGCTTAAGTGAGTTCAGATGTATAAACAGCTTAGAAAAGTACCTGGCCTGCAAGCATTAAGCATTGTTATTATTTATATACTGAGCAATATGGATTCAGGCCCTACTATATGGCAGGCTCTGGGCAGATCTATAATGGTTAGCAAAATTGTTGTAGGTCCCTACCCATGGAGCTTTCTGTCTAGTAGATTAAACATGAGAGTTCTTCCTCATTCACAACCCCCAAGTACTCTGTAGGTGGGTATGACTAATTTATTCTAGAAAATGTCAGGTATGAAACTTTCTGATTAGTTAACAATTGTAATCTCTCTAGCACCAGTGTGTGGCAATCCCACCTGGTTGACAAGGTAAAGGGATGGCAATACTGGGGTCCAGTGTACTTCCTGCATCAGCACAGCCTGGGTATGGGTATGGGGAGTTCACTCCTAATGCTTGCCCCCCTTCCCCAGTTGTCCATCTCAGCAAAATGGGTGTAGTTTGCTCAAGAGTCATCTGAGATTGGACAATGTTTGTTTTGAGCAGTGGGAGAGATGGGGATGAGCCCTGGGTAGGTAAGATGGGAAGTAGGGAGCAAAGCTTTGACTCTGAAATGTATTGGACACAAATTCTTTTTTAAAAAATATATAATTCACTATATATCTTTTTTTATTGTTTGGGTTTTTCTTCCATGATTATGTATCTATAATTTATTTTTTATATTTGTTGATTATAAATAACTAATTGTATAGAGAAACAAAATAGAAAGACATAAAATAATAAAAATGCTAAGATACTTTCTATTTATATAATTCTTTATGCTTATAAAATATTTATCTTATTCATTTAACTTTTCACACAGTTTTTACTTTAAAATGTCCTTACAACAAATGTCTACACAAAAACTTGTACATGAATGATCAGAGCATCATTATTCATTATAGTAGAAAAGTAGGAAAAACCCAGATGAGTGGATAAACAAAAGGGGTATATATAAGCAATGGAATATTATTCAGCTATAAAGAGGAATGAAGTAATGATACATGCTACAACATGGGTGAACCCTGGAAACATGCCAAGTGAAAAAAGCCAGTTACAAAATACCACATATTGCATGATTCCACTTATATTAAATTTCTAAAATAGTCAAATTTCTGGAGACAGAAAGTAGAGGTTGCCTGAGAATTGGGTAGGTTGGGAGGAAATTAGGGGTTACTGCTAACGGACATTGCCTTTCTTTTTGAGATAATGCAAAATGTGTTAAAATTGTGATGGTGGTTACACATTCTATGAATATACTAAAAATCATTGAATTTTACACTTTCAGTGGGCCATTTGTCTGATATTTGAATTAAATCTCAATAAAGCTATTTTTAAAAATATGCCTACATTGTTTTCCCCAGAACCCACCAGCTAAATTTCCAGGCACTTCATTTTTTTTCTTTATTGATTAAGGTATTACATATGTGTCCTTATCACCCCATTCCCTCCCCACCCCCTCACTCATGCCCTCATCCCCCTGGTATCTATGTTTATTGGTTATTCTTATATGCATGCATACAAGTCCTTTGGTTGATCTCTACCCATTACCACACCCTCCCCTGCCTTCCCTCTGAGGTTTGACGGTCTGATCGATGCTTCTCTGTCTCTGGATCTGTTTTTGTTCATCAGTTTATGTTGTTCATTATATTCCACAAATGAGTGAGATCATGTGATACTTTTCTTTCTCCAACTGACTTATTTTGCTTAGCATAATGTTCTCCAGGTCCATCCATGCTGTTGCAAATGGTAGGAGTTCCTTCCTTTTTACAGCAGCATAGTATTCCATTGTGTAGATGTACCACAGTTTTTTAATCCACTCATCTGAGGCTGTTTCCAAATCTTAGCTATTGTAAATTGTGCTGCTATGAACATAGGGGTGCATATATCCTTTCTGATAGGTGTTTCTAGTTTCTTGGGATATATTCTTAGAAGTGGGATTACTGGGTCAAATGAGAGTTCCATTTTTAGATTTTTGAGGAAACTCCATACTGTTCTCCACAGTGGCTGCACCAGTCTGTATTCCCACCAGCAGTACATGAGGGTTTGTTTTTCTCTGCATCCTTGCCAGCACTTGTCATTTGTTGATTTGTTGATGATAGCCATTCTGACAGGTGTGAGATGGTACCTCATTGTCGTTTTGATTTGCATTTCTCAGATGATTAGTGACTTTAAGCATGTTTTCAAATGTCTCTTGGCCTTTTGTATGTCCTCTTTTGAAAAATATCTATTTAGGTCCATTGTCCATTTTTTGACTGGGCTTTTTATCTTCCTTTGTTAAGTTGTATGAGTTCCCTGTAAATTTTGGAAAGTAAACCCTTACCGGTGATAACATTGACAAATATGTTCTTCCGTGCAGTGGGCTTTCTTGTTGTTTTGTTGATGGTTTCTTTTGCTGTGCAGAAGCCTTTTATTTTGATGTAGTCCCATTTGTTTATTTACTCTTTAGTTTCCATTGCCCTAGGAGCTGTATTGGTGAAGATATTGCTTTGGCATATGTCTGAGATTTTGCTGCCTGTGGATTCCTCTAATATTTTTATGGTTTCCTGTCTTACATTTAAGTCCTTTATCCATTTTGAGTTTATTTTTGTGTATGGTGTAAGTTGGTGGTCTAGTTTCATTTGTTTGTACATATCTGTCCAATTTCCCAGCACCATTTATTGAAGAGACTGTCTTAACTCCTTTGTATGCTCTTGCCTCCTTTGTCAAATATTAATTGAACATAGTGGTTTGGGTCGATTTCTGGGTTCTCTATTCTATTCCATTGTTCTATATGTTGGACACAAATTCTTACTTTGAGTTCAGCTTCTTTGGTGCCAAAAGAAATATCAGGGGGGTTTCTGGGTATGGGTGGGTTGAAAGACCATACCTGACAATATGGCTTGTGGAAAAGGCTGCAGATCGGTATTGCTAGGTTTGTTCCCCCCCTCTCCCCAAATCACTAGAGAAAGTTAGAACTAATATTAGCTAACATTCATAGAGCACATACTATGTGGCAGGCACTATTCCAAGCCCTTGGCATATATTAACTTATTTCACTATCACAATAACTCACCAAAGCAAGTGCTATTATTTTTGTCATCCTCATTTTAGTGAAACACAGAAAAGTTCAGTAATTTATCCAAAGTCATAGAGCTCTTAAATGATAAACTTGGAATTTTAAACCCAGGTAATCTAGGTCTGAAGTCCATGTTATATCCACTATGTTTATGTAATCTGTGCCTCAGTTTCTCTACCTATAAAATGAGGGCGTTAGATTGGTTTCTCTCTCAGAGTCCTTCGGGCTCTGGCACTCTCATTATTATTATTTTTTACTTCTTAAAATTGGATTTATTTGGGGTGACAAAAGTTAATAAAATTATATAGGTTTTAGGTGTACAATTCAATAATATATCATCTGCATATTGTAGTGTGTGTTCACCACCTCAAGTCAAGTCTCCTTTCATCATCATTTATATTCCCTTTACCTTCTTATACCTCCTCCCATCCCCCTTTCCCTCTGGAAATTACCATTCTGTTCTCTGTGTCTATGAGTTTTGTATTTTTTGTTTATTCCCGTCACCTTTTTCACCCAGCCCCACAATGCCCCTGCCCTCTGACACCTGTCAGTCTGTTCTCTGTATCTATGAGTCTGTTTCTATTTTGTTTCTTAGTTTATTTTGTTCATTAGATTCCAAATATAAGTGAGATCATGTGATACTTGTATTTATATGACTGGCTTATTTCGCTTAGCATAATGCTCTCCAGCTCTATCCATGCAGTTCCAAAGGGTAAGATTTCCTTTTTTTTTTTTTACAGCTGTACAGTATTCCATTGTGTAAATGTATCACAGCTGTTTTATCCACTCATCTACTGATGGGCACTTGGGCTTCTTCCAAATCTTGGTTTTTGTAAATAACTCTGCAATGATCATAGGATGCATATATTCTTTTAAATAAGTGTTTCAAGTTTCTTTGGAAATATTCCCAGAAGTGGAATCATTAGATCATAAGGCAGTTCCATTTTTAATTTTTTGAGGTAACTCCACACTCTTTCACACAGTGGCTGTACCCATCTGCATTCCCACTAACAATTCATAAGGTTTCCCTTTTCTCCACATCCTTGCCAATACTTGTTGTTTATTGATGGTAGACATTCTGACATGTGTCATGTGATATGATATCTCATTGTAGTTTTAATTTTAATTTCTCTGATGGTTAGTGACTTTGAGTATCTCTTCATATGTCTATTGGCCATCTGTATGTCCTCTTTGGAGAAGTGTCTATTCAGGTCCTTTGTCTATTTTAAAATTGGATTGTTTGTTTTTTTGGTGTTGACTTTCATATAAGTTCTTTATACGTTTGGGATATTAACTCCTTATCAGATATATCTTTGGTGAATATGTTCTCCCATACACTGGGTTGTCTTTTCATTTTGTTGATGGTTTCCTTTGCTGTCTGGCACTCTCATTATATTTCATATATACTTCTCTAAACTTCCAGGCCGAGTGAAAAAAAAAACTGCTCCCAAATGTCAGTGATTTCCACTCAAATTCCCTGGGGAGGAGAGGGAAGCCTAGGTCATGGAAATGAGCCTGCACTGGAGGCCAGTCCTCCCAGTGGCCCCTAGGTCCTGAGAACAGCTGGAGGTTTGGGAAATTCTGGGAGCCAGGTCCAGGACCTGGTCTGCATTTCCAAGTCACCAGTAACAATAATAAGGAGCAGCAGTTCACTCCATCTGGGTTGGGATGTGGGGTGAGAGGTTTCACAATGGGGTAGGGGAGTGGAGTTCTTTGACCCCACCTCTGAGCTTCTGTGGCTGTAGGCTGTCACCAGGGATCTTAGAGTCCAATTGCACCTGTAGTTCAAAGGCTGAGACTGCCAAGGGGCAGAGGAAAGGAAGTCCTGCACTTGGAAACAGGGCTTGAGGCCCTAGAAATGGGCGTGGGCTGACTTTCTATGGCCTTCCCTTTACCCTGGGCTGGATCACCCTGGGAACTTGAGAGAAGAATGTGATATAATATCATGCAGTAGCTGTTGGAAATAGGACACTAATGTGCTAGCCCAGCTTAGGCCTCTTCTTTCTCTTAGCCTCAGTTTCCTTATCAACAACATGGGCAGAAGATTTCCTACTTTATAATTGATTGCAATAATGATATATTTGGGAAGGACCTGCCACTTGCAGGTGCTCAGCAAATCCGGGTTCAATTTGAGGAAAGTTGATTGGCTGCCCTACCTGATCCTGGGCCCATGGCTTGTACCCTCATTGTCCTTGTCTATAACATAAGAGAAATTGTACTTTCCTGGGAAGAGCCTAAAATTGGGAACATCCTATGCAAGTGAAAGACAGTAGGAAACACTGATATTAGGACCTGGAGGCTAAGAAAGTGGGTGGTTTAGGTAATTCACAACTCCTCCTATCCTCACACCTGGTTTAACTAGTTCAGAGTCTGGAAAAGAGACTCCATTCCACCATGGAACCACTGCATCTCTCCCCTCCAGTCCCTTCCTGCATTCACCCTGTATAAGGCCCCTCTCCTGGAAGGACTCCCAAGCTTTGGGCAGGAAGGAGAGTCCCTGTTGACTAGTGGGAAAGTCAAATCTTTGGGATATGACATTCCTGAGATTATCCAGAGAACCTCTGGGGGGTTGTAGCTGCTAGCTCATTCTTCCTGGCCCAGCTCTTGCTTGCTGTGGAAGCGGGGAGGACAGTAAAAAGCGGGGCGGGGTGGTGGGGATGTTAGAAACTAGACCTGGAGAAGCCCTGTGGGTCAGGTGAGGAAATGAGGAGTGGGGAAGATGGAAAAGAGGCCCTGCCAGGACTGGCAGGAGGAAATTAAGGTGAAAAGAGTCCAAGGCAGCAGGGATTTCTGTCACAGGGTTATAAAATGATATGCAGATCAACATTTTTGAGGCTGTAGGTCAGGCACTCTTTTGGGGGTGAGTGAGTGGGTGTTAGACCACAGTAGTCCTGGTGGGTAGGCAAGGGGAGTCAGGCCTTCTGAGAGGCCCCTAACTCCAAACTAGTAGGGATAACTCATACCCTCAGAGAGGAAATAAAGGGGAGATATACTGTCTGGGGATTTCTCAAAAAGGTGATCCTAGACCCTGAGTTCTAGAAGACATTTCTTCCATTGCCATTTCCTGGCCTGGATTGTTCCTCATCCTCTTGTGATAGAAGGGTAAGATTTGTCAGAGACCCACCTATCAATATAGGCAACAAGTCTGAAGCCCAGCAAAGAATTGGTCAAAGTCACATGGTCAGGCCAAATGCCTGTGTTGATCATTTTTACTCTGAGCCAGGTCTCCTCCGTCCTTTCCAGGGAAGAGATTGGCATCTTTCAGGGCTGTAGCACCCCACTCCCAATAGACATCACAGCCTGAACAGTAATGCATGATCCCAGGCCACTGGGATGGAATTTAAAAGTGGCTCCATGGCACTAATACTCTAATTTAGGACCTGGTGGTACACTCAATCTAGCCCCAGTTCATACACCACTCTCCACATACCCAGCTGTCTCTACCCAGGACTCTGAGTACCTCTGAGGACCCAGCCTTTATCTACACCTGTGTTCAGTCCAATACAGCCCCTATTCTAGGCCTACCCTGTAGGAATTGGCTGAGTGCATAGAGCACACACATACACTCATGCACACACAAGTGGCCAAACTCACTGCACCCCTTCCCAGTGGAGAGACCCCAAGAGACAGAAAAGTTAGCTCCTGAGGAGTCTGGGGAGCCTGGTTCCCACAGTGGCCATAGTCTGTGTTGGCAGAACACAGACTCAGCCTGGGGATGGTGAGAACTCACTCTGGAGGAAGGGAGGGTGCTGTGAATAGGGCTCTGTATGGCTCAGCTGAGAGGGCTGGGGGAGGCTGGAATGTGAAGAACGTGCTCTCATGACTGGCCTCAGGCTTGGGCCTGTGGCATAGAGCCGGCCAGGAACTGTGGGGAAGCAGAGAAACCAGACAAAGAAAGGACAAAAAATGTCTTTAGGCTTGCCCTCAACAAGATGAGGGCTGGTCATAAAGCCCACAGGTTTAGCAGAGAGGATAGCTGAGAACTCCATAGTCTGGACAAAGCCTGTCAGTAGCATTTGCAGCTTGTCTCCAAGCCACCCCTCTCAGACCTCCCAGCTTCTTCTGCAGCAACCAGCTTCTGCCCCATCCCCCTTTTGTCTCTTTCTCTTTTCCATTCTTTCAACATGATTACCTTAATCTCTCAAAAACTCCTGATCTGTCTTTTTATGTCTGGCCACTCTACCTGCCACTAGACTGCAAGCTTCTCAAGGGCAGGGACCATATCTGCTTCTGAGCAACTTTGCATTTGCAGGTCGACCATAGCACCTACTGGGCAATTTTGAGCAGGTGCTCCACAGACCCCTCAAATCCAACAGGTCCAAATGAGATTCATTACAAGAGAAAGACCCCCTGCCCCCAACCACACCTTTTCATCTATTCCTTACATCAGTTAACAGCCCCATCATCCATCCTAGTTGCCCAGGTTATGAAGTGTGAATTCATCCTTGACTCCTCTCTATCCTCCCACATTCTATCATTGGCTTTGGGTCTAATGTATAAATAGTTCATATCTTGGTTCCCTCCTTTCTATCCCACAGGCCACTGGCCTGATCTGCTCTGGTGTCCCTATCTCTAGTTTTGTCTAACTTCCCCCACTCCCATTCCTAATCTATTCTTTACTCAACATATAGAGTGACATTCTATAAATCTGACTATGTCAATCCCCTGTTTAGACTTCTTCAATGGCTCCCCAATGGGCTCACCATAAAGTTCAAGTTTCTTCATGTGACTTAGAAGGTTCTTCACAATCTGACCCCCATGTACTGCTCCAGACTTATTTCTCACTCTCTCTTTGGCACTCTGCTCTCCAGCCAGACTATATATAGTTCCTCAAACCACATGCTTCCACATCTCCTTGCCCTTTGCTATGCTCTTCCTTCTGCCTGCCATATTCTTTGCCTCTTTGTCTGCCTCATTACTATTCATCCTTTGAGACCTGTTCTAAATGCTGCTTTCTTCCCAAATGTCCTCATGACAATGTACTTGCACTCTCAGCAACTAATTACTCCCTCTGCTCAGTTCCACAAGGCTTCATACTTTCCAACAGCACTCACATGCAACTGTGATGATTTGTGCACGTGCCCTACAACCGTCCCCCCAACTTGGCTATGAATTCCTCAAAGGCAGGGAACATGCCAGGTATAGTTGAATCTCTGAGTACCCAGGACAGGGCTTGGCCATGAGGAGTCTCATAATGAGTGAATGAATGGAAATACTGTCACCACTAATCCTGGTCTTCTTCCAGAATGGCTGTCTACAAGCAGAAAACAAAAAGAGATTTTACTTGGTAGCAGAACTTTCTGGTACAAAAGTGCATGCCTCATTTTTTCCTGTAAGTCTCTGAGCTACCAAAATAGTGCCAGGATCAGGGTCCAAAGTAGAGTGGGACTCATAGTTCTGGCCCAGTCCTGGTTATTCTGACTGCAGAGAGAAAAAAATAGGATAACATAAAATTGGCAGCCTCATAGGCCTAAATTAGTGTAAGCTCGGTTCTGACATTTACTAACTATGTGACCTTGGGTAAGTCATTTCACTTCCTCTGGGCCTTGTTTTTTTTTCTCATGTGTCACATGATGATAATAAAGCCTACCATGCAGATTATTGTAACAGTTGAACAAGGTCACTTATTTGTATCCTGTAAATTTAAAACCAAGTTAGCTCCTGAACTATCTTTAATTCTGTTATACGTATGATAGGTTGAGGCAGGGTTGAAGAGAAGGGAATTTAATATGAATAGGACCTCAGAACAGTCTGTCCCTCCTGTCAATTCTTCCCCTAATTTCCTAGAATTGTCACATTTAGGACTCCCTTCATCTTTTCTTTTTACTAGCCTTTGTCCACTAGTGAGAATTATATTGACTTGCTGAATCCTAAATAGGTGTAATTTGTAGCTTTGTAGGGAAATTTCATATTTGCCTCTTTTGATTGGTCTTACTCCTCTTTTGACACTTACCTCATTCCAGAATTTTTTATTTCCTTCACACTAACATCCCTCAAGGGCCTTGTCAATGAACATGGGGTGGGAGTTGCCTCCTATCTCTGCTCTCTCCTGTGGCCAATTGTGGGTTGAAGATTCACCAGGTTGTCTGGTGGTCTACCAGGATGGGTCTGACCTTTAGTCATTTTAGGGTGCTCTAAATCTCCAAGGATTAGAGATCATTGTTGCCTGCACCTGGTATAGTAATCATTGTTCAGAGGATAAGAGAGATGAAAAATACTGTGGCAAACTCTTTTCTGATAACCTTTGTTTGGTTTAGAGGCTGGCTGCACAAAAGCAGAAGAGGCAAGAAGATCTTCTATCTATAAGGGAAACCCTTTTTCCTTTCCTTCTTAACTATTGAATTAACATTTCTACCACTATTTTTTTAGACAAAGCCACTGAAATTGCTTATCTAACTATTGCAAAAGCCTCCTAAAAGATCCCCCTGCTTTCATTCTCATTCCACAATCCATTCCCCACACAGCAGCCAGAATGATCATTTTAACGCAGAAATCACATCTTGTTGTTCTCCAGCTCTACACCCTCCAATGGCTACCTACTGTTATTTTAATCAAAGCCAAAATCCTCACCTTGGCCTCAAAGCCTTGCATAATTTGGTTCCCACTGTTCTCTTCAACTGCTGCCTGAAATCTTCTGTACTCAGATTGTCAGATTGCTGGCTCCTTCTTATCATTCAGGCCTCTGCTCAAAGTTTATCTCCTCTGACCACCATTTCTAAAGTAAAGCATTCCTTTTATTCCTCCTGCCCTGTCACTCTCTAACTTATCCTGTATATTTATGTCTATGTCTATGTCTATGTCTATGTCTATGTCTATGTCTATATCTATATCTATATCTATATCTATATCTATATCTATATCTATATCTATATCTATATCTATATCTATATCTACATCTACATCTACATCTATATTTATCTATATCTATAAAAGGCTAAGCGACTGTCCGACCATCGGACCGGTAGCTATGACATACAATGACCACCAGGGGGGAAAATGCTCTGACCGGTAGCTATGACATGCACTGACCACCAGGGGGCAGACACTCAAAGCAGGAGCTGCTGAGCTGTGGTGACTTGGCAGTGGCAGTTCTCCAGTGATGCACCACGGAACTAGAGGGGAGAGAGTCTGATTCCAGGGTGTGTCACCTGAGAACCACCCCCTTGCAATCCGGGACCCCTCTGGGGATGTCGGAGAGCTAGTTTCAGCCAGATCCCCACAGGCCAGGCCAAGGGACCCCACCTGCCAGAGGGACCCTGCTCACTCCACAGATGCCCTTTGAGCTGCAGCACCGCCCCAGGTGCAGCTGGCTAGGGAGGGACCGCAGGAGGTTGGCTCAAGGGCATGTTGGGCCTGCCTTGCCCAGTCCCACCCTGCTGGCCACCTTCTAATTAATTTCCTTTCACTGTATATGAATCCATGCACTGGGGCACTAATATATATATACATTTATTAATTTCATAGAGGAAGGGAGAAGGATAGAGAGATAGAGACATTGATGATGAGAGAGAATCATTGATCAGCTGCCTCCTGCATGCCCCACACTGGGGATAGAGCCTGCAATGCAATCCGGGCATGTGCTATGACCAGGAATTGAACTATGACCTCCTGGTTCATAGGTTGACACTCAACCACTGAGCCATGCTGGCCGGGGCTTCATCCTGTTTTTTAAAGTTTATCCTTCTTGGTTCTTAGTGATGTCAGAAATTCCTTATTTATTTATTGGTTTCCCTGTTTATTGTTTGTCCCTCCTCCACAAGGACAGGGACCTTACCTGCCTAGATCACTGCTATATCCTTAACATCTAGCACAGTGCTTTGAAGGCCATTGGCACTCTATAACATTTATTGAATGAATGAATTTATAATGTGCTTTATCATTTTAAAAAGTGCTTTCAGGTACATTAATTTCTCACAAAACCTGTGAGGTCAGTATTATTACTATCCTAGTATTGTGGATTCAGAAACTGAAACTCAAGAGGGATTGTGTATCCAATGACACATAATCAATAAGTAGAGGAAAGTGGCCCTGTACTTGGGCTTGCCAATTCTAAATACTACTCTTTCTACCAATACACTTTGCTATACCAAGGATGGTATGTGTCAAGTCAATGCTAACTGCTCCTTTGATAATCCTTATTTTCAGACTTTGGAACAGTACTATGAACTGTGAAGATTGTCTCCAATCCCCTGACTTGGGGCTGCTTCCTATGTGATGAGAGTGAACCAGAGGAGTCAGCCAGTGGAGTAGGAGAAAGTATTATGGTGTGGGCAGCCAGGAGTCTGGGTTTCTAGGTTCCATTTTGCTCCACTCATACATCATTTCCTTTTCTGTGGGCCTTAGTGTAGCTTTCTGTAAAATGGGGAGATTGAACTTGCTGCCTGCAAAGATCCCTTCTAGTTCTGACTTGCATGGATATCTGCAATGCTTTGATTTCTTCTCTGTTTCTTTTACAGTGCTTCCCGATGCAGCAGGGGAGGAAGAATGCTGGTAAGTGTGTGAGGTGGGGCTCACAAGTGGCATGCAATGGGACTTAGTTTCTCAGTGCTCCTAATGAGCTGGCTGATTAGTTAGGTTCCTGGGCAGTACAGCCAATAGCCTAGGTGTAAAATCTGGAGACATCCTCTCTGTCTCCCTCCAGTGGGCATTTCCTGGACTACTCAGGCCTGGCCTTTTGGAGGTGAGTGAGCATGCAGAGCTTCTTCATTTCTCAGATGGAGGGTTTTCTCTGGTTAGGGAGCCAAGGAAGGATTTCTCTGAAGAGCTACCAGCAAGTGGCAGCCACACATATGCTTCCCTTGTTCTCAGAGTCCTTTTGTCCACTAGGACGTATATTAGAGTTGGGAGGTATGCTGGGAAAGGGAACAGGTAAGTGGAGGGTGAAGGAAAGAGACTTGACATTTAAGTCAGTGTCTTTGGTATTTCAACCATTTGATTTATCTGGAAGATTACCAAGAAGTTTAGTTAGGACTTGGGGCATATATGTAGCCTTGAGGGGAAAAAATTCCCTCCTTTTTCTCTCTAACAAGTTTCTTTTAGCCTGACTGCTTAACTGCCTGACTGCCTATCTGCCTTCTGCCTCTGGTATCCTACTTGGGTGTGGACAAGTGGGTGTCATTCTGAGAGCAACTCCCTTTTGTTGAGGGGGACACAGTCATCTAGGGGAAGATGACTGCTTTGGGGAAGAAGAGAAAGAATGATACTGGCCAGGAATGCATTTATTGCCAGAGCCTGAACTGGCATCATCCTGGCTTTGCTGAAGTCATCTAGGTCATCCTCCTTGCTCCATACCTACTTCAGCCATTCCCATTGTCTCCAATTAATCAGGATGAGCTTGTGACTTGAGTGAGCATGGCTTCTAGGTGGCAATAAGGATTGGGGACTTGTGTGGAACAGAAAAACACCAATTAACAAGTGACATGCTAAGGACCCGTGTTTGAAGTCCTGAAGACTTCCCCAAGTAGTTGCAGTTGGTTTGGGCACAGTCTTACTAGGAGGCAGAGAGGGCATCTGGTAACCTCCTAAGGACTTTTCCACCTTAAGACGTTGAGTTCTTGGGTGGTGGCTGCTAAAAAGGACGAAGAGCCAGCAGGATGAGGTATTTATTAGCATTGCCATGACAACAGATGAGAAGCAGGAACACTGCTTTGATCAGCACACAGCATACATCTGCTTCTCCACCCCACTCCCCAGCCTCCACCCCCACCCCCGCCTCCTCCCTCTTCATACCAGGGCTTCTTGCTGAGTACAGTTCCTGCTTTGCAACAGAGACTTGTGGAGGCACAAGATCTGTGGCCTGCCCATACTTGGGGAAGGATGAACTTCTCCATTTGAGAGACACCAGCTGCAAAGGCTAAAAGGGAACCCCTCAGGCCCTGAAATAGTGACCTCCTCCTCCAGACAAATGCATTTGCAGCTGCCAAGTTGCCTCATTAGAATATCTCTGCCAGGCTAAGTCGCCAGTGCTGAATCCTGGAAGGTGGGCACCAGGCGATTGAGTGGTCTATGGCTTCCAGAGGACAGAGGAATGTGGTTTAATGTGGGGCCAAGCAGAAAAGGTTGCCACTTACAGAGCTGAGCTGAGACTGGTTGTGCTAATTCTTCAGGTTAAAGTTTGAAAATGTCTATTTAAGGGCAAAAGTGAACACTGGTTCAGGCTGATCCGAGGACAGTCTGGCACAAATTATGAGATTTGTGGATGTGGCTATGGAAGGGAGTGAGGGAAGGCAGAGAGAGAGAGAGAGAGAGAGAGAGAGAGAAGAATGAGAGAAAGAGAGAGAGAGAGAGAGAGAGAGAGAGAGAGAGAGAGAGAGATATCAAGGTGAGAGAGACATATCGATTGGTTGCATCCTGCACACACCGGGACCCAGGCTGGGGATCGAATCTGTAACTCAGGTATGTGCCCTTGACCAGGCATTGAACCCATGACCCTTCGGTGTGTGAGCCGACACTCTAACTGATTGGCAACACTGGACAGGGCTCAATGACTTCTTGACTTCCAAACCTCACACTTTTGCTTAACCCATTATCTCCCCTTCCTAGCAACTGCAGAAGTGAGGAGGCTGCTGACGTTCCTTCCCCCTTCCTTGCACTAAATTTTCCCTGAGGCTTCTTGCTTCCAGAAGTAATGCAAAACACAAAGTTCCTTTTGTTGTCTGGAGCCATTCAGGGCTTCTCTCTAGGCTCCTGATGAGGCAACCTGGAGGGTGGGGGGCGGGTAATAGTTGGCTTGTAACAAGAGGTCTGGGTCCCCAACCAAACTGGCTCCAGCCTGGCCGCAGGCTTGGCTTCAGTACCAGACTCCATCCATAAGCTACCCCAAACCCCTCCCTCTGTCTCTGAGGGGACATGGAGACAAGTTTAAAAAGAGAGAAAATATAAAAATAAATACATTTATTTAAGTTGTTATTGGGCATCACTTCCAAGATTCAGGAGGGCAGTAGACTGAAATGCTGAGCCGATGAAAATCACCAGAATAATAATTCAGTTGATTTTCTTTCTTTTGAAAATGATTAAACAATTCTTGTAACTAATTCTTGACAGATCTGGTCAATTAGCATTTGCTATTGTATGAAGAACATTTGCAGGGCATAACTTATCTATCATTTGACAGTTATTTTACATGGCAAGTTGGAATAGTAGAAAGATCTAGTTGGTTAGGGGGATATCTGGAATTGATTATCATTTGAGATAGGAAATATTTCAACCATGGTCTATAGTGAATTCCGCCAAGACAAAAACAGTGGGCTGTGAATTGAAAATTCTAAGATCTAGTCCCAGATTTGACATTAACTTATGTGACCTTCAGTTAGTTGTCTCCCTTCTCTGGGCCTCAGTTTCCTTGTCTGAAAAATGAGGTTAAACTAGAAGGTCCCAAGGTCTTCTGCACTCTGACTCTAAGTCATCCTCCACTGCACCCCCTTACCCCCACCATGCCAGAGTCAGACTGAAAGGAAGGAGAGGCAGGGATAAGGTCAGTGCAAAGGCCAATTGCAAGATGTTCTTTGGGATGGGTGAAAGATTTCTAGATCTGTGGAGGAGTGTAACAGCTTTTTTTGGAGGAGTGTAACAGCTTTTTTTTGTTTGTTTGTTTTTTGTTTTTGTGGTCAAAAGGCGCTTGGAAGCCCAGGTTCCTGGTGCAGTAATGCAAAACACAAAGTCAGGCGCCGGCTTACAAACGCAGATCACATCGGGCAAATGTTCTGAGACAGTCTCATTGGCCATTTTCACAGCCTGGGCCAATCCAGAAGATCAGAGCAAGGGCTGCCTGGCATGGGATGTCTACGCAGGTACTCAGGAAGGAATGGAAGTTGCAGGTGGAATGACAGGTCTAGAAAGGACCTGGGAAGTGCTATCAGACACTTCAACCACAAGATCTAACAGATACTTCACACTCAACACTAAAGATCATAATTCTTTATCATTCTTCTGGAAAACTTCTTCTCCAAGACTCTCTTTCTTGGCTAATGCATTATCATCCACCCAGTCACTCAAGCAAGAATCATGAGAATCACCTGGATTCCTTCATCTCTCATTTGCTGCCATCCAGTCACCAAATCATGCCCATGAAACTTCTCTGCAATGTTTCCTAAATCTGCCCTTCTTTTCCACCAACACTACCATAGCCCTCCATCTCAGTCCTTAGCAGCTCTGGCATGGATGTTTGCTACGTCTTCCAAGCTGGTCTTCCTGCCATCATGCCCTCCCTTCCAGTCCTCCTCCCATATTGCTGCCAGAGTTCTCTCTTTAAAATGAAAAGGTAAAAAATTCCAACCTTTTGCATTAGCATTCAAGGTCCTTTACAACTTAAACAGCCTATCTTTATTGCTTCATCTCTCACCATATTTCCACATTTCTGAGTCCCATGGGACAACTCACTATTTTCTTTATGTATAATGAATTACCATATTGGGCTCTCTACTGGGTGTGTCTTTGCCCCTCTACTTGGCCTGTCAAGCTGTCCTCTGGCATCCCTTCCCATCTTGTCCATATTTCTATTATAACAGATCACACTCATCTGAATTTGCCTCTTTTCTTTATCTCCCATAGAACATGAGCTCTTTGTGTACAAGAGCTACATCTGATTGACCCCTGTATTCACAGAACTAAGCACAGGGCTTCAAATAAATAATGACTCTGCCAAAGATTGTCCTTTATTTATGATGGCATAGCAAAAGAGCTTTTGATAATCATATTAGTGCCTTCTTCCTCTCAGCAGCCTTTCTTCCTTATAATTTCAGCTCTGAACTAGCTATTACAAATTGGCATAGAGTTCCCATTTGTTCCAGATGACAAATTGTTTTGCGATAGAGTCTTGAGAGTCCAGTAGTTTCAGCCAATGGTGCAGATCCAGTTAAAACACATTTCCGCCAAACCTTTGAAACTTGGAGGTTGCCGTACATCTCAAGACAGAAAGGGCATTCAAGGATGATATTAAGCAGTGGGTTTCAAAACTGTTTAATATTGAGATCCTCGAGATTCTTTGCAGGAAGTGAGGGCACAACTGAGTTGAGGGGTCCTTTATTCAACCACATCTATTTTATCTTTTTGAGATCCCATGAAGTTTTCATTTGGAGACTGTAGTTAGCCCATATAAAAGTGGATGTTGGAGATCACTTTTGTAGTCCAGTGTTCAACTTCCAACTTCCAGGCTAACAGGCTCCTTTTTATACCATTCCTAATTGCCCTCTGGGGCCCGCACTAAACTTTCCAGGTATGGTCAAGCATCCCTTTCCATTCTATACTCAGTCAAAAGTTCTTTTTTATATTGAGCCAAAATCTGCCTCACAACTTCCACTAAACAGTCCTATTTTCACCCCTTGGTGTCTCATGAAAGTCATATGTTCCTTCTTCTCTATGACTAAACTGCTAGTATTTAGAGATGGAAGGGACCTGATAGCTCATACAGTACAATGCTCTCATTGCAGTTGGGGAATTTGAAGTCAAGAAAAAGTAGGTGATCTATCTGAACAACAGCAGACAGCTTGTTGGTGGTGAAACTTAGACTAGAACCCAAATCCCCACTCATTTATAATGTCCTCCCCAGAATTGTTCTTCCCTAGAGTGAACCGTTCCAGGTCCTAAATTGATCACTCACAGTCATGATGACTTTTCCCTAAATTTACTCCTAGTTGGCAGTCACCATTGGCTAAAGATTAGCATCTCAGCTGGTGGAAGCCCCCTTGTACCCAGGCTTTAGTGGGGGTGGGTGGTAGGGGTAAGTGAAAAGGTAAAGGAGAGCAAACTGTCAGAACTAGAGCTGCTCCCCCCCCCCCCACACACACAACCTTTCTTCTTATCATCCTCCTCTTTCCATAAGACTAAATTCCATTCAAGCAGCCCTCCTCCATGCAGGGCAGCCAAGGGGCAGCTTTCAAAGCCCCTTCTGACCTGTTAGCTAGAGAGTTCCTGCTGTGTGATCTTCTACATCCCAAACTCAGAAACAGGAAGAGCTGGTTTGGTTTGGTTTTTTTGAGAAGAAAAATGAAAACATAGGAAGTAGAGCTCCTGAGAACAGAGGCTTCCAACTCTGTGTCCACGTGCTCCTGGAGCATGATATTACAGGGAGGACATTCCACAGGGGAAGGGAACAGCCTTGTTATTAAAAACAAAACACAAAGCCCTCCAAGGTTTGGAAAGAGAAAAAGGCTAAAAAGGAGATTCTCAAGGAGGGAAGGGCAGTTGTGTTCAGAATCTCCAACCCTTCCCCACCATGCCCCACTGTGGCTGTCATCCTCTGATCTCACTGCTGTTATCACCACATCTGCCCACCCCCCCCAGAGATGCCCTGATCCCTTTAACCTATGGCCCAGACTGGGACTCAGAACCTGCCTTTAAAATAAAAAAGATAAAATCAGGAAGAAAACAGATATAAATTAAGTACAGAACAAGCAAATGGCAGAACAACATTTAGACTTTATAAAGTGCGTGTTTTTTGTTTTAAGAAAGCCAGTAAAAGCAGGAAAGCTCTTTGCCGGTCCTCAAATATCTCTCAGGGCAACTACTTCATCACCTCGCATGACCTGCTGTAAGTTTGCCTGGCTTTCTCTCCTCTCAGCTCCCTGTCACTAGGAAGTGGATGTCATCTTGTTTTCCAACCGAAGTTACTAAAAGAACCAATGCGAAGGTATTTTAGAAAAAAAAAAATCACTCCAGAACTTCATTGTTCCCTTCTAGTCCTGGTTTTGGGGCTGCAGTACATGGCTAGTTCACAACTAGTTGGCAGAGTAGAAGTGTGTATTATTTGGGTGCCAAAGGAATGTGGTCCTGAAGAAAACAGCTCTGGCCACCTCTGGAGCTTCTAATAGGCACACATATACATGTGTCACATATGTGCAAGTTCATAGCCTCTTTACCAAACTCTTAGTTTTACAGGGTAAAAACATCTTCACCACACAAAATCTTACTACTGTCTCTTGCTTCTCAAAGAGGGCTATTTGTCTCCCCTGGGCCAGAAGTAATCAGAACATCTTCCAGGAAGATATTTTCAAAATTACCTACTAGGAATGGTCCATTTTCCCTAAAAGATCTGGGGAAAATATCGTTTTTATATTAAAACAAGCATAGATATATGGTATGAAATAGCATGCTAAATTTACATGAATTGTAAGCTGAAAGTGGAGACTTCAAAAGAATTTCTCATTTGTGGCTAGCTGCATTGGCTTCTGTAGCTCCTTCGGGCTGTGTGTAGAATGTTCAGCCATTGGGAGTACTTTGGTGCAAAAGTTTGAGAAGCACTCAATGACACATTGGGCTTCCTGAGGTACAAACTATGTCTCATTCCTCTCTGTATCCTCATGTTTAATACAGAGCCAGCCCTAGAGAGAAAGCTAGAAACTATTTGGTCCATCCCTCTACCCAAAGATCTGGCCATCCATCCTTGCCAAGAAACAAGCAAAAAAGGTAGCCCTAAACTGTCAGAAAGAGCTGTTTCTGGAGAATTCAGACAGCTCTGGGTCTGAATTCTGTCACTTATTAACTGTATAATCACCTCTCTGAGCCTCAGTTTTCTCAATTTTAAAATGAGGATCCAAATACCCAACTCTTGGGTTGTTGTGGGAACTAAGTGTGATAGTAGGAGAGAGAGTGTTCTATAAGCTCCCAGGTAATACACAAATTATAGTTATTAAATGATTATAAAATGATCACCATGACTAGCCCAGGAAACAGGATGAGGGAAGGTGAAGATGTTTTTTCCAATCCAAAAGTCTGATTTTAGATTAAGAAGGCAGGAGCGGGGGTCTCAGGAATGAGCCCCTGGGCCTATGGGACAGGAAGGGCCCATGTTGAATCATGGGTATGGAGTCCCACCCCCACTCCAGGGAGGCTGTGTGCAGGCCAGAGGGCAACTTTGGATTGAGTGATGGAAATAATAGATATGTTTCATACACCTGAGGTCTTCAAAGACCAGATATGCTTGCCTTCTTGTGTGTGCCAAGGAGCCCCTTGGAAGCCAGGCTCATAGAAAGGGTCATTTGTCAGTGAGGGCTAAAGTATAACCAGACATGATGACTTGGATGCTAGCGAACTCCATGACCTTGGGTAAGTACCTTCTCCATCTGGGCCCGAACTTGCCCATCATCAAATGGGGGATTGGATAGGATAGTCTCTAAGGCCCTTTAAGCTCCTACACATGATGGTTATGTGACCCTTAATTGGAAAGGGATTTGATCCTGATTTCCCAAAAATGTGATTTTTAAAAAATGTGATCAATCTGGTCATCTGATTGTTTAATAATATTTAATCTTGAACCCTAGTAAAAACAACAACAACAACAAAAAAACACAAACAAACAGTTAAAAGCAGTGTGGGGAGGTCTGTCTGGGCCTGCCTTCTGTTTGTAAGTCTGCTGGTTTCTATGGCTCCTTCTGCCCCTGCCTGGCTGGACTGGCCCAGCTGGGCATTTCCAGATCAATCCATGATCACAGTCCAGGTGAGGGATGGGTGGATGATGCAGGTGTTTCCCAAGCCCCAGGCTGTGACCCAGGTAGCTCACAATATAAAATGAGGAAAAGAAAGAAAACAGGAAATCCTGCCCAATATAGTATGTACCTAATTGTTCAAGAAGAATTCATTCAAGGCAGGTCTGTTGCCTCAGAAGCCAGCAACAGCTGTGGAGTTGATAAGCTGCTCCACTCTCTGGGATTATGGGACTGCCCTACCCATCTCAGTCTGATTAGACCTTTCCCATTCTATGAAGCTCAATTCAAATACTCTCCCCTACCCTCTTCAAGTCCCAAGCATACTGTGTATCTGTCTTACAGCATGGATCATGTGGTGCCTTGTATTGAATCTATTTCCTTTCACATATAGATTAGAAATAAAATACATTTTCCAAAGAAACATGTCTACTTGTGTGTATGGATATAAAATGAAGAGCCTAAGTTTCATAACCCCTAACTCCAACATTTCAGAATTAGCCACTGTTAGGCAGGTTTTTGTTTTTTTTTAATGCCATTAGTATTTTTTATTTTTTTTTAATTCTTTATTGTTTTTTGTCTGTTTATTTTTATTGTATTTTATTTTTTAAATCTTTATTGTTCAGATTATTACAGTTGTTCCTCCTTTTCCCCCCAATAGCTCCCCTCCACCTGGTTCCCATCCCACCCCAGGCCCTCACTCCCCCCACACTGTCCTCATCCATAGGTGTAAGATCTTTGTCCAATCTCTTCCCGCACCCACCACACCCCCTTGCCCCCGAGAATTGTTAGTCCGCTCCCTTTCCATGCCCCTGATTCTATTACATTCACCAGTTTATTCTGTTCATCAGATTTTTTATTCATTTGATTTTTAGATTCACTTGTTGATAGATATGTATTTGTTGTCACTTTGTTGTTCATAATTTTTTATCTTTACCTTTTTCTTCTTCTTCTTCTTAAAGAATACCCTTTAGCATTTCATATAATACTGGTTTGGTGGTGATGAGCTTCTTTAGCTCTTTCTTGTCTGTGAAGCTCTTTATCTGACCTTCAGTTCTAAATGATAGCTTTGCTGAGCAGAGTATTCTTGGTTGTAGTTTCTTGCTATTCATCACTTTGAATATTTCTTGCCACTCCCTTCTGGCCTGCATAGTTTCTGTTGATAAATCAGCTGACAGTCGTATGGGTACTCCCTTGTAGGTAACTACCTCTTGCTGCTTTTAATATTCTCTCTTTGTCTTTTGCCCTTGGCATTTTAATTATGATGTGTCTTGGTGTGGTCTTCTTTGGACTCCTCTTGTTTGGGGTTCTCTGCACTTCCTGGACTTATAAGTCTATTTCTTTCACCAGGTAGGGGAAATTTTCTGTCATTATTTCTTCAAATAGGTTTTCAATATCTTGCTCTCTCTCTTCTTCTGGCACTCCCATAATTTGGATGTTGGTACACTTGAAGTTGTCCCAGAGGCTCCTTACAATATCTTCATATTTTTGGATTCTTTTTTCTTTTTGCTCTTCTGGTTGGGTGTTTTTTGATTTCTCATATTTCAATTCTTTGACTTGATTCTCTGGATCCTCTAGTCTACTGTTGAATCTCTGTATATTATTCTTTATTTCAGTCAGTGTATGTTTAATTTCTGACTGGTGCTTTTCTATATATATATATTTTTTAGCATTTTCACTAAGATACTTGAAGGTCTACTAAGTTCCTCAGGGGTTTTGAGAAGATGGTTGAGTAACCTTATAACAGTGGTTTTGAACTCTATATCCAGTATTTTGCTTTCTTCCATTTCTTTCATTTGTGACATGTTTCTTTGTCTCTGCATTTTGGCTGCTTCCCTGTGTTTGTTTCTATGTATTAGGTAGCTGCTAAGTCTCCTTGAGTTGATAGAGTGACCTTGTGTGGTAGGTGTCCTATAGGGCCCAGTGCCTCAGCCTCCCCAATCATCTGAGGTGGGCACTCTTGGTGCCCCCCTCTGTGGGCTGTGTGCACAGTCTTGTTGTAGTTAAGCCTTGATTGCTGTTGGTATCACTGGGAGGAACTGACCTCCAGGCCAGTTGGCTGTGAGGACCAGCTGTGTCTACAATGGAAGAGCTGCTGTGCAATAGACACCCTTATGGGGCAGGACTTACTTCAGTGATCACTGAGTCTGCCTCTTGAGTGTGTCACTTATGGATGTGAAGAGTTGTAATCTGGTATGGTCTCACACTGACCACTGGGTACACTAGCTCTTGGACGTCCAAGGAGGTGCAAAGTCAACTATTGCCTGAGGCCACCCAGCAGGAGCTACAGAGAGATCTGCAGATTCCTCCTCCTTGTTTGGGGTTTGGAGGTGCCAAGATGAGGGACAGCTGTGAAGCAAGGCAGGCTTCTGCTGCCGGCCTTGTGCCTTCTTTTGATATCTTTGGGGCTCCCTGACCCAGCTACTGCCTGTTTGACAGGTTTTAGGCTGAGAAAGGACAGGCCATTCATATGCAAAAGCCGCTGCACACATCTAGGGTGGGTTTGTAAATTGAGTGGGGCGGGGGCTCAGGGAATCACCAGGGTGGAGCAAACACCCTGCCACTCAGCCCTGCACCAGAGAGTTCCCAGAGCAGGAACAATGACTGCTGTGAGCACCTCCATCTGAAAGAAAGCTGTCCATGCTGTTGCAAATGGTGAGAGTCCCTTCTTCTTCACAGCAGCATAGTATTCCATTGTGTAGATGTACCACAATTTTCTAATCCACTCATCTGCTGATGGGCACTTAGGCTGTTTCCAAATCTTAGCTATTGTAAATTGTGCTGCTATGAACATAGGAGTGCATACACTGAGTGGCCAGATTATTATGATCTCTGAACGCATAATAATCTGGCCACTCAGTATATATATATTTTATTAGAGGCCTGGTGCATGAATTCGTGCATGGGTGGGGTCTGCCCAGCCTGGCCTTGGGGAGGGGACATGGGCGGTTGGCCAGCCTGCCTGCTGGTCGAACTACTGGTCGAGGGGACAATTTCCATATTAGCTTTTTATTATATAGGATACACACTGAGTGGCCAGATTATTATGCGTTCAGAGAGCATAATTATCTGGCCACTCAGTATGTATCCTTTCTGATTGGTGTTTCTGTTTTCTTAGGATATATTCCTAGAAGTGGGATTACTAGGTCAAATGGAAGTTCCATTCTGAATTTTTTGAGGAAATGCCATACTGTTTTCCACAGTGGCTGTACCAGTGTGCATTCCCACCATCAGTGCAAGAGGGTTCCTTTTTCTCCACATCCTCGCCAGCACTTGTCATTTGTTGATTTGTTGATGATAGCCATTCTGACAGGTCTGAGATGGTACCTCACTGTTGGTTTGATTTGCATCTCTCAGATGATTAGTGACTTTGAGCATGTTTTCATATGTCTCTTGGCCTTCTGTATGTCCTCTTTCAAAAAGTGTCTATTTAGGTCCTTTGCCCATTTTTTTTTAATTAGATTCTTTATCTTCCTTTTGTTAAGTTGCATTAGTTCCTGTAAATGTTGGAGATTAAACCCTTATCAGAGATAACATTGACAAATATGTTCTCCCATGCAGTGGGCTTTCTTGTTGTTTTGTTGATGGTTTCTTTTGATGTGCAGAAGCTTTTTATTTTGATGTAGTCCCATTTATTTATTTTCTCCTTAGTTTCCATTGCCCTAGGAGCTATGTCAGTAAAGATATTGCTATGACAAATGCCTTAGGCAGGTGTTTTTTTTTTTTTACAGTGTCTCAGAAAACTTCTATTGTCAAAGCTGACGAAAATGCAAGAGCATGATGCTTTGGACAGAGTTCTGGCTCTGGAGAGTAAACATTTAGGATTGTGTCTCAGCTCTCCACTTGCTGCTCAGATCAGCTTGGGTGAATTCTTTCTCCACTTTGACTCTCAGTCTTCTGCTCTGTAAAATGGGATAACAGTTCCTCTCCTGCTATCTCACAGGGTTGTTGTGAGAACCAAAGAGAAAAAAAAGGAAAGCGCTTTGGAAACTGTAAGAGGTGCTCTATTTATTTCCATGCTTATCTTTGTGGCTTGACTGTAAGCACCTTGAGAACAGAAACATGACCCATCTGGAGCCAGATCTCTATTGCCCTAGTCTTGATGACATGTCTGGAACTGGCAGGTATGGTGAATGCCGGGGACATGAGCTGAATCCAAGGGGGTGCACCACACCTAGAGGGATCAAGGGCTTTGCTTTTGCCCTGGTTTGGGGTACACAGTTCCTTGACTTTCATTTGGAGCCAAACCCAACTGAGAGGACTACTTTTCTAAAGTTACTTGGCTTTCAAAATGCTGTTCCACTTTGAAAATTCTGCAATTACTATTCCTACCCTCTACCTCCCTCAGCTCCCATTTCCTCAGATTCTGGCCCCAACTAATGCTTTCAGACTTTTCTAGGCAAGCTCACACATACATAAATGTGTGTGTGTGTGTGTGTGTGTGTGTGTGTGTGTGTGTGGAGAGAGAGAGAGAGAGAGAGAGAGAGAGAGAGAGAGAGAGAGAGAAGTCGACAAGAATATTCAATTTTCTCAATGGATGTAAAACAGTGGGAAATTAGAGCTGGAAAGCTCCTCAGATATCTTTTACTTCAATCACTCCCCTTCAATCTTCAACAGAGAAACTAAGACCTAGAAAAGGGAAGGGACTTACTCAGAGAGTTAGTGGCTCTGTTGGCCAAGTAAAGGCAGGAAGAGACAAGCCTGTGGTCTGAGGGCATTGAAGTTGAGGGAAGTATCCTGGAAAGGTGGATGGGGCCCAAGAAAAGATGAACGTGGCCAGAGAGGATCAGTTGGGTGAAGTAATCAGGACCAACTGCAAAATTCCCCTGGAAAGTGGAAATACAAGAAATATGAGGGTTGTGGTTTACCAAGTTATTATGGGTCTTCCTGAATAAGGAGAGGGAGGAGAGATGAAAAGAAAAATAGAGGGTACTGGAAAAGGAGAAGAATGGAAAAAAGGCAGGCTAAGTCAGGTGAATGGAGGACATTCATGGTGGTAGGGTTAGTAAGGGCTGAATGCTGGACATTAGTAATCTTGTCTCATGCAGGACATCCAGCCACTTTATAAGTTCCTAGCAACTCTGCTGCTTGGTTTCTTCTAGGCTTTGTGCTTACAAGCCAGTCTTTATTATCTTAGCAAATTCAACATTTTTCCACTGCCCACTATTTGGAGAACTGTAGGCTTTATCTCAGCAGATGTGGCACATGAGGGCATCATGCAGCCTGGCCTGTCTGCTAAAGCAGGAATATACCCATTCTCTAGCCATGATCTGATTTTCAGGTACAGTCATAATACAAGGTGAACTCTGTCCATTTTACAGATGAAGGTAACATAATTTTTCAATGAAAATAATGATTACCAGAGGAACAAAAAATAACTAAATAGGTATTGCGAACCAATAGTTGTACTGATTAAGAATAAAGGTCCTAGAGCCAAAGTGCTTGTATTCAAATCCCAGTTGCACCTTTCAGTGATCTTGGACAATTTTCGTAATCTCTCTGTGCTGCAGTGTCCTCATTTGTAAAATCCTATTAATAAAAGCCTAATATGCAAATCAACTGAACGCCAGAATGACTGGTGGAACAACCGGTCACTATGATGCACACTGACCACCAGGGGACAGACGGTCAATGCAGGAGCTGCCCTCAGCTCACAGGCCCCAGGCCAGCCAAGGTGGGTGCCAGTGGGGGGCCCCCCATCACCCTGCCAGTCACCCCACAGATCGGCCCCAATCACCGGCCAGGCCTAGGGACCCTACCCATGCCTGAATTTTGTGCACTGGGTCTCTAGTCAGGATAATAATAGTGTCTTCTTGAGAAGATTTGGAAGGATCAAATGAATTGATCCAGGTACAATCTTTGAACAATACTTGACACATAGTTGGAGCTCAATACATGATAGTTATTATTGTCCTCACATTATGTGCTGGGCACTGTCCTAAACATTTTACTTGTATTATGGCACGTAATGATCACTTAGAAGGTAACTGGGGCCCAGGTGCAAGAGGAACATATCTAGTCCATTGGCTTTAAAGTTTTCCTTTTCCCCCAAAACTGAACCCAATGTGGAACCCCAATATATAAAACAGAAAAAAAAAAGCAGCATGACTCTGCTTTTAGAAAGGTGGGGTAGGGGTGGGGGCCTAGAGTCCCCAGGCTCAGCCTTCCTTTCTTCTTTCCTCCCTTGATATCCCCAAGGTAGGCCTTGAGGCTGCTCTCCTGCCACTGTGAGGCACAATTCATAAGCACGATCTAGTGCATCTAACCTTTTTATGCTCATTGACCCTGAATGGAAAAGTTACACAGCAAGTCAAAGGCAGATAGGGGTACGGTGGCACCACTAGGCATGGGGGACAATAACTAGTCAAAGAGAACAGCCCCTTTGGTTAAATTAAAACACAGAACATCCAGGTTTAGGAAAAGAAGAGCTAGGAAAGGAGAGTGAATAGGAGGAAAGGGGAGGCTGATCTAGAGGTCTTGCCCCTGAGCTGTGAATTTGAGCAGCCACTTTGTACCCTCCTATCCTGCTGGAACCACCCCAGACTTCAAGACAACAAGACAAGGCCTGTCCTCATGGGGCCTCACACTGCACAGTGTTTGAGGTTCTTTTTTGACAAGGAATATAGTCCCCTATTCCTGAGGTCTCCAGTCTGGGGGATGCAGCTGACCTGGGGATAAATCCTGCTTACCAACTGACCCAGGTGGGCATTTCACAGGGCTCTTTCTCCTCCAGGGTTCCTGGACTGCAGCCTGGCTTCCAACTTATTGTTGTTGGGGAAGTACAGGGGTCTGGCCTGGCTCTCCGCTCCTTTCACAGCTATGTTGTGGGTGCCCCTATCTGTTCAAGACATGCTGCTGTTTATCTAAGAACCTGTGCATTGCCAGCTTTTGTTTCTAGACTTCAGCATGGGTTATCTGAGGATGCCACACTGAAGAGAAATTATAAGAGAATTTTTTTGGACTTCTCTGGAACCCCTTCTTCTGACCTAATTGCTTGAACTTCTCAGGGCCTATGAGAGAAGGCTCTGGGAGACTGAATCTCCAGGGCAGAACAAGGTAGGCACAAATACTGGAGGGCAAAGCCTGGGTGTAGGGCCTTGAGTTGCTTACCCATCCCTGGATGACCCTCAGGATCTCCAACTATAACATGAGGGTGTGGATCCCATGCTCACTTGGAACCAACCAGCTACAGGCTGGGCTGCCATTGAGGTTTGGGCCACTCAGGAATTCTCTCATGACTGGCCTGGAATTCCAGGGAAATGTACCAACTGATGAATACAAACAAAGCCTGCTCACTGTCATAGCTTGCTGGCCCTCCTGGCTAGACACAAGTGGTGGGGATACAGGAGGCAGATAACTGACCCACCCCCACAAGCTATGTCCACTGACATAAAAGCAGATTTCGTTCATGGCCAGACCAGTTGCTCAAATGGATAAAGCTCTGGACCTGGACCTCTGAGCCAGACTGTAGGGTATGTGTTACTTTGAGTTGGTGCTACACTCTGCCAGGTGATGGGAAGAGGAGGAGGGGCTTTTGCCAGTTCTGATAGGGGTGAAGGTGTGTGTACTGAGGCCAGTGAGTTGAGGGAGAGGGCCAAGTATAGGTAGGTGCTGTAACTACTTCCCAGATAAAGGCAGAATTGGTGGACTTTAGAACTGAGTAGCTTACATGATACAAAGATAGGGATAAAAGTGATGAGGCAGAGTAAAGTACTAAGTAGATCAAGTTTTCCACTGACAAGAGCATCTTATTAAAGCTTTTGTATTTGCTCTACATAACAATTTAGGGAGGTAGGTGTTATTGTATCCTTTAATAAGTGAGGAAACTGAAGACCACAGAAGTGATATGTCATATAGTAAGTGTTAAAGCTGGTGTTCACAGCCAAGGCTGCTTTGGGAGTTGCAGTTCTTAGGGGCCCCTTCTCTAGAGCTGATAAAATCCACACGTCCATCCAGCAGCCCTGCTAAGATTTGGCTGCAAGGGCCTAGGAATTATCCTTTCTCTTTTACTAAGGTCCAGAAAAAGCTGATGATTGGGCAATAGGCATACACAGCCAGGTGGAGACTGGGGAAGGCTGAGGCTCGGGTCCTTGACCTTTCTGCCTTCAATTGGAAAGCTGCAAAACACTGCTATGCTCTCTGCAGCTGGTCATTTCCAATTACAAAGTGCTCTCAGCTCTAATATCTTGAGGTTTGTAGGGCAGAAAAAAGTTATTTTCATTTTCTAGGTGAAGAAACTGAGGTTCAGTAACTTGCCAAAGGCTGCACAGGGTGTTTGTTTATTTGTTTGTTTGTTTACTGAATGGTGGAAATAGGACTCAAGACCAGAGTTGTGCTCAAATTCCCCTCTACTTTTTCACAAAGTGTATTTGGCCAGCAAGGGAAGGCCCAAGCAACTTCACTGAAGCATAATATTTGAGGCCCAAAGGAGCAAACTCTAACTCCCTGGGGTGACATTTAAGCCCTTCTCTTTCATATAACCCTCTGAATTGGAGAGGCAGCCATGGGGCCTTTGAGGGGGCAACAGAGAAGCCAGTGAGCTCAGTTCTCCAGAGCAGACCCCAGAGCCACTGGCTTTGATGGTGTACTATGTGCCCCATCAGCCCAATGACTTTGTGGTAAGAGTGTCAAGTTTGGTCCAGCCACATGAGCAGCAGGATGGGGTGGGAGGAGTCTTCTTTCTCTTTTCCTCATTACCTGTGGTTGCATTTCAGGCCCAGTCATTGAGTCATATTTACAGTCCTCTACTCCAATGACATTTGGGAAAGAAAACCCCAAATCTCTCAGCCACCATTTGGTTTGGTCAAGCTGCTTTTGGGCCACTCACTCACTCACTCATTCATTCTTCATTCAGTCTTTTAAGAAATAGTCCCTAAGTGCCAAATCCTTCCTGAGCAATAAATATGTTATAAATAATAAAACACAGTTCTTGCTTTCAGAGAATTTAAACTCTTATTGGGCAGGAAGACATATACTAGATAATTATTAGTAAACTCAGTATAGAATGATTGCTGGTGAAACTGAGCTGAGGGAGCCCCCAGAAAGGGAATGACTTATGTTATTCATAGGAGGACCAGAAAGATTACGTAGGACTTTGTCAGATGCAGGGGATAGGGCAAATAACTTAACCTCTCTGTGCCTCAGCCTCTTCAGCTGTAAAATGGGATATTACCCACAGGGTTTCTGTAAGGAGTCTGTAAGTTAAAATGTGCAAAGAGCTTAGAATAGTGCCAGCACATTGAAAGCACCAAATAATTGTTCATGAAATAAGTCAAAGGAAATAAGGATTAGCATTTTCATAAGAGAGAAGAGCATATGTTAGACATTTAGCGGGTGATGAAGTTAAGTTAATTAAGTTCTAGGAATGCCAGCTGATTTGGCTGGGTGACCTTGTGCAACACTTAGAATGTAAATCTTAGAAATGTGGACTTGTCCCTGTAGATGGATGGGTAGCCATTTCAGAAGCTGAATCTTTGCCATGGAGGGTGGCAGAGGACTCTTGCCTGAAATTTTAATGCTCTATCCACCAGCCATATGCGTGCCATAAGCCAGGAAGCAGTCAGTTGCCACATATGAATGACAGTCCCCCTTTACATGGCCCAGCCCCTGGTGTAGCATTAATCTGAGGAATGGTGAGTTGGAGTATATGCACTATATCTCTGCCCTCAAGAAGCTCCTAACCTAATTGGGATAAGGCCTGCTTCTGCCAAAAATCAACCAATCATTCTGGTGTAGAGTAGTGGAGATGGGCAGGTAAGAGAGGCTCTGTTGTGGCCTGAGGGGCAGTATGTATAGTGGTTACTAGCCAAGGCTGACATCTGTCTGGGTTTAAAGCCCAGTGGTCACTTCCAAACTGTGTGACGTGGGAAAATCACTTATCAGTGCTACAGTTTTCCACTAAAAATGAGAGTGATGATAATAATTTGACATCCTCATAGAGTTGTCATGATGATTAAATCATATGTGAAAAGTACTTAGAATGTTGGCTTGAGTATCACGTGTTTCATAAACATTAACTCTTCTCAGTGATGCAGGGCCTACCATGTGCCAAGTGTCTGGTACTCCTGGGGTAAAAGGCAGTGGCCTGGAGCATATGAATGCACAGGACCAATGTGTTCCATCTTCCTGGAGTGACAACTTTCCTCAAAGACACTGAGAAATTCAAGCAGGTGTTTAAAATAAAAGCAGGGACTTCAAAGACATGCCCCGCTTGGAGCTGAAGTTTCAGGGTCCATTTTCAGCCCCTCTTCTCCAGGGTTTCTTCGAATTCTTCCCCCTTGGCCTTTAGGGGTACTTGGGTACAAAAGTCCTAGGCACACAGACACATGAACTCCTAGAACTTTAAAGATAGATCATTCTTTGGGGTAAGGATGATGACCACCCTTACAATGGTGAAAAGTGAGCTTCAGGGCTCAAATTCTGCCATCGCCACTATTAGCTGTGTGAATTGAGCAAGTTACATTTGTCATTCCTCAGTTTCTCCATCTATAACATGGGGATGATGATGATGATGATGATGATGATGATAATGATAGTACCTACTTTAGTGATGCCAGGCACAAAGTTAGCACTCAGTACACATCAGCTTTTATTAAGTCCCTTCTCACATTTCCTCCCACACCACACAACAACATTGTCAGGTGGGTGTCATCCTGTGATTTTATAAAAAAGGTACTTGACCTTAGAAGAGGTTAGGTCAGATTTGCTAACATAGGGCATTCCTACAGAGGTGAAGGAGTGGGAATAAATGACCTTTGGGGTCCTTTCTAGTTTCCAGGTTCTGTGATTCAAGTTAACTTTTGAGCCTTTTCACATCACTGTCCTGGCTGGGGCTGAAGCAGTAGAACTCAGGAAATAGGGGAGGGACTGGCCAGGGAGGGAGATGCCTTAGCAGGGTAGGAAATGGCTGCTGCCGCCCTTCCTTCTAGGCTGCTGCTGTGGAGGGGTTGTGTCCTATACTCCGCCTCACCAGTGAGCAAAAGGGAAACTCCTGTGTGCACAGGAAGCTGACTGAGGCCTCCTTTTCCCCAGAGGGGAACTTGCAGGGGTAATACAGGGGCTGCTGGAAACTTAGACATCAAAAGATTGGCAACACCAAGCGGGGCACACAGAAGTGTCTTCCAGTGGCTGTTCATCCTGACTGAGCTGGTCCAGAATGGGGATTGCTGGTAGGCCTGAGAGTGCTGGTGAGAGGAATGGGCTTCCACTGGTTTATGATCACGTGGAAGAAAGACAAAAAGAAGCAGCATAGCCTAGTGGAAGGTGGAGTAGAGAAGAGATCTGTCTCAATTCTGAAATGGAGTCACTGTGTGACCTTGAGCAAGTCCTCTGCCCCATGTGAAGAATATGTTCATTCAATAAGTTTTTTTGTGAATACCTACTGTGTGCCACTGCCTTGGGGGAAAAGGATGACTGGCATGGAGATCAAGATGTTAATCTCTTATTCCCTTCCAGCTCTGACATTGAGTCTAGGAAAAGTGGGTGCAAATCTCTTGCAAATAAGCACGCCTCGATTCACAAACTCCTCTTCCTTTTCCTAGCCTGTCCTTCCCACATGGGGTTGCTTAGCTCTAGTCTCATGGCACAAGATATGGAGCTGGTAGAGGGAGGGACTGTGACCTTTACCTGTGTATCCTCTTATCAAGATTCCCATTGTGTCATAGGATTACTATCTTGTTACAGATGAGGAAACCGAGGCTGAAAGAGGAAAAATGCCCTAGGTTATGCTGTAGTTCATGCAAAGCCACTATTAGAACCTTGTTCCCCTTACTGGCAATCACCAGAAGTGGAGTGGAAATGACCAGATCTGAGAGCTGGCAACTTTCTGTCTTCCTTCCATTGTAAACAAAGACAGAACAGATAATGCAAGTTTGCTTGCTGTGGGTGGAGGTTAGGAATAAGGGAATTTAAGTTATGTAATTTAGGGTCCTGGGTCCAGACTTTTTTTGTGTGGTAGATCTCCAGTGTGGATATCTTTGAGAAAAAAAGCAAATCTTTATTTACAGACACTGTATTCTGGCATCATGCTCAGCCCCTTTGTATCCTCACAACAGTCCTGCCACGTAGAGATAATTGTTCCCCTTAGATAATTGCTAAGTCATCTGCATTCTTCGGCCTTAGTTTTGCATCTGTAACATAAGAGCGTCTATATGGCATGCTTCTCTATGAGTTCAGGATATTCTTGGCACTAGAAGGGTTTCAACGTGTCCTTGTTGGAATCCAAGTTCCCCTTGCTCTGGTCAGACAGAAACCCTAGTGGGTGATGAGATGTGACTGAGTGCCTAGATAGTGGGAGCCATGTCCCTCCCCTATTTCCTGAGTTCTGCTGCTTCAGCCTTCTGCATCTGACTGTTGCATAAGATCTTCGGCCATGTTATATGTTTTGGTGAAATTTGAGCTAGAGAGGCAGTGGAGGGGCTGACCCAGAGACTAAGAAGACTCTCACTCTCTCACAATGGGGTAGAAGAGTAGGAAGGAGTGGGGTTGGTGTTGAGACACCTCTCAAATAGGGGGCCAGGGTGGAAGGGGTCGGTGGGTGACTCCAACCCTGGAGATGAGCTCCCAGGGTGGTAGGGAACCAGATTATAGGAGCTAAATGATTTGAGGCCAGTGTGGGTTAGAGAAGGGGGGGGGGGTGGTTACCGCTCAAGGTGGGGGCGTGGAACTTTCTAGTTGCTATGAAGGGCAGGGCAACCGGGCCTTGGCTCCCTCAGCCCCGCCCTGCCGCGGCACTTACCGGGCTGTTGGCTCAGTCTGGATGCAACCAGGGAGGCGCCAGGGACCCGGCTAGCTGCCTGCAGGCTTCAGAGCCTCCACCAACCTATGGCTGAGGCGCAGGGCTGGGGTCAGCCACAGGGCTTCGGAAGCCAGGGTCGTGGGCTCTAAGGACGGGATGGGGTGTGAACGGCACCAGGGGCGACCCGCCCCGCTGGAAACAAGGTGAATGGAGAGGGGAGGACCCTGACAGGAGGTCAGGGCTCCGCTGCAATTGGCCTAGAGCTTCGGTGCTGCGGTTCTCGCTGCTCTGCTAAGTTCCCAGCCCCTTAGTCTTTGGTCTCAGTCTTGTTTTCATCTGTTAGTCTTATGTCCATCCGTTTGTCTCAACCCCACCCCTAGCTAGCAGTCCTCCTTTTTCAGACCTTCCACCTCAGCTTGCCTGCTTTCTTCTAATTCTTAGCCAGCTCTTGTTCTGTCCAAAGGTGTCCTGTCTTTATTCCTACTGTCCTCGCTTTGTTCCTACCCAGCTCTCTCTGCCTTCATCCTCCACTCAAAAAGAATATTATTTAATAAACAGTGTGTCCCCATCCCCTTATTCCTACAGCACTTTCTTTGTCTCTACCTCTGTTGTTGCACTCCCACTCTCCTGTTTGTCTTCCTGTCCCACTATGTGTCTGTATTTTCACCTCTTCATTCCATTGTTTATCTGTCTGCCCTATCTTTTTGTCTCCACATTCTTGGGTCTCACTACCTATTGCGTAGCTCCCTACACACCCCTCCCTCACGCCCCTTACTTCCTAGCTTTGTCTCCTAGTTGCATGACCCAGCTCAGCTACCCTGACAGCACATTTTTGGTCATCTCAAATGGACTAAAAGCTCTATCCCAAGGCCTGTTTTCACTCAAACAGGTTTCCCAGAGTGCCTGGCACTTTGTCTTTTAAACAAATATATATTTCTTTGAGGACTTAAAAAAAATTTCTCTGCTCTGCCTGTTCCTTTTCCCCAGTAAATTCTTCCTTGCCCCTGCCCAAATGGCAGGGAGGAAATAGCAAATTGGGTTGGGTTTCTTGACATAGATTTGTCATGGAACATGAACACACTAAAGGACAGGGCCTGTGGAGATGCTCAGATCAGACCCTCTGATTATACATATGTGGACATTGAGGCTCAGAGAGGGTGACACTCTAAGCAAGGTCATACAGCATCTCCACAGAAGCAGGGCAGAAGCCAGAATTTCAGTGTCCTGCCCCTGATGTAGGAGCCTTGGTAGGGGTGGGATCCAGGAGCCACTTTCCTGGTGTTTCGTAAGGGCAGGAAGGGGGGTCTGTTGATCCAGAGACATAAGGTGTCCAACCTGGGAGCATTGCTGCCCTACCTCTCTCTCTGTCCTCTGGGACCTGACCTAGCTGCCCACCTACCTGGGTTGGTCATTCTCCATTTGGGGCTGCTGTTGCCTCTTCTACTGGTATAGCAGCTCCAGGAAGACAGGGACACCCCAGTTATTGGGACTATCTGTCCTGGTCTATAGTCCAGCCCTCCCCCCCCCCCACATTGGTGCCTGGGTGCCCATGTTGATAACAGGTTGATACATATGTATAGGGAAGCCCTAGCCCTGGCCCTGGCTGAGAGTTATATCAGAACTTTTTTTAGAGAGTAAATGAGAGAGGGAGGAAGGGAGGGACGGAGGGAGGGAGGAACAGAGAGAGAGTGTGGGTGGAGAATTGTACTTAGAGAAGGGCCCACTGAGAGGGAACAAGAATTCCAAGACCAAGAAGAGCCTAGACACTTTGTTGAGTGGTCCTCAAGCCTCATCACACATCCCAGGTCCTCTCTGATGTCATCCTGGGGCCTCTGTGGTTATTTTCAGGGAAAGGAGACAGGGTGGGTGGGTGTCCAGGGGTCCGGCTGTGTCTGCTTGAATTGAGATTGTTAAGTCCTAGAGACCCATAATCACAGGGTTGGACTGGGCCAGGCTTTGGGCATAGCCTGTAAAACTACACACTCCCCCAACTCCCCAGTAGCCCTCCAGCTTCATGGGCAACAGATTTGGTTGCACAGGGTGGGTGGGTGTCCAGGGGTCAGGCTGATTGATGCGGGAGCCTGTGGATAGGAAGGAAGAGCCTCATCTTTCCTCTTCTTCCATCTCCTCCTCACCCTCCCAGGTTTTGTCTTGGGAGCTCCTTCCCCGGAGGGACATGTGCAAAGGGTCCCAGGCAAGGGGGAAGGATCCTGAATTCTGTTCAGGGACTCTGGGTGTCCATTGCTGCAGGGTGAACTGGGGACAGTGCTGGAAGCAGAGGTCAGATCCCCAGTTTTCTAGGCCTGGGTGGCTTCAAGCTCCCTCCTTTTCCCTGCCTTTCACCTGAGCCCTCCCCCTTCCTTTTTTTCTCATTTTCCTCTGTTCTTTCTGGCCTGGCCCTCAGCTACTCCCCACCCCCAGAGAACATTCATGCCCTCACCACCCCCTTCCTCTGCAGAAGCTCCATAAATGTTGTTTTTCTGGGGGCTCCACCCCCACAGGAACACACAGAGAAGCTCACAGGAGCAGAGAATATGCTGGGAAGAAGGGGCCCTGGAAACCAGGGCCCATCTCTGTGTTTTTTTTTGTTTGTTTGTTCGTTTGTTTTTGTTGTTGTTGTTTGGCTTATTGTTTTTTGTTGTTTTTTTTTAAGATTAAGAAATGGAGCCTGGCCTGGAGGGAGCAAGCTTGAGGGCCTAAACTAAATCAGGCAGAGGGAACCTGTTGGGGAAGGGTAGAGAGAGGGTTCCTCTGACCTCAGCTGCTTGTATGTGTGCATGGGGAGGGTGTGAGGGGGTTTGTGTTAGAAGTGGGTTTGCCTTTACTCATCTTCCCTCATTACCCTGTGACCTTCCTCCGAGGTAGGTTGTGGAGGCGGTGGATATCCTGCTTTGGGTGTCTGTGCCACAATTCCCAAGAGCTCTGTCCAGGGTGACCTCACCTATTTGCTTAGGCCAAGGCAGGCAGACCTCCCTGTGGGAAGTGGGGAGAGGGGTCCTCCATCTGCCTCCAGCAGAGAACCTCTTGCTCCTTTGAGATGGGCCAGTAAAGCCAGGTCAGGGGCCCATCCTGGGTGTGAAATGGGACTCATCACACTGTCATGGCTTGGTGGGTCTGTTACATGGATGCTGGGAGCCCTCCCATCATCAAGCTGACATTTTGGTGTTTGTTGGGGGAAAGGAGATAGGCTTTTGGGTGTCTGGGGGAAGAGTCAGGGACAGGCACTGTGTGGGCCTTGGTTTTCTGCCTCTAATTTGCCTAGTTCAGGTGCCTGGAGGCCTGATGAGCTATCCCAACACTTTCCTCTCAATGGCTATAGGAGGCAGGTGGGAGGGAATGAGTGCCTCTGGGTCCTAGCTTAAGGAAGGGGAGCCCACAGAGGGTATGTGATCCCTGAAACTCTCCTGGCCTGTGCCTAACTCGGCCAATGCTCCAGCTCCCTGCACAGCCAGCCCAGGGCTGCCAGCCCAGCACAGAGTTCCTCCTTCCCTTCCAGGGTCTTTGGTGTGTGGGGTGAGCACCATAATGGTGGTCCCTGGGCTGAGAAAGAGTCTTTGTGCTCCTCTCAGGACCTAGTTTTCTATCCCTCACCTCCACTTAGCAATGCTCACTCAGTGGGCAATACCTGTGTCCCCCTCACCTTTGCAACCTCCTCTCACTACTGCCTCTCTATCTCCCCATGTCTGGCCCTACTCTGGCTGCCCCTTTTAATGCAAACCCCCTGCCACAGCCATGGCTCCTCAGAATTTCTTTTATGAGCTGTAACTAACTATCCCACGTTGTAGGTGTCTGATCAATAGCCGCCTTTAATGAGGCTGAGTGGGGGTCCCAAACAATCAGGAGGCAAGTTTTACCCTCCCAAGCCTGACTGGTGGGCTTTCGATGAGGCATGCAGGGATGTGTGTGCAAGTGTGAGGTCATGTGCTAGATGGGCCTGTCGGAGTGCAATTCATTTTCCCCTCAGACGTCTTTTCTCCCTTCTTCCTTCCCAGCTGAGTTTCCTGGAATTATTTGCTGCTGCTCCTTTAGCTCCATGGAAAAGAGTAGTGGAAGGGTCTGTTTGGTTCCTTCCCATGTTACCCTCATCCATTTCAGAGTGGGCCTAAGGGTCTGCCTGCAACAGTCTGCGGAACCCCCATTCCTAGGCAGGGAGGAGTGTAGGGACTGTTGTAATTGTTCAGGCACTTATTAGGACCCAGGTGTCTTGGAGTGAGGCTCAGGGTAATAGTATATGGAGTTTCTCTCTGCCACCGCCTAGAAGAAAAGGGCTGATTAGCCCTGGAAAAAGCTTGGCTTTGCAAGACATTCAGTGCCATCCTGCCAACTGTCACCACCCTTTACAGTATACCCTCATGTTCATTGTCTCAACTCTGCCTGCTAGGAATTGTTCTCTACCCTCATTTAACAGGTGAAGAGATTGATAGTAGGAGCATACAATGACTTGCCTTAGGTGACACAGCCAGAAAATGGTAGATTTGAGACTAGCACCCAGCTCTCCTACTTCCTGATCCAGGGCTGTCACCATGTCTAACATTTAGAAGCACTTTCTATGTGCCAGGCACCATTCAAAGTGTGATTTAGCCCTGTGGATCTGCTTAACAGCTGTGTGAGGTCAGGGTTGTGATTATTATCCACACTTTACAGATGAGGAAACAGAGACACTGAAAGTTGGAAAGTAATTTTCCCAACGTCACACAGCTAGTTAGCAGCAGAATTGGGCTTTGTCTGGCTTCAGAATCTACTATGCTGCCTTTTGCATGACACAGCTGGGCTGTGGTTGTAGTAGAATGAGGGTAGCCCCATGTCTTGGGCATAGAAAAACATGCATGCATGCACACACCCAAGGTTTTTTCACCTGCTCTCAGCCAGCCCTCATGCACTCTACGTTTTCTTGTCTGGTGGCTGAGCAGGCATCCAAGACAGCAGCAAAACTATAGGACACACACTCAAGAGCGGGGGCTTAATTTTAAGTGAGCTTCTGGCAAGAAAAAAATAGAGTCGGGGCTTGTGGAAAAAAACTATGCTAAGGAACTAAAGGCTCCAGTTTTCTCCAGAGCCACTCAAGATGCAGCCCAGAAAGGAGCTTGTGAAAAGAAACCATTTTCTCCTACATTCCAGGCACCGTCACAGAATACCGGTTATATGCAAGACTCTGGCTTAGGTTGGGAGGTGGTGGTGGCTTGGGGAGCAAAAAGTGGTGGTGGGATTGAAAGAGATGAGCTATCTTTGTCTTTCCAAAGGGGTTGAGTTCACCGTGCCTTTCTGAAGCTTGTGGGGTAAAGGAAGGAGATCAAACAAGACCCAAAGAAATAGCCCAGGCATTACTTGGGACACTTCAAAATGTCACAATGTGTGTGACAAATATTAGGATTGTAACTTTCTCTGACAATTGTGTGCACTCAAGTCGTTCAACAGGTGTTTTTATTGAGTACCTACTCTACGCCAGACACTGGGAAGCTCTTGTTCTAGTTATTTACAGCAATTGCTCTTTTTGTACCTTTTGTACTTTCTGTAGTTTTCTGGTTTGATTGCCTTAAAAAAAAAAGAACTGGTGTCTCAGAGCCCATCATATCTGATTTAGTTAAATGTATCTACTAAAAGATAAGTTTGGTTTGCTCATTATTCATATGATTGTAATTTCTTCATGGTTGTCCCTTCCATATCTTTAGGCATTCATTCACCTATTAGCAAGCATTACTGAGAAACTGCTGTACGCACTGTGCTTGGTGCCTTGGGGTGGAAGGAATTGGTTCTGACATGGTTTCCTGACCTTAGGGAAGCTATAGGATCATTGCAGGATGCACACTCTTATATCCTTCTAGCACTTCCCAGAAGCAAGACAAATTTGGCTCCAGCTCAAAGCCTTAGGGATGCTGACAGATATAACTGCCTGGACTCAGAAAGGAAGTCAGCTCCCTTCCCACCCATCATAAGGGTTCCTGACTCTGGGTAGGATTTTGTATCCATGAGTGAGTTCTGGTATACAGGCCTCATACACATCCAAGACCCACAGGGATGTGGCTCACCTTGAACAAAGTGCCACCTGCAGTCTTGCCATTGAGAGGAAAGGAGGGGTACACACTGGAGGTAGCCTTGCTTCATCATTTTTCTTCCGATTCTCATTAGGGCTAGCAGGGGAGGAAGGTAGGAGAATTCAAGTTTGGCTCTGCCATTGCTTCTGGTGACTTTAAGAAAGTTGCTGTCCTAACAATCACTAATTTTTGCTCTCATCTGTGTTGGGTACTCTAGCAAACAAATTACATGAATGCAGTCCCTGCTTTCTTGGTGCCTCAGTTTCATTTCTTCCCTCTGTTAGGTATGGAGAAAATAACCACGATGCAGGTATTGTCCCTGCCATGGATTTGCTGGGTAAACTTGAGTGAGTCATCTATTCTCGGTTTCTGTACTTGTAAATGTGGAGGATGGTGGTTGGATGTATGGGCTCTTGGGTACTCCCTTCCCTGGCTAATAGGAGTCCGCAATTCAATAATAAAACCAAGGTTGTGAACTTGTGCTGGAGCCTTGTGAGGAAAGGCAAGAGAGAAATCAAATCTTAACACTGTTCCTTAGTGAATTTAAACAGGCTTTCTGTGGCACTTGCTGTCACTACTCTTGGGAGCTCTCTCCTGCCATGATTAATGCAGATGCCTCCAGTTTGTACTTGGGGTAGAGAGCTGGGGGTAGCGGGAACATTGCAGAATGCTGGAGCCTGGCAAGGAGGGAATGGCAACTTCCTGCTCAAACACCTAACGTCCCAGTTCTCTCTTGGTTGCCTCTACTAATCTGAGATCTCATGGAAGTTGTGTTTTCTGAACTACTGGTAAATTATCTTCAGCAAGCTGCTGAACCTTCCCCTGCACATGGAATAAGTACTTAAATCCCCCACACGGTACCAGACACTTACAGACCTCAATAAATATTAGGCTGTGTCCCTGGCCCACTGGCTCCTGCTTCTTCACTTTCAGTCCCTGGCTCTCCGCTAGCGCCCTAACCCCCACCTCCCGCCGGGCCCCCATTGGTGTGACCTGAGGAAGAGGCAGGGGTGAGGGGATTGGAGGAACTGGAAGGCAGAGACCCGCCCACCACAATTTGTACGACTTTCTGAGGAGTCTGGTAGGCCGGACTGCACCCTCATTGGTCGAGGGACCTATACTTGGGCGGGGCGTCCCTACTGCCCTACTCGCTGCAGCTCCCACCCCACCTGCGAGGAGGGTGGCCTCGGGTTGACAACAGCTAAGCAGCCAAGACAGCTGCTTCTCTGGCTGGCACCTTTACCCGCGCCCGACCCCACGCTCTGCGCGTGCCCAGGACGGAGCAGTCCCGCCTGCGCTCATTTCCTGCTCCCTGGCACTGGCGACTGTGTCGGGGTCTCGGACCTGAGGCGGTGGACGCGGCCTCCTGGTAGGAGTTGGGGCGCGACCCACGCAGGGGAAGTGAGCCAAGCCACTTTCGCCCCTGGAATTTGGGGTCGGAGTCGCCGAAATTGGGGGGACCTTCTGAGCCTGCCGGCCGCGCTTCTCTCAGGGAAGCCCCACGAGTGGGGTGGTGGAAGACGGCTGCCCACCCGTTATTCCAGGGCTGGCCTGTAGCCATCGCTCTGGGATTTCTGAGGGGGCTGGAGCTGGGAGGTGGGGGTGGGGACTCCTGTCTCTGAACCCGGTCATGCCGCCTCTCCTACCCTCTCCTCTTTCCTCTGTTTTTGAGGGCATTTCCAGGAAGCCCCTGGTCGGGCGATATGGGCTTTCCCTAGGCTAGTGCCTTCCCTTCTGAGAAACGACCTGGATTTTCCTGGCATTAGGGTAGCTGAAGGGATCAAGCGAAAACCTTTGGATAAATTGCATCTTTCAGGGCTCATTTTCCTCATGAAGTTCAAAATGGTGTTGGATTAGAGAAATCCTGAGCCTTTTAGTAGAAGTTTTGGGGATTTCCAAATTAGAGAGCCTGGTGTTCTCCTAATTTCTCTTCTCTCAAGACTCTTTAAAGTTGAGCACTGAATTATGACTCAGAAAACCGGGGTTCAACCACTAATTCATGTGACCTTAGGAGAGTCATGCAACTTGTATGTGCCACAGTGTTTTCAACTGCCATTCAGGTAGTGCATTGGTTAGATTTTTGGGATCTAAAGGGCCAGTCTCTTCTGCCCTGAAATTTCGTGACTTGGTGCATGGGTCCAGGCTCCTAACTGGCAGGTAAAAAGTTGTCTTTGAGATGCTTGTGGTGAGAGAAATATGCAGATGGAAAGCTTTATGGTAATTATGTAGCTAAGCCAGCTAGAAAGCTAGCTGTGGTGGGGAGAGTGAACAGCCAGACTGAAGGTGAAGAAGGGTAGAGCCAACACAGACCCCCCACCCCCACCCCTGCCCCAGAGGTTGGGCTGGAGGGTCCTAGCTTGTTTCTTTCCCATTAGAAACACCCAGGTCTTCAGACCAGAGAAGAGGGTGATGAATCACTCCTAGGGCTATTTTCAAACCCTGACTCCTATTGTTTGACCTGTTCTCATCCCCACTCTAGAGGTTGCTGTCCCCACCCACCATCTGTCTTACTGCTTTCTGAATTTCCCCTTCACTTTCATCTTCTTGGGATGGAGGAAGTCAATTCTAATCTGGGTATTGAGAAGGCAGGCAGCCCAAGGGCACAGAAGGTGGTGGCTGCAGGTGGTTTCTGAGTGGTTGATGGACCAAGTGGGAAGGGTGTGATGGGATTGATGATGTTGGGAGCAGGGTCCTCTTTCACCCTAAAGGTAAGTCTATTATATTGCTGGACATTCTGGGATGGTTTTTGTTTTGGGGATTTGGCATTTGTCCAACTGTGTTCTGGCTTTAGGATTTGAGATTTTTGCTCCCTGGGCCTCTGTAATTAGGGCTAGAAAACACCATGTGGACAGAGTTTGTTTGGTTTCCCCTATTTGCTTGCTTTCTTACCACTCCTTAAGTGGCTCTTGAAGAATTATGCTAACCCTCTCTGTGTGTCTGTGGCTTTCCTCCATAATATGGAGAGAAAAGGCTGTTGGGAGATGACATCTGGAGGTGTTTAGAGCAAGAAGAGGGGCTGAAGATGTAAAAGGGGCTATGTACCCTGTGTGCGTGTTGAGGATGAGGCTTCCCTGTTAAAGCACAAACCTTCTGAGTTTGAGGAGAGGAGCAAAGAAAGTGGCACACAGATGCCCAAACTTTTACCCTCTCTCTCTTCCTAAAGTTTTAAAATTTAATTCTTAAGGCTACTGAAAGAACAGAGGACCCCTGGAGCCTAGGTATAGGTATAGCAGCAGTGACAGGAAAGCAAGAAGGTCCCAAGAGAGGAGTGGTTAGAGTCCCTGATCAGGATGCTATTGCAGCTGCTGGAGCTCTCTGTTGCAGCCATGGGAAGTTCAGATTCAATGATGGTAAGCTTAACAAAGGCAGGCCTGTGCCTCTACCTTCTGGAGCCGTGGTCGGCAAACTGCAGCTCGCGAGCCACATGCAGCTCTTTGGCCCCTTGAGTGTGGCTCTTCCACAAAATACCACGGCCCGGGCGAGTCTATTTTGAAGAAGTGGCATTAGAAGAAGTTTAAGTTTAAAAAATTTGGCTCTCAAAAGAAATTTCAATCGTTGTACTGTTGATATTTGTCTCTGTTGACTAATGAGTTTGCCGACCACTGTTCTGGGGGAAGGTGGAGTTAGGAGTCTCTGGCTAAAAGAAGGAGTTGTCTCTGACTTGAATAGAATAGGGAGAACTTTTCCCTTGGATTCTCAGTTTGGGTAGAATGAGTGTCATAACCTGGGTCTTTGGGAGGCCGTTATCAAGTAAAATAGAGATTGGTAATCTCAGAGATGCAATGGTTTTAGGAGGGGAAGTGTAAACTCCTCAACCCTGCAACCCTAAACAGAATAATTGAACATAGGGTTGGGCACACAGATGTTGTGTCAAGTGTTTATGAAGGCTCTATTCATCTGTGACTTAGGGTCTTGGTGTGTGTGTGTGTGGGGGGGGGGTGGTCCTGGTAAACTTGAATCAGTAGATTGAAAGCCATAGTCTGAAGTGCTGTGTTTGTATTCTGAGTATCTTCTTGCCCAGCCCTCCACCTTGGGAACTTGCATGCTGACTGTTGCTGTACCTATTACTTCAACTGGCAGGAATGATAGAACTGGATGCTAAGTTCCTTGGGGGTCCACGGTGGTATGCGGCAAAGAACAGGTGATCCAGGCTCTGCCGCTCTGCTTGACCTCTCAGTCTTGGTTTTCGCCTCACTTTTTCTACTTCACTAGATTAACTGAGGTGATCCATAACTACCAAGTGCTGCACAAATGATTAAGTCCAGGCTTATTGCTCAGTCTTTTGAAGAACATAGAATGTAACCCCATCTTCAGAGAATCTACCACCTAGTTTGGAAGTTAGTAGCATAAATAATACATGATATGTCAGGTCTTTACCTTGGAGAGGGCTTTTAAAATTTATTATAAACTAGAGGCCTGGTGCATGAAATTCATACATGGGTAGGGTCTCTAGACCTGGCCAGCAATTAGGGCTGATCAGGTTCCCTGCCTCCCCAGCTCCCTGCCTCCTCCTTCCCTCACTGCCTGTGTCTGCCGCCACCCACCCCTGGTTCCCCATCCCAGCCCAGGGCTGAGTCCTGATCAGGCGATCGGGACATGCCAGCCAGGGGAGGGGGGTACCGGGAGGTTGGCTGGCAGGCCCCATCAGCGATTGGGGCCTGTGGGCTGGGGGCAACTCCTGGTTGAGCATCTGCCCCCTGGTGGTCAGTGTGCATCATAGCGACCGGTTGTTCGGTTGTTCTGCCATAATGGTCGCTTAGGGATATATATATATATATATATATATATATATAATTTCAAACAAATATAAAAGTAGAGATGTTTGTTAGTGTACTAAGACCCCATGTACTCATCATTCAACTTCAATAGCCATTAGCCTGTGGCCAATCCTGCCCTAATTACACCTCCATCTTTCTTGTTATTTTGAAATGAATCCTAGACACCTTCTCAATTTATCCATAAATAGTTCAATATGTAGCTCTAAAAGAAAGGGACTCAGAAAATACAGTTATGGTACCACTATCACAACAAAAAGTCTCTTAATCCACCATGTATCCTGGCAGTTTTCTTATTTCCAATTGTTTAGGAGGACATTTTGCCCTGGGAGGCCTGACCAGGGAGCGAGTGCCTTTGATTAAGGGGAAGGTGACTGACAGAGGCAGTGATATTTGAGCTGAACCTTGGAAGAGAAGCTCAGGAAAGGTTCGAGCTGGAGGGATTATGGAGTTCTAGTCCTCATTTTACAGTGTATCCTCCCTGTCTCTGGGGCTCCAGCTCCGAGGCTTGTGGAGGCTTCTTGTGGAAACTCTGTACCTGGTTCTCTATTGGTAAATGAGAGTTTTCACTCTCTCCCTTGCCTTCCCAGTTCCAGGCCATCCAGGAGCTCAAGGTCAGCAGGCCTGGGAGAATTCCTGGGAAGCTGCTCTCCTCCCAGCACCTCCCCTGTGCCTGGCCCATGAGGCCAGTTTGGAGCAAAACAGGATGCATTCAGGATGAGCACCTTTCCCAACTTGTCATCTAATCACCATGGCCCAGCTTGGAGCTTCCTCTCTCATTCATGATAAAACCCCTCACTGTCTTGCTTTTCCCTCCCACCCCAGCAAGGGTGTGCTGACTTCCTCCATATCCGGGCCAGCCCTCCTCCACCCTCATGTGGGGCTGAGGGACAACTTCTCTCATCCAGGCCTCTCTTTCCATTGCCCCAGAGCAGGCTGTGAGAGGGACTGAAAGACCCCACAAGTGCTCTCCCTGTTTGCAGCCTCCTGCTCTTGGGCTGTCCTTGGGAAAGGAGTGGCTCCTTTCCAACAATCCTGGGGTCCTGCCACTGCTTGGTTAATGATTGAACCACATAATAACCACCTTGGAAAGTCACCTCTTGGGGATGGCCATTAACCAATTCCTTGTCCACCCTTCGCCTTAAAGGGACACCATCCTGAACCCTCACCTTCCCCCAAGGGAGCTTTAACAAACATTCTGTCAGTGGGAACTTCTGGGGCCAATTAAACTTCTGCCCCACTGTCTTCACTTGGGCAAACAGAAGTAGTAATTCACATTGCGTCAAGGACACACATTCAGCTTAGGTGGTAAGGGAATTGAGTTGATAGGGATTCAGATGGGTGGTGGGGTAAGGGTTTTTTTTTAAGGCATCAGAGTTAGAGGGAGTAAGGGTGTTTCTAGGAGCAGTTGACACCCTGATCTCAGTTTAAAAGTCTAAAAGGCAAGAAGGGTCTACCGTTACTTGGGGTGAGATGGGGCCATATGTGTGTCTGTTTTCAGCACAGCTGTGGGTCCCTCCACATCAGGCTGGATGTGGTGCTGCCAGCCACACTGCTGCTGCCGAGCTGGAAGAAGAGGTCTTCCTCAGGGAGCCTGTATCTTGACAAGCAGCAGGAGTTGGGAAGGGTCAGGCTATGTCCCAGGTTCATTTTAGAAAGCTCTAGACCAGGGGTAGGGAACCTTTCTTCTGCCAAGGGCCATTTGGATATTTATAACATCATTTGAGGGTCATACAAAATTATCAACTTAAAAATTAGCCTGCTACCTATATTTGGTCAAACATTTAATTAACTTACCCCTAATGCCTTGGCATGTCCAGACCAAATGATTTCGTGGGCTGGCCCATGAGCCAGATATTCCCTACCCCTGCTCTAGACCACAAGCCATTTACTGCAGTTTTAGTGAGAAGAAAAGGAATCAACATTTTGTGAACCCTGCGGGCCTCACCATAGAGTCAGGAAACCTGGCTTCTAGGCATGCCTCTCCATAGCTACCTCTCCATCATTGACTTCAGAGAAGACTTTTGCTTTCCCTGGGCCTCAGTGTCTACTAGTACATCTTTAAAATGGGAAGGGCAGGTGGCATAGACTTAGTGGTCTCTCAGGCTCCCTTTCAGTATGCAAGTATGTGTTCCTGGTCAAGACCCTTTTCTTATCCACAGGCAAAGGTGAGCTGGTTTCAAATTCTGCCAGGTCCAGCCACTAAATATCCTCATCTGGCTGCTAGTTTGGGCTTGCGGAGTCTCATGCTGCCACATCTTGGGTTTTCCTTGAGCATGGACTTTCTTGCAGTTTGAGCTCTAGCCCCTCCCCATGTTTGTGTCTGTCCCAGTTGGCCACCCTCTGACCCATTCAGCTGCAAGTTAATGAGTGACCTGCTTGCTCTGGGTAGTACCAGCCCAAGGTGCTGCTGGGATCCCAGGATTCTGTGGGAACTGGCTGAGGGCTTAGTGAGCTCCAGTCACCTTTACGCTTTCTCCCATGGTGCTCCAGAGATAGGAAGCAGAACTTCCTTTAGAGGGCCTTTAGAGGGCACTTGGTCCAACTGTCCTGAAGCTGGGGTCTCCCTGCCAAGTACTTGTGCAGTTCCTGTACACCCGTCTTCAGTACCTAGTAGTGAAATGTTTCAAGGCAGTTGCTTTCATACATGGAATTTCCAAAAGATTTATTTTATGCTGAACTGAACTCTGTCTCCCTGTGACTTCTACCCCTGGGCCCTGGCTCTGCTCCCTGAGTCCACCTAGACCCTGTCTGCTCTCTCTGACCTTCAGAGATCTGAGGAAAGAATCCTAGTCCCCCTGCGTCTTCTCCAGGCCAAATAGCCTCAGCTCTTACACGTGCTCCTCCAGGAACCTGGGATCAGTCCCCTTCCCAGCCTCATTACTGTCCTCTGCACATGCTACTGTTTGTGGACCTTGGGGTGGGAAATGTGGTTCTAGAAGTGCCTCACTCTCCTCTTTATTTCTAGCCTGCATTTTCCCAGAAGAGTTCTGCATGATCTTTTCCTGAACTACAGAATCCTGGGTCCAGGCACCTCCTACAGCTCTCTCTGATTTGTTCATCATTCAGGTCCAGCCAGTTCCCATGACTGGGAAGCCCCTCAAGGGGACAGTCACCTTCTCATGCCCCCATAGCAGAGGGCAGTCCTGGTGTGAGGAGGCACCCACCTTGATGAGTTGACTGCAATGTACTTATTACGTGAGGGCTGCCAGTGTATACTGCTTTCCTGCCACTTGCTTTCGTCTCTTGAGCTGGTGGGGGTGGGGAAAAAGAGATATTTTAAGGAGCACTGAAGACAGAAATGAGTATGAGCCATGCCCACAGGGGAGCCTAGAAGGGTGAATCAGGCAGGTAGAAACACCAACTCAGCTATTCCTCTTCTAGCAGTCAGTGACAATGACAATGATGGATTCTCCCATGTTTTTAATGTTTCCAAGGCACTTTCACTTCCATTATCCCATTCTGTTCTCAGAGCAACCCAGTAAGATAGTGTGATCTCCCTAGTGCAGTGATGGGCAACCTTTTGAGCTTGGTGTGTCAAACTTCGCCAAAAAACTGAGCATTACTCGGGTAGTGTGTCACTTTGAGGAAAAAACATTATTTCGCAAATGTTTCATCCTCAGGAGCAGCAAATGTTTCATCCTTGGCATGCGGCCGCCTTAGCGGCCACGTGTCATCAGAAATGGCTATGTGTGTCAGTGCTGACATGTGTGTCATAGGTTCGCCATCACTGGCCTAGTGTGACCCTGGGTGATCTCTACCTGAAATCCAGGAAGGGAGAAGGGCACAGCCTTCAGGAAGGGAGGATTTGGAACCCAGGTCTCTTGACGCTTAGTCTTCCCTGTTTTCCTCAAAACACAACCCACAGCAGAGGCAGCTGGGGCTGACTCTGCAGCTTCCCCACCACAGCGGAACCTCTGTCCAGGCTGTAACTCTGTTCCCATGGTTGAGAGAGCCACCTCCAGGGGAGGTGGCTGAGGATTTCCTGTTCTTTATCTGGGCTGGGTGGTGTGAAGTGTGAGATAGGCACTTGCAGCCAGCTTTTTTGCTCAAGGCTGGGGAAAGAGTAGGAAGCTTGGGAAGCCCTTGTCCCAGACATCTGGCTTGAGTGGCCCCCACCTGAGTAGGACCTTCTAAATGGAAAAAACAAAGAGGGGCATGTGGGAAAGGAGCCAGAGTGGAGCCAAAGCAAATACATTCTGAGTTGTACACATGGCCCCTGGGGCAGGAGAGTGTCGTGGGGAAGAGTGGGTACAACGGTATATGCAACACTGTGTGACATTGGGCAAATCACTTAATGCTTGTGAGCTATAAAATGGGGATATGTACCTACCTCATGGGGTTGTTCAGTATTAAAGCCAATAGTATAAACAGAATTATTGTTGTTGTTTAGTAGTACTTTCTGCCACATCACTTTGCTGTGTTTCCCTTAAATTGGGATGTGCAGTGCTCAAACCTGCCACCTCCTGGGCATTGGCTCTGAACTTTTCTGTCACTTCAGATTCCACCTAGAAAAGCTTTCCCTGGCCATGTTCACCTACAGGGTTCCCTTCCTCTGGCCTCTTTTACTGGCATTTGTGACACTGCAACAGGCTGTAGTCCCAATAAGAACACCAATAACAATAGTGAACTCTTCTAGATTCTTGACACATTGGAAGTTACTTAGCTCCCATGACAATGCTGTAAGGTAGATGCTGCTCTTATCATCCCCATTTTACACATGAGGAAACTGAGACAAGGAGAAGTTAAATGAGGAACTTGCCCAAGGTTATACAAGTAGGGAGTGATGGAGCTGGGATCAGGACCCAGGCAGACTGACCCCACCGCCCACACCCTTAGCGACTATGCCATACCTCTCCTCTCCCTTTCCTAGATGCTTGGCCAGGAGGCAAGAGCCGAGCTTGAGTCTCTCTTCTGCCCCTGACTACTTATCATACCCACCAGCGATCAGCCACTCCTAGGCAGACAGTCCCCAGATCTTTGCCTGCCCCTCTCCCCAGGTGGATGGATGGACAAGAAAGAAAACTCGAAGGGCTGCATTTGAAGCAGAACTGCATTAGGGTGAGAGAGGGTGTGCAGGAGGGAGATGGGGGATGGTTCTGACAGCAGTAGCAGGGTCACTAGATTAGTAACCTCCAGCATTGGAGGGTAGAGAGCATGGTGCTGAGTGGCACCAGGGAAGAAGAGGCATTTTAATGAGCTGTCTTGATAACCAGGTTGCATTATTTAGAAGGTATGGGTGGTAAGAGATAAGCAAGAGGCTTAGCTGTATTATTTTTTTAATCCCATCAGCTGGTATGGCCCATGCTAGAATTGGGTATGTGGGTGGGGGATGGCTTTTGTACAAAACCTGCAGCCCTCCCCACAATGTTCCCACCTCAGGGCCCTTGGGTGCTGTAAGCTTCAGGCTGTACCACTTGCCAGCTCCATTGCTTTCGTGCTAATTCTTTGTTATCTTGTATCCAAACAAGTTCCAGCTACAAAGGACATCCCATTTTAACCTCTGGCTCCCTGAGAAGGATGGGCCTGATAGCAGATCTGGCCAAGTACTCCAGGGGAGTTTGGCTTTTTTCCCCCTAGGTTCCAGATCTTGGTGCCAACATAGGGCCTAGCACCAAGTAGGTGCTCAGGTAATATTAATTGAGTAAATGCACAGCCAAAGAGGAATAGATTTGAGGGGAGATCCTAGGGAAGCTGACATGATAACAGATTAACAGGAGGGCACTGAACATTTAGGTGGGTTCCTGGCTCCATCTGTAGTCCAATAAAAGCCACTTGACCTTTCATAGTTTCAATTTTCCCATTTGTGTAGTAGGCCTGCTTTGGACAGGGCTATTGTAGGGACTAAATAAGTTGTGGGATGATCAACTGCTTTCTCCACTGATGGGAATTTACTTCAGGCTAAGGAGTCATACTGTAAAAATCCTGGTACATATTTTTTGTGTCTATGGCTTAGGCCATTTCTCCTGTTTAATGAGGAGGATTCTAACTTGGTGGCTCTGACTCTGGAGCCAGACTGCCTAGATTTGCATCTTGCTTCACCACTTCTTAGCTGCCGATCTTGGACAAGTAATTGTTATCTCTAGACCTCAGTTTTCTCATCTGTCAAATAGATTATCAGAGTGCTTATCTCACAGGGTGGTCATGAAGATTCAATTATATAAACCATATAAAAAGTAGCTAAAGAAATGCCTGGGAGATAACAATGACCTTTTTGCTGTTATTATTCTCTCATTTTATACTTACAAAAACCTCATGTTGTCGGTACTATGATCATATCACAATTTTACAGATGAGGACACTGAGGCATGAGAAGTTAAGTCTTGCCCAATACAATCTGGCATATAATAAGTATTCAATTAATATTAGTGTCTATTATTAATTATATATAATTACATTCAGTGTCATAAATATTGTTATCAATAATAAGCACAGGTATAGCTAAGAAGTAGCAAAGGCAGGACAAAAAGTCATGTCTTCAGATTGCTAGCCTATTATTCTTCCCACTATACCCCAAATCCTCTATGCTCTTAGGTCTTAGGTAGCCTTTTTAAAAAAAAAAAAAAAAAAAAAAAAATATATATATATATATATATATATATATATATATATATATATATATATATTATTGATTTCAGAGAGAAATGGAGAGGGAGAGAGAGATAAAAACATCAACAATGAGAGAGAAATCATTGATAGGCTGCCTCCCGCACACCCCACACTGGGAACCAAGCCCACAACCTGGGCATGTAACCTTGATAGGGATCGAACTTGGGACCTTTCAGTCCGCAGGCCGAAGCTCCATTCACCAAGCCAAACTGGCTAGTGCTCTTAGGTAGCCTTTTGGCCACCATTTGGAATTCTGTTTCCCTTCACCCCACTATGGTCTGAGCTTGAATGTTGTGACCCCTGCCCCCAAGGCCCTAGGCCCTTGTCCTCTCTTTGTGCTCAGCATCACAGCACTCCTTTTATGTGACCACAGGGTTCAGGGGAAGGGTTGTGTCCATTACTTTCAGAGTGAGAATAGGCCTGGGCTGAGGAGGCTACCTCTCTCAAGCCCATTTCCTTTGTGTCAGAGACAGTTTTCTCTGGATCTCAGGGTGGGGACAGGCTTCTTCAAGGCATTTCCTGTCCGGGAGTTTATATTTGGCCTCAGAAAAAGGAAAGGGAAGTAGGCAAGGCAGTGGGATGTAGAAGTGGTGGCACAGGGTCAAAACGGGTGAGCACCAAGACTGCAGGCCAAGAGAGGGAAGCAGGAGGTGGTGCATGTCCCTTCTCTCAAGTGAACTTCAATGTCCTACCGAAGCTTGGGATGGGAAAGCTCAGTGCTCTTTGAGGCCAGAATGTCCCCACCCTCGGGAACAGTTTCTTTTCTCTCTCAAAGTTTTGGGCCTTGGTTCCTGGCCCTGTGGTTACTGCCCTGGGGCAAGGCTCTGCCAGTCACCCAGGGCGCTGTGTTGCAGGTGTGTGCTTAGTTCTGTGTCCTTGCTATGTGGATACCAGAGAAGAGGGTGGAGTCAGAGGCCCACACACCCTGTTTAGTTGGGAAGCAGAACTTCCTGTCTAGATGTTGCCAGAACATTCAGTAGCCCTTACCACACTGCAGTGAGGATTCTGAGACCAATAGAACCCAGTGGAGTTGAGCTTTGGTTGAGTCAGAGAGACAGACTCTTGTGCTTTTGAGAAGGTAATGTAAATGTGTTGGGGGCCACTTAATTTAATTGAAGCCTTCATGTCAAGGGATGTTTTGCCTCCATCTTGATGAATAGTAGGAGTTTGCATATTCAAGCCAGTCTGGGTCCAGAGTGTGGATAACCTCAAGTGCTAGGTAGAAAGCAGTCTGATATATCCATCCTGGGCTGTGGGCTGTAGGGAACCTGTTAGGTTGCAGAATAGAAGAGTGGCCAGGTCAGAGATGGACTCTTGGAAGAAGAAGCTGGCAGGATGACCTGTTGAAAGGAGAAGCTGGAGCCTAGGAACTTGGAGGACTGACATAATCCAGTCATGAGAACCTAGAGCACCGTTGGGTATGGAAAATTGTGACCATTTGATGGAAAAGTTGATAGAACTTGGTGACAAAATACATGAGCAGAAAGAGAACAGATCAGGATGACTGGGCATTTAAGCCTAGATGTTTGATGCCTTTGGAAGCAGGAAATCAGAAGAGCTGGCTTAGGAGGGAAAGACAAATTTAGTCTTGGTCTCCACTGAGGACTCTCACTTGATTCTCCCAAAAGAGAATGTGCAGGGGGAGGACAGCTCCCCACACTGAGCCAGCCACTATTAATCATATCTACCTCTGCTCCAGGTTTAGATTTTGGTGAATGGTCATTATTAGATGGGGAAACTGAGGCTTAGACAAAGATAGTAGCTTTCACAAGGTTACCCAAGAAGTTCCTAGTGGAACTAAAACCAGAATGTAATTCTCCTGACCTTCAATCCAATAGTCTTCCATACCACAGTGGAGAACAGTTACCATTGGTCTAACATCTGCCCCAGACTGGTTAGGTTGGCATCTCTTGTCTCCAGGCTGGGGACTGAAAGTGATGGAATAGTACATGGCTTATTAAAACACCTGTTTTTCCTTGTCGCCATGACCTTGTCAGAACACCTGGGACTGTGTTGGGGGAAGGATCCCCTGGGGGCAAAAAAGCTAATGGAGAGACTGCTGCAGAACAGGTGGCAGCTTTGACCTTCACTGTCACAGGAAATCCCTGGGCCGGGCAGGAATTTTAGATGTCTGCTTTGGCCCTGCTGTATCTAGTGCTAGCCTTGGTGACCACAGGCCTGGCTGACTCTAGACCCAGATTTTCAAGCAACCCCAGCAAGCCAGAGGTCTGATTTATCTACAGGGCTCTTGTGACCCTCCCTTATGACCCTCTCTACAGCTGCATATGGAGCTCAGGCCACAGCTTCATGGAGGGCACAATTGATGGTTCCTTATGTAACTTCCATAATTATAAAAACTTCAAACTAGAACTGCTACCTATCCCTTGCTAACCCTACAAGGTGCCCATAGTGTCCAAAGACAGGGGATCTCCAATGAATATTGAGTCCATTCTTTGCCTCACTCCACAGGCCATTCCTAAGGTGGGGTGGGGCTGCCTGGAGGTGCCTGAGGCCCCCAGGTAAGGTCTCATACTTCAGGTTTGGAAGCAAACATTTTTTGGTTGCAGGGGCTGTCTTGTGCATTGTAGAATTTTAGCAACATCCATGGCCTCTACTCAATAGATGCTAGTTGCATCCTTCCCCAGTTGTGATGATCAAAAATGTCTCCAGATATTGTCAAAGGTCCCCTGGGGGTAATTGTCCCTACTTGGAGAATCTCTGTGGCCCTGTAGCCTTGGCCATGGAGTGTTGAGGATAGAGGGATGTTAGAATGGAGAGGCACACATGTGAACCTGCCGCTGGCGGGCAAGAAGATTCAGTGGCTTCCTTTTGTTGCTACCCAGTCCCACAGTACTGTACCCTTTTGAGCCTTTTGACACATTGGTACCTCAGTTGTGACAGGGATACTCCGAAGTGTTGTTTGTGAGGCCCCAGGAGCTAGCATCTAGCTGTAGCTCCATCTGAGATGGGGTCGGCATCCGAACAGGTATAGTAGGACCCCCAAGTTCTGCCCATCAACCCAACAAGCTGGAAGCAGGGCATTGTCTAGCACTGCCAAGCTAGGACACTTGAAATCCAGCAGCCCTTGCTGTGGTGCTCCTCCTGTGAGGTTTGGAATGTGGGATGAGATCTATTTTGGTCTTGTCTCCCTTTCTCCCTCCATCTCCCTCTCTTGTAAGAATCTATTAGAGTTTTGATTCTAGCTAAGAGCAGTAGAAGCAGGGAGAGACAAGAGTGTACCCAATCTTCCATGGACAGGGTATTGCAAACCACTCTGAATGTCTACTCCAGGGTTGGGAGGGGAAGTCTTGGCAGTCTTGGAATCCATGACAGCTTTTAGTATAGGCCCCTTTGAAGGCTTCTCTCCCTTGGTCCCCCAAAGAGAGAGGTGGCATAGCCAAGTTGCAGTATCTCTGCCAGGGTCACTGCCATCCTAGAGGGCCCCTTGTGCAAATTCAAATGAAGCACTATCCAAGGCTTGAGGATGAGTGGGCATGCTGCTTGTGGCTTAGATCCCTTAATGTATCTTTATGGGAGGGTGAAAGGGGCTAGTCACACACACTTGGGGTCAAGTGAATGGAAGCCCTCAGCCAAAAGTCCAGCATCTCCTTAAGCAGGTCCCTCTCTAGGAGTGGGGTTGGGAAAAGGAAACAGGCCTTGCATCAACCAAGATAAATGATCTGAAAAGCTACTTGTCAGGACCTAGCAATTGCCAGGTGCAACAGCAGGGCCTGGAGTGGTAGGCAGCCCCTCTGCCTATCTTGGGTACCAGCTTGGCCTCACAGATCCCACCTTGAGAACTTGGGTTTCCACATAGATGGTGGCAATACAGGCTTTTCTTCAGCCCTTTAGAATACTGGCTTTCCTCCTGCACTCACTGAAGGTGGGAGAGGCCATGCTGATAACAGATCTTGTTTTGGAGACGGTCATCCTGCCATATGGGCCATGGAGGAGATACCTTTCCAGATAAGGAGCTAAGTACTGTAAAGGAAACCAACACATTGGTTGGAAGATGCCTTATGGAGCAGGTCAGCTGTTTGAATAAATTACCTTCACAAACACCCACAGACCTACCAGCTCCTGTTCTACCATATGCATTCACATTACTGCTCATTGCTCTCTCCTGCTCCTGTACTGAGCCCTCGAGAGAATAAGGGCCAGTGATTAGAATGGCCTGAGCCTGGCCTCTGGCTAGAATCTTTCCAGAGACCTATGCTATAGCTTTTTAGCTGGCCACATCTGTTTAGGGTAGTAGTTCTCTATCTTGGTTGCACTTTAGAATCACCTGCAGAGCTTTCAAAAAAAAAAAACAACAAACAAAAACAAAAACAAAACAAAACAAAAAAACAAAACCTGTCCCCAGAGATTCTAATTTATTTGGCCATGACTGGTGCTCAGGCACTGGCATTTTTAAAAACTCGCCAGATTAGTATGACTGGAGTGGCTCAGTTGGGTCGAGTGTCATCCTGTGCACCATAAGGTTGCCATTTCGAGCCCTGGTCAGGGCGAGTACAGAAGGCAACCGTATCTATCTCTTTTATAAATGTTTCTCTCCCTCTTTCCCTCCCTCCCTATCTCTAAGCATATCTTCAGGTGAGCACATAAAATAAATAAATAAAGTTTATAATGTTCAGCCTGAGTTGAAAGTTTACTGCTCCAGCTGTAACAAAGACACTTTGATCTGGGCCCCCATGACATCCACCCATTGCTTGTCCTGGGCCCTGTGTCTTGCTTGGTCCCTAGACCTGAGCTGGACTTTGGGTTGGGAGAGGAGCAGGCTGAACCATGGCCTGGGCAGCTCTCTCACAGCCCACTAAGTGACCACAAGGCGTAAGGATACGAGTTTCCCAATAGTGGTGTGAAGAGGGTACAGTTGGTGAGGTGTGGCTTCCCAAAGCTTAGTTGACCACTGCTTTCACTTTTCCTCCTAGCTTTCTCTCTCACTTCTTTACAACTAGGACACAATCAGAATGGAGCCTTTAAGACCATGTGAATACAAAGTTCAAGTAGTTCTAACAAAAGAAGCCCTTTCTAATGATAGCTTTCGTATAGATTCAAAACCATATAGAACCTGACCACATCCAGACTAACCAGGAAGGTAGGCAGGAAAGTTATTGTCCCTTACTGTGTATATTTGAAAATGAAAGCTTAGAGAATGAAGAAAGTTGCTTAAGATGACTTTAATAGCAAGTATGGGAGCGGCTTAATTGGAAAAATCTTTTTCTCCAACTCAATTATCATGTTGGGCATTATTGTATTTCTTCCAGGGGAATGCTGCTGCCTTTCTCCTGGGTGCATAAACTCTACCCTCATAGAGTGCAGCCCAAGATCAAAAACCTTGCTTTTCTCCTCATTGCATCCTTCTCTGAGCAAAAAAAAGTGCTCTGTGCTAAGAGGAACCCTAGTATGTGTCCTGTGAAAGTGTAGGTGCAGATACCATCATTGACCTCGAAAAGCATCTGCTTCTGCTCAGCCAGTCCTTCTTTGATGCTCCTTTCAGGAGACGTGTGACTGTGGCCCTGGGGCCAGATTTGACTCTAGAGCTCTCTAGTATGCCTTTCCCCCAATTTTTTTGGCCCGATTCAGCTGGGCTCCTCCACAGGGGGAGAGTTTGGGCTTAAATCTTGATGGAATCAAGCTTGTGCCAACTGGTGCCATCCCTGACCAATCCTGGCATATCAGCCTAGTCTTGGCCAGAGCACAGCTTGCATGATATAGAGCAGGGGTAGGGAACTTTATTTCTGTGAAGGACCATTTGGATATTTATAATATCATTCTCGGGCCATACAAAGTTAACAACTTAAAAATTAGCCTGCTATATTTGGCCACACATTTAATTAACTCACCCTTAATACCTTGGCAGGGCCAGACCAAATGATTTTTTCAGCTCTTATACGGCCCAGGGGCTGGATGTTCTCTACCCCTGATATGGAGGCTGAAACTACTGGAATCTGCACATCTGGACACAGGCAGGACCAAGAGCCACAGGCAGACATTTCTACACCACTCTTATCAGCCTGACCCGTGTCACTCTCCCTGCCAGGCACATGAGGCAGTCCTCAGTCTGGGCCACCTGGGTCCCAGCTCCAGGTGAATTGATTCTGGGCAGGCTGGGCCAGGTGGAGGGATGAAGGCAAAACACCTTAGCTCAGCCCTTAATCCCTGACTGCTCATCTGGGAGGGGGCCTCAGGGCCTCCCAGCTCTCCATGGGGTGGTATGGTGTCAGGGAGCCAATGTCCCTGACATCCTATTGGGCAATAACTTATTACATTCTCCAGATTCCTGCCAGGGAGGGCTGCTGGGGATTTAGGCTAGAGCCCTGCTTTGGACTTCTTGGCTCCTTTGTCTTTTTGAGCTATTGTGAAACTTCTGCCTCATAATCTCACTTTCCTGAGCCATTTGGCTCCAATTCTGACAGTGATATGGATGCTGCCATTTTCTAGACCCAGAAGCGAACTCTATCTGGGCCGCTTTCTCCCCTTTCCATAATACCATAGAGAAGAGTGATGGACATGGAATTTGAAAATCAGGGTCATAGTCTTAGTAATGACACTTAACACTGTGTGACTTGGAAAAGTTGCCTGGGCCTCAGCATGCTCCACCTTTTTTAAAATACTGATTTGGAGAGTTCCACCATAGACCAATAGAATCAGCCTTTGGAGATGGGACCTTGGGGAATTGGTATTTTTAAAACGTCTTAGTTGATTCTAATGTGCATCCAAGGATGAGAATCCCTGAGCTAAGTGATTAAGGTCAGCGCTTCTCAAAATTTAATGTGCTGCAAATCACCTGAGGATCTAGTTCAATGGAGATCCAGTTCAGTGAGCTTGGCCTCTGTGTGTCTAATATGCTCCCAGGTGATGCTGCTGCTGCTGGTCCAGGGATCACACTTTGAATAGCAGGGGCTAGAGGGCCCTAACTATGAATGAAACAATTTGGCACTCACCTGAGTGAGCTGATCCCCTTCCCACCAGCCCTGGCTAGGGCCACTGCCTAGCATTAGGGGAGCAGGCAGCCCACCACTCTCCCATGGACCCTATGGCTCAGGCAGATGATGCAAGATATAGGACTTGATCACTGTCCTCTGCCTCCCCCCTTAGGCTTAGGGAGGAGCACAGGAATAATGGACAGGTGGATGCCTCTCTCCTCCCTTCTCTTCCTTTTTGTTCTGCCTCAAACCATGAGTGACAAGGGGCTGTAGTGGACTTCAAGTGTGTGACATGCACTGACTTGGGTCGCCATACCAGACTCATGGCCCTTTAGGTGTCACTATTTCCTTCTTTGCCCACCTTTCTGGAAACTCAGATCTGGTCCTTCCTTTGGTAACTCCCCTTTGTCTTAATGACAGGAAAGCAGAGCTGGCTAATGGGAGGGGCTCTGAGGACAGGGAAGGCCCTTCTCCTGGGTGTGTGGCAGGAGTAAGAGACTAGGGGTTGGTTACAGCAGTTGGCTCAGCTGTCCTAGTAGCAAAACCCTGTCCCTCAAATGCTCCCTGGGTGGGTGTGAAGTCCCTTCACATTGCTCTTACCACATCCCCCATCCTCCAGACCACCACCTGCCTAGAGACTCCAGCTGGAGCCTTTCCCAGGCCTGCATTGCCCCCTGCCAGAGGGGCTGAGGTAGTGCTAGCTGGGAACAAATGCTTTCCAGAATCTCTTGGAGGTCCTGGTTATTCCTAGCTCTTTATCACAGGTTAGAGAGTTGAAGTAACAAGAAACATGCACAGCCGAAACAGGTTTGGCTCAGTGGATAGAGCATTGGCCTGTGGACTCAAGGGTCCCAGGTTCGATTCCGGTCAAGGACATGTACCTTGGTTGCGGGCACATGCCCAGTAGGGTGTGTGCAAGAGGCAGCTGATCCCTCTCTCTTCCTCTCTGTAAAAAATCAATAAAATATATATTTTTTAAAAGAAACATGCACATACACATGGATGCAGGTGCATGCACAGACCAAGGGGCCTGCAGGGGTGTATATGCAAGCGCATAAGCCCACACCAATCCATATGGATCATGGACATGAGCAAACTTGGATGTAGCTATATGCAGAGACAGATACAAGGGTGCATGACCAGGTGCACACACTTGTGAAAATGTACAAGTTGCAACCCCGCTCATCCCTTTTTGCCCCCAAAGCCCTCAGGGGCTGCAGAGCCTTATTTTCTCCCCTTCATTAGTGTGTGACCTTTGAGGATCCTGTTAGTTTTTCTGACCAACTTCCACCTTCCCACACTCTTTCTTTCCTCCTCGACCCAAACAGCATATCTGAAATACAGTTTTGTACTTTAAATTGTCAGTCTCGGCTACAAGGTTCTCATCCTGGATTCTTTGTGGGAGGGCACTGCAGAGGAGAGCACTTGCTGCCTTGGAAAAACCCTACCAGTCTCCTTGGAGTTCTTTGGTCACAGGTACTAAGAAAATGGAGGAAATGGGGACAGGACTCGTGGCTGGAGCAGCTCTGCTGAGCCAGCAGCCCACCCCATCCTCAATGCCAGGTAGGGACAAATAACTGCCTGAGCAGTCCCAGGGCTTCACTGCTGGCACTCAGCCTACACTGGGCCAGGAGGGCCTCCTCTGTGGCTGCATTCCAGCAGCATGTCTGCACTGAGGCTGGCACGGATGTCTTGCTCAGTGCCAGGAACTCCCAGAGCAGAGGCAGGAGGCTGACCCAGCCTTTGCCCTCCAAGACACCCACAGGCCAGCACTGTGTCAGCATGACAGTCAGCACTGGGTTATGCCACAAATAGACCAGTCGCAGGGAAGAGTTGGAGCAGTCCTGGGAGGCTCCCAGGGGAGAGAGAGCTGGAACTTGATGAGTGGTAGGGGAGGAAGAATACTGGGGCAGCCACCATGTCAGAAGAGGGAAACCTGAGCTGGAGTCAGACTGAGCTTGGACTCCAGCCCTGAGACTGCTACCCCATCAACTGGGAAACTGTAGATGAGCCCTTCCTTTCTGAGCTGATTTTGAGATCCAAGAAATGGGGATACTAAAAACTTCACAGCTTCTGTGTGTGTGTTCAGTAAGATTTGGTTATCAAAGTGCTGGAGGATATTAGGTATGATGAAGGGAAAGGGACTAATGATTGGTGAACATTTTGTCTCCCCAGCTAGACTAGGATGGTCTACCCAGGCCATGGAAGGGGATGGCTCCCAGAAAAAGAGGGTTGAAGACACAGCTGTGCCTCTTCCTTCCAGCAGTACTCCTTGATCCCAGACAGTCCTGGGAAGGTTCTGTTCTTCAGCATTGGGGCAGGTAAAGAATGAGGCTCAAGAGCCCTAGCTGGTTTTTCTCAGTGGTTAGAGCATTGGCCCATGGGCCAAAGGGTCTCCAGTTCAATTCCCAGTCAAGGGAAAGTACCTCGGTTGTAGGCTCCATCCCGAGCCTAGGTCAGGGTGAGTGCAGGAGGCAAGCACTCAGTGTGGCTCTCTCGCATGGATGTTTCTCTCTCTCTTCCCCTCCTCTCTCCCTCCCATTCTCTCTAAAAACCAATGGAAAAATATCCTCGGGTAAGAATTAAAAAAAGGAAAAAAAAGAATGAGGCTCAAGAAATGAAATTCAAGAAAGGGGTCTCCGAGCATACAGGAATGAGTGGGGCTTGGGGAGTAGAGGGTAAATCTTAGCTGGCTGTGACATGAAGCAAATGTGCCAGCTCCTCCAAGCTTCTCTTGTCATTTCTGGATCACCAGAACTAAGAGGTGCCTGCCTGCTGGAAGTGAGGCAGCAGGCAGCACCCATGCTAACCCCATTTCTCTGCCTCATTCTCCCCCTCTGTTCTGTTTTAGAAGCTGAGGCCAAAAAAGCATGTGAGTGGCTCCGAGCAACAGGATTTCCTCAGTATGCTCAGTTTTTTGAAGGTAAGGTTCCCCTCCCCTAACCTCTTTATCCCTCCACTTTTTCATATGTAAAATGGGGCAAATCATATCCTTTCTCTGACTGCACAAGAAGCTGTGTACCCTGGCCCTGTTCCTATAGTTACAATCTCTACATCATCATTTCTACTGGATGGCTCTTATCAGCTCTCAAAAGCTCTGCTGTTGTCCATGTATAAAATACCTTGTCATGACCAGGGCCACTGCTTTGTACCATTCTGAGGATGCCAGCTGCACAGATGGAGTGTGGAGGGTGTATCCTGGCAGCCTAACTCTCACTTCATCTTCCCCATGGTCTCATATTTCTCTGTTTTCCTCCATATTTCCTTTTTTCTTTAGCATTGTTCATACTTGCTGTTTCTACTTCCGCTCTTCTTCCCACACCCTCACTGCACCCTGGCTTCCCCCCATCTCACCAAAAACAGTCCTTTTCAAGCTCACCAGTGACCTTCATGAGGTCAAATTCAGTGGTCACTTCCCAGTCCTTACTTAATCTTTCAAAGGCATTCAGTGCAGTTGGCCACTCACTTCAGCTTCTAGAAACCTTCCTCTCCTGACTGTCTCTTTGGCTGCTGCTCTCTACCTCCTTAGCTGACTCTGCTTCTGCTGAATGTTGGGTTGTCTCAGAGCCAAAACCTTCTCTCTCAACATTTCTTCTCCAAGAGATTCTTGTCCAGGTACCATCTATATTCTGGTAACTCCCAAATGTCTCTCTGCCCAGGCCTCATTCCCAAGCTCCAGATTTATCTGTTCAACTGCCAATCACTACCTCTACCCAGATGTTTGCCAGGTGCCTCCGATTTAACAGGTCTCAATCTGAGCTCCCCAGAGCATGGCCACCCACTCAAGCTCCACATTAGGAATCATCCTCAGTTCCTCTTTTCCTTTGTCCCCCTTCAGCAAGCCCCTTCTCCCTCCAGAATATTTCTGGAATCAATCCACTTACTACCACCTTCACTGCCACATCAATGTGACCTAGTGTGCCAGTCTCCTTCTTGTACTCCCTGCTCTACTCTGAATGCAAAGCAGCTTGAGACCCTGTGAGCATAGGCCTCACTATGTCACTCCTCTGCTCTGACTGTGTCACTCCCAATACACTCAAAATGAAGTTTGCCCAAGTGCTTTATCCTCACTGACAAGACTGAATTAGCCAACTCCCCTTTCTTTACTCCTCTTCACTTTGCTCACCACACTCAAGGCTCATTTTATCACTCATTCACTCTGGGCCCTTTTCCTCTTTGAAGCCTTATTGTTAGTCCTGCCAGGAACTCTCTACCTGGGCTCTTTGCACAGCTGGCCCCTCTCGTTCTTCAGGACTCAGCTCAGAAGTCACAGCCCCAGCAGGCCTCTGCAGATCACCTTTCTAGGAATAGCCCCCACTCAGCCTCTCTTTACCCCAACACTTTGGTTGATGTCTTTTGTAGCATTTATTACTGCATTCTCTTGTTTGTTTCATATATTGTCTCTTGCCTCCAGGAGAGTGGGAAGCCCATAAAGGCAGGGACCTTCTCTGTCTCATTTGCTGTTGTGTCCCCAGTGTCTGGCCCAATGTACCGTACTTTCTGGCGTATAAGACGACTGGGCGTATAAGATTTTCCTGGGTTAAAAAGTCGTTTTATACACCGGAAAATACGGTATATTGGACTATATTGATGGATTAGATATAATGGATTAGATATATTGGACTACCGTATTTTCCGGCATATAAGAGACTTTTTAACCCATGAAAATCTTATACGCCCAGTTGTTTTATACGTCGGAAAATACGGTAGATGCTCAATGAATGTTAGGAAATGAATCAATGGGCTGATTTTACCAATAAGGCAGAGAGGTGTGGGATTTTCTGGCTGCTCTCACGTCCTCCCCTTTCCTTCCTTTCTCACCTATCCTCCTTAAACCCCAGGGACTGGGCCCATGCTATGGGTAGCAGTAGGAAGTGTTTCTTCTGTCCTCACTGTCTCTGGTCCCCCAGTTCACCTTGGGTCAGGGAGGAGGTTCCTTGTTTGAGCAGCCCATGATTCAAAGGGAAATGAGGGAGCCCACACTGATTCTTGGCAGCCACCTCAGGCCTGCTGTCCCCCATGGACCTGCCTCACTGACTGATGGGCCCTCTCATCCAGCTCTACCTTCCAGGCCTCTCTTTATCCTTTCTGATGATGGCCAACCTGAGCTCCCTGGGCTCTTCCTTTCCTCTAGGCATCCTCCTTCTGCTCTATATTTTCTGGCCTGCTTCCCTGCTTCCCCAGCCTCCCTTTTCCAGCTCAAGGGCCACTGGCAGAATTTCTGACCAACCACCATCAACTCATCTTGGCTTTTCTCTGCCATACAGAAGGTTCATTTCCCCTGGATATTGGCTCTGTGAAGAAGGACCACGGTTTTCTGGACGAGGACTCTTTGGGGGCCCTGTGCAGGTAGGGGGCTAAGGGCCAGACCTGGGAGTCTGGGGTCTAGCTTAAGGCTTCCTCGTGTTAAAAAAATTCCTGTTTCCCTAACACAGGAGGAGCCTCAGCTATTAACAAAGCTCATCTACTTCAGTCATGCCACTCACTCTGTCTTTTGGGTCTGTGACACCCTCACCCACCCAGGCATTCTAGCTGGAAAGCCAATAGTAGGCCTTGATTCTTTTCTCCCTTCAGTTAGGTTCCACAGATCATCCTCTGATTTGTCCCCTCTCTACTTACACCAGCTCGGCCCTGGTTTGAGGTCAAACCATGACTTCTTGGGTCCATCACAGCCTCCTAACTGGCCTTCCTGCTTACATCTCTGCATTCCCCTCCTTGCCATGGTCCAGTGGCCCAACAGCCACTAGAGTCTGTTTCCAGGAGTAAACTCACTCCTCTGTTTAAAATGTGTCACTGCCTGAAGGGGAAATCCAAAGCTTTTTAGCATGACACATGAGGCCCTTTGCAATCTGCTTTTGACCAACCTTATCAGCCTCGGTCCCCTCTCATAACTACATTGGTTTGTTTACTGTTTCCCTCTCTACCTTCTCCCAATCTCTTGTTGAATTCAGGGATAGGAGTCTCTCTGCCTCTCTCCCTCCAATCCCATTTCTGTCTTCCAAGAAGCCTTATCTAATTACAACCCTTCCATTCATGGAAGTTCCTTGTCCCACCCTTTGTGTGACTGCTGTGCCTTCTGTCTACTTTGTTCTTGAACCTTTCACATTTCTGTAGCAGTTTGTTTTCACATCTATAAGCTCTCAGAGAACAAAGGCCATAATCTCTCCAGCATTGTGTCCAGCACTGAAACCTTCACAAAGTTTCATTGGCTGGGCATGTGAATTAGTGGATGGCATCTTGGGAGTGTCTTGGTAGGTTGTGCCCTGAAGACTTTGGGGGTTGGGACCCTTGGATGAGCACTGCTTTGTTTCCTTGCAGGAGGCTGATGACCTTGAACAATTGTGCCTCGATGAAACTGGAGGTTCATTTTCAATCCAAGAAGGTGAGTCATGGCAGGAGTGGGGTCTGTGACCTTGTGGCACCATAGGGAACATAAATATACACAAACCACTTTTGAAACTAGTTTCAGTGTCCCCAGAGTCCAGGATGTCCAGATTAGTGCCTTGCTCCAGCCTGGGAGTAGGGTGTAGGAGGCTTAATGAGACCTCTGGGTTTTGGCAAGCCTAGTCTAGAGGCTGGAATATGAGAACAAGTACCCTGGCCCTTGGCCTCTCCCACCCCCCTCAGCCCACTTCTACTTCTTAGGTTTAATAATAACTTGACCTAGAGATGGCCGTTCCTCAAGGAAATCTATCTGCCTCCACTCCCTGCTCTGTGATGACAAAAATTCCTTGACTAGGGGGTAGAAACATAATAATGGGATGGAAAAATCATGGCCTATATAGTCTTAAAGACAGGGTCCTTAACTCTACTCACACCAAGTCTTTTCCCTCTGAGACTCATTTCCTCCATCTCTACAGTGAATCTAGTTGCGGGGAGGATTTATAGGTTCCAAAGGCCTTTCTCACTCTGCCAATCTGGGATTGTAGAAACCTTGAGGACTGTTGGTCTGCATGTAGCCCTGGAATGTGGACCTGATGACCCCATCCTGCCCTGGGTCAGGCTTTGTGGGTTTCCTCTGGGGCTTTCTTTTCCAGAGGCCTTTAGCCAAATGTATCAGACAAATTGTCAGACCCTTTACCTGAGAAGCAGTAAACCACTGGGACCTGGTCCCCACTGACTGCTCAGTGACCTCAGGCAAGTCTCTTCCTCACTCTGGGCTTTAGTTTCCCCACCTTGCAAATTAGAAAATGAGAAAATCTAAAATCTCCTCCCAGCTCTGGCATTCTGTGATTCTGATCTGAGACTAGCCCAGACTTGATAGGTTGTTGAGGACAGGAGGTCAAGATTCCTGGATTCTAGCCTGGCTCTGTCACTGACTTCTTGAATGACATTGTATGATCTTGGGCACGTGGCTTCTCATTTGTGGGTCTGGGTTTCACTGTCTGTAAATGGAGAGGGATTAGATCAATTATATGACCTTTACCATCCATCTGGGCTCCATCTAGGACTCCTGGCTTCCTTCTTCTAGCACTCCCAGAGCCAGCTCCCCCTCTAGGACATGTCCTCAGCCAAAGAGCAGGGCCCTTTGCTGAAAGGTCTCCCAAGCATTTGGAGGTAGAGCAGAGCACAAGAAAGGGCTTGTGGGTGGACTTCTTTGACCTGACCCTGTGGTGACCTTCCCAGAATGAAGACTCAGAAGAGGAAGAGCAGTGTACCATCAGCAACCCCTGGTCCTTGAAGCGAGAAAGTAAATGCTGGTCTCGCATGGGCTCTTCTGACCTGCTGGCCCCACCGAGCCTTGGACTGCCAGTGACATCCAGCTGTGAGAGTGTCCTCACTGAGCTTAGTGCCACCTCCCTGCCGGCCATCACCGTGAGCCTACCATCCAAGCCAGTGGACCTGCCCTTGCTAGGCTGTGCCCCCAGCCCAAGTGACCAGCCCCTCCTCAGCCCCACCCAGGGCCCAGAGGGTCCCCAGGACAAGGCCAAGAAGCGCCATTCCTGTAGCTTCCTCAAGCACCTCGAGTCTCTGAGGCGGAAGGAAAAGGGTGGCAGCCGGCAAGCTGAGCCTGAGCGTAGCCCAGTCACCTCAGAAAAGGCCACTAAAGGTTCCTCTTTCCGGAGCCGCCGTGGCTTTCTCTCAGCTGGGTTCTATAGGGCTAAGAACCAGGCAGACACCTCAGGCAGTGGCAGTGGTGCTGAGACTCAGAGTGGCTGGGAGGTCTGGCCTATGGCCATGCTCCGGCATCCTCAGCGGATACACAGGGGTGACTACCTGGTGCATGTGCCTGGGGACCACAAACCAGGCACATTCCCTCGCTCCCTGTCCATTGAGAGCCTGTGTACTGAAGATGGACACCATCTGGCTGATTGGCAGCTAGGTAGGCGCTGGGGCTGCGAAGGACGCCGGGGCTCCTGTAGCTCCACAGGCAGCCATGCCAGCACTTATGACAACATGCCTGAGCTATACCCAGCTGAGCCTATACTGGCTGGGGCTGAGGCCGAAGATGAAGAAGAGGGTGGCGGCAGCTCTGCCCATCTAGATGACATCCTCCAGCGTGTTTGGGGGCTACAGCAACGGGTAGAACTTTGGTCTCAGGCCATGTACCCAGACCTGGGGCCTGGAGATAAGGAAGAGGAAGAAGATGAAGAAGAAGAGGCCACTTCATCAGTAGAAATAGCCACAGTTGAGGTAGAAGGTCAGCCTGAGGCTCTGGGCCAGGTAGAGGCTCTGGCCCACAAAGAGTCCTCAGCCCTGGGCCAGGCTGATGTCCAGACAGTTGTCCCAGCTCAGGCTTCACCTGAGCTCCAGGCACAGGCTGAGGCCAAGCCACTTGGCCCAACCCAGGATATTGAGCAGGAGGCGAATTCAAGCAGGGAACCCACTTCTGCCTCTAGCCTGTCTGTGGAAGGGCACTCCATTTCTGACACTGTGGCCTCCTCCAGCGAACTGGACAGTAGTGGGAACTCCATGCATGAGGCTGAGGCTTCAGGGTCCCCGGTTGGACTCCATGCATCAGCACCCCGTGAACGACGAGATTCAGGCGTTGGGGCTTCACTTACCAGACCCTGCAGGTGGGAGTTCAGGGTAGGGAAAGGAGCAAGGAGCTCTGCTGTCTCTGTCTCTTCCCTTCTTAATTCCTCCCTCCATTTTCAACACCTCCCCCCCAGCCAATTTCTTGGTTATGAGGCCCAGGGGTAGGTAGGTTCTTAGGAGCTGGCTGATTGCCTCTAGGCACCCAGTCACAGGAGGGAAACAACAAGAGTACAGGACTCAGCAATCCAGAATGTTAGGTTCAGGATCTGCCTCTGCTGTGGTCTTGAGCAAATTCTAGATTCTCTTTTGGCCTCGATTTTCCCATGTATAAATTCAGGGCATTAGAAGAGATGAGCTCTGATCCCTAGCTTTGCCATACTGGGTTTCTCAGAGCAACCTATTCACTGCAGTCCTGGAAGGGTAGGAGCTGGTACTACTTGATGGCACTAGTGGAGCCTGAGCTCTGCTGCCACTTCCCTGACAGTGTCTGGGCCACTGGGCAGCCCTGGAAGCTAAGGCTAAGCTTTTTCCACCCTGAGGCCTAGCAGCAATGTTGAAAATGGTCCTATCTCCATGCATTTTCTTTCTTTTGGGAGAAAAAAGGGGCCAGAAGAACACAGCCCATTCTAAGGTTGACCCAACCCTGCTCCTCTGGCTTTCTACCCCCACCCCCAACCCCAATCCCTTACCAGGAAGCTCCGTTGGCACAGCTTCCAGAACTCTCATCGGCCCAGCCTCAACTCGGAGTCACTGGAGATCAACCGGCAGTTTGCCAGCCAGATCCACCTGCTGCACAAGGGCTCCCTGCTGCGGCTCACAGCCTTCATGGAGAAGTACACTGTGCCCCATAAACAGGGCTGGGGCTGGTGAGTGCTCCTGGTCCATGGTCACGGCTCCCTCCCTGCCCCTACTCCAAGGTCCTGAGAGGATCAGCTCCAAAAAGCAGATGTAGATAGGCAGAGCCCATAGGCCAATGGAGTGGTGGGATGTGCCAGGGGGCTGGAGGAGCCGTGGCCTGAGAGGTCACCATTGCTCTGGGTGGCTTGTGTATGTGTGTGTGTGTGTGGGGGGGGGGTGCACATTAGATGCATGAGAGTACGTGTACCACGTGTGAGGAGGGGTGGGGGTGGGGGTGGGGAACACAAGGTCCTTGAGTTGTACCCCCTCTAATGCAACATCCATGCTACCATCAGTGAGGTTGTCTTAAAATGTAGCTTTGGTTGTCACTCTCCTAATCACCCTTCTGTGGCTCTGTGGTTTGGCATTGCCAAAGTTTCCTTCCCATCATGATCCTTTCATGTTCTGGTCCTGCCCCTTCTGTTGGGCTCTTTCACCTGCCACTAGTAAGCAAAACCACTGTACAGGACAGAAAACCTTCCCTGAATGTGCCATGCTCCTTTCCTTGCCTCTTTGCCATTGTCCACACTTTTCTCTTGGTCAGGAATGCCTTTTTCCCATTTCTTCTCTGGGACAATGCCTACTTATTTCTCAAGAGCCCATTGAATTTCTACCCCTCTCTGAAGCCTTTCCTGATCCACTAGGTGTGGTTCCTCTCCTTCATGGGTCTTCCCTTAGTTCTTGGCCCACTACTGGCCGCATGTATTGTCACTGCCTGTTGACGCAGATATTTCCTTAACTGAGACCAAGAGCTCTCTGTGTTCCTCTGTGACTTCCTAGGGCTGGGCCCAGAGAATGTGCTTAGTGAATGTTGATTCTGGGGATGTGGTGTGTTTCTTACCCCACTCACTCCAGCCACAGCCCCTAAGACTGAAGACAGTCTCCAAGCTGTGTCCTAGCCTACCATATGCCCCTTCCTGATCTCTGTCACTCCTTCAAACAGGTCAGTGCCCAAGTTCATGAAAAGGAACAAAACCCCAGATTACCAGGGCCAGCACGTGTTTGGGGTGCCACCTCTCATCCATGTGCAACGCACAGGCCAGCCACTGCCACAGAGCATTCAGCAAGCCATGCGCTACCTGCGCAGCCAGTGTCTGGACCAGGTGAGCCTCCCAACCTCCCGTCCTCCCCCAGGGGGCCTGTGGAGAGATAGCAATGGGGAAGAAGTCCAAAGCTAAGAAATTGGGTTGGGAAGCTGCTTCCCCCTTGGTCGGCCCACCAGAGACCTTTCCTAGCCTCAGGAAGACCAGCAAGGATGGAACCAAAGCTCCCTTCTCTCCAGCTCTGTGCCAGCCTCTTTCTGGCCCAGGCAATGTAATCCCCAACTCCAAGAGCCTGCCTTAGTCTAGGTCCTCCTTTTCTTACCCATTTCTACTAAAGCCATGTTTCTCCTTGTCCTGAGGCTACAAAAACCCTTTTCTTTAGTTTTGCCATTTCTTTCCAACCCTGCTCAGCAGGAGGCCTGCTGGGCTTGGAATTTTCTGGGATGGTCTACACTTGTGACTCCTGGCCTCACAGTCCACCCCCCCTCCATGTTTCCGTCCCTCCCTGACCTGCATGGGCTAGGTGGGCATATTCCGCAAGTCTGGGGTGAAGTCTAGGATCCAGAACCTGCGCCAAATGAATGAGTCTTCCCCCGACAATGTCTGCTATGAGGGCCAGTCTGCCTATGATGTGGCTGACCTGCTGAAGCAGTATTTTCGAGACCTACCCGAGCCTATCTTCACCAGCAAGCTCACCACCACTTTCCTGCAGATCTACCAGCGTGAGTCGCCTGTACCAATCCCCAACAACCTGCCCCATTCTCAACTATCACAGAGTAAACATACTATATGGAAGGTTAGACTAAGGCCCTGAGGAAAGGCAGGGACTTACCTAAGGCTAAACTGTGCATTTGAGCAGAGCTTGATCTAGCACCCAGAGACCTCCCAGAGCCCATCTTTGCCCTTCTCTCTCACTAGATTCCCTTGAGACATCTGTTTCCTCTGTGTTCCTAGAAATAGTAGGCTCCAGGGTAATAAGGAAGCCCTTTGCCATTCCTTCCCCACAGTCCTCCCCAAGGATCAGTGGTTGGCAGCAGCGCAAGCTGCCACTTTACTGCTTCCTGATGAGAACCGAGAGGTGCTGCAGACCCTGCTCTATTTCCTAAGTGACATTGCCTCTGCTGAGGAAAACCAGATGACAGCTGGCAACCTGGCAGTGTGCCTGGCACCCTCCATCTTCCACCTCAACATCTCCAAGAAGGATAGCCCCTCACCCAGGTGAAACAGGGTAACGTGTCCTGGCCAGACAGGGAGGGTTTGGTCCCCCAACCCCATTGGACTTTAGGCCCTTGATGGCTGACACTGCAGTTCCCAGGCATCACCACAAGGGGTCAGCCTGCCTCCTCAGGGGCCTGGGACTGGTTAGATGCAGTAAAGCCTGGCCTTGAAAGACAGCAGATTGTTTTGTGTTCTGGACTCGCAAGCTGGCTTCCTGGGAACTGGAAACTAGCCTATTAGCCATATTACATACTCTCCTTATTCCATACTCTCCTCTCGTCCCTTCCCTCTAGGATCAAGAGCAAACGCAGCCTAGTTGGCCGTCCAGGCCCTAGGGACCTGAGTGAGAACATGGCGGCCACCCAGGGCTTATCACATATGATCAGTGACTGTAAGAAACTTTTCCAGGTGAGTAACTCCAGGCCATGATGCCTACCTCCCAGACTTGGGGGAACCATGAGGTCCAACCTTTATATCCAAGACTGGACACGTGCCCCTCAACCTCCTATTTCCAACTCTTCTCTACAAGGTTTCTCCCCTACCTCACTGTAGTAGCCAGGCTGCCCCACCCATGAACATAAATCTGATAGACTCTGTGGGCTCTGGGACTGAAGCTCCCTGACCCTCTGCTGCTTGCTCCTCATGGCTCCAGCCCAGAGTGTGTGTGTGTCCTGCCAGGTACCCCAGGACATGGTGCTGCAATTGTGTGGCTCCTACAGCGCAGCTGAGCTCAGCCCTCCTGGCCCAGCCCTGGCTGAGCTGCGACAGGCCCAGGCCACTGGTGTGAGCCTGAACCTCTACATGGAAGAGAGCATTCAGGAGCTGCTGCGTGATGCTGCTGAGCGCTTCAAGGGCTGGATAAACGTGCCAGGGCCCCAGGACACAGAGCTGGCTTGCAGGAAAGTGAGTACTGCCATGGGGTTAGGAGAGGGCTTGATACAGGCCAGGGAACCAGGGATCCCAAAGAAAGGAGCTGCCCTGTCAGTACTGCTGTGCCTTGGCCTGATATGTGGAGAATGTCAGCCAGCAAAGCAAGAACCAAATGAGACTAAGGGATGATTTTGCCAGAATTACCTTCCCAAAATCCCTCTTCAGACATGTCACTACTTTTAGAGCTTCACCTCCCATCTCACCCTGCACCACAGTCACACTGTGCTTCTGCCCCTGATGTTGTGCTACCTGGAGTGACCTGCCCCAAGCATTACATTTCCCAAGCCACTGTGAGCCCCAACTTGATATGACCATTCCTCCATTCAGAGCCTCCTGTCATGCCTTGGGATGGAAGTGGTTTCTTTCTGTCCCTCTCTTGGACATCCATGTTCTTTCTTGGATTCTGATTATGAGTAAGACTGCACACCTGAGGTTTGCCATATATAAACCAGGCACAATGAAACCTCCCTTTCAGGGTTGGAGTGAGAAGCTGTCCCAGTGCCTGGCACATACAAAAGGCTCAGCAAAGGGCAGCTTTTGTTGCTCTCCACTGTCTACTTCGTGGGGACAGTGCTAAGTGCTAAGTTCCTTGAGGACCATCACCATCTTCTCTTCCTGTTCGCTTCCAGAAATTCCAAGCACTGTACCCATTTCATGGTAGAACCTAGCAGGCCTCAGAGAATGTGTGTCTGTCATCTCTGTGCTCTTGAGCAGGTGGAGAATCAGATATCTGGAAAAGAAAGAGAGGACAGAGAACACAGGGATGGCCTGTCTGGGTGTGACAAGGGTTAGCACAGTAGCCTTGCAGCCTTCCCTCCTCAGGGATTGGAGTGAGAGTAGGCCAGGACTGGTGGGTGAATGGGAGTTCTCCAGCCCTGACAGCTGCCTCCTGTCCCTGCTCACATGGCCTGCAGGCACCAGACGGGCACCCCCTGCGTGTGTGGAAGGCATCCACAGAGGTGGCAGCCCCTCCAGCGGTGGTGCTACACCGTGTTCTGCGGGAACGGGCCCTCTGGGATGAGGACCTGCTGCGAGCCCAGGTCCTGGAGGCCCTGATGCCGGGTGTGGAACTATACCACTATGTCACCGACAGCATGGCACCCCATCCCTGCCGCGACTTCGTGGTGCTTCGGTGAGGGACTCCAGATGCCACCCTGCTGTGCTTAGGGAACAGGGGACATGGGGTAGGAACCAGCTTCAGGAACCTGAATGTATATGTTCCTTCCCCACAGGATGTGGCGTTCTGACCTGCCCCGCGGGGGTTGCTTGCTTGTCTCCCAGTCCCTGGATCCTGAGCAACCTGTGCCAGAGTCTGGGGTGCGGGCCCTGATGCTCACTTCCCAGTACCTCATGGAGCCTTGTGGCCTGGGCCGCTCCCGGCTAACCCATATCTGCCGTGCTGATCTAAGGTACCAGGCCCCCTTTGTCCTGGCACCCTTCTTGCCTCTGCCCCATGCTGTTGAGCCTTGAAGGCTGGGGCAAGTTCTTTCTTCTTTCCCCCTGGAAAGGGCTCCTGGTAAGAACCCATGGCTCATGCCTATCTGCTTCTATCTCCCCAGGGGCCGGTCTCCGGACTGGTATAACAAAGTCTTTGGGCACCTGTGTGCCATGGAAGTGGCAAAGATCCGGGACTCCTTTCCCGCCCTGCAAGCAGCTGGACCTGAAACAAAGCTGTGAACCTTAGCCTGGTTCCAGAGTGATGCCACCCAGCCTCCTTGGTACCAAAGGAGTAAGGGAGGAATGAGAGCACAGCAGCCCCAAATGCTGCCTCCAGGGGCAGAGCCATTGCCCACACCTAGTTGCCTGTCCCCATCTCCTGAAGTTCCTTTCCACATACATGGGAAGAAGAATTTCAGTGTCCCATCTCCACTCCACCTCCACCTCCATCCACGAACCTGTTTTCTGCCCTCCTGAGAGAGAGGATCCAAGAAGACTGCTGCTGCCCTCCAAGCCATAGAGTCACCAGTCAAACTGAAGCTTTACTGGCTCTTCACCTGCAGGGACGGAGGAAGAGGGCAGTATGTGTTCCCAGCTCTCTGCCCTTCAGAGAGGCCAGGCCATCCTGTTTGGTACTAGGGTGTCTTTGAGGTTGAGCAGGAGGTTCTGGTCCTGCCTCTGGGCCCAACATTGGCCGTAAACTGGCTTTGCCAAAGAAATTGGATGGGAGTGGATGGGCACAGGGGTAGAGCAGAGGGCAGCCCCAACCACCAAGAAGTATTTTATTTGTGTAAATACGATGCTGATTTTTATGAGGCTGATTTAAAGAGTGGTTACTGACGGGCCCCTAGTCAGGGACATGATGATTTGGGATAGCTTGGGACATGAGAGTGAAAGAGGGACCTTCCTTTCTCAAGTCTCAAGAGACCAATGAACCAGTTTCCCCTGGCGTGGGCCCCACATTTGATCTGCCACTCCGTGGGGTCTCGGTGCAGCCTTTGGCCTTGCACTGCCATGTCTGGAGAGTAAACAATCTGTCCCACCACACAGGCCGAGCAGAAGCAGATGGCATCCCTTCTCCTGCTCTTAGTGCCTGTGGTATGAGGCTGACATAACAACCCCTTCTTCAAGTAGAGACCTGGCCTCCAGCTCAGGTGGTCAGCCAGCCAAATGGAAGGGCCCAGTGTTATCTCAGCCAGTTAGGGAAAGATCCAAACCTGATCTATCTTACCCATTGGCTATCTTGGTTCATGTGGAAATTCAAGTGCCATTCAAATGCCAGCTCATGATTTATTTTTCTTTTGGCTGAATAAAATGAAGTGGGATGGCTCCTAGCCAACGTTGTAATTTTTAAGTCTATTTTACTTGTACCTATAAATACTGTACAGTCATAATATGTATATATATTGGTGTATATGTAGATACATATATATATATATATATATATATATATATATATATATATACACACACACATCTATATACATACAGATATGTTCTATCATAAGTGTACTATAATCTATGGTTGGGAGAGAGTTGGGCAGCAGGGCACCTAAGATGAGACAGGGGAGATGTAGAGCAGGAGCCACATGACCCCCTCATAAAAGCAATAAAGCATTACTAAAGGTACACTCTGGCTGTGTGGCTGTCTTTGCTGAGGTGATGGGTTAGGGACTGGGCTTGGTGTTAGGGTCAGAGGTTGTGAGCATTACTGGCCTAAGACTCAGGGAGGTCATAGGAGGAATGGGGGCAAGGCCTCAGCTCTTGTCTTTGGGAGGTGATTTGCGGGGGGGGGGGGAGGGGGAAGGCAGGATTCTAAGAAGTCAGGGCTTGGGCAGAAGCTGCAGACCCCATCCCCTTTCTTAGCCAGGGTCCCCCATCTGAACAGTGCATGAGCATTACCTCAAGAGTCCTAACAGTAGTCATAGAGAGAGATGTTCTGGCTATGCTGTCCATCTTTCCCCTGCTATACACAGCTTGGGCTAAAGGACACAGTGGAGACCCAGCCCCTTGAGGTTGGGGGAAGCTGTTGCACTCACAATCCAGGTTATAAGAGGTCTGAGCCCCGTGTGGCAACTCCTGGCCTGGTTCCAGTGACCAGAAAAGCCCAGGAGACTAGAGGGACCCCCTTATTTTGACTTCCCTGGAGAAATAAACTTGCCTCTCCATGGTTACTGTAGCCAGAAAATTCCCAACCTCTAAGGGGCAGCTAGAGACAGTACAGGCTTTGCAGTCAAATCTGTGTTTGCATCCCTGGAGTGCTGTAGAGTAGCCTGGATCTCTCTCTCTCTCTCTCTCTCTCTCTCTCTCTCTCTCTCTCTCTCCCTCTCCCTCTCCCTCTCCCTCTCCCTCTCCCTCTCCCTCTCCCTCTCCCTCTCCCTCTCCCTCTCCCTCTCCCTCTCCCTCTCTCCATTCCTACCTTTCTCCATCCCCCCATTCTCTACTTCCTTGTAGGGCAAACAGGGATACCTTGTCACAAGTCAGCCTCATATAAGTGATCAGGTTGGCCTGCCCCTGTCTGCACCCCTATCTAGCATGAACAGGTCAGGGTGCCTGTCAGCTCCCATTTTACTGTCACCTCCTTCCATTCTCCTGGGTTTAGCTGCCCCTGCATACCTTTGTTATTTCCTCACTGTTACTGCCTGGGTGTCTGTTAATGAGTGGTATGAAAATTACCACCCATGTGATTGTTGCAAAGGACAGATAAAGACTTGTGAGGGAGGCTCTTGGAAGGGTTTGCCCAACCATTCAGCCCTGGACTCTGCTGCTCTGGACCAGCTGCCCAGTGTGGTTCCCTTATGTCTGGCTCTAGGAGAGGCAGTGCCAAGCAGGGGAGCTTCTCTGTGCTTTAGTGTCATTCCTCCTACATAAAGCAGAGGCTTCCATGCTTGCCTAGCTCTGCCTGGATTACTGTGCAGTCCATGAATGCACCGACATGGCCAATAGACATGGGAATAGGTGTCATGATGATGAGGCTGCCCAGGCCCCTCACTGCCACACACATTGCGAACATCACCCATGGCCGTTTCTTTCTAGCCTTCAGTCTTATACCTCCACACACCCTGAGTTGGCCTTTCCCTTTCCCTGGTGCCAGAGAGCTCTCACCCTCAAATTCCCAACACCATTGCCTATACTTTCTTCTCTTCTGCTTCCACTGACCCAGTGCCTCAAAGAAACCAGGCTGTGGGTGAAGCCCATATGGGAATTGGACAATCTATCTGCAAGCTTTGATCTATTATTTTCTAGTGCTCTATTTCTGGAATGGCTGAGGGTCAATGGTAGACATACCCAGGTTCAGATTGCCTATATTATTGCCTGGCTGTGTGAACTTTAGTGATACATTTAACATTTTTGATTCCTCTTTCCTCACAGAAGATAATCATATATATCTTGCAAGGTTGTCAGCAATGTTAAATGAGTTAATGTGAATGTGGCTGCACAGTGCCTAGCAGATAGTGGACATGAGTATGTGATAGTTTCCTTTGCTCTGCTTCCTCCATGCCAGTCAGGCTCTGTGGAGAAGGCTTAGGTCTGCATGGATGGGTGGGTGGGTTGGGTATGCATATCATTTCCTGCTTGGCATCAAGGACCTACCTACCCTTTTGGGACTACCACAGCTTCAGGTCCCACCATTCTCGACACACCTACCTCCAAGGCAGACTCAAAACATTCCAATGACCTCTTTGTATCCTAACTACGGGTTGGCTTTCACTATACTTCCTCCTTGAGAATGTGGCCCCATGGCCACATCTTCCTTCTTGAGCCCACCTTCCTCCAGGCAAGGAACTCTCTTCCCACTTCTTTGATGATAGCTCCTAACCGTCTTTCCTTGACCCTCCCACTTGTCTCCTTCCTCTGCCCCACCTCATCCTAAAACATTCCTCCAAGTTCTTTCTTATCTTCCTCCTTGGACCACCTTGCTCTTTAGAGACTTTGCTGACATTCATTGTTTCACCTGGAGGCCCACGTCAAACTCATCATCTTCCAACACAGTCTGTTTCCTGTTGCCTGCTCTGTCTCAGGCATAACCCCTCTCTCCTTCTCACCTCCACTCACAACCAAATGCATGCATGCATGCATCCATCCACCATCCATCCATCCATCCATCCATCCATCCATCCATCCATTCAAACACTCATCCATTCTGCCATTCAGCAAGTAGTTGTGGAATATCTGCTACATGCCAGACTTTGTTGAGGTGCAGAAAATACAGAAGTAAACAAGACCAACAAGGTTCCACCTTGTTGGGAATATGTCTTTAGTGCACATTCTACTAGATGGGTGAGTGGAGGGAGGTAGATGGTAGACAAATGCACAAGCTAACTTTAGCTATGATAAAGGTGATGAAGGCAATAAAGCAGAGTGGGGTGGTAGTGACTGAGAAGTTACTTCAATAGGGTGGTCAGAGAAGGCCTCTGTGAATATTTCAGGGACCATCTAAGCCAAGACCTGAGGGAGCATAAGGAATCAGATACACAAAGATCCAAGGTGAAGAGTGCTGAGCAGAGGACATAGTAAGCAAGTACAATGACCCTGGCATGAGGACAAAGTTGCCATTTTTCCAAATGAGCAGATGGTCAGCATGGCTGGGGTGCAGGGCTCAAAGGGATAGTGGGAGGAGATGGGGTCATAAGGGCCAGATCGCATGGATGTAAAGGGGAATTAGCCATGATCCATCTACTCTACCTCCACAGCATCTCCTATATCCAGCTTATGCTGGATACAATGCCCCAGGTGATATTGCACACCCTTCTATCTGGATATTAGAAGAGAGTCCCTCATCTCCTTTCTCTCTTCCTGCCCATTTTCACCTATTTGTGGTACCAGGTGAATCTTTCTAAAGTCAAGTATCATTGTATGACTTTCTGGCTCAAAAACTGTCCATGCCTCCTCCCCTATTGACTACCAAACTGTGGCATTCAGGACCCCACAATGCAGCCTCATTCTATCCAACAAATTTCCCCCCTTTTTCCTTCCCTTCTCCAGCCATGTCCCAGACATGTTCCTTTAGTTACCTCTTCCAGGAGTGGATGTGGGACTGCCTTGATCTCGGAGGACCCAGGTTCAAGTTTCAGCTCTGCCAGTTCTTAGCTGTGGCAAGTTACTTAATCTTTTGGGGTTCTAGTTTCCCCATATATAAAATAAGGCTCAGAGAGATGTGTGGATTCCTTATCAATGTAGGTTGATTATCACAAAATGTTATCACCCTCAAACCTCACCAGTCTGGCAACACTCAATTGTGATATATCTACACCATGAAGTCATCCCTGAAACTGCCAGCAACGATTGCTCTCTCCCTCCATTAATCTGTGGTTTCTCTGAGTTCATCATAGTGTCCCACTTGGAGAGGTAGAAAAGGCATCTGAAGATGAAGTCTACCCAGAGGTGTGTTTAAATCCTGGCTCTGCCATTTCTTAGCAATGTGGCCTTGAGCAAACAACTTTGCTCTCTGAGCCTCAGTTCTCCTACTTGTAAAATAGGTATAGGAATGCCTATCTTGCTAGGGTGTTGAGAGGAGCCCATGTGTCCCAACACAGTACCCAATAGAGTAGAGGCACAAAGGGAGCATTTTATCACTATTTACAGGCATACCACATTTTATTGCTCTTCACAGATAATGGATTTTCATCAATATCGAGGCAAGATCCTCCACTAGCAAAAACATTACAACTGACTGATGGCTCAGATGATGGCTATAGTATTTTTTAGCAATTAAGTAGTATTTTTAATTAAGGTATATACACTGTTCTTTTTTAGACATAATGCTATTGCACACTTCATAGACTACAACACAGTGTAAACATAACTTTTATATGGCCTGAGAAACCAAAAATTTCATGTGACTAACTTTACTATGATATCACTTTATTACAGTGGTTTGGGGCCAAACCTGCAATATCTCTAAGGTACTTGTATTGTGTTACCTCATTCACTCCAAGCCATTGCTCTATAATACCCCCTTATTTGGCTTGCCTCCCCATATCCTCTCTAGCTGTTCACACCCTTCCTGACTCAGCCAGCCTTTCCTAACCAACCCACCCCTGAGCTCTTGAAGCACTTTTCAAGTGGAGTTTTTTCACATAAAAATACTCTCAAATGTACAAGCCAGTCTCTCCTTGCTTAGGCTGTGACATCAAGGACAGGGACCAGGTGAGTCATCTCTGTGGCCCCATGTCCAGCATAGGGTCTGATCTAGAAGAGCCAGTGTTCAGGGGGCTCAGAGTATGTGCTGAATGCAGTTAAATATTTGTTTGTGAAATCAGGAGTGTATGTGAGGTGGGGGCTATGAGATGGGAGAGGACTCTGGAGCTCAAAGGAACCTGGGGAAGGGTGGGTGAGGACAGTATTAAACTCTTCTGCTGCCCAGCAGGGAACTCATGGGTACTGAGCTCCTACTGTAAACCAGGCACCATGCAATGCATTTTCCCACATAGGCTATCATTTCAACCTCCAAAGTGCCCTTTGAGGTGCTAGCATCACCTTTTTCTGGATGGAGTTCTGAGAGTCTAAGAGGCAATGAGACTTGCCCTGAGGTATGCAGCAAATAAGCAGCTGACCTGGGACTTTCCACCAGACTCCCAAGCCCATCTTCTTTCCACTATAGTCATGTGCAAAGGGAGAGGACACTGCTACCTCCAGCTGGTGGCTTCCATGTGTATGTGTGTGTGTGGGGAGGGGGCAGGGGGCACAGTGGGGAGGGAACCGATAGCGGTAGCTGTGAGAGCTGTTGAACAAAGGAGGGAATGCATTTGAGGAAATCTGGCTGAATGAAGGAAGTGAGACCAGGAGGAAGAGAAGAGGGGCAGGGCTGCATGCATACACAGTGGTATAGAGGCTGACCTCTGCTTCTAGCTCACCCCCGCAGCCTGCTGGGAGTTGGCCTGCTGTGCCCTGCCACCAGGATTCTGGCTATGGTCACCAAGAGCCTTAGGTTGGTCCTGAGATGCCACAGCCTCTAAGATAGGCAGATGGTATCTCAAGCCAATAGAGAGGGGCTGGGATGGAACAGAGACCGAGACCACATCTGGACTTTCATGTGCCCTAGCTACTTCTGCCTTTGTGGGCTCTTTCTTCATAAACAATATTAAAATATATATTTTATAACTGTATTGGTATGAAAATTAATATTATCCAGGTTGGACTAATCATTATATATTCATTGTTATTATATTCATGTTTTTCTTCTGATGTTAAAATAATTTAAAACATTTTTGTGAACCCTAGGTGCTTGGCCTACTATGCCTAACAATAAGTTATCCCTGACAGAGGGCAGCACAGAGCCTATAGGAAAGTGAAAACATTGCTGCTGGGGAAGGGGAGGAGGTACTGACTGAGGCCCCGGGGAGCTGGATTTCTGTCTCTACATTTGGGTGCATCTAGCACATGTAATCACAGCAGTGCTTCCTGCCTCCCTTATTGGAGTGTAGACACTCATTTCCCAACTCCACCTCAGATATACTTCTTAGTCCAGAGAAGCAAGAAGATTCCTGTTAGGACTTCTAACTGGCTCTTATAGCCTCAGACAAGCTCCTTGATGTCAAAAGAGAGCAATTTATGGCCCAGAGCTCCTGACTGGAATGCAGAGACCCCATGCCCCCAGCCTTCTCTCCTCTAAAGGTGGAGGGAAGAGCAGGGCCAGAGCTGGCATACTCCCAACCAGTCTTCCGGGGAAGGGGGGCAGATGAATCAGTGGCTCCAGTTTGTCCATGGTGTGGGACATGTTGTCCAGGTCACGGAAAAGCACCAGTATAAACAAGTACTGCTTGTGTAGGCAGAGGAAATGGCCATGTCTTGGCCTGTGACAGCTTCACGTGGAAGGGAAGCAGAGGACATGAGGGAGAGTGAGATGGGGGAGGGGGGTAAGAGTGTAGGTTATAAGAAGAGAGGCAGTGCCCAGAGCTCAAGGAAAGGAGAAGCTACAGAAATGAAAACCAATCCCTCTCTAGTGTGGTTGACACAGCTCACCTGCCTGCATTCTCACTAGATTCAAAAGAAGATATAACTTTTATCCCTATTTTAGAGGTTCAGAAACAGGCTTAGAGAGGTGAAGGGAGATACTTGGCTAACATTATACTCAGTTAGTTTATGGTGGGACTAGATTTGAACAAATTGGACCTGGTTAACTCAGTCAGTGAGGTGGTGGTGAAGGGAGATACTTGGCTAACATTATACTCAGTTAGTTTATGGTGGGACTAGATTTGAACAAATTGGACCTGGTTAACTCAGTCAGTAAGAGGTGGTGGCTGAGAAGTGAGGGGGTGAGCCAGGCAAAAGCGCTCTTTCTCCTGGTTTTACATGTCTGGGAAGCCAGTCTGTCTCTGCACCACCTCCAATAAAATACACTTGATTTGTTTCCAAAAGACCCTGAGGTGGGTATCAGCATAATAGTGGCTAACATGTATTTAGTGCAGACTGTATGCCAAGCACTGTTTACACATTTCACAAGCCTTTCCTCCTCTAACACTTCTTGTGTACCTATCATGCCAGGCACTGTGTTGAGTACTTTACATGCATTAGATCATTCAGTTTCCATGACAATCCTATGATTAAATAGCCTCGTTTTACACACAAAAACAACTGAAACCCAGGGAGATAAAGGGACCTACCTGAGGACACAGGGCTAGCAAATGACAGAGCCTGGATTTGAAGCTTGGTCTGTCAGACTCTAAAGACCAAAGAAAGGCTAGGGTTGGGCAGGGTGGTGGGCATTAGACCCAATGAAATAAGCCCAGCAAAGAGAGGGGACCTGAAAATGGAGCCCAGTTGGAGACAGAGCAACAAATGACTAAGCCTGTTCTTCACCCAGAGGGCCTTGAGAAGTGGTTTCCATGTCAATGGAGGAAAGAGAGAAAGCAGGTCTAAGGAGCAGCTGGAAAGATTGGGGTTGGATATTAGGAAGCCCTTCCTCAGTCTGTGGGTCATGAAAATACCCACTTATTGAGAAGCATCTTGCTTGGAGGCAGGGAACTGTCCAAAATGACTCCCTGAGGTCTCGAGATTGAACCAAAATTTGGGGAGTACATGCAATGATTCATATTGTCTGGCAAAGTTCTTCCTCTGGAGACCAGCTTGTAGGTCCAGCTGCTTAGAACACAGGACAAGCTCTACAACAAAGAATTTCCCTACCCAAAATGTCAGTAGTTCCAGGCTGAGAAACCCTGGTTTAACTCAAATGCTTCCAGCTGCAATTGGGGTTAACTGGCCAAGATGATGTGGCCAAAGTCCATAAATCCAGGATATCAAGGATGAGAAGATGAAGGGAGAAGGAAAGACGGGTTATATACCCCACAGCCATCCTCCAAGAGCTCTGAAGAAGGGCCCTCACAGCCAGTTCAGCTTAGGCATCCAGGTCAAGATAGATGAGGCAGGCATGTAGCTAAGAGAATTCTTCAGCAGTATATACTGGCAATAAAGTAGATGGACTGAGTATCCTTCAGGGGCTCAATACTTTGCAGGACAACCCAGGGAGACACAATGCCTAAGAGTCACTTCACACAGCCACATGGCCATTTACCAGTATACCCAAATAAGCACTGCTCTGCCCTCCAGCTCCTGTGGGCCTCATGAATGCTGCATGGGATTGGCAGGATGAAGATTCTTCTCTCTGCTCTCGGTTAGTAGAAAAAAGATCACTGCTCTTAGAATCAGATACCATGGGTTCTTGTCTCAGCTCTGTTGCTTCTGAATTAGGTGACCCTGAGCAAGACCTGTAAACTCAGCTTTTCTTCGAAGCCCACCAATTGGAAGTGGAGATATGGTCTGGGGAGCAGAACCAGGATCTGCTCTCCACAGCCCCCACCAATCCCAGGGGATGCACAGCTCTCTGGGAAGAAGCCCCTGTCCCTCTCCTGAGTTCAGTTAGACCTGTGCATAAACACACGTCCCTACAGAAATATTCATCACACATGCATGCTCATGTATGAACACACAAATTCTCTCTCTTCCTCTCTCTCTCTCTCTCTCTCTCTCTCTCTCTCTCTCTCACACACACACACACACACACACACACACACACACGTGCACGCGCGCGCGCGCTTGCACATGCATGCACAGTCACAGACACAAAGACACAGACACAGACACCAGATTCTTTGCTCCCTGCAAAGAAGACAGGATCAAGACCTTAGAGAAAGTTCAAGGGATTCAGCCCCAGGAAGGTGCCCAGGGTGAGGTTATTGCTTTCCAGCATCCTGCAAGGTGTTGAGCTTCAATAAGGGGGTATGGCAGGTGGGCCCGCTGCCCAGGCTAGAGGCCTAGCTCCAAGGTGGGGCACAACTAGAGGTGGGGTTTCCATCTGCCTGTTCCCGACTGCTGTCTTCACCCTGGACAACATCCAGGAGAGCTTAACTGAGTTGCCCCCACAATGGGGCCAAGAAGTTTGTGAACACTTGAGGTAAAGTCTCCTTCTGAGGGTGGGCCTTACCAGGCCCTGGGCCTTGTGCTTTCCTTGTTTGTCCAAACACAAGGGGTGACACAGCAAGTGCTGCGTGAACTGGTTTACTGTTTCACTGTTCACAGGGTGGTCAGGCTGTGTGGCCAAGGTAAAAAAGCAGTTCGTGCCACTCAGGGAAGAGACCAGCACTTGAATTGAGGTTACTGAGAACAGAAAACATACACACACCAGGCTCAAGGGGCATAGTGTTACTTACAACAAGAGAAGAGAAAGATAGTGCACAAGTTCCAGCCCCTTATGGTGTATTGGTCTCCTATGGACAGCAGATCTGTTCCACAGTCAATGCCCCATGTGACTCAGGTACCCACTTTGTACTGCAGTGCAGAAAGCTAGGGGTGTTCCTAAGGAACATTGACATTCATGCTTAAGTAGAACAAAGAAGTACACATCAAACCAAGAATAGGGAGACCTTAAGCCCAGCACAGTATTCCAGGGCAATGGCCCTAGGGGCGGGGAGCGGTTGGGAGAGGATGAGGATATGGAGTGTGTAAGACTTCAGGAGACTGCCTTTTTCATTACTCGCAGAGCTTTTTCTCGACTCCCCTCTATCTTCCTTCCATTCCCAGAAGGAAAGAAGCCACTGAGCCATTCCAGGGAAAGGTCCTGAAAGAGCCAGGGAAGGGCACCACCAGGGCCACTAGTGACAGATCAGAGTCTGAGGCAAGGGATGGGCTGGGCCTGGGCAGTGAGTGTACTGAAGGGCCCAGGAGGGCTAGCTTGAGTGAAAAAGCAAGTATTGAAGTGTGAATCTGATCTAAGAGAGAAATACATGGTAAATTTCTAGTTAGCTACGAAAGGCACAGACCTCTTTCTCTGGTGAGTCCTGCAGGAGATTCATTTTTTTAAAGGTTCATTTTGCCTTAAGTGTTCTTTCTATTGCTTCCTTATGAGAACAGCTTCTCCAAAGGGGCCAGCCAGCTCACCAGTGCCCAGGGTTGCCAGGTGAGCAGGTGAGAGAGTGAGGATGGTTCTGTGCAACAGATTCACTTGCTGGAGACACAACATATGGTCCTGGTCTTTAGATCAAGAGTGGAGACTAAAGCCTTGGTCATCTTTGTTAAGGAAGGATTTAGTAAGGTCTGGGACAAGGAGAAGTGACATATCCCTACAGGCCTGACCAGTGATCCCTGGGATCAGAGACAAGTAAAACTCCAGGATACAGGGTAATTTACAACTCAGGGATGAACATGCCTCCCTCTCACCCTGCCCAAGGTTGATAGCCAGGGCCAGCAGTCATGGGCTCCAAAGAAAATGCCAAGGCCACCTCAAACCCAAGTTTCTCTCTGGGCCGACTGCCTATTCTACCAATGGCTATTGGTTCTCTGGTAAATGGCCCAACCTGTCCTCTCCAGCCCCAAAACTGAGCACTCCCAACTTTCTCTAATCCCCAGTGTCTCAGTCCCATCCTTACTTAACCACCCACCCCAGGCTCCATCCAGGAAACCTGGCACTCTCAGCTTTCTCAGTTGCGATAAGCCTTTGAAAGCCTTGGGCATGATGGAGTGAATTTACTTGTCAAAAGGAAGCTGTGAGCAGAGAAAGGGGCTGGGGAGTCTCACAGTATACCATGCTCTTTTGCCCCAGAGAAGCCCAGGATCCAAATGAAGAACTAGGTCTTCGAATGTTGTCCCTGGCCCCATTGATTATCCCAGGTTCCAAGTTTTTACCTGGGCCTGCCCGAAATCTTATTCCCTCCCTTCCAGCAAAACCCATGGGGCTTTGCCAAGTCAAGTGGACCTGCACTGGGGGCCTGCATTGAGGAGGGTGAATGGACTTTGCAGACACTTGGTCTACCTCCATCTGCCCTGCAGATTATGTCTGATTGTCTGAAGCAACTAGCAATAAATGGCGACTGCATCTTTCCATTGCTTAGACACAAAGCATTGGAATCATCCTTAACTACTCTTTCTTGCATATCCCACATGCAATCCAAGTTTGGTTGGTTTTTCTTTCAAAATCTATCCAGAATATTCCCACTCCTTACCACTTCCACTGCTCCCACCCTAGTCCTTGCTAATATCATCTCTCACCTGGATGACTGCAGAAACCTCTGGATTCCTCCCTGCTTGTACCTTTGCCTCCTTCAACAAACTTTCAACATAGAAGTCAGAAAGGCCCTCTGTTCCAAACTCTCCAGTGTCTTCACCCAAGTGATGGTCTACCAGGTCCTGCCCAACTTCGCCCCTCATCACCTTTCTGACCGCATCTCCTACCACTTTCTTCTCATTCCATCTGCATCAGCCACACTGGCTCCCTCAACCATGTCAAGCATACTCCTGCCTCAGAGTGGTGCTTACACTGTCCATTTCTCCAGATATCTGCATGCCCTGCCCTCTCACCATCTTGGGGTTCCTACTCAAATGTCAGTGAGGCTTTCTGTGACCACCTATTTGAGATGGCAATGTGCACCCCTGTTCCTGGCCCAACACTCCCTATGTCATTTTCCTGCTTCATCACCAGCTGGAATACTATGTCATTTATGTATTTTCATTTATTACCTGTCCCTCCTCACTCTAGCAGGAGCCCCACAGGAGCTGGAATTTTCAGTAAGGCTGTTCTCTGCTGTATCTCCAGGATCAGGACAGTACCTAGAATACACTCAGAAAATAAATGCTGAGTGAATTAGCAGTGAAACCCTTCAAATCAAGCTGAAAAACCCTACCCCTCTTAAGTCTGGCTGGTGTTCAGGTGAGAACATCTTTAACATGGGGCTGTGAGTTCAACAGGACACCTGATACAGGGTCAAGCACTTTGTGGGTGTTCAGTGTTTGTTCAATGAACAGACACTAGGGCAAATTGGTAGGCACATATAAGGTGATCAAAATAATGGTTTCTCCTCCCCAGTAAAATGTTTACATTTCAAAGGGGTCCCCTGATGACCCCAAGGAAGAGCCTGCAATGGTGGAAATTCTGGGCCTGAAGCTGGTGGAGAGAGCTACTCTTTTGGAATAAGTAGGACTGGAAGTGGCACTTGAGTTACACTCCAGCCCCCAAGCTCATACTCCCTGGCCCAGGTTCATGTATTCAACAAATATTCCTTAAGCACATACTTTATGCCAGGTTCTATGTGGAGTGGCAGGGTTCTACCATCAAGGAAGCTCATCCAAACCATAAACTTGGCCTTTCTTTCTAGCTTTTATTTATTTCTCCATTTCCTAACTCTGAACCTCAGAAGAAAGGATAGGGAAACAGACCCAGAGAAGACAGGTGCATCATCAGGGGCCAGGACACACCAGCACCCTCCTGTAGAGGTGTGTGAGTCCTCAGGCCTTTCCCTCCAGTTCACCCCCATGGAGGCAGAACCCGACTACTGATTCAGGCTGCCTGAGGGCCAAATGGGGCCTATCTGACCTGGGGATGGCCCATCTGAGCTTTTTAATAGACATTTTAAAAAATCCAATTAGTGAGCACTGCTAAATTAGTAGTCTGGACTGAGCCAATGGGCTGAACTTGCTGTTGTGTGTGGGCTGCAGCCTCAGTGGATGCCAATAAGCCAAGAGTGATTGGCTGAGAGAAACCAAGATGGCAGCATAGGTAAGCACCTAAACTGCTACCTCGCACAATAATTTCAAAACTACAACTAAAAGACAGAACGGACATCATCCAGAACCACAGGAAAGGTGGCTGAGTGGAAATTCTACAGCTAGAAGGAAAGAGAAAAGCTCACGGAGAATCAGAGGAGCTGCAAAGGGCTGAGGTACAGAGACACGCGCGCAGAGAGGAAGGGCGGCTGAGTGCCTGGCTGGCTTTCTCTGGCGGGAGGGAGAAGGAAGTTCCCGACTGCACTGAACCCCAGTTCCGACTGCACTGAACCCCAGCTCTGGGCGAGACCCTGTGCACCCAGGCTCTTACGGGAGGAATCTGGATTGTCAGGCGGAAACTCAGGGAAGCCGTGAAAGGCAGAGGTCTGGAGGTGCGCGCAAGTGCGCACAGAGAGGACTGACTGCTGAGTGTGCTGCTGGCTTTCTCTAGCTGGAAGGAACCGGAAGCTCCCTGCTGTGCTGAACTCCAGTTCCGGGCGAGAATCTGGGAATCCAGATTCATTGGGGGAGAAACTGGACTGTGTGGCAGTGGGTGAAACTCAAGGGCGGCTTTCTCTCAGAGGTTCTTGCAGTGATTACCGAGGGACACTGAGACCCAGGGACTTCATAGGGCAGGGCTGATGGGAAGCCAAGACTGTCTGCTCAGCCCTGAGACTCCGCCCCATCCAAGCTGAGCACAGAGGCTTTTGCAATTTTGCAAGTCTTGTCTCCAGCACAGAAGTTCTCCCGGCATAGAAACAGCTGCTCCTCACAGCCAACTGGCTGGGAGGTCAATTCCGCCTAGTGATACCAACAACAATCAAGACTTAACTACAACAAGGCTGTACACAGAGTCCACAAAGGGGTGCACCAAGAGTGTCCACCTCAGGTAACTGGGGAGGCCTACCCACTAGGCCATATAAGACACCTAGCACACAAAGCTACCCTACCAACTCAGGGAAGCAGTGAAAATGCGGAGACAAAGAAACAGATCACAAACGAAAGAAATGGAGGAAAACAAATGACTGGATATAGAGTTCAAAACCACAGTTATAAGGTTTTTCAAGAATTTCCTAGAAAAAGCCAATAAATTTAATGAGACCCTTGAGGATATGAAAAAGGATCAACTAGAAATTAAACATACACTGACTGAAATAAAAAATATTATACAGAGACCCAATAGCAGACTAGAGGAACGCAAGAATCAAGTCAAAGATTTGAAATACAAAGAAGCAAAAAATACTCAACCAAAAAAGCAAAAAGAAAAAAAGAATCCAAAAAGTTGAAGATAGTGTAAGAAGCCTCTGGGGAAACTTCAAGCATACAAACATCCGAATTATGGGGGTGCCAGAAGAAGAGAGAGAGCAAGATACTGAAAACCTATTTGAAGAAATAATGACTGAAAACTTCCCCCTCCTGGTGAAAGAAATAGACTTACAAGTCCAGGAAGCGCACAGAACCCCAAACAAAAGGAATCCAAAGAGGACCACACCAAGACACATCATAATTAAAATGCCAAGAGCAAAAGACAAAGAGAGAATATTAAAAGTAGCAAGAGAAAAACAGTTAATTACCTACACGGGAGCACCCATACGATTGTCAGTTGATTTCTCAACAGAAACTATGCAGGCCATATGGGAGTGGCAAGAAATATTCAAAGTGATGAATAACAAGAACCTACAACCAAGATTACTCTACCCAGCAAAGCTATCATTCAGAATTGAAGGTCAGATAAAGAGCTTCACAGATAAGAAAAAGCTAAAGGAGTTCATCACCACCAAACCAGTATTATATGAAATGCTGAAAGGTATTCTTTAAGAAGAGGAGGAAGAAGAAAAAAGTAAAGATAAAAATTATGAACAACAAATACATATCTATCAACAAGTGAATCTAAAACTCAAGTGAATTAAAAATCTGAGGAACAGAATAAACTGGTGAATATAATAGAATCAGGGGCATAGAAAGGGAGTGGACTGATAATTCTCAGGGGGGAAGGGGTGTGAGGGTGCGGGAAGAGATTGGACAAAAATCGTACACCTATTGATGAGGACAGTGGGGGGGGTAATGGCAGAGGGTGGGGTGAGAACCAGGTGCAGGGGAGCTATGGGGGGAAAAGGAGAAACAATTGTAATAATCTGAACAATAAAGATTTATTAAATTAAAAAAATAAATAAAGCGAGAAGCTAATTGTGAAAAAATAAAAAAGAGAGAGAGCCGGAAAACGTGGGCACAAAACCACAGAACATGTCAGCATATGGCCCCAAAGGCTCTTACCAAAGTCTCAGGTGCAATGGCAGGGTCGGTACAGGGTGTGGCAATCAGTGAGGCTGGATTCTGGTCTCAGATTTGTGGCTGAGAGATGTATAACCTAAGGCAAAGCTTCAGCTTCCTTAAAGGGAGAGAGCTACGTGCACCAGCCACTTGCCAGTGGCAGGATTTAGCCCACATGGTTGATCATGAAGTCTACTTAATGGATTATGAACAACATTTTAGAATAGAATAGAAAAAAAAGTGATTGGCCATTCCTACTGAAGGTACATAGAATATATTATATAATGTACAACTGTTCAATTTCAATTCCATTAGCTTGACACATAGAATCTGGGGCACTCTGAGGGTTTCTTGATCAAAGCCACCATATACTTGCTTTTGCTCTGTCACTCCCTCTTTCTTTCTATCCTTTTTCTTAAACTCTTGCCTTTTTTCCTGCTGTTCTTTCTGTCCCATCTCTCCATCCAGCATTCACTGAGAACTGGCAGGCACTGTGCTGGGGTCTGGGCCCAGAGTTGAATAAGGCCCAGAACCTGTGTACTAAGGGCTCAAAAACCCATGTGGGCAGCAAATATGCAAACTGTTTTGATACTTGATAACTGACAAGTCAGAGACAGGCACAGCCTGGAGGGTGAGGAATGAGAAGTGGGTAGGGGAAGCCAGGATAGGCTTCCTAGAGAAGGCACAGTTTAAGTCTTGAAAGGTAAATAGGAATTAGGTAGGCAATGAAGAAGACCAAGAAAGGCATTCCAGTTAAGGGAACAGCATAAGTAAAGAGAATAGGGCTGTAGGTGTATGTAGGCATCAGGTTCCAGAGAATTGCATATGGCATGTTGAGCCAGTGTCTTCCAAACTGGGTTCTGCTGAATGCTATGTCCCGTGAAAAAGATGGGGTGGAGAAGTATACATTAGCATAGTACAACTGCTTATCTGTTCTGCATTAAGGACACCTGTTTGCCCTTGGAACCTCTTTTATCACTGCTACATAGTTTGGGAAATGCTTCCATAGACACTAGGGAACCAGTAAAGGGTTTTAGGCTGGGAGTGATGAGGTGGGGTCCATACTTGATTTTTAAAAAAAATATCAGTTTTTATTAAAATGATTATTAGTATAATTTTAAATTCACATGCAGCTGTAAGAAATGATAGAGATCCTATGTACCACTTACTTAGTTTCCCCTAAATGTAATGTATTGCAAAATTATAGCATAATATCACAACCAAGATATTGACCTTGATTCTATCAATCTTTTTCAGATTTCCCCAGTTTTACCTGTATTCATTTGTATATGTGTGTGTGTGTTAAGTTCTATAAAAGTTTGTCACATGTATCCACAGCTAGTGTATCTACCACCAGACAGCCAACATAGGAAATAATTCCATCACCACCATTGTCAGGCCATGAAGTCCAAGGAGGCTAGAAGTCCCATTTCAAGTTGTTGGCAGGCTTGATTTTTTTCTGAGGCCTCTTGCTGGTTGGCTCTGTCTTTTCTTTGAGTGTGTGCATTTCTGGTGTCTCTTTGTGTGTCTGCATTTCCTCTTCTTTTTTTAAAAATTTCTTTATTGATTAAGGTATCACATATTTGTCCTCATCCTCCCATCCCCATCCCACACCCCTCCCCACACATGCCCCCACACCCCTGTTGTCCTTAACCTCTGGTTAGGCTCATATGCTTGCACACAAGTCCTTTGGTTGATCTCTCCCCTTTACCCCCACCCTCCCCTACTCTCCCTCTGAGGCCCGACAGTCTGATCCATGCCTCCTTGTTTCTGGGTCTGTTCTTGTTCATCAGTCTATGTTGTTCATTATCTCCCCTAGATGAGTGAGATCTTGTGCTATTAGAAATACACTTATAAGAACCGAAAAAGAGACAAGCAATAATGGTTATGCTGACAGGCAAATGAATAAGTCTGTAGTGAGTTTCTTTCTGGGCCAACAGTTCTTTTGAGACCCAATTTCAATGTCCACCAGTTCCTTATGTGTACATGTCAGCACTGACATTACAGTTCTGGATGGTGGACAAATGGTGGTAATGCAGGTCCGGCTCTCTCTGGTTTGGTCCTGGGCAACCTGCAGTGATGCACAGCTGCTATCTGCTAGTATGGGAAGGCCACGTCAGCGTCTTCTATCTCTGGACTGCTTCTCTTCTGTCTTCATGGCTGGAGTAGTCTTGTAGATTCCTCTCTGTTGCTGGAATCCACATGGTCTCCGAGTTTTTTTCTGAAAATATACAAACATATTCTCGACCAAAAGTTAATAAAGGAATATTTTCTATAAATTTGACTTGGGATCCTATTGCATTTTTTGCCCAAATAATTTTCCTCTGGCTTGTTTTGACAACTTGTGTGTTTTTCATGGATGTCTTGCTTTTAGCCTTACAATTAATTTTCTAAAGTATTAATTTTCTAGATGTAATTTACTTACAGGATATTTTTCCTTACATGACATTCTTCTACTATCCCTTCCTTTTTTGATTTAAATGTTAGGAGGCTTTTGAAAATTTTATAAGGTAGTCTTAATGGCTTTTAAATTTTAATTTTTTGCACTATAATATTACTGTTTTAGGTTCATTACATGGTGCACAATTTTATCATGAGATGAAGTACCAATAAAAATTTTAGTTAACACTTTAGGAACACATTTTGTCCAGTACAATTAATTTTTCTAGAATATTTGCTTGTTTCAACTAGCCAATTTAAATTTGTCTGAAAACTTGACTACTATTTTACTGTCAAATTTATTACTCTAACAACAATCTTATTTTACCCTGTAAATATTGGTGGAAGGGATTATTTGCCTTCTTGAGTAGGTCCTGAGCATTCCTGGTGGTAGGCTGGATTTAGATATCGTAAACCCACTTCCCCACACCATGGGTACAAGACAACTCAAACAATTCTTGTTGGAGTGAGAGGGCAGCTGTTGTCGGCCAAGTCTCTGTCGGTCACCTGGGTCCTGATCTGAGCTGGGCATGGGAAGCACGAAGCAGCCATGGGGGCAGGAGACCTCCCTCAGAAGGGGCTAGGGTTCAGGCCCCTGCAATGTTGGGGGTGTGAGGGTCTGTGCCCCACCTCTGTTGATCACCAAATTCTCTCCTGATGGCCCCTCTGCGACTGTGCCTGTCTTAGGTTGTTCCTTCCTTGAGGAATCTTACCCATCTCTGGCTAACCAGCCATCCTCCGGGGCCAAGCAGGGTGACATGAGGTTCAGTTTTGTCTCCTTGGTGGCCTATGCCCCTGTGGCCTCCATGCCCAGCACCTGCCTTGGGATCCCCTCGCCTGCTGGCAGGGCCCCAGCACTGATCACATATCTTGTGGAACCCAGGTTTCTTCTCCAGGAGGGCTCAGTTCGCCCCACTGGGTGAGAGACAGATCCATGGCACCAGTCATCACGAGACTTCAACCTCGACATGAACATAGAGCTCATGCAACAGCTGTGAGCAATTGAATTGTGAGAAGAGGGTCTCACTTGGCCTAAAGGGTAAGAAGGACCAATATAGAATGATCAGGTGCCTTCCCAGGAGGCCCTCTACACAATGAAAAGGATTAAATCCTTACATGTCCTTTTTAAATTGCTGCCAGACATTCAAAGAATTAGTTTGTAAGTTTGCTTGGGATAATTGTATATTATGCTGTTATAATTCTAAAGTATCAAGAGATGTGTTAAGTTTGTCTCCAAGCACCAAACAGATGATTTTTTTTTTTATCCCCAAGGGTGCGAGGAACTATTATAAGTACTGGGGGTGAGGGGCCCATACTTTAGAAGGCTCACTCTGGATGCTGTTTGGATTGTGGACTGAAGAGGGAGAAAAGAGCCGCAGGGAGAACAGGAAAGAGTCCGCTGAGATCCTCCAGGCAAGAGAACTGAGTCCAGCCCATGGCAAGGGTGCAACAGGGAGGGCAAGTGGCATGGGAGCCTGTATCATCTTTGAATTGGGCCCAGTCTGAACCATGAAGCCTGCCCAGTCCAACCCTAGGTCTGTCTACACTATCCCCACCCAGCATCCTTCCACCCTCCCAGCCCCAGTTCTTTCAGACTACCCAGGATGCCAAGGTGCTGGCATTCAAGAGGCTGGGCCTCTCCATCCTGAAATCTTAAAAAGCTGGGGTCCCACAAGGCCCACAGGCCTCAATTGCATTTCTCCCTAATGGGATTTTCAGCTTCAGTGGGCCTGGCCCCAGTATCCCTTCAATTTTGTGAAGCATTGCATGACTTCCCACTAGGGGGACTTTGTTGGGAAGGCTAGGGGACTAATGGAAGTGATGAAAAAAGTGAGGGGGGAGAGTGTAAATAGCTTCTCTTCTCCCCATGGATCAGCTTCATTGCTTCATCCTGGCCAAGTGTGGAGTCAAGGTAAGGTGGAAACACCCTGACAGGCTACTCCTGTGGGCAATGCTGATGAGCACCTTCTCCACATGGACACACACTGTGTACACCAAACAGGGTACCTGGCTGGCCTAAATATACACAAAAGGTAGCACATAGCTGGTGATACTCTTGTAGTTATTCAGAGGCACATGGGTACACATACATGCACATGCGGTTACATGACATTTTGATCTGGTTGCTTTGATGCATCCACTGGGACACCAGGAACATTTTGTTCTGATTGCTCATAAAAGTATTTTTACAAGGCCTAAAATTAAACCATTAAATTCTCAGCTTTAAAAAAAAAGAGAGTATTATCTAGTGCTGTTTGAAAAGAACATCTTCATCTCACCACTCCACCTCACTCTGTTGGTGGTTCAGCTCTGATGGGGGCTGGTGGTGGAATTCAGGAGTGATGGAGGCTCAGGGATGTTGGAGGAGCCAATTACCTGACAATAAAAATGTGGTGATTCTATGTGGTAGCACAGCCATCTGGCTGTGTTCAATGGCTCCAGCAGAATGGTCCTCAAAATTTCTGTGTTAAGATGTGCTGATTATGGTCATGCATGGAGATACAGGACACATGTCCTCACAGTGGCACAGAAAAAGAAGGCCAGGCACAAAGACTCATTCATGCCTGCACAAACACACAGGAGTCTCTAACACACATCTTTTATGCTTCTCATTTATTGGTTGTCCAATATGGTGTGATGGGGTGTCCATGGTGGTTACACCAGTCTCGGGGTAAGGGAAAAGACACATGGGCACTTACAGCCCTTCAAAATGTGGGCATTGGATGAACCACTTCTCCCGAAGCTGGTGGGGCTGAAGAAGTGCTGGAGACCCAGGCCTGGACTGAGAACCACCATCCTATGGTCTGTGAACCTCCTTTCACCACTAAATTCCACAGCACGGACACTGTGCTGCTCATAAAGCTCCTGCTGGAGGGGAGAGGAAACTGTGGGGTGAGCCAAGCAGGGCTCTCTGTGAAGGCAGTGAATGTGTTGAAGTGGAGAGAGCACTGAACTATGACTGGCCAACTGCCAAGAGGGTAGAGGAGGAGGGCAGCAGGAATGCCTGCCTGTGCACAGGCAGAATCTGAATACCCAGCTTGAAAGCCCAAGGACTGGAGTGGTCAGTGACTTGGATGGAATCCCCAAGGGATTAAAAGGCCAGTATGGGAATCTGATGGTCCTTTGCTCTGGGCTCCTTCCCCTGGGACTTCCACAGTCTCATGGAACCCATACTCTGATAGTAATCCGCTTTCCAATCTCTAGCAGAAGAGGACTCAGGCAGAGAGAGGAGACCTGCTGAGGCTCACATCTTCCCAAGCACTGCATCTAACCCCCCTCAATAAAATGCACCCATGGTTTCCCTTCACTTTCAAGACAAACCCCGTACTTCTCAGGCTGAAATTTCAGGCCCTTCACCATCTGCTCTCAGCATATCTTTCTAGCCTCTTCTCGCACCCTTCGTCCCTCCCTCGCCACTGTGGCTGCCACATCAGATTACCTCTTAATTTATCTCCAATTCATGTTTTTTTCAAGCCAGCATCCCTTTGCTCCTACTGTGCTCTGCCTGTTGTCGTGCACTCCTGTACCTGACTTGGCCTGGAGAGCTCATCTTCCTTCATGACAATGTCAGAAAACACCTCCTCTAAGAAGCTTTCTCTGATACTGCCTCCCTCACTTCAGGCCCAACTGCTGAGGCACTCCCTCGGGCTGCTCTCCTGCCCCACCTTCAGCACTGTATGCAACAACAGTGCCAGTACTCAGCTAGACTGGAGCCTGAGACAAAGGGAATATCAGCTATACCCAGCCTGCCTTCATGTACAATGTGACTATATTGTTTACCACAAATTTCTTGTAGCCATTCTGATTTTTAAAATAGTATGCTAAAATATATCAATATTATGAGCTTTTGCTGACCTCTATAATTCAGCTGGAGGAAAGTACCTCATCTTACTCCAGGCCCTAGAATAGTCTGTTCCTCCTAGCACTGTGGTTGGCTCCCTCACTTCATTCATGTTTCAGCTCAAACATCACCTAAACCCAGAAATGGGTTCACACATATGTGGTCACAATAAAAGCCCTAGCTGTGATTCAATGGAGGAAAGAGTTACCTTTTCAAGAACAATTGGCAGTCCATATGGTCGGAAGGGGATGATGACCCTTTACTTCTACCTTGCATACACAAAACTTCATTGCAGCTGGATCATAGAAATAATTATAAAAGCTAAAATATAACACTGCATAAAAAATAGGGGAATTGATCATCACCTTGGAGTATACAAAGATGTGTAAAGGGACTTATATCCACAATATATAAATAACTCCTAGAAATCATGGTTCATAGCAGCTTTATTCATAATAGCCAAAACATGGTTCAACCCTCATGTTCACCAACAGGAAAATGAATAAAATATGTGGACTGTCCATGGAGGTTTACACAGCAATAAACGTGAATGAACTACTGACACATGCTTGGATCTCATAGACGTTATGTTTAGTGAAAAAAGTCAGATAATGGAAACACTAATTGATGGTGATAGATATGCTTAGGAAGATGTGAGCCTCAGTAGGGCTTCTCCCTTTGTGGTGCAAACTGGGAAAGAGGAAACTTCTGCAGTACTGGACATGTCCTAAATCTTAATCTGGATGGTGCTTACATGGTGTCAATCAATGTAAGAAGTCATTGAGCAGTACTCTTAGGATTAGGGCACTTCACAGATATTTCATTTTTTATAAACTGAAGGTAAGACTCTCCACCAGCAAAAAGATTATGACTCACTGAAGGATCAGATAATGGTTAGCATTTTTTAACAGCAAAGTATTTTTTAAATTCAGGTGTATACATTTTTTAGACATAATGCGATTGCACACTTAATAGACTACAATATATGTAAACATGGAAACCAGAACATGTGTGTGACTCACTTTATTGAAATATTTGCTTTATTGCAGTGGTCTGGAATCGAGCCTGCAATATCTCCAAGGTATGCCTGTACTCTGTGTAAACTATACCTAAAAAAAAAAAAAAAAAAAGCATTAAAAAATCAGCTCTTCATCAGGCCATCTGGGACCATCCTGTTGAAAACAGCATGCCCATCACTCTCAGCACATGACCCTGCTTCACTTTTCCTAAAAGCGCTATCACAACTTAACACAATGTGTACATATCCACCTCCTTGCACTAGGACAGGAACTTTATCTTGTTCAGTGTTTAGAGCAGTACCTGGCACAGAGGAGGAGCTTGATTCATTTGTTGAGAGCCCTGAGCCCACTCAATGCAGCATGCCAAGAGTGTGATGATGAGAGGTATAGAAACAAGCACATCAGCTCTGGAACCACACTACTTGGGCGTTTCTTCATCTTTCTGTCTCAGTCTCCCCATCTCTGAAATGGACATAATCCCAGTTCCTATGTAATTGCAGCCCAGAGCACGTAGCTGAACCCTGTTGTCCCCCTCAGATGGAGCCTGTTGGATTTTACTGCCTGGGGCTCATACCTTCAGGTCGCTCCCTGCTCTTCCCCATACCTTCTCCCAGGAGGCCTCTGAGTCATCCTCAAGCCTCTGAAAGGGAAGGGCATATTGTGCAGAGTGTTGTTCTCCAACGACTGCTTCTAAAGTATGTATTTCAGGCAGACCATCTGCAGTTTATAAGGCAATTGGTTAAAAGCTCCTGGTTTCCCCTGGCAACAATTTTTCTTTCTCAAAAATGTTCTATGCCTGGGTAAAATGCTCATCTCAGAGCCTGTAGATGCTCTCAGCTTCCTTGGTTTCTAGACACATTCCCCCAACTTCCCCCAGGTTGAGGCAGGAGCCCAAAGAGGGCAAAGAACTTCCCCTAGTCACATGGCAGACCAGGAGTAGAAGGTAATTGCTGTCTCCCAATCAAGTGCTATTTAAAAAAAATTATTGATTTCAGAGAGGAAGGAAGGGGAAAGAGAGAAATATCAATGATGAGAGAGAATCTTTGATCAACTGCCTCCTGCATGACCCCCATTGAGCATGATCCCACAACCCGGGCCTGTGCCCTAACTGGGAATCAAACCATGACCTCCTGGTTTATAGGTCAACACTCAACCACTGAGTCACACTGGCCAGGCTCAAGTGCTCTTTTGATTATAACACGATCTTTCATTCAGTTTCACATCTAACCCCTCTACCCCAAACTCAGGCAGGGCCTCAAATCATAGTGAGTAACGAATTTCCCAGACAGGCTCAAAGGCAAATTAGAAGAGCAGCCAAAGCAAAATGGAACTGGCTGTGGAGGCCTACCTGGAGCTCGGCTTTTTGCACAGGACCTGGGTTTTCAGCAAGCCTGAGGGAGCACGTGTGTGTGTGTGTGTGTGTGTGTGTGTGTGTGTGTGTGTGTGTACCTGGGCTAGCCCTAAGCAGGCTGCAGCTCTCTCCTCTGGCTGTTTCCTGCCCCGATGCTGCAGCCCTAATGGGACCCTCTACCCAAGAATTCAGACATGTGCATCTGTTCTGGGTCAAAAGGTTCCCCATACAGTGTTGGAGCTTCTGCATACTTCAGGTTTTGGTACACATGGAAATGTGCATCTATATAAAGACATTCATTCATAAATCTAGTCAACAAATATGTCCCTTGCCCAGGAGAAGTTGGGTACTCCTGTCAGCATTATTACTATTTCTCACCATACTTCAGGTTTATGTGGTGATTTATAATTTTAAAAATGCTTCCTCATTCATTTTATGCTTTCCTCTTTATAAACCCATTTGAGGCAGACTTAGTGATTTCACTGGTATAAATGGGGTAACTGAAGCTCAAATACCAGAATATACTTTCTGAGGGTCAGAGTTAGTGGCTAAACCAGTATTAGAACCCAGGTTTCCAAACTTCTGGTTCTGTGTGGATTCCACAGCATCAGGCCACCTTCTCCAGGAACAGTCTTCTACATTTTCTCATGGGAAGCTGTTTCAGTGTTTGAACAGTCCTCACTAACTTGCCTTTTTCTAAATTCTGAGCTCAGTCTCTGCAGTTAGCATGTATTGCCCAGCTCTTCTGATTCTTTCTCCACGTAATATCTAGGATTTCAGAGGATGTATTTCAAGAGACGCCCTGGATTTTCACTAAGGATATACAAGGAAGAGGTAGGGGGTGGTCCTGAAGAACCTGAGTGCCAGGGCATGGAAGAGAAACTGAATGTACAAGTTCTATCTGTATGTTCTCCTCTCTAGCTGGCATTCCAGGGGGGTTGTTAAGGTGCCATCACCCCCCAGAGGATGTTTTTATTCAGAGAAAGCAAAATCCCTATGAAATACAATAGTCCCCACCCCAGATGGTCTGGTATGATGACTCCAGAATGTTTGCTTCTCAGGAAAGGTCAAGGCCCAGCCCACCCTGATGGAAGGAGCTGCCCCACCCAATTTCACAGCTCCATCAACCTTATTAAATGCCACCCACTCTTCAAAGTAACCAGATCTTTCCCCAAGTAGGATATGACTTCTCCCTTTCATTTATTGACCTCTAGGTAACCCTGCCCTGAATTAGAACAGAGACCCACATCTGTTCAACCCACCCAACCTGACTAGGCCCTCAGAGGCTGTGCTCCATATCCTCTCCCTTGAAGCTCACTTCTTTCAGAGAGCCTTCATTAATTAACTCCATTTTCACCTCCCACTCTCCCAGCTTTATTCTTTCCCCTTCTCTACCTGGCTCTTTACCCCAGAGGGAAAGGGGCAACTGACCCTTAGGGATTGCATCACCTTGCCTCTTTGACCTCTGGTTTCCCATTGGGTTCAGTCAATAGGAGACACCTACAGGGAATGGGAGGGGGGTAGAGAGAGGTCCAGATATTTCTTCTCTATCTCCTATGTGGCAGCACCTTCTGACAGAACCATCCCTTCTGACTCAAACAGGCAAGCCTCTCATCTTCCCACTGGGGACCATCTTTCTGAGGGCAATGGCTGGGGAAACCATCCCCTCTCTGCTCCTCTGGGGGTGGGGAAGTAAGGCAGAAGGGCAACGAGCAGGTACTTACTGATAAAAGGCTTGGAAGAGGACTAGGAAGAGAGGGGTGATGTTCTTCAGGCTGCTGTCATTGGGAGTTGAAGCACAGGGAGAAGAAAATCTCTGGTGGAACTTGACTCATTTCTGAGATTTCTTGACTGCCTGGGGCAAGCTGTACTCTCTCTTTTCTCTCTCTTTCCTTTCTTCCCTTTTGCCTTCACCCCCTCTCTGCTTCCTTTCCTCACAACCCCCTTGCTTTTATACAGTCACATATGCACTCACTCACATGGTATTTCTCTCTCTCTCTCTCTCTCTCTCTCTCTCTCTCTCTCACACACACACACACACACACACACACACACACACACACCTCAACATCCCTGTCTGAATTACTCTGAAAGCCCAGCTTTCTTTGTCCTTCCCTGGGTATTCCCAGCTGCTTCTCCTGGCTAGGGTCCTACAGTCTCTACTGATCCCCAGGGCTAAGTAAACTCTTTGTCTCCTGGAGAGTTATGAAGCAGTTATCCCTGAGAGGGAGAAAGAAGAGAAAGAGGTATCAAGCCTTTCCTGCTGTCAGGTGCCCGGCACTTACTGTCTGCCACAGGCCTCAGCAGGCAAGGCAAAGTCAAACTACTGGAAGAGATGCTGCTGGTCCAGCCACCCCTGGCCTTCTTCTCCCCATCCTGACTTTACTGAGAGAGTTGGAGGTGGGAGATTATTTTTTTCATAAAAAAAAGTTTTGAGTCTCTATTATGTGCTAGGCTCAGGGGATAGAGTAATGAACAAAACAGATATGGCTATTCTCCCTCATGAAGTTTATAGTAGAGGATAAGATGGGCTATGAATATGTCACAAATAATTAATTACAGTGGTTTTCTGTGAGCTCTCTACAGTGGGAAAGTAAAGGGCATAATGAGAGCATACATAGGGGGAACTAACCTATCTTGGAAGATAAATAGGTTCTAGGACCAATTCCGTGTGTGTGTGTGTGTGTGTGTGTGTGTGTGTGTGTGTGTGTGTGTTGTGGGGGATGGGGAGAGTAGTCCTTATAGCAACAAGCAATTCCTGGGACAAGTCAACTCAGTTCTGACACTATCTACCAAGAGAGAGCAACAGGTCCACATGTTAAGGGCTCAGTTTCACAAGCTTGTCTACTCACTTCAGATGCCAGCTACAAGTTCAGGTTATCACCTGTTTTTTTCTGACTACTGGTTATAAATGAGAGGTTCCCATGACCTCCTCTTTGCATTCCATTAATTTTCCAGAGCAGCTCACAGAACTCAGAGAAACATTTTACTTACTAGATCTCCTGGTAAATTATAAAGGGATATAACTGAGGAACGGCCAGATGGAACTGATACACTGGACAAGGTATATAAGAAGGGGCTTGGAGCTTCCATGCCCTCTCTAAGTGCTACTCTCCCAGCACCTGCACACGTGCTCACCAATCTGAAAGCTCTCTAGACCTAGTCCTTTTAGTTTTTTATGGAGGCTTCATTACATAGGAATGATTGATTAAATCATTGTCCATTGACCAATTGCTTTAACTTCTAGCCCCTCTCCCTTCCCAGGGATCAGAGTGTGGGACTAAAAGTTCCAACCCTCATTTGGCTCATTGGATAGAGTGTCAGCCTGCGAACTGAAGGGTCCCAGGTTCGATTCCAATCAGGGGCACGTGCTTGGGTTGTGGACTCAATCCCCAGTAGGGGGCATGCAGGAGGCAGCCAATTAATGATTCTCTCTCATCATTAATGTTTCTATCTCTCTCTACTTCTCCCTTTCTCCCTGAAATGAATAAAAAAATTTAAAAAAGAAAGTTCCAACCCTCTAATCACATGATTGGTTCCTCTGTTGACCAACCCCCATCCTTCCGGGATCTAACACTGTTCCAAAAGTCACCTCATTAACATAATAAAAGACACCTTTATCACTCCCTTCACTTAGGAAATTTTAAGTATTTTAGGAGCACTGTACCAGAAAAGGGGATGTAGGAGAAACCAAGATGGCGGCATAGGTAAACACCTACACTGCTGCCTCGCACAACTATTTCAAAACTGCAACTGGAAGACCGAGAGGACATCGTTCAGAACCACTGGAAAGCTGGCTGAGTGGAAATTCTACAACTAGAAGGAAAGATAAAAGAACACTGAGACCCAGAGGAGCTGTGGAGGACAGGTGCGGGCAGATAAATACGCGGCTGGCTTACTCGCAGCGCTCGAAGAAGGTGGGCAGCAAGTGCGAGGCTAGCTTTCTCGTTCAGGAGGGAAACAAAACCTCCTGACTGCACTGAAATCCAGTTCTGGGTGAGACTTTGAATACCCAGACTCATTTGGGGAGAAACTGGACTGGCAGCAGGCAAAACTCAGGGCAGCCTTCTCTCAGAGGTGCATGCAGCCATTGCCACAGGACACTGAACTAATCACATGATTGGTTCTAATCATCCCCAGCTTTCCGGTGGTTCTGAACGATGTCTGCTAGGTCTTCCAGTTGCAGTTTTGAAATTGTTGTGCGAGGCAGCAGTGTTTACCTATGCCGCCATCTTGGTTTCTCCTACATCCCCTTTTCTGGTACAGTGCTCTTACATCCCCTTTTCTGGTACAGGGCAGCCTTCTCTCAGAGGTGCATGCAGCCATTGCCGCAGGGCCTCGTAGGGCGGGGCTGATGGGAAACCAAGGCTGTCTGCTCAGCCCTGAGACTCTGCCCCATCCAAGCTGAGCACAGAAGCTCTCCCAGTAGAGACACAGCTGATCCTCACAGCCAATTGGCCTGGAGGTCAACTCCCCCCAGTAATACTAACAACAACCTAGGCTTAACTGCAATAAGACTGCACACACAGCCCACAAAGGGGCACACCAAGAGTGTCCACCTCAGGTAACTGGGGAGGCTGAGCCACTGGGCTCTGCTAGGACATCTAGCACACAAAGCCACTCCATCAACTCAGGGAAGCAGCCAAAATGCGGAGACAAAGAGGCAGGCCACAAATGAAGGAAATGGAGGAAAGTAAACGAATGAATATGGAGTTCAAAACCACGGTTGTAAGGTTTTTCAAGAATTTCCTAGAAAAGGCCGATAAATTTAATGAGACCCTCAAAGATATGAAAAAGGATCAACTAGAAATTAAACATACACTGACTGAAATAAAAAAATATTATACAGAGACCTAAAAGCAGACTAGAGGATTGCAAGAACCAAGTCAAAGATTTGAAATACAAAGAAGCAAAAAACACTCAACCAGAAAAGCAAAAAGAAAAAAGAATCCAAAAAGTTGAAGATAGTGTAAGAAGCCTCTGGGACAACTTCAAGCATACAAACATCCGAATTATGGGGGTGCCAGAAATAATGACCGAAAACTTCCCCTACCTGGTGAAAGAAATAGACTTACAAGTTCAGGAAGCGCACAGAACCCTAAACAAAAGGAATCCAAAGAGGATCACACCAAGACACATCATAATTAAAATGCCAAGAGCAAAAGACAAAGAGAGAATATTAAAAGCAGCAAGAGAAAAACAGTTAGTTACCTACAAGGGAGCACCCATACGATTGTCAGCTAATTTCTCAACAGAAACTATGCAGGCCAGACGGGAATGGCAAGAAATATTCAAAGTGGTGAATATCAAGAAACTACCACCAGAATTACTCTACCCAGCAAAACTATCATTCAGAATTGAAGGTCAGATAAAGAGCTTCACAGATAAGAAAAAGCTAAAGGAGTTCATCACCACCAAACCAGAATTATATGAAATGCTGAAAGGTATTCTTTAAGAAGAGGAAGAAGAAGAAAAAGATAAAGATAAAAATTATGAACAACAAATACGTATCTATCAACAAGTGAATCTAAAAACCAAGGGAATAAAAAATCTGATGAACAGAATAAACTGGTGAATATAATAGAATCAGGGGCATAGAAAGGGAGTAGACTGACAATTCTTGGGGAAAAAGGGGATTGGGGGTGCAGGAAGAGACTGGACAAAAAGTACACTTATGGATGAGGACAGTAAGGGGGAGGTAAGGGAAGAGGGTAGGGTAGGAACCTGGTGGAGGGGAGCTATGGGGGAAAAAAAGAGGAACAATTGTAATAATCTGAACAATAAAGATTTATTAAATTTTAATAAAGAAAAAAAAAGGAAAGGGGATGTAGAAGACCAAATATATATTTCTTACTAGAGGTCCGGTGTACAAAATTCATGCACAGGTGGGGTCCCAAAGCCTGGCCAGTGATCAGGGCCAATCAGGTTCCCCACCTTCCTGCCTCCCCGCGTCCTCCTTCCCTCGCCTCCCATGCACCACCACCATGCGGTTCCCCAACTCCCTGCCTCCTCGCCTCCCCCCTCCCTCCTCTCTCCCTCCTCCTTCCCTCCCAACCTTCGTCCACCACCACTCACCCCCAGTTCCCTGTCCCAGTCCGGGGCCTGGCCCCAATCAGGCAATCGGGACCTGCCGGCCAGGGGGAGGGACTAAGAGGTTGGCCGGCAGTCCCCATTGGCAATTGGGTCCTGCAGGCAGCTCCTGCATTTAGCATCTGCTCCAAGCCATCAGTTGGACATCACCCCAAGGCTCCCGGATTGTGAGAGGGCACAGGCCGGGCTGAGGGACCCGTCCCCCACAGAGTGCACGAATTTTCATGCACTGGGCCTCTAGTATAGATTATAAATCACAGTATCACAGAGGGCCAGGGAAACTTTCCTGAGGAAGTGACAATTAAACTGAGATCTGAGGAATGAATAGGATTTAATTAGGCAAAGGAGGGGGTCTGGAAGGAGAAGGGTGTTTCACACAGTGAAAACAGCATTTCAGAATGTTTGAGTAGCCCAATGTGGTTAGCGTAGTGAGAGTAGAAGAGAGTGGTAGGGGTTGACAAGGGAGAGGCAAGCAGAGGTCAGAGCTCACTTGACACTAAGGGCAATAGCAAGCCATTGGAGGGTTTTGTCCATGGGAGTAGCATCTTAGAAAGATCATTCTGGTTTCTGTGGGAAGGATGGATTTAAGGAATGCAAGAGCCAACTCAGAGAGACCAATAAGGAAGGTATAGCAGACAGAGTCCACTTAAGAAAATAGAACTTACCCTATGTCTTACAAAGAGGGGAAGTTTAACATGGAGACTGGGTAACACAGTGGGACAGAAGAGCCAGGAAGCCAGACAGTAAATGGTGAGGCAACCCACAGTTTAGCAGCAGCAGGAGACTGCTGTAGTAACAGTGGGAAGAGGTGGTGTTACTGACAGAAGCTGGGCCAGTCCAGTGAGAGCCAGAACCACAGAGGGTTGCCTGGTGAGAAATGGAGCACAGACAAGACACAGCTGTTGCCAGAGCCATCACTCAAGGCATAACTAGAGGTGGAGAGAGACCCACTTTCTCTGACCTTCTAGTCTTACTCCAGTGCCTCTCATTGGCCAATCCCAACACAGAACAGAGTGGGGGAAAGGTCAGAAACAAAATCTGAGTCTAAACTGGCAAATGACAGACACAAAAAGGCTGGTATTTCTGTCTAGGTAAGGAATGCTGGTGGCTTGATTTAGGTGGACTAAGTCATTGATTGCAACTTTCTATAACCAAACATGACATGTCCAGCAGCCTGTCTCCTAGGAATGAGCTTCCCTGAGTGTTTGATGCTCAGGGAGGGAGTGGTAGGGTTAGGGCACAGAGTGCAGAGGAGCCTCCTTTTTTAGGCTATCACATTTTCAGGAGACCAAATTCCAGAGCAGAGGTTTAAGGTGATCAGGCTACTTTTTCCTCTCCACCAAATCCCCAAAGTACTAATTGTTCTTTTAGACATCAGGAAAATGCCAGAATTCTCAGTCCTCTCTAGAAGAGTCTATACTATGACTATGCTAATCTAATCTTCTTAGAACAAAGCTCTGGCTCATGACACTACTTGATTCAAGAACCATCAATAGTTCCCCATTATCTACAGGAGAAAGTCCAAATTAAGCTTGTTGGCATCCATCATTGTCTATGACCTGGCCCCAATCTACCTCCCCAACTTGATCTCCTCACCTTCTATTAAATACTGATGCTAATTACTATTTATTGAGAGGTCTACTATGAGCTGAATACTATTTTAAGAGCTCTATACGTATTATCTTATCAAATTCTCGTAACATCCTTATACAAAGGTCCTATAACTATCATCATTTGGTAATTAAGGAAACTGAGGCCCAGAGAACTGAGGTCAATTTTCCATAGTTACTTAGCTATAGGGGCCAGACGTTGTAGACTCCACCCCCAACTGATGCTTTATTCAGTGTTCTATTCACTATGCCATGCGTCTTTGGACTGCCTTTTTTGCTTCCTTTCCTTTGTTTTACCTAGCTGGAATTCTTTGGCACCCAAAGTCTCACTGGAAAGCTTCCCTAATCACTCCCATTCATACGCTTTGAACATAGCAGCCCTGTGAGCAGGAATTCTCTTGTGACTTCCATGTGGCATCATTAACCAATCTTGGCCTTCCAAGACAGACAGACCTCACTATGAAGGCTGTGACCTTGGGCAAGTCACTTCACCTTGCTGAGCTGCCTCAGTTTCCTCATCCCTAATATAGAGCTAATGAGGACATCTGCCTCCAAGGTGGCTGGAAAAATGGAGCGAGGCAGTAGATAAAAATAAGACCTTTGATAGTGGAAGTAGTCTCCTGAATAAGAGCTGACCCTGCCTTGCTTGTTTCCCCATCATATCCATTAGTCAGAGAGTTAGGCTACAGCTTGGGGGAGACAAAGACCTCTGAATGGCTCAGTTTCTGAAAAAAGAAACGGAAGTGGTCAATCCATGCAGCCCCTCCACATGGAGCCCGTGCTCTGTGATCTAGATACCTTTGCTTCTGAACCTTGACAACTACCTTCTGGGGTAGTTGCACCCATGCACCAAGGCCTTGTAAAAGGAAGTGAGGGTATAAAACAGGAGCCAGGCTGAGGCCTCAGACCCCAACCCTGGGGGACAGACCCCAGTGCATTGTGGGAGAAGCTATTTTACTGCCACAGAAAGGCCATCCCTCCTACCTTCCAGAGTCTTGGTTTGGAAGAGCCACCCTCTTCCAGCCATGGTGGTTGTGACCCCTGTGTCTGGTGAAACGTGGATTAAAGGCTGCATGTGCCTTCTCCCAAGCATTACCGAGAGAAGACCACCCACAATATCACTGTTGCTCCTCTGCAGACAAATATTCACAAAGCATAAAGATGTTTCCAAACAGTTTACTGTCTAAGGAGTAGTATATCCAGCCCAGGAGAAATGAGGCCAGCATTGGGTGTAGGGCCCAGAGTGGGAGCCACTACAAGTCTGGAAGCATAGTCGGGCTTCATATTCATTTCTCTGACCCTATTAACACACTCCAACATCTAATCTATATATTCAAAAGCCTAAGTGACCATTAGACCATTTGACCAGTAGCTATGATGTGCACTGACCACCAGGGGGCAGACAATCAGTGCACAGGCATGGAAACATGGAACAGACTGATGAATCTCAGAGGGAAGTGGGGAGGGAGGAAGGCAGGAAGAGATTAACCAAAGATCTTATATGCATACTAGAGGCCCAGTGGGGTCCCTCGGCCTGGCCTGTGGGGATTGGGCTGAAACCAGCAGTCCAATAACCAAGGGGTCCAAGATTGCGAGAGGGCACAGGCCAGGCCAAGGGACCCAACCAGTGCATGAATCAGGCCTCTAGTTTGTATATAATGTATAAGTTTATATTTTTTCATAGCAGATTGGCCCCAGCCTGTGTCAGCCATGACCATGAAAAGCTGAGACAGAAAGCAAAGAAGAAACCAATTGGAGAAAAAGCAAATTTCCACTTCCTACCTGATTTCTTTCAGATCTTGCAACTGTGCCTGGTAGTTGTTTGCATGTCTAGAATCTGTTCTCACTGGCCATCTCTGCTCATTAGCTTCTCTCTTAGAATAATTGTTCTTCTGTGTACTTCTATCTTCTCCAGAAAGCCTCACACAGCCTGGGCACTAGATAATAGCAGTCATCCCTCTCCTATATATACATACTGCATTTAGTAGTTTGGAAAGTGCTTTTCACATAAATTATCTTATTTGAAACCCTCCCCACACTCTGATTGCACAGTGATATGGTGAGAGGGAGATGATAAATGGAATGCATGCTGGACATGGCTGCAGGAGTTCTAGGTGCAAGTACTGGTGTGGCTAGTTACCTATTCTGTGGCCTTGAAAAGTTGTCTCCTTGACTGTAAAATGAGGGGATTGGATCACATCAGAGATGAAATTTTACACAATAGGCAGACTATCTGGAGCACTGCCTGAAGGTAGATTCTGAGGACATCTGGGTGAAAGGAAAAGGAGTTCCATGATGGATCAGCGATGTCTGCTGTGGATGAGTGAGGGGAGCGCTGGTGCATGCACCACCCACTCACCCTCTTTGGACTAGAGGTTTATTTAAGAGCCTACTTCAGTTCTGAGAGCTTTAGGTTTTCAATTGCTTTGCCCTGAGTTGAAGGAAGAGCTGAGACTAGGCTTATTTTTTTCTACCCAATAAGCCTTCCACTTCCCCTTCCAAGCTCCATTGGGGCCATTCTACCCATAATTTACTTTGGCCCTAAGAACCTAATCGAGATTTACTGAATATTTACTCTGTAATGTGAGGAAAGCCACTTCCACTAATGTTATTTTCAAGGTATATTCATGTTGTAGCCTGAATCAGCATTTTAATATTAATGTACTTAATGGATACAAATTAGTGCATAGACAGTACAGAGAAGAAAATAAAAAATATTATGTAACTCCACCACACAGGGTAATTAGTGTACACATTTGATGTATTTCTTTCCAGATATGTATAACTTTTATAATATGATACAAATATATTATAAACACATATTGTGCTATTAAGGAGGCTCCAAAATTGTGATTTTAAAAATAAAACAGCTGGTGGATTGGAAGATGGCGAACAGCAGGAAGGTAGGGAGGGAGAGAGTGAGGGAGTGATAGAGGCGTGTGTGGACGCGTGTGGTGTGTGTGTGTATGAGCTAGGGACAGTTAGATCCTGCAAGTCTTCCAAGGGGCTGCCAAACCAGGCAGTCTTAGACAGCGAAGCCCCACTACCACCACAGACACTAGGGGGCAGCCAGCATAGGCACAGAGACCATGCCATCTTGAAAAACAGAGCTGCTTGAGACTAGGATCCTGGCTTCAGCACCACCCAGTCTGGTCTCAGACACAAACAGGGACCCTGCAGCCACTGAGGACAGAGACCTGTGACCACAGTTGCAGACCCACAGACATCAAGAATCCAGACATCCCGGCCACAGATTTCTGTGAGTCACAGAGTCCATCCCCCTCCCTGCAGACTCACAGCAGTGCCATAGGAAGTGCTAGACCCGCCCCTCGCACGGCCCACAGTGCAGCTACACAAATTTGAGCCTGGGAGTGCTCAGAAACTGGGAATATGTTCCCCGCAATGCAATCAGGTGACCAAATCCCATGCCCACGCAGGGCAGCAGTGCCACCTGACTTCAATTCTGGGCAAGTGCACACAGAAGTCTGTTTTCCACAGCACAGGAGTGGACCTCCTGCGAACACGGTGCAACTGTGCAACCCGGTCCCCAAAGCAGACCTGGGACTCTGATTCTCCATGCAAGAGGCAGCGCTGAGCACGAGTGACTTGACTCTGTTTCTTATCGCGTGTGCCTGGGATCCCTGATTCCCAGTGCATTCACAGTAAGAGCCAGTGACTCCAATTCTTGGTACATGTACACACAGGGACCCTGATTCTTGGCATGAGGCAGCACCAAGCAACAGAGACTCTGATACTCGGTTCTTGGTGTGGGCACAGGGGGACTCTGACTCCTGGCACATGCTAGGGGACTCTGATATTCGACACACACCAGCAGGGTCCCTTTTTCAGCTCGGCACTGAATCAGGTGGGGTCCCTCATTCTACGTGCGGACACAGGCCACACTGAGCGCCAGTGACTCTGATCCTGGGCAAGCGTGGCTCCCACCAACCTATGGCAGCCACAGGTCTTGGTGTCGGAGCTTTTCAGTGATACTCGGGTGGTGCAAAGCTCCCACTGCACACGGCCCAGGCCCACGCAACTCAAAGTTTGAACCTTCTGGTGATAGTCAGAATGGGGAGACAACAACACAATCCTCAGAGGAAAGAAAATGAGGAATCACTAAGAAAGGAAATAAGTGAAACAGAAGCATGCTACATGACAGAAAAGGAATTCAGAGTAATGGTCATACAGTTCATATACTGGATGGATTAGAAAATCAACAACCTATGCAAAAATCAGGAAGAAATGAAAAGTGATATAGCTACAATAAAAAACACCATGGAAGGTTTCAATAGTAGACTAGAAAAAGCAGATGACCTAATTAGTGAGTTAGAAGATAAGGTATAGAAACAAGCCCAATCTGAACAGCAACTGGAGAAAAAAATTAAAAAGCAGGAGGAGAGGCTAAAGGAGCTTTGGGACAACACAAAACGAAGTAACATATTTATAATAGGGCTGCCAGAAGGACAAGAAGAACAGCAAGGATTAGAAAATCTATTTGAAGAAATAACAACAGAAAACTTCCCAGATATGGGGAAGAAAAAAGTGACACAAGTACAGAGAGTCCCAGGCAAGATGAATCCCAAAAGACTCACACCAAGACATGTCATAATTTCAATGGCAAATATTAACGACAAAGAGAGCATCTTAAAGGCAGCTAGAGAGAGAAAGAGAGTTACCTACAAAGGATCCCCCATCAGACTATCAAATGATTTCTCAACAGAAATACATAAAGCTAGAAGGTAATGGAAGGAGGTATACAAAGTGTTGCAAACCAAAGGACTGAGTCCAAGAATACTCTATCCAGCAAGACTATCAATCAAAATTGAAGTGGACATCAGGAGTTTTGCAGACAAAAGAAGGCTAAGGGAGTTTATCACTACCAAGCCAGCAATGCAAGAAATGCTAAAGGGAATGCTGTAAAAAGAAGAAATAGAAAAGGAGAAAGGAACACAGGCATAAAGTACAGAAATGGCTACAAACAAGTACCTATCAATAATAACATTAAACATAAATGGATTAAATGCTCCAATCAAAAGACATCGAGTGAGTGAATGAATAAGAAAACATGACCCATATATATGCTGTCTACTGGAGACCCACCTCAGAACCAGGGACTCACACAGACTGAAAGTGAAGGGATGGAAAAATGTATACCAGGCAAATGGAAATTAAAAAAAAAAAACCCAACTGGGGGAAACCAAGATGGTGGCATAGGTAAGCAGCTAAACTGCTACCTCGCACAGCAATTTCAAAATTACAAATAAAAGACTGAGTGGACATCACCCAGAACCACAGGAAAGCTGGCTGAGTGGAAATTCTACAACTAGAAGGAAAGAGAAAAGCTCACGGAGAATCAGAGGAGCTGCAAAGGGTTGAGGTACGGAGACACACGTGCAGAGAGTAAGTATGGCTGAGTGACTGGCTGGCTTTCTCTGGTGGGAGGGAGAAGGAAGCTCCCGACTGCACTGAACCCCAGCTCTGACTTCACTGAACCCCAGTTCCGGGTGAAACCCTGTGGATCCAGGCTCATACGGGGGGAGTCTGGACTGTCAGGTAGAGAGAAAGGCACACAGAGACTCGGGGAAGCCGCGGAAGGCAGGGGTCTGGAGGCGCACGCAGAGAGGACTGACTACTGAGGTTGCCACTGGCTTTCCCTAGCAGGAGGGAGTTGGAAGCTCCTGATTACACTGAACCCCAGTTCCGGGCAAGCCCCTGGGGACATAGGCTCTTACGGGAGGAATCTGGACTGTCAGGCGGAAACTCAGGGGAGCCGCGAAAGGAAGAGGTCTGGAGGCGCGTGCACAAGTGCGCACAGAGAGGACTGACTGCTGAGTGTGCCGCTGGCTTTCTCTAGCTGGAGGGAACCGGAAGCTCCTGACTGCACTGAACTCCACTTCCGGGTGAGAATCTGGGAATCCAGATTCATTGGGGGAGAAACTGGACTGTCTGGCAGCGGGCAAAACTCAAGGGCGGCTTTCTCTCAGAGGTGCTTGCAATGATTACCGAGGAACACTGAGACCCAGGGGCCTCATAGGGCAGGGCTGACGGGAAGCCAAGACTGTCTGTTGAGCCCTAAGACCCCGCCCCATCCAATCTGAGCACAGAGGCTTTTGCAATTTTGCAAGTCTTGTCTCATAAGGCTGTCTCCAGCACAGAAGTTCTCCTGGTGTAGACACAGCTGGTCCTCACAGCCAACGGGCCTGGAGGTCAATTCCTTCCAGTGATACCAACAACAATCAAGACTTAACTACAACAAGGCTGTACACACAGTCCACAAAGGGGTGCACCAAGAGTGTCCACCTCAGGTAACTGGGGAGGCCGACCCATTGGGATATATAGGACACCTAGCACACAAAGCTACCCTACCAACTCAGGGAAGCAGTGAAAATGCGGAGACAAAGAAACAGATCACAAACGAAAGAAATAGAGGAAAACAAATGACTGGATATAGAGTTCAAAACCACAGTTATAAGGTTTTTCAAGAATTTCCTAGAAAAAGCCGATAAATTTAGCGAGACCCTTGAGGATATGAAAAAGGACCAAATAGAAATTAAACATACACTGACTGAAATAAAAAATATTATACAGAGACCCAATAGCAGACTAGAGGAACGCAAGAATCAAGTCAAAGATTTGAAATACAAAAAAGCAAAAAACACTCAACCAGAAAAGCAAAAAGAAAAAAGAATCCGAAAAGTTGAAGATAGTGTAAGAAGCCTCTGGGACAACTTCAAGTGTACCAACATCAGAATTATGGGGGTGCCAGAAGAAGAGAGAGAGAGCAAGATACTGAAAACCTATTTGAAGAAATAATGACCGAAAACTTCCCTCACCTGGTGAAAGAAATAGACTTACAAGTCCATGAAGTGCACAGAACCCCAAATAAAAGGAATCCAAAGAGGACCACACCAAGATACACCATAATTAAAATGCCAAGAGGAAAAGACAAAGAGAGAATATTAAAAGCAGAAAGAGAAAAACAGTTAGTTACCTACAAGTGAGCACCCATACAATTGTCAGCTGATTTCTCAACAGAAACTATGCAGGCCAGATGGGAATGACAAGAAATACTAAAAGTGATGAATAGCAAGAACCTACAACCAAGATTACTCTACCCAGCAAAGCTATCATTCAGAATTGAAGGTCAGATAAAGAGCTTCACAGATAAGAAAAAGCTAAAGGAGTTCATCACCACCAAACCAGAATTATATGAAATGCTGAAAGGTATTCTTTAAGAAGAGGAAGAAGAAGAAAAAAGTAAAGATAAAAATTATGAACAACAAATACATATCTATCAACAAGTGAATCTAAAACTCAAGTGAATTAAAAATCTGAGGAACAGAATAAACTGGTGAATATAATAGAATCAGGGGCATAGAAAGGGAGTGGGCTGATAATTCTCAGGGGGGAAGGGGTGTGGGGGGTGCAGGAAGAGACTAGACAAAAATCGTACACGTATTGATGAGGACAGTGGGGGAGGAGGTAATGGCAGAGGGTGGGGTGGGAACCGGGTGGAGGGGAGCTATGGGGGGAAAAAGGAGAAACAATTGTAATAATCTGAACAATAAAGATATATTAAATTAAAAAAAGAAAAAAAAACTAGGGTAGCAATACTTACTCTGACAAAATAGACCTCAAAGTGAAGACCATAACAACAGACAATAAAGTCCACTTCATAATTCTAAAGGGATCAATACAACAAGAGGCTATAACTCTGGTAAACATTTATGCACCCACTGCAGGAGCACCCAAATACATAAAAAAAACTTCTGGAAAATATCAGGGGAGATATTGACAGCAACACTATCATAGTGGGAGACTTTAATACCCCATTAACATCACTGGATGAGTCCTCTGGACAAAAAAAAATTAGCAAAGAAACATCAATCTTAAATAACTCAATAGATCAGATGGACTTAAATGACATCTTTAGAACATTCCACCACAAAACTACAGAATATAAATTCTTCTCAAGCGCACATGGGACATTTTAAAAGATAGACCACATATTGGGACACAGTCAAAGTCTCTCCAAATTTAAGAGGATTGAAATCATATCAAGCATCTTCTCAGATCACAATGGCATAAAATTAGAAATCAACTATAGTAAAAACAATAACAAAAATTCAAACACTTAGAGGCTGAATAGCACACTATTAAACAATAAGGGGGTTACCAAAGAGATCAAAGAAGAAATAAAACACATCCTGGAAACAAATGACAATGAAAACACAACAATCCAAAATCTTTGGGACACAGTGAAAGCAGTCCTGAGAGTGAAGTTCATAGCATTATAGGCCTACCTCAAAAAAAACAAAAACAAAAACAAAACAAAACACGCCCGCACACACACACACACACACACACACACACACACAACACAAACAAACAAAAAAACATACAAATAATCTGGTAATAAACCATCTAACTCTTCAACTTGAAGAATTAGAAAGAGAGCAACAATAAAAGCCCAGTATGATCAAAAGGAAGGAAATAATAAAGATCAGAGCAGAAATAAATGACATAGAGACAAAAAAAATAAAACAATACAAAAGATCAATGGAACCAAGAGCTGGTTCTTTGAAAGAATAAACGAGATTGATGAACCTCTAGCCAGGCTCACCAAGAAACAAAGAGAGAGGACCCAACCAAACAAAATCAGAAACCAAAGACGTGAAATAACAACAGACTGCACAGAAATACGAAGAATCGTACAAAAATACTATGAGCAACTCTACTCCAACAAAATGGTCAACCTAGAAGAAATGGACATATTCCTAAAAAAATAAGACCTTCCAAAACTCAAACAGGAGGAATAAAAATCTAAAGACGCTGATAACTATGGAGGAAATTGAAGCAGTAATTAAAAAAAAAAAACTTCCAACAAACAAAAGCTCTGGACCAGACAGCTTCACAGCAGAGTTTTATCAAACATTCAAAGAAGAAATAAAAACTATCTTCCTCAGACTATTCCAAAAAATTAAAGAGGGAGGAGCACTTCCAAGCTCTTTCTACGAAGCCAGCATTACCCTAATCCCAAAACCAGATAAAGACTATACAAAGAAAGAATTACAGGCCAATATCCTTCATGAACATAGATACCAATATCCTCAACAAAATTCTAGCAAATCGAATCCAGCATTACATTAGAAAAATCATACACCATGACCAAGTGGGATTTATTCCAGGGATGCAAGGATGGTACAACATCTGCAAATCAATAACTGTGATACACCTCATAAACAAACTGAGAGATAAAAACCATATAATCATATCCATTGATGCAGTAAAAGCATTTGACAAAATCCAACACCCTTTATTGATAAAAACTCTCAGCAAAGTGGGAATAGAAGGATCATACCTCAACATAATAAAAGCCATATATGATAAACCCATAACCAACATTATACTCAATGGACAAAAACTAAAACCATTTCCCCAAAGAACAGAAATAAGACAGGAATGCTCACTCTCACCCCTCCTGTTCAACCTAGTACTGGAAGTACTAGCCATTGTAATCAGACAAGAAGAAGAAAAAAAAGCATCCAAATTGGAAAAGAAGAAGTAAAACTGTCCTTATTCACAGATGACATGATATTGTACATAGAAAACCCCAAAGACTCCATCAAAAAACTGCTAGACTCAATAAATGAATTCGACAATGTAGCAGGATACAAAGTAAACACCCAGAAGTCTATGGCTTTTCTATACACCAATAATGAACTCACAGAAAGAGAAATTTAAAAAGCAATCCCATTTACCATTGCAACAAAAAAATTAAGATACCTAGGAATAAACTTAATCAAGGAGATAAAGGACCTATACTCAGAAAATTTCAGAATACTGAAAAAAGAGATAGAGGAAGACATGAACAAATGGAAGAATATACCATGTTCATGGATTGGTAGAATCAACATCGTTAAAATGTCCATACTACCCAAAGCAATCTATAGATTCAATGCAATCCCCATTAAAATACCAATGGCATACTTCAAAGACCTAAACAAATTCTCCAAAAATTCATCTGGAATAAAAAACAGACCCTGAATAGCTGCAGCAATCTTGAGAAAGAATAAAGTTGGAGGGATCACAATACCAGATATCAAGCTACATTACAAAGCCACTGTTCTCAGAACTGCCTGGTACAGATAAAAGAACAGACATATAAACCAGTGGAACAGAACAAAGAACCCAGATATTACCCAAACCACTATGCTCAATTAATATTTGACAGAGGAGGCATGAACATACAATGGAGTCAAGACAGTCTCTTCAATTAATGGTGTTGGGAAAACTGGACAGATACTTGCAAAAAAATGAAACTAGACCACCAATTTACACCACACACAAAAACTCAAAATGGATAAAGGACTTAAACATAAGATGGGAAACCATAAAAAACTTAGAAGACGCCATAGGCAACAAAATAGCAGACATTTGTCGTAGCAATATCTTTACCGATACAGCTCCTAAGGCAATGGAAACTAAAGAGAAAATAAACAGATGGGACTACATCAAAATAAAATGCTTCTGCACAGCAAAAGAAACCATCAACAAAACAACAAGAAACCCCACTGCATAGGAGAACATATTTGCCAATGTTACCTCTGATAATGGTTTAATCTCCAACATTAATCTCCAACAAGGAACTCATACAACTTAACAAAAGGAAGATAAACAATCCAATTAAAAAAAAATGGGCAAAGGACCTAAACAGAAACTTTTCGAAAGAGGATATTCAGAAAGCCAAGAGACATATGAAAACATGCTCAAAGTCACTAATCATCTGAGAGATGCAAATCAAAACAATGATGTACCATCTCACACCTATCAGAACGGCTATCATCAACAAATGACAAGTGCTGGCAAGCATGCAGAGAAGATGACACCCTTCTTCACTGCTGGTGGGAATGCAGACTGGTGCAGCCACTTTGGAAAACAGTATGGCGTTTCCTCAAAAAATTAAAAATGGAACTGCCATTTGACCCAGTAATCCCACTTCTCGGAACATATCCCAAGAAAACAGAAACACCAATCAGAAAGGATATATGCATCCCTATGTTCACAGCAGCACAATTCACCATAGCTAAGATTTGGAAACAGCCTAAATGCCCGTCAGCACATGAATGGATTAGAAAACTGTGGTACATCTACACAATGGAATACTACACTGCTGTAAAAAAGAAGGAATTCTTACCATTTGGAACAGCATGGATGGATCTGGAGAGCATTATGCTAAGTGAAATAAGCCAGTCAGTGAAAGATAAATCACACATGATCTCATGATCTCACTCATTTATGGATAGTAAAGATCATTACAAACTGTTGAACAAAAATGGACAGAGGCAAAGAAGCATTGAACAGACTGTCAAACTACAGCTGGAAGGTAGGGGAGGATTGTAGGGGGGGGAGTAAGAGATCAACCGAAGGACTTGTATGCATGCATATAAGCACAACTAACAGACACAAAACACTGGTAGCACGGGGATGAGGGCAAGTGCCGGGGGGTAGGGGAGGCCTGGGGGATGTGGGGGGGGGGGGGCGGGGAAGGAGACATATGTACTACTATTTGTAATACCTTAAACAACAAAATTAAATTTAATTTAAAAAATAAAACAGCTGTCCATTGTTTCATCCTGTGGGTGAGCTGTGATTTATTTAAACAATTCCCTATTGTTGGGTGTTTAGGTGGTTTCCAATTTCTCTTAAACTGCCATGTTTTAAAAAGTGCAGAGTCTCCTTACTCTGAGATGGTTTCCGGGTAGCCCAGCACAGAGTCCAGGGAATGTTTGAGACACAGTCTTAAAGTTCCACTTGTGCTCAATATCCTCTCCAAGGGAATGTTTTCTTTCCTATTCTCCTTGCTAAATTTATTTCAGCAATAATTTGGATTCTTTTTGTCTGCTATCTGAGCTGACATACTATTCATCCAAGTTATCTAGCAGCTTTTTAACTAAATCCAGGCTGCTAGATGGAAGAATATACCATGTTCATGGATTGGCCTTCTTGGTGACAAACCCTAATTCCTGGCTTATCTACCCAATTTGGAAGCTGCCAAGAAACAGTGTTTGCAAGGACCCACAAGAATAGCTTTACAGGTACCTTCCAGGGCCCAGTAGGCAACCAGAGTAGCCGAGATCCTTCCAGAGATGGGGATGGGAGGGAGTAATGGAAGCTTAAGCTAAGGACTATGGGGGCAAGAATGGTGGAAGCAGGCTCTCAAGACAGTTAGCCTAATCTGTGGAGTCTATTGTTCATGGCTGGGCACTCTTGTGAGCTTCTATTAGAGGAAAGTGGGGGAAGAGAGGTCTTGATGAGGAAAGGTGTCAATTCAGAGACAGAAGGACCAGTCAGTAGAGGTTGATGGTCTTCTGGAAGGTAGACATTGAAGAAACTAAAAGGTGGAAACAAGGACACATAAGATCAATGGTTTCTCGCACCCTTTCCAAGGTATACCAACAGATATTGCCTTCCATATCCCAACAACTGTCCTCAGAAGCTGGATAGGGAAAGGGTTATGGTGCTCATATGGAGTAAAGGAAAATGAAGCTTGGAGAAGTGAAGTAACTTACCCAAGGAGAAGAATTCATCCATCCATTCATTTGAAAACAAGAGCAGGCACTCTGCTGGTCACAAAGATGAATACAGCTCAATCCTGATTCTTTACAGACAACAGTCATATGACAGGAATGGTGAAGTAGAGAAGTTCTTGTGCCTGTAGACACCTTGCCCATCTGGTTGGCAGGTTGAACAGGTTGTTCTGCCCAGCATCTGGCATGGGCTGTATAATAGTGTGCTAAGCAGGGTCCCTAGGACTTTTGGAGGCTTGACAAAAGATTCTAGCCCTCCATCCCTCCATGTTCTATGACTGAGGAATGACCATTCCCCTGGATGATATTATTTCCCTGAGAAGGGATCTGAGCTTTGACAGCACAGTAAAGTGGAAAGGGACACCCAAATGATCTCAAAGAGGGTTCAGGTTCAGGCTTTCCTTCTCTGGGAGTAGTGAGCTCCATGTAGGTGGGAATGTGCAATCAGAGGCTGTGAGAACACTTTCTGGGAATGCTGCAGAGGGGTTTAGGGTACCAGGTGCCAGTAGCAGTGGAATAGAACTAGATGGACTTCCATGCCCTTTCCTGTTTTAACAGCTGGGATTTGTAGACTCTGCCCAGCTGTTTTCCATGGATGACAAAACAATTATTTCCCATACATAAATATAGTAATGCACAGATCACCAGCTTGCAGTGGAGGGGGGGTGGAGCAGAGTGGTCTCAGAGAGACTGCTTGATATTCCTGTCATTTTTCTTACCTGTCCCATGAGCTTTAGTCCCCACCCTCAATGTAGCCCTAGTTGCTAGGTGAGGGATGGGCCTTGGATACTGAAGGTTTGGCATCTACACAAACTTACAGTTGATCCTATAGGAGGTGAAGGATGCTGGGAATTAAGCAGCAAGTTGTCTGCCCTCCTAATGCAGATCTACTTTGGGCGTGGCCCAGCTATGCTCTTAGCTCTTTGCTCCTGCTAACTCATTTAGGGTATTGGTGTCTGAAGTCCTAACTAGAAGATGTATATCTATGCAGGAATTTCCCAGGGAATGGCCTAGTGAGTGAAAGAAGAAGGGAGAGAAGAGAAACCTTTTTTGAACTCCCCTATGTGCCAGGTGCCTTATTAAGTGCCAAAGGAAGCATGTGTTAATGGAAAGACTTTAGAGTTAGATATTCACTCATGAGTAATTTTGTCCATTTATTTAACAAATATGTATTGAGCCTACTATGTGTAGAGCATTGTGCTAGATACTGGGGATACAACAGTGAAAAACCACTACCTCTGACCTCATGAAAAGACAGCCTACTGGGAGAGACAGGTATAAAGCTAATCATTTCCCAAGTAGATCTCGAATTACAAGGCATGATAAATGCTCTGAGAAGAGAGAGAGTGAGGGAGAGAGAGAGAGGTGTTGAGAGTGTATAGCAACAGGATCCCAGTTCAGTTTTGGGGAATGGAGGCAAGTGTCAAGAAAATCCTTTATTCACTAATCATCAGAGAGATGCAAATCAAAACAACAATGCGGTACCATCTCACACCTGTCAGAATGGCCATTATCAACAAGTCAACAAATGACAAGTGCTGGCGAGGATGTGGAGAAAAAGGAACCCTCATGCACTGCTGGTGGGAATGCAGACTGGTGCAGCCACCGTGGAGAACAGTATGGAGTTTCCTTAAAAACTAAAAATAGAACTCCCATTTGACCCAGTGATCCCACTTCTAGGAATATATCCCAAGAAACTGGAAACATCAATCAGAAAGGATATATGCACCCCTATGTTCATAGCAGCACAATTCACCATAGCTAAGATTTGGAAACAGCCTAAGTGCCCATCAGCAGATGAGTGGATTAAAAAACTGTGGTACATCTACACAATGGAATACTACGCTGTGGTAAAAAAGAAGGAGCTCTTACCATTTGCAACAATATAGATGGAGATGGAGAACATTATGCTTAGTGAAATAAGCCAGGCAGAGAAAGATAAATATCACATGATCTCACTCATTTGTGGAATATAATGAACAACATAAACTAATGGGGGGGGGGGGGGGGGGGAAATAGATCCAGAAACAGAGAAACATCAATCAGAATGTCAAACCTCAGGGAAGAAATTGTGAGGTAACCAGAAACCCAAGAATGCACGAGAACGCCTTTCTAGCCATGCTAGCAATCATCAGATGTACGGTAATTTTACCTGGGACAAGAGGGTAAGTATTTTGGACTTATGCTCCTGACCCTTCATGGGTAAGACCCCTTACGTGGGCTGATCCCCTGACTAATGTAGTTACCAATAATACCAAACACCTTGGTCATCTAGGAGGTCCATGGGTGGGGCAAGAAAGTATAAATACACAGGGGTCTCCACCCAGCTTCCTTTTTGTATGACACAAAATCAAACAATGCCCCTTTGTGTGTAAAATTAAAGCGAGGTTTCTGGCTTGTGTGGACACCAAAGAAAGGGTGTCACTACTAACACTACTTGCCCGCGATAGAGGAGCAGAAAATGTAACTAAGACCTTGTCTATACAAAAAGAAATAGACAGCCAGTTTGAAAGGGAATTGCCATGGACTAGAACAAAGAATATCCTTACATGATATTATTCTACACTGTCATTAAAATTTTTCCCAGATTTGGATCACCCCCATTACTTATAATAATTCCTTGCACCCTTGGGGATAAAAAACACACACATCTGTTTGGTGCTTGGAGACAAACGTAACACATCTCTAGATATTTTAGAATTACAACAGCATATTATACAATTATCCAAAAAAAACTTACAAACTAATTCTTTGAATGTCTGGCAGCAATTTAAAAAGGACATGAAAGTGTTTAATCCCTTCCACTGTGTAGAGGGCCCCCTGGGAAGGCACCTGAGCATTCTAAATTGGCCCCTCTTGCCCTTTTGGCCAAGCGGGACCTGCTTCTCACAATCCAACTGTCCACAGCTGTTGCCTGAGCTTCTGTTCATGCCAAGGTTGAAACCTCGTGGTGGCTGGTACCATGGATCTGTCTCTCGCCCAGTGGGGTGAGCTGGGCCTCCTTGGAGAAGAAACCTGGGTTCCACAAGATATGTGATCAGTGCTGGGACCCTGTCAGCAGGCGAGGGGATCCCAAGGCAGGTGCTGGGCGTGGATGCCATGGGGGCATAGGCGACCAAGGAGACAGAACTAAACCTCACATCACCCTGCTTGGCCCCGGAGGATGGCTGGTTAGCCAGAGACGGGTAAGATTCCTCAGGGAAGGAACAACCTAAGACAGGCACAGTCGCATAGGGGCCATCAGGAGAGAACTTAGGGGTTAACAGACGTGGGGCATAGACCTTCACCCCCCCAAGTTTGCAGGGACCTTCACCCTCACCCCTGCTGAGGGAGATCTCCTGCCCCCATGGCTGCTCATCTTCACATGCCCAGCTCAAATCGGGACCCAGGTAACAGAGACTTGGCCGACAGCAGATGCCCTCTCACTGCAACAAGACTTGATGGAGATGTCTTGCACCCATGATCCGGGGAACTGGGGTCTATGATATCTAAATCCAGCCTAGCACCAGGAATTCTCAGGGCCTACTCAAGAAGGCAAATAATCCTCTCCACTAATATTTACAGGGTAAAACAAGATGGTTGTTAGAGTATTAAATTTGACAGTAAAATAGTAGTCAAGTTTTCAGACTAATTTAAATTGGCCAATCAAAATAAGCAAATACTCTAGAAAAATCAATTGTACTGGACAAAAAAGCTGTTCCTAAAGTGTTAACTAAAATTTTTATTGGTAGTTCATCTCATGGTAAAATTGCGTAACATATAATGAACCTAAAGCAGTCACATTTTAGTGCAAAAAAGTAAAATTTAAAAGCTATCAAGATTACAGCATAAAATTTCCAAAAGCCTCCCAATATTTAAACCAAAAAAGGGGGGGTATTAGAAGAATATCATGTAAGGAAAAATATCCTGTAAATAAATTATATCTAGAAAATTTTTACTTTAGAAAATTAACTTTCATTTGTAATGATAACAGCAAGACACCCAGGTAAAACATACATGGTGACAAAACAAGCCAAAGGAAAATCGTTTGGGCAAAAAAATGATTAAGGATCGCAAATCAAATTTATAGAAAATATTCCTTTATTAACTTTTGGTCAAGAATATGTTTGTATATTTTCAGAAAACAACTCCGAGAGCATGTGGATTCCTGCAACAGAGAGGAATTGACAGGAGTGCTCCAGCCATGAAGACAGAAGAGAAACAGTCCAGAGATGGAAGACGCTGACCATGCCTTGCCATACTAGCAGTCAGCAGATGTGCGTCACTGCAGATTGCCCAGGACCAAACCAGAGAGGGTAGGACCTGCATTACCACCATTTGTCCACCATCCAGAACTGAAATATCATTGCTGTTATGTACACATAAACAACTGTTGGACATAGAAATCGGGACTCAAAAGAACTGTTGGCCCAGAAAGAAACTCACTATAGACTGATTCATTTGCCTCTCAGCATAACCATTATTGCTTGTCTCATTTTCGGTTCCTATAAGTGTATTCCTAGTATCACATGAGCTCACTTATCTAGGGGAAATGATGAACAACATAGACTGAAGAACAAGAACAGCATTGATCAGACTGTCAGACCTCAGAGGGAAGGTAGGGGAGTGTGGGGACAAGGGAGATAGATCAACCAAAGGACTTGTGTGTTTGCATATGAGCCTAACCAGTGATCACGGACAACAGGGGAATGGGGGCATGCGTGGGGGGGGGGGTTGGGATGGGAATGGGGGGGTGTTGATGACAAATATGTGATACCTTAATCAATAAAGTAATTTAAAAAAAAAGAAAAAAATCCTTTATGAGGATAAGGCCCATAAATGATATTTGAAGGATAAGAATGAGCCCTGGCCGGTGTTTCTCAGTTGGTCGCCAGTTCGATTCTAGGTTAGGGCACATGTCCAGGTTTCAGGCTTGATCCCCAGTAGGGGGCATGCAGGAGGCAGCTGATTGATGTTCTTTCTTTTAAAAAAATGAATAAAAATATTTTTTAAAAGAATGAGAATGAGTTAGCTAAATCAAGAATGAAAGGGCCTCAGAAGGGAGGGGAGTTGGGGGCTAGATAAAAGAAGGTGTCAGAAGGGAGGGGAGTTGGGGACTAGATAAAAGAAGGTGACGGGAGTAAGCAAAAAAAATTACACACACACACACACACACACACACACACACTGAGTGGCCAGATTATTATGGTCTCTGAATGCATAATAATCTGGCCACTCAGTATATATATTAGAGGCCCGGTGCATGGCTGGGGTCTGGCCAGCCTGGCCAGGGGGAGGGCACATGGGAGGTTGGCCTGCCTGCCTGCTGGTCGAACTCCTGGTTGAGGGGACAATTTGCATATTAGCCTTTTATTATATAGGATATACACTGAGTGGTCAGATTATTATGCGTTCAGAGATCATAATAATCTGGCCACTCATTATATATATATATATATATATATATATATATATATATATATATATATATTCAAAGACAACAGTGTGGTAATAGCCAGTGGGAAAAAGGGTTGGGAGATTGGTGGAGGTGGACAAAGGGGAGGATATGGGGATAAAAACGGACTTTGCTTGGGGTGATAGATGCACGATGCAGTGTGCAGATGTTGTTTTGTTGAGCTGTACATTTGAAACCTGTATGGTTTTGTGAACCAATGTCACCCTAATAAATTCAGTGTTTGAAAAAGGAAACTAGGCATCAGAGGGCAGGGGCTGAGAATGAAGGGATAGATGTCCCAGATACAGAGAATATTACAAGTTAGGGCATCAGGATGGAGAAGAGATTCGAATGCTTAAAGAACTGGAAGGAGAATGATATGACTCTGGGCAAAGAGATTGAACTACTCTGCAGGTTTGTTCCTTCCTAATCCCCCTCCAGATACCCAAGGGTTAGGGAGTGTGCGTTCCATTTGAAGGAGGAGAGTGAGGCTCTGCAGAGAAAACCAGCTACTTGATTCATTGACAGTGGTAACCTATCAAACTTGCCCAAGCCTCTGCCCAGCTCTGCATTTCATCAAGCAACCCAGCATGTTATAAATCCTTAGAGGAAGGTTCTTTAACCTAGAAGGTGCATAAGCCAGCCTAGGTATCTCCACCTTGTTCTTAAGCATCTGCTTCTAATGTTCCTTCCCCTCATATATTTTCTGTCTGCTCTGTGCCAGGCCTGTGCTGGGTTGCTAAGGATATGTAGATGCATTTGACAGTTTTACCTCAATGACTGGGGAGACAAGCATAGAAAACAATGACCTTTATTATCAGGAATCTAACTTTATCATCAGGAATCTAACCTCCGTCTAACTTTACTCTTTCCTGCAGCAATCCAAGATGATGTCATCCCAGACTCTTTTACACCAGCCCTCCCTCATTTTCCTGACATCACCTTGGCAGGCTGTAATAGCAGCATGAGACATCAGGTTGAACTGCTAATGTTCTCTGCTCACCAGGACCAAGTATTTCCAATTGCCTCTGGCTTTTTTCTCTCTACTGCTCTATCTACCAGCACTCAAAACTCACCAGAAAAGTATTTATGTGAGCCTGAGCTAGTGGCAAGGGCAGAGTGAGGTGAGGCTCAATGGAAGGTTATGTGAGGTGAGGCTCACCGGAAGCGCAAGAGTCATAGGAGCGACACTGATTTGGCAGGGAAAGGCCCCAATCTTTCATCACCACCACAAGCTCCCCAAGCCATTCCAATTGCTAGCTCTCTCACAGGAGGAGGTGTCTACCATTCCTCTTGGGACAAGGGGGTATGGGGAACAGGAAAAGAGTAGTGAAACAGTGATAGAGAGCAGAGGCTGGGAACTGGGCAGCCTGGGGCTGAGTCTTTGCCAGCTGTGGGATTGTGGTAGGCACCACCAACATTCATCAAATGCAGGCTCTCTGCACTTCCAGGTACACAAAGGATTATATGTGTCCAGTCTTTAGTGATTAGTTCTGGACAAAGAAGTGAGGTAGAAGTGACAGGGGTCACATCTGGACCTAAGCATTTAATTGCAGATCCTCAACTCTCCACCTTTCTCTTCCACAGTTTTAAAAAATGTTTATCTTTATTGTTGAAAGTATTACAGATGTTCCTTTCCCCCACTCCATTGACTCCCTTCACCCTGCTCCTACCCCCTTCCCAGGCCTTCACTGCACTATTATCTGTGTCCATGGATTATGCATTTTGTATATGAGTTCTTTCATTACTCTTCCCACCTCCTTCCCTCTGAGACTTGTCAGTCTATTTCACAGTTTTGGTGATGATGGAAGCCCAAGGTGAGGTGGTGGTGTCATTGTCATAAGATGGTGGCTGCTGTCCCAACCAGGGTCCTAGAACCATTCTGCTGACCCTCAATGGGCATATAATATGAGAAAAGTAAACTCACTGAGATTTAGGTGATGTTTATTATGGTAGCATAACCAGGCCTGTGCTGCCTAAAACAGGAATCACAGGCAAGTTATTTAACCTCTTTGTACCTCAGTTTCCTCATCTGTAAAACTGGGGTCATACAAGTCCCAACCTTCTATGGATATAAGGAATAAGGGATTTAGAGCAGTTTGAGGCATGTAATAGTGTATTCAATCAATGTTATATTTATTACTTTTATTTCCCACCAGAAAAATATTCTCAAACTTGATTGGATTAAACAAAGATACAGAAACAGACACCCAGGTATGAGAGATACTCTAAAGTTTTCCGGTTCCACCCTTATTTTGTGCTGTGGTCTTCTGTGCAGCATATCTGCCAAGTAATATCCAGCCCTTCTGCAGGTCCCAGCACTAATTGTAAAAGCAGAGCTGAAACTTGTTCATAGATACCTCCCCTCTTCTCACCCCTAGTGAATCTATAGTATGGGGTGGTAATCAGACCTGGGATTCTTGCCTACTCCTCAGGTGTGCATCTGGTGACATTGGTACCATGCAGGGCCCATTTCTGCTGTCACTTATATAGTCATGGAGGGAAGGAACTGAGCAACTTTCCTCTCAGGCTGTTTGGAAACTCTATAATCATCCTCCCCTATATAGTCCTCTTTGCAGTGTTCCCATTGGTATCCCCTTAAAGATGCCTCCCTGAACATGCTTCCAGGGCTCAGAATCCCTCTGACCATCTCCCTCGATGACTTCATCTCCTTTCCTCCTCTTGTGTCCTTTCTGAAAGGAGCTCCCTGTTGTCTTCCTTCATCAACCCACTGTGTGTTTTCTTCTCAGACTCAAGAAAATTGGCTCTTTGCCTCTCCACTATGTGTTGTTCTTATGGTGGTCACAGTTCACGCCCCCCCCCCGCCCACTCCCCGGCTAGATTGTAGCAGAAGCTGGGGCAAAGGATGCTCACTTGTGAGCAGATTAAAACATATTGGCACTTATGGGCCCTTGTGGTCACACAAATGAAGTACCATATGAGAGAAGTGGAGAGGCTGGATTCCAACTGTCACTCTCACCTGTCACTCACAGTGTCTCACTGCCACCATTTGGGATAAGTTATTGCCTTGTGCTAAATTGCAATGAACCCAAGAAGTCTACTGGCCCTGGCCATGTTGATGAATTAAGACAGCTACCCCCAAAGCCTGGGTTGAGGAACTCTTCACTGGAATCATCTTGGATGCATGTGAAAAATGCAGACTTCTGAGGTGGTTTCATGGGGCTGGTTGTCTGCTATTGGAAGAGGGGCGGCTGGGAGAAGGAAAACATTTTGAGCACAAAGCCTTAGTCTCCTGCCCCAGGAACCACCCAGATCCCATTTTCAACCTATGCTTGTGACAATACCTCCAAGGTCTGAAGTTAGAGACCATGTCCCCTGGAGTTTCTACTTCTAAGTAAAAAGAGAGTAGGCCTCCACAAGATTCAGGAAAGCAGTTGTGTTTGGAGGACATCTCACTCCACCTGGAAAAAGAGGACTAACGAGAGGGTGTGGGCTGAAACTACAACAAGAGGAGTCCATGGTAGAGATGGAAATGCTGATCAGATAGAAGGGAAAATTCCTGGCATAAAACTTCTTCCTATTTGTGTAATGACTTACAGTTTGTAGAGCTCTTTCATGTTCACACTTAACACTGTGAGGTGGATACTAATTATCTCCTTTTTTTATAATTGGCAATTGGGTCTTAGAAATATTAAGTAATGTGCCCTAGATCACACAGCTACTAAGTAGTGGAGGAGAGATTTGACTCCAGGTCTCCTGCCCCTAGGTTATAATTATGGGTGAGTCTATGTCAGTTGTATTACCCTGGCACAGATTTCATGTCTCAGAAAGGCCACAAGTGGGTTGGAGTTCCCAGAGGGTCCCCCAGTTCAGTAGTGAAGTCTTTTTTCTCCCTAGGGAGAAACTGGAAGGGATGGACCCTGGTCCTTGTGGGTAATTAACCTTTATTGTTCTCCACTGAGCTCCCAGCTATCAGCAGCTACTGTTTGAACAAGGGTGTTTCCCTGAATGATCTCTGGACTGGCTGATAAGGTACCTACATCTCTGCTCAAATGGGATACTGTTGGGATAGAAGACACCTGTCTCCATTTTCCTCCCATGGGCTGCTCCCAATAGCTTACTTATCACTTGTTAGGTGATATTCACTTCAGTGAGAATGCATAGGGGACAAAGATCACCCTAGTCAACCTCCATCTTAAAGCAAGAAAGCCAGAGTCAACTGATCAGTGACTCTCTGCTGAAGGAGTTCGGAAGAGATTTCATAGTTCTTCTTTGTGTCTTCCTTCTCTGGTCACCATCTCTGTTTGTTCAATATCTCAAGCAGCCATTCTTGTGCTAGGAAGAATTTGTTGTATGTACTTGAGCACCAACCTGGGGTACAGAATTACTGGGTTCTTGTCACCTCTCAGCTATGAACTCACTGTGTTACCTTGACCACTCACTCCACATCTCTGGGCCTCACATTTTAAAGGCCTTTCTATTGAATAGCTCCAAAGTCTCTGATCAGATGATACTATGTCAACAGTTGATAGCACATCTGAAACTGAAAATTCACTATGGGAAAGAAATTGACCGGCCAATAAGAGAATAATTTATTCATTAGAAATATGAACTTGTACTTAGGGATATTTAGTTGGGATGTAAGAGAAATAGCATAATGGGAAGGGGAGAGGCAGGCATATGGGAAAGATGTGGGCAGACAAGCTGATGGCCTTAGTAAAAAGAAGGAAGAGTCTTGGCCAGTGTTGCTCAGTTGGTTGGAGCATTGTCCCATGCACCAAAACATGGCGGGTTCGATTCCCAGTCAGGGCATACACCCATGTTTCAGGTTTGATCCCTTGTCACAGCACGTGTGGAAGGCAACCAATTGATAATTCTCTCTCTCTCTCCCTTCCTCTCTCTAAAATCAATTTTAAAAATTATCACAAAAAAAAAGAAGAAGAAGAGGGAAGAGAGGTAAGAACAAACAGATCTGGTAAAAATGACAGGGCAAAGAGTGAAAGTGTCAAGAGATAGTCAAATTCAAAGATGGACAGAACTGAGCTATTTGAGAGAAATGTTGGCACTCCTGAGTCTCCCCTTGGATGTCCCACTAGTACTTCAAAGTCAACATGGCCCCACCTCATGTCAGCGTTTCTCCCTTCCTGAACCAGATTATTCAGCCAACCAGTCCCTAAGTCCAGCCGTCCTTACCTCTCAAGTTTGAGTTTGTCCCCTCCTCCATATTCACACTGCCACCACCATGTCCCAGCACTCACCTGGAATACCAGAGTGCCCTCTGTTTCCCTGAGTCCACTCTTGTTCCTCCAACCCATGCTCCACACCCTGACATACTCTTCCATAGCTCCTCATTGTTCTTCAGATAAATTCCAAACTCCTTGCCACAGCCTACAAGGCCTTGTGTGTTCTGGTGCTTGCCTTCTTCCCCAACCTTATCTCTTCTGCTCCATGTAGACAGCAGCAGTCCTATTTTGCAAAGGACTCGTGCCCATCTCCAGACTTTTACACATGCTGCTTCCTCTGTCAGAAACATCTTTCTTCTTCTTGGAATACTCCTTTGAGCCTCATCTTAAACAATCTCTCCTTCTGTAAGCCACTCTGGGTTAGGGGTTCTTCTTACGGTCTCCCACAATCCCTGGGCTTCTCTTTGTCACAGAACTGATCACAAACCTGTATTTATCTGGTTACATTCTAGACTCCCTCACTCGGTGGGAGCTCCTTGAGGACAGGGATTTTTTTTTTTACCCTTGTATGGCATTTTGTAGAGGCTTAACAATTATGTGTTGAATGAATACTCTGGAAACAGCTTGGTACCTTGTGCACAGTAAGCCAATGTGTATCACATTGAATTACTATCCAGGAAAGAAGCTGGAGGTGGGGATGTCGAGGAAACTGGGCATGACTGGGAAAAAGTGAGGTAGTGGAGCCGAGTGTCGGCTGGAACCTGAAGTTTCTGCTAGGAGGAACTAGGTGAGCTGAGAGAAGGGAAAGCTTGTCCAGAATGCGGGGGTTGGTGGTGTGTGGTGCATGTCATGACATGAAAACCTGAAGGAAAGACACCAGCTTTAGCCCTAACAGGGGACCAGGCAGTTCTCTGGAACTGCACTGCCTGGTTCACACACTTGTGTGGGCTGTTGCAGTGCTTGTGCACACTATGGTAGTTGCAGTCCAGATGGCTGGTAAAGGATGATTTAGGCTGTGATACTCCATTCTTCTATTTAAAAAATCTTTATTGTTGACAGTATTACATATGTCCTCTTTTTCCCCCATTGACCCCTTCTAGCCCAGCCCTGCCTCCTGCTCCAGGCCTTCACCACCCTATTGTCTGTGTCCATGGGTTATACATATACGCATACAAGTTCAGTGGTTGATCTCTTCGCACCCATCCACCCACCCACCCCTGCCTTCCCTCTGAGATTTGACAATCTGTTCCATGATTCTGTTTTTCTGAATCTATTTTGTTTAGCAGTTTATTTTGTTCATTAGATTCCACATATGAGTGAGATCATGTGATACTTGTCTTTCTCTGACTGGCTTATTTCGCTTAGCATGATACTCTCCAGGTTCCTCCATGCTGTCTCAAAGGGTAAAAGATCCTTCTTTTTTACTGCTGCATAGTATTCCATGGTATAAATGCACTATAGCTTTTTTATCCACTCATTTATTTTTTAATTTAAATTATTTATTGTTTAAAGTATTACTTAAGTCTCCTCCCCCCCCCCCATTGACCTCTCCCCAGCCGTTCACACACCCCAGCACATGCCCTCATCCCCCTACTGTCTGTGTCTATTGGTTATGCTTATATGCATGCATACAAATCCTTTGGTTGATCTCTTACTGCCCCTGCCCTGCCTTCCCTCCTAGGTTGGACGATCTGTTCAATGCTTCTCTGTCTCTGGTTCTATTTTTATTCATCAGTTTATGTTGTTCATTATATTCCACAAATGAGTGAGATCATGTGATATTTATCTTTCTCTGACTGGCTTATTTTGCTTAGCATAATGCTCTCCAGTTCCATCCATACTGTTGCAAATGGCAAGAGTTCCTTCTTTTTTACATAAATGTACTATTCCATTGTGTAGATGTACCACAGTTTTCTAATCCACTCATCTGCTGATGGCACTTAGGCTGTTTCCAAATCTTAGCTATTGTAAATTGTGCTGCTATGAACATAGGGGTGCATATGTCCTTTCTGATTGGTGTTTCTAGTTTCTTGGGATATGTTCCGAGAAGTGGGATTGCTGGGTCAAATGGGAGTCCCATTTTAATCTTTTGAGGAACTCCATACTGTTTTCCAAAGTGGCTGCACCAATCTGCATTCCCACTAGCAGTGCACAAGGGTTCCCTTTTCTCCGCATCCTCGCCAGCACTTGTCATTTGTTGATTTGTTGATGATAGTCATTCTGACAGGTGTGAGGTGGTACCTCATTGTTGTTTTGATTTGCATCTCTCAGATGATTGGTGACTGACGTTTTTTCATATGTTTCTTGGCCTTCTGTATGTCCTCTTTCAAAAAGTGTCTATTTAGGTCCTTTGCCCATTTTTTATTGGATTTTTTATCTTCCTTTTGTGTGTATTAGTATGAGTTCCCTGTAAATTTTGGAGATTAAACCCTTATTGGAGATAACATTGGCAAATATGTTCTCCCATGCAGTGGGCTTTCTTGTTGTTTTGTTGATGGTTTCTTTTGCTGTGCAGAAGCTTTTTATTTTGATGTTGTCCCATTTGTTTATTTTCTCCTTAGTTTCCATTGTCCTAGGAGCTGTGTTGGTAAATATTGCTACGACATATGTCTGATAATATGGATTCTTCTAAGAGTTTTATGGTTTTTCATCTTAGGTTTAAGTCTTTTATTCATTTTGAGTTGTTTTTCTTGTGTGTATGGTGTAAGTTGGTGGTCTAGTTTCATTTTTTTTGCATGTATCTGTCCAATTTTCACAACACCATTTATTGAAGAGACTGTCTTGACTCCATTGTATGTTCTTGCCTCCTTTGTCAAATATTAATTGAGCATAATGGCTTGTGTCGATTTCTGGATTCTCTGTTCTGTTCCACTGGTCTATATGTTTGTTTTTGTGTCAGTATCAGGCAGATTTTTTTTTAAAGAAAAAAATGGTTTATTATAGGCAACAATAGAAATCCACAGTTGAGAGGATTAGCAAAGGAAGGTTATCATAAAAATTGTGTTGAGTGAGATAATAAATATTTGATGTTAATTTGATTGATTTTTCAGCAAATTAACATCAAAAATCAATTTGTCATTTTTTCTCATTTTTTATTAAGGTATTATATGTGTACATATCTTGCCATTGCTCCCCCCACCCCAGAACAGTGGCTTTGTAATATAGCTTGATATCTGGTACTGTGATCCCTCCAACATTGTTCTTCTTTCTCAAGATTGCTGCAGCTATTCAGGATCTTTTTTTATTCTATATGAATTTTTGGAGAGTTTGTTTTAGGTCTGTGAAATATGCCATTGGTATTTTAATGGGGGTTGCATTGAATCTATAGATTGCTTTGGGTAGTAAGGACATTTTAATGATGTTGATTCTACCAATCCACGAACATGGTGTATTCTTCCACTTGTTTATATCTTCCTCTATCTCTTTTTTCAATGCCCTGCAGTTTGCTGAGTACAAGTCTTTTACCTCCTTAGTTAAGTTTATCCTTAGGTATCTTAATTTTTTTGTTGCAATGGTAAATAAAATTGTGTTTTTAGTTTCTCTTTCTGTGAGTTCATTATTGGTATATAAAAAACCCACAGATTTCTGGGTGTTGATTTTGTATCCTGCTACCTTGCTGAATTCGTTTATTAGGTCTAGTAGTTTTTTGATGGAGTCTTTAGGGTCTTCTATGTACAATATCATGTCATCTGCTAATAATGACAGTTTTACTTCTTTTCCAATTTGGATGCCTTTTATTTCTTCTTCTTGTCAGATCACTGTGGCTAGCACTTCCAGTACCATGTCGAACAGGAGTGGTGAAAATGGACAACCCTGTCTTGTTCTTGTTTTAGGGGAAATGGTTTTAGTTTTTGCCCATTGAGTATGTATCCACTCATTGATTAATGGGCACTTGGGTTGTTTCCAGATCTTGGCTATTATAAATAATTCTGCTGTGAATATAGGGGGGCATACATTCTTTCTGGTTGTTGTTTAGGGATTCTTAGGATGTATTCCTAGAAGTGGGAACACTGGGTCAAGTGGCAGTTCTATTTTTAATTTTTTAGGAAACTCCCTACTGTTTTCCATAGTGTCTACACCAATCTGCATTCCCACCATCAGTGTACTAATTTTTCCTTTTCTCCACATCCTCACCAGCACTTGTGTGTTAACTTATTGTTGGTAGCCATTCTTGCAGGTGTCAGGTGGTAACTCATCACCATTTTAATTCGCATCTCTCTGTTGATTAGTGACATTGAGCTTTTTTTTCATATGTCTATTGGTCATTTGTATGTCCTCTTTGGAGAAATGTCTACTCAGGTCCTTTGCCCATTTTTAATTGGATTGTTTGTCTTCCTTTTCTTGAGTTGTATGAGTACTTTATATAGCTTGGAAATTAAACCCTTATTAGATGTATCATTGGGAAATATGTTCTCCATACAGTGGGTTCCATTTTTATTTTGATGCTGATTTTTTTGCTATTCAGAAGCTTTTTAGTTTGATGTAGTCCCATTTGTTTATTTCTTCTTTTGTTTCTCTTGCCCTAGTTGATGTATTGGTGAAACTTCTGAGATTTTGCTGCCTACATTTTCTTTAAGATTTTTATGGATTCTCAACTTACATTTAAATCTTTTATTCATTTTGAGTTTATTCTTGTGTATGGTGTAAGTTGGTGGCATGCTTTCATTTTTTTGCATGTACCTACCCAATTTTCTCAACACCATTTATTGAAGAGACTGTAGCCCAAAATGGAAATAACCCATGTCCATCAACTGAAAAGTGAATAAACAAAATGTGGTGTATTCATACAATGAGATGTTATTTGGCCATAAAAAGGAATGAACTGATACATGCTACACTGATACATGCTACAACATGGATGAACTCTGAAATCATGCTAAGTGAAGCCAGACACACAAGGCCAAGTATTTTATTACTTCATTTTTATGAAATGTTCAGAATAGGTAAATCTATAGAATCAGAGAGTAGATTAGTGGTTACTTAGAGCTGGAGGTAAGATGGAAGCAAATGGGAGTGACTATTACTGGGTACAAAGTTTCTTTTAGGGGTGATAAAATGTTCTAAATTAGACAGTGGTGATGGCTACTAAACTTTGGAAATATGTTTAAAAAACATTATATTGTACACTTTAAAATGGTGAACTTTTCGGTAGCTAAATTATATCTCAATAAAGCTGTTTAAACAAAAGAAAGAAATCTAGAAAAAATCCTGAAATGCATCAAAACACTGAGAAGTTGTTGTTAACTTTAAGTTGTGAAATTTTGTGAGAGTGGTTGCTTTTTTTCTCCTACTGCACAGTGCCTTTCATATATATGATGAACACATATGATTAAAAACATACACTTCATGTTTTAAAATATCAAGGAGGATTGAAGAGAGGAAAATGAACATATTCTGAGTACCTACTATGTAGTAGGTAGGCTAATCCCCACAGCACTCCTGTAAGGTTGCCATTTTATTTTAATTTCACCAGTGTGACAGGGAAAAAATGTGACATGAGGATTCCCTATCTTTCCCTGCTGGGGTTCTTGTCCCAGCCTTACAAAGGGTTCAGCAATCTGGAGAAAGGGGCTGATGCATAGATTAAGAAGGAGTCCAAAGAAGAAAGATAATTTTGAAAGGCATTGGGGGTCAGAGGATCTTCAGCTAAAGAAACTGAAGACTACCCCTTGTCTAAGGACCCCATGCTATTTATTAACACAATTTGTCCTAAGGCAAGGTGGAGACATACACTTCAAAGGGTATGGTTTATAGAAGCATTGTCAGTTTGGGGAATAGCCTACAGCTGTTCAGGTGTTTGGTCAACAGGAGGCAATAAAATGCCCTGAGCTGTCTGGCAGCAAACCATTATCCTATTCAGGTTTGGGGGAGATGCTTTTCAGCCATTCCTAGATGATTCAGCCCTGCTGACATGCTGGAATTGGCTTCTGGCATTTCCTCATTTTCTTCCCCTTTCTAAGAAGCTTCTTGGGTTTCCTGGTTAATTTGGGGCCTGTTGGTTTATTGAACTGATGATGACTAAAGGAAAATTGAAAGAGGCCTTGAAAGGCTGGAATGATTTACAGCAAAATGAGAAAATAGTGACCAGAGAAAGCAAAGAAAGATCAGAGTATGACAGAGAAAGTGAAGAGGTAGCAGGGCTGAATGAATATAGGGAAAATTAACCTTGTGAGTAGAAGGGTGGATTGGACTCCAGGTGCCTGGTTTCTTTGATCATTCTGATCTCAGCTTATACCTGACCTCTTCAAAGGCCCCCTGATGCCCACCTCTAAAAGAACCCAACCCACTTCTATATCCATCTCTTCCCTTCACATTACCCCACATTATCATATCCACAGTATTGATTATTGCCTGAAAACACCTGGCTCCTCTTGCTGAGATGCACTCATCATTCCAGAGCCAGGGCCTTCACTGCTCTATTTCAGGGCTGAAAACCAGGTCTGGTAACATGGTAGTGTTGAGACAATGAGAACTGGACTGCTGTTGGCGTTCATTGACTCCTCTCCTGTTACTATCTACACTTTTTCAAATGCAATTCATCCTTCAAAACCTTGCTTAAGACACAGCAACTCCTAGAAGTCTTCCTCTTGGCTGAATGTGTGCTCCTGAGATTGACACATAAGTCCTCAATGACTCTCACACCTGTCTCATAAGCTCTTTGATGTCCATTTCTTATATGTCACAGAAATAAACTTTACTGAGGTTTTCTCTGTGTGCACACATGCCAGAAAGTAAACACATAAGGAAAAGGGTCATTTTACACTGTGATAACTGCTATGAAGAGGTGGGGGACACCTGTAATAGTGTCAACAATAAAAATAAAGTTTTAAAAAAGAAAATAAAACAAGGCAATGGCCTAGACAATGGCTATAGTTGGGGTAAATAGCATTAATTTAGTCTGGATGGTTGGAGAAGGTTTTCTGAGGACCTGGCAATTGAGCTGAGATGTGACTTATGAGATCTAGATAGCTTTCTGTCTCTCCCACAATGCCTTTCTTTGCTGACTGACCATGGAGTCTCAGGAGTGGATGATTCCTAAAGTTTATCTAGTCCAGGTCCAATCCTACATAGGTTCTCTCTCCTGGAAATAAGCTACTGTCCCCAAGTAGGGAACCTGCTTCAAGGTCCCCACAGTTTCCCACTGAAGTTGATTCCCTTAAGGATAGTTGCAAAACCAGCATTTTCTAGGCACCTGTAGTGTGCCAGAAACTTTTATACCTAGTATCTTACTTAATTCTTACCTAGTGGTGCTATTATTATTATTCCCATTTGAAAGGTGAGGCCAACTCAGTTTATATAACTCGCCGAAGGCCACGCTGTCAGCAACTGTGTAGTGAATGTGCCTGACTCCAAAGTTGGTGCACCTTGCTACCATCCCTTGCTCCTTTAATTCTAAGGTTTAAGCCATCCTGTTCAGGTTTTGAGATTCTTAAACTCAGGACTGGCTTGATTTCATTGGACCTCTCTCACTGGAGATATCAACTTTGACGTCTCCACATACTGACCCTGTACAGACATGAAGTTTGTCTGTCTTTATTTTTCATAATCATAACATGAAGACTGAGCTCTTGTATGACCCAAAATACCCTGGTTGGACATTCTCATGCCTCACTCAGGCTCCCTTCTCCAAATTTGGGCCTCCCTCATAATTCCTGTGTGGGCATGTGAATGTATGTGCATGTGTGTGTGTGTGTGTGTGTGTGTGTGTGTGTGTGTGTATGTGAGGGGAGTAGACTGATGCTGTTTACTTGCCTGGTCAACAGGCTAAGAGATCATTTCAGTCTCCTGTATTGTGACCTCTTCCCTCCTGCCTCAACCCCCAAATTTGCTGAACCTATTCTACTTCCCCTTTTATTTTCTTCGGTGGGTCAACACAGGGTATCTTCTCTTCCTTGCCAAAGAGGACCATGTTAGTCTCTTATGCCTCCTACCTTCCTGAGTCTCCTTCTCAGTCACAGGGCCTGAGCCTGTTGCCCCAGGATCCTAGGGCTTCTCTGGAAGTATCTGAACCAGCCTGTTGTGAGGGACACACGCCCTCATGTGTTGGCCTCAAGTAAATTCAGGCTGACATTAGAGCCTATGGCCCCACTGGTAGGATCTTCTTTCTACACAGCCTGATCAAGAATCCTAGCCTTTCTCTGTCTGCCTGTGCCATTGCCTTGCTGGCATTTGAGTCAGCCTAGTTCTTGGGAAATGCTATCTTGCCTAATTCCAAATGTAACGTTTCCTGATCATCTCATCCTTTCTCTCTCTTATTCTCCCTTTCCCTCTCTTTCTTCCTCAAAACTGCAACTACACAAGAATAATAATAGCCACTGTATGCTAAGTATGTAGTAAGTGCCAGAGGATTTATGTACTAGTACAATAGCTCAACCAATTTTTCACAGCACCCTGAGAGGTGTTATTTTCTTGGCACATAGTAGGCACTTTGAATGAATGAATGCATAGTTTCTCCTTAGTTCATCGTAAGTGAAACAGAAGCTCTAAAAGTCACACAAGCAATAAGGGGCAGAGACAGAATTGAAACCCAAGCCTATTTAAACTCAGAGTCTGGGTTCCCAACAGTCATATTAGGATGCTTCTAACACCACTGCAGAATCTTGAATCCCAATCCCCAGGTCTGTATGAGGGAAAAGCTGAAGGTTGTGGTTACAAATACTGGATTTTAAGTCAGACAGCTAGTAAGCAGGCATTAATACTTCTGGGCTATGTGGGTATGGCCAAGTTGCTTAATTTTTCTGTACCGCAGCTTCCTCATTAGCAAATGGGGGCAATACTAGTAATAACTTAGAGGCTTGGGCCACTTTAATGAGATAATGTACATAAAGGGTTTTGCATGGAGTTTAGTACATGGTAATCATTCAGTAAATGGTTGTGATGATAATGGTGCCTGAGACAAACACAAGATGACTGCCCTTCTAGCATATTCTCTGCACTTTGATCCTCATCCCATTTGTTCTACCCCTTTAGCCACTGTACTGAGTTGCATAGTGGCCACCAAAAATATATGCTCATGCCATAATACCTAGAAGCTATGACTATTACCTTATTTGGAAGAAGAACCTATATTTGCAGATGCAATTAAGTTAATGATCTTGAAATGAGGAGACCATTCTGGATTATCTAGGTGCATTCTAAATTCCATGACAAATGTTCTTTTAGGAGAGACACAGAGGAAGAATTATCAGTGTTTAAATATGGTTAACTTTACACTATATTATTTAAGTTAAGGAATATCAAGGGGAAGAGTAAACATCACTAAAGGACTTTACCACCTCCTCCAGGGAAAGGATCATGTGTTTTGGGTTGTAGGCAGGATAGCTGTGCCATTTTGGCAGAATTATGACCTTATTAAATATATATTAAATCAATCATATATATATATATATATATATATATATATATATATATATATATATGATTGATTTCAGAGAGGAAGGGAGAGGGAGAGAGAAATAGAAACATCAATGATGAGAGAATCATTGATTGGCTGCCTCCTGCATGCCCTCCCACACTGGGGATTGAGCCTGCAACCTGGGCATGTGCCCTTGACTGGAATTGAACCTGAGACCCTTAAGTCCACAGGCCAATGCTCTATCCACTGAGCCAAACCAGCTAGGGCACTCTTATTTTTTTTATTTGGAGGTTAAGTATGGTTTAAAGAGATATATATGGGTACTGAGTTGGAAAAGGGTGGACTTATGATAGCTAATTTGTGATAGCTAATGTGTCACCTTGACTGGGCCATGGGGTGCCTGGATACTTGGTTAAATATTATTCTGGGAGTATCTATGAGGGTGTTTTTCAATGAGATTAACATTTAAATTGGTAGACTGAGTAAAGCAAATTGTTGTCCATAATGTAGGCTGGCCTCATTCAATCAATTTAAGTCCCAAGTAGAATAAAAGGCTTATCCTCCAATCTTACTTGATCTTACCCCAAGTAAGAGAGAATTTTCTTTCCTGACAGCCTTCAAACTAGAACATCAGTTATTCTTGCCTTAAGTCCTATCAACTGGGACATCGGCTCTTCCTGGTTCTACAGCAGCCTCCCAACTCCAGACTTGAAGTGGGACACTGGCTCTATAGACTTTGGACTTGCCAGCCTCCATGATTGCATAGGCCAAAAAGCTAATTCATATGTATACTATTGGTTCTGTTTTTCTGGAGAGCCCTGACTAATACAAGGAGGAAATACTTTTCAGCTCTATGGAGTAAATATTACTCTGATACAAAAACTAGACAAAGACAACATAAGAAAAGAAAACTACAAATCAAACCATATCCAGTAACATGAATAAAAAGGATTAAGCATTATGAACAAGTGGGATTTATCCCTGGAATATGAGGCTTAACATCCAGTATTAATGAAGAACAAAAGGTACATGATCTTTTCAATAGATTCAAAAGAAGAATTTGATAAAATCCATCATCCTTTAATGATAAATACCCCCCCCAAACTCAACAAAGTAGGATGAGAAAGAAATTTCCTCAATCAGATAAAAAGCATCTACTGAAACCCCCACAGCTAACATCTTACTTAACGATGAAAGACTGAGGTTTTTGTTCTCTAAGTTCAGGAACAAGACAAGAATGTCTGCACTTAACACTTCTATTCAGCATTTTACTGGAGGCTCTAACCAGAGCAACAAGGCAAGAAAAAGAAATAAAAGGAATACAGATAACAAAGGAAGAAGTAAATATCTTATGTATGGAGAAGCCTGATAAATCTGCTAAGATCCTATTAAAAGTAACAAACAAATTAAGGAAAATTTTGGGATATAAAATCAATGTACAAAAAGCATATTTCTATACTAGCAGTGAGCAATTTAAAATGAAATTAAGGGAGAAGAGCCAATATGTCAGAGTAGGTAAATGCCTGTACTCACCACCTCCCACGACCACATCAAAATTACAACTAAAATACAGAACAAACATCATTAAGAACCACATGAAATATGGCTGAATGAAAGTCCCACAACTAGAGAAGTAAAGAAGAAAGCACATTGAGACTGGTAGGAGGGGCAGAGGTGTAAAATGTGTTGGTCTGACACACCCACATGTGCCATTTTTTTAATTGGGAGGGGGTTTGTCTCTGCAGAGGCCACCCATGAGGAGCAAGCGGTCCCAGCCTCATACCAGCCCCCCAGCCCAGGGTTTCAGAGCTGGGAAGAGAAGTCCCTGAAACTATGGGCTGTAAAAAACAGCAGGGATTGTGGTTGAGTGACACAGAGGCTGCTGGAGACCCAAGTGTTCCATTTAAAGGACCGGCCCATGATCTTACTCCAACTCCCAGCACTAGCCAGCTTTGGGGGACCCAGACACATATGGGGAGAAACTGGATTTTCCTGAGTGGATTTCTCCCAGATGGGGATGCTGGCAGGGGTCATTGTTCCTGTGCTGGGACCTCTCCTGTTGCAGGGATGACACAGCCATATCTGAGTCTCCATCATCCTGGAGCACACTGTTTGCTCCACCCTGGGGATTACCTGATACCTCACCCAATCCAATTTGCAGCCCTACCCAAGTTGTTTGCAGCAGCTTTTCCATATGAATGGCCTGTCCTGGCTCAGGCTTCAGACTTTGCTAAAATCTCTAAAAAAAGTTGCAGGTGGTGACAACATGCCCCAAACCTATCAATAAAAGGCCCAAGACCTGGCACTAGCACTAGCCCTCCTTGCTTCACACTGGGGCTCAGGTGGGCACTTCCAAGCCCAATACAAATAGCAAACATAAATCTGAAGACCTGTAGTGCCTGTTGTGTGACTTAGCACCTGCTTGGAGATCCCAGAGCCAGTGCACCTGGTGGACAGCTTCAGACCTTAGCAGATTACAACCCTACACATTCATAAGCAACACACTCAAGAGACAGACTCAGTGAGCACCAAAGCCCCACTGAAGCAAGTCTTGCTCCATAGGGGCATCTCCTGCAGAACAGCTCTCCCACTGTAGTGTCACCTGGTCCTCACAGCCAATCGGCCTGGAGGTCAACTCCTCCCAGTGATACCAACAGCAATCAAGACTCAACTACAAGAGGAGAAGGAAGATGGCTGCCGACAGGAAGGCAGACTGCAAGATAGTGTGTAAGTGAGAGAACAAGGAAGAGTGTGTGGTCGCATGGGGAGTGTTTGTTTGTGAGTTGAGGGACAGCTATACTCCAGGGGCGGCGGGGGATTGGCAGACAGGGTTCCCCTCACTGGGCAGCCTCCATTGCTGCTGGGATCCCTCCCGGAGCTACCGGCTCTGACGCGGAGACCACACCATCTTGAACGGGAGAGTGGATGTTATTGGAAGCTTGAAAATCCCAGGAATTTACAACAACGGCACCCAGCGAACAGCTGCGAACCCGGGAACATGAGTCCCCAAGCAGCACGAGCACGTGGATTCGGAGGAGCTCTGTACCTCCTCACGGAAAGGTCAGATTTTACCTGGGATAAGGTGAGGTTTGTGGTCTGGGCAGGAGAGAGAAACACGCACGCAGGAGCTGGAGGATCCAGGGAAGTCTCTGCCCAGAAAAGTCCACGGCCCTTGGGGCTGGCATGATCCACAAATGTGGAAGGGGATCCACAGGGCTTCTAACAGAAGGGAACTCTAAAAAGCAAGCCATAGCTGAACTGGGTGCAAAAGGGCAGTCTAAAAATTTTAAGAGTGTGCCGGCTGCTTAGACACAAGGGGAAAAAAAGACTGCACAGACTTGCACGCAGCGCCGGAGTTCGCATACTTACTGTGGCTCTTTTTTCTCTCTCTCTTTTCTTTTTGTCTCTTTAAATCCTTGCTTTTGATTACTAAGCCCAATACATAGGATCACCCAATTGGGGACGCTCTAAGAGACTGCAGGGGAAAGTTGTTTTTGTGGAACCTGGGGATCAGAGTGGGGAATAACGATCAGAGAGCCAGCTCTGGGGCAGCCCATTCCCCCAAACCGGTATTAAGAGCCACAGGGAAAACAAAATCTAACAACTAGCTAGAGAAGACCTATAGACCCGGAGGTCAATCCAGAAACACTGCCACCCAGGGGTTGAATCACAAATTGATACAGATAACAAAGGAGTAAACACAAATAAAGGAGTATAAGAAACAAAGAAATACTGCCTGCTTGTAAATCAGGACTGTGGTCTATGACACTGAGGAGCAGTGGAATGCAGGGATCTTCAATACTGTCCTGACTAGGAAACAGGTGTGCCAAACAGAACAGTAGAGGAAATGAATGACCTTCACTACTGCACATTTTTTATTTTCATCTTTTACTTAAGAAACTAATTTTTTTATTTTTTCCTCACTTGATTTTACCTTTTTATTACATTTTTTATTTTAAATCAGTATTATTACTACTACTATTTTACCTTTTTTTAAAGTGTCATTTTATTTTTTCTTTATTTTATTTTGGAATAAGTGTTCTACATTGTATTTTCATCTTTCATTTAGCATCATTTTACTCTATCTCAAATTTATTTTTATGCCAACACTCTCTTCTTCACTTTTCTCCTTTTGTTGTCCTGTTTCTTTTACCCTATTCCTGTCTTAGATTTTCCCTATTCCTTCTTTTCACCCCCTGTTGAAATTTCACCCTACTTATATATCTAATTTCTAATCCCCTGCTCTAAGTCCATACACACCTCTCTCTTCTTTTTCTTCACTATCCAAAATTTTTTTCTCTCTGTCCTTTTGTTGTTGTTTGCTTGATTGTTGATTATATTGGTTTTTATATGCTTGTTTGTGAGATTGTTTTGCTTTTTCTTTATATTTTTTGTTTTGTTTTTGTTTGTTTTTTCCTTTTGTTTTCCCTCACCTAGATTGATATTAGTGGTTGTTTGTAGTTTGCATTCATCTCTAGGTATTTGTTGCTGGCATTTGTTGGGATTAGTGGCTGTTTTATTGGAGTTTTCTCTCCATATAAATAGTCCCCCCCCCCCATTCTTTTTTATTCTATTTCTTTTCTCTCTTATTTTTTTTTCTTTTTCCCAATTTCATTCTTGTACTCCATTTTTTCTCTTCTTCTTTCTTTCTTATCCCCTAAATCACTTTTCTCTGATGGTCACCTTTATTTGGGATTATTAATATCATGAATACATTTGTGTTCAGTGCGTTGTGCATTGTGCCTTGTTGTGTTGTATTTTGTGCCTTTAAATCAATGCAGGAGAGAGAGAACTACATAACCAGACACCTGGAGAAGAGAGATCATGGGGAGACAAAGAAACAGCCCCCATATGAAAGAAAAGCAAGCATCACCAGAAAAGGAAGTAAACGAAATGGAGGCAAGCAACCTGTCAGAGAAAGATTTCAGAGAAATAGTCATAAGGTGGCTGAAAAGAATGGAAGACAAATTCAAAAATATGTGTAAAAACCAAGAGGAAATGAAGAACCAAGAAGAAATGAAAAATGACATCGCTGCTATAAAAAAAACTCAATGGAAAGCATCAACAGTAGACTAGAAGAAGCAGAAGACCGCATCAGTGAGCTAGAAGACAAGGTAGAAAAAAATACCCAAGCAGAGCAGCTTCTAGAAAAAAAATTAAAAAGCAGGAGGAGAGCCTAAGAGAACTTTGGGACAAGACAAAAAGAAACAACATCCACATAATAGGGGTGCCAGAAGGAGAGGAAACTGAGCAAGGAATAGAAAACCTGTTTGAAGAAATAATGAAAGAAAACTTCCTTGATATAGGGGGGAAAAAAATCACACAAATCCAAGAAGCTTACAGAGTCCCAAACAAAATGAACGCCAAAAGACCAACACCAAGGCACATTACAATTAAATTGGCAAACACAAATGACAAAGTAAGAATCTTAACCTTTTGCACTCAGATGTCGAGTGCAACTCAACACCGTTAGCATTAGAATAAAGGAATCGAGAAAAAAGCAAACAAGTGCAAAGGGTTAAAAGCGGCCAGAGAGACACCGAAAGTTACCTAAAAAGGATCCCCCCATAAGACTAGTGAATTATCTCTCAAAAGAAACACATCAGGCCAGAAGGGAATGAAAGGAAATATACAAATTCATGCAAATGAAGGGTCTGAATCCAAGAATACTGTACCCAGCAAGGCTATCAATCAAAATTGAGGGTGAAATCAGGAGCTTCAAAAAAGGATTAAGGAAGTTTATTACCACCAAACCAGCAATGCAAGAAATGCTAAAGGGTCTGCTGTAAAAAAAAAAAAAAAGAAGAAAAGAAAAGAAACAAAAAAAGAAATAGGAAGCGAAGAAGGAACACAGGGGTAAAGAATAAAAATGGCGACAAATAAGTACCTATCAATAATAACTTTAAATGTAAATGGATTAAATGCCCCAATCAAAAGACATAAGGTAATGGATTGGATAAGAAAACAAGAGCCATATATCTGCTGTCTACAAGAAACCCACCTCAGAAAAAAAGTCACACACAGACTGATGGTGAAGGGATGGAAAAAGGTCTTTCAGGCGAATGGAAATGAAAAAAAAAGCTGGGGTAGCAATACTTATATCTTACAAATTAGATCTCAAAGTGAAGGACGTAACAAGAGATAAGGAAGGACACTTTATAATACTAAAGGGAGCAATCCAACAAGAAGAAATAACTCTGGTAAACATATATGCACCCAATACAAGCGCACCCAAATACATAAAAAAAACTCCTGGATGATATCAAGGGAGAGATTGACAGCAATACAATCATAGTAGGGGACTTTAATACCCCACTATCACCATTGGACAAATCCTCTAAACAAAAATTCAGCAAAGAGACATCAATCCTAAATGACTTACTAGATCAGATGGAATTAATTGACATCTTTAGAACATTTCACCCCAAAGCCAAAGAATATACATTCTTCTCAAGTGCACACAGGTCATTTTCAAAGATAGACCACATATTGGGTCACAGGCAAAGCCTCTTCAAATTCCAGAAGATAGAGATCATATCAAGCATCTTCTCAGATCACAGTGGCATAAAACTGGAAACCAACTACAATAAAAACAATCCAAAAAAAATCAAACACCTGGAGAATAAATAGCATGCTATTAAGCAATAACTGGGTTACCAGAGAGATCAAAGAAGAAATAAAAAACATCATGGCAACAAATGAATGAAAACACAACAATCCAAAATCTATGGGACACAGCGAAAGCAGTCTTGAGAGGGAAGTTCACAGCTCTACAAGCCTACTGCAAAAAACAAGAAACAATGGTAAAAAATTACCTAACCCTACAACTCAACGAGTTAGAAAGGGAGCAACAAGAAAAGCCCATTCTAAGCAGAAGGAAGGAAATAATAAAGATCAGAGAGGAGATAAATGACAGAGATAAAAAAAAACTATACAAAAGATCAACACAGCTAAGAGCTGGTTCTTTGAAAGGATAAACAAGATTGATGAACCTTTAGCTAGGCTCACCAGGAATCAAAGAGAGAGGACCCAAATAAACAAAATCAGAAATGAAAAAGGAGAAATAACAACAGACCCCACAGAAATACAAAGGATTGTTAAAAAATACTATGAAGAACTCTATTCTAACCAACTGGACAACGTGGCAGAAATGGACATATTCCTAGAAAAATACAACCTTCCAAAACTCAATCAGGAAGAATCTAAAATCTCAATAGGCCAATAACTATGGAAGAAATTGAAGCAGTCATCAAAAAGCTTCCAGCAAACAAAAGCCTGGGGCCAGACGGCTTCACAGGGGAGTATTACCAAACATTCAAGGAAGAACTAAAACCTATCCTCCTCAGATTATTCCAAAAAATTCAAGCAGAAGGTACACTTCCAAGCTCCTTCTATGAAGCCACCATCACCCTAATACCAAAACCAGATAAAGACAACACAATGAAAGAGAATTGCAGGCCAATATCCCTCATGAACATAGATGCCAAAATCCTCAACAAAATTCTAGCAAATCGGATCCAGCAATACATCAAAAAGATCATACACCATGAATAAATAAGATTTATCCCAGGGATGCAAGGATGGTACAATATCTGCAAATCAATAAACGTGATACATCACATAAACAAATTGAGAGGTAAAAACCACATAGTCATATCAAGTGATGCAGAAAAATCATTTGACAAAATCCAACACCGGTTTTTGATAAAAACTCTCAGCAAGGTGGGAATAGAAGGATCATACCTCAACATAATAAAAGCCATATATGACAAACCCACAGCCAACATCATATTCAACGGGCAAAAACTAACACAATTTCCCCTAAGAAGAGGAACAAGACAGGGATGCCCACTCTCACCACTCCTGTTCGACATAGTACGGAAATATTAGCCATTGCTATTAGACAAGAAGAAGAAATAAAAGGCATCCCAATTGGAAAAGAAGAAGTAAAACTGTACTTATACTCAGATGACATGATATTGTACATAAAGAAACCCTAAAGACTCCATCAAAAAAACTATTAGACTTAATAAATGAATTTGGCAATGTTGCAGGATACAAAATTAACGCCAAGAAATCTATGCCATTTCTAGACACCAATAGTGAACTTACAGAAAGAGCGACTAAAAAAGCAATCCCATTTACCATCTCACCAAAAAAATTAAGATACCTAGGAATAAACTTAACTAAGGAGGTAAAAGACCTACATGCGTAAAACTACAGGACACTGAAAAAAGAGATAGAGGAAGACATAAGCAGATGGAAGAACATACCATGTTCATGGATTAGTAGAATCAACATCATTAAAATGTCCATACTACCCAAAACAATCTATAGATTCAATGCACTCCCCATTAAAATACCAATGGCATATTTCAGACCTAGAAAGAACTCTTCAAAAATTCATATAGAATAAAAAAAGACCCTGAATAGCCACAGCAATCTTGAGAAAGAATAACAAAGTGGGTGGGAATCTCAATACCAGATTTCAAGCTGTATTACAAAGCCACTATTCTCAAAACAGCCTGATACTGGCACAAGAACAGACTTATAGACCAATAGAATAGAATAGAGAACCCAGATATCAACCCAAACCACTATGCTCAATTAATATTTGACAAAGGAGGCATGAACATACAATGGAATCAAGACAGTCTCTTCAATAAATGGTGTTGGGAAAATGGGACAGATACATGCAAAAAAAATGAAACTAGACCACCAACTTACACCATACACAAAAATAAACTCAAAATGGATAAAGGACTTAAGCATAAGACAGGAAACCATAAAAATACTAGAGGAATCCACAGGCAGCGAAATCACAGACATATGCCGAAGCAATTTCTTCACCGATACCACTCCTAGGGGAATGGAAACTAAAGGGAAAATAAATAAATGGGACTACATCAAAATAAAAAGCTTTTGCACAGCAAAAGAAACCATCATCATCAACAACAACAACAACAACAAAACACAAGAAAGCCCACTGTATGGGAGAACATATTTACAAATGTTATCACTGATAAAGTTTTAATCTCCAACATTTACAGGGAACTCATACATCTTAATAAAAGGAAGATAAATGATCTGATTTAAAAAAATGGGCATCGGACCTAAATAGATACTTTTTGAAAGAAGACAGAAGGAAGGCCAAGAGAGATATGAAAACATGCTCAAAGTCACTAATTATCCGAGAGATACAAATCAAAACAATGCGGTACCATCTCACACCTGTCAGAATGGCAATCATCAACAAAGGACAAGTGCTGGCAAGGATGCGGAGAAAAAGGAACCCTCATGCACTGCTGGTGGGAATGCAGACTGGTGCAGCCACTGTGGAGAACAGTATGGAGTTTCCTCAAAAAACTAAAAATGGAACTCCCATTTGACCCAGCAATCCCACTTCTAGGAATATATCCCAAGAAACTAGAAACACCAATTAGAAAAGATATATGCACCCCTATGTACATAGCAGCACAATTCACCATAGCTAAGATTTGGAAACAGCCTAAATGCCCATCAGAAGATGAGTGGATTAGAAAACCGTGGTACATCTACACAATGGAATACTATGCTGCTATAAAAAAGAAGGAATTCTTACCATTTGCAGCAGCATGTATGGAACTGGAGAGCATTATGCTAAGTGAAATAAGCCAGGCAATGAAAGAAAAATACCACATGATCTCACTCATTTATGGAAAATAAAGAACATGATAACCTGATGAACAAAAAGATAGATACAGAAGCAGTAAAGCATCGAAGAGACTGTCAAATTACAGCGGGAAAGTTGGGGAGTGTTGGGGAGGGAGGCAAAGAGATCAACCGAAGGACTCATATGCATGTATATAAGCACAACCAATGGACACAACACACTGGCGGAGGGGTGGGATGAGGGCATGCGACAGGGGTTAGGGGAGGCTAGGGGTAGGTCAATGGGGGGAAAAAAGGAGATATATGTACTACTATGTGTAATACTTTAAACAATTTAATAATATTTTTAAAAAAGACTCAACTACAAGACTCTGCACACAGACCACACAAGGGCACACCTAGTGTACCCAGCTGAGCCACTGGGCCCTACAGGATACCTACTACACAAGACCACTCTACCAATTCCAGGAGACATAGCAGCTCTACCTAATACATAGAAACAAACAAATGGGAATCAGCCAAAATGCAGAGACAAAGAAACATCACAAATGAAATAAATGGAACCAAGCAAACTACTGGATACAGAGTTCTAACAATGGTTATACGGTTACTCAAGGATCTTCATGAGACTTTCAAGGATCTTAGTGAGAATGTCAAAGACATGAAAAAAAGACCAGTCAGAAATTACGCATAATAATTTACAGGGATTCAACAGTACAGTAGAGGATTACACAAATCAAATCAATGATTTGGAATACAGGAAAAACACCCAAACAGAAGAGCAAAAAGAAAAAATAATCCAAAAATATGAAGATAGTATAAGGAGCCTCTGGGACAACTTCAAGAGTACCAACATTGCCCTAACCAGTTTGGCTCAGTGGATAGAGTGTCAGCCTGCAGACTAAAGGGTCCCAGGTTCAATTCCGGTCAAGGGCATGTACCTTGGTTGTGGGCACATCCCCAGTAGGGGGTGTTGCAGTAGGCAGCTCATCAATGTTTCCCTCTCATTGACGTTTCTAACTCTCTATCCCTCTTCCTTCTTCTCTTTTAAAAAAATCAATAATATATATATTTTTTTAAAAAAAGGAGTACCAACATTTGCATTATTGGGGTGCCAGAAGGAGAAGAGAAAGAAAGCAAGATATTGAAAACCTATTTGAAGAAATAATGATAGAAAACTTCCCCTACCTGGTGAAAGAAATAGGCAAGTCCAGGAAGCACAGAAGTCCCAAACAAGAAGAACCCATAAAGGCACACACCAAAACACCATAGCTAGGGTTATGCCAAGGGTTAAAGACAAAGAGAGAATCTTAAAAACAGCAAGAGAAAAGTAGTTAGTTACTTACCCTCAAGGAAGTGCCCATATGACTGTCAATTCATTTCTCAACAGAAACATTGCAGGCCAGAAGGGAATGGTAAGAAATATTCATCACCACCAAACCTGTATTACATAAAATGTTGAAGGGTATTCTTTAAGAAGAGGAAGAAGGAGGAGGAGGAGGAGGATCAGGAGGAGGAGAAATAATAAAAATATGAATAATTAAATGGCAACAAGTTCATATATGTGAACAATTTAATCTAAAAATCAAAATAAACAAGAAATCTAATGAATAAAATAAACGGATAATAAAATAGAATCAGAGGCATGGAAGCATGGGACAGACTGATGAATCTCAGAGGGAAGGGGGTTAGGGGGGTGGGAAGAGATTAATCAAAGATCTTACCTATGGTCACAGACAATAGGGTGGTCAAGGCCTGGGGAGGGGCAGGAACCTGGTGGAGGGGGACAATGGGGGGGGGGGGAAAGACAACAGCTTTTATACTCTCAATAATAAAGATTTTTAAAATGGGAAAGGCAAACAATAAAATTAAGAAAACAAACTTATTTATGATCCTATCAAAAAGAATAAAATATTTAGGAATAAAATTGACAAAAGAAGTGTAAGCCTTGTATTCTGAAAACTACAAACCATTTATTAACAGAAATTAAAGAAGACCTAAATATATGGAAAGTCATACTCTGTGCTCACGAAATAGAATACTTTATATTTTAAATTTATATACAAATTGATCTACATATTCAATTCAATCCCCATTAAAATTCCAAATTCCTGCTTGCTATTTTTTTGAATATTTGACAAACAGATCCCAAAATTCATATGGATTGCAAGGGACCCTGAATAGGCAAACCAATCTTGAAAGAAAGAAACAGTTAGAGGAATTACACTTTCTGATTTCAAAACTTACTACAAAGCCATAGTAATCAAGACAGTATCATGCAGACATGAGGATAGACATATACATCAATACAATGTTTGAGAGTACAGAAATAAAACTTCATCTTTATAGTCAATGAATTTTCAGCAAGGTGCCAAGACAATTCAGTGAACAAGAAAGGCTTTTTTCTTTAAGAAATAAAAGTTTTAGTTATTTAATTTTATTTTTTCCATCAGCATTTACCCTTCTATACCCTCTTCCACCTCAACCCACCCTACTCCCCATCCCCCACAACCACCACACTGTTGTCCATGTCCATAAATTTTATCTCTTTTTTTTCTTTTTTGCTCAATCCCTCCACCCCACCCCCACTCACCAGAACTGTCTGCCTGCTCTCTATCTAGGAGTCTGTCTCTATTTTGCTTGGTAGTTCAGTTTGTTCATTAAATTCCATGTATGAGTATAATCATACGGTACTTGTCTTTCTCTGACTGGCTTATTTCACTTAGCATAATGTTCTCCAGGTCCATCCATGTTATAGCAAAGGGTAAAATTTTCTTCTTAAGAAAGTTTTTTTTTTTTTTTTTTTTTTTGTCAACAAAGCTGTTAGGATACCTGGATATCCACATGCAAACTAACTAACTAACTAACTAACTAACTAACTAAATAAATAAATAAATAAATAAATAAGTAAAGTTGGTTGCCTACCACATAACATACACTAAAATTAACTCTAAATGGATTAAAGATATAAATGTAAGAGCTAAAACTATAACCTTCTTAGAAGGAATATAGGAGTACATCTTTGAGGCCTTGGGTTAGGCAGTGGTTTCTTAGATGTAACATCAAAAGTATGAGCAACAAAAGAAAAAAAATATATATATAATTCAGACTTCATCAAAATAAAGAATAATTTGTGCTTTGAAGAACACTATCAAAAAAGTAAAATTAGGGGATCAGGTCTCACTTGTGCTAAAGGGTCCAAGTGGGTTTGCTGCCAAATCATCTGGCTATAACTTCTAGCCAGACTGGGAACTGAATGGATGGCACAGGGGGACCCCAGATACCAGGAAATAGACTCAGTGCCTTTTGAGGATGTGACTGTAAACTTCACCCTAGTGGAGTGAACTTTACTGGGTCCTTTTCAGAAGAAATTACAGAGATGTGATGTGAGAAAACTTCAAGAACATAGCCTCAATAGAATTCACATGGTAGAGAGACTGTGTGAAAGGGGAAAGGATAGTCAACGTGCAGTAAATGTTAGTCTTATTCCAAATGTCAATGTGAGAAAGAAAACGCTTCTTGCAGTAAAGCCATGGGAATAAAGAGTGTGTGAAAAATTCTTTATATGCATCATTCATCCCATAATAGGAACACCAGCTGTCTGAGTTTCAGAAATATGGAGAGAAGCCATCCTATATAATAAAAGCTTAATATGCTAAGTGTCCAACTGTTTAACCATTTGACCAGTCGCTATGACGTGCACTGATGACCAGGGGGCAGACACTCCGACGGGTAAGTTAGCTTGCTGTTGGGGTCCGGCTGATCGGGACTGGGCGAGACTAGCCGGATATACCCTGGAGCCCTCCCATGGTCGTGCCTGGCCTGTGCCCTCTTGCAATCTGGGACCCCTCTAGTATAAATATAACTATTGTGGGAGAGCCTTCAGTTTATTTGTAGTGATTTGACAAGCATGAAAGAAATAACAATGGAGATAAAATCTGTAAATATGAGAAATGTGGGAAAATCTGCATGTGGCTCCAAACCCTTCAGAGAGATGATAATGCATAGTGTATGTGGTCTTTATAAATGTAATGTGTGTGGGAAAACCTTTAGTTATTCAAACTCACTTCAAATATGTGAAATAATCCACACAGGAGAGAAGCCCTATCAATGTGAAAAATGCAGCAAAGCATTCAGGTATCTCAGTAGTCTTTGAAGACATGAAAGGACTCACAATACTGAGACACACCCTATGAATATAAACAATGTAAGATAGTTTCTTATAAATACAAGAAATAACTCACACTGGAGAAAAAGCATGGAAAAGTCTTCCTTTGTAACCATTTTTTTTTTTGATATCACAAAATGTGAGTACACACTATAGAGAGGCTATGTAAATGTGAAGAAAGTGGGAAAACTTTCAGTCATTCATATTTCTTGCTAACATATTAAAGGTCTCACTAGATCAAACCTCTTGAATACAAATAGTGTGGGAAAGACTTTAATTGACCTGTGTCTTTACATGTAAAATTCCCACCAAAAGGAAATAAAAATGTAAATAACATATAACATTTCAGAAAACTTTCAACATTAAAAAGTTATTAAAACTATAAACAAGTTATGTTTAAGAAGCTTCTTTCTTATTTTAATTATTTTTAAAATATATTAAAATATATATTGATTTCAGAGAGGAAGGGAGAGGAAAAGAGAGAAACATCAATAATGAGAGAGAATCATTGATCAGCTTCCTCCTGCACACCCCACACTGAGGATCAAGCCTGTAACCTGGGCGTGTGCCCTGACTGTGACCTCTTGGTTCATAGGTTGATGCTCAACCACTGAGCCACAATGGCTAGGCCAAGCCTCTTTCTTTAAATGCCTCATTGGACACTGGATTTCTACTACAGTAGACTTTCAATGTGGTGGACAGATTATTCCAGCTTTATCCAGGCCCAAACAGAGATTGTTCCCCATATATCTATTCAGAGACTGTCTGATTCACCTTTCCCCTGTGTGCATGTGTGCCAGTTCCCAGAACAGGCCCTTGCTCTTCCCTAGGCAAGCATGTAAAGTATTTTTCCTGTATCTTGGGCGTGTCATGTCCCAGTACCCCTATCCATCCTGCCATACTATCCTATATAATAAAAGCCCAGCAACTGAAATGGTGGAATGACCAGAATGACCAGAGACCAGAATGACTGTGGCCCCTTGCCAGCCCGGCCCCACCCCCCAGCGGGGACCACCACCCCGATCAGGAGCAGGGTTGGCCTTTGAACCACCCGTGACCCCTCACCCCAGCTTGCCCTGCCCCCCAGCGGGAACCCCCACCACGATCATGGGCTGAACCTTTAAATGGAACACCTGGGTTGCCATCAGCCTCTGTGTTACTCAGCCACAATCCCCACTACAAACCATCCATGGCCCCTCACCCCAGCTGGCCCCACCCCCAGTGGGGACCCCCACCCAGATCCAGGGCCCCCATTGAGGCAGGCCAGCCACCTCCCACCCATACACCAGGCCTCTATCCTATATAATAAAAGGGTAATATGCAAATTGACCTTAATGGCGGAACGACAAGAACAACCACTCAACCAGTCACTGTGAGGTGCACTGACTAGCTCTTAGTCCCTTTCCCAGGCTGGCAGGCTCTGATCGCCTGATGGCGAATGGGGAACTGGGGGTGGGTGGTGGGGGATGCAGCTAGCACCAGGCCAAGGCTGCCACCCCACCAGTCGCCCCACACACAGAAGGCAACCTGTGGGGGGGGGGCAGGGCTGGCAAGCGGGTGGGAATGGCCCACCTCTCGGTTCCTCCCCCTGGCCGGCAGGCTCTGATCACACGATGGCAAGTGGGGAACTGGGGGGTGGGTGGTGGCAGGGGGTGGGGCCAGCTGTGGGCGGCGGGGAAGATGGCCCTGATCACAGGCCAGGCCTAGGGACTGTACCCGTGCATGAATTTCATGCGTCGGGCCTCTAGTCCTATATAATAAAAGCCTAATATGCTAAGTGTCTGGTTGTCCAGTCATCCGTTCAACCAATCAAAATGTAATATGCTAATGATATGCTAAGGCTGCTCAACTGCTCGCTATGACTTGCATTGACCACCAGGGGGCAGACAGTCAACTGGCCGACCAGACACTATGACGTGCACTAACCACCAGGGGGCAGATGCTCCAACCAATAGGTTAACTTGCTGCTGGGGTCTGGCCAATCAGGACTGAGCAAGACAGGCCAGACATGCCCTGGAGCCCTCCCGCAGTCCCTCTCTGACTGGCCAACCTCCCGCATCCCTCCCCTGCCTGATCGTGCACCAGTGGGGTCCCTTGGCCTGTCCTGCACCCTCTCGCAATCCGGGACCCCTCAGAGGATGTCGGAGAGCCAGTTTCAGCCTGATCCTGCAGGGCACACTGAGGGACCCCATTGGTGCACAAATTCATGCACTGGGTCTTTAGCATTCTATATAAGCCTTTAGCACCTGCCAACTGTCACACAAAATGCACTCTGTTAATTGCCAAAAAAGAAAGTAAAATTATAACCCAAGGGAGAAAATATTTGCAAATCATGCACCTGGTAAGGGATGTAAATCCATAACATATAAAATATACTTAGAACTCAATGATAAAAAGACAAATGACCAATTAAATATGAATAAAGTATATTAATAGATATTTCTCCAAATAAGATGACCAATAGGCACAGGAAATTCTCAACCTCACTACTTATCTGGGAAATGCACCTCAAAACTGTAATAAGATACCATTTCACACCCACTAGGATAACTATAATAAAAAGAAAGAAAATAAGTGTTGAGGAGGATGTGGAGAAAGTGAAACTCTCATACATTGCTGGTAAGAATGTAAAATGGCACAACACTTTAGAAAACAATATGGCAGTTCCTTAAAAAGTTAAACATAGACTTACCATATGACCCAGCAACTCTACTCATAGGTATGTGTAACCAAGAGAAATGTAAACATATGCCCTCACAAAAATTTCTACATGTTCATAGCAGAATTATTCATAATATCCAAAAAGTGGAAACAACCCATAGGTCCATCACTAATGAACATATAAAAATTCTGTGCTATACCCATGAAATGGAATATTATGTGGCAATAAAAAGGAACAAACTACCGACACAGCTGCAACATGGATGCACCTCAAAAACATTATGCTAAGTGAAAGAAGCCAGTCATAACAGACCGCATACTGAATGATACCATTTATAGGAAATGTCCAAAAGGCAAATACACTGAGAGAGAGATTAGTGGTTTTCAGAGACTCGGGGAGAGAGAAATAATGAATGGGGGTGGTTGCTAGGGGATATGCCATTTGAGGGGTGATAAAATTTTCTGAAATGAAATAATTTTCAGAAATATGCAAATATATTAAAACTTACTGATTTGTATACTTTAAATGGGTGAATTATATGGTATGTAAATTGTATATCAATAAAGCTGTTATAAGGAGTAATCTGAAAAGCAATAGCATAATAAAAATAATTTGGGCTCCAAATCTAAGACAGAACTAATATTGTTAATTGATCATTTGTTCTTACATGTTAATGAGAAAAAAACAAAACACAAAGGTAAAGGAGACCAATATGCAAAGCCAAGAAGGCATACAGATTGGCTAATGAATATTTAAAGAAGGAAAAAAATACCCCAGCTTATAAGGGCTAACACATCCATGGCACATGCTATATAAGTGCTTCATGTGTATTAACTCATTGAATCCTGGAAACCACCCTATGAAGTAGGCTCCCAGTCCCGCACAGTGAATGCCATGGGCTACTCAGGACTGTGTAACACCTCCATCCCATTCATGGTTGTCTTCTGACTTGTGTGGGGTATGAGCACCACTGACCCTAGTGGCCTGACTTCAACTCAGGGATCACTGAGAGTGTCAGGAGAGCTTTCTCCTGGAGTCATTATTTCTGGAAGTACAAGTTTGCTATGTGCTATGTGGCAGTAGGTGAGCCCATCTACCCCAGTGAGATCCTGGAGTGCCAATATTCTGTGTGGTGGGCACATGTACATCCATCAGCCTTAGCAATCAGCTAGGCTTTGAGTGAGGTTGTCAGCTGCTGATGAAAGGTGGATTTCCAACAAAGACACACATGCCCAATAGAGGAAGACCACTGTGCTTTGGCCCAGCAGTGTGCCCTGGGAGGTTCTGCTGTCAGGGCCAAGATTTCCTCCAGGAAACAGTTATGTTATGCACCAATATGAGGAAAAATGGGTAATCAGAGTCACAGAAGCCTGTGACTTATTGCCTGGCCCTGATTATTTCAGTCTGGACATTTTTTTTAAAAGCAGGTGTTACCAATCATCCACTTCAGCCATAAAAATCCTTTAAAAATGCCCATGGAAAATCTGGTCTGAAACCTGTAAGCTCTGCTCCTGGAAGAATGTGCCTGGGAAACTGAATAGGCTGTCTTCTTTCCATGATTGTCAACTCCAAGCCAGGGCCTTGTTAGACCCCTAGTGGTGGGAGTAGGTAAGGGGAACCTTGAAACCCCCCTGGACCTTCACAAGGAGCTTTTCCTTTCCAATGCCCCCAGGTACTCTTCGCACAAAGAACAGAGTGACTGAATCTCAGGTGAGTGGCTTACTTGGGGGAAGGAAAGAGGATAAAAGTGAGATGCCTGTTTTTCTCGAAGGCGACTAGGCTGGAGAAAGGCAAAATGGCTCAGGGAAACCACAGACAAGAGTAAGGCTCAGCCGAAACCGGTTTGGCTCAGTGGATAGAGCGTCGGCCTGCGGACTGAAAGGTCCCAGGTTCGATTCTGGTCAAGGGTATGTACCTTGGTTGCGGGCACATCCCCAGTGGGGAGTGTGCAGGAGGCAGCTGATCGATGTTTCTCTCTCATCGATGTTTCTAACTCTCTATCCCTCTCCCTTCCTCTCTGTAAAAAATCAATAAAATAAAAAAATAAAATAAAAAAATAAAATAAAGAGTAAGGCTCAGGTCGATGGGCCCTCTATTCAATAGTGCTTGCTGGCCAGGGACTGTTTGCTAATGGGGCATGACATGGAGTGAAGGGAACTAACTCAGGCATCTCTCATCTCTCTGAATTTCAGATTCCAGCACCTGCCAGGATCCCAGTGGAGGCCCAGTAGTGTTTATGAATTGAATTGACCCATGTTGGTTCTTGGGAGACTCTGGGTATTCTAGTGGTATCAGTCTCTAATGGACTCTCCCTCTGTGGTCCTGAATTCTTGAATTTTCAGGTGTCCATTGTCCATAAGAGTCACCTAGTGGACCATAGCCTCCTTGTGTGATGGTACCTGGGGGCCTGCACATCTGGACCAGGCAATCTGTCCTTCTGTCAAATGAGCAAACAAGAGAGGAATGATTCTGAGATGAGGAGGAAAGATGCAGAGCTAGTCCCTCTATGCTCCATGGAGCATATGCTCTTTCGTGTGGCCCACACCATGCCATGTTGTCAGGGACTGAGTCATAATTATCCCTGTGTCCCTTCCAGGGGTAAAGGCTGTATCTGACACACAGTATATGAGGGTGCTTGTAGCTTTCAGCCACAGAGACCTGTCTCAAACCTTGGAGTTATTTAGGACACTTGACTTCTGAGAATGCCAGTCATCCGTATGTAAAATAACTTTTGAATGAGAGAATGGATACAAAGTGCCTGGAATGTAGAACGTGCTCAATAAATGGTAGCTGTCACCCCCATTACCATCATCATCATCTTCATTATCACCATCACCATTAGCATTTTTTTTGCACACCTCCTGTATGTCCATCCCTATGCTTGGCCTTGATTCGAAAAATAAAGGAGAACCAGTCAGTGGTGTCTGCCCCAGATGAGTATGTAGTAGGAGAACTAAGATGTACACAAATAATGAAAATCCAAATGATAATCCTGAGTAGTACTGTCAGTATATGGAGCTCAGAAGAGGGAACAGGCCTATGGGCTAGGGCCTTCTAGAAAGGCTGCTCAGAGGAGGCAGGTATTAAGGTAGGCCTGGATAGTTTGGATTTCCAATACTTGGAGGGAGATTGGGGAGGATAAGGGAGGATGTTCCTGATTTAGCTCAGCCCAGGCCAGCACTTGAAGCTGGCCTTGTCCCCCATGTCCCATTGGATTGTTGGGGGCCAGGCTCAGTGCTCAGTTGACTTTTGGAATGCAAATACTGAGCTGGCCACTGGGGGTCGACAGAGATTAAGGAATAGGGAGGCTAAAAGGGCTAGAAGATATCTTGGGGACTCTACCCCTTTGATTCAACAACCTACAGAATGTCTCATTTATTCACCTCTAAAATCCTACCTCCATCCTCCTCTGTCTTTAGAGCTCTAATCCCCTAATTCAGAAGCCCCTGGAGCTTTCTGCCTTTCCCATGAACCAATCCAAGGAGAACATTCTCTCCCTCTCCACACCTCTTCCTCCACCCCTCATGGCTGAAGTTGGGGCTGCCAGAGGCTCTGTTTTGTGTCCTGGAGAGGGGATGTGAGGGAAAAACAAGCCAGACCAGGAAGAGTTCTGTTCCTCTGAGGGGGTTGGCTTCCTTTTGAGGAAGATGCGGGGGTGGATGGTTGTCAATTGAGGTCTCACCCCAACCCTGACTTGAGCAGCCATGGAGAGATTGAGGTATGGTGGGGATAGGGTGGGGATGTTTGGTGGGAAGACTAAAAGAAAGCCTTAGAAAGAAACTGGGCCCTCATTAGGAGGTACACCGAGTTCAGACACTGGGGGTTTCCTTACCACAGGTAAGAAGGAGTCTCTAAACCAAGCTGGACTAAGTTGTGATTGGCAAGGGGAGGTTTCCATGTCAGAGATCCTGGCTGGGATAGTTCAGGGGAAGCTGGAGGGTGGTGGGCCTGAGTACCATATATGTGCCATGGTTATCTGGCCAGCTGGGTCCAGTCCCCAGTAGGCCTGGGTTTATCGGTGGAGAAAGCCAAGAGCCTGGTTCTTTAGCCTTCCTGGTAGGGTGGCAGGTAGGAAGCTAACTCATATGCTAGTGAGGGTCAGAGCCAGCAGGGATGGAGAGAAGAGGAAGCAACTGCCCTTTCCCTCTACTCCTTGGGTTGTCCAAATGTTTGCCATGCTTGGGATGTTTCTCCAGGGGAATTTTATTCCCTGTGTTTATGGGGCCTGACATGTCCAGAATGTTCACTAAGGAGCCAGGAGCAGGACTAGGCAAAGAAACCATTTCTCCAGCCAGTATCATCCTTCCCCAGGCCTACTGGCCCTGTGATATGGGGCACTAGGATGGGGTCAGTGACAGGTGGGGACAGCTGCTGCTCTCCTCCCCCAAATTCCTGAGCCCCTGACAGTGATGGATGGCCCAGCCCCTATTTGCACAGTCCCCAGGTAACTGGAGTGTGAAGACAACAGGTGGGCTGTGCTGGAATGCTGCAAGATTCCCCCCAGCAGGCTGCCCTATGCTGGCCTGGAGAGAGAGGACAGGAGGAACTGCCAGAGGAAGCTGAGCCCAGACAAGTGACATTCAGGAGGGCATGGATATTGAAGATAAGGCTTCTAAGGAGCCCAGGGTCCCAGCTATGGTTCAGAGCCTGTGCCAACCACTATTCCCCACTGAGCCATGCTCTGGCTCTCAGATGCCCTGTTCCAGACTCGTTTTAGGGGCATAGGGCAGGCCATTTACCTGTATGGGGCCCAGCGGATTGGGACAGATTTTGTGGAGTCCAGAGTAGGGTAAAGTAATATAAGGAGGGGATAAAAAGAGAGGGAGGGAGGGGCAAGCCCATCTCAGGAAGAGAGGGGCTCCTCCTATCCCTGGTCTCTTTCTGCCAACAGCCTGAGCAGAGACAGGCTGACACCTGGAAGATCAAAGTGATTTCAGTGCAAATACCCACAAACCAGGCATGAAGCTGGGGCAGGGATCAGAGAGGGCCTGGGAGTTGAGTGTCCAGTTGAGTCTTAAGCTTTTGGGACCACCCCTGCTCCTCAAGCCATTGGGACTTGTCCTGGCTGCAGTAAAACTAGACTTGCAGGGAAAACCCACCTGGAGCTGTATCTGACCTAGCCCTGGGGTGTGGCACAGCTAGGATATGGCAGAAGGAAAAGTGGGAGGGCTTGGCCCCACCCTGAGCCTGGCCTGGGCCTGACCCAGAGAGATAGTGACTTGGGAAAAGCAAGGTATTTGTAGGGGAGAGAGTGACAACCTAGGCCAACACAGACTCCAGCTGGTCTCAGCTAGGGGGAGGTGAGAGCATGGGGAAGAACAGGAGAGAATGAGGTGTTAGAAATAAGCAGCTGGGCAAAAGTGGGCTTTACAGGCTGAGGCTGGCAGTGCAGAGGATGCAGCTAGATTGAGTCTGGAACCTGTTTCTCATCTCTAAAATAGGCCCATTAATATTGACCTCAGGGATGGTGTGAGAATTAAACAAAGAGAGCACCAAAGGTATAGCATCCAACTACAATGCCCAGCACACAGTAGGTGTTCAAGAAATGAAACCTTCACTTTTTCCATCTATTGGTGTGTGTACCAGTGAGGAGGGTACAGGCAGAGGTGATGGTTCTTTGAGGGGACAGACAGGAGGCCTAGGGTAGGCCAGAGATGACTGTAGCTAGGAGAGAGGGCTGCTAGCCTTGCAGGGTGGGCTCTCTGCTCTCTGACCCTTTGGTGTGCCAGGCCCAACCCTTGGTGCACACATATTTCCAGGGCCTTGGGATATCAGCATAGAATCATGAGTAGAAGTTCCTGTTCTGTAGTCAAACAGCCCAGGTTTGAATCCTGAGTTTCCCACTTCCTGGCTGTGTAGTCTTAGGTGAGTTACTTCACTTCTCTTGTCAGAGTGCAAGGTAGGCAAGGAGAGGTCAAGGACAAGGACCCCAGAAATCCAGGGTGTTTGTATGTTCATGCATGTGTGTGTGTGACTGTGACATGATAAAATGTGGGGGCTAGACTCTACATTCCATGATGGCAGGAACCAGGCCTTGCACCTGGTGTGGCATGAGTGGGTAGGAGAGAAAGACTAAGAATTCATGTATGGATATGTATGTATGTGAGAACACCAGAGGGCTGAAAAATGTGCGTATGGCACATAAAGCAGGTGTGAGTGGGTGAGAACATGTGTGACCAGGAATGAGGGTGTCTCTGTGGGAGGCTCTGTGGAGGAATAATAGTTTCCATTTAGTAAGTGCCTTGGTGGGCCAGGCATGATGCTACGCCTTTTATATGCATTATCTCATTCACCCCTCACCTCTGTGAAGGAGGCATGATCTCCAGATTACAAGCGAGTTAACTGAAGCACACAGAAGTGAAGTGACTTGCTCAAGGAGACAGAGCTAATAAGCAGTGAAATCTGTGGCTCAGAAGTTTATACCCCTGGCCATTCATGGGGCTGGGAATCTGAGCTCATAATGTTATGCCTGAGGCCTTCTGCATCCGTGGGCCCAAGAGGTCCCCACATACTGATTTTAGTCTGCTTGGAGCTCCTCCAAGGCAAGGCTCAGCAGGGCTCTTCTGTTGGTCGCTCAGAGGCTAGCATAGAATCGGTGCTCAGGAAACTTGAAACTTGAGGGGGTGTGGACTTGGATAAGAGAGGACCCACCTCATCCACAGATCCTGACTTCCTCTCAGGCTCCCTTGGGGAGTAATTTTTCCCTACCTCAGGGGCCTGAATCACTACTTCTGAGGCCCTGCTGGGGTGGGACAGAAGGTGGGGGCCCAGAGTCACCAGCCCCCACTGAGACAGGGAGTAGTCCCAGCCCTGCTCCCGAGAAGGAAAGTATGTGCTATGACTAGGAGTGAGTAGCGTGTGGAGCGCTCCTAGACATAAAGAGGTCTCTCCTCTTTCCTCTACTGTCCTCCCCACCCAGGATTATGTGTTGGCACACTCAGGAATTGCTTCTGAATTCCCAGGTTTTCACAGCATAGCAGAGGAGCCTCATCTCTGTCATCCCACACCTGATCTTGGGTTTGCCTCCCTCCCAAAGGGCACTCAGAACATGGAAAGTGGAATCCAAGCCTTGTTCTGGGTTTATCTGGGCCTTTGGAGATGTGGCCAGGGACACAGATGGACCTTCCTAGGCCTAGTAACCTCTTGGAGGACTGTGAGTGAAGAGTAGGGTTCTGGCCATCCTGAAGGCTGCTGCTTTCCAGGCATGAACCAGATTTTAACTGTGAATGAATTAAGCAAGGATGTAAGCCAGAGGGGGCTGAAAATGTGTCAAATCACATTAGAGGGAAATGAGCATGGGCTTTGGAGATAGATAACTCTCCGGTCAAATCCTGCTTACACTACTGAGTAGCTAGGTGACCTCAGATGAGTCACTTCTCCTCCCTGAGCCTTAGTTTCCCATTTATGTAAAATGGGGATAATGAAACTCATCTCAAATGATTACAAAAGGAAATTCATCTACCACAGTTATTGGCACAGAATAGGTACCCAGTACGTGGCAGGCTGCTTTCCATACTCAGGTTTTGATGTTCTGCCATGCACTTGGGGGTATCTTTGTTTCCAAGCTTGAGTTTGGGGTGCCTTTGCATCTTGTTCTCATCTCTCCTTGCTCACACCCCAATAAGGGGCCAAGCTGGGCTCTGAGAGACTCCTCCTGAGATGTCTACCCAGAGGCTCCTCCTCCTCCCTGTCTACCCAGATCCCCCTCACTCTGGATGCCCTGTCCCTGAGAAGGGGTCCCGCTTCTTTTTATTCTCCCCCAAATAGAGGCCCGCTCTACAGCCAAAGAGATAATAAGGGAGTCCAGTGAGAAACTCAATAGTTCAGCCTCCTACTTACATGAGATAAAGGCATGAAACACTATAAATGGTAGAGCACTTTTGGTGCCTCAAATGGTTCCTCACTTAATTATTTCCATAAAGAAACAGCAAGGGGACTTCATATCCTTGGCAATCCCAAATCCACATATTTTTACTGTGCTTTCTCTTATACCTTACACTGGGGCGTGGTTTTTGACAAGGTAACCACATCTGTTCCAGGTCTTGTGTTTAAGCGCTTGTGCCAAGCTTGTGTGTGCCACGCTCCAGTTCAGTGAGAGCATCATGTTTCAGGTGCCCGCAGTACTATAAAAGACCAGTAGGGGGAGATATTAGCACGTGGGTGTGTCTGTTGGGATCCGACCAGGGCCAGCGGGTTGGACCGGGAGGGCCAAGCTGTGGGATGGAGCCAAAGTTATAAGCAAGGAAGCGAGGAGGGGCGGGGAGAATGGGGTAGGGCTGGGAGACAAAGACTCAGATGGCCAGGCCGGGAGAGGCTGGAGTCGGTGTCTACGAGTTCTGAACGCTGCTTTTGCTTTTTTGAAAAGGGGCCTGCCCCTTGCCTTTCCTCTTTGCCTTCGAGGTGTCTTTCTTTATGGAGGTGCCCTCTTATCCCTGCTGGCCTATTCGAGGCCTTGCCTGCGCCTTCTGACAGAACCGGACTCTAAATCTGTGCTCCTGTGGCTCTCCTCCAAAATCTGAAATTCCAAAGGCCTAGTACCTAGTGGTGAAAAACTCACCTCCACCCCGGGAATCCCGTACTTAACCCGTCTGAATCTCCACTACCCACCGCTATCCGTTTGTATGTTCAGGTCTCCGGGTCAATGTGCAAGCAGACACTTCATTGAAAGGGCGGAAAGAGGAATGGCCACCAGAGTTATACGGGATGCTGGCCCTGGAGCAAACAGGCTATCCTTGCCACAGAGCAGGACTTCGGGGCTAGTGTGTGTATATAAAAGAGAATGAAAGCACTATTTTCTTGGGGTACTTGTGACAGAGCCTGTGTGGTTCAGGACAGTGGGTCGGAGTGTTGACCAGGCGCGCAGGGAGGAGAGGAAGCCGACAGCTATAGAGGAGGGCCAACTTCCCACGGGTAAGCGCTCTGGGAACTGGACTAGGCGGGACCCACCCTTAACCGCACGAGCCACACAACTCAGATTGGTGCCATGGAAAGCGCGGCGTCCTTAAGAGCTCCCTGAAGCCCCGCCCCTTCCTGTTCGGGGGCGTGGTAAGGGGGGCAAGGACCCTGAAACGGAGCTTGCTATTGGCTAAGAGCAGTAGGGTTGGCCTTGCTTTCGTGTGAGCAAGGGAGTAGACAGTTTAGCAGCAGAGGAGGGAGTCTATGTGCGCTGGATCACAGTGCGAGGTGTGTGAGGCTCACATTGGCCGAAGACCCTCGGGCGCAATCGCAGGGGAGCTAGGACTCTGCGACTCGGCTGCTGGGCCATCCTGCGAGGCTTCGGAGGCACAAACTGATGGGACTAGCTCGCTCAGCCGCATCTCCCCTCTCTTTTAAGAGCACTGAGCGGGGCCCGCGTTGAAGCAGAAGCTGTCGGGGGGCGCGGAGCCCGGAGTCCCAGTGTGGCCTGGAGGAACGGAACTTGTGTCAGGGCGAGCCAGGTGGGAGCTCCAGGGCCGCGCTTGGGTTTTAAGGAGAAGCCCACATCTTCCGAGGGGTGCCGATCCCGGGACAGTCGAAGAGTCGGGGCGGCCACTGAATCCCCCACGGGGAGACCCTGTCGGGGAAAGGGTACGCAGTCCCAAACAATCTCGGAAAGCAGAGCGGAATCAGGCGGGTACACCCGGGGGCGCAGAGCCCCCGTCGCGTCCGGCGCGGCGGAGAGGTCAGGGGAACGAGCCCTCGGAGGCCCCAGCCTGTGCCCAGGTTGGGGCGGCTGCCCAGTGAGTTCTCCTGGCCCGCCGGGAGAAGAAGAGCGGCACCGAAGCCTGCGGGAGGGGAGCACTTCAAGGCCCCTGGCCGAGGAGGATGGGAGCCTGAGCGCTTCAGAGCACAGCGCAGCACGGCGGCAAGACGAGGCGAGCTTTGCTGAGGAGGCGCCAGGGGATCCGGAACTGCAGCCTGCCCCCGGGAAGATGGCCCGGCCAGGGCAGCGTTGGCTCGGCAAGTGGCTTGTGGCGATGGTCTTGTTGGCGCTGTGCCGGCTTGCCACGCCACTGGCCAAGAACCTGGAGCCCGTGTCCTGGAGTTCCCTCAACCCCAAGTGAGTAACTTAATCTGCTCTAGTCCCTGGGGGGTGGGAGGCACTCCCTCGGGGTGAGGCCCAGCGCCCCTAAGTGCAAGTGGGGAAGTGTTTGGAAGAAGAGCGGCGCCCCATTTTGTCTCTGGCTTTTTCTAGTGTGTTTTCCTGCGGACGGGCGGGGCAGGGTGCAGTGGATTGAGGTGGGGGCACTTGTCTGGGTTGTGACCCCGCAGCTTATGGGCCCTCTTCTCCATACCCCCCAGATCAAGTCGAGATGGTTACTCCAGGGGGATCTGGGAGTGCAGGCGCTCAGTGGCGCACTACAGAGCTGGGTGGTGGGGGGAGAAGGCAGCCCTTTCTGGGGCCCCTGAGAACGTGGCGGTTTTCGTCCAGAGCCTGGGAGTGGGGGGCGACTTTGACCTGGGCCAGGGATGAGGCCGGAACATTGGTTCCTCGTTTGTTTAGCTGTGAAGGGACCTAGGCGCGGGACTCCCGCTTGGGGTGGTTGGCAGCGCCCATATACTAATTCCGGCTTCTCCCATTTTCATTTCTCTTTCTTCCCTGGTTTGCCTCCCTAGCTTTACGCTTTGCTGTTTCTTCTAGCCCTCCTTTTCTCCCTGCCGGGCCTTGGAAGGGCGGGCGCTGCTTCCAGGCGCACAAAGGCGGCGGGTGGAGAGGGGCGGAGTGGAAGAGCCGTTTGTGGGTGGGGGGTTCAACCCAGCGCCCTTGTGGGGGGGGGTCCCCAGTGGATCTTGTGGCAGAGATTCGAGGACACCCAGGAGAAGGGGGGGGGTCAGCCTGGGAGAAAAGTGGGTGGGGAGTGAAGGATTTGAGATTCCTGCCCAGGCAGTCCCTTGGCCCCCACCCTATGTCCCTCAGACTGGGAAGCTGTGTTTAGCTTTCCCCCAAGGGGTTGGGGAGGCAGCTATGTAGAGGAGATCCTTTCTTCTTTTTCCCCTCCTCCTTCCCCTTTATAATCCCCCCCTCCCCAGCAACACACACCTTTCAGGGCGGTGGCTCACTGGTTTCTGGGCTGTTAGTAGGGAGTGAATGGGGCTGTGTGGTGACCTCTGGACCTTTTTCTCCTTTGGCATCCAGGACTCAGGTTGGAACCTAGGGTCAAAATTGCTCTTCCTTCCTGTTTTCTTGAGGTTCCCGCAGTGTGCAGACACCCCCCCCCCGCACTTAGTGGTAAAGTGGGGGGGCTTGGACTTAGTGGGAAAGTAGGGGGCCTTGGCCTACCCTGTTGGTGATTTCCCATTCCTATATCTGAAATCTTTTCCTATCCACTCTCCTGGGCTCCCCGCTAACTTCCTGGGCTCCTGCCTGCCTCAGACTCTTAGGTCCCAGGGACATCTGAGTCCTGGAGTGGGAGAAGACAGCTTCTTTAGTTTTCTTCTCCTTGGGTTAAGGTAGGGTCCTATTTACTGTTCAGTGGGGTAGCTAAACCAGGGTCAGGATAGAGGGCTCTGTCTTGGTCCTGGAAAGGGAGTAGCAAGAATTTCTCCCATACCCAAAGCCAAATCGGGCACAGTGCTCTACTAACAGTAGGAACTCAAAATGGTCTGGGGGCCCTGGGCTGCAGAGCCTAGAAGGAAAGGTTGTAAAGTGCCAAGTTCTCTCCCTTAAGGGTAAAGGCTGGAAATGCTCCCTTCTTGAGACAGGAGAGCTGAAAGCCGCCTGGGGTAGCCCATCATAGGGGCTCATGGGAGTGACCTAATTGCTCTCTCAGGTCTCTAACCAGAGATAGCATGCAGCTCCACAGCTGGAAGGGAGCCCGCCTGCAGAGTTGAGGCAGTGAGCTGGGAGAAACAGGATTTCTCTGAGTTTCTCACTTTTTGTGTTTTGAGTTTTTAGTGCTCTGGACTGGTTTGCAGGTTTTTGAGGTCTGACACCCCTACATCCACTTCAGGCTGAGTGCAGACATTCTGGGGGGTGGGAGTGATGATTGAGGATTCAGTAGGACCTGCATGAATTCTATCCTATAATTGAGCAGGTTTTGGGAATGGTTGGGGACTGGTTCTGGTACCCCTGTGTGCTCCCCACCCCCTTCCACTCGTCTCAGGAGTCTGCAGCCACCATGGGGGTGGGTAAGAATACAGGAGGGAGGCACAACCTTCAGCTCCACTGGAGCTCTGGAGGCTGCCTTTGCCTCTGCACCGGACTTCAGGCTGCCACAGCCTTTCAAATGAACAGTCTCTCTCTGTCCATCTCCCTCTTTGCCTCTGGTTCTCCCTCTCAGGTCCCTGTTGGTTGGCCTTCTCTGATCTGCACTCACCTCCCCTCTCTAGCCAGGCTTCTCAGCTCTCCCTCTTTCTCACACTCCCTCTCACTCTTAGTCACTCTCTGCCTCTTTTTCTCAAGTCCTTTTGTTTCTCGCACATGCCCGTGCTCCCTCACAGGCTCATTTTCTCTCTTCCCTCCCCTCTTCCTCCAGGCTTTTGGTCTGTCTCCTCAGCCCTGTCAGGAGCTGGCAAACCTCCCCCCCGCCCCGCCATCTCCCAGCGCTTATAAACCCTGCTTAATTGCTTCCTCCTTGGGAAAAATATCAAAATAAAGAAGTGGTGGGGCCAGGGGTATGTTTGCAGGTTCCAGGGTGCACCCCAGCCCTGACCGCGAGAGGGGAGCTGGAAGGGCCAGTTCAAGACTCCCAGCCTCTTTCCCAAATTGGCACTGGGGCTTCTCAGTGTGGTAGACCCTGGGTCGCAAGAGCTTCTGCCTCCTTGGCCCCTCTTGTCCGCTTTGTCTGAGGCATGCAGGGTGGGGAGGGGGGTTTGATCCCACTAGAGGCTGGGAGGAACCAGAGTGTGCGCATGCACTTGGCTGGGGGTTGTGATGGAAGGTCCTAGGGTGGCCCCCTCCCCCAGCCTTCTCTCCAGAGAGCTTGGGGCAGCCGGCAAACCTCACATTTGAGTCCTCAGCCAAGTCCAGCTGCTGCAGTTCAGTCTCTCAGTCCCGTTCTGACCCCTTCTTGCCCCCCACTCAGGTTCCCCCACCTCCAGGGAGTGGGAATGTGCCTGAGATCACATTACACCTTCCTTACAAGGGGTTGGGGGGTTCAGCTTGGCATCCGGGACCCTTTGACTCCATTTAGCATGGGTGGGGGCAGCTGCAGACCCCAACCCAGGCTTGCCTGCTACAAGCCAAAGTATTGTCCCCAGGCCCCTCACAGCTGTTCCAGCTCACAGACCTGGGGAGGCCAGCTTATGGGGCCCCTCTCCAGGGCGGCTAGGGACCTGACCTCCTCTACTTTGTGGCTGATTGGCCACAGGTGGGGGCCTGAGAGTGATGGGAACCCAGCAGCTCATTGAGTTCCCTGTTCCTCTCCCTCTCCACCCCCACCCCATGCATCCAGGCCAGGGCTAGAAGGGCCTGTAAGGCTAGGGTGGGGGCTGAATCAAGGGTTCCCTTTCTCCCCTCAGGCTCTCCATTGCCTCACCAGCTCAGTGGCTGATGATAGGCGGGCCTAGGATACTACTGTGCATCATGGTTTTCTGGGGTTGGGACTACAGAAAGGGTGGCCAGCCAGGAGGCTGCTGGTTGCCATGGGAACACCAGGTTTGGGGGAGGTTCACCCTGTAATAGGGGAACTGAGATGGGGAAATGCTCACCAGCCACATTTGGGGCTCCTTGCCCTGTGCCCACAGAAGCCCCTCCTGGGTGTGTTGGTCTGGTACTCAATTTGGGTGGGGGTGCTAGCAGCCAGTACTGTAAGCTTCTTACTTCTAAATAGCACTGTTCTTGGTATGCTAACTAATAGTTAGGCAGCACCTTGCTACTCACAAGTGTCCTTATATGTGAACTCATTGGATGTTCCCAACAGCCCTGGGAAGTTGGAACCATAACCATTTCCAAGATGAGGAGGCATACGCCTAGAAAAGGGAAGTGACTTGTCTACAGTCAGTCAGTCAGCCCGTAAAGATAGAGCTGTGCTATGTGCCATTCTGTCCATACCATTCTGCTGCTGTGTACTCTATGAGAGATGGGAATTCAAGGTGGAGTTTGGGAAGAGGCACTGGCTCCCTGCCTCTCTGGGTTCCCCTCTCACCTCACAGGTATGGGTGCATCTGTCCTTGTGATTCAGGCCCTGCCTGTGTGGGATGAGCGGTGCTCTGACTTTCTCATTTGACTTTGCCTGCTCAGTTGATCTGAACTAGAGACAGCAACTCACTACCTGGGACTCTCCCTCCTGGGTTCTGAACAGCACCGTTGCATCCTGTCTAGTCCAGAAATCTTCCTCTCAGGGACCCCACAGAAAGTAGACAATGAGGAAGGGAAGGTTAAGCCCCCAGTGGACCCTAGCATTGGCCAGGTGGGGCAGATAGGAGGTCACAGTCCAGTGTGGGTGTGGAGAGTGACCTCCTCTGGGACTCTCCTGGCTTCCCTGTCTCCGACAGGGCTGTGAGTGTGCCAGGACCCAGCTGCTGTTCCTGCCCACCCACGCCTGGGCGGGCACTGCTGGGACATGCCAGGCCTGCTCCTGCCGCCTCAGGGGCTGGGTGGAGCTGGGGGAGTGAAAGAGGAGTCTTTAATTTGGGGGCTCCCCACCCTTGCTGGGATGAGAGCAGACTTGAGCTCTGGCTTGGGTTCTGTCCTCCACTGGTCCTACCACCCTGGGGGGTGCAGGCGTGGTAGTGCTGGGGTCACCCAATCAAGGCTGTGGCTAGTCTTTTCTACTAAACTTGGACTAGCATGGCCTGGGACCAGGCTCTCCCTTTGGCCACTCTCTGACCACAAGTTCCTAGAGCCTGAGGTAATGATGAGGAGAAAAGAAGTATAGATCTGGTCAAACGTGGGCAAGCTTTCTGAGCATAACCCCACACTGCAAACTCTCCCCCCTGGACATTGTATGTGTATGGGTGAAGAGGAGCTCAGCTGGACAAAAGAAACAGGAGCCAGTTAGCCTCTGACCAGTCCAGGACCTTGGAGGCTACTACCTAGATCCTGCAGGCTTCTACTATTCCAGAGTTCTTTTTTGCTATCATAGGTGGGAAGGCTGTGGGAGAAACATGGACTAGGGTGCAGGGGAAAAGGCAGGTCTCAAGGCAGGAGCTGGACTGCTCAGGCTGCGTTCCCCAAGTCCTTTTACTCCCTGGGGTGGCTCCATGGGATCCAGGGGCTATCAGATGCTAAGGAGGGAAGGTCTAGGGGTTACCATGACGACCTGCTTCAGGCTTCCTGCTGGGCCATGTCAATCCCCTTAGTTTCCAGAAAAGGGCTTTGTCTGGGGGTGGCCGCAGGCAGGAATGCTTGACTTGATACTGGGGGCAGTAGTACTTTTTGAAAAGCAGAGGATAAAGACTTTAACTTGGGGACAATCTCTTCTACCTCCTCTCCTGCCCCTATTCCTAACCTGGTGAGTATGAGACAAGACTTTCAGGGTTCCCCTGTACAATGTGACTAGTGTTGTACATGTCTTCATGACCTCACTCTCTCACTAGCTACATACCCAATCCTCGTGGCCCCTTGCCACTTTCTTGGGCCTCTAATAGACCAAGAAGCAGTTTTTCCAGTGCGAGGGGCTCAGAGTCAGGGAAGACAGGTCTCCTCAGTCTCCTCTCCCTTCTGCACTTTGGGGGAAGGTACCTTTCCCTTTGCCAGCTGCTATGCAAATGAACTTATGAATATTTATAGACTCTGTTCACTGAGGTTGAAGTGAGTCTGAGGGGTATTGGGGGCAATAGTCGTCTCTTCTTCTCCCACGCCTACGCACTATGTAGACATCTGTTTCCTCCGTGTCTTTGGGTTCCAGTTAGCTGGGAGCCCTGTGTTCTAATTCCAGGGCTCCAGGTCCTGAGTGGCAATGGAAGACGGTGCTCAGGGCAGACAGGACACCCTGGTGAGTAAGCCAGGGCCAGGTAATTAGAAAGCTGAACTGGCCTGTACCCCCTTGTATGCCCTCAGTGTACTTGTTGTCACCTACATGTAGGGTCTTGTTGAGGTGCAGCTGTACAAGGTTTTCTTAGATGCTCTAGGGGCTAATGTCCTGGGTGAGTTAAGTCTCCTCCAGTTGGCTCTGAGTACCTCCCTTCAATGGAAACGTTCATCTGATCATAGCTTCACATGGGGAGCCTGGGCTCAGTGGGTCTAAGCTTCCTTGTGGCTCTAAGGTGTTAGAAGTTGTCTAATCCTGCTGTCTGGATGGAACCAGTGTGAGGATTGGAAAGTGAAAAATATCTTGGGAAATATAGAGGCTTTGGTGAAACTTCTTTGCTTTTTATGGAACATGGGGTGGGGGCATTCACTCTTAAATGTTTATGTGTGCCCCCATCCCATGCCTGCTTCCTTTTTGGCCCTCTGGGGTACAATAAAGTTAGGTACTAAGGGGGAGACCTCGTGAATTTTATAATCCTGCACAGCAAGATAGCAGGCCCCAGCTTGGTGGAGCTTCACTGGACATGAAGAGAGGGCTGCCTTTCTTCACGTCCTTCATCTATTTGGTCTAGTTCTCATACTCGCCTCCTTGGCTGTCATTTTCCTCCCTGGGGTTAGGTCACAGAGCTCCCAGATAGCCCTCATACCTCATACCTTGTAGTCCCCACTGTGGAACGTACCCTCACAAAGTAGAACCATGCTCTTCCACTGTCAGCTTCGTTCTTTTGAAGTACTGCCTTCAGCCCTTCATTGTCTTTCTGCTAGAAGGTCTGTCCCCAATGAGGTGAAACCCACAGTGCAGGTTGTGATCCTCAAAGCTTTTTAGTCTGGCCCCAGCTAAGCTTTTCCACCTCTTCCTCTACCAATCACTGGGCCATTCACTGACCTGACTTTTGTGTCCCAGCCACTGCTTTTTACTCTTTTAAAATTAAATTAAATTTTTTATTATTTTTAATTTTATTGACTTTATTGGGATGACATTGGTTAATAAAATTACATAGGTTTCAGGTGTACAATTCTATAATATATCATCTGTCCATTGTATTGTGTGTTCACCACCCCAAGTCAATGCTGTTCACTCTTGCTGTGTGTTGTCTTCTTATTTGTCACCCAGGACCAACTTTCTTCCCACCCTTTCTGTTGAACCATCTCTGACCATCCTATCACATGAGTTGTGTTTCCACTCACTGCCTCCAGCCCTTGCTGTTTGAACTACCCCCTCATACATAACCATAGATAGCCTGGTGCTGTCTATTGCTGAAACGTGGGCCATTTACTTTTCTGATCCCTACCAGACAGTAAAGTCTTTGATGATGGGGCCACATCTTTTCTTCCTATCCACCCATTCAGGAAACAAGACTGGGCTCATAGGTACTTGGTGTCAGTATCTGGCTGCCTGACTCTTGGAGTTAAACATGTTGAGTACCTACTATGTGCTAGGTGCTCTGCATATGCCATTGCATCCAAGGCAGCACAGGCCTAACACCTAGGGAGGAGGGCTCTTTCCACCCCCAGTTTATGAGGGAGGAAACAGAAGCTCAGAAAGAACAGGTAGCACGTCCAAGGCTACAGAACTAGTAAAGGCCCTATCTGTCTAATTTCACAGTCTGTCTTCTTTCTCCTACATAGTACTGCCTAGCTCCCAGCTCCAGCCTGCCCAGGCTCAGATGTGGCCAAGAGAACACCATTTTTTTACTTTGTGCTTAGGCAAGGATAGAGTGATGAGAATAGATGGCCCTGGGCAGCTGCCCTCCCCCTGCTATTCCCAAGTGTCCGGCCTTCTGGAGTAGAAGACCTACCCAGCTCAGATGGCATTTGTCCATCTCCTCTCAGAATCTGGAGCAGAGGCAGTGTGGATGTGGGGGAATTAGAACACAGATGAAGGAGGTTCCAAGGGCCCTATATTATATGATCTATTGTCTCTGCTTTGGTCCCCTCTCCTCTCTCTGTTCTTAGGAGTGAGACTGGTCAAGTTTGGGGATTCAGAGTCTTGCATGATGGGGATGATATATGTTCACTGGACAATGGGAGTGGGGAGATCTGTGTGGAGCTGCACCTGGACAGAGACTGTGCCCATTACCCCTGGGCTCCAGGAGATGCCTGTTCCTATCTCCCCATCATGTCCAAGATTAGCAAGGATGGGAGAGAAGGTATGGGTCCCAGGCAGGTTGAGTTCCCCCAGCCATTGGCTGGAAGTTGCGAGGGGTAGTGGCTAAGGCATGTGTAGGCGCGCGCGCGCATGCCCGCGCGCCCGTGTGTGTGTGTGTGTGTGTGTGTGTGTGTGTGTGTGCGCGCGCGCACGCGTGCACATATGCACATGTGTGCAGAGGAGGTGAAAGCAGTGGCTATGAAGGAATGTGAGTGTGATGGTGGTGGGAGGAGGATTGGACTGCCACTTCCAAGGCAACACAGGCCTGACACCTTGGTACCCAGCCCATCAGCCACGTCAACCCACTGCGGAAATGCCACATTAAGACAAAGGGCTCCCCCAGCTAAGCAGTGCCCCACCCTGCCAAGCAGTCAAAACCTGGCAGCCTTGCCCATGGGCCACCCTTTCCACACTCTGCTGGCAATGTGGTTCTCTCTCCTCACCTCCAGCCCTAGGATGGAGGAAAGACAGAATTCCTGTTCTTGCAATCCCCACTCAGGAGGCCCAGCCAGCCCTCATTGTTTGCTCCCCTTGCTTGGGAGATAGCCTGAAAACCCTAACCCTGAGGCTGACCCTCTCTTTTCTTCTGAGCAGGTTCCTGAGTGGGAAGGGCCTGGTGATCTACCCAAAGATTGGAGACAAGCTGGACATCATCTGTCCCCGAGCAGAAGCAGGGCGGCCCTATGAATACTACAAGCTGTACCTGGTTCGGCCTGAGCAGGCAGCTGCCTGCAGCACCGTGCTCGACCCCAATGTGCTGGTCACCTGCAACCGGCCAGAGCAGGAAATCCGCTTCACCATCAAATTCCAGGAGTTCAGCCCCAACTACATGGGCCTGGAGTTCAAGAAGCACAATGATTATTACATTACCTGTGAGTCCCTGCCCATCATGTGGGTCTCTCCTATTCTGTGGCAATGGCAGCCTCTAAGTAGTAGTGAGACCGCTCACAGTTAAGGCTCTGCTTGATATGGTCCTCTTTGAAGACTGGCATGCCCTCCTCCCAGCCTGTCCTTGGAAATCTGCCCCTAATATTCACCAAGGGCCCACTGCTGGCTCGCCTTGGCTTGAGTGAGAGAGTTCTCCAATTTGTGGTGTTCCCACTCTTATTTTCTTTGCCCACCTAAGATCCAATCTTGGGAGTGGCAGAGTTGGCAAAGCCCTTTGGGATCAGCCACCTGTTTGGCTTTTCTCTTTATGGGAGATGCCACCCCAAGAGGGGGTAGGACTTCTTGCCCGAGGTCACACAGGGAGTTAGGGATGGGATTGGGACTCTAACCCAGTTCTCCTGACCCCCTAATCCAGTATTTCTTCCAGTTTGTGTAGAAGCCTCCTTCAAAATGCCAGTCTGATTGCTTTGTTGCTGAGCAACATTGCCCAATGAGAAGACATATCTTAGTGTCCACTGAGAAAGAAGGGCCAGGGCCTGGTCATGAGCAGTACCCTTGGGGAGGGGCAGGGCTTGCTATTCTGTCTCTGTGGGAGAAAAAAGAAGTTGAAAGAATCACAGGTAGGTGGGGGCTCCTTGCTACTCTCCACCTCCCAGTTCTGTCCTAAAGCAGCACTAGGGTTTCTGGGTAATGTGGGCAGGCCTGTCTCTCCCCCTGATGTCACTGGCATCTTGCTGCAGCTACATCCAATGGGAGCCTGGAGGGACTGGAAAACCGGGAGGGAGGTGTGTGCCGCACACGCACCATGAAGATCATCATGAAGGTCGGGCAAGGTGAGTACCCAGTTTGAGGGACCCCAGTTAGGCCTTTGCAACAGATGTCTCTAACTGAATATAAGTTTGTTGGGAGTAGGGGAGGGGGCAGTAGAGTTAAAGTAGCTGAGGTCTGGTATACAGCCCATACTTGGCCCACCTTAGATGAATGAGTCCCTCATGCTGGTGGGGTCCCTTCCCCTCACCTGTCCTCTCTCCACCCACAGACCCCAATGCTGTGACACCTGAGCAGTTGACTACTAGCCGACCCAGCAAGGAGGCTGACAACACTATCAAGATGGCCACGCAGGCCCCCGGTAGTCGGGGCTCTCTGGGTGACTCTGATGGGAAGCATGGTAATATATGGGTGTCTCCCAGACTCTGGGACCCAGAGGGCAGAAGCCATTGCCACTGCCCTTTCAGGCCTTGTCTCTAAAGAAAGGCAGGATGGGGCCCAGCCTTAAATCTGCCATGTGTCCCTAACTGTTCTTCCCCTCCCTTCCCCTTCCTCAGAGACTGTGAACCAGGAAGAAAAGAGTGGTCCAGGTGGGAGCGGAGGCAGCAGCGGGGACTCTGACAGCTTCTTCAACTCCAAGGTGGCATTGTTTGCGGCTGTCGGCGCTGGCTGCGTCATCTTCCTGCTCATCATCATCTTCCTGACGGTTCTGCTACTAAAGTTGCGCAAGCGACACCGCAAGCACACGCAGCAGAGGGCACCTGCCCTCTCACTCAGTACCCTGGCCAGTCCCAAGGGGGGCAGTGGCACGGCGGGCACCGAGCCCAGCGACATCATCATCCCCTTACGGACTACAGAAAACAACTATTGCCCCCACTATGAGAAGGTGAGTGGGGACTACGGGCACCCCGTCTACATCGTCCAGGAGATGCCACCCCAGAGCCCAGCGAACATCTACTACAAGGTCTGAGAGCCCGGAGCGGCCTCAGGCCCTGAGGGACCGTCGGAGGGGACTGCACCTCTCCTTTCTCTCCACGCCCTTCCCCTTGCCAGCTGTGCCCACCTTTGTAATTAGTTTTGTAGTTTCTTGGCTTTTATAATCCCCTTTGCCCTGCCCCTAGGCTTTGGAGGGGGTACTCATGCCCCCAGCCCCCATGCTCTTGTGCCTTCCCCCTCTGGCCAGGCCTCTGGGCTCTGTGGGGGTGCCCCTTTGAGGAGGGCAGGGTTGGACGCTAATGGACAGTAAGCAGGGAGATGACCCCCCCTGGCCCTGCCCTCCTCACTCCCTTTTCCCCTTCCCAGGCAGGACTGTTTGTCTGCTATCATCACTGTTTTTAATGTTTTTGTTCATTTTTTAGCTGTCAACTCCTTTTCATATGTTTTTTTGGAAGAAAAATGGAAAAGGCAGCCCCTCTGAGCCCAGCTCAGCCTAGTATAAGGGGTCAGGGCCAGGGCCAGGATGTGGCCAGCTTGGAAGCATAGGATGGCCTATATGTTATTTGGGGGTCAGGGAGGCCAGGACTGTTCTTGCCCACGAGGGAAGATGACAGTGCCTTTGGGCAAGGTGTCTCACCCTCCCCTCCTGACCCTTCTGCTACAAAGCTGATCTTGGCAATGGGGTAGTGGCTGCCACCCTTTCTCTCTCTCACACACACACACACACACACACACACACACATCCCTTCCTTGTGGGATTCTTGGGCATCTCCTGCCTCCCTCACTCTCACGGTAATTAACGTCTTAATTGGCTGTTGCCTGGGGAACAGGAGAGCTGTTGCAGGCAGATGACCTCATGGGGGGTGGAGGGAGGTGAGGTGCCCAGGTGGCTATTTGCCCTGTAGAGCTGGGAGTTCTCCCTTCTCCCCCCTCCCCTTCCTGTTCTCTCCTTACCTTTGGCCCCCTTTGGCCTGGTGGGAGACAGAGGCCCAGGGCAGAGACCTAAGCAGGTATAAGGCTAGGTGGACTGCTCCTTTTCTAGGCTCTAGCACAGGTGGATGCCCCCAAAGCCAGCTCTCATTGGCCCCCTACTCTTGGGCTGGGGCCTGGAAAGAGGAAGAAGCTGCCCAGGGTTGGGCCAGCATGCCGTGCACTTTGACCCCGGCTCCTTGCCAGCACGGCTGCTAACAGACTGCCACTTGAGTGTGCCTTGCAAGCGCTCCCAGAGTGGCCATGGAAGGAACTGGGCCTTACACCATCCACCTTCATACTGCCTCCTGGCCAGTTGCCTACCCTAGTGCCAGGTGGGAGAGAGGGAGTGGAACAGCCAGCCCCTTCCAGGTGGCAGTCGGAAGGTATTTTGTTTTTGTTTCTGTTGCCATTTGTGTAAATACTAGTCTTTTTTTTTTTTGAAAAAATAATGTAAAGATGTTTTGTATAAACTCTGAATTATTTTCTTGTTGCTTTTTTTCTTAGAAAAAAATGAGAACTAAAAAAAAATTAACCACATGGAGATGGGTGTAAAATGGTGTCATGATGTTGGGGAATGAAGTGTGAATGTCTGAGTGAGTATGAGAGAGAGAGAGAGAGAGAGAGAGAGAGAGAGAGAGAGAGAGTGTTCTTGTGCCAAAAACACGGTGGGTGATCTGGGCAAGTATGGGAAGAGGGTGGCTGTCCTAATGGAGCAAGGTGTCTCAAGCCTTCTGCCCCTCCTGCTCTCCTGCCCAGTTTCTTTATCCTCTTGTTCTGCTGGAGCCTTCAACCATTTCCTCATCTGTGTCCTGTCACCTCTGTGGCATTAGCCATGGGCATCTGCCTACTATGGCACTATGCTCAACTAGAGAGGGTGGATGGAGGAGGGTTTGTTCCCATGGGGATCTGGGTGTGTCCAGAAGTACTGCCACCACCTGGCTGGGGCTAGATCTGGGACCTGCTGGCAGGCCCAGCCCTGCCCTGCCTCAGGATGCCTGGAGGTGGATAGAAATAACTTCCCAAGAGCTGGCTCTCAGCTGTAGCCCACTGGGTCCTAGGGTTGCTTCAGGCTTCCCAGTTCACTTCTTAGCCAGAAGAATCTTCTATCCCCTGTCTTCAGAGCTGGGCCACTCCAGTGTATGCCCTTACCTTGGCAGACTTGGGAGCTTCTGGCCAGCGGCTGAAGTCCCCTAGCTACAGCAGCCCTGAACATGCAGTCTACCTCCTACAGGCTGGGGGTTGGAGAGTGTGGTGAGGTCCATGAAGAGGGTTTGGCCTCAGTCCTAAGGCGGAAACCCCATCTGGCAGTGCCAGGGCCTTCCCACTCCAGCCTGGAGCAGCCTGCAGGTCTTGGGGGGGGGGGGGGGCTCCCTGTGGAGATGGCTAAGACAGATGTCAGGAGAGGCGCACAAGTGAGATCCCAGCAGCTAAAAATGGGTAAGAAGGCACTAGAGGAAAGGAGGAGGAGGAAGGAAGGGGAGGGTTAGTTCGTGATCCAGAGCAGGAAGCCCCAGTGAACCAGCCAAGGAACAGGCTGGGCTGTGAGGGAATTGGGAAGCGCATGGAGAAGAAAGGCAGAGAAGAGCCCACAGAGCCACGGGACCTGCAGGGGGGAAGGAAGGGAGGCTGGGCTGGAGCAGGGCTGGGCCTGGCTGGGGTGCTCCGGGAGCCAGCTGGGGCAGAGGCTGTTTATTTGGTTTCTCATTAACCAAAGGAAGTGCCTGGATCAGATGGGGCCTCTGTTGCTTGACTGCCTGCCCAGAGTGGGGCCCGGCCTGGGCCCAGGGTCTCCAACCAAAGCTGGTTCAGGCCAGATTGATGACTCTAACTGAGGCAGAGCCTGACTTGGGCTGGGTGAGCCCTTCCTACACTTCTCTAACTGAGTATCCTTGGGTGGTCCCCAGCCCAGCTCAGGATACCAGCTGCCCTCATCTTACTGATGGGTGGAGAATGGAGTTCCTGGGGTCCCTGGAGAGTAGCTGTGGGAGTGTGAAGTAAAATCTGTGGGAGAGGGCAAAGGAAGCATGGGGCAGTCTCTCCAACAGCCCAGAGGTTTGTAACTGGTTGTTCCCATTTGCCCTGGCCAAGGTGCCATGGCTGGTTTGAGCTCAGTGCCTGTGTAGTGCTGGCCATACAGTGGTGCTCAGTCACCTTTTGTGGCAGACTGTCCTTCACCTAGACAGTGCCTGCCACTTAAAAATAATACCTTTACACACATTATCTCATTGAGTTTCTTAAACTGCCCTGTAAGGGTGGAAGGGGTAGAATTATTTGCCTCATATTTGAGATGAGGAAACTGAGACCCTACAAGGGACAGTAACTTGCCCCAAAACACCCATCAAGTGAATGGGAACACTAGGGTTCAAGGCCAGGCCTTTTACTACACCCTGAGTGAACAGAAGTTCCTTGAGGGTGGGTCTTCTTTACTCCACTCCTCTGTTCCTTGCCTCTTGTTGGGTAAGACTGAGCAAGAGTACTTCCTTGGGGATCTTGGAGAATAAGAGCCCTCCTCCCATTCCCTTTCCATCTGTGTGGGTCAGGGAGGGACCAAGCTTAGCTAGCTGGAGGCAGGAGCTAAGCTTCCTGTGGTAGGGCCCCAGACCAGCCCCACCCTCTGCTCTCTTTCCTGTCCCAGCTGAGCCCAAGCACCAGGTGAGTCAGGGATAGAGGATGTTTCCCAGGTGAGGGTGGAGCTGCCTGGCTTCCTTTGCAGGCTGAGCCCACGTCACCAATAAAATCAAGCTGGGCAGGTGCTAATCAGACCTCAGTTTTCCTGAAGGAATAGGCCTTGTGAAGCTGGAAGGCCAGGACTCTTATGACTTATTGCACTGGTCCATTTGTGCTTCTAGGAGGCCTCCCTGAATCATGAGGGATGTGGATGGCCTGGAACCCTCTAGGCAGGGGCATGAAGGTGGGCTGAAGAACCAAAGGAGAGACCCAGTCCCAACTGGGGCCATCGTAGGTTGGGCCCTTTGACCACCTGGCATCAATCACTCGGAAATCCGGCCCGCCTGCCTGCCTGCCTTGCAGGCTGCTTGTCCTGCTCGGGCATGTCACAGTCTCACTGACACCCCAGCTAAGTCAGCCTCAGAGTGTCTAGGGACCCTCCTCGCCCATCTGCTGCTGGCCTCCTGTACAGCTTGCCATTGGATCTGGGGGGCTGGGGTCCCAGCTGGTGCTTTTAGGTTGGCTCCCCCTTTGGGAGGCTGCTGAGGGGGGAGACCAGCCCCCACCCAAGACAGGGGTCACAGAGCCCAAACTGAAAGCAATTTAAGGGCATGGGGGAGACAGTAATTATAGGTTCTGTTTCCAATGGTTAATTATCCAGCTGGCAAAGAGAAAGTAAAGAGGGAAAGCTGGGGGTGGGGGGGAACAAGGAATGTGTGAAGGGATATAGGAGGGTGGGAGAGTTTGCCAGGGGCCCTTTGATACAGGGGAAAGAGCCCCAGGCTGCTGTGCTGGGAGGCTGGGGACTGAGGACCTGTCCCAGTTCTAACATGACCCTTTTTGACTAGGGGCAGGCAGATCTCTGCCTCTTTGGGCCTCAATTTCCATGTCTGGGTAATGAGGAGTGAGACTAGATGTCATTTATTCAGAAAACATTTATTGAGTACCTGCTATATGCCAGTCAATGCTCTGGCCACTGGGGTACAGTGATGAACAAGATAGACAAGTTTTCTGCTCCCAGGGACCTCATGTTCTATAAAGGCCTTTAAGTGCCCTATTGGTTCCTAAGGGTGTGTGTTGACGTTAGTTGGAATGTGAGAGGCAGAATGGAGGATACACAGATTAAAAACTTGGGTTCTAAAGTTAGCCTTTCATTCATTCATTCATTCATTCATTCATCCACTTTTTAAAAACAAATTTCAAATGCCTGGCATGTAATAAGCACCAATAAATGGTAGCTGTTGCTTCCCTCTTGAGGTGTGGTGTGGGCAGTTTGGCTCTGTGGCTGGGCTTCTTGGGCACCCTTCTTGCTTTGAGAGTAGATCCAAGGCCTGGCTGTTCCCTCATCACTGACCAAAGCTAGCCTTTTGCAAAATTCCTGAAACATCTTCATCAGAAGTTATGCTGAGGCTCCAATCCCAGCCTGCCTCCCCAGCCGCCAGCCCAGGTACCTAAGCTGAGTTGGGTGATATGCCCATGATAAATACTTCCCAAAGCCAAAGAGGTGTGTGTCCTCAGTACTTGCCTACCACTGGGGCCCCATGGTCTGGTCTCTTCCAGCCTCTCCAGAGGCTGTGGGTGAGGAGCTGGTTTCTGAGAGAGGAACTTCCATCCTTTTCTGGCCGAGGCTCCAGGGGGCTCTCTTGGTTCCAGGGTCCCAGGAGAAACCAGGGATATTCTGGAATTCACCCTGCAGCAGGGACTCCATGCTGGCTGGATTCTGTGGGGCAGAACCATTGTTGTCACGGGGCTGGCTGGTGGCTTTCCTAGCTACTTTCAAGCCTGCTCAGTAGAACCAGAGAGGTTACAGGCCAGGAAATAGTAGAGCTACGACTTTCCTGAGAGCTTCTTTCCAGACCAAATCCCCATGGGGAAACTGAGGCCCAAACATAGAAGGGAATTACTCAAGGACACACAGGGAGTGCTGGCAGAGCCAGGCCTCAGAGCCAGCTCCCTTGCCTCACAGGCCACAGCTGTGTGCCCTTCTTGTATACTGTTGCTTTGTTCTCCCAGAATCCCCAGGAGTTTGTGTGTGTGACCTATTTATACACAGTATTTATATTGATAAACCCTGTAAGTTTACATAAGGCAATTATAAAAAACGATACATTATAACCCTGACAAAAACATGGTCCTGTGAGGTTTAGGCTTGGTGGGAGCATGCATGGAAAATGCACTAACAGTTCACTCCCCTCCCTGGGGTCCCCTCTCCTGTGGCACTTCATACAGCTCTGAAGTCACTCACGGGCACAATAACTTTAAGATTTCTGTTAGAGCCAGATGCGCTGATTAGAGTACCAGACCCAGAATTGGGCATCTGTAGTGTGTGGTTCCACCTTCCCATGGAGCCCAGGGTGGTCGGTGATGCAGCTTCTTGTGCACACCTTCAGGGCTGCCTCCCTCCCCCATCCAGGCAGCCAGGCCTTTCTGGCCAGCCTGACAGTTAGATGCCCTTGCTCTGTCTTCAGCTCCCCTGCACACACTAATAGCCATGGCACTAACATGCTTTCACATGCAAATTGCTATGGAATTCTCAGCCCTTGCTGGTGCCCCAGCCCCCAAAGCTTCCCCCTGGGCAGATTCAGAGAAGAGAATGGAATCTTTCAAGCTGTTAGGATGTTTAGAGACCTTCTAGTCCAGCCCCCTTATTGGATGGATGGGAAAACTGAGGCCCAGCGAAGGGAAGAAGAAACTGCCCACAGTCACATAGAGAGTTCACTGGGACTGGCCCTCACCCAGGTTTTCTGACTTCCAGCCTATTGCCTTCTTCAAGCCACCACAGCCTCCCAATTTTCCTGCCCTTCCCCCGATTGCAGGTTGTTTACTATGGACTCTGGGATCCCTCCCTCTGGCACAGACACTCATTCCAGGCACCCCTCAGTGGGGCCTGGGAATGTGGAATCCAGAGAAGAAAAGGCCAGAGGTGCCTATGCCTTAGGGGCATTGCTGAGGGCATTTTCCTTTGAAACAGGCAGGATTTGCTCACTTCTCTCTGTGCACTCCCTCCCAACACCCCCCCTTCCTGGCCAAACCACTCTGGGCCCCCTGCAGTAGGCCTGCCAAGACATGCCAAGCCTTCTCCTGAGTCTCACCAGATCTTTCCAGCTTTGTGGATTGCCACTCCGCTGGAGTTGCCACCAGCAAAGCCTGGGCCCTGGGAGGCCCCAGGAACCCAGAACCCAGCTGGAGCATGAAAAAAAAATTTGCTTCCCTTCAGCTGAAACAAGATTGGAATTTTCTGAAATGAACTTTACAAGGAAACAAAAATAAACACTGAAGCACAGGTGTCTGCTCCCAGCTCAGCCAAGGTCCTGCCACAGATGGGCCCAAGGTAGATACTTGTGGGTTACCTTTGAGTGCTGCTTCTGAAACAGTTCTTCACTCTGCCCATTTATGACAACCCCCAACACCACACACTGGTTCAAGCTGCTTTCATCTCCTGCCTGCACTTTGGCAATAGCCTCCTAACCTTCCCCCCTGCTTCCATCCTGTCCCCCTCTCTTACAAAACAAAGCGATCTTTCCTAAACTCAATCTTGATCTTGTCAATCTCTGTGTTCCTTTAAAGTTTGTCAATCATCCCTCAATTTTTCAGCATGGCCCTGTGTGATCTGACCCTTGCCCATCTCTTAAGCTTTGCACCTACCCCTCCACACCACATTCACACCCCTACAACACAGTCCTATCCACTGGTCTCTGACCAGGACAGGCACCCTTAAGTCTCTGAACCTTTCCTTGTGCACTTCCATCAGCCAGAAATGCCTATTCCCTTGTGTCTGGTCTTCAAAACTACTCTTGATCCTTCATGGATCCTTCTGACCCCCAAATCCAGGGAAAGTTGGTTCTCAGCTTTCACAGTGCTTCTCACACTATGTGGCATGTGCCTGTTTTCCACACTAGACTGAGCTTCTGGAGGACAGGAACTGTGTCTAATTCATCTCTGTGCCTCACCTAACAGAGCTTAGCACAGAAGCAATATCAATAAACCTTTGAAACATTTGTTGAAATGAATGGGCTTAGCTGGGATGGGGCAGTCATTCCAAGGGTTCCATCCCTGCTCTTCACCTGCTCACATTACTACCCAGCCAATCTGGAGAGTTAACATCTTATCACATTGCCCTACAATAACAGCAAACTTTTATTGAGTACTTATTATGGGCCCGGCACTATGCTCAGTTTTTCACATGCTTACTCCATTGACATCTCATGCCTCAGTGTGGTCTCAGAGAGGTCCTTATCTGAGGTAGGACCATGATCAGCCCTGTTTTATAGATGAGGGAATGGAAGCGCAGGGAGGGAAAGTACCTTGTCCACAGGTACATGGCTAGGAAGTTGTGAGCAAGGATTTGAACATCAGAAGCCTGAATTCAGAGTCCAAATGCTTAGATATTTTGCTACACTTGTGAAGCCAGGTGGTGGTGCCAGTATGGAGAGACAGTGAGGGTGGCCCTGGCCCCTGCCCCCTTGATGTCAGCCATGTGGCTTCAGAAGCCTTCTAGTGTGGTAGTTAAGAATCCAGACTCTGGAGTCAGGCTGCCAGGATTTACATCCCAGCTTTACCACATTCTAGCCATGGATTCTTGAGCAGGTTACTTAACCCCCTCTATGCTTCTATTTTTGCCCTCCATAAGATAGGCCTGAGAGTAGCAGCTATCTCTGGAGACTTCAGCGAGGATTAAGTGAATGCACACATGACAAGCCCTGTAAACAGTGTCCTGCCATTTATTAGCCTTTGAGCTCTGAGGCAGCCTTTGGTTCCTATCACCCAGCTGTAGGCAGCCACGTCCACTCCAGGTTGGTCTGTGAATGGCAATTTGGATCAGAGGCTCAGCAGCCAGAGATTAGGTGGCCTCAGCTTCAGTCTGCGTTGCTATGGCCTCAGTGGTGGGCTGCAAGCTCCTCCAAGGCTCCAGCCTGAAGGCCCAAGGGGAGGAACATCCAGTATACTGTGCCCCCACAGAAGCTTGGAGTCAGGGTTGGGAGACCTGCATTTGAGGCCTGACTCTGCCACTAATACTTGAATAAGTCATCTCTTCTCTCAAGGCTGGGGTTTTGTCTTCATCTGTTAGGAATGAATGATATAAGCAAAACTGCTTTGTAAAAAGCAGCAAGTCTAAGGTAATACATATCAATGTAAGGAGCCACCACTTCTTATCAGAATGCGTGTTCCTTCAGGGCAATGAACCTGGCGCTTAGTAAAGAGTGGATGAATGTGTAAATAAGTGAGTGTCTCTTCCACCCAGAATCTCTGTCTGTCCCAGCCAGGCTCCAGCTGTCAGAGGTCCAGTTCCAAAGGAGGGGCCCTCACCTTGGTAGTGAGTGGTCTTAAGAGCTTCTGGGAGTCAAAAAACTGGTGATGCTCTGTTCAGGAGAAACCGTTAGCCAAAACCTGAGATCCAGAGACTATTTTGTTCACATTCTCAGTAGGGTCACCGAAGCTTTCAGGTACTGTTGGAAAGAAAGATGCTATACTAAATGGCTTCTTTCTACTCGTTAGATTGGTGAAGTTTAAGCTAGCCTAGCTTTTCCATGGGCCACTTAAGTAATAACATAGATCAAAAGCCTAAAAAGGTACAGACCTTCTGACCTAGCAAGGTCCTATACTGAGAAGTTAAGGAGTGTCATGGGGGGTGAGTAGCAAAGCTGGCCTGGGGACTGGAGTTGGACCTGGGGGGTGGGTGTGGGGTGCAGGGATAGGTGGCTATGAATGGGAATAAAGACTGGGCATTCTGTGTAAAGGATTTTTTTAATCACAATTGTTATTAAAAATTGCAGAAATCTCAAAAGACACTTTCTTTGGGAAGTTTTCACAATGTACACACACACACACACACACACACACACACACACACACACACACCGTTATAGTAATAATGAAAATGTGTTGAGATAGCGTATATTAACTGTCCTCTCCTTTGAGAAATCTTCCCAGTTCTCCATCTGAGCTCTGCATGCGTCTCTAGACTCTAGTATGATGGATGGCAATGATGAGTTCTTCACCACTCAGTAACTCTGTTTCTTCATCTGTAAAATGGAGCTGCTGATACTCCCAATGGTGTTGAGTTGTTGAGAAGAGGCCATGAGGTAATACATGTTGAGTTCTTGGCATAAGACCTGGCACATCATAACCACTCAATCAATGTTAGTCCTAATGGGAGATAGTTGCATGACTGCCTCTGCCATTAGACCATGATCTCTTCAAGGGTAAGAACTATGCTATATTTTTTTTCTCACAGTCTCTATGGCCCAGCACAGATCTTGGAACATAGTAGGTGCTGAGTGGATTTGCTGAAAGAGAAAGTTAGCCCAATGCTCTCAACACGGAGAAGAAACAGCTGAGGCCCAGGAGAGGTCAAGTCAAGAGTTGGGCTTAGAACTCCAGTATTCTGTCCTCAAATTGTGGCCCTTGGGGATTTGGGGGTAAGGATAGTGGTTGTGGGCAGCCTTCTAGATTCCTTGAGCTGACCCACCTGGGCTCTTTCCTTGCTTTGAGTCTGGGATCCCCGGGATCAGAAGGTCTCCAGGGCTTGGGCAGTGGTGCTAACCCTCCCCTCCCCCTATTCTTTCCCTTGTCCTCTCCATCTTGGGCTCTAGCCTGGCCCAGTCAAACAGGAAGATTCATTAACTGTCTAAATATACAGAGCCCAGGGACCATGTGCAGCCTGCAACAGAGCTGGGGTCCCAGCAGGGACAGAGCCTGAGGCAGTGGTGCTGGAGAGAGTTGGCTGGGAGGGGGGCCTGGTGAGGGGAAAGCCCCAGGAACTGCTCATGTGATGATTGATGGGGCGGTGAGTGAAGCCAGGCCAGTGCCAGGCCCTCAGAACCCCCAGTTTCTATTCCCATTCATTGCCACCTATTCCTGCACCCCACCCCCACCCCTAGGTCCAATACTGGTCCCCAGGCCAGCTTTGCTACCCCCACCCACCATCCACACTCCTCAACCTCTCAGTATAGGACCCTGAGCCTCAGAAGTATGGAGCCTAAGAGGTGGGTGACCAGTAGTGAGAATGGGTTTCCCCAGGCTCCTACCTGCTTATTATTGTAAGGGCTATTTCTATAATCAAAACTCCCCAATTACCCAAGGGCCCCTCTGATTAATATTCCATGATAACAGGAACAGGTCACATCTGGCTGCAGGAGCTGGAATTTGACACTCCAGGAGCCCCATGATTGGTCTGCAGGAAGAATAATAAACTTCCTTTCTCTTGCCCCTCTTTCCTTTCCTTCCCATTCAGAGGCTCCCCTTTTCTTCCACCTCCCCTTCCCCAGCCCCTGACTGTCCCTCTCCACCCCCACCCAAGTTCCCTGCTTTGTCCTCTGCCCTCCATGGAAATGGAAGCCACTTCTTCAGTTCTGGTTAGCCCTCTGGCTATCACTGACACCTGCTTTGCTAGGCTGGCTCTTCGGCCAAGAAGCATTTTACGTGGGGTGCAGCAGGCTGAGGAGGGTGGGCAATCTCAGAGAGATTGTGGGTGCTCTGAATGAAACATCTCATCAAATCCTCATTACCATCCTCCGATGAGGGCCTGGTCTTATCCTTGTTTATTGATAGGGACACACATGTGCGTGGGTGCCAGCACAAACACACACACACACACACACACACACACACACACACACACACACACACACACACACGGTGCTTCTGAGAAGCCTTGGGACTTACAGAAGCCATAGGCTTACAGAGCTGGTATTTCAATCCCAGAGATTTTGTTTCCAAGGCTCCTTCCTCCCGCCCCCTTGTACTCTACCCTGCTCTAATGAGGATGGTTTCCCTGCCTGAATGCTCAGATCAAGAGGAGACCCACTGATATGGCAGAGTTCTGACACCAGACCTCTGAGCTTCCATTGAATTAGAGATGGGCTTTTAGGCAAGAGTTAACGAAGACCTTTTAGTTGAATCCCACAGGCCAGGAAAGAGAAAAGATTTGTCCACATTCACGCAGGAAGGTTGTGGTAAATATGGGACTCAGATGAAAACCCTTTCCATTTTCCAGCCTGTGGATGGCTCTAAGTGAGAGAGCTTTCCCCTCACTCCTGCATGCCAAAAACTGCTAGATGCCACCCTCCTGTGACCTGACCCACGACACCCCAGATAGGATACAGCTGCTTGTGTTAGGTCAATCTTCACCAGGGAGCCTGGGCAGAAAGGGGTCTCTGCTTGGAGTGTGTGTGTGGGCAGCAAGGGAAGGGGTTGTGGTCAATGCTGGTGGCCAAAAAGGATTTGCCTTCAGCCAGTCCTTCCCTAGGGTGCATGACCTTCTGGCAGATGTTCCCTCCTTTCCCACCACACTTCTCAGTAGCCAGGAAGAGGGACAGGCACTTGGGTGTCAGGAGCACAATCCTCCCCTCTACTCCCTTCCCTCTGACAGTAGTGGGGCACAGGCTTTTTCAGCACCTGAGGATCAGGAGAACAGTTTGATTTTGCTGAAGAGGGGCAGGGCAATGAAGTGTGTCCCTACCTCACTGCCTTACCTGGCACTTTCCTCTGCCTCTCACCTGGCTCCTACCTCGCCTTGTGTGCTATTTGGAAAGACTCTGGAACCGCCTCCGTAATTCATAGCTGGATAAATCAAGGGCTCTGGCTGAGAAGACTGACTAAGATCTTGACTCTGGCTCCAATGGCTCTTCCCATGCCCTCCATCACATGGCTGGGACAGTCCTGGCTAAAACATGGGGCTGCTTAGTCTTCATGTCCTGACCCTTGGTGAGATCTTAGACCCACTGTGCTTTTTAGGGATCCATGAGGCTTCTGGGACACAATTACCTCAAGGTTAGTAGAGGCCCAGACAGGCCTTGGAAGACCTTGAGCTCTTCCTGGTGAGAAGCCCAAGTCTCATCCCTGTGTCTCTGCTTTCTCCTGGCCACTGCTCCTATTGCCCTGGACCCACAGCCTCTCCTCAAACCCTGCCTCTGCCTTCCCATGTCCCAGTCTACCTTCAGGTTGCCCCCTAATTCATCTCCTATACACTGAAACTAGTCTGGCCTTCTTAACTCCAGATCCAGGTGAGATCCAGGTGAGGTACTATGCCTCAGCTTCTCCCTCTGTAAAGTGGGGATAAAATCAGACCCATCTCATGGGGTTGTGAGATTGAACTGAAAGCATGAGGTAAAGCACTTGGAACCATGCATGGAGTAGAAGGAGCTCATCTGCTAATAATGAAAGAGACTGACACCAGGTGGGTGGTTACTCTGCACCAGGAACTGTTCTAACACTTACTATGTGACAGTTGATTTAATCACCACAACAGTTTTATGGTAAGTTTTACTACTATCATTCCCATTTCCCAGGTGAACATACTAAGGCACAGAGATATTATGCAACTTTTTAAAGTTCACAATGCTAGTAACCTGCTGAGCAAACATTTGAACCCACATAGTTTGACTCCTGAGTTTAACTTTTTAACCACTCAGCCATTTGGGTCTCCCTAGAAACAGTCAAATACACCCTCGTATCTATAGGATAAGTTTCAATTCCTTGAGCTGCCACTCAAGTCTCTCCCAACCCCCTCCTCCTCACACTACAAATCACCTTGACAACTAAATGACTGCTTCCAGAACACCAAGGGTACTTACCTGCTTCTAAGCCCTGGCTTATGCAGTTTTCTCCACTTAGATGGCACTTTCTCCTCACCCCCCAAAAATGTTCCTGCACATTAATACACACAAACTCCACCTCTCCAGGTATTTATTTTTATTTTTTAAAAATATGTTTTTAGAGATTTTTAGAGAGAGAGGAAGGGAAAGGGATAAAGAGATAGAAACATCTCTGAGAAACATCATCAATCCACTGCCTCCTGCACGCCCCCTACTGGGGGTTGAGTCCGAAACCCAGGCATATGCCCTGACCGGGAATCAAATGGTGAACTCTTGGTTCCTGGGTCGACGCTCAACCACTGAGCAACATCAGTTGGGCTCCAAGTGTTTATTTTTAACCAATTTCAAAAGCCAATGGGTTCAAAGTAAGCACCTGAAGAGGTGGTGTGTGTGTGTGTGTGTGTGTGTGTGTGTGTGTGTGTGTGTGTGAATGGGTCTTAGGGAAGAGGTTTAGAGGGACACTTCAGGTGTGACCACCCTAATGAAGCTTAATGGGGCCTGAGAGGTGCCCTGGCCAGTGATCCTTAATCATTTTAGCACCTAAGGTTATCTGTCTCAACTTCCCTCTTCCCCCTGCCCTCAACACCAAGACTTTGAAAAACCTTGTCTATCAAACACTTTGCATTTAAGATATATAAAGACAGGGTTAACAGGGAAGGATGGTATAATGGGAAATCAGATACCACATTTGACAGGTATGTGGATTTTTCCTTCTCTTCTGTCTCATTTCTTCAGAATTGGAGTTCAATGACTCTATATGACTTCTGGGTAAACTTGATGACCAGACTGGAACCCCTGCAAATAAGTATTTTTTTTTTAGAAAGATAAGTATTTTTCTCTCTACTGTTGATAGGGTTTTATTGTCATGCTCTAGGACTGACTGCAACAGACAATTGATCCTCCTTCTCAATTATTGTTAGAAAGCAGGCCTTAAGATCAACTACCCGAAAACCCAGATCATCAGTGTTGGCAGACAGCCTCCAGCATTCAATTGGTTTCTCTCCAACAATTTAATACAGCAGATCAAATCATTCAGTTACCTGGGGGTGCAATTTGCAACTAATTCATCTTGGAGGGTTCACGAGGAAGCTATATTGCCTAAATTAGATGTTCTGGGGTTGTTTTATTGAGAGTTTTTAAATGGCCACAGTGGCAATTGGTAATGCCTGCTTTGAAAGCATTGCAGACAAATGGTTGCAGGCCTGGCTCCATGGTGGAGAACCTTGCATATTGGAGGGGATTCTGGACTGTTTTCAGGGGAACACTGCCCTATCCCTCTGGGCCTCCCTGTGAGAATCGCCCCTAGGCCCTCTTGATCTATCTAAGCCATTCCCCTCTGCCTAGCTCTTGGGCCAAGTGTGGGTCTCTGTCCTGCATTAGCGACCCACAACTGGGACACTCTGGGATCTTCTTCCAGATAACTTGGCCTCGAAGCCACTGATATCACAGACTTATCAGTAGCTCAGTTGCAAAAACTAATATTTATGGCAGACCATATGCAGAGCAGACTGTTCAGCTTTTCTCCTGGAGTCTTATATTATTCTTAGCTTAAGGCAGCTCATCAGAGACCTTGGTAATTGGAGTGCAGCACTGTAGCCTTTCCAGAGGCAGGAGAGCACAGTGGTTATGAGTCTGGTTCTGATAACAGACAGACCTGGGTTTGCAGCCCTACCACTTTCTGACTGTGTGTCCTTGGGCTAGTGATTTCAACTTACTCTCAGTTTCCTCATCTGTAAAGTGGGGATAATAACAGTGCACACCTCCTGGGTTTATTTGGGGGGATTCAATGCCTGGAACATAGTAAATGGTGATTATTATAATTTATTGTTATTCTTGGAAAATTCCCTTGGGTCCTTTTAGCAGGGAATCATGAGAAAGTCAGCCTGGTACTCGCTGGCTGCAGGTATATTATGGAGGACACTGAATGGTGGTTTGTCTCAGGGTTCTCTTTGTGAAGGGACAAAGGAAGGATGTGATTTCTATTCTGACTAGGGAAAGTCATGCTTCTCTGCATACTTGGTTTATTTTTATGTTACAGATGCCAGGAAGCTTATAATTGATTATAAGCTTTTTCTCTTTTATGTGGCTACCAGGGCAGCTGACAAACGCAGGCTCCTGGAACTAACTGTATAGAACTTTGGAGAAGGATTTTATTTGTGTGTCATTCTTACTTCTGGCTTTATTATTTTCCTAATCTTATTTTTATTTATCTTGATTTTCTCAAGTACATATTTTATCATTTTATATTTTAAAGCATTTGTTCAGTTATCCCAAATCCTTAGATGAATAACCTGTGACATAAATGACTGGTTTAAAAGAGCCACCATCATTTAGTGAATGTTTGTTGTTTTCAGTGCTTACCAAGAATTAGCTTATTTAATCTCACAACAACTCTATGAGAAAGGGACCATTTTTATCACCTCTCTTTTATACAGATAAAAATGAGGTTCAGAAAGGTAAGTTACTCATGCCAGGTCACACAGCTTGGTAGATCTGGGAGGGAACCTGTGTTGCCTGAGTCCAGAGCTGTCTCCTCACTCTGCTGTGTGCCTCTTACAGATAAATAAAAGTAGGTATGCAGGCAGGTATGTAGGGGATATGTGTATATAGATGATAGCTTAGATAAATAAATATAGGCAGGTATGATAGGCATAGATGGCAGACTGACAGTGAGATGAAAGATGGTTTTTCCATAAGATAACCAGGGTTCCCTTATCTAGGTGATATAATTCTAGCCCAAGGCAAAAAGAACTTGATGTCTTAGCCTGAACAATCCTACCATGAGGAAATGTTCATTCTCCATGAGGGCTTCTGAAAATTGAGATACTCAGGCTTTTTATTAATGCCTTTGTTGATCCTTATTCATTTGTGCATGCATCCATTGTGTAACGACTATTTGGCTGGGCACTAGGACACAGAGATAACTAGGAATGATGGATCACCACCTCCAAGGGCTCCTGACTCACTGAGAGAGACATACATGAAGTCTAGGGATCCCAACACAGATGCTGGAACCCAGGCGTCTTCAGGGTGTTTGGGAAGCACAGAGGAAGCCAAGGGTGGGGAGCAGGAGGTCAGTGAGAGTCAGAAATGCTTCAAGTCATCATCTCATTGAGAAATGCTTCCAAGATGAGGAGCTGAGCAAAGAGTAGAGGATAATTAAGAGTTTTCTAGGTCACCCTAACTGGTTTAGCTCAGTGGATAGAGCGTCGGCCTGCAGACTGAAAGGTCCCATGTTCGATTCTGGTGAAGGGCATGTACCTTGGTTGCAGGCACAATCCCCAGTAGGAGGTGTGCAGGAGGCAGCTGATCAATGTTTCTCTCCCATCGATGTTTCTAACTCTCTATCCCTCTCCCTTCTTCTCTGTAAAAAATCAATAAAATATATATTTTTAAAAAATAGTTTGCTAGGTGGCAGATGTTCCAGAGGGCAGACAGAAGCATGTGGGCAAAGGCACAAAGGCAGAGAAGACCAGGGCACTTTGGAGAAGCTGCAAATAATCTGTTTTGGTCAGAGGGCAGGGGGTGTGTTGGACGGTCTAAGACAGTGGTTCTCATCCTTTCTAATGCCGCGACCCTTTAATACAGTTCCTCATGTTGTGGTGACCCCCAACCATAAAATTATTTTTGTTGCTACTTCATAACTGTAATTTTGCTACTGTTAATGAATCGTAATATAAATATCTGTGTTTTCCGATGGTCTTAGGCGACCCTGCTAGTGGTTTTCAACCTGTGGGTCGCGACCCACAGGTTGAGAACTGCTGCTGTAGAGCCTAAGACCATCGGAAAACACAGATATTTACATTACGATTCATTAACAGTAGCAAAATTACAGTTATGAAATAGCAACAAAAATAATTTTATGGTTCGGAGTCACCACAACATGAGGAACTGTATTAAAGGGTCGCGGCATTAGAAAGGTTGAGAACCACTGGCTAAGAGATGGAGTTGGAGGGGTAAGGCAGCCACATCACAAAGGGCCAAAGTGTTTGGAGTTTATTACATGGTTGATGGGGAATCCTGGAGGGGTTAGAGACAGGAGAGGAACCTGGTCAAGTTGGCATTTTGGAAAGTCATCCATTTAGAGCAGTGTGGAGGGCAGAGGCAAGATCAACTAAGAGGTAGTTTCCCCTGCCGTTCTGAGCTCCTAGCGAACACTTTACTCCTTCACCGCATACCTGTTGAGCACCAGGTACTGTTGTAGGCACTGGAGATACCACAATACACAGCATGGACAAAGATTCCAGTCTTCAGAGACACACTATAAACAATAAGGCAAATAAATTTTATGTTGAAGAGCTTGTACACACACAAATTGGTGAAACTGGTGAAAATCCATAAAGGATTATTTATGACTAGAGGCCCGGTGCACAAAATTCATGCATGGAGGGGGGGTGTCCCTCAGCCCAGCCTGCATCCTCTCCAATCTGGGACCCCTTGAGGGATGTCTGACTGCCCGTTTAGGCCAGATCCCTGCTCACAATCAGATCCTGGTGGGATAGGACCTAAACGGGCAGTCGGACATCCCTCTCACAATCCAGGACTGCTGGCTCCCAACTGCTTCCCTGCCTGCCTTCCTGATTGCCCCTAACCGCTTCTGCCTGCCAGCCTGATCACCCACTAACCACTCCTGTGCCAGCCTGATTGATGCCTAACTGCTCCCCTGCCAGCCTGTTTGCCCCTAACTGCCCTCCCCTGCAGGCCTTGTCCCCCCCAACTGCTCTCCACTGCAGGCCTGGGTTCCCACCAACTGCCCTTCCCTGCTGGCCTGGTCACCCCCAACTGCCCTCCCCTGCAGGCCTGGTCCCTCCCAACTGCCCTCCCCTGCTGGCCATCTTGTGGTGGCCATCTTGTGTCCACATGGGGGCATGATCTTTGACCACATGGGGGCAGCCATCTTGTGTGTTGGAGTGATGGTCAATCTGCATATTACTCTTTTATTAGATAGGATAGAGGCCTGGTGCATGGGTGGGGGCCAGCTGGTTTTCCCTGAAGGGTGTCCTGGATCAGGGTGGGGGTTTCCTTGGGGTGTGGGGCGGCCTGGGCAAGGGGCCTGTGGTGGTTTGCAGGCCGGCCATGCCCCCCAGCGACCCAAGAGGAGGCCCTGGTATCTGGGATTTATTTATCTTCTACAATTGAAACTTTGTAGCCTGGAGCAGAGCCAAGCCTCCTGCTTGCTCCATGGCAGCAGCCATTTCTGTTGGAATTTATGTATCTTCTATAATTGAAACTTTGTAGCCTTAAGCAGAGGCCAAGGCAGGCCAGAGCTTCAAAGCTTGGCTTCTTCCATCGCCAGGGGCAACCCTAGCCTCCTGCTCTTTCCAGCTCAGTGGCTGCTGCCATTTCTGTTTGGATTTATTTATCTTCTATCATTGAAACTTTGTAGCCTTGAGTGGAGGCTTAGGCCGGCAAGGGCAGGCGGAAAGCTTGGCTTCCTCCATTGCTGGGGAAACCCAAGCCTCCCTCCTGCTCTCTGTGGCCGCAGCCATCTTGGTTGGGTTTATTTGCATATTCGCTCCTGATTGGCTGGTGGGTGTGGATTGTGGGTGTAACAGATGCACAGTCAATTTGCATATACTCTTTTATTAGATAAGATAAGATAAGAGCTTCAGAAAAAGACAAAATAGAGCACAGCATGGACAATTGGTATTGTGAGGTGGGGCTGGCTTGAGAATTTATGGAGAAAGTGATCATTTAAGCAAAAACTCGAAGACAGAAAACTGAAGTAATATGGGGACTTTTCTCTTGTCTTACTCCTACAGGCTTTCATAGCCCAGGCCACTGGACTTGGAATCTGATAGTCTGGGGTTCACATACTGGTACCTTGGGCAGGAAGCCACCTCTGAGAGCCTCCATTTTCTTTTGTGCTCCCTGCCTCTCACCCCCAGCCGTTGTGAGTAGATGGACACAACTGGCACTTTCTAGTCTGATGGGCAGGGCCCAGAGGTAAAGGGGTTATCATGAATCTTCTCTCTGGTATTCCTTATTGGGCTTCTGGTGACCCCAGGGCTCTTTGCACTTGAGCAGTGAGTAGAGGAGTCAGCCATGGGAGAGTTGCTGACAGTCAGGGAAGGTAGCAGTTTCTCTGAGCTCCAGTAAGAACAAAACTGGGCCATGGGCTGGGCCTGTGGCAATGTGGCTGTTGCCTCTGCCATGCATCACTGGGCATGAACCCACCATGTGGCAGAGCTGGAAGAAAGCTGTGACCAACAATCAGCTCTGCCCTTATGGGACGAATGGGGATGCTGATGCCCAGGGAGGGCAAGGGACTCACCCGAAGACACACAGAAAGTGAGTCAGAAACACCTGGCACTGGAGTCCAGGTCTCCTGCCTCCCAAGGGAGTCGTGGTCAAGCCTAGAAGCTGTTTTGACCCAAGGGAATTTGTTAATAGTTATGGTCTGCCCTGAGTTTCCCACCCCTCATTGAACTTCCTTTAGGGGCCTGAAGCCCACTGCTAAAAATTATAATAATAGTTAGCATTTAGCATTCTTCCAAGAGATCTCCATTCATCATCTCATTGAGTCTCTCAACTGCCCTATGGAGTGTTATTACCCCTATTTTTGTTGGTGAGGAAACTGAAGCACTAAGATGTGAAGTGACTTGTCCAAGGTCATACTTTAGGAAGTGGGGGAGCTGGCCGATTTGGGCAGTTTTGTTCATGAGTCTGTATTTAGCCACTAGGTTATACAGGTGTGAGATTAGTGTGTGTGCATGATGATTGTGTGTGTGTGTGTGTGCGCGCGCGCGCGCGCGATGGTTGTATCTGTGAATATGGCTGAATGTGTGTTAGGAGGGCTTGCTACCTGACTCTCAATTGTTCTCTTATGCTCTGAATACAGGCTACGTGGCAGACAGAGCAAGGCCTCTAAGAGATCCCTCTGGCAGGCCCCTAGGGGAACTGGGAGTGCCTGTGGCTCAGAGTAGCTGTGACCTAGAGCAACACACATAGCAAGAATATGCACAGATATCATGGTAGATGTGAAACCCTTTGCATGTGGTTCTCCAACTGTGGTCTTAGGACCAGCAGCATCAACATCACTTGGGAACTCTTTAGCAATGCAAATTCCTGGGCCCTGTCCTAGTCTGACTGAATCAGAGATTGGGATGGGCCCCAGCAATCTGTGTTTTAACAAGCCCTCCAGGTCATTCTGATGCCTACTCAAGTGCAAGTATTAGCTACAAATGGGAGGGGTCCAAAGTGTGCTGTGGTGCATGCTTCCATGTACATGTACACACGTGCTCAGGGCATAGCGCTTTATAGTTTCCAAAGGGCCTTGTCACCCACAACCTCTTCCAATCCTCTCAACAATGGGGATCCTGCCCAATTCCTAGATAAGTAAACTGATATCCAGGGAGGTGAGGTCATAAGGCAGCTAGTCCCTAACAGATGCCAGGCATTTTGGTCTTTCCAGTATCCATTGCGTATCTTAGATTCTCCCACCCCTGCCCCCTGGGCTGGCCAGGGCTCTCCATGCATACTGCAGCCTCTCAGAGGAAAGAGAGAAATAGATAGGATGGCCATACTTAGTTTCTTATCCAACCCCCCCATCCCCCCCTCTCAATTCATCAGCACCTGTAGAACAAGTTTCCTCTTCCTCAGATGAGTTCACCTGACAAGGAAGGAGAGTGATGTCCATGGAAGCAGAAGTGGCTCCAGGGACCCAAAGGCTGTGTTCTAGGAGATACGTAGAGGTGGATCTAGGGCAGCAGAAGGTTCAGGTTAGAGGCCCCTCTCCATTTCCTCCGCTGGATATGGTGGCTCCACTGGTGTTGGCCCAGGAGATAGGATCCCACCCTAATGGAGGGTGAAAGGTGGGGCCTCAAGCTGACATCTGACCATATGCCTGCTCTGGGGGCCTTGGCATGGAAGTGAGGGGCCTATCAAGCCTACTAGCGGTGCTGAAAGTTACAGGAAGGGACAGGGAGTGGAGGGATGTCTGGGTCCATGGGAGTAAGTATATACTAGTACACAGCCAAGAGACCAAAAAAGTAGGTCTAGGCACAGAGTATGTTGCCAAACATTTGGCCCAGTCATTCTCAGCCTGGGATTTGTGCAATTGGGGGAGGGGGTCTGCAGATATATTCACAAGGGTCTCGAGTTCTTTGAGAATTGAACTTTTATGTTCTTATTTTGATGGTAATCTGAACACAGCTTTCCTTACAGTTATAAAAGCAGCTATAATTCACAATTGGAAGATGTTTTCATAGCCTATCTTCAATTCTGAAAACGAAGGACATGCAGATCTGGGGGTGGGAGTTGCAGCTTGTCCAAAGATAGCTTCTTAGGGACTGGTTATACTGGAATTTTTGTTCTAGAAAGGGAATATCTGTGTATTCCACCCCAAGGTTGAGAAGCACTGATCTAGTCCAGCTCCGTGTTTCAGTTGAGGACACTGAGGCCCAGAGAGGGCCAGGCCCTTGCTCAAAGTCTTCTAGCAAGTCAGAAGCAGACCTGAGACTGTTGGCCTGTGCTAACACAGCCTGGCCCTGAGTTGTTCCTATCACACTCTGCAGGGGCTGTAGCTCAGGCTCGGGCAGGGGTATTTGGGGTGGCCGAAGTATGTGCCATTATAGATTTGTCTGTTCTATTTCTCTTGTTTGGGACTACCTGGACTCATTTAGATCTTTCTAAGAGATCCAGCCACTCAGAGGGTGAATTGGGCCAGGGGATGGGAGCATTCAAAACTTCCTGCCATGGTGATTATTATCTGTTTCTATTGTGTGAAAAATACACAGATGGGTGAGGTCCAGCCCTAGCCTCTCCCCTGCTCCTGCACTGACTGGGAGGCAGGTGTTAAAATAATGGCAATGCCTTACAAGTCTTCAAAGCAAATTTGTCTATCCATAGTGACAGTGGACATTTACTGAACATTTACTATATGCCAGGCACTTTAAATGTAGGATGTCAAGATGCCATTGAGGAAGGTGTGGCCTCATTTTGTAGATAGGAAAAATGATATATGGAAAGGTTAAGTAAACTGCTTCTAGGTGGCAGAGTCAGGCAGACTGATTCCTGAGCACACTTTCTTAACAACCCTGTCTCACAGATCTTTGCAATAGTCCTGGAAACAAGCCTGGATGGGTCATTTCTCCCATTTCACAGGAGAGGAAACTAGCTCAGAGCCTGGGTGGGCAACAGCTGGATCAAAGGGTATAAAGCTAGGAAGTATTCTGTCTGCTTATCGATGTAGTGTTTGCTCACTAGCCTTCCACTGCCCCATGGAAGACCTTGGACTGTGAGATCTTGAAGGATTTGGAAGCATGTCAGAAATAAACTTGTCAAAAATTGATGACAACTGCAAATTAGTTGAAATTTTAAATTAGTTGAAAATAAATATTTCCAGTCAATGGTTTTCCATGTAATAGTAATTTCCAGACACTATGGGGAAGTTGTTGTTTTTTGCAACTTTGAGCATGTTTGCCTGTTTTCTGGATTTTTTTTCCATTTTTATTTTGGGGGAGGATAATTTGGGAATTTATTTTCAACTCATTCTTTCTGCTCTGATTGTTCAGCAATGTTTTCATAGACTTTGAAATCTTACCTCTGGTTCTAAGTAAATTACCCTCAAAAGCAAATAAGTTGAAACTGGATGTTTTCATCTGCTGGTTCCAGCTTCCACAACTTTGTGCTACCTAGGATGAATACATAACCTTTAAATACAATACAATGTGCTTTAAAGTGCTTTGCCTTTAATTTTTCAAATCAATGTTTTTGCCAATGCTGCCAACTTGTTTTAGCCCATGTTCTCACCAATTTCTGTGTGTACCCCTTTCGATGTAAGCAGCTTTTGCTTGGCACCTTTTCAGCTATGCCATGCTAGTCACTTGCTCCCATTGGGAATGCCATTTGCTGTCAGAATTTAAGTGCGGTGTGGATTCCAGGACAGGGACAGGTTTAGACTGAGCTTTGTTGGTGTAATGGTGCTTGAAAGAATTGGCAAGGAAAATGCCAGTAGGCATGATGTCTACACACACAACACATCAGGTGGGGTGAGAGGTGAGGAAGGCATCTGGAGTCATTGGGAAGAATCAGGGCAAATGGTTCATCGCAGCCCACATACTGCTGCCTCAGTGTTGGCTACATTGCCTGAACCTCGGTGCTTCCAACACTGGCTCTCCCTCAAAAACTGGTTTGGACCCAAGCTGGTTTGGCTCAGTGGATAGAGTGTTGGCCTGCAAATTGAAGGGTCCTGGGTTCGATTCTGATCAAGGGCACATGCCCAGGTTGTGGGCTCGATCCCTAGTGGGGGCTGTGCAAGAGGCAGCCATTCAATGATTCTCTCATTGTTGATGTTTGTATTTCTCTCTTCCTCTCTTTTCCTCTCTGAAATCAATAAAAATATATATTTAAAAAAAACTGGTTTGGGCCCCTCTCCTGGGTGGCCGTGGTGTGGATTCCAGGCCCAGAATAGTTACTCTACTGGCCCCCCTGCATACATCACCCTTCCACCAAAATGAAAGGACTTCCTCGATGCAACTGACCAGGAAGAATAGGAGTTTAAATGAGTTAGAGATAACAATGCACAAGTAAAAAACAAACTCCTCCCCTCCACATGAACAATGTTTAAAGCTGTTGGAAAATTTGCTAAAACATCTCATGGTACATCAAAATGACCAATACCTGGAAAACCAGTGACTAGGATGTGAATTTTTCTCTAGTTCGTCATTTAGAAGCAACTTTTTAAAATTAATTTATCTATTCATTTATTCATTCAGTAAATATTTATTTATTTTAAATATATTTTATTGCTTTTTTACAGAGAGGAAGGGAGAGGGAGAGAGAGCCAGAAACATCAATGAGAGAAACATCAATCAGCTGCCTCCTGCACACCCCTTACTGGGGATGTGCCCGCAACCAAGGTACATGCCCTTGACCGGAATCGAACCCGGGACCCTTGAGTCTGCAGGCTGACGCTCTATCCACTGAGCCAAACCAGTTAGGGCAAGAAGCAACTTTTTTTTTATCATTTCACTTGGGCCCAGACCAGATGGTTTGGAACAAAGATCTTCATCACTTTCTACATAAAGGTGCCTAGAGCACCACTGGGTCCATGGTTGGCTTGAATGCAGCTGAGCCTCCTACCTCCTTTTCCACATACCTACACCACAATATCCTCCTTGAACTAGATCCTTTGGCTTTAGAATTCTGAAAAGAGATGCATATGGGCCAATTGAGGTCAAATTAACCCTATAGCCATTGTGGAGTCAAAGTAGATTTCTCCCTCTTTTATTGGCTTTTTCTGTATTTTCCAAAGTTTCTACAATTACCATATATAACTATTGTAATTAGCAAACATAAATCCCACAATGAAAGCACATATTCTAAATGGAAAACTAAACCATATATCCATCACTGTGGTGGGCACTTTAAGGCTGGGACTGTGGGTCCCTATCCTGGGCTGTCTGGTCCTATGAGAGCTTACTCTCTCAGCTAATGACTGGACCCTTCCTGCCCCTTCTCCTTTTCACACTGCTTGCATCATGCCAAGAGAGCCAGGGAAAGAGGTGGAGGGCTCAGTCTTTATCACCAAAGGAATGAAGTGATTAGTCTAAGGGGATAGATAGTAAATTGAGACTAGGTTAGGATAAGACAGCAGCAACATTTAAGACAGCATGTTTTCTGAATTCAAATCATGTGCCAGCTGTGGGGGATGCTTAAGAAGGCAGAATTCTACCATTTGAGGGGCAGAATTTGATGTCATGAGTCAGTGGGGCATCTATATATCAAATGGCTAGCCTGGCACACAGTAGATATTCAACACAAGCTGGTTCACTTGCCTTGAAGATCTCCCAATCTAAGATGTACAGAAGAGGGAAAATGGAGGGGCTGTGTCCTGCCCAGAAAAGGAATTTCCACCTCCAAGATGAAGGACTCTCTTGGCAAGTATCTCTTCTCCTCCTTCCTTGACACTCAGGCAGGCCTAGAGTGCCCCTCCCCTTGCCCAACCTGGGAAACTGCTTAGTTGTAGAGGAGGATCTCCCAGGCCAGAGGTCATCTATTGCTCACCTTCCTTTCAGAGAGTATAACCCAGATCCTCTGAGGCCTTCCCCAAAGAGAAGACTGGAGGTTCCCTCAAGAGGAAACCATACTTCCTAGTGTCAACAGGCCCAGTGTGGATCCTGCTAAGAGGAAGTGAGAAAAGAAGAGGGCATTTGGAGCCATCAGAGCTGTGGGAAAGGGATAGGCAGACCTTTTCCCTGCCCCCTCCCCCAGCCCAGGACAGACCTCTTCTGCCCCCTCCCTACCGTCTATCTTGGCTAGTCTGTCTCCACCATCCTGGCAAAGCATTAAAAATTGAAAGCTCCTTTGAAGAGAAAACAGTTTAATAAAAGCTCCATCCATTTTTCATGAGAGTAGAATGATGAAGAGAAGAGAAGCAGGATGCAGGGGGGCGGGGCGGGACAAGCAGGGGTGGATGGGCAGTAAGGGGCTTGAGAGATCACTAGTGGGGTCTCAGCAGAGCAGGGCCCAGGAAGGGCTGCCTAACCCAGATCTGGGTTGCACTCCCTGAGAGAAGGAGAGCACTATATTACTTCTGGCCTGGGGGAGTCTTCCTCCACAACTAAGCAGCTTCCCAGGTTGGGCAAGAGGAGGCATGTCATTTGAGCCCTGGCCACATGCTTGGCACCCAGAGGACGAGACTGGTCACTGGGCAGGGGCTGAGTTTTGGGAAGAAGTCCAACAGAGAATTTGGGGCATGGGGGGCTTAGGGGAATTAGGTACAGACCCTTGCTTGTGTTCTTTGTTTTTGGTTTGTTTGTTTGTTTTAAATATAGTTTTATTGTTGATAGTATTACAGCTATCTCCTATTTCCCCCCTTTACCTCCCTCCTCCCAGCCCCTATCTCCCCAGGTCTTCACTACCCTATTGCCCGTGTCAATGGGCTATGCATATAAGTATATAAGTTCTTTGGTTTATCTCTTCTCATCCCCCCAACCCCACATCGAGGTACATCAGACTGTTCCATGCCTCACTGCTTCAGGTCTTATTTTGTTGGTCAATTCATTTTGTTCATTAGATTCCACAAATAAGTGAGATCATGTGATATTTGTCTTTCTCAGTTTGGCTTATTTCATTTAGCATAATATTTTTCAGGTCCATCCATGCTGTCCCAAAGGGTAAGAGGTCCCTCTTTTTTACAGCTGCATAGTATTCCATAGTGTAGATGTCCCATCTGGCTTGTGTTCTTTTGAACCTAAACTTTTTCCAACCACAAAAGACACAATTATAGCCACTGTTGAGCCCAGCATCCACCTTTGCTTATTAATCCCACCTTAAAAAAGACAAGTCTACTTAGGAAAAAGACCTCACACACTGGCTGTGCAGGAGAGATGTATACCTGGTTATTTCTACCTCTGGCACTAGTCTGTGCATGTGCATGGGTGTCTACATATGCCAATGTGTGTGTGGTGGCATATGCATGAGTGTGCATGACCAGGGCTATGTGTGTGCATCTGTGCACGTGTGTGTGAGTAAGGATGTGGACTAGTGCCATGTATGAGAGTACAGCTGGCCCACGAATAATGTTTCATTCAATGTAGTTTCATTATGTTGAGGAGATGCTGTAGGAACTTAACTCTTGTTTATATCAATTAACCTATGGTACAATTGGTTTTGTTATACGTCATTTTGCTTAAAGTTGTAGAACCTATCAATGATGTCAATTGATAGCTTACTGTACTTGTTCGTACTGCCCCCACTTCTGAACAGAAATGAGCTCCCCTCAGCACATGCTAGGGGGCAGATAGGATGGCTATGGTGGGTGAGAAGATAATTGGAAGAGTGGAAAGGAGGGAAGGCCCTGGGGACTGGAAGAGAGGCAGGCCCGATGTGCCATCATAGCCCCAAAGCTGGTCCCTTTGGGACCTGGAAAAGTGAGAATGAGTTTGATTCATTTTTGTCACAAACTGCGGAGGGCAGGAAGATGTGTGTGTGTGTGTGTGTGTGTGTGTGTGTGTGTGAGAGAGAGAGAGAGAGAGAGAGAGAGAGAGAGAGAGGATTTAACTTCATCAGCATGATCAAGAGGGGTTTTGGGGGACATTCCTGGAGTGACAGTTGGGGAGGAGACTGAGAAACTCATTGTTGGTGCTTCTGGTTTAGGAATTCAACTTTCTATCAAAGCCCCAGGCAAATATTGGCAGAGCGTCCACCCCACCCTTCTCTGGCCCAGGGAGAGTCTGGTCCCCAGGGTCCAGCCTATAGGTAGTTGGGGTGTGGAGTGAGGTCCTGGTTCCAGGCGAGGATTTGGGACCACTGTGGAGTATCCTGGCTGGGCCTTCTTCTGGCTTTGTTCCAAACATGTATCCAGCTAGCTGTTCTGCCATCCATCCATCTACCCAGCATATATTTACTGAGCCTGACTCTTGCACCATGCATTTTATCAGGACATTGAACAGGCAGATATGTCCCTGCCCTCTATGACCACTGAATCTGGTGCATTCTTAGCTGTTCTTTGCCACGATTTTACATATCCTGCTTCTTCAGTGGTCCTGTTGGGCAGGTGGTGGCCCTGGTGCTGGCAATTCACCCTGGCAGCTAGACAGGCCAGTAAGTCAGGAGACACAGATACAGACTTCCATTCACTGCGTGACCTGGGCCAAGTCGCTCCCTGCCAGGTTTTCCATTTGTTCATTTGTACCAGGACTGGTTGCCCTAAGATGAATTCCTGCTTCAATGATTGTTGTGGCCTCAGAATACATACTAAAATCTAGGACTGACAATTTTTTGTGGACTTTTTTTTTTTTTTTTGGTCAGTGACTGAGGGGGGCCTCAAGCAATTGATGGCATCTCTTCAACCTGTTTCTTCAACTTGTAAGGAGGGCATAATAAAACTGCCTTGCTCATAAGATCTTTGGAAGCATGAACTATGGGTGCTCATCTAGACAAAAGTACTGGCACATAGCCTGTGGGCCTAGAGCAGCATGAGGCCAACGAACTAGAGTTGGTGGTAGCATCCTTGACAATGGCCCAGTCCCAGGTCTAGGCTTAGCTCCCCTGCACACTGAGGTATGAGTGTGAATTAAGGTAGTAGGCATTGGGATTGGTGGTTGAGGGTGCTGGTCTGGGCTTTGAGGAAATCTGGCAAAGGAGACAGGAAGAAAAGCCATACCAGACATGGGTTCCACTTGTCTTGGTCACTTGAGCCCAGCATGGGGAGGTTCCATAGGCCCCAAGACAGAGCAGAGGGTTGGTTAGAACACCCCACTACATTGCCCCCTTCCCAGTCATCCTTCATGTGAATACCAGAGCTGGTGAACAGCTGCCGGCACTGACCTTGGTGGATAAAGCATGGAAGGACAGGGAAATAAAGGGATACAACAGGAGACCCATGGGCACAGGACCAAACGCCTTTCCCTGCTTTCCCCTTCTTTATGGCTCTCCTCCCACACAACACACACACACCCTCCTCAGAGGAAGGAATTGGCCCTCTTCCTCCCAAGTCCAAACAGCCCAGCCCCCATGGACCACACCTCAAGAATTTTTTCCCCTCTGCTGGCTCCCTGCCCTCAGCCTGCAAATACATTCTAGCTTTTTCCATCTGAAAAATCCTCTCCTCCATGCTGTCACCCCCTTGAGCTCCTGCCCTCTTGCTCAATTCCCCTTTCACAGCACAGTGTCTATGCTCACCATCTTCTGGCCTGGCTTCCCTCCCACTCTTCTCTCACTGCGCAAGCCAGTGATGTCTGTATTAAAGGTTGTATCTTCCCTGTTTGGGCCTTGACCACACCCACTTGGCATTTTTGACATGGTTGCCCAGCCTCTCCTTGCAGTGCGCCTTCCTGCGTTTCTTCAGTATGGTGCTCTCCTGGTCCTTCCTTCTCTCTGAAGGTCTTTCTTGGTCTTCTCCACACCTTCCCTTGGATCTCCCCTCCTTTTAATATCTCACTTTGGAAAACTCATCTATTCCTGTGGCCTCAGCTCTCTCTCCAAGTGGAGAAGAGGGCATGTGAGGCTGGACCAGGAAGGGGCTGAGGCCAGAGGCTGTGGCTTTGATCAGTTGCATATCTCAGTTTCCAGTGTTCTGCCTCTCTCTCATCCACTCCCTGCCCATGCCACTTTCCTTCTTTTTTATCCACCAACTAACATCTGAGTACTTATCACATTCTAAGACCTTGGTTGTGTGGAGGGCTCAGCAAAGAGCAGATCGGTGGGATTGGAGGTGAGCTAGAAAGGGGGAGCATGGCAAGGGCTGGGTGGGAGAGGCAAGGAGGGCCAGAGCAGGCAGGGCACTGTGTGCCATGGGGGTTGGGTATTCTAAACCAGATGAGAGGCCAGTGTGAGGTTGTAAGCAAAAGAGTGACTTGGTCTGATTTGCATTTTTCAAAGACTCACTCTGGTGTCTGTGTTGAACATAGGCTGGGGGTGAGGGGAGGTCAGTTAGAGTAAGAGAGGGGGGTGGGCCCTTGCTGGTTTGGCTCAGTGGATAGAGTGTCGGCCTGCGGACTGAAAGGTCCCAGGTTCAATTCCTGGATACATGCCCAGGTTGCATTGCAGGCTCGATCCACAGTAGGGGGCATGCAGGAAGCAGCCAATCAATGATTCTCTCTCATCATTGATGTTTCTATCTCCCTCTCCCTCTCCCTTCCTCTCTGAAATCAATAAAAATATATTTAAAAACGGGGCGGGGGTGAGCCAAGCTGGTGAAGGGATGGGTGTTGAGAAGAGGATGGATTTGGATATATTTTGGGGGTAGAGTAGCTGGATTTGCTGATGGATTGGATATAAAAGTGAGAAAAAGAAAAGATTCCAAGGTAACTCTCAGGTTTAGGGCTGGTGCAACTGGGTAGGTAATGAGAATTTTCTGAGCTGGGGAGCACTGAGGGAAGGAAGGATTGGGGAATGTAAGAACTTGGTTTTGGTTATGTTAACTTCAAGACCCTACTAGACATCCAAGTGGAGGTGTCAAGTATGTAGTTGTCTAAAGTTCAGTGAAACAATCAGGGCATAGTAAATGTGGGAGAGATTAGTTTTTACTTCAGGCCCTTGAACTTGCTCTTCCCTCTGCCCAATACTCTGCCATCATTTAGGTCTCAGTTCAAACATCCCCTCACTCTAAAGTCATCTCCCACCTCCAACTGCAGGCATGCTCTATCCAATGCTCCTATGGCATTTACTTCCGAGCATTCATTACTAACTGAAGTGGTCTTGTTCACCTACTTATTTTTATATGCTTCTCCACTATGCTAGCCTGTAAGTTCCATGGAGGCACAGGTTGTTTGATTTTGTTCACTGCTGTATTCCTAGGGTCTAGATCAGTATCTGGCACATAGTAGATGCTCACTAAATACTTGTGGACTGAATGAATAAACACCTTACAAGGCATCCACTCCCCTCGTCCTGATGACAATGGGAGTTGTGGTTCTGGTTTTCAGAGTAGGAAACTGAGGTTTAGGAAGCTTGCTAAGTGCTTACTACACAGTCCAAGGCCACACATGAGGAGGTGGTGCAACTGGGACAAAATCCCAGGTCTATTTGGCTCCAAATCTCATGTTCAACCATTCCTTCATGCCAGAAAGTACCTTTGAGAGAAGACTCAGGTTGGAGTCCACCCCTGCCACATCTTTGTTCTGAGATCTTGGGCAAGTTTTTAAGCAGTCTTGCCCCTCAATTTCATCCTCTCTAAGCTGGGCCTAATAATCATCCTTTACTTACAGGATTCTTCTGAGGATTTTGAGTGGGAACACGTGTTAAAGCACTTTGTCCCCTCTATCAGTGCATACATATATAAGGGATTAATAACCTCTTAGGATTGCAGTCTCCTTATCTGAATAATGGGTGGGGGTTATAGAGGGGACTAGATGATCTTTGAATGTCTTTCTAGGACTGACATTCCAAGGATCCTTGGTCTCCCAAAATTTGTAGAATTGAATTGAGTTTATATGATCCAACTGTGAGCATTGTGAACACAGAGGCCTCAACTTTGACCACTGACACATGAGCTCTGTGGATGTGGGCAGCCGCTTTGAAGCTTGAGGGAGGTAAATAGAGGACAAATCAAAGGAAGTCCTTCCTCACCCGAACTTAATGAGCTTATGGCTTTCATTACACACAGGAGTGGGCCAGTCAGGAAACAGGAATGGCTTTGGATGGAATGATAAATGCCAGAGACATGGATGGTTCTGAGCAGGAGCTGGCAGGGCTGACCTCTAAGGTCAACAGGAGGGAAGTGGCCCCTTAGGGACCAATCAGAGACCAGCCTTAGGCTTCCAGAGGAGCAGTTCTGGGTGGTGGGAATAGGGGGTGGGGAGTCACCTGTACTGCCTCCACTGAACTCCCTTAGCTCAGCCCCTGGCTGGGTGTTAGGTAGAGAAGGGGCAGGGATTTCAAGAGAGGCTGTAGGATGCAGATTCCAGCTCTCAACCTCCACCCACCTTCTCAGGAAGGCTTAAACTGACTGTGCCAATACTCACCAGCTGCTATGGGGAACGCCTGGCATATGATATCCTTTTCCTTCTGCCTCACCCCACCTTCACCTGATGACATCAGCTGGAAGGAAGGACTTCATCCCTTTCATATACCACAGGGCAGGAGGAGATTGGTAGCTTAGGGAAGCTGGTGAGGTTTGGCTCTGGTGCTCTCCTCTTGACCCAATCAAAGCCCTTCTTTTTCTACAATTCCTATCCTCTTTCTTCCAAAAGCCAGTCCTGTAGGGTCTTGCTCTCTGCTGGCTGTCAACTAAGGTGTTAGCTGTCAACTAAGGTGTTAACTGATATCTAAGGTGTTAGCTGATAACTAAGGTGTTAGTTGACAACTAAGGTGTTAGTTGATAAGGCTTAACACCTCCCAAGGGGTATGTGCATTTTAATAGGGAAATGTTGAAAAGGACTGGCTTTCAAGACTCAAATGATATATGCTATATTGGTGGAATGTCAGGCAATGGTGTTGATTATGAGTAAAGGTGTGGGTAGTCCCCTCTAAATGATATCACTTAGGTAATCACTTCATAAGGTCACACACGCACACGTGCGCGTGCGCGCACACACACGCACACACACCTCTATCACTCTTGCAAAAAGGTTCTGAATTGTGTATATGTAGGTATACATTTTTATGATGTGTAATAATAACAACAAACACATATAACACTATGACAAGCACTGTTTTAAGTACTTTAGATATATTAACAATTCGTCTGCACAGCAGCTTTATGAAATAGGTACTGTTGATATCTCGATTTTACAATCAGAGGTTCAGAGAAGTGACAGAACTTGCCACCAGGTGACACAGATAGTTGAAGCCAGGCCGTGCAGATAGACAGGATGGTTCGGTATCCATGCTCTTCATGCCCACACACCTACCACTTCTTACCCGGAGCATGGTGGGTGTGTTGATGGTAGTGTGAGCATATCCTAGACTGTGAGAGGGTGTGCTTGTGTGCACCCAAAGTATTTATATCCTGAAACATAGAGTTTGGAGAGGCCTCCTTGAATGGAGAGAATGTGTACCTACTGTGACCGAGAGGTTTGTATCAGTTTGGGTTGGCTACTACAGGGACACCATGCAGGGCTATGTGAATGTATGTATTCTGAGCTCACCAGTCATGTAAGACAGTCCTATAGTCTTCTCTGCTCCATACCCAGCCCCTACTTTGTGAGTCACCCTGTTGCCTTTTGGAATTGCTTCCATCAGGAGGCTGGGCTCTATCAGTGTCTACTCCTGAAGCACAAGAGTGAGTCTCTGGATGGCCAGGCCAGAGATAAACCCAACACCCAAATGAGGATCGATGAGAGAAATAGATTGGGAGTGAATGAAGGGCATGTATGTAGGGACGGTGGTATGGGGTGAGTCTTGGTAAGACTCCTGCCAGGTAGGGATGGAACAATAAGAGCAAAGTTGGGAAGTGGTGTGTGCTGGAGCGCGTGCGCGAGGGCGCATATGCACACATTCCTCCTCTCAGGGGAGGGGAATCTGGAAAATAAGGTTTTCAAAGGGGATTAAGGCCCATAGGTATCTTCCCGTGGGCACTTTGGAACCACTGACTTCTTTTTCATGTGGGAGAAATGATTAGATGAACCTTTAAATAAAAGTTGCCCAGATTGCAGTGTGAGCAGGGTGGGATAGAAGGGGCCAGGCCAGAGGCTGCAGTAGCTCAGGCTGGGCGTGCTTGAGGAGAAGCTGGGAAGGGCATGGGGTCCAGACTGTGGAGTTAACATTGATGTGCCATAGGTGGGGATGAGGGTGGGGCCAGGAGAAGCCTGCATCCAATGTTCAGGCTCTGGTCTTGGCTGGGGTACCACTAAGAGTGAATTTTGGAATCTGAGCTGGGGATGAAGATTTTAAAAAATAGTTTACACTTCTTTGCTGCTTTTTTCTTATTACAAAAGCAATACATGCTTATTAAGGAAAGTATGGCTAATATAGACAAGAAAAAAAGACAGCAATAATTTGCAATGTCCCTGCCAAAGATAACAAGTGTTAATTTTTTGATGTATTTATTCCTTCTGTTCTTTTTCTCCTGTACATATTTACTGGTTTGGTTTTATAAACTGGCCTTTAAAGTATATTGCAAACATTTTCTGACACTAAATTAAATCTCCAAGTTATTTTTGTTACAAAGCATTCAATACCATGGGTAAACTAGAATTTATATACTCAATCCCCTATTGTTAGACATTCGAGCTGTATTTTAAAAATCCCTTTATAATGATTGTTGTAATGAATATCTTTGTGGCCAGTGAGAGATATGTGGAGGCTGTTAGCTCTATCCCTCTTGGCACCCTCCCCTCCAGGGCCCTTCAGCTGAGGTAGGGCAGCGATAGTGTTGGCTTAGGTGTTTGGAACCTTGCCAGGGACAGGCTGTGGGGTGTTAGGCAAGACCCTTTCTCTCTCTGAGGCCTCAACCTCCCCACCTGAGCAGTGGAGGAAATTGGACTTGGTGAAGTTCATTATTTTCCCTTGGCAATGTAAGCACTGTCCACATGGTGTGTTTTCTTGGCTTCCATTTTCTTCAGCCTCTTACTCCCCATCTCCTTCCTTCCTTGAGCTCCCTATTTCCCTTTTTAATTTCCTGACTTTTGCCTAGCCCTCCTCTAGCATGCTTCTCCTTGTCTTTCCTACTGGTCCAGGCTGTCAGCGAGCTGTGGCCATTTTCTAGCTGGCCAGCTAGCCTAGCCCCTCCATTCCATACTAGCCCTGCCTGGCAGAGGTAGGGAGCTCCATAAGAGACCTGCTAGGGACATCAGGGCCCTTGGAGCAGCTGCCCCAGTGGTACAGTGACCCTAGGCTTTCCTGGCACTGCCTGTCAAACAACTGGGAGGGCAGGCAAGACACTCCTGAAATGGAAACTGAAGCTCTGGGAAAAGGCAGAGAAGGTTGAGGATTTATTGAACTCATCCTGAAGGGGTCATCTTTCCCAAGAGGTGGTGACACCAGGCAGGGAAGACCCACTGGATCAGTTTCTGGATCTCTGGACAGCTTTTAGAGGTCTGTGAACCATTTCTCTAAAATGAGTTACAGTGCAGTCCGTTCATCAAGACGCTCAAGAGGCACATGACAAGAAAAAGATTAAGAAGGCCCATCCTGGAGGTTTTCTGTCCCTCCCCTTGTCTTCAGGCAAGATTCATTTCCCATCTCCAACACAGACACACATAAGTCCAGACAGTTGGGATTTACTCCAGTAATGTCACAGCACTGGGAAGGTGACATCAGTGTCACTTAGGGTTGTGCTCCTCACACACTGTTTGCAGGAGTCAGTGTCCTTCTAGCAGCCACCAGTGCCTTCTTCCCCCTCCAAAATTTTATGTGATGATCAGAATTTGCTCAACCAGGAGGCCAGGCTAGAGGCATGTGCATGAGAGGTAGCAAGGCCAGAGTATCTGCTGCCTCAGGCCTCTGAAAGTGCCTGAGGATGCAAGTGTGTGGAGCAGTGCAGAGTTGGATTGGAGAGGATTAGATAATTGACCTCATAATTGACCTAATTAGTGAGTGGCTGTGTGGAGGGTCCTTGGGGATGCTGGGCCCGCAAGTGAATCATATAGTGGCTGTGAGAACCAAAGCCTGGACATTTGCCAGCAATGGTGGAGGAAAGGCAATGCGGGGTGAGGGCCAGGACTTGGTGACACCAAGCAGAAAGGGCCATGGGTAATAGTGGTTACTGAAAGGACAGGGAGAGGGGCAGGAGAGACCTTGACAACAGAGGGATAGCAGCCTGTGAGGGGAAGGATCAAGATCTGTGGACACCAAGGGGAGAGGAGCAGGGACTTGGGATACCAGTGAGGGGAGGGGGCAAGGCCTGGGGACACAAGAGGAAGGATCAGAGGAGGGACAGGGAAGACTTAAGGGCTGAGAGACAGAGGCTGGGGGTCTGGAGAGGAAAAGGAAGTTATTGAGGTTATAGGAGCAGTAACCAAGAGAAACTTGAGAGGGAAGGTCAGGGCCCGGAGGCTCTCTGGAGGTCAGTGGGCCAGAGGTAGAACCAAAGCACCTGATCCAGTGCCCACATCTGGGGGGAGGCATGTGTGCATGGTCACTCTAATCCCATTTGGGGCTGTGAGAGAAGGGAGAAAGGAGGGTTGGGTAGTATTGAGAATGAAGACTGGAACTCCTGGATCCCAAAGCAAGCTTTGGAAAGAACTTGGCCCTTGGGGCTTTCTCTCCAGGATGCATTCTTAAAACAAATGTTTATTGTATACCTAGTAGATGCCAGAAAATGTTTTAGGAGCTGGGATACATCAGCAATGAGATCTGAAAAAAATTTCATGGAGCTTATATTCTAGTGAGAGGAGACAGACAAATAATAAACATAATAACTGAGTAAACCATGCAGTGTGTTAGAACATGATAAGTTCTATGGAAAGTAAAAGGACCAGAATACGAAGAATAAGGAGTGATGGTGTGGGATGGGCAGTGAGCTACAATTTTAAATAGAATGGTCCTTGGGAGCTAAGTGAAAAGGTGACAAGAAGCACATGAGTGAAAACATGAAGGAGAGGGAGTGAACTAGGAATATATCTGGGGGAGAGCCCTCCAGGTATAAGGAGTAGCAGATGCAAAGGCCCTGACAGGAGAATGCCTGGTTGCTAGAGGAACAGTGAGGAGTCCTGTGTGGCTATAGGGCAGTGAGTGAGGGGGAACATTAGGAGAGGAGGTCAGAGAAGTAATGGCCATGAACCGGACAATTGCTTTTACTCTGAGTGAGATGGAAGCTGCTGCAGGGCTTGTGGCAGAGGGATGACAGGATATGACCTAGTTTTAATGGACCACTCTGACTGATATGTGGACATGAGGCTTTGGTAGGTCAAGTGGAGGAAAGCAGAGAGCAATGAGGAAGCCCTGCGACAATCTTGGTGACACAAAGAGGGCATGGAGGATGGCAATGGAGAAGCAAGTAGAAGGGCCCATCATCGCCAGCCCACCACGCTTGCCTGTGCTGGTTAGGATTGGTCAGGTGGAGTGAAGGACCCTGTCAAAGATGATAATAAGAATCCAGCCCCAGAGTTCCTGCCCATCAGGAATCTGGCACATTCAATGGAGATATAGTACATCTAGTGATACTCTGTTGGAAGTTGCTGGTATGCAGAGCTTGGTCCTTGGCATTTGGAGGGCACGTAATTAAAAAAAAAAAAAAAGGCATCCCTAGCCCCTGTCCCTAGGGAACTGGCAGTACGGTTGAGAAGACCAATGCACACACAGAGACACACCAGCTAAGGAAGAGCCTGTCCCCAGCCCACTCTGAAGCCCAGCATCTGAAGCCCCCACTGTACAGAGACCCCCTGTCTGTCCATTTTAACTAGGCCCAGGCCCACTGAATGAGCTGATTGTAAAGGCACATATTTGCAATTGAGACAAAAAGGGATTCAAAGCTAAGCTCCACAATTTCTTAGCTGTGTGACCTCAGGTAAATTATCTAACTTCTCTGAGCCTCAGTGTTCTCCTTTATGAAAGGAGGTAGTAATACCTTTCTTGAAGCACTGATGTGGTGATTAAACCAGATCTGAGTGAAGGCATTTGGCAAGTGTTCCTTATTGCTGGTAGAGTTGGTCAGCCTGTCCCTCCCACTGGGACTGTCCAGCTAAGGCCAGGGGTGCAGAATACAGAAAGGGCAAGAATTAATAATAATAATAACAATAGTCAGCAGCCATCCCAACAACCAACCTGTGGTGGCACTTTAAAGTCAAGGAAGCACCTTCCTGTCCACGTCCTTACTTAATACCTAGAACAGCCCTAGGAAGAAGCTAATGGGGAATTCACAGCCTCCATGTGAAAGACAAGGAAGAAAGGAAGGCCAGAAGACAGATGATTTGCCTCAGTCAGTGGCCAGAGCTGTGCCCACAGAGTAAATCCTGCCCACACAGATACTGGTAGGATGGCCAGGAACTAAATAAGTTGGGGGCCTCCTGCCTGAGCTCCTGGACCAGACAGCCTAAGGGTGGGAGCACTTAGCCTTGCCACCTCCCCTTTCATGCCAGGCAGAGCTGGGCTGAGGCCTTGAGTTCAGTGAAGGTAAGAACCTGTGTTCTGGGGGACCCCCATGGTTCTGAGGCCTAGAAAATCTCCAATCCTAGAGCCAATCCTAGGCTGGTGGGGGTGCTGGAGATATACTCAGTGTAGGCCTTCCTAGGGGAATGACTATGGCTATCCCAGGAATGGCCAGGCCCACTAGGGCACAGACAAAGGTGCTGCTTTGGGTGTGGGCTGGCTTCCAGCCTCCCCTCTTCTCACCCTCAGTAGTTTATAAGGAGCAATTTGTTAAGCTGTTCCAACTTGTCAGCAGTTGCTTCAATGCCTTTGCCTCCTGCTTGCTTGGGGGGTGAGGGTGGGGGTGTCCAAAATTGTCAAGAGCTGAGGGGCAGGCTAGAGATGGGAGAGGTCATCTGAGAGTCCAGGCTCCTTTCCACCTGGAAGCCTTACCTCCACAGGACACCATATCTGAAGGGAAGAGAGATAGGATCATGAGTCCCTTGCCCTCTCACCCCTGTCCCATCCAGTTTTGCTCCAGTCTCAGGGCAAAGAGAGGTGCCCACGGAAAAATTTCTGGCTGGGATGGGGCAGGCAGTCAGGGATAATCTCTGATGGATAGGGGTGGGGACTGGGCCTAGAAAGAGGTGGAGATGGCTGGTGGTGGGAGGTGCCTTAGGCTGTTCTGTGGTACTTGGCCCCATGTGGGATGTCAAGAACTTCAGTGAGAAAAAAACTAGAGAACTAGAGAGGGCTATCTTGTGCCAGGCACTGAGCTCTAGGTTTCAATGGAATTATATCATTTTGCTCTCTTAACCTTATCATTCTACAGGTGGGGAAACTCGGGTTCAGAGAAGTAAAGTGACTTGCCCAAAGTCACTCAGCTTGAAAGTGAAAGGGATAATTTGGAACATAGATCTTGCCATGGCCTTCAGAGTCCCTAAAACTGCTTTGAATTAAAAAGAAACAAGCTCATTTGGGCAGGCGAGAGAGTCACTCACCAGATCGCCAAGACTCTGGCCCTGACCTGGGACTTAGTTTCCGGCCCCTACAAGAAGCAGGAGCTGGACTGGAGGATCCTGCCAGCTCTAATGGTCAAGGACTTCCCACATCTGTATTTTATTCCTCATCATGGCCAGTCTGCCAGCCAGTATGGGCTGGGGGCAGGAAGGCAAGCCTGAAGAGCTTGAGCCACCCTGGGGTGAGTGTGGTATGTGGGGGATTGTTCCTGAGATAGCCAGGCCCATAGTACCTGACCAGGTGCAGCTTTGAGCAAGACTTGGCAAGAGGAGACAGGTCTGAGGCGAGCTTTGGCTCTTAATCACTGCTCCCCTCTCTCCTGCATACCCTGCCACCCTCCCAGGAGCTGGGCACTGGGGGTGGGGTGGGAATGGGAAGGGCCTGCCTACTACATCTCCTCACCCTGCCCCTGCCCCATGGATTCTGGGGGAAGCTCATTAGCTCGAGGGGCACCCTGGCCCTCCCCTCACAGCTTGTCACACAATTAGCCACCCTCTCTGTACAAGTTTCTGTGTAATTATTGGGTCTTGGCGGCTTTGGGGCCATGTAATTAGCCTGCCTCAGCCTCCAACCAGCTCTCAGGGTCATTAGTGCACCCATTGGGGGTGGGCAGGCAGGAAAAGCATCTGCATGACAATGTACACATTGTGGTGCCTCTGCCTGCACCCAGGGCAGAGGGGCAGCTGGTGACACTGTGTGTCCTGGCTCCTGGGCACATCCACCTCTCCTCTAGTTGCCTGCTCAGAGGCACCTCCAACCTTTGCTAGTCAGTTATAGGTTACAAACCCTTTCCTATTCTGTCTTTTTTGTGAGTCTCACCACAACCCTGGAGGTAGGTACTCTGCTTATCCCCACTTCACAGATGAGGCAACTGAGGCGTAGAGAGGGGCCAGGACTCCTGTAAGATCTTTCAGCCCTCATAAGATCCTTTAGCTCACAGTTGGTGGAGCCAGGACTGGCACTCAGATCTGCCTCACTCATTCACTTTCTCTGTGTGATCAGCCTGGGAACACTCTGGATCTCGAGGTGAAGTATTTGATGCTGAGCCTTGCTCACTCTAGGGGCCTCTGCGGGGGGGGGGGGGGGGGGGGCGTGTTTCTTTCCATGGCCCTGAAGCTCTGCCAGATTGCTCCTAGCCTACCCAGCTTTTTCCCCGACCTTCCTTCAGAAACTCTGGAATTCTCCTCTAAGTCAGCAAGAAGGGCAACTTCCATAAGTGTTTGGACGTCCAAAGGAAGAGCTGAAAAGACTCACTTGGTACCTCTGACTGTCCAGAAATGTCTATCTGTAGCCAGCTGCACCCCGAGGGCACTGTCCCCCATTCCCATCCCAGTCTACTTCTGCTGCCTTGAAATATCTTTCACTATATCTCATCCTAAGCCTGGGAGCCTGGGCTGTACTGCCCTCCATGAGGACCTTCTGTCTGATTGGTGGAGGGAGGGAGGGATGTGGCAAGGACACCTGGGTGCCTAAGCTTCTGCTCCTGCTTTGCAGAGGTCTCAAGGTACATTTACCATGGACCTTCCTGGTTAATAGCTCTTTACTCTGGCCATTTAGAACTGTACCATCTTGAGCAGGTTCCCTAACCTCGCTGAGCTGCCCAGGAGTTGTTGTGAAGACTAGACGACATAACTTTGGCAAGTGCCTGGCTCTGCTAGTGTGGGGTACCAAGTAACACAGTGAGTTTCTTTCCCAGTTCCCAGCAGCTATTGGCCTCTGAAGCCAATCCCATCTTCCATTTCTCCCAGGGTCTTGAACAAAGTCCCCCCAGAGGCCCAGTGTTCTGCACCTTGCCCCTATCCCCTGCCACCTGCCCCCACCAACCCCCAGCCACCTTCCAGCTCCCCCTGAACCCTCTCCCCATTTTGAAGGCTGCATCATCCTGGCAGCAAGGAAATTAGTTGTTCTCTTGAAACCCCCTGCCCCACCCTCCCTGCCCCGCTTTCCAGAGCTGGTGACAAGTCTGTGGGACTTAATTGGCTGGCATGAAAGGCAGCACTGACATTAATTGGCTACATTTGGCAGGCAGGCCCCCAGCCTCCCCCTCCTTTCTCCAAACCCCCACTGCTTCCCAGGAACCTTATCAATCCCACCACAGGGACCAAGAGCTTCGAGGCCCCTGCCAATTAGGCACTTTTTGCTCTTTTTCTTCCCCTGATGGGGTTTCGTTAGAATTTATGACACTCTATAGGGCTGGGGGTGAGGGGTGGGAAGCAGGGGATGGGAAGGCTGGGGGAGGCCCATTCCTATGGAGGACAGACTGGGGGAAGGGTGGGGGTCGGATGTGAAAAGGACACTTGGGATTAGGCCCCAAAGTTGGAGGGGAGGGGGTTCTGTGATGCAGGATGTAGGGCCTGGGGGAAGGGGGAGGAGGACTTTGGCCAGGCCAAGAAGACTGATTTAATAGGCACTGCGTGCACACTTGGAGGAAGGTTTGAGAAAGTTTGAGGCAATCCGGGAACATGGCTAGAGGATAGAGCTGGAATGCTGAAGACCTGACTTTTCTTTTCAGCAATCCCTGTAGGCCCTTGGGACACTAACTGGCTCTTGCTGGGACATAAAGGGATGGGTCAAGATCATTGGTCCCCTTCCCAAGCCAGTGTTCATGAAAAGAACAGCCAGAAAGGCATCTGAGAGTCAGCTGCAGCACTTCAGAAAACCTGTCCTGGGATGGGGCTGTTGTGCACATAGCAGCTCAGTGCAGACTTGGCCAATCTCATGCTAGCCAGAAGCTTCAACTGACAGCCCAATATATCTGTGCAATAAAACTAGGATGACAAATTAATTGTCATTCCACAAATTCTGTGTGTTTGGGATAATAAATCTTTCAAAGCCTGAAGAAGCTGGTGAAAAAGATTTCTTGTGATGCTAAGGGGGACCCACTGTCCTGGATAGCCTGGCACAGGTGTGGGAAGAAGCAGGGACCGGGGCCCATCTCTTGTCACACTCTGAAATCAATCTTGCAGCCAACACTGCTGCCCTGGTAGGCAATAGGAAACCTTCAGCTGATTCAGGGCTCCCAAGTCCATCTGAATACTGATGTGCTCTTTTAGAAAAGGAAAGCCTCAGGCATTTAGGATCTATACTAGCATTTTGGTGTTGACTAGCAAGCAGATGAGATACTATTCTTACTGGCCTATGTTATTCATTGCTTTCACATTGGCTTATCAGTCTCTTCTTTCTTGTTCTTTAAAAATATGTATGCTTTCATTTTTGTTTTTCCCTCTTTCAACACATAAACCTCCCATTCTTCTTGTAGTCTTGACATCACTTCTCCCAACATTGAACTGTCCCTCAATCTTTTTCCTGGTTTCTCTTGTGCATTCCCAGTGCCCAGGGTTCATGCCCCCACCCAGCCCTCCCTTGTGATGGGAGCCAGCCCTGAGAGGACTGCCCACTTCCTCCTAGTGCACCCAGCACCTCCCCCTCCCCAGTCAGATTCTTCTTATGAGCCAGGATTACCTCTTTATGGGCCAGAGGCGCCACTGGCCTCAGCACTGTCCCTCTGGTCACCAAGGGCCATGAAAGATGGGGCAGCCATTCCCCTTTTAGCAGCAGAGTCTTGAGGCCCACAGCAGGCTAGAGAGGGAACAGCTCCAAACCCCCAATGCTGCTATGTTTTAACAAGGGATGGCTTTCAACTAGGAGAAGAGATGAAAATATTTCATGTCCCCAAGGTTTTCAGGTCCATCACCAGGGTTTCCAGGTCACTCAGGACTCATTCTGGATTTTGTCTGATGGTCTCATTGGCCCCCCAACATGATTTGGCAGGACTGGGGAGTGGCCCAGAGGGATCTTGGCAGGCTCCATTCAGACATACCTTGAACACAACTCACCTCTCACATGTGCCCCTTTGTCTCCTTGAACAGATGTTTACCTTTGCCCAAACTCATCTCTGTTTCTACCAAAATGGCGCTATTGCCATAAATATGAGTAGTACTGGAGAATTATAATAACCACTGTTTGGGAGAGGTGCTTAAAATACGGTTACAGGCAGTATTCTAAGCATCTTATTTATATTAAGTAATTTAGTCCTCACAACAGCTCTATAAAGTGGGAACTATTATTATTATTCCTGTTTTACAGACAAAGAAACCAAGGCTGAGAAGGGAAAGGTAATTTGTCCTAGGACACACAGCTAAGAAGAGATAGAATGGGGTTTCATATGCAGGTCTCTGTGACCTGGAGCCCCGTACCTCTGCCTCTGGAAGGTCTGGGTCACTCTTCATAATGCTGGGGAGCAAAGACTGCTGGGGTGGATGTGTGCCTATTGGAGTGTCCATGGGGGAGTGGGGACATGTGCCTTTCTTTGTTCCTTGATCCCATGATGCTGATGCCCCTCCAGGCCCCTGTACCCTCTTTATTCTTGTATGATATCTTGTAGTCCATGTAAAAACCCTGAGTCACTTTGAATGATGACTTGTACTAGTATTCCATCCAAGAAAGTTGAATCTTCTCTGCAGATCCTGAGGAGAAGAGTGGGGAGAGCCAGCAGAACACACACTTGGCCACAAACTTCAGGCCCCAAAGCTCAGGGACAAAGACTTCAATGGCCACCAGGGTTGTATTTTAAGACCTTTAGAGGCCTTAAGCTCTGAACAGTCTGCACAGCCCATGCCCCCCACTGGCCATATATAATTAAAATTAAAAACAATACTAACCCATAAAATACGTGTAAGGAAGTCCAACAAAGTTTTGATTTTTCCCAAGATACTACTTTGATGCTTGAAAAAATATATCAAATTCTTTGAAAAAAATTTGCTCTCTCTCTTGTGTGTGCACATGGACATGTGTGCACTGCTGTTAGTGCTTTCAACATAGGCTGCCAGAAATCCAGCTCTGGGGCCCTTACTGTTGTCTTCACCTTGCCGGCAAAGTACTACATTCTCAACTCCTCTCTGATACTGCCTTTTTGCTGTACTTCTGGCTCTTGAGTCCTGTACTCTCCTCCAGGTCCATTTACCTCTGCTAACCTCAATCAGAATTCGCAGCTGCTCAACTTCCCCATGTGTCCCTGTGCACATGACAGTTGTTGCTCTAAGGCAGTGGTTCTCAAAGTGTGCTCCCCAGACCAGCAGCATCAGCACCTCTGGAAATTGTTAGAAATCCAAATTCTTAGGCCCACCCCAGTCCTACTGAATCAGAAACTCTAGGGGTGAGGCCCAGCAATCTGTGCTTTAACAAGCCCCCCAGGTGATTCTGATACACTCTAGAGTTTGGGAAGCACTGTTGCTATAAGAAACACTAAGCAAGAACCTCTCCCAGAAAAGACCCTTGGATTTCCTTAACCCATACCAGGCAGGCTGCAGCATTGGAAGGGAACCCTGCACTGTCCTGGTTATTATTTAGGCATTTGGGAAGTGGTACTATGTGTTTGGGAGATTCTACAGGGCTAATCTTTATTGAATACCTATTACATACTAGGGATGGCCAGACACATTTCTTCATCTAATCTATAGACCATCCTAACTCTTAGGATGGTCTATAATTAGGCCATTACTAGGAGTCACCCAACCCTCCTAAGACTTTGAGTTGGGCTAAGAGTAGTCCACCACTCCCTTTAAAGATGAGGAATCTGAGGCTCAGAGAGGTCAAGTGAGAATGGAAGATTCTGCCCCAATATGTCAGGATCCAAGTTTTAATGCCTCTTGATAGAACCTGTGCTGCCCAAACTGTAGTGCTTTAGAAATATTGAGTGCTTATGCTATGCCAGGCACCATGCTAACTGCTTTACCAATAAGTCATTGAATTCCACACACCCCATTATACAGATGAGGAAATTGAGACATAGAGACGTTAACTTACCTTTCCAAGGCCTTGCAGCTAGTAAGTGGGTAGAGCTGGGATTCCAACTCAGGCAGAGTGGCGCCAGAGGCCTCGCCTAAAAACCAGAGTTAATTTGTTGTCCCTTCAGAAGCCAAGTACAGGTCAGGCAATGTGAACAAAAGAGGGAGTTTGCTGGCCTTGACAGGTTTATTGAGGTGGTTTATGTTTAATTTCCCCAATTTCCAGCTCAGCTGTTTCACTCACATCCCCTCTCTCCCAGGCAGTATCAGCCTGGAGCTGCAGGCCCCTCCCCTGCCCACTCCAGTGCTTCTACAACCCCATTCTCTAGGCTCCTTAGGATCCCAGTAGCAATTGCCCCCAGCTCAGGCTGGTCCTCTGGACTTTCTGCCCCACATCCAGTTGACCAGCCCGAGGCCCCCAATAGCCAGAAAGGCAAGAAATAGCAATCATACAGGTCCTGGAGTCCCCAGAGGACAGACTTAACTGGTAGCCAGATGGATGTCTCCTCTTGGATCCTCCCCATGCTTAGCTCTCCCTAGAGTTCTGGTTTCCTACCCCCTTTTCACTGGACCTCTACCTGCCCAGGAGCAGCAGGTTCCCAGCATGGCACAGGTCCTTGACTGCCATCTTCCTGTACTGATAAGTGGGGAGATGGTCTGCTGCACAGAAAGACATGCTGATGGGCCCATTGGCCTCCATCAGAGTGCCTTGGGCCATGAACCTCCTTCCAGGGGTAATGAGATACTCTCAGCTGACGTCTTTGCTGTGACTGACAATTTACAAAGATTTCTCAGAGCATTCTCTCAGTTAACCATCACAACCATCTTGTGAGAAAAATATTCTTCCACTGATTTTTCAGATAAGGAAACTGAAGATGTTCAGAGAGCAAAGCAACTAGACAGAACTTACATAGGCCTGCTTACATGCTCTTATGCCAGTTTGGTGGTCTGTCAAAACCACCAAAAACCCGACCTCAATTCTGTTCAGGAGATACTAGGGACAACTTCATGACAAATAAAGTGGAGTGGCTGGTCCAGCTGAGGAGCCTCCAGGAAAAGACAAGAGACTTCCCATGCTTTGTGCTGGTCAGCCTCAGGGACTCAGGCAACCCTACTCGCTGCTGTCTCTTCCATCCAGCTCTGCTGGCAAAGGGTTGGTTAAGCTGTTGTAGCCATGCTCCCAGAGGTCAGTCTCATCTCCCTGCTGGCCCCTTTCCCTGACTCCTGATCCTACTACATGTGGTGACTGCTCCAAGGACAAAAGGGTTCTCTTAGGTGCCACCCCAGGCCCTTGTTTTTTTTATGCCAGGTCTGATGTTACCTTGTTACCACCCTGACTGTTGTCCATGAGAGCCTGTTCTATTGGAAACAAAGCCATCAGCCTTCATCTTTTCTCTGAAAACATCTTGCATTTATCCTCAGATCAGAACTGAAACTTGGTGTCTGCCTTTAGCAACTCTGCTTTGGATGCTCTGCTGTTATCTTTGCCCAGATTGGCTTCTAAAATCAGTAAGGAGACTGCTGGTATGGTCCAACTGTGCAATTGGCCCAAGGAGCCTACTTCCAATCCCCGATCTTCCATAGAAAGCCATGTAATTGATTAGAAGCCCCTCTCCTCTTTCTTATCCCCACTGGACACCATAATATTGCCTGGTGTGCAGTTCCCACAGCACAAGGCCCTCAGGCCTTTCCCTCCACACTGGCCCCTACTTTTCCTCCTCACGGGACTTCAACATCCTCTTGGATGTCTCTGTAGCCTGACCAAGCCAATGCAAAGCTTCCCATTGGCTTGGTCACATCTCAGCCTTGGTATTTCTTGGGAAGGCTTCAGATCAGATATTTCCAGTTTTCAGCTTCTCTACTCCCAATCCCTCAGATGACTATTTTCTTCATTCCTCCTAAAACTGGTCTTGGGTCCAGTGTTTGGCACTGGGCTGTTAAGTAAACATTTGTTGGATAAATGAGAAAAAAATTAATTGCCCCCCTCCTCTTGAGCATTTCAGTCCCTCATTTCCACCCCCTATCCCATTCTCCAGGCCCTCCATCCTCTTCAGACCTCCCTCACCTCCTGCTTCATCTGCTCCAGACCAGTAATTTTCAACTGGTGTGCCACAATAATTTTTAAAACATGTAATACCTGACTATTTAGTCAGGGCCACTGACGTCTTTCCCCTTGGATTGTCAAATGAAAAATGACAACAGAGGAGAAACCAAGATGGCGGCATAGGTAAACACCTAAACTGCTGCCTCACACAACAATTTCAAAACTATAACTAAAAGACAAAACGGACATCATCCAGAACCACAGGAAGGCTGGCTGAGTGGAAATTCTACAACTAGAAGGAAAGAGAAAAGCACACTGAGACTCAGAGGAGCTGCAGGAGGCAGAGGTACTGAGATGAGCGTGCGGAGAGGACTGGCAACTGAGTGCGCGGCTGGCTTTCTCAAGCGGGAGGGAGACAAAAGCTCCCAACTGCACTGAATTCCAGTTCCAGGCGAGACTCTGGGGACCCAGACTCATTCGGGGAGAAATTGGACTGTCTGTTAGAGGGTGGAACTCGAGGGCGGCTTTCTCTCAGAGGTGCTTGCAGTGATTACTGCGGGACACTGAGACACAGGAGCCTATTAGGGCAGGGCTGACGGGAAACCAATGCTGTCTTCTCCACCCTGAGACTCCACCCCATCCAAGCTGAGCACAGAGGCTTTTGCAAGTCTTGTCTCATAAGGGTGTCTCCAGCACAGTTCTCCCAGCATAGACACAGCTGATCCTCACAGCCAATTGGCCTGGAGGTCAATTCCTCCCAGTGATACCAACAACATTTAAGGCTTAACTACAATAAGACTGTGCACACAGCCCACAAAGGGGTGCACCAAGATTGTCCACCTCAGGTAAGTGGGGAGGCTGAGCCACTGGGTGCTATAGGACACCTAGCACACAAAGCCACTCTATCAACTCAGGGAAGCAGCCAAAATGCGGAGATAAAGAAACAGATCACAAATGAAAGAAATGGAGGAAAGCAAACAACTGGATATAGAGTTCAAAACCATGGTTATAAGGTTTTTCAAGAATTTTCTAGAAAAGGCCAATAAATTTAGCAAGACACTCAAGGATATGAAAAAGGACCAACTAGAAATTAAGCATACACTGACTGAAATAAAAAATATTATACAGAGACCTAACAGCAGACTAGGGGATCACAAGAATCAAGTCAAAGATTTAAAATACAAAGAAGCAAAAAACACTCAACTAGAAAAGCAAAAAGAAAAAAGAATCCAAAAAATATGAAGATAGCGTAAAGAGCCTCTGGGACAACTTCAAGCGTACCAACATCCGAATTATGGGGGTGCCAGAAGGAGAGAGAGAGCAAGATACTGAAAACCTATTTGAAGAAATAATGACCAAAAACTTCCCCCACCTGGTAAAAGAAATAGACTTACAAATCCAGGAAGCGCAGAGAACCGCAAACAAAAGGAATCCAAAGAGGACCACACCAAGACACTTCATAACTAAAATGCCAAGAGCAAAAGACAAAGAGAGAATATTAAAAGCAGCAAGAGAAAAACAGTTATTTACCTACAAGGGAGCACCCATAAGATTGTCAGCTGATTTCTCAACAGAAACTATGCAGGCCAGTTTCTGCATAGAAATTCCAGACGGGAATGGCAAGAAATATTCAAAGTGATGAATAGCAAGAACCTACAACCAAGATTACTCTACCCAGCAAAGCTATCATTCAGAATTGAAGGTCAGATAAAGAGCTTCACAGATAAGAAAAAGCTAAAGGAGTTAATCACTGCCAAACCAGTATTATATGAAACGCTGAAAGGTATTCTTTAAGAAGAGGAAGAAGAAGAAAAAGGTAAAGATAAAAATTATGAACAACAAATACATATCTATGAACAAGTGAATCTAAAAGTCAAGTGAATAAAAAAATCTGATGAACAGAATAAACTGGTGAATATAATAGAATCAGAGACATAGAAAGGGAGTGGACTGACAATTCTAGGGGGGAAAGGGGTGTGGAGGGTGCGGGAAGAGACTGGACAAAAAATCGTACACCTATGGATGAGGACAGTGGGGAGGGGTAAGGGCAGAGGGTGGGGTGGTAACCGGGTGGAGGGGAGCTATGGGGGGAAAAAGAGGAACAATTGTAATAATCTGAACAATAAAGATTTATTAAATTTTAAAAAAATGACAACAGTCAACACAACAATGATATCCAGTGTGAATGAATCAAAATTATACCTATTTTTGTCAGATTGGCAAAAAATAAATTTTGTGTGTGCCTCAGAATTTTAGTAATTAGTTTTTGTGTGCCATGACATAAAAAAGGTTGAAAATCACTGCTCTAGACCCTGGTGCCAGCCATGACCTTCACAACTTGAAGCCATTTAAGCTTTGCACCCCTTCTGCTAGTCCTGCCTTCTGCTGTCTCTAGCCCTGGCAAGTAACTGGCTCATGTCACTTACAAGTTTTCCAGCCTCAGTGGGAAGCCCCTGCGGATGCTGATGATCCACAATCTTTAACTCATCCCATGGAGACTGCCATTCCCATGTTCTATTTTTCTTACATTCCAGCCTCACAGTTATACCCCTTTTAATACTTGGCTTCCAATTTTGCTAAGATAAAGGCTGTCCATCTCAGAATCACTCTGTATGTCCTCCCAGTGTCTTTCTCCTCCATCTTTCCATCCCTCCCTCCCTCTCTTCCTCCCTCTTCCTTTTGTCTCCTAGGAAGACATGTCTACCCTCCTCTCCATACCTAACTTCTAACTCCATCAATTATTCTCTTTCACTTATATCTCCATCCCCCCTTCCCTTTGAGTGCTATTTCCTCCTCAGCCTACAAGGATTTTCAGCTCTCCCCTATCCTTCAAAGAAACCCTCCCTTGACCCTGCCTCCCTCTTAAGCTATCATCCTTTCTCTTGCCTTCTCTTCTCAGCCAAATTTCTTGGAAGCGTTATCTACTCACATTGTCTCTGCTTCCTCACCTCCCACTCTCTCTTCAGAGTACCACATTATGTCCTCACTGCCTCTCACCTGAAATTGCTCCTTTAAAGGTCACCAATGACTTCCTTGTCACCAAATAGAATGGCCTTTTCCTATACTTACCTCTGACCATGTTGCATGTCCCTTCTTTCTTGCCCTTCTCTCTTCACTTGGCTTTGGGGACACTGAATGGCTCCAGGTGTCTTTCATCTTGGGGCTCCTTTACTCTTCTTCCTTGCCATACACGGGTCAGTTTTGCTGTAGCATTTGCTTTGGTCTTCTCTCTCTATGCTCTCTCCAGAGAAATAATGTCCACTCTCTTGCTTTCAGCCATTCTGATCACATTCTATTATTAAGCATTATTCCTGATCATTCACTCAGTTCCAGACTCAGGTTCCAATGTACCTACTGGGCTTGTTCATTTTGTGTCAGACATTTTATGTCTAGAACTCAATGCATCAAGGCATAGTCACCATCTTTTCCACTAAACTTGTCCCTTCTCATATTGTCCAGTTTCATAAATGGTACAACTATCTGCTCAGTTAATAAAGCCAGAACTTGGGAGTCAGCCTCCTTCCTTCTCTTTATCTCCCATATCCAATCCATCACCAAGTCTTATCATGTCTACTTCTTTAATATCTCTCCAATTTGGTCTCTCCTTTCCAGCTCCATTTCTTGTTTTGCTTTATTTATTCAGCAGTTATTGAATTCTTTGTGACAGTCACTGTGCCAGACTATGGGGAAACCATAGTGAACAAGATGGCTAAGGTGTCTGCCATCATGACACTTGCATTTGAGTGAGGGAAACAGTGATGAAACAAATAGACATCTAAGGAGACACAAAGGGAGTAAATAGTGGCCGTGACAGAGAACAACAGGGAGACCTGTTTTAGATATGGTGATTCAAGGAAGGCCTTTTTAAGGAGGTGATACTTAAATTAAGGCCCAAAGGCTGACAAAGAGCCAGCAATGTGAAGAGCTGAGGAGTGAACTTCCCAGGCAGAGGGGAACAATACCTGCAAAGATACTGAGGCCAGAAAGAGCTCATGTGCACTAAGAAACAGACAAGATGTCAATGTGGCTGAAGTGGGGAGACTGATGGGACCAATGGGACAAGATGTGGGTCAGAGAGGGAGGCAGGAATCATATCTTGGAAGCAATTGTAAGCCAGAGTAAGAAGCTTGCATTTTATTCCAAGCATAATCTAAAACCACTACCAGGTTTTAAGTTAGGGAGAGACAAAGTCTGATATGCATTTTGAAAATTACTCTGGCCATTGTGAAGAGACAAGACTGTATAGCTGGGTAAGAGAGGAAGTAGGAGAGTGAAGAGGAGACCTGCACAGTGGTCCAAGATAGTGATGGCAGGATAGATGGAGAGATATGAATGGACAAGATATGCTTGAGGTTGAATATAACCTGTCGATAAATTTAACGTGGGGAAAAAGGGAAAGGAAAGAAGTAGGACTCCCGGGGTTTGAGCCTGAGCCACTAGTGAATGATGCCATTTACTGAAATGGGAAAACTCGAGGGGTTGGGGGCGGGGGGAGGGAGCAGGTTTCAGGATGAATTCAGACTATTTCTTTGGACATGTTGAATTTGGATTGTTCTTTAAGCATTCAAGTGAAACTATCAAGTATGTGGTTGATTAAATGAGGCTGGAGATTAGAGAGGGTTGGAATAACATGGACAATTGGAACTTACAGACATATAAATAGCACTTGAAACAATGGTAATATGCTCACCTATGGAGAGAATGCAGAGAATAGAGGAGAGAGCCCAGGATGGGGTTCTGAGGAATTTCAGTATTTAGGGGTTGGATAGAGGACAAGAGAATAGAGGGGCTACTGAGGTAAAGCCAGGAGAGTGTGTTGTCACAGGGTTGACAGTAGAGGCTTTTTACAGAAGGTCAATGTTGATAAACACTGGTGAAGTCTGCTGAGATATCTGGTTAGATAAGAACCACTGATGGAGCCAGCTCTTATGGAGCACCTGCTGTATGCTGAGCACTGTACGAAGGTGCTTAACATGCATTATTTGCTTCATTCACATCAACCCTATGATATAGGCACGATTATTATCACCTTAACTGTACAGATTAGGTAACTGAGTCTCAGAGAGGTTAAATATCTTTCTTAAATTCACACAGTTGGTTGGTGGTAGAGCTAGGGTTCAAACCCAGGCAGACTGCCTCCAGAAGCCCAGACTTAACCACTACACTGTCCTGCCTCTCATAATATCAGTTCCCAGAAGTGTCTGCTGGATGTGGCAATCTGGTAGCTGTTGGTGATATTGACAAGAGTGAATTTAGTGGAGCAGTGAGGGTACAAGCTTGAATGCAATGGTTGTCAGATGAAAGGAAGGTGAAGAAGCCCAGATGGAGCGTAGATGGCTGTTTTGACAATCTTCTCTATGAAGGAAGCATAGAAATAGGGCCATAGCTGGAGGGTGATGTGGAACAAAGGAAAGTCTTGTCTTTAAAAAAGTTTTCATTTTCTCTTTCCTCTTCTTCCCTCCCCTCCCCTCCGCACTCCTCCTCTCTACCCCACTTCTTTCTTTCTTTCTTTCTTTCTTTCTTTCTTTCTTTCTTTCTTTCTTTCTTTCTTCTTTCTTTCTTTCTTCTCTCTCTCTCTCTCTCTCTCTCTCTCTCTCTCTTTCGTTCTCTCTTTCTTTCTTTCTTCCTTGTAAGAAGGAAGATACTGAACTTGTGCCTTTCTTAAAGAGAACAAATCAGAGAGTAGGAGCTACTAAAAAAAAAAGCCTTGGAAAGGTGAGAAAGGTGAGCTCCTCAGTACAGTTTGAAGGGCTGGTCTGAGATAGGAGAAAGCCTTCATCTCCTATTGTGATGGAGTGGAGAGCAGGAGCAATGGGGTTATGAAATTTGTGGGGATAAAAGGAAATTTCTATCTGATGACCTTGTTTTCTCAATGCATAATGAGGTAAGGTTGTCAGTGGTGAGGGGTGGGAATTGGGGAAGAAACAGAAGAACTGAATGATGTCACCATTGGTGGCCCTTGAGCTATTACAATAGTCTCCAACAGGCCTCCCTGCTTCTACCTTTCCCTCCATTCTCCACGTGAAAACTAGATTATTCTTTCTAAAGATTAGAAAGGTTAAGCCCTGCTACCAAACCTTCAATGTCTTTACCCATATCTTCTCCTTTGCCTGGAAGGCCTTCTCCATGGCCCACCTTGGCCTGTTGAAGCCTTCCTTAGAGCTCTCCAAGTGGATACAACCTTTCCACCCAGATAAAACTGATCACTTCCCATCCTTAGTGAGTAACAGATCTGCATGCCCAGATCCTTGGCATCTAGGACTTGATGGTTTTTCATTTCTCAATCCTGGTGCTTGATGCCTCTACCATCCATGAATTTGCCTGACCCTTCTGGAAAGCCATTGACATTGCCAACCTATAACCTAAGTTTACAAGTTTCTATGTGAAGAGGAATGGCTTTCAATGTATGTGTTAACCTCTGCCTGAATCAGCCCTACTAGCTAATAAATCAGCCAGCATTTGTTGAGCAGTTACTGTGTACCAGGGCAAGATATTCCCATGCAATTTCTCTTTTAATCCTCACAACAACCATAGAGGTCAGATTTGACAGATAAAGAAAGTGAGGTTTGACAAGGTGAGGGAATCACAGTGTGACACAGTGAAGTAAGTGGTATTAAGTCCAAGTAAGCTTGGACTCCAATTTAGACCTGCTTTCAGAGCTCTTAAACACTCTGCTGGATGCTGATCTCTCATAGTGGTTTAAACTTTGGCTATATATTATATTCACTTGGGGGGGGGGCTTAAAATTATTGATGATTGGATCTTACCCCCAGAAGTCCTGACACAGTTGATCTTGGATATAGCCTGGTACTTAGGGAAATTTCAAAGCTCCCTAGGTGATTCCCATGTGAAGCTAGGATTGAGATCAGTGATATAGAAGCTCAGCTCTCAGGTCTGTAGCTAATTCTTGCTTGGGCCACGTCAGCTCCACTGGGTTTTTGGGATAGAGGTGGGAGTGGAGCTTGGGATAGAGGCAGGACATAGGGGTAGGATGGGAGAGGAGTGGTTGATGGGAAAGCTTTCTGGAAATTTTGTTATTATATAGGATGTAGTGCCTGGAACTGGGAGAGAATCCTGGGCCAAACTTGTGTCCATTGTGACTTCCTTGCCACTCTTAGCCATACATGGGTCCAAAATGTATTACTTGTCCAGCACAGCATATCTCTTATTCACAGGGTTGACTACTCTCTGTCCAAAGCCCACTTCCCATCCAAACCTTGGATGCTATCTTCTTCATGCTCAGGCCCTGGCTAGAATCTCATTGTCAGCACAGGATATTGAGAATACTACCACTCTGCTGCCAACAGACAATCACTCACCTTCTGGCCTCTTATCACTGGACTTGCCCCAACACTGAGCCTGACGAAGGTCAGGGTCCACACTTCATTGGACCAAGCTTCCTGCTCTGGAATCAGGTTCTTGGCCTCAAGTTCCCCAGGGTATGGCTTCCTCCTTCCCCACCAATCTTGATGGCTGAGATCACAGCACGCTTTGTACACAAGCCCACCCAAGTTATGAGATGGCGAGGTCAAGTAAGCTCTTTCCAGAGGACCAGGTGTTCTTTTGAGGCCAGTGCCAGTATGGGGCAGTCCTGTGCCCCTAGAAACTGGCCTCTGCATGCCTGTGTGCCAGGGTGGGGTAGCCCTGAGGTTGAGAGGTCCTGGTCAGGAGAGGGAGGCTGTGAGCTGCCGGGTGGGCCAGGTGGGTGTGGATAAATTATCTGTCCAGCTGCACATCTTTATTCATAATGCTTGATTGTTCCTGGCTAGGGAGATGATCATGCTATGTGTGTTGGGGGGTGGGGAGAGCCTCAGGCAGGCGGTGGGCTCACTCTGCTCCCTTCTTCTGTAACTGCAGTGGGAGTGGGGGTGGCCATGAGCCCGGGGCTCTCAGGCTGCTCACAGATGGTCCCGATTTGCGGACAATGGGAACTCAGCTCATAGTGCATCCCATCCCAACCCCAGCTCAGTCTGGGACTGCTTGAAGACTTGCACAGGAATGCGGGGTAGAAAGGCTTAGAGGGCACACTGAAAAAGAGGCTGCAAGAAAAACTCTGCAAGATAGGGGAGTGAAGAAATGTGGGGGAGGGCCGCCAGAATGAGGTGTGTGTGTTAGCTGACCTCACTGAGCCTGGCTGGGCCTTAGCAGTGACCTCCACTTATGCATTCTGGAGCCCTTGCAGCCTCACTGCTGGGGCAGGGAGTACCAGATGACATCCCTGTGAATCAGGGACTCAGCCAAGCACACAGGGAGTTCCTGGCAAATCTGGGACTGGCAGCCAGGCATCTGGATCCCAGGCCATGACCCTCTTGCTCCTAGAGCCCACAACTCCCTGTGTTGAAGCCCCAGTGCCTGGGCTGGCCTCAGACCTACAAACCCACCCTTCCCTGAGGCCTGCCAGAGAGTATAGGGAGGAGCCCAAGATGACAAGGACCCCTGCAGTCCTGGCCCAGCTCCTTCTGAGTGGGACTCTCTCTTCCCCTTTTGCTCTACCTGGCACAGGGCACCTGGGCTGCGCTGAAGGGATTTGGTTCTGGGCTAAGCCAGGTGGGGTAGGGGTACTATGAGGAAATGGAAGGGAGGGGATAATAATAGCCCAATATGTTCTCATCACAAGAAAACAATGTTGACTCTGTGTGGTGATAGATGTTAATTAAAGTTATTGTGGTGATCATTTCACAATATGTATATGTATATACATCATGTTGTATACCTAAGGCTACTACAACAAACATGTAAATTGTTTCTCAATAAAAAATAATAGCCTAACGTATTGAACATCTAGTATGTGCCAGGCACAGTGATAAGCACTTTGCACACATGATCTCATGTAGCCCCCACAGGTACCCTATGGAGTAGGTATGGTCATGAACCTCATCTTACAGAGAAGGAAACGAAGGCTCAGAAAGGATAGCTAACTTTCTCAAGGTCTCATGGCCAGTGATCTGCAGAGCCAAACTTTGAATCTAGGACTGGCTGGCTCCCAAATGAATGCTCTTGTCACTAAGCTGTTCTTATGAATGCTGTGGGCTAAGAGGGCTTTTAAAAGGACACCTAATCCATGCCTCTGAACACAAGCAGGAGTGTAATGACAGCTCCAAAGGCACAGATTGAACCTAAATCTTCCAAAGAGCTGCTAGGAGCTTGGAAATACCCCTTTCTCCGGGTTGGGTAAGGTGCTATCCTGCCTGGAGGTGGTGGCCCTGACTTGGGGCAGGTGGGCAAGGAGGGGGCACAGGTTACTTCATCTCACAGATGAGAAGGCTGAGCTAAGGCAGGAAGGATGGAGCAGACATTCCAAATCTTGGTTTTCTCATCTACACCCAGGGCTCGGCTGAAGTGGTATGAAAGATGAACTTGGCATGGAGCTGGGCTCCTTGCCTTGGGAGATGTGAGTTGCTAAGATACCAAGAATTCTGAGGGAGAGAGCAAGTGAGTTAGTTCATAGGGGATACTTGGAACCTTTGTGGAGACTCAGAGGCCTCCCTGCCCTGGGCAGCTTTGTCTGTCATCCAAGCAATAGTCCATTAAAGCAGCCTGGGCTGGGGCTGGGGTTGGGGCACAGGTCAACAGTGGCAGGAGATGAGGGAGGCCTGCAGGCCCCCAGTGCCAGTGCAGTGAAACCCTGGCTTTGAGAACAGCTCAGCCAAGACTCACCTGAGAGGGCACAGGCCAGAGGCAGAGGCCTACATTGGGTGAAGAGCTCTTGAGCAGAGGGCCTCTGTGTGCCCACATGCTCCACCAGGCTCTTTGCACAGAGGGCTTTGTATTCTTCCCACCAACCTTGCAAAGTGGGCCTGAGGAGTCTCCTCATGTGACAATTGTGGATTGCCAGGACAGGATTGGAAGCTTGGCTGTGTGACTGGCCTTAGCCTGGCAGCCCTGGGCACTGGAAAGAAGACCAGGTTCCTGTGCCCATGGTATCACCTGGCCAAGCTGGTCCAGGGCAGGGTTGAGACCCCGGGAAGAGGGGTGTGAGGAGGGAGAGACAGCCCTGTGTGTTTGCGTGTCTTTCTGTGGGCGTGTGCATGCCTGTGTGTTTCTGTGTTTCTGTGTGTGTCTCCTGGCGGCTGTTCTGCTTCCTCAGCAAGCCTTCCCTGCCCCCTCCTCTTCGTTTCTCTTTCTTCTTCTTCTTACCCTCTTTGTTGTCTTCTCTTTTTTTAATGAGACTTAATTAGCGTTGAGTTCCTCCTCCCGCTCCCTCTCCGCCCCCTCCCCGCCCCTGCCCTCCCCTCCTCCTCTCCCTCCTTCTCAAGGTACAGGCCAAGTGATCTGACAAACGCACTTGAGAACAAAGCACCAGGCTAATTCGGGGCCTGCTCAGGAAGCAGGAGCTGAGCTGAGATAATGGGTCTGAAATAGCCCAGCATGATTATGCTTCCTCAGCCTGTGGCGAGTCCAGTGCAGGCTCAGGCAGGCAGGCGAGTGTTGGGTGGACAGGAGGGCGCCTGACCCCTCTTGCCTCAGTCCTGCTGGTGGGACCAGGCCCAGTCCTGTTCTCTTCCTTAAAAGCCCTACAGATGCCCCAGATGGTGAGGGCCATGCTTCTGCACCCAAGTCAGTCCTTTCCTGTCCTCTGAGGAGTTGCTATCCCTCCCAGGGGCCTTCAGACCTCAGCAGGCACAATCCAGATTCAGCCAGGGCCAGACACTGGACCACAGTCACCCGACTGATTAGTAGCAAAGCTGCATCAAGAATCCAAGAGGCCAGCCTCACCCCTCTTCTCAGTTCCCCTTGCTTGGTCATGCTGTCCTAATCCCTGCTTGGTGGGAGGGAGTAGGAGAGGTAATTCAGAGCAGGGCTTGGGCTCCCAGTCAGGGCCCTCTAGGAGCTTGAGGACTGAAGGGAGAAGGAGCCCTCCAAGATGGCCAGAGGAAAAGGGCAGCTGGGTCTGTTCTGGCATCCCAAACAAGACAGGACATTGGCGTAGTGCCCACCAGAGGTTTAGGTCGTATGTCACTTGGATATCCTCTGCTTTGGCTTCCTGGAGCTTGTCCAGAGCTTGAACCCAGACTAAAGGAGAAAGAATGAGGAGGGTTGGCAAGAATGAGCTGGGACCACCCTTCGCAGGCCACTGTCCCATCCCATCTCCTTGCCCCTGCTACCTACCGTATCTTCGTCCTGATCACGACACGGCCTGGGAGCCTGTAATGAGAGCAGTCATGGAGTTTTGGTCTCTGACTCAGTTGTCAAGTTCACTGCCCTTCTCGGACCCAGTGCCCAGTGACCTGTGTGTGGACATATGTCCATTTCATCTCATTCATCCACCCAATATGCATTTCTTAAGCTCCTCCCAGCACTGGGCTCAATGCCAGGCTCTGGGGACTCAGGCAAATCAGACAGAGGCTCTGCTCTAGGGTCCTTAGTCTGGTGGGGGTGACAGACAACACAGAGATACAGTGCAGTGTGATCTGTGTGGTGACAGTTGGAGTCCAAGAAGCTATGGGAGCTGAGAGAATGTCAAGTCAGGAGGTCAGGGAAGGCTTCACAGAGGAGGTGATATCTGAACTAGGATTGAAAGATGAATAGGGATCTGCCAGTGTATGGGTACAAGGGGCTAGACATTTGTTCCCTTCAAGAAAAAGGGGAGCTGGTATGGGAAAGTGCTAAATAAATGTGTTCTGATGTTCTAACGATTATTTACAACCTTGGAATCCTGGGGCTAGAAAGGAGGCAGAAGAACAGGAACTGCCAGGCTAGGGAATGGGCCCTATTTGCACACAAACCAGGTGGACCATTGCTTACTGCCCTTACCCTGGATAGTGACCTGACCTAACACAGGACTGAGGGCTCTCTCCAGCAGCACTGACCTCTCCCTTCCTTGATCAATTCTCAGTCCTTACCACACTGATGGAATCTCAAACTCTGTTCTCCAAACAGAACCCCAGGCCTTACTTACATCTTTAGTTTTCATTTGAACTTCACTCCTGAGTCCATTGTGCCAGCCTGCCCTCAGCCCTACATTCCCTCCCTACCCACCAGAATCACAGAGATGGCCTTACCATCTGCACCTTGGCTTCAGAAGTGGCTGGCTGCAGAGTGAGCGGATCACCTTCCTTTTGTGACTTTCTATCTCTTGAGCTGTTCCAGGACTTGATATAACCTTCCTGGATTTTCCTGAAGGAAGGGCTCTAAGGGAGCCCTTCTAATGCGTGCTCAGAAAGCCCTGGCATTAGAAGGCTCAGACTGCCTCCCAGAGCTGCCTATGTCTACTTGTACATGTTGTGAATTTCTCAAGGGTGTCTGGGCCAGGGTATGCATGGGGACTGACATCCAGCCTGCCTGTGTTTACCAATCTTGATCTCACTGATGCAGGGTACATCTGCCTACAGGGAGTGCCCTTTTCTCATTAGCACAAAGGTGCTGAATGAGTGGGAGGGGCCCTGGCTCCCCTCTCTCATGTCCCATCCCTGTGGAGCCCTGGGGGAAGGGAACTAGAGGTGATGAACCTGGCAAGGCCTTCCCAGCTGAGAAACCTAGGTTTGTGAGCTGCAGCAAATGTGTGGTGAGCGGAGCCAGCTCTGGGACAGAGACTGTTCCAGGCTGTGCAAAGGGACTGTATGAGGATTACTGAGAGGAAATGAGAATTGGGGATGGCTCTCAGGGGAATTGACTGCAGATGATTTCAGAAAGGAGGTTGCCTGGGGGTGGGGCAGGGAGGTGTGAGGAGAGAGCTATCTCTACTGTCCCCAGCAATTAAGCAGGCAGCCACATTCAAGGTTCAGGGCCCAATCAGCTCACCTAGCTTTCTGACCCCAAGCTGCCTCCTAGCTGTCTTGGCACCTTGGGAGCTGAGGGGTAACATTTCTGTTGCAGACCTTAAAGAACCTGGGCTAGGAGGGCAGAGTTGAGGGAGTCACCAGGATAGGGTCTTACTGCCTGGTGGCACAGCACGCAAAAGGATTCGTTCTTCCAAACATGTCACTATAGATTCTTGCAGCCACATAGCAAGATAGGTGCTCTTATTCCCCTATTATAAGTAAGGAAACTGAGGCGCAAGGAGACATGCAGTAGTGATCTAGCTGGTACTTGCAGAACCTGTATTTGATCCCTACTCTGCTTGGTTCCAAAGCCCAAGCTTATCCCATGTCACCCACTGCCTCCATGGACAGGACCTGAGGGCCCAGTGTTACCTGTTATAGTTTCAAAAACTCAAACATTCTGTTTCAGAATGGTTAGCTCCATTTTCCAGATAAAGAAAACTGAGGTCACACAAGGATATTAAGTTACAGAGTTGTCAATGATGGTCTTGGAGTGGGCCAGGGAGGGGGGAGTGTTTTGAGAGAAGGAGAGAGAAAATGCCTGTGTGTGTTCATGTGCATGTGTGTAAGGGGCCAGGATGCATTGTGGAGCACCCACACCAGCTGAGCAGAGGCATGGAGTTGGGAGGACTCAGATGGAAGTGGCTTTGGATGGGTGGGGAGGGGAGTGGGTAGAATGTGGGTCTGGTGATGTGGCTAGAAAAGGTAGTGCCATGGAGAAGTGCAGGCTCTATTTATCGAGATTTGGCCCTGAGTTCGAAAAGAACTTTCTTCTTTCTCATGGAGGCTGGGCTATCTCTCCAAGGCTGTGCTACAGTCTGCCCCCCCGGCCTCTATGGAGGCTCTGCCTGCTCCCAGGTCCCTAGCTGGAGCCCCCAGTCCTGCTCCTTAATTCCAGTGGGGCAGGCAGCATGCCCACATGCCCAACTGCTTGTCCTAGCACACACAGGTAATTCATCTCAACTTCTCTTTCAAGCCCCCACCCCAGATGTGCAGCCTTCCCAGCATCCAGAGGCCAGCTCTTCCCACCCACACAGGCGGCCAGCTTTAGCCCCTCATTTCCCAGGGAAGAGAGAACTAATAAAGGACAGTCTCTGAGCCACAGCCTCCCCATTCTTTCTTGTCACAGCCGCCCCATAAAACTGAGGGGAGAGATATAAAGGGAGCAAGTGTGAGTGGAGATAGAGTTTCCATCTGAGGAGGGGAATGAAAGGCAGGGATGTGTGGCTGGGGCTGGGGCTGGGACAGGAGTGGGCCAAGGCTGGGGCCTGGGCAGAGGTGGAAGTCCCTATTCACAGCTACTTTGATCCCTATGCCAACTTCCAAGGGAGAAGGTAATGAAGGGTGCAGGACATACCAAAGACAGTAGGCCTGGTGTGGGCCCCCCCAGGATGGGGAGACCTGAGGGCAGCCTTTCTGCTTTTCCTTTCCTTCCTGTCACCTTTCAGAGTCCAGCAGGAGAGTTAGGAGCCTGGGCCTCCAAGCCTAACTCCAGGCCGACCCAGAGTGTCCTTGTTCTGCTTCTTTACTCTTCTTTACTGGCCTCAGTCTCCCCAACTGCGGGATGGACTCCACCAGAGACCCTGCAAGTCTGTGAGTTAGAGAAGGTTTTGCCCCATGGTAACAAATGGGAAGCCCTTTGTTCCTCACCTCTGAGGCCTGGTAGAGCCATCAGGAGAAGGTTGGGTTTCATATGCATGTGTACTAGGTGCTCTAGGATGTGTAGAGTCTGAACTTTGCTGGAAGTATACTATCTCCCATTCTTCCCAGGAGGTGGGCAAATCTTAGGTTATGAACCTTCTCCCATATGTGGTTCCTGATATAACATTCATTAATTGATTCAATCCAGCGATCATTTACTACTAGAGGCCTGGTGCACAAAATTTGTGCATGGGGGGTCCCCTCAGTCTAGCCTGAAACCTCTCCAATCCAGGACCCCTCAGGGGATGTCCGACTGCATTCGGACATCCCTCTCACAACCTGGGACCTCTGGCACCTAACTGCTCACCTGCCTGCCTGCCTGATTGCCCCTAATTGCCCCCCCTTGCTGGCCTGGTCACCCCCAACTGCCCCCCTTTGCTGGCCTGGTCACACCTTAGTGCCCCCCCCCGCCAGCCTGGTCACCCCTTACTACACGCCCTGCTGGCGTGGTTGCCCCCAACTGCCCCCCCCCCCCGCCAACCTGGTTGCCCCTCACTGCCCCCCCCTGCAGGCCTGGTTGCCCCATGCAGCCTGCTACTTGGTCGTTTGGTCTCCCCACACTAACCCCCCTGCCAGCCTGGTCACCCCACGCAGCCTGCTGCTCAGTCATTTGGTCATCCCTCGCTAACCCTCCTGCCGGCCTGGTCACCCCACACAGCCTGTTCGGTCGTCCGTTCGGTTGTTTCAGATGTTCTATGTGCCAGCCACTGCTGCAGGCACTGGGCGTCTAGCAGTGAACAAATGTGAGAATCCCTGCCCTCATGGACCTGGCATTATAGTGGGAGACAGACAATGAGCAGGAAACTCCTCTTCTATAAACCAGAGTTTGGGAGATGAGAGCAGGAAGCAAGGTCAGGGGTCTCCGGGCCATGCCAGGACCTCTCCTCTCTGACATTACTCTGAGAGGAGGCCTGCGCCCTTCTCCCACAGCAGCATTTTTGCCTGCCTGAGGCCAGTTGGGGTTGGGTTCAGAATTTAAGTGTAGTGTGCAATGACTAGTCCCTCATGTCTAGTCCTAGAATGGGAACAACCTCCTAGCCTGTGCACTGAGCTTGGCCTACTTGGTATGGACCTGCAATTCAGCCCTGTGAGGGCAGCCTAACCTGGCTCTGTTGGAGGCCCTGTGGCTGACATCAACCTTCCCAGTGGGAAAAGCCTGGGCTGCTGGGAAACCCACTGCCTGGGGAGCAAGCAGGGCAGAAAGAGTGCTGAGCTGGATGACTAGATTCTAATCCACTCTCTGCCATCTACTCCCTAGCAGACAGTGGTCATAAGGTTAATCACCACTTACCTTGGTTATCAGGAAGGTGGCAAGTGTGACATCTGAGAGATACTTTGGAAACAGTAAAGCTCTCACCAGATATTACAATTTATTTCTGTCTGTCTTTGCATTTCCTTGGGTTCTGGATCAATGTGGGAATTCAGTGTTTGTTGACAAAGCCTTGGCATTAGAGAGTACCTACCTGCTCCTTTGCCTACCATGGCCACAGTTCTGGCTTTTGGAACAGAGTTGGGGCGGGACAGTCCAGAGCAGTTGACCTTTGCTCAGCAGTTTTCACTCAGTCCTGCTGGTGGGACCAGGAATCTCCTGCTCCACCTCCCAGAGGTTTCTAGTGATAATCAACTCAGATGCTGTCAGAGCCATTGGCCAGTTGTAAAGTGGAGAGCTGATGACACCAACACCCATGCCCACAGGACTGATGGGGTATCAAGACCAGTCTTCCTTCCTAGCAGCACAGAAGTTTAATTTGGATGGTTATTCCCAGGGCCTAACTCAGGAAGGGCTTGGAAAATGGGGAGGGGGACTTCCCAAGCAGAACCAGGCTTAATGCCATCAGTACCCATCCCTGCCCCCACTCAGTGTGGCCCCAGCAGGACTCAGACATTCTGAAAGCTGCCACTCCTGCCTATCCCAGGTGCCCCAGCTCACTCTAGGGAGGGGTGAGGTGATAGCCTCCTCAGATCTCTTAGAGCTTTGGAGAGAGGGAGGGAGGGAGAGAGAGGGAGAGAAAGAGTAATCAGAGAGTGTGCATGATACAGAGACTGAGAGAAAGGATTCCCCAGCAACCTAGAGAGACAGGAAAGTGGGAGAAAGAGAAACAATGTGAGAGAGACAGAGAGATAGAAGGTACCCAGACAGAGAGACAGAGGGAATGAGCATGTGTGAGAGATACTGAGATGGGAAGATTGAGCAATAGATGAGGGTGAAAGAAAGATCTGGGAGAGACTGATATTATGTGGGAGAGAGACAGAGAGAGGGAGAGAGATGAAGAAAGTGGAAGAGACCTTCAGACATGGGTGAGATGGAGAGAGGGTGAGTGCGAGTACAGCTCTAAATCATAGGCAGAAAGCAATTCAGATACCTTTCCTTTGGCTACCTCCCCACTGGGGATGGGGTTGGGGGTGGGAGGTCCAGGGTGGGGTTGCAGGATTGGGGGAAGCAGGCTAGGCAGGGCAGGACTGAGGTCCTTGTGGTAGGGGAGATGTGTGTAGTGAGGTCAGCACCCCGGAGTCCCAGATTCTTTCAGCCAGGAGAAGCCCCTGAAACTTGTCCTAGCCCCTGCAGCTTCAGAGGGAGGCTGAGAATTTACCTCCCTGTGGGAGAGAGGCTACAAGAGGGGGAAGGACCCTGACTTGGATTCTGATTCCAGCTCTACCACTACTTAGATTCAAACCAGGTGTTGGGCTTTTCCCATTTCAGGGCCTCAGTAGTTCTTTCTGTAAAATGAGTATGTGTATGGAGGATTGGGGTGGGGGATTTAATTTAATAATCTTTTCCAGCTCTAGTGTTCTAGAATTCATCTAAAGAAAAGCAGAAGAAAATGTAATCCCTCAACCTACAGAAATCTGCAGGTGAATAATTTTGTCTCTATAATTTTTTTTCTATAAAGACTAAGAAATTAGATTCCCAGTCTCTGGAAGAAAACACAACTTGGAGGGTGGAGGAAGCTCTGAATGAGGACTTCTTGGTCCTGAGCAAAGAGAGGCTGGATTGGGTGGAGGAGAGCTTAGGTGACCGGAATCATTTTAAAGTCCCTGCCATTCTGCTTACAGGAGTTTTGAGGGTTGCTGAGTAGGGATTGGGTACCCCAGTGGCTGTGCTGCCCCCAAGCAACCTGGGGGCCTGGCCACTGTGAGGCACAGTCTTGCCCCCTGCCCTAGCACCTGAGGGCTCAGTCACAGGGTAAAGGAAGATAGTGTGGGCTGGCATTGGCTCCAGGAGTGGGCCAGCTGGGGAAGGGTAACACAGCTCTTATCCTGCCATACTGCTGGAGTGGGGACCCACAGAGATTACATAGCCACACCCTGAGTGCCAGGAACTTGCAGTGTGGCAACAAAGATGACAGAGCATCTGCCTCGCTGGTAGGTTGGAGGAGACATGACAGTAGTCACATGCAGGCCCTTTTCAACATTCTCAGTGCTTCCTTCTCCCCACTTCATGTTGCAGGCCTGCCCTCCACTCCCATTCCCACTCCTACTCCCACTCTCACACTGCACAGGTCTTTTCCTGGGATATGGGGATGAAGGTAAGAGATGGGGCCCTGCTGGGCTGGAAGGCTTTGCCCAGCCCAGGAGCTTCCTCCTCCTCAGCTCCAAGGCACAGGGGTCAGATCTGCTCACAGCACCCTTGTTTTCCACATTGATAAACTAAAGCCACGAAGTGGTCCCAGACACACCCTTTCCTTTCTTACAAATGCTTAAAAATTATTTCTGGTTGAGACTGAGGGCCACACCTGGCTGTTGCTTGCATCCTGGTGGCTTTGTCTGAGGATAAGGATGACAGTTTCTCCACCTTTTTTCTTGATCTCCCTTGAGGGACTGAAAGAAAAGGTAAGTTGGTTCTACAGAAAAGACAAAGAAATGTGATATTACAACATTCATCCCAGAGGTGAGAGACATTTGAGACTTAAGAGCTTGGGTGACTTGCCATCAGTCATAAGGATAGTGGAGGCACAGCCATGGTCCCAGTGCATCAGGTTCCAAATCATCGGTTGATTTTCTGAGTTAGTTTGTTTCTTTTTCTCATTCTAATTTTGGTAGAGGAGAGGGAAATGATAAACATAATACATACTTGCTGCAGAAAGTTTGAACACCAACCAAAGAGTATTACCAAGAAAATATCACCTATAATCCCACTAACTAAGAAACCTTTTTGGTATATTTCTTTCCCTAAACACACACACACACACACACACACACACACACACACACACACACACTTCCTTTTTACATAAGAGAACATACTGGTCATTCTCTGTGGTTTTTAAATTGTGGTTAAAATCACATAATAGGAGATCTACCCTCCTGACAAATGTTGAGGGGTACAGCATTGTCAACATAGGCACACTGCTGTACAGTAGATCTCTAGAACTTCTCCATCTTGCAAGACTAAAACTCTACCCCCTCCCCAGGTCCTGGCAACCACCTTTCTACTTTCTGTTTCTAAGAGTTTGACTACTTTAGCTTATTCATATAAGTGGAATCATGCAGTATCTGTCTTTCTGTGACTGACTTATTTAATTTAGCAAAATGTTCTCCAGGCCCATCCCTGTTATTGCAAATGGCAGGTTATACTTCTTTTGTAAGGCTGAGTAATATTCCATTGCATGTGTATGTATATCACATTTTCTTTATCCATCTATCCATTGATGAATATTTAGGCAGTTTTCATCGCTTGGCTATTGTAAATAATGCATGGGGCTACAGATAGCTCTTCAAGATTTTGACTTAAATTTTGAATAAATACCCTGAAGTAGGATTGCTGGGTCATATGGTAGTTCTTTTTTAATTTTTGGAGAAAACTCCCCACTGTTTTCCATAGTGGCTGCACCATTTTACATTCCCAGAAACAATCTCCACATCCTCACCAACAATTGTTACTTTCTGGTTTTGTTGTTGCTATAACAGCCATTCTAACAGGTGTGAGGTGATATCTCATGTGGTTTTGATCTGCATTTCCCTGATGATTAGTGGTGTTAAGCATCTTTTCATGTGCCTGTTGGACATTTCTATGGTTTCTTTTGGCCATTGTGTTTTGTACCCTGAGTTTCCTATATATCACCAAACCATAAGCATTTCTCCATATCACTGAATATTCGTTACACTGCCCCTTATTTCACCCTTAAGGCAGGGACCTGAGTTTGGAGAGCCTCAAGGTCCTGCCAGGCTTCTGTTAGCCTGGTGCATGAGCAGGTCCACAGCCTGGCAGGGGTAGAGGTGGTAATAAATCCAGGAGAAGCCCTGGAGCAGTGGTTCCCAATGTGGGGCACACGCCCCACAGGGGAGCAATTTGATTTTTTAAGGGGGCAATTCGAGAATGACTTATTAACAGTGAATTTTTTTTTGCATTTCTTATGGTTCTAGGGTCCTCTTATACAGTATATCAATATATATTGTGACATATTTATGCATTTCAGTTCTCTATTATATGTTTTGAAATGTTACTTGCTATTTTTTTCATATCACTTCATATTATTATTACTGTTTTTAACAATTTCTTAGTGATTTCCTCAGTACTTCAACTTGTCCTTTCATTCTTTTATTTTTCTCTTTCATGGATGCCATGTTCTTTGGAAGCTTGTTTAGACCAAGTTAATGACCTTTTGGGCTCCCTCCATGTGAATAGGAGTTCACTTTTTGAATAATAAGAATTATATGTCACGGGAGGGGGCGCGGAATCAGGATTTCAGAGATGCTTAGGTGGGGCATGGCCAAAAAAGGTTGGGAACCACTTCCCTGGAGCAATAATAGCTAATAATGTAAACTTTGGCAGCAGACAACCTAGGTTCAAGTCCAGATTTTGCTACTTCCAGGCTGCTTAGCTTTGGACCAGTCAATTCCTCTCTGAGCCCTAGTTTCCCCATCTGTAAAATGGGGATAATAGTGGAATCTATTTCATGGCCCTTTTGTGTAGCCTCACTGAGCATGCCAGGACTCAATGAGCAAGGCACGGGAATTCCCCCATGAACATCAGCTATTATTATTATGGGAATGTCAGGAGGCCTCCACTCTCTCTGGCCTCAGTTTCTTCATCTGTACTATAGGAGACTATACTGGATGTCCCCTTTCAGCTCCGATTGTCTCGAGGTTTTTATAAGTGGAGGTGGAAGAAAGGTGGACTCTAGCCATGGAGGAGCTGGGCATTCCTCCTCGGATCTCCTTGTCTTTGTGGGCCTCAGCCCTTTCCTCCAGCAGACCTCTCTCCCCTGGGGCTGAGACCCAGAAAGACTCTCACATGTTCCTGGCTTGGTGGGGCCTCTGGTGAGAGTCAGGCTAGACTGGGCTGCACCACTACAGTAAGCCTTTCTGTGGGCCTGGGTTGCACCCATCAACACACTGGAGAATGTAAGCATTTGATTTTGGTGCCTTTTGGGAGAGTCAAAGGGAGGGGGAAGTTTGTCCCCCGGTGGCTGGGATTGGGCAAAACTGGGCTTACCTTGTTCTAGCTCAGAACCAGCTACTCAGTTTGGTTTTATAAATACAGAGACAGCCTCTAACATGGGATTTCTGTCAGTACTTGAGTCTGGCTCTTTTCTTGCCTTCAGAAGGGACCCAACCATGAGAAGACTTTCTGAAAATATTGATTCCAATTCTTCACATTGTATACTAGGAGATGGAGACACTGAGACCAGGAGGGGAGACAGGATTGGTCTGCACTGCTTATCCTCCTTCCATGTTACTGGGTAGGGTGTGAAGATCAGTTCTGTTCTAGCTTCCCTGGAGAATATGGGTTCGTGGGATATAGGTTAGACAAGCAGATGAACTTTCCAGCAAGGCACTAAGCTCATCTAATCTTACAGTGTCAGACCAGAAAAGAGCCATGAGAGGTTGGAAAATGATTTTTAGCCACATAAACTGCATGGTTTGTGGCTTTGGTGGAGAATCCAACCCCCACACCCTCCTCCAGTAGAAACCGAAGACACATCTGCAAAGAACCCTGGAGCTAAGTTCACAAAGAGGGAATGGCCAGCTCAAGGTCCAATGAGGAGGCATGGTTTTGCCCATTTTGGTGTCCCTCCCAGGACACACACTGCCTGCTCCCTGCCAAAATGCAAGCTCTCTGGGGACTCCAGCTTATAGTTTCTTTAGCATCTCTACTCCCACCCTGCATATGATATATCAGGGGTTCAGCTCTGTGTTGGCTGCCTGAATCCATGTGTACCAAGGGGTACCAGACTGGGGATGGGCACCAGAGCAGTTGGGAGAGCCACAGCTCCAGGGCTCTGACAGCTGTTGCCATCTGCCTCCTGACCTCTCCCCAGTAGCAACAACGTGGGGCCTTTCCTAGGTAGCTCCTATGCACCCAGGAGTTGCCCAGAGGACTGTGCCCATAGTCCTTTGGCCACATAATGCACTGGAAGGGAAGGTTAGTCCATTCAGTCATCACCCCTGGTCCACAGCCCCTTCTGAAGCAGGTGGCAGTGAGAACTGCTGCCATTGAAAGCCAAGGCAAAAAAAAAAAAAAAATCCAAGGCTGGTGGAGGTGGGGTCAACAGGCCCATCAGAACATTTTTTTATCCTTCACTTAATTTCATTCTGCTCCTATTTTTGGCAGTTCCAGCTTGGAGACCAAGAGTAGTGGCCCCTCTGTCTGCATTATATTAGAGGAGAAAGAGATAAGGTTCATGCATTGAGTACCTATTCTGTGCCAGGCATTAGGTTAGGTGCTTCTCTTACATGATTTTATTTACTCCCTAACCAACCCCATGAGGTAGGCATGATCATTTTTATTTTACAGCAGAACTAACTAAAGCCCAGAACTAACCAAAGCCCAGAGAAGATGTGCTACTGCATTAAAGCCATCCTATCTAATAAAAGAGTATATGCAAATTGACTGTCACACCAAGACACAAGATGGCCACCACCATGTGGTCAAAGATGGCTGCCCCCATGTGGACACAAAATGGCCGCCACAAGATGGCCTGCAGAGGAGGGCAGTTGTGTGAAGTTAGGGGTGACCAGGCCAGCAGAAGAGGGCAGTTGGGGGTGACGAGGCCAGCAGAGGAGGGCAGTTGGGGGGGAAACAGGCCTCCAGGAGAGGGCAGTTAGGGGAGACCAGGTCAGCAGGGGAGGGCACTTGGGTGGGGCCAGGACTGCAGAGGGACAAGGCCAGAAGGGGAGGGCAGTTGGGGGGGCAGGCCTGCAGTGGAGGACAGTTGGGGGGACACAGGCCTGAAGGGGAGGGCAGTTGGGGGAGACCAGGCCTGCAGGGTAGGGCAGTTGGGGGGACCAGGCCTGCAGGGGAGGGCAGTTGTGGGCAATCAAGCCAGCAGGAAGGGCAGTTATGGGGGACCAGGCCAGCAGAAAAGGGCAGTTGGAGGAGACAGGTCAGCAGGGGAGGGAAGTTGGGGGGGGGGCAGGCTACCAAGGGAGGGCAGTTGGGGGGGCCAGGACTACAGGGGAGGGAAATTGGGGAGGACCAGGCCAGCAGGAGAGGACAGTTGTGGGGGACTAGGCCTGAAGGGGAGGGCAGTTGTGGGCGATCAGGCCAGCAGGAAGGGCAGTTATGGGGGACCAGGCCAGCAGAAGAGGGCAGTTAAGGGAGACATGTCAGCAGGGGAGGGCAGTTGGGGGGGGACTAGGCCACAGGGGAGGGCAGTTGGGGGGTACCAGGCTAGCAAGGGAGGGCAGTTGGGGGGCCAGGATTACAGGGGAGGGAATTTGGGGAGGACCAGGCCAGCAGGGGAAGACAGTTGTGGGGGACTAGGCCTTAAGGGGAGGGCAGTTGTGGGCGATCAGGCCAGCAGGAAGGGCAGTTGGGGGTGACAAAGCCAACAGAAGAGGACAGTTGGGGGAGACCAGGTCAGCAGGTGAGGGCAGTTGGAGGGGAACAGGACTACATGGGAGGGCAGTTGTGGGGGACCAGGCCTGAAGGGGAGGGCAGTTGGCGGGAACCAGGCCTGCAGGGAGGGCAGTGAGGGGTGACCGGGTCAGCAGAGGAGGGCAGTTGGGAGAGACCAGGCCAGCAGGGGAGGGTAGTTGGGGGGACCAGGACTACATGGGAGGGCAGTTGGGGGTCCCAGGCCTGCAGGGGAGGGCAATTGCGGGGGGGACCAGGCCTGAAGTGGAGGGCAGTTGGGGGAAACCAGGCCTTCAGGGAGGGCAGTTAGGGGAGACCAGACCAGCAGGGGAGGGCAGTTGGGGGGGACCGGCCTGCGGGGGAGGGCAGTCGCGGGACCAGGCCTGCAGGGGAGGACAGTTGGGGGGACACAGGCCTGCAGGGGAGGACAGTTGGGGGGGACCAGACCTGCAGGGGAGGCCATTTGGTGGGGGCAAGGGTGGCAGGGTAGGGCAGTTGTTGGCGATCAGGCCAGCAAGGAGGGCAGTTAGGGGTAATGGGGACAGCAGAGGACGGCAGTTGGGAGGGACCAGGTCAAGAGGGGAGGGCAGTTGGGGTACACCAGGCCAGGATGGGAGGGCAGTTGGGAGGGACCAGGTCAAGAGGGAAGGGCAGTTGGGATACACCAGGCCAGGAGGGGAGGGCAGTTGGGGGGGACCCAGAACTGCAGGGGAGGGCACTTGTTGGGGGGGGGGGACCAGGCCTGCAGTGGAGGCAGTTGGAGGGAACCAGGCCTGCAGGGAGGGTAATTAGGGGTGACCGGGCCAGCAGAGGAGGGCAGTTGGGGGGAACCAGGTCAGCAGGGGAGGGCAGTTGTTGGGACCAGGCCAGCAGGAGAGGGCAGTTGGGGGGGCTGGCCTGCAGGGCAGTTGAAGGGGGGGGGGCAGGGCTGCAGGGGAGGGCAGTTGTTGGTGATCAGGCCAGCAGGGAGGTTAGTTAGGAGTGATGGGGCCAGCAGAGGAGGGCAGTTGGTGGGGAACAGGTCAGTAAGAGAGTGCATTTGGGGTAGACTGGGCCAGCAGGGGATAGCAGTTGAGGGGGACCAGGCCTGCAGTGGAGGGCAGTTGGGGGAAACCAGGCATGCAGGGAGGGCAGTTAGGGGTGACCAGACCAGCAGAGGAGGGCAGTTGGGGGGGACCAGGCCAGTAGGGGAGGGCAGTTGGGGGGGACCAGGCATGCAGGTAAGGGCAGTTGGGGGGACCAGGCCTGCAGGAGAGGACAGTTGGGGAGGACCCAGGCCTGCAGGGAGGGCAGTTGGGGGAGACCAGGCCAGCGGGGGAGGACAGTGGGGGGGAGCAGGCCTGCAGGGGAGGGCAGTTGGGGGAGGGCAGGACTTTAAGGGAGGGCAGTTGTGGTTGAGGGGGACAAGGCCTGCAGGGGAGGGTAGTTGTTGGCAATCAGGCCAGCAAGGAGGGCAGTGAGGGGTGACCAGGCCAGCAGGAGACGGCAGTTGGTGGGGACCAGGCCTGCAGGGGAGGGCAGTTGTGGGGGGAGGGGGAGACCAGGCCTGCAGTAGAGGGCAGTTGGGAGGAACCAGGCTTGAAGGGAGGGAAGTTAGGGGTGACCGGGCCAACAGAGGAGGGCGGTTGGGAGGGACCAGGTCAGCAGGGGAGGGCAGTTGCTGGGACTAGGCCAGCAGGAGAAGGCAGTTTGCAGGGACAAAGCCTGCAGTGGAGGGCAGTTGGGGGGGACCAGGCCAGCAGGGGAGGACAGTTGGGGGGGACAAAGCCTGCATGGGAGGGCACTTGGGGTGGTACCAGGCCTCCAGGGAGGGCAGTTGTTGGTGATCAGGCCAGCAGGGAGGGCAGTTAGGAGTGACAGGGCCAGCAGAGGAGGGCAGTTGGCGGGAACCAGGTCAGCAGGAGAGGGAAGTTGGTTTAGACTGGGCCAGCAGGGGAGGGCAGTTGGGGAACACCAGGCCTGCAGGGGAGGGCAGTTGGGCCGAATCAGGCCAGCAAGGGAGGGTTTTTGGGGTGGGCCAGGACTGCAGGGGAGGGCAGTAGGGGGGGGGACCAGGTATGCAGGGGAGGGCAGTTGGGGGATCCAGGCCAGCAGAAGAGGGCAGTTTGGTGGACCAGGCCTGCAGTGGAGGGCAGTTGGGGGAGGGGGGGACGAGGCCTGCAGGGAAGGGTTGCTGTGGGTGATCAGGACAGCAGGGAAGGCAGGTTTGGGTGATTGGGCCAGCAGAAGTGGGCAGTTTGCATAGACAGGGCCACCAGGGGAGGGAAGTTGGGGGGGACCAGGCTTGCAGGGGAGTGCAGTTGGGGGGACCCAGGTCTGCAGGGGAGGGCAGTTGGGGGGAACAGACCAGCAGGGGAGGGCAGTTGGGGAGGCAGGCCTGCAACGGAGGGCATTTTGTGGGGGACCAGGCCTGCAGGGAGGGCAGTTGGTGGGGACCAGGTCTGTAGGGGAGGGCAGTTGCGGCGGGGGGGGGGGAGGGGAACTAGGCCTGCAGTGGAGGGTAGTTGGGGGGAACCACGCCTGCAGGGAGGGCAGTTAGGGGTGACCGGGCCAGCAGAGGAGGGCAGTTGGGGGGACCAGGTCAGCAGGAGAGGGCAGTTGTTGGGACCAGGCCAGCAGGGGCGGGCAGTTGGGAGGGGACCAGGCCTGTAGGGGAGGACAGCTGGGGGAGACCTAGGCCTACAGAAGACGTCAGTTGGGGGGGATCAGGCCAGCAGGGGAGGACAGTTGGGGGTGCACCAGGCCTGCAGGGGAGGGCAGTTCTTGGCGATCAGGCCAGCAGGGAGGTCAGTTAGGGGTGACGGGGCCAGCAGAGGAGGGTAGTTGGTGGGAACCAGGTCAGCAGGGGAGGGCAGTTGGTTGGTACCAGGCCTGCAGGTGAGGGAAGTTGAGCTGAACGAGGCCAGGAGGGGAAGGTATTTGGGGGGGGGGGGCAGGACTGCATGGGAGGGCAGTATGGGAGGCCCAGGCCTGCAGGTGAGGGCAGTTGTTGGCTATCAGGCCAGCAGGGAGGTCAGTTAGGGGTGACCAGACCAGCAGAGGAGGGCATTTGGGGGGGGACCAGGCATGCAGGGGAGGGCAGTTGGGGGGACCAGGCCTGAAGGGGAGGACAGTTGGGGGGGACCAGGCCAGCAGGGGAGGGCAGTTGGCGGAGAACAGGTTAGCAGGGGATGGCAGTTGTGGGGTCCAGGCCAGTAGGGGAGGGCTGTTGTGGGCGATAAGGCCAGAATGGAAGGCAGTTATGGATGATTCGGCCAGCAGAAGTGTGCAGTTGGCATAGACAGGGCCACCAGGAGAGGGCAGTTGTGGGGACCAGACCTGTAGGGGAGGGCAGTTGGGGGGGACCAGGCCAGCAGGGGAGAGCAGTTGGTGGGGACCAGGCCGGCAGGAGAGGGCAGTTGGGGGGAACCACGCCTGCAGGGAGGGCAGTTAGGGGTGACCGGGCCAGCAGGGGAGGCAGTTCGGGGGGACCAGACCTGCAGGGGAGGGCATTTTGGGAGGACCAGGCCTGCAGGGGAGAACAGTTGGGGGGGGACCAGGCCTGCAGTGGAGGGCAGTTGGGGCGATCCAGGCCTGCAGGGAGGGCAGTTAGGGGTGACCTGGCCAGCAGAGGAGGCAGTTGGGGGGGGGGACGAGGCCTGCAGGGGAGGGCAGTTGGGCAGAACCAGGCCAGCAGGGGAGGGCAGTTGGGGGGGACCAGACCTGTAGGGGAGGGCAATTGGGGGGGACCAGACAAGCAGGGGAGAGCTGTTGCCAGAGACCAGGTCAGCAGGGGTGGGCAATTGTGGGGGACCAGGCTCACAGGGGGTTAGTTTGGGGGCACCAGTCCTGCAGGGGAGTGCAGTTAGAGGGGGACCAGGCCTACAGGGGAGGGAAGTTGGAGGTACCATGCCTGAAAGGGAGGGCAGTTGGGGGGACCAGGCCAGCAGGGGAGGGCAGTTGGGTGGACCACGCTTGCAGTATAGGGCACTTGTGGGGGGGGGCGGGCTGCAGGGGAAGGCAGTTGTTGGTGATCAGGCCAGCAGGAAGGTTAGTTAGTAGTGATGGGGCCAGCAGAGGAGGGCAGTTGGCGGGGAACAGGTCAGTAGGACAGGGCAGTTGGGGTAGACTGGGCCAGCAGGAGAGAGCAGTTGGGGGGGACCAGGACTGCAGGGGAGGGCAGTTGCGGGGGGGAACCAGGCCTGCAGTGCAGGGCAGTTGGGGGGAACCAGGCCTGCAGGGGAGGGCAGTTAGGGGTGACCAGACCAGCAGAGGAGGGCAGTTGGGGGGGACCAGGCCAGTAGGGGAGGGCAGTTGGGGGGAACCACGCATGCAGGGGAGGGCAGTTGGGGGGGACCAGGCATGCAGGGGAGGGCAGTTGGGGGGGACCAGGCATGCAGGGGAGGGCAGTTGGGAGGGACCAAGCATGCAGGAAAGGACAGTTGGGGAGGACCCAGGACTGCAGGGAGGGCAGTTGGGGGGGACCAGGCCAGCAGGGGAGGACAGTGGCAGAGGACCTGGCCTGCAGGGGAGGGCAGTTGGGGGGGCCCAGGCCTGTAGGGGAGGGCAGTTGCGGGGGAGGGGACCAGGCATGCACTGGAGGGCAGTTGGGGGGAACCAGGCATGCAGGGACGGCAGTTACGGGTGACCAGACCAGCAGCGGAGGGCAGTGTTGGGACCAGGCCAGCAGGGGCCTGCAGTTGGGGGGGACCAGGCCTGCAGGGGAAGACAGCTGGGGGGGACCTAGGACTACAGGAGACATCAGTTGGGGGTGGGGAGAGGCCAGCAGGGGAGGAGAGTTGCGGGTGGACCAGGCCTGAAGGGGAGGGCACTTCTGGGGGGGACCAGGCCAGCAGGGGAGGGCATTTGGTGGGAACCAGGAATGCAGGGGAGGGGAGTTGGGGTAGACCCGAAGAGCAGGGGAGGGCAGGTGGAAGGTATCAGGCCTGCACTGGAGTGCAGTTGGGCAGAACACGGCCAGCAGGGGAGGGTATTTCAGGGGGCCAGAACAGCAGGGGAGTGCAGTTGATGGGGGGACCAGGTCTGCAGGGGAGGGCAGTTGTTGGCAATCAGGCCAGCAGGGAGGGCAGTTAGGGGTAACTGTGCCAGCAGAGGAGGGCAGTTGGGGGACCCAGGCCTGGAAGGAGGGCAGTTAGGGCCGACCAGACCAGCAGAGGAGGGCAGTTGGGGGCACCAGGCCAGCAGGGGAGGGGAGTTGGGGGAACCACGCATGCAGGAGAGGGAAGTTGGGGCAGGGAACCAGGCCTGCAGTCAAGGGCAGTTGGGGGGAACCAGGCCTGCAGGGAGAACAGTTAGGGCGGACCAGACCAGCAGAGGAGGGCAGTTGGGGGGACCAGGCCAGCAGGGGAGGGCTGTTGGCGGGGGGGGGGGGGGGGGGACGAGGCCTGCAGGAAAGGGCAGTTGGGAAGGACCAGGCCAGTAGGGAAGGGCTTTTGGGGGGGGGCAGTCCTATAGGGGAGGGCAGTTGTGGGGGACCAGGTCAGCAGGGGAGGGCAGTTGTTGGGACCAGGCCAGCAGGGGAGGGCAGTTGGGGCGACCAGGCCTGCAGGGGAGAGCAGTTGGTGGGTACCAGGCCTGCAGGGGAGGGCAGTTTGGGGACCAGGACTGCAGGGGAGGGCATTTTGGAAGGACAAGGCCTGCAGGGGAGGGCAGTAGGGGTGGGACCAGGACTACAGGTGAGGGAAGTTGGGGTACCATGCCTGCAGGGTAGTGCACTTGGGGGGGGTGACCAGGCATGCAGGGGAGGGCAGTTGGGTGGACCAGGCCTGCAGTGGAGTCCATTTGGTGGGAGACCAGGCCTGCAGGGAAGGGCTGTTGTGGGCGATAAGGCCAGCAGGGAGGGCAGTTATGGGTTATTGGGAAGCAGAAGTGGGCAGTTGGCTTAGACAGGGCCATCAGGGGAGGGCAGTTGGGAGGCACCAGAACTGTAGGGGAGGGCAGTTGGTGGGTACCAGGCCTGTAGGGGATGGCAGTTGCAGGGGGGACAAGGCCTGCAGTGGAGGGCAGTTGGGGGGAACCAGGCATGCAGGGATGGTAGATAGGGGTGACCAGACCAGCAGAGGAGGGCAGTTGGGGGGGGGACCAGGCCAGCATGGGAGGCCAGTTGCGGGGGGACCAAGAATGCAGGGGAGGGCAGTTGGGGTAGACCTGGCCAGCAGTGGAGGGCAGTTAGGGGGTAGCATGCCTGCACAGGAGTGCAGTTGGGCGGAACGAGAGCAGCAGGGGAGGGTATTTCGGGGGTCCAGAATAGCAGGAGAGTGGCGTTGGGTGGGGGACCAGGTCTGCAGGGGAGGGCAGTTGTTGGCGATCAGGCCAGCAGGGAGGGCAGTTAGGGGTAACCGTACCAGCAGAGGAGGGCAGTTGGGGAGCCCAGGTATGCAGGGAGGGCAGTTAGGGCCGACCAGACCAGCAGAGCAGGGCAGTTGGAGGGACCAGGCCAGCATTGGAGGGCAGTTGGGGGGGAGAACAGGCCTCCATGGGAGGGCAGTTTTTGGCAATCAGGCCAGCACAGAGGGCAGTTAGGGGTGGCGGGACCAGCAGAGGAGGGCAGTTGGCAGGGACCAGGTCAGCAGGAGAGGGCAGTTGGGGTAGACCGGGCCATCAGGGGAGGGCAGTTGGTGGGTACCAGGCCTGCAGGGGAGGGCTGTTGGTCGGAACCAGGCCAGCAGTGGAGGGTATTTTGGGGGGCCAGGCCAGCAGGGGAGGGCAGTTTGGGGGGCCAGGCATGCAGTAGAGGGAAGTTGGGGGGAACCAGGCGAACAGGTTAGGCAGTTTGGGGGCCAGAGGCCTGTCGGGGAGGGCAGTTGTGGGGGACCAGGTCAGCAGGGGAGGGCAGTTGTTGGGACCAGACCAGCAGAGGAGGGCAGTTGGGGGGACCAGGCCAGCAGGGGAGGGGAGTTGGGGGGGCCCAGGCATGCAAGAGAGGGCAGTTGGGGCGGGGGACCAGGCCTGCAGTCGAGGGCAGTTGGGGGGAACCAGGCCTGCAGGGAGGGCAGTTAGGGCGGACCAGACCAGCAGAGGAGGGCAGTTGGGGGGACCAGGCCAGCAGGGGAGGGCTGTTGGGGGGGGGGGGGGACGAGGCCTGCAGGGGAGGGCAGTTGGATGGACCAGGCCTGCAGTGGAGTCCATTTGGTGGGAGACCAGGCCTGCAGGGAAGGGCTGTTGTGGGCGATAAGGCCAGCAGGGAGGGCAGTTATGGGTTATTGGGAAGCAGAAGTGGGCAGTTGGCTTAGACAGGGCCACCAGGGGAGGGCAGTTGGGGGGGACCAGAACTGTAGGGGAGGGCAATTGGTGGGGACCAGACTTGCAGGGGAGAGCAGTTGCCACAGACTAGGTCAGCAGGGGTGGGCAGTTGTGGGGGACCAGACCAGCAGAGGGCAGTTGTTGGGACCAGGCCAGCAGGGGCCTGCAGTTGGGGAAGATCAGGCCTGCAGGTGAGGATAGCTGGGGGGAACCTAGGCCTAAAGGAGACGTCAGTTGTAGGGGGGAAGAGGCCAGCAGGGGAGGAGAGTTGGGGGTGGATCAGGCCTGAAGGGGAAGGCACTTGTGGGGGGCAACAGGCCTGCAGGGGAGGGCAGTTTTTGGTGATCAACCCAGGACGAAGGGCAGTTAGGGGTGACAGGGCCAGCAGAGCAGGGCTGTTGGCGGGGACCAGGACTGCAGGGGAGGGCAGTTGGGCGGAACCAGGCCAGCAGTGGAGGGTATTTGAGGGGCCAGGACTGCATCGGAGGGCAGTTTGGGGGGCCCAGGCCTGCAGTGGAGGGCAGTTGGGGGTAGCAGGCCTGTAGGGGACTGCAGTTGGGCGGAATGAGGCCAGCAGGGGAGGGTATTTCAGAGGGCCAGAACACCAGGGGAGTGCAGTGTGGGGGGGGGGGGACCAGGTCTGCAGGGGAGGGCAGTTGTTGGCGATCAGGCCATCAGGGAGGACAGTTAGGGGTAACCGAGCCAGCGGAGGACAGTTGAGGGGCCCAGGCTGCAAGGAGGGCAGTTAGGGCAGACTAGACCAGCAGAGGAGGGCAGTTGGGGGGACCAGGCCAGCAGGGGCCTGCAGTTGGGGGGACCAGGCCTGCAGGAGAGGACAGCTGAGGGGGACCTAGGCCTACAGGAGACGTCAGTTGGGGGGGGGGGGGCGGAGAGGCCAGCAGGGGAGGAGAGTTGGGGTGGACCAGGTCTGAAGGGGAGGGCACTTGTGGGGGGCAAGAGGCCTGCAGGGGAGAGCAGTTTTTGGCAATCAGGCCAGCACAGTGGGCAGTTAGGGGTTGAAAGGGCCAGCAGAGGAGGGCAGTTAGCGGGGACCAGGTCAGGAGGAGAGGGCAGTTGGGGTAGACCGGGCCATCAGGGGAGGGCAGTTGGTGGGTACCAGGACTGCAGGGGAGGGCAGTTGGGCGGAACCAGGCCAGCAGTGGAGGGTATTTGAGGGGCCACTACTGCATCGGAGGGCAGTTTGGGGGGCCCAGGCCTGCAGTGGAGGGCAGTTGGGGGGTAGCAGGCCTGTAGGGGACTGCAGTTGGGCGGAATGAGGCCAGCAGGGGAGGGTATTTCAGGGGGCCAGAACACCAGGGGAGTACATTTTGGGGGGGGGGGACCAGGTCTGTAGGGGAGGGCAGTTGTTGGCGATCAGGCCATCAGGGAGGACAGTTAGGGGTAACCGTGCCAGAGGAGGAGGGCAGTTGAGGGGCCCAGGCCTGCAAGGAGGGCAGTTAGGGCAGACTAGACCAGCAGAGGAGGGCAGTTTGGGGGACCAGGCCAGCAGGGGCCTGCAGTTGGGGGGGACCAGGCCTGCAGGGGAGGACAGCTGGGGGGGACCTAGGCCTACAGGAGACGTCAGTTGGGGGGGGAGAGGCCAGCAGGGGAGAAGAGTTGGGGGTGTACCAGGCCTGAAGGAGAGTGCACTTGTGGGGGGTAACAGGCCTGCAGGGGAGGGCAGTTTTTGGCGATCAGGCCAGCACAGAGGGCAGTTAGCGGTGACAGGGCCAGCAGAGGAGGGCAGTTGGCCGGGACCAGGTCAGCAGGAAAGGGCAGTTGGGGTAGACCGGACCATCAGGGGAGGGCAGTTGGGGTACACCCGGCCAGCAGTGGAGGGCAGTTAGGGGGTAGCATGCCTGCACAGGAGTGCAGTTGGGCGGAAGGAGGGCAGCAGGGGAGGGTATTTCGGGGGTCCAGAATAGCAGGAGAGTGGCGTTGGGTGGGGGACCAGGTCTGCAGGGGAGGGCAGTTGTTGGCGATCAGGCCAGCAGGGAGGGCAGTTAGGGGTAACCGTACCAGCAGAGGAGGGCAGTTGGGGAGCCCAGGTCTGCAGGGAGGGCAGTTAGGGCCGACCAGACCAGCAGAGCAGGGCAGTTGGAGGGACCAGGCCAGCATTGGAGGGCAGTTGGGGGGGAGAACAGGCCTCCATGGGAGGGCAGTTTTTGGCGATCAGGCCAGCATGGAGGGCAGTTAGGGGTGACGGGACCAGCAGAGGAGGGCAGTTGGCAGGGACCAGGTCAGCAGGAGAGGGCAGTTGTGGTAGACCGGGCCATCAGGGGAGGGCAGTTGGTGGGTACCAAGCCTGCAGGGGAGGGCTGTTGGGCGGAACCAGGCCAGCAGTGGAGGGTATTTGGGGGGGCAAGGCCAGCAGGGGAGGGCAGTTTGGGGGGAGCAGGCATGCAGGAGAGGGAAGTTGGGGGGAACCAGGCCAACAGGGTAGGGCAGTTTGGGGGCCCGAGGCCTGTCGGAGAGGGCAGTTGTGGGGGGCCAGGTCAGCAGGGGAGGGCAGTTGTTGGGACCAGACAAGCAGAGGAGGGCAGTTGGGGGGACCAGGCCAGTAGGGGAGGGTAGTTGGGGGGGCCCAGGCATGCAAGAGAGGGCAGTTGGGGCATGGGATCAGGCCTGCAGTCGAGGGCAGTTGCGGGGAACCAGGCCTGCAGGGAGGGCAGTTAGGGCGGACCAGACCAGCAGAGGAGGGCAGTTGGTGGCGGGGGGGACGAGGCCTGCAGGGGAGGGCAGTTGGGAAGGACCAGGCCAGTAGGGAAGGGCTTTTGGGGGGGGGAGTCCTGTAGGGGATGGCAGTTGTGGGGGACCAGGTCAGCAGGGGACGGCAGTTGTTGGGACCAGGCCAGCAGGGGAGGGCAGTTGGGGCGACCAGGCCTGCAGGGGAGAGCAGTTGGTGGGTACCAGGCCTGCAGGGGAGGGCAGTTAGGGGTGACCAGACCAGCAGAGGAGGGCAGTTGGGGGGGACCAGGCCAGTAGGGGAGGGCAGTTGGGGGGAACCACGCATGCAGGGGAGGGCAGTTGGGGGGGACCAGGCATGCAGGGGAGGGCAGTTGGGGGGGACCAGGCATGCAGGGGAGGGCAGTTGGGGGGACCAAGCATGCAGGAGAGGACAGTTGGGGAGGACCCAGGCCTGCAGGGAGGGCAGTTGGGGGGGACCAGGCCAGCAGGGGAGGACAGTGGTGGAGGACCTGGCCTGCAGGGGAGGGCAGTTGGGGGGGCCCAGGCCTGTAAGGGAGGGCAGTTGCGGGGGGAACCAAGCATGCAGGGACGACAGTTACGGGTGACCAGACCAGCAGCGGAGGGCAGTGTTGGGACCAGGCCAGCAGGGGCCTGCAGTTGGGGGGGGGGACCAGGCCTGCAGGGGAAGACAGCTGGGGGGGACATAGGCCTACAGGAGACATCAGTTGGGGGTGGGGAGAGGCCAGCAGGGGAGGAGAGTTGCGGGTGGACCAGGCCTGAAGGGGAGGGCACTTCTGGGGGGGACCAGGCCAGCAGGGGAGGGCATTTGGTGGGAACCAGGAATGCAGGGGAGGGGAGTTGGGGTAGACCCGAACAGCAAGGGAGGGCAGTTGGAAGGTAGCAGGCCTGCACTGGAGTGCAGTTGGGCAGAACACGGCCAGCAGGGGAGGGTATTTCAGGGGGCCAGAACAGCAGGGGAGTGCAGTTGGTGGGGGGACCAGGTCTGCAGGGGAGGGCAGTTGTTGGCAATCAGGCCAGCAGGGAGGGCAGTTAGGGGTAACCGTGCCAGCAGAGGAGGGCAGTTGGGGGACCCAGCCTGGAAGGAGGGCAGTTAGGGCCGACCAGACCAGCAGAGGAGGGCAGTTGGGGGGACCAGGCCAGCAGGGGAGGGGAGTTGGGGGGAACCACGCATGCAGGAGAGGGAAGTTGGGGCAGGGGACCAGGCCTGCAGTCAAGGGCAGTTGGGGGGACCAGGCCAGCAGGGGAGGGCTCTTGGGGGGGGATGAGGTCTGCAGGAAAGGGCAGTTGGGAAGGACCAGGCCAGTAGGGAAGGGCTTTTGGGGGGGCCAGTCCTATAGGGGAGGGCAGTTGTGGGGGACCAGGTCAGCAGGGGAGGGCAGTTGTTGGGACAAGGCCTGCAGGGGAGGGCAGTAGGGGTGGGACCAGGCCTACAGGTGAGGGAAGTTGGGGGTACCATGCCTGCAGGGTAGTGCACTTGGGGGGGTGACCAGGCCAGCAGGGGAGGGCAGTTGGGTGGACCAGGCCTGAAGTAGAGTCCATTTGGTGGGAGACCAGGCCTGCAGGGAAGGGCTGTTGTGGGCGATAAGGCCAGCAGGGAGGGCAGTTATGGGTTATTGGGAAGCAGAAGTGGGCAGTTGGCTTCGACAGGGCCATCAGGGGAGGGCAGTTGCAGGGGGGACAAGGCCTGCAGTGGAGGGCAGTTGGGGGGAACCAGGCGTGCAGGGATGGTAGATAGGGGTGACCAGACCAGCAGAGGAGGGCAGTTGCGGGGGGACCAGGCCAGCATGGGAGGCCAGTTGCGGGGGGACCAAGAATGCAGGGGAGGGCAGTTGGGGTAGACCTGGCCAGCAGTGGAGGGCAGTTAGGGGGTAGCATGCCTGCACAGGAGTGCAGTTGGGCGGAACTAGAGCAGCAGGGGAGGGTATTTCGGGGGTCCAGAATAGCAGGAGAGTGGCGTTGGGTGGGGGACCAGGTCTGCAGGGGAGGGCAGTTGTTGGCGATCAGGCCAGCAGGGAGGGCAGTTAGGGGTAACCGTACCAGCAGAGGAGGGTAGTTGGGGAGCCCAGGTCTGCAGGGAGGGCAGTTAGGGCCGACCAGACCATCAGAGCAGGGCAGTTGGAGGGACCAGGCCAGCATTGGAGGGCAGTTGGGGGGGAGAACAGGCCTCCATGGGAGGGCAGTTTTTGGCGATCAGGCCAGCACAGAGGGCAGTTAGGGGTGGCGGGACCAGCAGAGGAGGGCAGTTGGCAGGGACCAGGTCAGCAGGAGAGGGCAGTTGGGGTAGACCGGGCCATCAGGGGAGGGCAGTTGCTGTGTACCAAGCCTGCAGGGGAGGGCTGTTGGGCGGAACCAGGCCAGCAGTGGAGGGTATTTGGGGGGTCCAGGCCAGCAGGGGAGGGCAGTTTGGGGGGCCAGGCATGCAGTAGAGGGAAGTTGGGGGGAACCAGGGCAACAGGGTAGGGCAGTTTGGGGGCCCGAGGCCTGTCGGGGAGGGCAGTTGTGGGGGACCAGGTCAGCAGGGGAGGGCAGTTGTTGGGACCAGACCAGCAGAGGAGGGCAGTTGGGGGGACCAGGCCAGCAGGGGAGGGGAGTTGGGGGGGCCCAGGCATGCAAGAGAGGGCAGTTGGGGGGAACCAGGCTTGCAGGGAGGGCAGTTAGGGCGGACCCGACCAGCAGAGGAGGGCAGTTGGGGGGGGACGAGGCCTGCAGGGGAGGGCAGTTAGGGTGGACCAGACCAACAGAGGAGGGCAGTTGGGGGGACCAGGCCAGCAGGGGAGGGCTGTTGGGGGGGGGGACGAGGCCTGCAGGGGAGGGCAGTTGGATGGACCAGGCCTGCAGTGGAGTCCATTTGGTGGGAGACCAGGCCTGCAGGGAAGGGCTGTTGTGGGCGATAAGGCCAGCAGGGAGGGCAGTTATGGGTTATTGGGAAGCAGAAGTGGGCAGTTGGCTTAGACAGGGCCATCAGGGGAGGGCAGTTGGGGGGGACCAGAACTGTAGGGGAGGGCAATTGTTGGGGACCAGACTTGCAGGGGAGAGCAGTTGCCACAGACTAGGTCAGCAGGGGTGGGCAGTTGTGGGGGACCAGACCAGCAGAGAGGGCAGTTGTTGGGACCAGGCCAGCAGGGGCCTGCAGTTGGGGAAGATCAGGCCTGCAGGTGAGGATAGCTGGGGGGAACCTAGGCCTAAAGGAGACGTCAGTTGTAGGGGGGAAGAGGCCAGCAGGGGAGGAGAGTTGGGGGTGGATCAGGCCTGAAGGGGAAGGCACTTGTGGGGGGCAACAGGCCTGCAGGGGAGGGCAGTTTTTGGTGATCAACCCAGGATGAAGGGCAGTTAGGGGTGACAGGGCCAGCAGAGCAGGGCAGTTGGCGGGGACCAGGACTGCAGGGGAGGGCAGTTGGGCAGAACCAGGCCAGCAGTGGAGGGTATTTGAGGGGCCAGGACTGCATCGGAGGGCAGTTTGGGGGGCCCAGGCCTGCAGTGGAGGGCAGTTGGGGGTAGCAGGCCTGTAGGGGACTGCAGTTGGGCGGAATGAGGTCAGCAGGGGAGGGTATTTCAGAGGGCCAGAACACCAGGGGAGTGCATTTTTTTTTGGGGGGGGGGACCAGGTCTGTAGGGGATGGCAGTTGTTGGCGATCAGGCCATCAGGGAGGACAGTTAGGGGTAACCGTGCCAGCAGAGGAGGGCAGTTGGGGAGCCCAGGTCTGCAGGGAGGCCAGTTAGGGCCGACCAGACCAGCAGAGCAGGGCAGTTGGAGGGACCAGGCCAGCATTGGAGGGCAGTTGGGGGGGAGAACAGGCCTCCATGGGAGGGCAGTTTTTGGCGATCAGGCCAGCACAGAGGGCAGTTAGGGGTGGCGGGACCAGCAGAGGAGGGCAGTTGGCAGGGACCAGGTCAGCAGGAGAGGGCAGTTGGGGTAGACCGGGCCATCAGGGGAGGGCAGTTGGTGGGTACCAGGCCTGCAGGGGAGGGCTGTTGGTCGGAACCAGGCCAGCAGTGGAGGGTATTTTGGGGGGCCAGGCCAGCAGGGGAGGGCAGTTTGGGGGGCCAGGCATGCAGGAGAGGGAAGTTGGGGGGAACCAGGCGAACAGGTTAGGCAGTTTGGGGGCCAGAGTCCTGTCGGGGAAGGCAGTTGTGGGGGACCAGGTCAGCAGGGGAGGGCAGTTGTTGGGACCAGACCAGCAGAGGAGGGCAGTTGGGAGGACCAGGCCAGCAGGGGAGGGGAATTGGGGGGGCCCAGGCATGCAAGAGAGGGCAATTGGGGCGGGGGACCAGGCCTGCAGTCGAGGGCAGTTGGGGGGAACCAGGCCTGCAGGGAGGGCAGTTAGGGCGGACAAGACCAGCAGAGGAGGGCAGTTGGGGGGACCAGGCCAGCAGGGGCCTGCAGTTGGGGGGACCAGGCCTGCAGGGGAGGACAGCTGAGGGGGACCTAGGCCTACTGGAGACGTCAGTTGAGGGGGGGGAGGCCAGCAGGGGAGGAGAGTTGGGGGTGGACCAAGCCTGAAGGGGAGGGCACTTGTGGGGTGTAACAGGCCTGCAAGGAAGGGCAGTTGGGGGGGCCAGTCCTGTAGGGGAGGGCAGTTGTGGGGGACCAGGTCAGCAGGGGAGGGCAGTTGGTGGGACCAGGCCAGCAGGGGAGCGCAGTTTGGGGACCAGGACTGCAGGGGAGGGCATTTTGGAAGGACAAGGTCTGCAGGGGAGGGCAGTAGGGGTGGGACCAGGCCTACAGGGGAGGGAAGTTGGGGGTACCATGCCTGCAGGGTAGTGCACTTGGGGGGGACCAGGCCAGCAGGGGAGGGCAGTTGGGTGGACCAGGCCTGCAGTGGAGTCCATTTGGTGGGAGACCACGCCTGCAGGGAAGGGCTGTTGTGGGCGATAAGGCCAGCAGGGAGGGCAGTTATGGGTTATTGGGAAGCAGAAGTGGGTAGTTGGCTTAGACAGGGCAACCAGGGGAGGGCAGTTGTTGGGACCAGGCCAGCAGGGGAGGGCAGTTGGGGCGACCAGGCCTGCAGGGGAGAGCAGTTGGTGGGTACCAGGCCTGCAGCGGAGGGCAGTTTGGGGACCAGGACTGCAGGGGACGGCATTTTGGAAGGACAAGGCCTGCAGGGAAGGGCAGTAGGGGTGGGACCAGGCCTACAGGTGAGGGAAGTTGCGGGTACTATGCCTGCAGGGGAGTGCACTTGGGGGGGACCAGGCCAGCAGGGGAGGGCAGTTGTGTGGACCAGGCCAGCAGGGGAGGGCAGTTGTGTGGACCAGGCCTGCAGTGGAGTCCATTTGGTGGGAGACCAGGCCTGCAGGGAAGGGCTGTTGTGGGCGATATGGCCAGCAGGGAGGGCAGTTATGGGTTATTGGGAAGCAGAAGTGGGCAGTTGGCTTAGACAGGGCCACCAGGGGAGGGCAGTTGGGGGGCACCAGAACTGTAGGGGACGGCAATTGGTGGGGACCAGACTTTCAGGGGAGAGCAGTTGCCACAGACTAGGTCAGCAGGGGTGGGCAGTTGTGGCGGACCAGGCTCACAAGGAGGGTAGTTGGGGGGCACCAGTCCTGCAGGGGAGGGCAGTTAGGGGGGACCCAGACCTACAGGGGAGGGCAGTTGGGGGGGTACAGGCCAACAGGGTAGGGCAGTTTGGGGGGCCCAGGCCTGTAGGGGACTGCAGTTGGGCGGAATGAGGCCAGCAGGGGAGGGTATTTCGGGGGACCAGAACAGCAGGGGAGTGCAGTTGGGGGGGCGGGGACCAGGTCTGTAGCGGAGGGCAGTTGTTGGCGATCAGGCCATCAGGGAAGGCAGTTAGGGGTAACCATGCCAGCAGAGGAGGGCAGTTGAGGGGCCCAGGCCTGCAAGGAGGGCAGTTAGGGCAGACTAGACCAGCAGAGGAGGGCAGTTTGGGGGACCAGACCAGCAGGGGCCTGCAGTTGGGGGGGACCAGGCCTGCAGGAGAAGACAGGCAGGGGGGCGGTACCTAGGTCTACAGGAGATGTCAGTTGGGGGGTGAGAGGCCAGCAGGGGATGAGTGTTGGGGGTGGACCAGGCCTGAAGGGGAGGGCACTTGTGGTGGGTAACAGGCCTGCAGGGGAGGGCAGTTTTTGGCGATCAGGCCAGCACGGAGGGCAGTTAGCGGTGACGGGACCAGCAGAGGAGGGCAGTTGGCGGGGACCAGGTCAGCAGGAGAGGGCAGTTGGGGTAGACCTGGCCATCAGGGGAGGGCAGTTGGTGGGTATCATGCCTGTAGGGGAGGGCAGTTGCGGGGGGGACAAGGCCTGCAGTGTAGGACAGTTGGGGGGAACCAGGCGTGCAGGGATGGCAGTTAGGGGTGACCAGACCAGCCGAGGAGGGCAGTTGGGGGGACCAGGCCAGCCGGAGAGGGCAGTTGGGATAGACCTTTCCATCAGGGGAGGGCAGTTGGTGGGTACCAGGCATGTAGGGGAGGGCAGTTAGGGCCGACCAGACATGCAGAGGAGGGCAGTTGGGGGGACCAGGCCAGCAGGGGAGGGCATTTGGGGGGGGACCAGGTCAGCAGGGGAGGGCAGTTGTGGTAGACCGGGCCAGCATGGGAGGGAAGGTGGGGGGATCAGGACTATAAAGGAGGACATTTGGTGGGGACCAGGCGTGCAGGGGAGGGTAGTTGGGGGCGGGAACCAGGCCTGCTGTGTAGGGCAGTTGGGGGATCCAGGCCAGCAGAGGAGGGCAGTTGGGGGACACCAGGCCAGCAGGGGAGGGCAGTTGGGGAGACCAGACCTGCAGGGGAGGGCAGTTGGGCAGATCCAGGCCAGCAGGGGAGGGCAGTTTGGGAGACCAGGCCTGCAGGGAAGGGCTGTTGTGGGCTATCAGGCCAGCAGGGAGGGAAGTTATGGGTGAATGGGCCAGCAGAAGTGGGCAGTTGGCGTAGATGGGGCCACCAGGGGAAGGCAGTTGGGGGGGACCAGGCCTGCAGTGGAGGGCATTTGGGGTTGCCAGGCCAGCGGGAAGGGCAGTTGGGGGGACCAGGCCAGCAGGGGAGGGCAGTTGGGCAGAACCAGGCCAGCAGGGGAGGGCAGTTTTGGGGACCTGGACTGCAGGGGAGGGCATTTTGGGAGGACCAGGCCTGCATGGGATGGCAGTGGGGGTGGATCAGGCCAACAGGGGCGAGAAGTTGGGGGTACCTTGCCTGCAGGGGAGGGCAGTTGGGAGGGACCAGGCCAGCAGGGTAGGGCAATGGGGGGGACCAGGCCTGCAGGGAAGGGCTGTTGTGGGCAATCGGCCAGCAGGGAGGGTAGTTATGGGTGATTGGGCCAGCAGAAGTGGGCAGTTGGCGTAGATGGTGACACCAGGGGAGGGTAGTTGGGGGGGGGACCAGGTCAGCAGTGGTGGACAGTTGTGGGGGACCAGGCTTGCAGGGGGCGTAGTTGGGGAGCACCAGTTCTGCAAGAGAGGGCAGTTGGGGGGGTCCCAGACCTGCAGGGGAGGGCAGTTGGTAGGGGGATTAGGCCTGCAGTGGAGGGCAGTTGGGGGGAAGCAGGCCTGCAGGGAGGGCATTTAGGGCTGACCGGGCCAGCAGAGTAGGGTAGTTGGGGGGGGGGACCAGGTCAGCAGGTGAGGGTAGCTGTTGGGACCAGGCCAGCATGGGAGGGTTGTTGGGGGGGGGGGGGGACCAGGCCTGTGGGAGAGGGCAGTTGGGCAGAACCAGGCCAGCAGGGGAGGCAGTTTAGGGGGCCAGGACTGCAGAGGAGGGCATTTTGGGGGGACCAGGCCTGCAGGGGAGGGCAGTTGGAGGGGCCCAGTCCTACAGGGGAGGGAAGTTGGGGGTACCATGCCTGTACGGGAGGGCAGTTGAGGAGGACCAGGCCAGCAGGGGAGGACAGTTGGGTGGACCAGGTCTGCAGTTGAGGGCAGTTGGCGGGGGGGGGGGGGGGAGGACCAGGCCTGCAGGGGAGGGCAGTTATGGGTGATTGGGCCAGCAGAAGTGGGCAGTTGGCGTAGATGGGGCAACCAGGGGAGGGCTGTTGTGGGGGGAACCGGGCTACAGCGGAGGGTAGTTGGGGGGGACCAGGCCAGTACGGAAGGGTAGTTGGCGGAGACCAGGTCAGCAGGGGAGGGAAGTTGGGGGGGACCAGGCTTGCAGGGGAGGGAAGTTGGGGGGACCCAGGCCAACAAGGGAGGGCAGTTGCGGGGGCAGGCCTGCAGGGGAGAACATTTTTTGGGGGACCAGGACTGAAGGGAGGTCTGTTGTGGGGGACCATGACTGCAGGGGAAGGCAGTTTGGGTGGGGGCCAGGACTATAGGGGGTGGCAGTTGGAGTTGGGGGGGGGGCGGACTACAGGGGAGGGCAGTTGGGGGTGCAGGCCTGCAAGGGAGTGCACTTGAGGTACAAGGCCTGCAGGGGAGGGCAATTGTTGGAAATCATGACAGCAAGAAGGGCAGTTAGGGGTGACCAGACCAGCAGGGGAGGGCGGTTGGGGGGGACCCAGGCCTGCAGGGGAGGTCAGTTGGGGCGGACCAGGCCAGCAGGGAGGGCAGTTATGGGTGAACGGGACAGCAGAAGAGGGCACTTGGGGGGAACCAGGCCTGCAGGGGAGGGCAGTTGTTGGGACCAGGCAAGCAGGGGAGGGCAGTTGGGGCGGACCAGGCCTACAGGAGTGGGCAGTTGGGGGGGACCAGGCCTGCAGGGAAGGACAGTTGGGGGGACCCAGGCCTGCAGGGAGGTCAGTTGTGGGGGGACCAGCCCAGCAGGGGAGGACAGTTGGGGGGAACCAGACATGCAGGGGAGGGCAGTTGGGGGTGGGGACCAGGCCTGCAGGGAAGGGTAGTTGTTGGCAATCAGGCCAGCAGGGAGGACAGTTAGGGGTGAACGGGCCAGCAGAGGAGGGCAGTTGGCGGGGACCAGGCCTGCAGGGGAGGGCAGTTGGGCGGAACCAGGCCAGCAAGGGAGGGTATTTGGTGGGGGCCAGGACTGCAGGGGAGGGCATTTGTGGGGGACCATGCTTGCAGGGGAGGGCATTTGGGGGGACCAGGCCTACAGGGGAGGGAAGTTGGGGGAACCATGCTTGCAGGGTAGGGCAGTTGGTGTGGACCAGGCCAGCAGGGGAGGGTAGTTGGGGGCGGGACCAGGCCTGCAGGGGAGGGCTGTTGTGGGCTATCAGGCCAGCAGGGAGGGAAGTTATGGGTGAATGGGCCAGCAGAAGTGGGCCGTTGGCGTAGATGGGGCCACCAGGGGAAGGCAGTTGGGGGGAACCAGGCCTGAAGGGGAGGGCATTTGGGGTTGCCAGGCCAGCAGGGGAGGGCAGTTGGGGGGACCAGGCCAGCAGGGGAGGGCAGTTGGGCAGAACCAGGCCAGCAGGGGAGGGCAGTTTAGGGGGCCAGGACTGCAGGGGAGGGCATTTTGGGGAGACCAGGCCTGCAGGGGAGGGCAGTTGGAGGGGCCCTGTCCTACAGGGGAGGGATGTTGGGGGTACCATGCCTGTATGGGAGGGCAGTTGAGGGGGACCAGGCCAGCAGGGGAGGGCAGTTGAGTGGACCAGGCCTGCAGTGGAGGGCAGTTGGGGGAGGACCAGGCCTGCAGCCGAGGGCAGTTATGGGTGATTGGGCCAGCAGAAGTGGGCAGTTGGCGTAGAGGGAGCAACCAGGGGATGGCTGTTGGGGAGGGGACCATGCTTGCAGGGGAGGGCAGTTGGGGGGCACCAGTCCTGCAGGGGAGGGTAGTTGGTGGGGACCCAGGCCTGCAGGGGAGGGTAGTTGGGGGGGGACCAGGCCAACAAGGGAGGGCAGTTTGGGGGGGCATGCCTGCAGGGGAGAACATTTTTTTTGGGGACCAGGACTGAAGGGAGGTCAGTTGGGGGGGGGGCCATGACTGCAGGGGAAGGCAGTTTGGGTGGGGGCCAGGACTACAGGGGAGGGCAGTTGGGGGGGGCAGGCCTGCAGGGGAGTGCACTTGAGGTACAAGGCCTGCAGGGGAGGGCTGTTGTTGGAAATCATGCAAGCAAGGAGGGCAGTTAGGGGTGACCAGGCCAGCAGGGGAGGGCAGTTGGTGGGGACCAGGCCTGCAGGGAGGGCAGTTAGGGGTGAACGGGCCAGCAGAAGAGTGCACTTGGGGGGGGACCAGGTCTGCAGGGGAGGGCAGTTGTTGGGACCAGGCCAGCAGGGGAGGACAGTTGGGGGGGATCAGGCATGCAGGGAAGGGTAGTTGTTGGTGGTCAGGCCAGCAGGGAGGGCAGTTAGGGGTGAACGGGCCAGCAGAGGAGGGCAGTTGGCGGGGACCAGGCCTGCAGGGGAGGGCAGTTGGGCAGAACCAGGCCAGCACGGGAAGGTATTTGGTGGGGGCCAGGACTGCAGGGGAGGGCATTTGTGAGGGACCAGGCCTGCAGGGGAAGGCATTTGGGGGGACCAGGCCTACGGGGGAGGAAAGTTGGGGCGACCATGCTTGCAGGGTAGGGCAGTTGGTGTGGACCAGGCCAGCAGGGGAGGGTAGTTGTAGTTGGGGGGGGGGGACCAGGCCTGCAGGGGAGGGCTGTTGTGGGCTATCAGGCCAGCAGGGAGGGAAGTTATGGGTGAATGGGCCAGCAGAAGTGGGCAGTTGGTGTAGATGGGGCCACCAGGGGAAGGCAGTTGGGGGGGACCAGGCCTGCAGGGGAGGGCATTTGGGGTTGGCAGGCCAGCAGGGGAGGGCAGTTGGCGGAGACCACTTCTGCGGGGGTGGGCAGTTGTGGGGGACCTGGCTTGCAGGGGAGGGCAATTGGGGGGAGGGGACCAGTCCTGCAGGAGAAGGCAGTTTGGGTGGACCAAGTCTACAGGGAAGGACCGTTTGGGGGGACCAGGCCTTCAGGGGAGGACAGTTTGGGGGGACCCAGGCCTGCAGTATAGGGCTGTTGGGGGGGACCAGGCCTTCAGGGGAAGGCAGTTGGGTTGGACCAGGCCTTCAGGGCAGGACATATGGGGGGGGGTGCAGGCCAGTAGGGGAGGGCAGTTAGGGGGGGGCCACACCTGCAGGGGGGTCAGTTGGAAGCCAGCAGTCCTTGATTGTGAGAGGGATGTCCAACCGCCTAAATGGGTGGTTGGATATCCCTCAAGGGGTTCCAGATTGGGGAGGATGCAGGCTGGGCTGAGGGACACCCCCCTCCTGTGCACGAATTTCATGCACCGGGCCTCTCATACAGCAAATAAGAGTCTGGACTGGGATGGGGACTTGCTAGTCTGCTTCACCCACAGCCAGTGCTATTTCCATCTCTCCTACAAATCTCTCACAGAGACTTAGAAAGCAGTTGGGGTAGGGTTTGGAAAGGAGAGGGCCGATCTTGAGTACCCCTGTCTGGGGCCCCTGGCGCACTGGGTTTCCTTTGAGCCCTTCTTTCCCCTTCTCCCTCTCAGCTCTCAGACCTGGTAAGCAGCATAGAGGACTGGAGGCTGGGTGGGGCAGAATGGGACTGGAGGATAGGAGAAGTAGGGCTGGAGGATGCCTAGAGCTTTCCCCAGGCCCCAGGAATCCCTGATTGGCCCCCTGCCAGTTGAGGGTGGCTTCAGAGAGACCTCTGGGAATAGAAAGAAATTCAGTAGCGGATGTGCATGTCCCAAACCAATTAGCGATTTATACTCTGGGCTCAAACAGCAGGTGGCTTAGGTTTATTATCTGACTTAACACAAGAGCCACCCAGTTCCACCCTTCCCTCCTTCTTTCCCTTCTTCCTGTGGTCATCAGAAATAAATCCTCAGTCTGACTTGTCCGTTACCCTTTCTTTAATCCCCACAGCATAGGCCATTTCCCAGTAGGGTATGTGCTGGGTATGGTAGTGGTGGGGATTGACTGGTAGTAGGGTGCTGAAATTACCTTCTGAATGGCAGGAGGTTTCTAATCTGAGCTTTGACCATTCAGGGACTAAAGAGGATTTAATTTCCATTTGGAGGCAGGGCAGGAAAGATGGAGGCTAGCTATCAAGGGGAACTTCCAGAGTGCTCAAGCTTTGATTCCCGGGCTGGGATAAATACACTGCTTGGCTGTAGGACAGGCACTTGGATGGAAATGACACAGGCTGAATCTGTACCCAAAGGGAACTTCCTCACAGAAGATGCCACTTAAACGTGTTATTAAACCCTCAGGACTTTTAAAGCAGAGAACAAGGTAACTATGAACACCCTTTAAAGTGATATTGAGAGTTCCCAAGGGAGCTCTGTGTCCTCATTCTCCTATGCCTTGGGATGAAGACATGTGAGTCCCCCAAACCCCCACCACAACCCCTGTCCCCCACACTGTATCTATGGTCATGGCCACCATCCCCTTCTCTATCCTTCAGCCTTATGTCCCCCCCACCCAGGCTCTGAACCAAGGGACCAGCATTGATTTCTGAGCTTCTCTGTAGTGAAAACAGAGGGTGGGACTGGGTCTGTCTCAGTTGGGTTCTATTCCCTGGGCAGCATTTCCAGAGAAAGAGGCAGTGGTAGCCTTGAGCTCCCAAGCTCCCATCAACAGCCTTAGTTGTTTATCATATATATATATATATATACACATATATACATATATATAATCTATATATATATACATCTAAATATATATATATATATAAATATATATATATATATATATATATACATCTATATATATATACATACATCTATACATCTATATATATACATATATATATATACATCTATATATATACATCTATATATATACACTAGTTTATCATATAAACTCCCATCAACAGCCTTGAGCTCCCTTGAGCTCCCATCAACAGCCTTAGTGCCGAACTGGGAACATTCCTAGGTGCCATTAGTTCCAGACGAGGAGATAGGAAATGAAGTGAATTGACTCCCCTCCATCCTGGGAGCCCCCCAATCCCCAATGCTGAGCTCTGAGCTTATGGATACAGGTGAAAGAGTCACTCAGCCAGCCCTTGCCTAGCTTGGAATGTTACTTCCTTGACCCGTTGAACTTCCAGGTCAGGGCTGACTGCAGAGTCTGCCTGGAATGCTGCTTCTGTGGAATTCCATCTTCACGAAGTTTTTCCTCATGTCTGACCTCAAGCCTTCCTGCTATAACTACTTTTTTTTTGTTCTGTCCAGGGAATTATGAGGTGAAGCTTTCTTGTTTGAGATCACACTGTGAGTGGGACTTAGAAGACTGGGAAGCACGGGCTGGACCAAGGAGCCTGAAGGGGTTCTGAGTGTGCTGGAGTAGGAGCTGAGAGGCCAGCGCCTTCCTCCTGGCGGCTTTTAAGGTTTCTGCTCCAGTCCCATTGCCTCCTGGTTCAGTCTTGTCACTCATAGTCTCTCTTGGTACCATTAGTCCTGCCTGTTAGTCAATTATTCCAAGTGCTGTGTGCCCATCCCAGGGTGAGACCTGGGCAGCACTGACAGGAATGTGACTGAAGTGACTAGATTCTACCCTTCAGAGACTCCCAGCCCAGCAGCCCTTCCAGGCCTCACCTCCTCTCCGATAAACAACCTGGGCTGGGGGTGCTTCCAACCCAGCTTAATTAAATAATTAAAATATCCCCGCTTCCCCTGACAGATGACCTCCAAGGTCCATTCCAGTCCTATGATTCCATGATTCCAGCTGGGGGTATCCAATTAACCCTTATCATGCTTGGCTGGACTTCATGAACTGTGGAGTGGGAAGGGGTGGGGATGCACACACTAGGATGCTCTACTCCATTCCTCTCTTTCCCCTCCCATCCCCATCCCTGCCTCCTCCATGCCAGGGAACTGGAGTCAGAGTATCTAAGAAAGGACAGGGCTACTGGTAGATGTGGCTCTGGGACACTGCCTCTCTCTAGCCTGGGTCTGAGGGCCAATGTAGGTAGACCAGCTATGGCTTTGCATGGTATCTTCTTGGCTTTTGGTCCAGTGCCAGGCAGAATGTGCTCCCAAAGGAAGGCCTTTAAGGGCTTGGCTGAGGTAGGGAAAGTAAGGGCTTTGGAAGCAAGATCACTGGCCAGTAAACAGGCCATCCAAAAGCCTAGAATCTTTGGTCACGTCTCCCTCACCCAGTGCCAGGGCAAGGTAAGGCAGCCTCTTCCTGGTGGTACATTCTGCCCATTCTCCACGGGCATGAGATTTGGACTCTACTCAGGATGGTGGTGGAGACAAAGGTGTGGCGGTTGTCAGAGCTGATGTGGGCCTTAGAGACTGCCATAAACAGGCACCTTATGGGCCACTTAAGACCCTCAAAGTATTTTCTTTGGCTCACACAGTGCCTACATTAAAAAGGAATTAGCTACCAACATTTAAAATTCAGGAGATTTTTTACATAAAAATCCAGATTTATAACTTCTAAAAAATCCAAAGAGCTAATAACACCAGGCCCACATTTTCACAAGGCAACACTGAAGCTGAGTGGCAGCTGTCCCCTCATCCAGGGTATATATTCTGCTTCTCTACATCCCCACCAATTTGAGTTTGCCCTTCATGGGGGAAAATGGGAAAATTGAGGTCCAGAGAGAAAGGAGGCCACTTTTCCAAGGTCATGCAACCAGAGTGGGAGACGGAGCCTCCTGCCTGCTGGCCAGCCCCACACCCTTCTCCCCAGAGCTCTGCAAGGCCCCTCTGCCACTGCTGTCCCCTCTATTCCCAATGCCTGGTTGCTGCAGCAGCTAGGCTTTGTCTGATTGCCTTCCTGCACAGCCCTTTCAGCTGCCTGGGCCCCAGCCCTGGCCCAGGCCCCCTTTCGGGTGAGAGCAGAAGCTCTGCGGGGCATCTGCAGCCAGGCCCCATCTCCCGCAGCTCTGAACAAGAATCTCATTAAGTTCAGGGGGCGGCAGCCGTGGGGCCTGGGGCGGCCTGACCACAGAGCTGGCTTCCTTCTGCAAACAGTGGGGTGGGGCTGGGCCTGTACATGGAGCAGTCCCTGAAGCTGCCTGTCCAGCTCTTCAGAGCTGCTCTTGCTTCCTCCCCCACCCACCTCTATGATCACCCTAGCCCTGTTCCTGTCTCCCATCCCTTTGCTTCTCTCTTTCTTCTATTCCTTTTTATTTTTCTTTTTTTTTCTTTCAGCCTAGTTCTGTTTCTGTCACTCTCTGTCTTGGTTTTGTCATCTCTTGCTCAGCCCCCCATTCTTTTTCAGGGTCTGGTTTCCCATGTCAGCCCTAAAGTTCTGCCTGCTTCCCTCTGCCTACATCTTGCTGCTCCAGAGGGGTGCCCTCCTAGCTCCATCTCTGAGCTTCACTCTATCTCTCAGTCTCTCCAGCTGCTAGCTCTCCCTCAGTCGGGGCCTCTGAGTCACCATGTCTCTCCCTCACTCGGGCTCTGGCCTGCTCTGTCTGTGTTTCTGAAGCTGCCACAGGATGCTTCTGCGGAGGTTTGCTGTACTGGATAAACATGGCCCCAACAGCAGGATGTGAGGAATTCTGCTGACGGCGCTCTCCTCGGGGGCTGAGGAGGGGCAGTGTGAGCCAGAGGCCAGGGGCCCCAAGTAGACGGCAGTGCCCTTTCTGTGCCCGTGTGCCTGCCTCCCAAGCCTCTCAGCCAACTGAGTGTATCCCCGCATCGAAAAAAGGGGCTGCTCACCCTGAGCCTAGCCCACTCTTTGACACCCCCATCAGACACACACTATGCTCACACTTCCCTCCAGTATGTACGGCCCAAAGCCAATTAAATAGAATTCAGTGCTGTGTTTCTCCTGGCCTGGCCTGCCTAGACCTCCAGGACAGGGGCTTTGGGGAGGGAAAACAATCCCAAGGACTTTGAAGCAAGGTAGTAGATGCAAGAACCGATTGGAGATCATTGCAGCCATCCTTCTGCTCCCAGACAATAGCCTATCCTTTGCAATCAATCGTTCTGTATTTAAAATCCCTACCCTTAGAGTAAAAGTTTAGTGCCCTTCCCCCCTCACCCATTCAGAGGCTTTATCCCACTGTCTTGTCAGACTGTTCTTACATCAAACTGAAATTCCTCATCCTGAGACTCGGATGGAGTGGGGGTGCGCTAGTGTGGGCATGTGTATGGCGGTGTGGGTAGGACTGGTACCCAGACAAAGTGGAGAAAGGATCATTTGTTTGGGAACAGTGACAAGAAAAGGGGATGAGACAGAATGCAGAAGAGGTTGGCACAATAGTCCTCGGAGAGACAATGGGGTCCAGTGGCAGAGGGGCTGAAGGAGAGAAGACTTAACAGCGCAGGAGAAGCTGTGGACATAAATGCTGAGGAAGGCGATGAGTGGCATGAATGCAGGAGGTTTCCGGAGGAATGGGGGCAGATCTTGGGGAAGAGACTTTCAGACTGAAGAACATAAGTGCTGTGGAGTTATGTGGAGAAAGGAGAGGGTCTTCAGAGGGAGGCAGCAAGGCCTGCTTCCAGGAGCAAGCACTCATCTAACACCTATTCTTAGGGTGACCAACTCCTTTTGGTCTGCTCAGGACTGTCCAGATTTTAGCACTGAAAGTCTCACATCTTGGAAACCCTTCAGGTAAACCAGGATGGTTGGTCACCCCACCCACTATCCACACACCCACACACCTACCAGACAGTGTGCACAGGATGGTTCATGTCAACCTCACAACAACTCTGGAGCAGGAGGTGATGGAGTGTATTAGCCCCGTTTTACAGATGAGAAAATGGAAGCTAAGAAAATTGAAATAACTTGCTTTAACATCACACAGTGAGTGGCAGGTTTGAAGCCAGGTCTAGTGTTGAACTGCATTGAGTTGTTTTATTGTAGACTCAGAGACCTTCAGGGATAAACTTAGTAACCCCCCACCTCATCCCCTACGCATACTCCAACCTTAGCAGAAGTTTAAAGTCTTGGCATGAGGCAGTGTCATTTGGACCTACTGCCTGAGTCCACTGGGCTGGGGCTGGGAGTGCGGGTGGTCTAGAGGAAGGGGAGTTTGGTTCCCTTCAGCTCAAGGCTGACCAATCTTTACCATGCTGATTTTTTGGCTTTGCCCTCAGCTGAGGACAGGACCAGCTGCTGGGGGGAGGGGGCAGGGGTGGGAGGCAGAAGCTGGGAGAAATGCTGAAGGGGATTCTCCAGGGCCTTACTGGGTTCCTGGGCTCCAAGTGGTGGGCCTGGAGAGGGCTGGCCCAACATCTGAGAGCAGGCTGGGGGCTGGGCCCTAGGAGTCCCTTACTGCTGGTCAGGGCCTCCGGTGTGCGGTGTGCTGGGGTGTGAGGAAGCAGCCACAGTGCAAACAAACAGAGCCTGTGAGGACAGGAAGCAATTACGGACCACCCGGCCTAGGCTGCTCAGAGTAGAGGGAGGGCAGGCTGAGGCAGGGATAGGCGGCCAGCTAGGTGTGGCCTGGGGCAAGGCCAGGGAAGCAGGGTAAAAAGAGGTTCTAGACTGGTAAGATTCTGGGGAGCCACAGCAGGTGTCCCCTGCCTTTGAGGGACATCTCTCCCACTTAGAAATATCTTTCCCAGAGAAGGGGCTCCGTTGGTGGGCACGAGATCTTGGTTTCTGGTCAGAAGGCCTTGATCCAGCTGCACCACTCATGTGCTTTGTTTGAGGACTGTCCCTTCCGCTCATTGAGCCTTGGTTGTCCCATCTGTATAGTGAGTGGTTGTAATAAATGATCTTCAACTGTCCCTCCAGTTTTGCTGCCCCATAGTGCTCTAAAATTTCTGAGAGCTAAATATTTCTTAGCTAACAAGATTTATTGAGTGCCAGCTGTATGAAGACACTGGGGCTAACTGACGGGGTTGGGGAAAGAAATTAGAGTTTAAGACCTGGGTTCTGTCCTTAAGGAATAATATTATCTTAAAAAATAATATGCATTGACTATGTTCATATAAGCTGGGAAGTGTATTAAAATGATCTTATTGAATTTCCTCCCAAGTCCTGTGAAGTAGGTACTATCATTATTCTCATGTTACAGTTGAGGAAACTGAGACTAAGGAAAGTTAAGTGACTTGTCTAAGATTGCATATCCAGACTTTTACTTAGAGCAACCTTACTGCAAAACCAGTGCTCAGAACCTCCATTCTAAGTTATTTTATTATAGACTAGAGGCCCGGTGCACGAAATTTGTGCATGAGTAGGGTCCCTAGGCCTTACTGGCTATCAGGGCCGATCGGGGCCTTCCGGCTGCCTGCCAGGGCCTTCGTTCCCTGGGTGCTGGCTGCCAGCCGGGGTCTTTCTTTGTTCCGCATTGCCCCCTGGTAGTCAGTGCATGTCACAGAGAGCGATCGAACTCTCGGTCTCCTGGTCAGACTCCTGAGGGGACACACACTTTGCATATTAGCCTTTTATATATATAGATGATAAACCAGTAACTGCCCTCATTCTGTGTAATGTGCTCTTCTATTCATTATCTCATTTCAACTTCCCAACAGCCCTGTGAGCCTGGGGATATTATGCCCACCTTACAGATGAGTGGATTGAGGCTCTGAGATGGGAAGAGCTCACTGCCCTCCTTCGGATGCCGGATGTGTGTTGGGTTGCAGCTAAACGCTCCTCTGCCCACCCTTGGTCCAGCACTGCTGCAGTACCTGAGAAATGTCCCATTTTGTCACTCCCTAGGGCAGTGATGGGCAACCTTTTGAGCTTGGTGTGTCAAACTTCGCCAAAAAACTGGCATAACTCAGGTAGTGTGTCACTTTGAGGAAAAAACATTATTTCACAAATGTTTCATCCTCAGGAGCAGCAAATGTTTCATCCTCGGCATGCGGCCGCCTCAGCGGCCACGTGTCATCAGAAATGGCTATGCATGTCAGTGCTGACACGCGTGTCATAGGTTCGGCATCACTGCCTTAGGGGGTGGATGGATTGGCAAGCAGCATCTGGTCCTTTGCTCTTACCTGGGTGTCTGCACCCTCCTCTTGTCTCCCCTACCAAGGTTTTATTGAGCACCTATGACTGTCTAGGTGCTGTGCTAGGGTGTTCTGCACAATAATCTCACAGCTACTCCATGAAGTAATTTGAACCCTCATTTTAGATGAGAAAACTGAGGCTCAGGCACTCCCAGAGAGTCCCTGGGCATTCCTGCCTGCCTCCCTCCCAATGCTGAGGCTGCAGAGGCCTTGGGGGCCTTTGCTTACAGTTCCATCCACTTCCCAGGACCCCTTTAGTGAACTGCTTAGCCAAGACCAGATATTCCTCTCAGCTCCTAGAAATGAGGCCATGTTCAGCCTCTCTCACAGCTCCCTTCTTCCCTCCCTCCATGTCCAGCTCCATTTTTGGACTTGCATAGAGCAGCAAAGCTGAGGGCATTGGGGGACTCAAGCCACAAGTGTTCTTGTGCTGCTGGGGCCCTAGATCATAGATATTGTCAGAATCTCTATTACCTAAACAACCTCATTTATGCCTCACTGCAATCCAATGAGGTAGATCCTGTTATTATCATCATCATTCCCATTTTCCAGATAAGGAAATTGAGTCACAGGATGTTGAATGGATTGCCCATGGTCATCAGCTGCTAAGTGTCAGAGCCAGGATTCACACCCAAGCCAGCTAGTACAGAGCCCCTGTGCTTAGCCAACATGTGAAGGCCCTTAAGTGCCATCCTAAAAGATTATGGTCTTGATCCTGAGGCAAGAGGAAGTGATTGAGGGGCTTAGCTTAGGAGGTACATAATCTGCTTTGCCTATGAGAACAATCTGGTTTCACTGAGGAGGAGACTTGGAGGGGCAGATGAGAGGCAGGGACACAAGTGAGAAGACTGGGATAGGTGGAATTCCAGGGACAAATTATTGTGACCCAACTTAGGGCAGTGACAGTGGCTGTGAACAAAAAGGGGCAGAGATGGGGATGCTTGGAACGTGAAGGCAGAACCACTGCACTGCCAAAGGACAAATAGGGCTTGGAGTGCTTCTTCTGCTCCGCCTGTTAAACTGTGTGCCCTGTGAGCATCTGCCCTCAAGGAGGTGTACCCTGCCATGGTTGGGTGACTCAGTTTGTTGGGGCATTGTCCCATGCACCAAAATGTTAGGGGTTTGATTTCCAGTCAGGGCACATACCTAGGTTGTGGGTTTGATCCACCATCCAGGTGCATATTGGAGGCAACCGATCAATGTTGCTCACATCGACATTTCTCTCCCCCTTCCTTTCTCTCTAAAATCAATAAAAACATATCCTAGGGTGAGGATGAAAAAAAAGAAGTTATAAACTTTTCTAAATAGGGGCAAATGCAATGAGAGAACGAGAGAGAGAGAGAGAGAGAGAGAGAGAGAGAGAGAGAGAGAGAGAGAGAGAGACTAGAGATAGACAGCAAACTGTTAACAGTGGCTCTGCTGGGGAGAGAGGTAGATGAGGAGAACTTAATTTTGCCAAATACACAGGCATTGTGTTCACTTTCTCACAATGAGTATGTTTAGTTTTAAAAAATAATAGAAGTATTTTGTAAAGGAATAAAACCTTAATGCTCAGGCTTGGTGTGACTATTAATTGAGATAATAAACAATACTTTGCAAATTGAGGGGTTGGCATAACTGGTTAGTGGTCTTCCCATCCCTCTTGTGAAAAAGGCAAAGGCCAAGTGTCCCAGGGTGCATCATTTCCAGACACAGAGCCCTAGCTGGGTGAACCTGGGAAGTAGGTGATCAAATTCATCTGCCCTGGGCTCCTCATTGTTGCCTTGATTCCATCAACTCCCTAGGGCCAGGCAGAGTTTGCACAAATGGGAACTTTAGTGATAGGCCTTTGCTGGGGCCCTGGAATCAGTGACAAATTGAATGGGATAAGTTAATTAAATCTGTTCCATGTGTGAGGCATCCCAGGGCATGGGAGTCACACAAGGCACTTGGAATCCTGAGGAACCTTAGGCAAGTCCCTCTACCTTTTTGGGCCTCAGTTTCTCCAGTCGTACCATAAGGAGACTGGCAGGCCTAGTCTTTTAGGGTTGTGCCAGCTCTAGCATTCCAGGAGTCTCTAATTAAAACGGTCCCCTGTGTATTAATCTTCTTGTCAAGTTTTAATTAATAGCTGATGAAGCCAGATCAGGCACCAGCTGCCACCCCCTCCTGCTGGGAGGCAGAGGACACCCATAGGATGCTTGACCTGATAATCACTGCTAAGTGGCCTCTATCCCCATCTCTGTAATCCAGGCCTCCTCTCATTGCCCAATGCTTTTCCCACTCTATTACACCACCTAGGGTTTGAGGGCTAGTGTGTGTGTGTGTGTGTGTGTGTGTGTGTGTGTGTGTGTGTGTGTGTGTGTTTACTTGATGGTGGTAAAGAGTATAGCTTTCATCTCAGCTCTGCTAGTAACTAGCTCTGTGATCTTGGTTTGTAACTTATCCTCTCGCTTCTTCAGTATCCTCTTCCATTAAATGGAGATAGCATTTGGCTGCAAGTAACAGAGAAAAACAACACTCAAAATGTCTTATAAAATAATCACAGCTATTATTCCACAAAGTTATAAAGAAGAGTGCTTTAATTGTTGGTTCCTTCAACATCAGGTAATTAGTTTTTTCTATCTTTCTGCTCCACCATTCTCAGCTCTTGGCTTTTGTCCTTAGGTCAGCCTGTCATGGTCATCAGGCGGCTGCAGCAGCTCTGAGTATTACACTAATTCAACAAAATCCAGACTGGAAGAAGTAACAATCTTGCCTTATGTCCCCCCCCCCTCCCTTTTTTTTCTTCAAATAAAATACATTGTTTATTTTTAGCTCATTTTTCTATGATAGCTCATTATTTTTTAAAAATCTTTATTGTTGAAAGTATTACATAGGTCTTCCTTTTCCCCCCATAAACCTTATGTCCCCATTTAAAAACAAGGTGGCCTTCCTCAGAATCCCCTAGCAACTTTCTGATTGGCCAGAAGTGTGTCACATACCCAAACTGAACCCAACCACATGGCAAAGAGTTTGGATATATCATGACTGGCTTAAATGAGTATTTTCAACCCTGCAGATGGGGCCTGATTGCCAATATTTTTTAGAAGTTCTCCAGATATGCTTAGAACAACCAAAATTCAGCTCCTATAGCCCAGCATCCCATGTGCTGGCTCTGACAGAAAAGGGGAAGTGGTGGTGATTGGCTGCTAGCTACCCAACATACAGACAAACCCTTTGTCTCCTATTGGTACCAGGAGAGGGGTTTAAACCCATACAAACATGTGTCCTCCAGAATTTGCCTTCCAGGAATGCTCCACCTTTAGAATGTAAGTCTGCCCTAAAGCAGTTGCTTTTTAACCCGATTACTTGTCAGATTCTCCTGAGGAGTTTGTTAAAAATAGAGACTTTGGGGCCTACCTAATGGCTATGGAATCAGAATTGTGAAGAATAGAGCCCCAAAATTTAGACATTTATAGGTGTGAGCACACACAAAAACATACATTTGTGAATTCCTGTGGTGATTCTTCAGCCCTTATCCATAGTATTTGGGGAGGACTGCTCCACATATCTCCCTGGGCCTCAAATGGTGCCTGAAAGTCTGCCATTAGAGTCACTATTCTAATCATCCTAGTTCTGCCCACCCCAACCCCCAATGAACACATGTTGCATTATGGGTTGTTAAGAAGAAGTAGCTGGAGAATCACGGAGAGTCTTTCGGCTTCAGTTTAATTTTTCTTAACATGAGGATAATCATGCTAATCTCACTGTCATTTCAAAGGGCCCAGGAGACCACAGAAAGTAGTGGGTCAACCTGGACATGACAAAGGGATTATGTGGGCTGGGAGACTGGAGGTGTGTTTTCCCTGTCACTGGGTCACCTCAGCCTGGCCCTTTATACTCTCCAAACCCCAAACTTCCATTGTATAATTTATCAAATGGAGAGCACTGCATATATGGATGAGTTGCTGCTTTTCAACATTCTTAATGACAATAAGAAGAACCTCATCTGCAGAAATAATTTAGTAGTATAGCAAGTTGCCTTGCTGTGTACTGATAGGTAGAACAAAAGTCCTATGTGTCTGGTAGTATGAGGGTGGGCAGAAGGAAAGTGAAGAAAGGCAGGGAAGTTCCCAGGGGTAGTCTAGGGAAGCCTGCAATGAATGAGGAATTTGGAATTTCTATTGGAGCTTATGGAATCCCTAGCATTCCTCACTGGTCTTTCCAATGCCCCTGCTCCAGAAAAGGCATACTTAGGGACAGGCTATTAGACACCTAAGCATTGAGGGGTTTGTGAAGTCTGTGGGTCCCAGGCTCTGGTCCCCCTCCAGGCCCAGGATCTCTCATTTCCCCACTTCCCTTTGCTTTGCATCTGGCTCCAGGTCAAATGTGGATTTCCTTTCAACTAGCAGGTCTGAGAGTGTCCATCTGTGGAGCTGGAGCTGGAGCCAGAGAACATCTAACAAGGAGCTCATCCATCAGCTGAGCCCAGGCCGGAGCTGAGAAATAAGACCACAGGGTCAGGCCACCTAGGATGTGGAGTGGGGAGGGGCGCTTCTGGATCCCCAAGGAGGTTTGTTCTGATTGAGATGGTCTGAAGAGTGGGGGATCAAAAATGGGAAGTGAATAATTCTGGGTCTAGTCCTCTGAGTACCACTAACTTTTTGTGTGACCTTGCACATGACCCTGCTTCTCTCTGGACTTCAGTCCTCTCATCTGTAGCATAAAGGGGTTGAATTGGAATCAAAGCGCCATGGACTCTTGAGGTTGGAAGTATCCTTAAAGGCCATCTAGTCCCAGGTCCCACTCAGAGTTTGAGTCTCCTCCACAGCATCCTGCAAAGTGATTGCCTAAACTCTGATTGTATACATCCAAATGACAGGAAGCTCACTTCCTCCAATGGTATCCTGTTTTATCTCAGCATAGCCATCTGTTAGTTTTCCTTTGGCTTTCATCAGTGGGTCCTAGTATTGTCTCCTGGGTCCACCCAGCTCATCTTCCCTGTGACATCCCTAAGAGGCCTGAATTCAGAGTTCAAGTTCCCCTGAGTTTACTCTTTTCCAGGCCAAACAGCTCTGCTTGTACTCATAAAGCCTGGTCTGTGATGCTTTAATGTGTGGGGCCCATAACTGGGTATAGTTTCCCAAGTAGGATTTTGGCAAGGCTGCAGAAGGCCACAGCATCACCTTGCTACTTCCACACACAATGGTTCTTGCCGCTGAATCTGAGGTCCCCTTGGCTTTAACATTTATAGTGTCTCCCCTAGCCTTCAAGCTCTGTGAGGGGAGTGCACTTTTCTGATTCCTTTTTTGTTACTCCAGGGCCCAGACCAGGAGCTAACCCAGAGTCGGCATCACAACTTGTGTGCTGAGGTAGCTGAGAACAAGGGGTATGTCGGGAATGTTTGCATGCATACATGGGCCTGCAGCTTGAATTGGAATAATAGGCTGGGCTGTGGAAGGGCCCAGATATCCATATATATTCAGGCAGCCTTCTCCTACTCCTGCACCAGCTACATTGGCCCACAGTAAGGGGTCTGGTGGTACTAAACACCAGTACTCAAACCCCAGGAGGCTGGTATCTATGGTCCCCCAGGGCTCCTGAGAGCCCTGCATGTCTCTCACAGCTCTGTGTACAGCTAACCAATGTTGTGTATGTCTGTGTGTGGCTGCTGCAGGCATCCCCTGGTATGTAAGAGGCAGAAGGAAGTGGCTGTATCCCATCCATTGGTAGGGGTGACCTGAGGATCTGTCTGAGGCAGTAGGGAATGACTGTGCCCTGTCAGTCAGCAGGGGTGTTCCTGGCTGGCTAAGGAGGAGTAGGGTAGCGGCTGAGCCCTATCACTTGACAGGGGTATTCCCAGCTGTCTGCATGAGGAGGGGGAAGCAGCTGCCCTGGCAGGTGCCTGGGGTATCCTGGCCTTGCCCACTCTGATGTGGCCCATTTTTGTGTGTGCATACTCTTGCCATTCAGCTGTCATTAGCTCCAGTCGCCACAAGGGAAATTGGCCCTGCCAGAACTCAAGGTCATAAGAAGGACACTTCAATTATTCCACTGTCATCTGTCTGGGTGTCAGTAGAGTGGGAAGCCACTGACTTCAGGGCTGGCTAGAAGTAGTTTGTGCCAGGGAAGGGCAGGGCGGATGTATGGAAGGAGGAGAGCCATGAAGAGGACCCATGGGCCATCTTGATCAAAGGGAGCCAACAGAGACCTCTCCAGACACAAAGCCACAGATGGGGCACTTCCAGAGACAATTTATGCAGATGCTGAAGTGGCAAGGGCAACCATGGGTTGCGAGTCAGAGACTTGTGTTCTAGTCCTGGTTCTGCTGCTTCCTGGCTGCCTGGCCATTTTCTCATCTGTGAAATGGGGATGTTGTGAAAAGTACCAGGTCAGGCCCATGGTTCACACCCAGAAAATGGAAAGCCCCTCTTGCCATAAATCTCTGAGGCTATCCAAATGAAGCAGATGGTGACAGGCAAGGGTGGAAATAGGAAGTGCCTTGGGGGGGCCTCCGCCAGGTTTGCCATGAGACTAATCAAGGGCATTCTTTTATCTTGGCTCCTTCCCCTTGGTAGAAAAAAAAATCTAATTGTCATAGAAGATAGGAAAGGGCTGCAGAAGCAGGGACCAGAGTCCCTGTGAGTGACTCCATGGCCAGCTCTGGGGATTCTCAGCATTCCCTACCCATGGAATCTTACTAGAAACCCAGCCAGCTTCATAACTTAACAGGCTCTCCTTCCATTCCCTTCCCAGAGGGGATGGCAGGTGTTGATGCAGATGAGGCTCTGTTTAGTGACTTGTCCAAGGTCATACAGCTGTAGGATTGACACAGGAGTCAAACTCACCAGGTCTTTTAATTTTCTTTATCATCACCTTCCTTCCTTCCAACCCACTCCCAGCATCCCAGGAGTCTATTGTGACAGACTGACTACTCAGGATTTCCAAAACACTCCCTGCATTTTCCTGCCTCCCTGTTTTTCCTCACCAGGCTCCTTTGGCCTGGAATGTCTACCCCACCCTGCTCTGCCCCACTCCTCCCACTTCCATCCATTCTCCTCTCCTGGGTTCATGGAAATCCTCCTTATTCTTCAACTAGAGGCCCAGTGCATGATTGAATCATGCACGTTTAGCGGCGGGGGGGGGGGGGGGGGGGGCGGAGAGCTGGGTGCCTGTCCGCTGGTGCACCAGGCCTTTCAGAAGCCTCCAGCGCGGCGGAGGCTTCTGAAAGGCTTGGTGCCTGAGCGGACAGGCACCCAGCTCCCCCGCTTTTGATGGTCCACGGTGGGTCGTGAGCTCGCTGCCCCAGAGGCCCCCTTCTGTGCCGCAACACAGCCATGGCGCAGATGCTGAGCTCATGCCGCTGCTGGCGACACGAGCTCAGCGTCCCGCCGACCCAATCGGCTACCCCGGCCACCCCGAGTCCCGCCCCCCCACGCCTCCTGGCCAATCGCGGGCATAGCGAAGGTACGGTCAATTTGCATATTTGTCTATTATTAGGTAGGAAGTTGTGATGCCGCCTCTGATTCCTGATAGCTGAAAGACTTCCTGTGCTCTCAGAGGGCTTTGCTGCACTCTTGTATTACATTGTTGAAACAAGAGATTTTGGGGATGGTTGAGGCGAACCCTCTCAGTGTTGTGAGGAGGAGCATAGGAGAGTCAGAGAGAAGTCAGGGATCTAATACTCTCCTGCTTTCTCCCTAACCCTTTGGCCACTGTTTCACAGTCTCTTTCCTGTTGGAGATAGATCCTATGGGATTTAGATCCTTCCTCCCCTGCCTTTCCCTCCTCTACCTCCCCAAGCCTCTCCTCTTCTCATCTCCTTTTTCTTTCTAGGGGAGCTCATCTATGATGAAGCCTTAAGGGCAGGATTTCTGACTGCCTCCATGTTATTTCCACCAGGATATCCTCTACTCTTCTCAAATTCCAACATGTCTCAACTAAATCATCAGCTGCCATTCTCTCTAAACCTGCCTTTCTTCCCATGTCCTCTTTCTCAATGGATGGCACCATTACATCCCCACCTGAATCCTGGAGGCTTCCTCTCCACCTCCCCCCCCCATCACATTTAATCAGCTACTAAGTCTGGCCCATTCTGCATCCCTCACATGATGAATCTACATGTTTCTCTCCAGCTCCAGGGTTTCCACCTTGGTTCAGGCCTCATCATCTATCACTTGTGGTTGCTTCCCCCTCTTCTTGCTTCCATCTGCCCCCAACTGCCAGCCGTTTACCACAAGGTAGTCAGAAGAAATGTTGCAGAAAGCAAATCAGACCATGTCATTGCCATGCTCAGAAACCACAGGGATCGAGAATAAATTCAATAGCCTACAGGGTTTCACCTCACTCCCCTGCCACGTTGAATGTGCCAAGACATCTTCTGCTCCTGAGCTCTTCCCAGGCTGCAGCTTCTGCCCGAGCACTTGTCCTTTCACCCTTCACCTAGCTAACTCCTCTTCAGTCTCTGGGCCTCATCACTCTACATGTGTCCTTTAGGACTATCAGCTCAGGTGCCACCTCTTCCTGGAAGCCTTCCCAGACTTACCTTCCCCTGAAATCTGGGTAAATTATAACCTCCACCCACTGTGGGTTCTGATCCCCCTCCACCATTCCCCCTGCCTCCCTGTAGATCTATCAGAGCATGGTTCAACATGGACTGTAAATACTTGGCTACCTGTTTCTTTCTCCCACTAGACCAAGCACTGGCAACCTATAGTTCACAGGCCAAGTCTAGCCACAGCTGTTTTTGTAAATAAAGTTTTATTGGAGCACCGGCATACCTATTCACTTACATATCATCTGTGGCTGCTCTAACACTATAATGGCAGAGTTGAGTAGTTGTGACAGACCCTAAAGCCCCAAATAATTATTCTGTGGCCCTTTACCAAAAAAAAAGTTGTTCACCTCTGCTCCCGACCATTTGCCCATGACGGCACAGACAGTTTCTGTCTGTCTCATTGCTGGGCCCTCAGCACCCAGCACAATGGCTGGTGGTTAGCAGCTGGCTGAGAAACATTTGTCAAATTATGCTTGAAGTATATCTGGTCATAGAGTAAGTCTGAGGCCCACCCAGGGTCCCTGGATGGCCAAGTCAGCTCTGACCTTTGGCTTCTCAGTTCTCTGTCCCCAAGGGAAAAAAAATTGAGGTCAGATTCCCTATGTGTTCCCAGCCTTCCCCAGAACAGGGCCAGGCACAGAGGACAGAGGGTCTGTGTCCCTGTTGACCATGTGAAGGGCTCAGACAGGGCCCTGCTTTGAAGGGGGATCCTCCCCTGTGGAAGATGCACACTCCCACCCTAAGGCTGTGCCTGACACTAAAACAGTAGTTCTCAATCAGGGACAACTTTGTCCCCCAAAGGCTATTTGGCAATGCTTGGAGACATGTTTGGTTGTCACCTAGGAGGGGCCAGAAGGAGGTAGCTGCTAGTGGCACCTAGTGGGTAACATCCAGGGATGCTGCTCAATACCCCACAAATGCACAAAGCAGCTCCCCTTAACCTGTAACATGGATCGTCTGGCCAAAAATGTCAATGTGACGAGGCTGAGAAATTCTGCTCTACAACCAGGCTTGAGAAACACCTAATGCTTATGTTCCAGCCTAGATCTTGAGAACAGAACCTCTGTGCTGGGCCCAGGCATCAGTATTTTCATTATCATCTCCCCAGGTGATTCTAATGTGAAGCCAGTGCTGAGAACCTCCTGGCTAGAGCCTACTTTCTGGGAAAAGTTTCCAAGGAAGAGCCCTCACATGGCCACAAATCACCCAGGATGGTCTTTGCCTCACACATTTGGCCCCACTGCTGGTCATTTTGGCAGATCTGGACGAAGCACTCATGGAGTATCTGTGAGCACTGAGGGGCCCGCACAGCCCCACTTCTCCGCCTTCCTTCCCCCGCCCATCTCTGCAGGAGGAGGGGTGCTGGAGGAGGAGAGGGGAGCTGGAGAGCACAGCTGGGATTTCAATCACCTCCAACCACAAAAATCCATATCAAGCCATCTTTCCCTCTTCTCCCCTTCCAAGTTGAGCTGTAGAGACAAGCACCTCCTTCCTGAAAGCAACCCAGAGGCCCCAAGCTGATGTGGAGAGAGTGCCTCAACAGTGTGGATGTTGGTGAGGAGGGGTGAGAGGCCCTAGCTTCCTGAGCTGGCCCTAGTTTGGGGGATGTGTGTGAAGCTCTCTGCACTCTGAAGTCCGATCAGATCCTGGCCCTGAGAAGACTTTCTGGTTTGGAAAAGGAAGGCACTGGAAAGGTGAAAGAAGATGGTTTTCTCTGCCACAGGACAAACTTTACATCTCTCTCTAAAACAGCGACTCCGACTCCATAAGGTGGAGCTGAGTATTCATTCTGGAGAGGGAGCCTTCTTTTCCAGGGAGAGCCCTCCACCAGCCTCCACTACTCCGCTGGGCTAGGCAAGCCCCATCCTAGCCTGGGTAGTTCATGTCAACACTGCTTAGCCACTGAGTGCTGTGAGGAGGGGAGCCCTGAGAGAGCAGGGCAGGCTTCTGTGGGACTCCTTGACCAGAAAGACTTCTCCAGCCCAGGGGGTGTTGGGATTCAAGGTTGGAGAGACCACAGTTCAGCCAGGCACTGTCAGTGAGCCTGAAAGAAAGTGGGTAAGCTAGGCCAGATCTGGGCTTTGGGGCAGATTTCCGAGGCCTAAACTGAGCAGCTATTGCCAGAGGGGCAGAGTGGAGGCACAAATAGAATGAAATGAAGAGGCAGATACGTGCTGCATGAAGTTATCCCTAGTGGGGGCTATCTAAAAATGACAGACAAGGATCCTGTGAGCACCTGAGCAAAATGCCAATGGCCCAGCTTTGATGAGGGCAAAGGAAGGGGGCTGGGAAATGGCAGGCACCTGACATTGGAGTCAGTCCTTGAAGAGTAAGGGAGAACTTGCAAAAGACAAATAAGAGTAATCAAGTGGGAAGATACAGCCACAGCCGAGGTGTGCCATGTCTGGAAAATGTTGCGTTAGGCCTTATGGGGAGAACATATGGTGTGAGCAGGTCAGGAATGGGGCATAGGTGGGACAGGCATGTTCAGAATGGGAGCGTCTGTGTGCTCCCCCTGGATGGATGGGAAACCTGACTTTATCCTGAAAGCCATGGGGAGCTATGGATGGACATGAAACAGGGTAAGTGACACAATCAGATTTGACATGTATAACATTTCTTTCCCTCATGGTTGGAGGCTGGATTGGGACATGGGAGGGTCCAAGGCCTAAAGATGAGGGTCCGTCTGGGGCCAGGACAATGGCCTGGGTTCAGGCTTATGTGATTGATGACAGATAGAATAAGGGGCAGCAGAGTCATTGTAGAGTTACACTTCTTGAATTTTAGGATGAGGAAGAATGGGCAATCTTTCAGGAACTCACATGAGAGCTTAAAACATTCTAATAGCTCCTGATGGCTCTTAGGATAAAGTTTAAACTCATTGCAGAGGCCTACTGTTGCCTAGCCATTTCTCCAACCTCATCTCCTACCAGGCAGGCCCTCACCTCCAAATTCTTAGCTTCAACTCTATGCACAGCATCTTTCAGTTGCTCGGTAGCTGCACGCTCTCCCTTACCTCTGCCCTTGGCACATGCCCTTCTCTATCTGGAATAATCCAGCACACACCCTCCTTGCCATCCCCTCACCCTAACTCAACAACCCCACACACTGGACTCCAACCTATTCACCAGTTAGGTCTCACATTTCTGGGAGGTCTCCCATGGTCCCAACAACATTACTGGCTCTCTTGGCACCTTGGCCTGCCCCATCTTAGCCCTTAGTAGCCTGGGTAATAATTTTCTGTAAGCAGGGGGATGGTAGGGATCATGCCCAACTTGTTTACCACTGTCCCCCAGCTCTGCGCACAGTGCTGGCACATGGTTAATAAATGGGGAAGAAAGGAAAGAAGGAGAGGGACAGGTCAAAAACGATGCTCAGCTCTAGCTGATTTGACTCAGTGGATAGAGCATTGGCCCACGGACGGAAGGGTCATGGGTTCGATTCCAGTCAAGGGCACGTACCTACATTGCAGGCTCAATCCTGGGCCCCGGTCAATTGCGATGTCTCTCTCACATTGATGTTTCTCTCTGTGTCTCTCCCCTCCCTTCGACTCTTTCTAAAATTCAACGGAAAAAATATCCTCAGGTGATGATTAACAAAAAAAAAACAAACAAATCAAAAAATGATGCTCAACTGATGGGTGGTGATATTAGTCCTAGAGACAGAGGATCGATTTTATTTTTGGGGGTGGGGAAAGATGAGTTTAGTTGAGACCCAGTTGAGCTGGAGGTATCTGAGGATCACCCTAGAACACATGTCGAGTAAGCTGTCAATTCTGTGGGCCTGGAGCTCAAGGAGCAGTTTGGACTGGACCAGTCTGCTGAGAGGTGAGAGTGAAAGCTGTGGGAATTAATTAGAACCTTGATGTTTTTAATTCCTAAATATACGGCCAGCCAAGAACCAGTATATTTTGAAACACTGGTGGCCAAGAACATGACAGGAAGAGGTGGAGGGAGGCGGCGGGAGGTGGCGCCCTCCCCTTGTGGGGTTGAGGGGGATCCCTCCTCTGGAACTGCCCCAGCTGTCACATAGCAGGGAGAGGGCCCTGGCTGGGGGGCCTGGCTTGGGAAGGAGAGCTGGACAGAATAAAAGTCTCCCTGGCCCCTCTGTGCTCCTCCTCCTACCAGGTCCCCCCAATACTCCTTGGTTCTGGCCCTCTGGCTTGAGCCTGTGGAATCCAGCTTGCTGTGAGGCTCCCATCTCCACGGACTCGCTGACATCCCCTTCCCCACCACCTCTTCCATCCCCTAGCCAGCCTCTGTAACTCAATGCTCCTGCTCCTTTCTTAGCTGGGCCCAGGAACCCTGCCAAGAATTATGCTTCCTGGCCTGAGGATGACTCAGGCTTCCCTCCCCAGCACCACCCCACCCTGCCCCACCCCGAACCTCTGAGCCATGCCATAGGCTGAGCGAGAGCACACACACACACACACACACACACACACACACACACACACACGCCAGGCCTGAGCAGGGTGCTGGGAGGCTGGCTTAGGTCCCTGTTCCTCATGCCAACTAGCTGGTATCCACAGGGACTAGAGGTATTGCAGACCAGGTGTCAGGTCTGGGGATGACTGGGAGGCCTCCTGGCAGGCTAACATCAGTGGCCCAATGTGATAGTGACCCAGGGGTCACTGACTGAACTGAAAGTTCAAACCTTGTTTTCACCAGGCCAAGCCTTCTCACTTAAAGCCTTAAGGTTTTCTTCTGAATATGAAGGGGCCACTCAGGTGTTCTAGGAACCACAGTCCTGACATAATATCTTGTGCCACTTCTTCCTTGCTGAGTGACCTTGAGCAAGTAAGTCACTTTCTCTGAGCCTCAGTTTGCTCATTTGTACAATGGGGATAAGAGTAATACCCTTCTCTCAGGGTTGCTGGGAGATTTAAATGGAGGGACATGTGGAAAGTGTTCTGTAAACAGTCAAGACTGTGACTGGAGGGGTTATATTTATCTACATGGCTAGGATGGAGAGGAAAAAACAGGTGGCTCTCTGCTTTTCTGTCTTTGGGGGCACATTCCTCAGTTCTTTCCACTTGACAGGATGGGATTCCTTGAGGCCTCAACCCATGGAAGGTCAGGGCTCAGAACAGTGATTGCATATTTTGCTGGAGGACCTTCAGCAAGAGCCTTGACTTTTCTGAGCCTCACTGAGCTGTATTCAGAAGGCAAAGAAAGGGAGAATTTCTCTTCTCCTTTCTACCCTCCCAACCTCTTTCCCTCCCTATGGCTGGCATGATGAACAAAGTAGAGGTTCATATAGAGGTGAGGCCCCAAAGCCCAGCGCCCTTCCCAGATGTGCTGGGGAGGTACAGAAGAAATGTGGACATGTGGAGGGCAGGGCCAGGCTTGGCCTGTGCATGTGTGATCAAAGACGTAGGGTGGGGTGAGGCAGGGAGTGAGGGGGTGAGTTCTTTGCATTGCTGCGGGTTTAGTGCTTTCTCTTGGTTGCCTGGATACCTTGATATTACTCTCCCATCCCCAGTGTTCATTGCAGGCCTGTCACCCCCACTCAGGCCTAGTGTGAATGAAGAGCAGGCCACTCACCTGGCTGATAGTGGGTGGGTAGGTAGATCACCTGCCTGACCAGCTAGCCAAGCCCTGCCTCCTGATCAGCACCTTACCTAGCTGTCCTGTGGACCCATGGACCACAAGCTTCCTAGAATGACTCTTAGAGGACTGCACTGCCAGCAAGCTGACCGTGGCCTGACTATGTCAGGCATCCCACTGTCCACTGCCTGGCACTCGCCAGCCTCCAGCATGTGTGAGAAGTGGATGGTGCTGTGGGTGGGTCTGATACTGTCAGCCTCTTGGCTCAGGGCAGCAACTCCTGTGTGGCACTGTGTGTGTGGACCAGCCTGGGTTCTGCCCTGGGCCAGAGGAGGTGGAGATCAACTCATAATCCAAGGGAAGAAAAATGGCAGCAGAAATAATGGCTTTGTTTGGGGAGGAGAGGGTGAGAGACGCAGGCCTGGGCCCACTCCAGTAGCCTGAGGCCTCAGAAGGCCAACTCAGCCAGGAAACCACCTTTTGAATGATGCGCAGGCCAGCCTGTCCCCAGTCCTACTTCTCATCCTTGGTGGGAACCATTGTTACCAGGGACAGCTCACCAGGGTCAGGTCTAGGCCAGGCTGGGGTCCTGAGCCCCCACCCCTTGGGAGGAGGCACATGATGTCCCAGAGAAATGGCTCCTCCAGCCTTTGTTCTTGTTGGGCAGGCAGCCACTCAAGATGCCATGCCTTGGCAGGACAGGAGTTGGGGTACACAGTGTTCTTTTTTATTTCTGTTAGAAGGGTTTATGGGAGGGTAAACTGAGAAAGGGAGCAGACACTTTGCCCATGATCATGACAGAGTTGGAGTGGCAACACAAATGGAAGGGACCCCAAAATACTCTTATTTGCCCTCTAGAGTTTCACTCCACAGGGACAAGGACTTTGTTTTGTATCCTTGGTGCCCACAACAATGCCTGGTACATAGCAAGTGCTCAAGAAATATCTGTGACTGTAAGATTCCCCTCTGCTTCTCCAGCTCATGCTCCAATCATGTGAAGGCTGCTAATGCTCAGAGTGCTCTGGACTCACAGACAAACCTGGGTTCCAGTTCCATCACTCTTTAGCTAGGTGACCTCAGGACTGAGTTTCCTTCTCTATAAAATGGAGCTAGCTATTTCCACCTCTGAGTTGCTGGCAGGGGGGATTTTTTGAGGTCGTTTTGGGAGCTTTCTTGGCACATAGTAGATGCTCCTTAAATGTTGGTTCTCTCACTGAGTCTTGTCTTGCCCAGGCTAAACAACCCAGAAGCCTAGGACATCCCTTATGATCTCATTTGATCACTACAACAGGTCCTATCAGGTGTGGCTCTATCTACATCAGCATCTGACAGATATGGAAACTGAGGCCCAAGGAGAGAGAATCTGCTCCTACAGTAGGTTCTAGAGGCAGGATTCAATTGCCAATCTTTATGATTGATGGCCTTTTTCTCTAATGCAACACTCACTTATATATAACTAGAGGCCCGGTGCACGAAATTCGTGCACGGGGGTGGGGTGTCCCTCAGCCCGGCCTGCACCCTCTCCAATCTGGGACCCCTCAAGTGATGTCTGACTGCCCGTTTAGGCCCGATCCGACCAGTCGGGCATTCCTCTCACAATCCAGGACTGCTGGCTCCCAACTGCTTGCCTGCCTGCCTTCCTGATTGCCTGCCAGCCTCATCACCCCCTAACCACTCCTCTGCCAGCCTGATTGATGCCTAACTGCTCCCCTGCCAACCTGTTTGCCCCTAACTACCCTCCCCTGCAGGCCTGGTCACCCCTAACTGCCCTTCCCTGCAGGCCTGGTCCCCCCGAAACTGCTCTCCCCTACAGTACTGGGTCCCTCCCAACTGCCCTTCCCTGCAGGCCTGGTCGCCCTCAACTTCCTTCCTCTACCGGCCTGGTCACCCCTAACTGCCCTCCCCTGCAGGCTTGATCGCCCCCAACTGCCCTCCCTTGCAGGCCTGGTCCCTCCCAACTGCCCTCCCCTGCTGGCCATCTTGTGGTGGCCATCTTGTGTCCACATAGGGGCAGGATCTTTGACCACATGGGGGCAGCCATCTTGTGTGTTGGAGTGATGATCAATCTGCATATTACTCTTTTATTAGATAGGATAGAGGCCTGGTGCACAGGTGGGGGCAGGCTGGTTTGCCCTGAAGGATGTCCTGGATCAGGGTGGGGGTTCTCTTGGGGCATGGAGCGGCCTGGGCAAGGGGCCTGTGGTGGTTTGCAGGCCGGCCATGCCCGCCCCCCCGGTGACCCAAGTGGAGGCCCTGGTATCTGGGGTTTATTTATCTTCTACAATTGAAACTTTGTAGCCTGGAGCGGAGCCAAGCCTTCTGCTTGCTTCGTGGCGGCAGCCATTTCTGTTGGGATTTATGTATCTTCTATAATTAAAACTTTGTAGTCTTAAGCCAAGGCCTGGGCCAGCCAGGGTGTGCAGAAAGCTTGGCTTTCTCCATCGCCGGGGGCAACCCTAGCCTCCTGGTCTTACAGCTCCGTGGCTGCAGCCATTTCTGTTTGGATTTATGTATCTTCTATCATTGAAACTTTGTAGCCTTGAGTGGAGGCCTAGGCCAGCAAGGGCAGGCAGAAAGCTTTGCTTCCTCCATTGCCAGAGAAACCAAGCCTCCCCCCTGCTCTCTGTGGCAGTAGCCATCTTGGTTGGGTTTATTTGCATATTCGCTCCTGATTGGCTGGTGGACGTGGCTTGTGGGTGTAGTGGAGTGATGGTTAATTTGCATATTGCTCTTTTATTAGATAGGATAATAAAAGCATAATATGCTAATTAGACCAGCCAGCTGAATGACCTTCCAGACATCATTCTGGACGTCTTTTCTACGAAGCCACGGCAACGGGGGCCAAGGCAGAAGTGGTTAGGGGCTATCAATCAGGCAGGCAGGTGAGTGGTTAGGGATGATCAGGCAGGCAGGCAGAGGCGGTATGGGGCAATCAAGCAGGCAGGTGAGCAGTTAGGGGCTATCAGGCAAGCAGGCGAGCAGTTAGGGGTGATCAGGCAGGTAGGTGAGTGGTTAGGGGTGATGAGGTAGACAGGCAGAGGGGTTAGGGGCGATCAGGTAGGCAGGCAGGTGAGCAGTTAGGAGCCAGCAGTCTTGGATCGGGCCTAAACTGGCAGTTGGACATCCCCTGAGGGGTCCTGGATTGTGGGAGGGTGCAGGCTGGGCTGAGGGACTCCTCCCCCACCGTGCACAAATTTTGTGTACTGGGCCTCTAGTATCATTCATAATCTGGCATTCTAGCTGTGTGACCTCAGGCCCCTCAGTCATCTCTATGAGCCTTAGTTTCTTCAACTGTCCAATAGGAATAATTACTCTGACTCCCCCAGCTTTGGCCTTGACATTAACCCAGGGTGCAAGTCCTTCACCTGCCCCCTGCTTCTCTCCAAGTGATTGACTGATGACATGCTGCTCACCACCATCCTCCCCAGGCATTCCTTCTAAGGCGCCTAGAACTCCAGCCCCTTCACTCTCTTTCCAGGAAACATATCTGAATGCAAGAGAGTGGGAAAGACATTATTTGAGGAATAACATCGGGGTCAACTCCAGTTTGTTAAAACAGCAGTAATTCATTTTTAAAAAATATTTTTATTGATTTTTAGAGAGAGAGGAAGGGGGAGGGATAGAGAGATAGAAACATCGATGAGACAGGAACATCATTAATCGGTTGCCTCCTGCATGCCCCTTTGGGGATTGAGCTGGAAACCTGGGCATGTGTCCTGACTAGGAATAGAACCAGTGACCTCTTGGTCCCTGGGTCAATGCTCAACCACTGAGCCACATTGTCCATGCAGCAGTAAAACATTTTAGAACTATTATTAGCAACAAATTACCTTCAACACACTGTGCAATTGATTGTGACACACCAATGGATCACGAATCCTCAGGGATAAGGGCTGATAGCTCTTTTGTAAGCAATTATTAGTATTATAATAATTACCATTGTTCCTATCCTGGGGGGCAACGTAGTACAAAGGTTCAGGAGCTAAACTGCTAGGGTTCAAATAATGGCTCTGCTACTTCTCAGCTGTATGACATCGGGCAAGCTGTTTAACTTCTCTGTGCCTCAGTTTCCCCATCTATTAGATGAGGATCATAATAGTAGTGTCTACTTCCCAGGGGTGCTTGAGGATCAAATGACATAATGTAAATAAAGTGTTTAACACAATATTTAGTTCAAATGTCACCAAGCTACAACTTGCAGGCCATGCCTGGCTCTCTGTGTGTTTTGAAAATAAAGTTTTATTGGAACAAAGCAAGCTTAATTTATTTTCCCATCATCTATGGCTGCTTCTGTGCTGCAACAACAGAGTTGAGTAGTTGCCACCAAGAGTGTACTCTCTGGTCCCTTACAGAAAATAGCTGTCAACCTTTGTGCTACTTCATAGAGGACTGCTTAATAAGTATGAGCTGTATTTCATTTCATGTCATTGTTCTTAAAGGTCATTCATTATAAACATGGAGGCACAAGTCCAGAAAGGGGGAAATGACTTGTCCAAGGCCACAAAGCTAGGATGGTACAGGATTAGGTGCAGAACCCAGACTCCTTGATTCTCAGTCCAAGGAACTTTCTAGTACATGACTTTAACCAGGGATTTCCCATGCTTGGTGTCCTTGGGCTCAAAGTTCTTCCTTCAGGACTCAGAAGAAGCTGGCTTAGCTCCCAGACCAAGGGATGCCAGCTGCCAAGCTGAGGGACTCCCTTCCTTCCCTGTGTCAGAGGGTCTTCCATGTCAGCTGGCACAGGGCAGCTTCTTTGCCCCATGTGGGCCCATCAGGACCCTTCTCTGGCTTTCTATCCTTGGGTCCATTTCCATGGTAAGCTGTCCTGGGGTGGCAGCCTTGCTAGGTGATTAATGTTTCTGACCCACACTCAGGACTCTTGTCTGCTTGCTGGCCTTGCCCTTGTTCTTGTTCTTGTAATGGGATAGTTTAGGCCATTTGCATTTCCTTTGCTTGGCTCTCCTGTCCAATAGTAACTATGACATAATTACATTGCTTTCCCTTATCCTTAATCATCTCAAACTTCCTAGTTATATTTAACTAGAGGCCCAGTGCACAAAATCCGTGCACAGGTACAGTCCCTAGGCCTGGCCTGCAATCAGGGCTATCTTCCCCTGCTGCCCACAGCCGGCCCCACCCCCCGCCACCATGCACCCATGGTTTCCTGTTCTCCATTGGGTGATTGGTGCCTGAAAGCCGGGGGGAAGGGACCGAGAGGTTGGCTGTTCCCACCTGCTCGCCGGCCCCATCCCCACCGCAGGTCACCCTCTGTGTGTAGGGCAACCAGCGGGGTGGGGGCCTTGACCTGGCACTGCCTGCATCCCCCGCCACCCACCCTCACTTCCCCATTTTCCATCAGGCAATTGGAGCCTGCCAGTCAGGGAAAGGGACCGTGAGGTGGTCAGTGCACCTCACAGTAACTGGTCCAGTGGTCGTTCTGGTCATTCCACCCTTGGGGTCAATTTGTATATTAACCTTTTATTATATAGGATTTCATGTCCATTTCCCTTACTGGGAAGCTAAGGGGAGCTAAGTCAGGCCAAAAGTGGTGGGGTAGTGTGGGAAAGCTAAGAGATGCTCACCCAGAGAAGTAGCCTGGGCTCCAGAACCTATGATGGCTGGTGGACTACACCACTTCCCAGTCTGGGCTTCCTCTATTAACAAGTATAAGTCATTGGTAAGGGAAGGAAGGGAACACCTCTGAGGTCCCTTTCTCCCAGCTTGGGCAGTCTGGGAGTCTTGAGACTTAATTTCAGTGGGCTCAGTAACCTCCAGCCTCTCGACCTCCCTTCAGTACCTATATAAACTACTATTTCTGTCCCCACTGTCTCCCCAGGTCTCATGGCCCCAGTAGTGGTAGGCACAGTACTAATTCTAGCTAGAGTGAGTATATGTGTATGTATGTTCCTGTGACCATGGACTCCCTTTGATATCGAGTCTGGTATACTCCTGATTTTTCATCTAATACCCTCCATCTTAGCTTTACCTTACCTTCCATCCTTCACTATTTCTGGGAGATTAGAAAATTGGGCCACTCAATAAAAATACTGTGCAGATGCTGGTTTCCAGAAGAATAGTTGAGTCCTCTAGTCTCATTGTTTTGGGAAGAGTCAGAATTCAGGCAGTGACCTTCCACATTTCCACTAAAGTCCAAACAGCAATGACTTGGCACCAGGAACTAAAGTTAAGTATTATGAAGAGCACCCGAATGGTGAAGAATGTAATGATAGAAAGTTACCTTTAGGCCAGTGAATTATGCCTAAAGGCAGGGGGATAGACATAATGATATCTGTGGGTCCGGATCAACTTCAGGAGTCTGATTGTTTGCCTTGCTAGGCAGGGAAAGGAAGTAAACTTGTCTGCTGAAACCTGGAGTTTTGTCTCTGAAGTTAATGGTGAGGAGATGAGAAGAGATTTGGGAAGGGAAAAGGCAGTGCAATCGGGTGGTTTTGAGAAATGTTGGCGTTCTTGGCCAGATTCCTTGTGGTTCAGAGTGGGAGGTGACCCAGGATGTGGCCTCTGTGGCACTGCCTCCAGTCCTGCATCTGCCAAGAGGCTGCCCTTCAGGGCCATGGCTCCCATCCCCCAGCCAGGCTGTGGTAAGAAGGAAGGAGAGGAAAGAAAAAAAGGGGGGGGATACTGCTCACAATTCCCGAGAGTATCTTCTTTCTCCCACAGACTCTTTTTAAAAAAAATTAAATTCTTTATTGTTTAAAGTATTACATATGTCTCTTCCCACCCCCCCTTCCAATTGACCTCTCCCCGGCCTCCCACGAACTCTTGGAGCTCTTACCTCCCTGCAGCTCTCCTTTGCCCTCTCTCTTCCCAGTTTTCTGATTTGGGAAAGCCACTCACAGAAATCCATCAGGGGCTTTGTCTGTACCAAGGCAAGGGACACATGCCAAGGGAAGAGGGGCACAGAATGTTGCTCAAACAGCAAAGGCTTTAGAATCAGAACTAGGGACAAATTCTAACTCCATTATTTAATCTGTATGACTTTACACTTAGCAGATGCCACTCTCTGAGCCTCAGTTTCCCCCTCTGTAAAATGAGGATCTACCTCACAGAATTAAATTAATGTCTGTAAAGTATATAATATACTACTTGGCATCTAGTATATGTCTAAGAATCATTAGTCAACTTCCACTCTCACCCTGCTCTGTCCCTTTCAGAAGGGGAGAAAGTAGGCATAGCCTATTCCCTTTACCAGGCTCCTTGGGCTGAGACCCCTCCAATCTTTCTATGCCATATGAGCCTCTTCCCTGAACTCTCCATGTAACCAGGAAGGTCTACATTAAGGTAAAGGGACAGGAACCCCTTCCACCTTGGGTGCTAAGTCTGGAGTCAGAAGACTTGTTAGTGGTGCGACCATGGTCATTGCTTGGCTTCTCTGGGCCTCAGTTTCCTCATCTGTAAATAGGGGTAATAATCCCTGCTCTGCCGTCCCCACAGGGTTGTTGTGAGGCTCAAATGAGATCATGCTTTGGGAACTTCAAACTGCTGGGTACATGTTGGTGTTATTAGCTTCATCTGGGAGGGAGGGAGAGAGGGGAGGATTAGTCCATGGAGAGTTAGTGCTCCTAATCACGGGGTTTTTTCCCCCTTGAGGATACTAGAGCCAAAGTATTCAGAGGTGTGGGGTCACATAGAATTGGAGCACCACCATGAAGCCATTCATGTTTGGCTTGGGTGGAATGGGATAGGAGGCATTCATTTATGTCCTTTGGCACAAGTCAAGTGTAAACGTGTCAATTATGGGGTTTGAGTCAACTGCCTGGGGAGTTCTTAAGCTAGATGACAATCTCAAAAGGCAAAAGGCCTTCCTCCATATCGTCCTCTTATCTTCTGGTTCCACTGAAGTCAGAACTGGACTTGACCAGTGTCTGGAGTTGACTGATACTTCCCCACCTGCCACAAGAAAATGTAGGCCATGCCCTTCTGAGTGACCTGAGGTCAAAGTAGGGTTTTTGCTGAGTTGGGAGTTCTGATGGGACACAGATCTTCATGGTACCCTCTGCCTACACAATCATGGGCCCAGTGTCTGCGGCCTGACAACCCTCACCAATGGTCTTCCTTCTCCCACATTTCCTTTCCACCCTGTTTTCTTCATCAACTACCCACTCTTCTTTCTCACAAGAATGGCCAACTTCTTCATGCTTTGAGCTTTAACCAGTGAGTCCTCTTCTTCCTCACCAATGTCTAATTCTTCAACCCCAATTCTGGGCAACAAGGGTGCCTATGTCTGCCACATGCCTGAGACTGACTATATATCCTCCAAGTAAATTTCTTTGTCCTTTGTTCCCTGTATACCTCCACCCCAGCCTTTCATTTGAAAGCCTAATTTCCACCCTCCCCCCTGCTAGCTTCTTGCTCTGGCTCCTCTTTTCTCCTCTCCCAATTTCCACCTCCTTCATTTTACTGAGGGTTGGCCTGGGGACTCTCCCTCCAGCCTTTCTTTCCCCTCTGCCAACCTTGTCTTTCCACCCACCGCAGCATTTCCTCTTACCTTGTGATTCAGCTCCTATCTCTTGCTACAGATGCATTCTTGTAGCGCTCCCATCTCAAGCAGCCTGAACTCCAAACACCCTCCCAAGTCAGTTTGGGCCCTGCCTGGTCCCCACCCACAAAGCTCAGTGCAGGTGTCCCACGATAGCTAGCTGCTGCCTGCAGTTCACTGGTGAGGACCACATTCCAGCCACCCCCAGAGATAAAGTTCAAACGTGGACCTCCTTGTATGTATTTGATCAGCTGAAGCCAAATCCACAGCCTTTTGGAAAAAAGCACCCACCAGCTCAGCTGTGCTAGAAACTGCTGGGAGCCACAGGGGTATTTTATGGGCTGTCACTGTACTATGTGAGTGCCATGTACTTACTCTGTGTGTTGTGTGCCAGAGGTTGGAGGGCTGCCATTCTTTTGAGATAGCGTCTGTGTTTGGTGTTTCTGTGTCCTGTATGCTCGTGCTGTGGCTGTGATGTGTGTTGTGTCAGTCGTTTGGGGTCTGGTGGATGCTATGATGGGTGTGTTATCTCACTGAGGTGGGATGCTATGGGGTATGCATCACACTTGGCTGCAAGTGTGGCATGGGTGTGCTTGGAAACTTAGGTGTTATGGTGCTGATGCTGTGTGTCCCTTGGTATATGTGTCTTTTGGGAGGTTGTGATCTTTGTGGCATGAGGTTCATGAACCCCAAATCCAGTTCCCAGTGCCTCTAGCTCAGACCCAGGAGTCTCCAATTTTAGGTGAATTAGGGCCAAATTCTTGTGTAAATTGTCCCACTTCCCACCCCACCCCTGCCCTGCAGGAGAAGTCATCCTTCAGTTCCTGTGGTTTAATCCAAACCATCGGCTGAAGTCCCCTGAGTATTCAGCTTATAATGACCAGAGTGGGAAGAGGTAGAGGAGAAGCAGTGCAAAGAGATGGGGGGGGGGGCAAGAGGGAGAAGAGAGGAGAAGAATGAGAAACAGGAGGAAAGGGAGGGTGGATCAAGGACAGCCAATTAGAGGGCTTGCTCAAGCCCTGGGACACTATTCTAGACCCTGCAGATGCATTAAATCCAAATGAGGTCAGCACTCCTAGGCCACGTTCAGGGGACCATGGCAGAGTCAATCAGGCATACCTGGTTTAATCTGGGGGAGCAGAAACACCTTGGAGAAGAAGAGATGTTTGAGCTGATGTCTGAAGATGTGATGTGTATGAAATCTCCTCTGGGTTTCTGATTCCAGCACTTGGAAACCTTTCCACTTACTTTCTTGGTTACACAGGCTCAAGCTGAGGGTGTTATCTTCGGATTATTCCTCTTCCCTCACATCTAATTAAGTTGGCAACCATTGCAAGGGCTTGTGCATTTAATTGTTTAATCAACAAATAGCCATTGCACTTGGAATCTTCTAGGTATGGTCAAGGCCCTGGGAAGCCACTATCTCCTCAGTGCTCCCCCCTCCCCCCCAACTGCTCTGGGTCAGGCCTACACTGCTCCCTCCACCTCCAGGCTCACCCTTTCAGCCCACCATTGTGACTGCAGCCAAGGGAGTTCACAAAAACTGTGTTCATTCAACACAATTCACTGTGGGGCTACTGTGTGCTAGGTACAGTTCTGGGCACTTGGAATACATCAGTGAACAAAACACAGATCCCTTATGGAGCTACCTAACAGTGTGGCAGGAGAAGATGAACAATCTTCTCTAATAAAATGGTAATATGCAAATTAACCATCACTCTGCTACACAAGCCACGCCCACCAGCCAAGCCACACCCACCAGCCAATCAGGGCGAGTATGCAAATTAACCCAAACCAAGATGGCTACAGCCACAGAGAGCAAAGTTTCCCAGGTAACAGAGCAAGCCAAGCTTTCCATAGCCGTTGCAGGCCTAAGCCTCCACTCAAGCTACAAAGTTTCAATTATAGAAGGTAAACAAATTTAAACAAATGGCGGCAGAATGGAGCTTGAGAGAGCAGGCCAGGGTTGCCGGCGGCAACAAGGGAAGCAAAGCTTTCCGCACACCCTGGCCGGGCCCACCTGCTTAAGGCTACAAAGTTTCAATTGTAGAAGGTGAATTAACTGCCACAGAAATGGCTGCTGCCCCGGAGGGAACAGCAGGCTTGGCTCCACTCCAGGCTACAAAGTTTCAATTGTAGAAGGAAAATAAATCCCAGATACCAGGGCCTCTGCTTGGGTTGCCAGGGGGTGTGACCGGCCTGCAAACCACCACAGGCCCCTCTCTCAGGCCGCCCCACGCCCCAAGGGAACCCCACCCTGATCAGGGACACCCTTCAGGGCAAACCAGCTGGCCCCCACCCCTGTACCAGGCCTCTATCCTATCTAATAAAACTGTAATATGCAGATTGATCATCACTGCAACACACAATATAGCTGCCCCCATGTGGTCAAAGATCCTGCCCCCATGTGGACACAAGATGGCCACCACAAGATGGCCAGCAGGAGAGGGCAGTTGGGAGGCACCCGGCCTGCAAGGGAGGGCAGTTGAGAGGGACCAAGCCTGCAAGGGAGGGCAGTTGGAGGTGATCAACCCTGCAGGAGAGGGCAGTTAGGGGTGACCAGGCTGGCAGAGGAGGGAAGTTGGGGGCAAACAGGCTGGCAGGGGAGCAGTTAAGCATCAACCAGGCTGGCAGCGGAGTGGTTAGGGGGTGATCAGGCAGGCAGGCAGAAGCGGTTAGGGGCAATCAGGAAGGCAGGCAGGCAAGCAGTTGGGAGCCAGCAGTCCTGGATTGTGAGAGGGATGTCCGACTGCCCGTTTAGGCCCAATCCCACCAGGATCGGGCCTAAACGGGAAGTCGGACATCCCTTCAGGAGTCCCAGATTGGAGAGGGTACAGGCTGAGTTGAGGGACAACCCCCCGTCGTGCACGAATTTCGTGCACCGGGCTTCTAGTAAACAATAATATAAAGAGTAAATTATATAGTATGTTAGAAGGTAGCACATGTTTTAGAAAAACCAAAGAGAAAAGTAACAGGGATTGGGAATGCTAGAGTGAGGAGCAGGATGCAGAATTACTTAAGGTGGTCAGGGCAGGCTTCATTGAGAAGGGGAAATTTGAGCCAAGAGTTTAAGAAAGTGAGAGAATTAGCCATGCAGATATCTGAGAAAAGAGCATTCTGGGTAGAAGGAATAGCCAGCGCAAAGACTGCGAGGTGGGAGTATGCTGGTGTGGTTGGAGAATAGCCAGGAGACCACTGTGGCTGAAGTCCAGTGAGCAAAGGGGTAGTAGCTGGAGATGCTGGGGGGTCAGATTGCAGGAGGGTTTAGAGGCCAATGTAGAGACAATAGCTTTTACTCTGAGTGAGACCGGGGAGCCGTGGGAGGGTCTCGACCTATGTTGTAACAGGATCTCTCAGGCTTCTCAGTGGAGAAGTCTGTAGGAGGCAAGGGCAGAGGCAGGGAATCAGTGTGGGAAGCAACTACAGTGATCCAGGCAAGCTCAAATGGATCAAATGGGAGAGGGTCTGGGGTGGGTTTTGTTTGCTCTAAAAATCTGGACAGGTAGGCAGGGCCAGGGAGGTATTGTTATTTCTGGCAAGCAGACGAATGGCCACAGAAAGGCAGGCCAAGTAGGCAGTCCTAAGCTGGCTAGTGACTATCCGCAGGAGTAGGGGAAGCCCTAAAATGTTTCTTGAAGTCATTTCTGCTCGGGCCAAGCCCCATCCCAGCCTCTGAATCCAGCCAGTAGCGATGGGCCAGGTGAAGACTGACAGTGCACATTCATCACTGTAGCATATGGAGCCCTTGCTAAGTTGCTGACTATATACCCCTCCCACCGTCCTGTGTGGTAGATGTTTGTATTCCCAATTGCTGCCACTTGCATGGTGCAGACACTTATTCTCAGAGCTTTACACGTACCAAGGCATTTGACCCTCATGACCACCATCCTATTAGATAGATATTGTTATCATCCCCCTTATACATGTGATGAATCTGAGGCACAGAGAGGTTAAATAACTTGCTCAAGGTTACAGAGTTGTTCGAAGATAAGGCTGGAATTCCAACCGAGGCATTTGGGCCACATACTTTGTGTTCTTAAACCAAACTCAGAGGTGGGAGTGACTCCCCAAGGTCACGTAGAAAATTTGTGGTGAAGCTCATATTGGCGCCAACGCACCTGCCTCACAGCCCAGTGATTCCTCTGCTGGGCACAGCATTTCCCCAGCTTCTCACCCTAACCCTCCAAGATCACACATACTCTGAAGGTCGGCTATTGTCCTTAGACTTCATCTTATTTTTTAAAATGTTCTTTTGCCTCATCCCCTCCCCCACCTGCATGTTTACAAGCAGAAACTTGGAGCTTTCCCATCAACCTGTGCCCTGAATGGCAGAGGCCAGGAGAGGAGGCAGAGCTGCCACCAAGAGGGTGGCATTTGTTGGAGGCATTTTTTCTGTTCAGTAGGTGTCTTCTTCCCCCAAACACTAAAGGAGAGATCTGAGGGAGAAGTGCTATGGGCTGGGCTGGAACAATCCCTCCCCATCCTCCTTAGAAGGTGCATGCATGTCTGTGGGTGTTCACACATGTGTGTGCCTGTATTTTCACATGTGTGTCTGGCTGGATGAGGGTGTTGGGGGACAGTGTGTGTAGAAGCTCTTGTGTGTGTCTTTCTGGGTGTGTGCATATTTATTGATCTGTGTGTGTAACTTCAGCTGGGTGGGAGAGTACGTGTGAGTGTGTGTGTGCCTGGGCATGGGTATGATAAGACTGGGGATGTGTGTGCATGCGGGGATGGATGTGTGGGGCTCTGGAGCACAGGGATAACTGCTGGGCCATTCTACTAATCTGGCTGGCCTCAGCCTGCCCTGCCACCTTGGGCACACCTGTTGGCCCAGTTCTGCAGCACACATCAGAGATCAACAGGTTCTCAGCTTTGTTTTCAGCCTCCTCATTACTCCTTGTCTGGCTTGAAGCCTCTCCCTCAAGACCTCCAGGCCTTGCCCAGGGGAAGGAGAGACCACTATGAGGGATGTAAGCACACACTAGCTCTGTCCCCTGAGACCTAGCATGATGCTGTTCCTGGGGGCCTGAGCTTGGGCATAGGCTGCCACCATCAAAATGAGATGGGTTATTTATTTTGAATTGCTCCAACAACTCTTCCACTCTTCCCATGGCACAGATGGGGAGTGTGTCACCAGAAACCACCCTAGGTTTTTCAACAGAGGGGATTTCATCCAGAGATTTAATCTAGCTATCACAGACTCAGGAGTGAGACAGCCTGGCTTCAGGTCCTGGCTCTGCTGTTTACTTGCAGTTTGACTTGGGTAAGTTACTTAGCCTCACTGTGATAATAGTGGTATATAGCTCACAGGCTCATGGGGAGGGTTAAATGAACCAACATATGTAAAAGCGTTTAGAGCAATGCCTGGCACATAATAAGTACTTTATAAGTGTGAGTCGTTATTAGCAGCTTTAAGTTATTAGTGGCTGTGGAGCAGCGATGCAATTTATGGATTTCTAGGATCTGCCCCACCTTAGGCAGGCACCTTTCTCTCTCTCGAGCTCCAACTGTCCCAGAATTTGATCAGGAAATCCTTCCACACTGTCATGATATGGCAGAAACAGGCAGTAGACAGCATTTTGCCACTTGGCTCTGAGCCAGGACCCCTCATCCTCTTTTGCCCAGTGTTCTTCCCATTCAGCATATAGATGCACATGCACATCTGGATGCACACCAGAGGCTTAGCCTTTTCCAGGCATGGCCCCAACCCTATAATCACAGCCCCTTGGAACATCCCTGCACACCTGCACAGCTCATGATTCACAAAGGACTCACCAGCCATTAGCTCATTTGGCAGGCATGACAATTCTGGGATATTGAGATTTTAAACCTTTTTGTTCCCCCTACAGACAGAAGCTGACTCCCATAGAGGCTGAGTAACTTGCCCAGGAGCACACAGCTAGTACATGGCAGAGCCAGGGCATGAACTCACATTTGTCTGACTCTAGGCGCACATTCATAACCATACCAGCCATGGCCCCCGAAGATCTGTTGACCTGTCTCCCTCACAGGAATATAAGCCCCTTAAGAGTTCCGTGTCTCTTTGTCCATCAGTGCCTGGAAAAGAGATGAATTCCCAGTGAGGTACAGCCCACAGGCCAAACCCAGCATAGTGATATGTGTCGTTCAGTTTGAAGAATGTGTCTAGGAAGTTTAAGATTAGTCACCATGATTGCAAAATAGAGTAATTTCATATAAACAATCCAGAGCTCTTCTCAAAAAATTCAGGAGTCCTGGCAATCTTGGGCTTGTATTCCAACATGGTAGTACCCAACTGTATTCCAGGAGCCTCTGCTCTTGGAGATGGGGCACATAGTTGCCATTTCACCCTGGGTCCAAGTACTTTCTATTGTCATCCCAGCTGCCATCCCCCAACCTGCTTGTCTGGCTTCCTGCCACTCATTCTATTTCTTTATCTATACCCCTTGCTTGACCTGAATGAGCATCAGGGCTGATGTTTCCTGAAGCAGAATATGAACCACAGGGAAGCCCTGGGGCCTATGGAACTCTCTACGTACCCACATGAGCTTTCCTTTAGCTATGTAGTCATTTATCCCCTGGCCACCCACCCAGGCCTCTCTTCCTCTACCCCATTGAGCAGGGAAGGTAAGCCTTTATTTATGTTGCTCAGAGAATGGGGTATTTCTTCTGGCCAGAGTGAAATCAGGGAAAGTTTCCAGGAAGAGGCTGCATTTGAGACAGGAAGGATGGGCAGGCAAGGCAGGCTTTGGATGGCTGGAGATGGGAACATGAGGGAGGGTGGAATTTGCAGCAAGAACAACAAAGAGAGGGAGGTGGCCATGTCTGGGTTGTGTACTGGATCTCGGGGTGATAGAGGGGAGCAGGGGATGGGGAGACGGGAGTGAACATTTGCTGACCCCTCATCCCTGGAGAATACTAGTTCCTACCTGGTATTCTGTGAGGGACACACATGCAGTTAGTTCTCACAGCAAACCTGTGAACCCAGACTATGAATGAACTGAGGTTCAGAGGTTAGACCATTTGCTCAAAGCCACACAGAAGAACTGAACCCCTCCTCCCCAAACACTCAGGTCTGCCTCCATATTGAGAGAAAGAGGGCTGGAAGCCATAGAGAACTTTGAGCAGGTGAGTGGTTGGGTCTGTTTGTCTTGCCTTCTGGGCCATGGGCAGGTGGCCCAGGGGATATGGAAGGGAAATTTCAGTGTTCTCTGCCTCCTTCTCTCCCACAGCTTACCATCTCTAAGTTCTTATAGTTCTCCATCCCCATTGCTTTGCTTCACTCCAGGCCCCACATCTCTCATCTGGACCATGGCAGTCTTCCACATGGTCCCACTACTCGTATTCTTCCTCCCTTGCCATTTGCTCTCTGTTGCAGAGGGAATTTCTGAAACGTCAGAGCTGACTGTGTCCCACGACCCCACACTCACACCCACTCATTTGCTGGGAACTCTCCAAACAGCTCCTTGTCATCTTCTCCCTCTGTCTAGACTGTCCTTTCACTCCTCCACCCTTTCAGTGATGGCGTACTCCTTATATTCTTTAGGACTCATTTCACACGCTATTTCCTCCTAGAAGCTTGCCCTGATTGTTTTCCTTCTCCTTGTCTGGGTTAGGTGGCCCTCTCCTGGCTGCCCAGGGCCTCCTGGGCTGGCCTCCTCCATGGCCCTTTCCCATGTACCCTGTCATAAGAACAACTTTCTTCATGATCTCCTACAAGCCTGGACAATCATTCCAGGAAGGATGGAGGGCCAGTAGAGTGCAGTGGTTAAGAGCCCCGACTCTGGACTCAGACTATCCGCTTGGACCCTGGTATTGCCAGTTAATAGATGTGTGCATGTGAGTAAGTCCCTTTGCCACTCTATGCCACAGTTTCCTTCTGTAAAATGTGGGTTATCATAGCACTAACCTGCCAGAGGGCTTTTGTCAGAAAGAGGAAAGTTCATATAAAGCACTTAGAACAGTGCCAAGCTTACAACAAGTGCTCAATAAACACAGCTATTATTACTCATTTCTGTATCCCCAGGGTCTGGCACAGGCTAGGTGTTGGCTGAAAGGGAGGCCTGGAGTACCCTGGGTCTGGGGAGACTGGCCTTCCTGGAGGTGACCTAGCTAGAAGATGAGTCTTTCCATAAGTGGCTGGGAAGGGGTTGCGGGCAGACATGGCTCCAAGGCAGCAACTTCAGAGCTAATGGCTGCTGCATGTGGTAGACCCTATCTAGTCCAGTCACCAGCCTTCCCTATCAAGGTGGTTCAAATAGTTAGCTGACAGCTCATTAGCCTAAGTCCAGGCCCAATTTTGCTGCCACGCAGTGAGTGAGCAAGCCGCTGGGGGGCCAGAGGCTCGTTAGGGCTAGGGCTAGGCCTTCACCAGGGCCCACAACGTGATACCGGCTCAGGGCCCAGTCCATGTGTTTCCAATCAGCAATTAGTCTTTAATTAATGGGGCTGCAAAATGATTGTTTTCCCGTCTGAATGGCGGCATGGGCAGGGAGCCGGCAGGAATGGCCATCTGGGGAGTGTTAAGCTGGAGTTATAAGAGGAGACATAAAGAAAGGAACCAAACACCCCAATTTGGGCCTGAATCATGGCCCTGGGCAAGCTGCATGGCGCCCAGCCCAGCGGTAAATGAAAGCCAGCCCTGGGCTCCCGGTGGCACCTGCTCTTGCCTAAGCTTCAGTGTCCCCAGTGGCTCTAAGGATGGCCAAGATGATATCCTCTGTGGCCTCGGTTTCCCCGGGTGCACCATGAGAGTTCCCCAGTAGTTCTCTAAGGGTCCTCACAGCCCTGACAGACTTGCCCAAATTACATATGACTTAGTGGGAAAGCTGATCCCTGGGTTATGCTCCCTGACATCCCAGCCATGCCTCATCTCTAAAATGGTGATTATCATTTCCACTTCCTAGGATGCTTGGGGTGGAACACAGTTCTATAAAGTGAAGTGCTGTGCTGAGTTCCTAGAACTTTGGGCTGGGAAGTCATCTATAACCTCCTGGAGGTTCTTGTCCCTGAGTGTATAAGCATGGTTCTCATACCCTCTACTCCCACTGACCAGAGGAGGGGGAGCTAATGAGGATGGAAGCTACTTTAAGTACTCAGTGGCTGCTGAGCTTGTCTACTGCATTATCGCACTGAGTCTTTACCATATGCCTCTGAAAGAGGGAATTTTATTGCTACTGGTTTACAGAAGAGGAGCCTCTGTTATTGAACAGCTTATTGTGTGGGAATTTGGCTCAAGGAGGCCCTACTATGGAGTGCATGGTCTTAACCACTAAGCAAGGGGCAGCATCTCTTTATTTTGGGAGGCCCCATCTTGGACAACAGTTTGACATAAGCATCCTCTCCTAACATCTAAAACCACAGGCAAAGGATATCAGCCCTGGCTGAGCCATTAGCAATAAACATGTTATGCCCTCCTATGGTGTGGATGAGGAGACTAAGATCTGGGGGAGAGGTGGACAGAAATGTGTCTAGGATCATCCTGTATGTTCCTGGAAGTTCTGAGCTCAGGAATCAGTTTACTGACTTATAGTTCTGTTGAGTTAGACCAAAATCCCATCCACTTGGGCTCCTTCCTCTCCCTCATTCCTGCCATCCTTGTGAGTCCACTTCCTAGACATTCCATTGGCTTATCAGCACATCTCTATCCCTTCCATGCTTGCCTTGGATTACATCTTCTCCTCCTTCTCCCAGTGCTACTTCCTTAGCCTCCTCAATGGCTTACAGATGCACCTTTAAAATGTACACCTTGGATCCTATTGCACATTTGCTTAAAACCCTCAATGACTCCCTGTGGCTTGCTGAAAGAAGTACAGAGTCCTTAATCTGGCATCCAGGGACTCCTACATAAAACTACAATCCACTTTTCCAGCTTTAACTCCATTTTTTCTGCTTATAACTTGTATGCCTCAACCAAACTGGACTCATCAAATATTGGTTTCCTTCTATGAAGGACTGTTGTGAGGATTAAATTTGTTGCTTTATGTAAAGCCCTTGGACTCAATGCCTTCCAGAGGTCAAGAGCCATATCAGAGTTGTTGAACAGATTAAAATATAAGTATGTGGACCTGTCATATCTATGCTCAACTCCAGGCTTCTTTTTGCTCACTGGGTTTCTTGCAGTTCACTCTCTCCACATGGCTAAGCACCACCCAGCCTTCAAGGCCTTAAAGCAGGGGTCCTCAAACTTTTTAAACAGGGGGCCAGTTCACTGTCCCTCAGACCATTGGAGGGCCGGACTATAGTTTAAAAAAAACTATGAACAAATTTCTATGCACACTGCACATATCTTATTTTGAAGTGAAAAAACAAAACGGCAAAAACACCCGCATGTGGCCAGCGGGCCGTAGTTTGAGGATGCCTGCCTTAAAGTGCCCATGTTACTTCTTCTAGGAAGGCTTTCTTGATCCCTTCTGCCTTAGAATCCCACCAGCAACTCTATCCTTTCCTATGGCTGCCTTGTCAGTCTTTTATTACCAGTGAGTGTGTGCATATGTTCTTGAGTGGCCTCAAAGCTTCTTGAGTGTAGGTGGTATGGTGTAGGGAAACAAGCACAGCTATGGATCATGCCTCTCTAAGTCTCAGTTTCCACAACAGTAAGATAGTCCTTATCTGACAGAGGGTTTCAGAAGGCTTTGGCACAAGATGGAACAGATTTTCTGGCACACAGTGGGGACTCTTGCTTCTTACTTTTTTGTGCTGAGGAGCTAGAAAGAAACCTGGTGTTTATGAGCTGAGGCTTGGCTACTTCTGACCTTGGAGATAATTAATCAGTATTATTTATCTGTCTCCCTCTCCTAGAATATCAACAGCATGAGGGAAAGTGCTTCACTTTGTTCATTGCTGTATTACCAGAATCTACAATAGTGCCTAGCACATAGTAGATGTTTCACAAAGGTTTCTTAGATAAATGAAGGAATCAAGGCAATGGAAAAGCAAACTTGGGAAACAGGCCCAGATCTTTCCAGGTCAGATCTTTTCTCGCTATGCAACCTTGGGTAAATCATTGGAACTCTCTGATCTTCAGTTTCTAAGCTATTAAATGAGCCTAAGGATGTCCATTTTATAGGGTTATTGAACAGAATGATTGTGAAACAACCTTTAAAAAAACAAATTAGTTCTTTGAACCTTCCCAATTTCAAAACTTGCTTTAAAAACTGCATTAAACCAAGTTTGTGTTATATTGGCATAAAGATAAGGATATAGATGAATGGAAAAAAATTGAGAGTCTACAAATAAACCTGTATATTTATGTTCGATTGATTTTCAATGAGGGTATCAAGACCATTCAATTGAGAGAGAATAGTCTTTTCATGCAAAAAAAAAAATTGTACCTCCACCTCACACTATATACAAAATAATATCTCAAAATAGATCAAAGACCTACATTTAAGAGCTAAGTGATAAGACACTTAGAAGAAAACCTAGGTGTAAAACATTTTTACTTTGGATTAAACAATGGCTTCTTAGCTATGACACCAAAATTACAGTACAAGCAACAAAACAAAACAAAAAACCACAAATTGGATTTCATCCAAATAAAGACTTCTGTTCTTCAAAGGATACTATCCAAAAAAAAAAAAAAAAGAAAAGAAAAGACAACCCACAAAATAGGAGAAAATACTTTCAAATCATACATCGAATAAAAGACTAGCACTGTATAAAGAGCATTTAAAAATCAATAATAAAAAGGAAACACAATTTTAAAGTGGTGGAATATCAATTTCTCCCAAGAAGATATATAGATGACCAACAAACACACAAAAAGAGTCTCAACATCATTAGTGAAATGCAAATCAAAGCATAAGATATCACTTCACACCTACTAGAATGGCTAGAAACAAAAGGGCAGATAATAAGAAATGTTGGTGAGGATATGAATAAATTTAAACTCTCATACCTTGCTGGTGGGAATGTAAAATGATGTGGCCTCTTTGGAAAAGAGCCTGGCCATTTCTCAAAATGTTAAACATAAGTTACTATACAACCCAACAATCCTACTCCTAGTGTAGATACCAATGGAAATTGGAAACATATGCTCACACAAAAACTTGTACATGAATGCCCATAACAGCGTTATTCATAATAGCTAAAAAGTGGAAACAGTCTATATGTCCATCAACTGATAAATGAATAGAAGAAATATGATATATACATACAAGGGAAAATTATTCAGTCACAAAAAGGAATGAATGTGCTGATATGTGCTGCAACATGGATGAACCTTGAAAATATTATGCTAACTGAAAGAAGCCAGTCAAGAGGACCAAAGATTGTATGATTCCATTTATATGAATGTCCAGAATAAACACATACATAGAGATTGAAAGTAGGTTAGTGGTTGCCAGGGACTGGAGTGTTAGGGAGGAAATGGGGAGTGATTGCTAATGGGTAGTGAGTTTTATTTTGGGGTGATGAAAATGTTCTGGAATTAGATGGTGATGATATTTGTGCATCATTGTGAATATACTAAAAATACTTTAATGGGTGAATATTATGGTATAAGGAATAAAAATAATATAAGGAGAAAAACAGTATAGAGAGGTTCCTTGTATCCTCCATCCAAATGGCTACATCTTACATAATTAAGTACAATATCAAATCCAGGAACTGACATTGATACAATGTATTCATATAGTTCCATGCTGTTTGATCATATGTAGATTTGTATAACCACCACCACAATCAAGACATCAAGCTTCCTCTTTATAGTCATACCCATCCCCCTTTACCTCACCAGCCCTAACCCCTGGCAACCACTAATCTACTCCCAACACTGTAATTTTATAACTTTGTCATTTCAAGAATCGATAATAATAAAAGGGTAATATGCTAATTAGACCGGATGTCATTCCAGACATCCTTCCAGATGAAGCCAGGGCTGGAGGGAAGCCCGGGTCCCAGGTGCCAGAGGGAAGCCGGTGCCGGCAGCCGGGGGAAGGAAGGCCTACCCTTGCATGAACTTCATGCATCAGGCCTCTAGTGTTATATAAATGGAACCATACAGCATGTGACCTTGGGGATTGAATTTATCACTCAACATGATTCCCTGGAAATTCATCCATGTATAAGTTTGTTTCTTCTTATTGCTGAGTAGTATTTCATGGTATGGATGTACCAGTTTGTTTAACCACTTACCTATTTAGGCTCATTTTGGTTGTTTCTAGTTTTGGGCTATTACAAATAATGCTGCTTTTAACCACACACAGGTTATTGAGTGAACAAGTGTTCATTTCCCTGGGATCAATACCCAGGAGTGTAATTGATGGGTTGTATGATAAATGTGTGATTAGGTTTTTTAACAAACCACCATACTATTTTCCAGAGTGGCTGTACCAATATACAGACCCACTAACAATGTATAAGATTTACTTTATCTTTGTCAGCATGTGGCATTGCCACTAATTTTTAAAAAAAATTTTAGCCATTCTAATAGGTGTGGAGTGATATTTCATCATGTCCTTATTTTATATTCCCCAATGCTTACTGATGTTGAACATCTTTTCATGTGCTATTTACCATCCATATACATATATATCTTCTTCAGTGAAATGTCTCTTTATGTCTTTTGTTCATTTTCTAATTAGATTGTTTTATTTTTGCTATTCAGTTTTGAGACTTCTATATATTATAATTATGAGTCCTTTGTTAGATACGTGGTTTTCAAATATTTTCTCCCAGTATAACTTGTCTTTTAATCCTCTTTACAGTACTTTTGTAGAGCAAAGGATTTTAATTTTTATGAATTCCAAATTATCCTTTTTTCTGTAATGGATTGTACTTTTCATGTTGTGTCTAAGAACTCTTCACTGAGCCTTAAGTGCTGCAGATTATCTCCTATTTTTTCAAGTTTTCTAGTTTTACATTTAAATCTATAGTTCATTTAGAGTTAATTTTTGTGTAAGGTGTGAGATTTAGGTCAAGATTCATCTTTTTGCTTATGAATGTCCAATTGCTCCAGCACTTTTTTGTTTGTTTGTTTGTTTTGTTTTGTTTTGTTTTGTTTACATTTTTTTTATTGAGGTATTATATGTGTACATATCTTACCATTGTGCTCCAGCACTTTTTAAAAAAACATATTTTTATTGATTTCAGAAAGGAAGAGAGAGGGAGAGAGAGAGAGAAACATCAATGACTAAAGAGAATCACAGATTGGCTGCCTCCCTCACGCCCCACACTGGGGATCAAGCCCACAACCTGGGCATGTGCCCTGATTAGGAACTGGACCATGACCTCTTGGTTCATAGGTGGACACTCAATCACTCCAGCACCTTTTCTTTGTCAAAAATCAGTTGGGTATATTTGTGGGTCTATTTTGTTACATTGATGTATGTGTCTGTTCCTCCACCAACACCACATGGTCTTGATTACTGTCCCTAAATTATACATTTTAAAATCAGGTAGAGTGATTCTTCCCACTGTATTATTTTTAAACGTTGTTTTAGCTACTGTAGTTCCTTAGCCTTTTCATATGGACTTTAAAATATTTTTTGTATATATACAAAAATCTTACTGGTATTTTGATAAAAATTGCATTAAACCTGTATTTCAATTTTGGGAGAATTGACATCTTTACTATGTTGAGTCCTCCAATCTGTGGACACACTGTGCCTCTCCATTTATCTAGATCTTTGCTTTCTTTCATCAGCATCTTGTAGTTTTTGTTTTGTTTTTGTTTGTTAATTCTCACCTGAGGATTTTTTTTGCATTGATTTTGAGAGAGAGAGAGAGAGAGAGAGAGAGAGAGAGAGAGAGAGAGAGAGAGAGAAAGAGAGAAGAGGAGAAGAGATATCTATTGGCATGGGCCCGACTGGGCCAGGGATCTAACCTGCAACCCATGTACGCACTTTGACCAAGAATGGAACATGAGACCTCTTGGTGTGCGGGCCAAAGCTCTAACCACTGAGCACAGCAGCCAGGGCAGCATCTTGTAGTTTTCAACATACAAGTCCTGCAGTACATGTTTTGTTAGATTCATACCTAGGTATTTCAATTTTTGAGTGATTGTAAGTGGTACTACATTTTTAGTTTCTGTATCCACATATTCATAAATAGCACATAGAAATACAATTGGATTTTTGTATGTTGATTTTATATCCTGAAACCTTGACAAAGTCACCTATTAGTTGTGGGAGTTTGTTTTTGTTTTGTTTTGTTTTTAGGTTCCTTGGCATTATCTACATTAACCATCATGTTACCTGCAAATAAGGACTGTGTTATTTCTTCCTTTCTTTTTTTCAATTTATTTTTATTGATTTTAGAGAGGAAGGGAGAGGGAGAGAGAGATAGAAACATCAATGATGAGAGAGAATCATTGATCGGCTGCCTCCTTCACGCCCCACACTGAGACTGGAGCCCGAAACCTGAGCATGTGCCCTGACCGGGAATTGAACCGTGACCTCCTGGTTCATAGGTCAACGCTCAACCACTGAGTCACACCAGCTGGGTTATTTCTTCCTTTCTGATCATCATGCTTTTTATTTTATTTTCTTGCATTATTGTGCAGGCAAGAACTTCTAGTACTATGTTGAATGAGAGTGGGCATCCTTGCTTTGTTTCTAATCATAGGAGGAAAGCATTCAGTATTTCACCATCAACTATGATCTTAGCTGTAGGTTTTTGGTAGCTGGTTTTTATCAAGTTGAGGACATTGTCTACATTTTTAGTTATTTAACAGTTGTTATGAATGGGTGTTAAATTTTGCCTATTGCATTTTCTGTATCAATTGATGTAACTGATTTTTCTCTTTTTGCCCATTAATATAATGGATTATAACAATTGATTTTCAAATTTTGAACCAGTCTTGCTTCCATGGAATAAACTCCACTTGGTCAAGTTGTATAATTCTTTATAAATATTGCTGAATTCAATTTGCTAATATTTTGTTAAAGATTTTACTTTTATATGCATAAAGGATATTGGTTTGTAGTTTTCTTTTTGTGCTATCTGGTCTGGTTTTGGTACCAAGGTAATATTGACCTTGTAAAATGAGTTGAATATGAGTCTTCTATTTTCAGGAAGACACTATATAGAATTGGTGTTAATTTTTTTCTTAAATGTGTGGCACAATTTAGTGAAACCATTTTGGCCTGGAGATTTTTTTGGGGGGGGAGGGGTTTAATTATGAATTCAATTTATTTGATAGCTAGAGGGCTAATCAAATTATTTATTTCATATTGTGTGAATTGTTACAGTTTGTGCTTTTCTAGGAATTGATCCATTTCATCTAAATTGTCAACCTTATGAGAGTTTACCAGGTAAAGTTATTCATAGTATTTTCCTTCCATCCTTTTGATAAGTTTAGGATTTGTCATGATATCCCATATTTTATTCCTGATATGAGATAAGTTGTGTCTTTTCTCTTTTTATCATCAGTCTTGCTAGAAGTTAATCAATTTTATTGATCTCTTCAAAGAACCAACTTTTTGTCCTATTGGCTTTTTCTATTTTTAATTTCATTTCATTATTTTTTCTTTATACTTGCTTTTGGGGTTTTTTTCCTAATTTTTTATGGAGTTTATTGAGTTGATATTTTTTCTCTTTTCTAATGTAAGATTTTAGTGCTATAAAATTTCCTCTTAGCCCAGCCAGTGTAGCTCAGTGGTTGAATGTCAACCTATAAACAAGGAGATCATGGTTTGATTCCCCGTCAGGGCATATGCCCAGGTTGCGGGCTCAATACCCCCTGGGGGAGTGTGTTGTGCAGGAGGCAGCCAATCAAGGATTCTCTCTCATCATTGATGTTTATATCTCTCTCTCCCTCCCCTTTCCTCTTTGAAATCAATAAAAATATTTTTTAAAGTTTCCTCTTAGTATTGCTTTAGCTGCATTATACATATTTTGATAGGTTCAGTTCAATGTTTTATACATATATACTAGTAACCTATCACCATGTACTGGTGTGAACATTTTACCACTTTAGGTGAAGAGTAGAAACCTTACCTTTATTTATGTCTCTCAACATGCTCCCATTTATGATATAATTGTCTTAAATATTTTTTCTACCTATATTGAGAACCACATCAGACATTGTTATAATTCTTGCTTTTTAAAAATAATTTTTGCTTTTACTCTCAAAATCCTATATAATAAAGAAGTAATATGCAAATTGACCATCATTCTCTCACAAGATGGCTGCCTATGATCAGGCTGGCAGGGGGGTTAGTGAGGGAAGACCAAACGACTGAACAGAAGGCTGCATGGGGCAACCAGACTGGCAGGGGTGCCATGAGAGGCAACCAGGCCAGCAGAGGGGGGCAGTTGGGGGCGACCAGGCCTGCAGGGGGGGCAGTAATAGGCAACCAGGCTAGCAGAGGGAAGCAGTTGGGGGTGACCAGGCAAGCAGGGGGGGGGGGCAGTAAGGGGTGACCAGGCCAGCGGGGGGGCAGTTAGGAGCGACCAGGCTGTCAGGGAGGGGGCAGTTGGGGGCCACCTGGCCGGCAGCCGGGGGCAATTAGGGGTGATCAGGCCAGCACACAGAGGCAATGAGGGGCTATCGGGATGGCAGGGGGGGCAGTTAGGGGTGACCAGGCTGGTAGGCAGGTGAGCAATTAGGAGACAGTGGTCCAGGATTGTAAGAGGGATGTCTGAATGCCGGTTTAGGCCCAATCCCTGGGGATTGGAGTTGGACATCCCCCGAGGGGTCCCGGATTGGAGAGGGTGCAGGCTGGGCTGAGGGAACCCCCCCATGCACAAATTTTGGTCACTGGGCCTCTAGTGATTTAGAAAATTCAAGAGGAAAAAGAAAGGCCATTGGATTGCTGATATGTTCATTCTTTCATTTGTTCTTTCCTTTTTCCTGATACTCCAATATTTCTTCTTTTATCATTTCTTTTACATTTTAAGAGCTTCCGTTAGGCCTGTTAACAGAAAAATTCTTTTCATTTTCCTTCATCCGAAATTGTCTTGGTTTACCCTTTGTTCCTGAAGGATATTTTTGCTAGATCTAGAACTCTGAGTTGACAGTTCTTTCTTTCAACTCTTGAAAATACTGTGCTACTTCCTCTGCCTTTCATGGTTTCTGAAGAGAAATTCACTGTAATTTGAGCCAAATGTGTCATTTCTCTCTTGCTGTGTTCAAGATTTTTTCTTTCTCTTTACTTTTCAGAAGTTTGACTAGATATTACTTGGTGTGGATTTTTTGTTTGTTCAGTTTTTCCTGTTTTGGATTTGCTCAGCTTGTTGAATCTGTAGTTTATATCTTTTGCCAAATTTGGGAGACTCTTGGCCATTATTTCTTTGAGTAGGTTTTCAGCCCCACCTGCATTCTCCCTCCTCTATGACATGTGATTCCAACGACACAAATGTTGAATCTTTTTTTTCAGTGTATTTTCTCTCTGTTGTTCAGATTGAGTGATTTTTATTGCTCTGTCTTTAAGTTTCTCTTCTTTCCTCTGTCCTCTCTATTGTTCTTAATCCCATCCATTGAGTTTCTTATTTCACTTTTATTTTCCCACTCAAAATTTTTGGTTTGTTTCTTTTTAATAAACTTTAATTCTTTGCTAAGATTTTCTATTTTTTAATTTGTTTCAAGTATGTTTGTAATTCCTTGCCAAATGATTTTTATGATGACTATTTTAAAATCATTGCCAGATAATATTAATATCTGTGTCAACTCATTTTTTACATCCTTTTTTTCCCCATTTAAGTTGAGGTTTCCCTGGGTGACTTTTTATTGAAAACTGGACATTTTGTGTATTATACTATGGGACTCTGGATCTTATTTAAATCTTCTGATTCAGTAGGAGTCCTCTAACACTGTGCCAGCAGAGGAAGGAAGATACCACCTCCTTACTGCCAGATTGAAGTGAAATCCAGGTTCCCTACTCTGTCTCCTTTCATACCCCAAGGTGGGAAGGAATGCCTCATCACTGCTAGGTAGATAATAGGAATTTAAGCTCCCCACTATCCCTCCACTAACAGTGGGAGCAAGGAAGGCCTTGTTACTGCCAGGCAGAGATAAAAGTCCTGGCTCCCCACTCATTCTTCTCTGATACCATCCCAGTCAGGGAAGAGGAAACAGAATTGGGCACCTTGTTACAGCTGGGTGAGGGAGGAAGTGTAGACTCCTCACTCAGCTTTTAGAGTCGTGGGTTGGGGTGGAGCCATAGTTTTTACTGTAGTGTGCTAAGTTAAAGTAGGGTGGTTATTGTCTAAATGTTTTCTGTCTTGCTATACTTCCCCTTTTCTGGTCCTTTGGCAGAAAGAGAGCAGGTATTTGTTGGGGCTGTATTTTTTTGTTTGTTTTTGGCTGTGCCCATTGGTATTTTTGTTTCCTGGCTTCTCCAGCACCTAAGGAACTCACTGCATATTGTTCCTTGGGTCCTGCATTCCTTAGATGGTCTGCATTCACTCCACCATTAGATACTTCTTATGTTTGTTTTATATATAATATCCAGAGTTTTTAGCTGTACTTAACAGGAGAAATCAGATGAAATGTGTCTACTCCTCTCATCTGGAAGTGAAAGAACTGCTAAGTTATGAATCTGCTCTAGTTGGTTTTTACAAAATGAAAGAGGAAGAGACAGGAAATTAATTATAACCTTCAACTCTTTAACTGTAATTAGTGAGTGACAAATAGCTTGTAATGCCCAGAGTATCTTGAACATGAGATTGAGAAGGGCTGGACTCCAATTATCAGAAAGGAGAATGCTTGGACAGTTATTTAATTTCAATACCTGCAGAGATCAACCCCTTCTACCTTCTAAAGTTGCTTTCAGCCTTTTCCCCTTACCCATGAGCCAATAATATGGTACCAGAGGAATAGCCATGCTTGCTATGGCCTACAGAATTTACACATGCTGCTCCCTCTGCTGAGACCAGGAATGTGGCCACAGAAACTTGGTACCTGGCCTTTTCTGTCCTGTGAGTGTGAGCACAGAGGACAGACAAGGAAATCCAGGCCTTGCCCCTGGGGCTGCTGCCTATGGACACCCTCCCATAGAGGTTTTGGCCCTTAGAATCATCCTTCCTTTCACTGTACAGCCTGTCTTTTTATTCTCAGCTTCTCTTCAGGACCACCCCTTGCCACCCCCCTCCCACCCCCCGCAGTACTACCCACTCCCTAATGGCTCAGGAAGCACATTCCACACTCCTTCTTGGGGCTGAGGCCAATGAAGTGGTGGCAGCTATTCAAGAATGCAGGTTGTGTTTGCGCGCACGCGCGCACGTGTGTGTGTGTGTGTGTGTGTGTGTGTGTGTGTGTGTGTGTGAGAGAGAGAGAGAGAGAGAGAGAGAGAGAGAGAGAGAGAAGAGCGCCTGGTTGGCCTAGAGTAGGGGTTGGGGAAGTTATGGAATCCCCCAAATGGACACAGTTGTGAGGGCTGTTGGGAGAGCTGGGGGCTGAGGCCAAAGAAAGGGCAGCATGTGGCATCTCTACCCTAGAGGCTTTGGTCTGGGATGGGAGCTTAGACATTTATTCTCTGGCTACTTCAGTCCTGGGATTACTGAGGCCACCATAGTCCCTCTTTTGAAAATGTTTGGCAAATGCCTTTGGAACCAACCCTACCGTAAGGCCTGGTTAACTAGGCTTATTGGGAACAGCTCTGCCTATAGCCTCAGTTTTTCTCCTTGAAAATGGGGGCAAAATTCTAGGACCCTTTTATGTTCTTGTTTCAGGGGCTTCTTTAGAGGCCCTGTGGATTCTATCCTGGCACACCCCCAAATCCCAAATGGACTGATGGCCCCTTGACTGGGTAGATGACTATTATTGATACTATACAGAAAAGCTAGCCATTGTGTTGTTGTTTTTTAATGCAGGTTTGAATCTGCCATAGAAAATATACTTTTAAAAAATCCAAACACCCCACCACACATTTTTGCATGCCTTAAATTTTGGACCTGCCCACGGACCATTTAAAGGCCCCACAGACCACCACCAATATTTCCTGGACCACCCCTGAAGAACCACTATCCCAAAGGAGATCTGTGAATAAGCCTTAGAGACTGAGGGGGAGCCTAGGGAGATGCCTTAGGGAGGGAGTTGTCCTGGGACAAGGAAATGAGTCACAGGGGCAAGAAGCAAAACTCTGGCAGGGGGCAGGGCAACAGCTTTTAGGCCTACGCAGATAACCCTGCTGGGAAATGGGCTGAGTAGCCCTAAATGGAGGTCAGACTCTGGGTATAAATGGAGGTGAGACTCTGGGTAGAAGAAGGCAACAGCAGAAATGAGTACATCAGGCTGGTCTGCTCGAGGGTTGGATCTTTAAGAGAGAACCTTGAGTGAAGAGCCTAGCCCCCACCCCAACCCTACTGCCAGTTGCATATGGGACCAACAGATATCCCAGTGTCAGAGGTGTGGAGGGAACCTAGAAAAGATCGGAGTGCAGTAATTTCACACTTTTGAAGGAAAGTCCAGGCTCCCCAGAGGAGCACCATTCATTCATCCACCCATCCATTCATTCACTCACCAATAATTCATTCATCTACTATTTGTAGGGTCCTGGGCTAGATGCCAGGGATATAGCTGTGAGCTAAACAGGGCCCACCCTCAAGGCATTCCCAATCTAGTAGGAAAAGACAGAAAAACAGTTACAATACTGTTTGGTTAGAGAGTTGTGGAAGTTCACTGGAGAGGACCCAACCCAGATGTGGGATCAAGGAGGCTTCCTGGAGGAGGCAATATCTAAGCTTGGAACTGAAAGTGGGATGGCATTATCCAGGCGAAGACAGGGCCAGAAAGGAACAGTGGTCTCAGCAGAGGGAGCAGCATATGTAAGTTCTGTAGGCCATAGCAAGTATGGATATTACTCTGGTACCATATTATTGGCTCAGCCCTTAGACTTGGGCCTGGCAGGATTTGTCATGCCCTTTCCTCAGGCCTTTGGGTTATTTGGGCCAAAGATGTCAGGAACCCTACCCACTCCTGATTGAGCTTGATCCCACAGTAGGATGAAGTTGCGCTGGACCAAGGGGCCTGTGGGTACATGTAGGAGGGGGCAGAGTTTCAGACAGAGCAAGACCAAAATATCCAGGGAACCAACCATGATGACCCTTTGCTAGGGGAGGATGTGGGCTGAAGAAGTGTTTCAGAGGATATGACAGTGCCTGCCCTGTGCCAGCACATGCTCCTCAGAGAGTCTTGCTTTTTCTGAGATCCTGCCCCAGGCTTTTGGGGGGCAGGCCTCTCTCCCTGTATTTCAGTTTTTGCTCCACAAACAGGTCCACTCCTCCCTGCATCTTCCATGGTTTCTCTCTCATTTCAGTGGCTGCCAGTATCCAGTCAGTCAATGGTTACTAAGTGATTAACTGGCATAGTCACCACCCATTTACAGAGCCTCCACAGTGGGCCAGGCATGGAGCTGAACGCTGCATATTCACTGTCTGGGTTGATCTTCACAAGATTACTATAAGGCGGGACCCTGTGGAGTGGTGGTTGGGGACACGGGTTCTAGAGCCAGATATTGAGTCTCAGCCTCAACCACTTCCTAGCCCTGTGATCTTGGGCAAAGTGATGTCACATCTCCGTGCCTCAGTGTCCCCATCTGCTCAATGGAATACTAGTAATAATTACCTCAGAGGGTTGCTGGGGAGCTTAATCCAAGCAGTTTGGTAAGTACTCAGTAAATGGAACTATTATTCTTACCATTTCATAGATGGGGAAACATTGTTCAAAAAGAGGCTAGATGAGCTAGAATGTGGACCAGAACTCTAAGGAGTTTCTGCTGCACTACACTCAGGATAAGGTGGGAGTTGGTATCATCTTATCCCCCTGGGGAAATAAACGTCAGCTTCCTGGCCTGTTGCTAGAGATGGAGCTATGATCTGAACCCCAGCAGATAGCCCTCAATCCACCAGCTCCTTACCCTTGTCACCTTCTCCCTAGTTTCCACCAAGGGTCTTATTCTCTCAAGAGAAGAATCATTCAGAATGGGTGCCAATGGCCTGACATGAAATGCCACCTTGGCTTCAAGACCTCCATTCATCCATCCTCCCAGCCTTGCCTTGCTAGGCCCACCTTGCCCTCCCCTTCTGAAACAATATGACTCAGTAGGCTGTTGCCCTGTTTGGGAGGCAGCCCTCGGCCACATGCAATTCCAGCCCTTTCCCCTGTTACATTGGCTGGAGCCATTTTGCCTCCACCATGCTTTGGGGACCAGTGACACCCTCCTTTTTCTTCCTTTTTATATTCTCTAGGTCTGAAATATCTTCTCAATTCGTCACAGCTAAGTTCCTTCCTCCCCTCTTATAAACCCTCCTGGACGAAGCCTGGGTAGCCCAGAGGACTGAGGGGTCAGAAGATAGGATGATTTCAAAGGTATCAGCATTGATTGGTAGCGAACTGCCCCCATAGTAAAATGGATCCACCAAGGGCTCCGTTGGCATTTGCCTCTTGCCCTCTGTTTCAGGGGTGGCTTGTCTCAGAATGTGAACTCCCTGAAAATGCGCTAAACGGGGTCCTGGGAGACTCCCACAGGGAATGACAGGGTACAGAGTCTGTGCCCTTGGGTAACTTAGGTATGTGACAGCTGGAGGTCAGGGACATGCAGCAAATCTCTCGTCAGCCAGAGTCATCAGAACATATGATTTCATATGACAACATATAGTGGAAAGAACTCTAGACAGGGAGTCAGACAGACATGACTGAGACCCACTTTCTAGCTTATTTGTTATGTTTTTGGGCATTTAGAAACCTTGGCATACGGTCTTGTGTGCAAACCACTGTGCTTGGCACTTAGTAAATGTTCAATACATTGGGCTGTTATTATCCACCCCGCTTCCATTTTCTCATAGTACCCCTACCCCACCTGGCCCAGCCCAGAACCAAATCCCTTCAGAGCAGCCCAGGTGCCCCCACGCTTGGCAGGGGAGAGGAGGTGGAGGGATTCCCACTCAGAAGGAGCTGGGCCAGGACTGCAGGGGTCCTTGTCATCTTGGGCTCCTCCCTATACTCTCTGGCAGGCTTCGGGGGAGGGGTGGGTTTGTAGGTCTGAGGCCAGCCCAGGCACTGGGGCTTCAACACAGGAAGTTGTGGGCTCTAGGAGTAGGAAGGGCATGGCCTGGGATCCAGAGGCCTGGCTGCCAGTCCCAGATTTACCAGGAACTCCCTGTGGGCTTGGCTGAGTCATTCGTCATGTCTGTGATGTATGAAGTGGGCCTGGAGGTGGCTATACCAATGATCTTCGAGGTACTTCCCAGCTTGGACACTCCATGGGTACAAGAAGCTAGAGGAAAGGTAGCTGGGAAAGCAGATGTCAGATTTGACACTTCAGCAGGGGACAATGCAGCCAGAGCCCAGCTCCAGGCTCTCTAGGGAATGAGTTACCACAGTGACTTTGCAGGTGGGGCAAGTTTTGAGCAGTAAGACATACTGTTGGCTGGCATATCAGAGTGGGAGCCAGGGGCAACCAGTGACAAATCGCTCTGTTGTGTCTCCATCCAGAACAGCTTCCCTTTGGCAGGAGTGAGAGTCAACAAAGGGCCAGGGCATCCCCAGGCCTGTGCAGGCTTCCAGAGCCAGGCAGTGCTGCTGGGGACCCTGGCAAGCCTAGATACATTTCTGCAAAGCTGCTCAGGTCGCTTGCCTCTGCCATTGTCCTTCTTCCTTCTAAGAACTGGCCTGGACTCTAAGGGCAAGCCACAGTGGGGTCCACCACTGGTCTCTGGGCCAGGCCTAGGGATGAGGTCTGTCTCCAGCCAGCATAGACAGGGCCCAGCTGTGGCCCTCTCTCCCTTGGACTACCCCTCTAGCCAGGGTCCAAAACTGGCCTTTTTTTTTTTTACATTTCTGGGCCTGGCTGACTCCAATCAAGGACTATGACCCCAGATCTGGCCCGGTCTATTGTCTGACTGCCTTGCTTTCTCTGGGCCTCAGTTTCCTCATCAATAACCTGATGGAGGGTGGTCTTGGTAAATTACATGGGCCCTTCCAATTGGGAAATTCCAGGAGTTGGAGAAGATATTCCAGGTTCTGGCTTTTTTTTTGCCCAGGTTCCAGGAAAACTCTGCTCCTGAGCAGCTGTCCCACCTCTTGACTTCCCAGATGAGCGTTCCGCTGCCTGCACTGGCCTCCCTGCCCTAGAAGAAGCTCTCTTCCACTATGCAAACTGAAACCTTATCTGACCTTTCACAGAACCCGCCACTCCTGGGGGAGCCTGGACCACTTAAGTGTGCGTGCGTGTGCAGCCATGCATATGTCTATCTCTACAAGTATCCATACCTACAGGTAGAGAGGGAAAGTCACTTCTTTGCCCCTCTCCTCCACAGTATCTACCAGAAGCAGTTGGAAACACATTCCTATGAGCAAAATCCACAGCTATCTGGCCAATTCCACATGGGACTTAGTGTTTCTTAGTCTCAGTTTCCCCATCTTAAAAACCCTCAATTCATAAAATTTAATGAAGTTTCATTCTTTCCTTTAGCAAATATGCAAGAAACATTATCTATGAGTGGGGCACAGTTCCAAGTGCTGGAACGAAATGAGATAATAAGGTAAAGTGCTAATTCCCACACTGGCATGGAGTAAGTTCCCAGTCAATGGGAATTTTCTCTCTTCTTTCACACAGTAAGATCCAATATCTGTGGATCACCTACTATATGCAATGCATTTGCTGTAGCATTTCTATTATTATATTCCTTGCAACAGCCCTTTGGCACAGGCATTATCATGATCACCTCCATATTAGAGCTTAGGAAACTGAGGCACACAAAAGCGAAGTTACTGGATCAAAGTTACATGGCTAGTAAATGGCAGTCCAGACCAAAGTCTATTCTTTCGCCCACTCTAATATACTGTCTCTCCGACTAAAGCTCTCAGCTTTTTCTGAAAGTAGGACCAAACTCACAGTTCCATAGCTACAAGAGAAATGTATATTAGCATACACACACATCCCACATGCACACATTTATGCTACAATTAACAGGGCTCACAGCCTGGGGCCCAGGCCGAATGCTGGCACCACAAACATGAAAGGGCTCACGTTCTATATATTTGCTGTGCCTCCTCCCCACCAGACCCCACATGTACATCCTCTTCCCCACATGGCTCTGGCCCAGCCCTGCTGGACACACAGCCAGCATGTGCATGTATGCAGACAGTCTCCCACACAGACCCTTCCTCTGCTTTCATGGACAGGAGAGGGGGAAGAAAAAAGGAATTTTATCTGCAATTTGAGGCTGTTGAGGGTTCAACCAAGGTAGATAAGGTCAGCATGCAGAGAGAAGGGAAGCTGAGGAGTATTGCCTTAGCCAGAGACAAAGAGCCAGGATAGGGAGCCAGCAGCAGCAGGAGGAGGAACAGGAGAAGTTGGAGGGGGAACCCAGTATCTTGATAAACCATGCAAGGTCGGGGAGGGAGATGCAGGGACTGGACTTGCAAGAACTTTCTCAAGCCATAAATTTTCACTAGCTGCCTGAAGCCTGAAGCCTGGAGGCCAGAGGCCAGAAACCTGAGCAAGTCCTGAGAAAGCCAATCTCAGAAGCATCAGGGTCAGGGCCCAGGCCCTGGATGGGGGGAAGGGAGTGGGGCTTCCCAACCTTCCAGACTCCAGTCCTGTGCCCCTGCTCCAGCATCTGCTTCCAAGTGACTCTGCACTGCCTGCTCCCTGTGTGGCTCTGTGCATGTTTTCAGGTGCAGATGCTCAGAGGTCTGTGTCTGTGTATGTGTTGTGCATGTGGAGTGGCATAGCAGAGTGGTTTAAGAATACAAGCTTCAGAGTCAGGTTGAATTAGTGCCCAAGCCTGGCTCCACAGCTTAAGGGCTGCATTACCTTGAGCATGTTAGTCACACTTCTTGAACCTCTGTTTCCTTATCTATAAATGGAGATCAGTATAGCACCCTTATTGGGTTGCAAGGATGAACTGATATAATGGTTGTGACAGGCTGAGTGCAGGGACTGACACATAGTAAGTGCTCAATAACTTTAAGGATTATTTTTGTGTTGGACCATCAACCCAAGAGTCCCCCAAAATCAGACCATGGATCCTCAACTCCAAACAAATGTGGTTGCAACCCCAAGGCCCCTCCCATTATGTCTTCATTAGCAGGCATGGATGGCTATGCCCTTCCTGTGTACTCAGACACCCAAGAGCCCACCAAGTGCCCAGTTTGTAACCCAAGAGCCCATCCAGGGTGTCAGACACACGGGATGCATATGCACACACCTGCAAAAGGCACTCACGTGTCCACATGTGCCTGCACATACTTGCACACATATATGCAATCACAGACTATTCACCTGTGTAGTGCATGCATGTTTTCATGAAAGACTGCTTGGGTGCAGGTGCTCACACATGCTCTCGGGGACCCATGCACTAGCTGGAATGCACATTTGTAATTGTGATCTTGAACAAATTGCTGCCCCTCTCTGGGCCACACTTTTCTTACGTGTAGAACAGGACAATATTGATCCTTGCTTTCAGCCACTTGCCAAGGCCCTTGAGTGAATTAAATTAAATAATATCCATGGAAGTGTGAGGTAACCTTTAAAGTGCTATGCAAACATTATCATTAGTCCTGTCAATTCCACCTCCAAAATAACTTCCAAATAAATCTCCCTGGTCTCCATTCCACTGCTACCACTCTAACCCAAGCCAGCAACAGGTGTCATCAGAACCTGTGATGGCCTTCTCACTGAGTGCCATTTCCCCTCCTGGTATCCAACAGACCACTGTCCACACTGCTAGGGTGTGCTGTAAACATCATATCACTGACAAGACCCCTCTCTCACTTAAACCCTTGGATGGTTTCCATTGCTTCTAATTCCTTCCTGTTTCAGGAGGTGTTTGGCACAGAACTAAGGCTCTTCAGCCAGACTGCCTGGGTTCCTGCCTCTGCATCTACTGCGACTATACACCATTACTTTGGACAAGTCACTATGTTTCTCTGAGTCTCAGCGTCCTTTTCTGAGAATAATAGACCTTGCTCTTAGGTTAGTTGAGAACATTAAATCAACTGATACCAGTGAGATACCAGTAGGACACAGGACTGATTCTAGAACTTTTCTCAGCCTGATCTCTGCTGACTTTTCCAGGTTCTGCTTGAATAATGCCTTCTCTAGGAGGCCTTCTCTGAACACCAGCCTAGGGCAGGCCTCTCTGCTATCAGGCCAGAGCACAAGGCTCATCCAGCTGTAACTTCTTGTTTAATATCTGTCTCTCTCACTATCCAGGAAGCTCCATGAGGACAGGACCATGGATATTTCTGCCCACAGGTCTGGGCACATAGTGGATGCCCTTTAAATCCGTGTAGAATGGATGATTTTTTTTTTAACACACGCCCTGCACCCTCAGGGGAAGGCAAGGGCTTCCAAGGAAGGAGAGGAGGATGGATGAAGTAGAGGCCTGGGACCTGTGTCTGGTAATGACCAGATGTAAAAGGAGGCCAGGAGTTTAGTGGGAAGAGAGCAAGGGCCCTGTGCTCCCCATCTTGGCTCAGAGTTGAGATTTTTGACTAAAGTTGAGTACTCAGACTTTACCAAGGTTGAGCCTGGTTCAGGGGCCAAATTACCAGAAAAGGAAGGAAGGTAGGAATAGAACTCACATTTCTGGAACACAGACTCCATACCAGGAAGAAAACTGTGTGTTTCTTTTTCCCATGCCATCCTTTGGAGTTTGAGGGCCACTAAGACTCATGCTGTGCCAGAGTACAGCCCAGAGTCTGGCACTGGCACTGTACTGCTACCCTGGACAGGACTGGCTCTACTTCCCACACACTCACTCCAAAAAAAAAAAAAAAAGGCCAGAGTCGGACATGGAAGACAAGAGGCTGAAGAAAACCCAAACAGACAATAGTCGAGACAGAGACATAGGGGCAGAGAGGGAAGCAGAGCACAGAGAAGAAAGACAGATGGGAGAGATAGAGTAAGAAAGGGGAGGGGTGGGGGAATGAGAGAGAGAGAGAGAAAGAAGGAAGTGGGAGGAAAAGAGTCAATGTCTGCACATGAGTGGTGCCCTTGGTCCTCTCTGGGCCCTCTCTGCTTGTGCCCACACTGGTAATGAGATGGCACGGCTGAACAAATACTCCAAAGCAGGCTCCCGCCAAACCATGGACCAGTCTGCATGCAGAGCAAAATGAGAGGGCCAGGAATCTGAGGCCCAGAGCCAGCCATTTCCTTTTTGGTCCCAGGCCGGGTAAGGAAGGGCTGTGGGCACTGGCTAGAGGCCACCTGGGGGCAGGGTCTAGGACTCTGCTGCCCGGGAGGTCCTCTCTGCCTTTATATTTTTTGAGGCCTGGAGCAGGCCTGCCCCACTCCTCAGGAGAATGGGAGGTAGTGCCCTAAGATCCTACCTCTATGGTGACCAGAGTGCTCAGTTATAGGGAGCACCTCTTCTCCCCACACACATTTCCTGGGCCCCTGATCTGGACCTGGCACTGATTCAAACACTGCACCCATGGCTTCATTTCATTCTCAAAACCACACAGGACAGCTTCCGTGGCTTTGTCCTAGAGTTGAGGAAGTGATGCTCAGAGAGAAAAAGTGACTTTCCCGCAGTCACTGATCTAGGAAGCAGTGGGCAGGACTTCAGTCAACATCTGTCTGGTCACTGCATTGATGGCTCCAAACCATGATCTGCTGGAGAAGAAAGCATGAGGAGGCAGAGGGCCCATGCCTGGAAAGCCTCATGTGATGTCCCACAGGGAATGTCATAGCTAGAAATGGCCTCAAGGGCAATCAACTTCTAACCTAGTTCCTCAGTTGAAAAATGACCAAAAAAATGGTGTCTGAGAGGGGGAAAAGCTTGACTTTGGGTAGAGGGCCATAAAGCCTAGTAAGTGACAGGATAGACACTGAAAGATAGAAGTGACTCAGATGGGATCTCCACAGAGTAAGTTCAGGGGTGCCAGAAAGGCCTTCAACATTTAAATTATCCAAAACTTAGCAATCAAGGCTCACTTTGATGTTTTTTTGTGGTGCTAACAGGACCACACATTGGATTTGAAATTTTCCTAAGAAGATCCCTGCTGCCTAAACTGCCATTTGACCCTGGAACCCTGTCAGTCCCAAAGCCTGGGGGTGAAGGGAAAGCAGGTGTCTTGGTCACTGACATCTCAGGATCCAGGCGGTTCTTTAAGCTTCATCCAGGAGCGGTGCTTGTGAGGGGAGCAGGAAGAGCTGGAGTTGATGTAGTGCCACTCTCAGAGGAGACACAGGACTGCACCTCAGCCAACACCATGGTCCAGTGTCTGGTCCCAGAAGACATAGGTAGAGGAACTCAAGCTGGCAGTCCTGATTGGGACACCCCCTGCCTGCACCTCTGGGACTTGTGAGAACTGGGTCTCCTGGGATCTTTCCTTTGAATTCCACTAATAAGGCCCCTGCCAATCTCTGCCAGATGTCCCCAGCCCACTTCCCATATCCAGGGAGGGATCTGCCCAACTGGGTGCAGGGAAAGGGTTGGTCAGGACAGCCAGTGAGGGACCCCTGGACTTGCCTCTAGGCATCTCACAAGAACTGTGGAGAGGAGGCTGGCACTATAGCCACTCGGCCTTAGAGCAGAGCCCAACCAGGAGATTTTCCCGGTCAGGCCGGTCCCAGCTCACTCTGACTCCACATAGGCCCAAGGAGGTGACAACCCTATCGACCAGCTCTTCCTGGCCCCCCATTTACATCTTGATTACATTCCTTGGGAAACCATCCAGGCCACATTCCGCCAGGCAGGCTGCTGGGAAGGCCCACAGAGCACTATGGCAACGCTGGAGGGGCCAGGCTTGCTGGCCAGCTGAGCACCAACCACTAGGCTGGGGAATCTCCCTTCTAGGGCCAGTCTGGATTCCTCAACCCCTACTCCTGCCAGCCCCCACTCATCCAGTATCCTCCCCCACCCCAGCCCTCCTCACCCCCACCTCCATCTCCAGCCAAACCCTCACAGGCCTCGCCCTCTGCAGGACTTGACAGAGTGCCAATTCCAATGCCCAGCTCCCTGTCCCCAAAGCCTTGGAAAGAGCTGCTGTATTTTCTCAAAGCCACTTCCCTAGGCACAAATACTTGGGCCCCAGGTATGTGCAGGGGCAGTGGATGGAGTGGGGTCTGCTGCAGCCTTGGTGCTGCCTCTCCTGAGCTAGTCAATGAGCGTGCTGGGCCACAGATGTAGCTGACAAGCTTTCTTCATTCTTCTTTCCCTTTTAATAAACATAGTTCTTGATTAGGACCCCAGCAAGTTAAAGAGAGTAAGAAAATTTGATAAGTTCCTCAGACTGTTTGCATCTTCATAGTTTGGTATAAAATACTTCATTTTTGTGGAACCCTAGAAGCAACTCCAAAGATCCTAAGGAGCTCCTCAGAAAACCAGGTAAAGCTTCCTCCTCCAGCAAACATCCCCCAAAGCCTCCTCAGGAGAAGCAGTGCACCTTCAGGCTTTTCTCCTGTCTCTCTCTCTCTCTGGCTGACCACAGTCCCTTAGGAAAAGCCAGGGTTGGTAAAGAAGGAGAGGGGAGCCCTCTCTCTCCAGCCCCTCACTCATTTTCCTGTTTGAGGGCAGAGGGTGGGCAGTAGTAAAGCTCACATACCTCAAATCCTCCCTCCATTCCTCTCCCCTCCCCTCTCCCCTCCCTTCTTCTGCCTTTCCCTCTTCTCCCCTCAGCTTCTCTCTCCTCCTTCCTCCCTCCCTCCCTCACTTCCTTCCTTCCTTCTTTCGAAGCTTCCTTCCTTCCTTCCTTTTCTTTCCTTCCTCATGTCCTTCCTATCTTGTTAGGCTTTGTTGTGATTAGAGAAAAATGGAACTCGACAGTCCCACCCACTCTATTCCCACTTGTGCCCCAGAAGCCCTGGAGACACCTTAGAGCCTACAAGGAATGGAGTTTGCAAACCACTGGCATTGTAGGCTCTGGCATTCCATGAACAGTTGCCTCTGCTTCTTCTGAATATGTTCCCCCTTTCTTCGTTATCTTCCTTCTCTTTCTTCTTCCTCCCTTTGACCTTCTCCTCTCTCCTTTCCTCCATCCCTGCCTCCCTCATTGCTTATGGACCCACCTGGCAAGTAGGCAGGGACCTCATTCCAACACTGCGCAGTAATTTTGGTCCCTGGCTTGGCCAGACAGTGCTCGCCAGTCATGTGAGAAGAGGCCCTGCAGCCAGGCATTTCTGCCCTGCCCTTTAAACTGTAATCAAGGTGGGTGTGGTGGCACCAACTCCAAAGGGTAGTTGAAGACTTTGTTGTTGTCTGAAAGGACTAGGGAAGGTCAAAAACAATATTAGGTGCAGACACATCCTTGGATAGAAAACTGTTCCCCTCCTGCTGTAGGTGTGGGCCAGACAATTGAGGGAACTGTGGGTTGGGATCCTACTTAGAAGCCAGAGCCCTTTTAAAGTGCCATCCTGCCATGTAACTCTCCATAAAGGACTCAAAAAAGGGCTTTGCTCAGCCACAGAAAGGGGAAGCAAGGGCAGTTAGGGGCTAGGTGCCAAGGTCGGAGCTCAAAGCATACCTGGCTTCCCTGCTGCCAGCCAGGCTCCAGTCACCTGAGCTGTTGCTTTGAAGGGTTTCTATGTGTCAGGCACTGTGCCAGGCACTGGCGGTACAGTCGCAAACACATAAACAAATCCTTGCCCTCATGGAACTGACCTCTTAGTCAGGGGAGACAGATGATAAACAAATTCCTTAAGGAGAATAGGCAAAGAGTGAAAAGGACAATGGACAAAAGTAAGGCAGGGAAGAGCCATGGGGTAGGGTGGTGAAGGAAGAGAGCAATTTTAACGAAGGTGGTCAGGGGTCTCACCGAGAAGGTGCCACTTCATCGAAGGACTGCAGGAGGTGAGGGGTGCTGCAGGTATATGGGGGAGAAAATTTCAGGCAAGGCAAGGGCAGATGCACAGGCCCTGAGGAGGGGACATGCTGTGTGTTTGATGGGCAGCAAGGAGGCAGATCTGGCAGGACAGAGCAATATGAGGAGAGTGGGGATATTCTAAGCATTTTATTTATTTAAATTTAACTTCATTGTTGAAAGTATTACAGATGTCCCCTTTGTTTTTTCCCATTGACGCCCTCCAGCCTGCATCTGCCCCTCCCAAGCCTTCACCACACTATTGTCTGTGTCCATAGGCTATGCATATATGCATACAAGTTCCCACAGTTAACCTCTCAGCCCCCACCCCTGCCTTCCCTCTGAAATTTGTCAGTCTGTTCCATGGTTCTGTCTCTGAATCTATGTTGTTCATTAGATTCTACATATGGGTGAGATCATGTGATACTTATCTTTCTCTGACTGGCTTCTTTCACTTAGCATGATACTCTCCAGGTCCCTCCATACTGTCTCAAAGGGTAAGAGTGCCTTCTTTTTTACTGCCACATAGTATTCTATGGTGTAAATGTACCACAGCTTTTTTTAAGCTTTTGCTCTGAGTGAGATGGGAGCCAGTACAGCAAGCATGTCAAACTCGCAGCCCACAGGCTGCATGCAGCCCATAATGAATATTTTTTTGTGGCCCAGCCAATAGAACAGTATGTAAGAAACATTTTAATAAAAATTTTGTAACTTAATTTTTACAATATCCTGTTATACATAATTATTAATAATGAACTACAACGTTCACTAATGACTGATTACTATAATTGTGTTGCATTCATTTCCCTTACTCACCTTATGCACAGGTGCACCATTTCTCTCCACTAGTACTAGCAGTGAATATTTTAGCAGCTGATTGCCACGTCATTAGTCTTGCACCGACTTGTTTGGTGTGCACAACAGGAAATATTTCACTTTCAGATAACAAGAAAAATAGGTTTATTTGCATTATGTTTATTAATTTGTGCAATTATTCAGTGTCTGGCAAGTTAATGTTCAAGAAAAAAATATTAGTTTTTATTAAAATGTTCTATTATTTTATGTTATGATTACTCATTTATTTCAGCCCTTTGTATTCAGCATGTCTCTATAAAAATAAAGCTACGTTTCTATGAAAATTGAAGCTTTTGTTTTTTTGCGGCCCACATCAACTTAAACCTTGTTTATTTGGCCCATGTTAGCCTTTGAGTTTGACATGCTTGCAGGATTTGGAGGCAGGAAAGGTACATGATCTGACTGAACCATGTCAAGACATCTTTTGGGCTGCTGAACTGAGAATAAGTTACCTAGGAGGGCAAGGAAAAGCTAGGAGACTGGGCAGTGACCCAGCTGAGGGATGGTGGTGGCAGGGCTCTTGGATATGCTCTCAAAGTAGAGCTACCAGAACTTGAAGGTGTGTAGGAACAAGAAGAAGCCTTCTACATGCCAGACCCTGAATCAAGGTCATGGCCCACAGTCCTAGTTCAGCCTGGACCTGACCTTCCAGGAGCTCAGAGCCCAGTGGGGTGCACAAGCCTGGGAGGACATTCTAGCCCTGAAGTAATAAAGAGACAGGGAGAAACTTATCTACAGAGGCTGATAAATAAGCCAAAATGTGGTCAAAGAGTTCTGACGAATCTCAGATGAAGGCAAAAGAGGTGGTGTGCCTGGGCTGTGGAGAGCAGCCTGGTTTCTACTGCAAACTCATCCACTCCTCTCAAGGCTGGAGGGAAACTGGAGGGCTTTGAAGCAAGCCCCCTGTGGGTCTCCCTCATAGAGCAGTCCCCCAGCCACTTCCTTAGTTGCTGTGTCAGTCAATGGAACAGGATTATCCACCGCCACTGCCTGGTTCTCTGGAGTGCAGAGCTGCACTGTGCAGGGCTGTGCCAAGCCAAGGCTCATGAACTTCAAGGAGGGCAACTGAGCAGAAGCCATACTGCTCAGCTGAGGGACACAGGCCCCCTAGACCTGAAGAGGAAGGGGCCAAAATCCCTTGGCTGATGTCTGATGCAGGACCCTATCTCCAGGCTACTCAGGCTAGAGGCATATGGAGGTCTCATGAGCCAGGTATCCTTTAATGTACTAGTACAGGGCAGAGAGAGCCCATGGGGCACTGCCCACTACTCTTCTTATTCATCCTTTGTCAAAAAACATATTGGCAGCCGATTGCCACATCCAGATTCCAGAATGCCTGGTAACAGCGACAACAACAGTAACAATAGTTATGTTTTATTGAGTCTTTCTGGGCACAAGCACTGTGCTGGACACTTAGCATGTATCATTGCAGCCAGACAATAAGGTACATACTATTAGTATGCCCATTTTAGAAATGAGGACACTCAGGTTCAGAAAAGTTGAGTTCCCTGCCCAGTGCACAGAGCTAGGAAGAAGCAGAGCTGGGATTCAAACCAATCCAGGAGCATATGCCCATTTTGGTTAAGGGAGATGTAACTGCAAGCCAACAGTCACAAAATCAAGGTCTCCTGGCTGCTTTGGGGGGAAGGGAAAGAGGAGACGGGAACCCCTGTTACTGAGACTGCTCTCCCCTCTCTTTCCCCTCTTCCCACCCTGCCTTTCCTCTTCCCTGTTTTTCTCCTCCCTCTTTGCTGGATACATAGAGGTGTGGAGGCTGGGGCAAGAAGGCTCTATCTGCCAGATGTAGAGATGCAAGGCCTGGGGCTGGGGGACCCAGGAGGGGAAGTGTTTTGGCTTGAAGATCTAGAGCAGAGTGGGGGATTGTGGAGGAGGGGTGTCTTATGGAAGGAGGATCATGCTACAGACTTGGGAAAATCCCCCCAAAGCTGCAGTGAGGGTCTGACCTGGCTCCAAACCACCATGGTCTGGCTCCTTCTTATTAGCAAGGAATGATGAATTTGAGAAATTACTAGAAGGATTGGGGGAAACAATGTATTTCCTCACCCACACTTGGGGCAGGTTTGAGGAGTGGAGATGTCTCCCCAAAGTCTCCAAGCCCCATTTCTCAAAATTCCTCACAAAAGGCTATGGGCATAGATACTATCACTGTATCTGTTTTTAAAATGAGGAAACAGGCATAGTGAATTTTAAGAGCTTGCCCAAAGTCACACCGTCAGTGGCAGAGACCAGATTTGAACTAAGGTAGTTTTGTTCTACAGCTATCTGTTTAATCTCCTGTTCTGGGGCTGGTAGGTGACTCCCTCAGAGGACCTAGTGGAGGGGGAGAGAGGAACAGGGCAGAGCTCCAGGGAGCCCAGCTCTGCCACTCACTATCTATATGTGGCACCTTGGGCAAGCAATTTTATACCCCCAAGCCTCAGTCTCCTCATCTATAAAATGGGGCACTAGGACGACTACAGCAAATTTAGATATGAAGCATCTCTTCCCTATTCCCCAGGAATACCCGCCCCCGCACTCAGCCCCACATTGTTGGGCTTAAACTAAGCCTGACTGTGAGAGCTGCTTCATGAGTCCCCAAAAGCTCCTGGTGAGTACTGTCCTACTGTGGCCAGCACCACAGCTTGACTGGACTGGGAGAGTCAAGGCTAGTAGGAGTGGACCTGGGCTCTGGTCCTGATCTCTGTCCTGCTTCTGGGCTCTGTTTGGTAACAGTGCCTCAGTCCCAACTTACCCACCCCTGCTGTGGTCCCTAGCTGGTCTTTCCAGTGTCTTGGTGACTTGTCCAGTCCTCTGAAGCCCTGAGGACTGGGCTTTGCCTTGCTTTTGCTGGTCCTCTCAAGGACTCTAGTCCAGCCTCCCTTCTAGGTCCTGCTGCCACCTCTTCACCTGCCTCCTAGACTGCCTGGCATCGCCTGGCCCTGCACTCCTTGCCAGCCACCGTGTCCTCATTCGGATCTCTTGTGGGACCACAGACTGCACAGTTCCCTGCAAGTCCCCACTGCTGACTATGGCCATAACCCTCCAGAGAGCCTGCTGTGCAGAGGAAAGATTGTTGAGTGTAAGGCACTGCACCATGAGAAAAAATAAGCTCCTGCTTCCTACACCCAAGAGCAAGGCTCGGTGCTTAGGCCAGAGTCAGAAAAGCGCTCTGCCCACCATTGGCATTCCCTCAAATCTCTCCTCCTGGGCAGCCCTGGGGGTGGGAGTGGTGCTCAATTAGTGTTGGGAGGCTGTTCCTATGCCCTGGAGACCTGATCTAGTTTGTGCCTGGCTCCAGGAGGTAGAGGTCAAATCTCAGCCACGATAAGCAGAGGAGAGGAGAGGAGAGGAGAGGAGAGGAGAGGAGAGGAGAGGAGAGGAGAGGAAAGGAGAGGGAGGAGGGGGAAGCAATGGGTCCGGCAGTGAAGAAGCTCAGACCAGGGTGGGCCAAAGAGGGAGGGAAGCTGGGCCTGGGCTATTTCTGTACAATAATACAGGGGCAGAGGGCCAAGCTGACAGGACAGTGATTAGTCTTCAGGGAGCAAAAGCGAAGACTCTGCTGACGAGCCTGGGGCTGGAGGAGCTGGCCAGGGGCCCAGTCCAGTGGGCTGGAGCAATGATTTCAGAGGCCCGGAATCTGAGGCAAGCTGGGCCCATGGACTAAGGAGCAGGGAAGGTGGGAGCAGGAAGAGGGGAGCCAACCATTCTCCTGCCCCACCTCCAGCACAGGAGGCTGGGCAGGGGTGTGAGCTGGCTTGCCCCACTGTCTGCCACCATGAGGTTATCTGGCTGAGTGTCGGGCAGAGTTTCTGCAATGCATACTTCCTAGGGTCTGGCCTGTGGAGGAGATGGCGTGAGAAAGCCAGGAACACAGGCTTGGAAACCTCAGGGGAAGAGGCAAGCTTGCTTTGTCTTTCCCATGGATTTCTAGTCATAGGGTTCAGGAGAGGAGGTGTGAGAGGTCAGGGAGTGGAGAAAGTGGGAAACTCACTTTTGGGAAGCACCTTGGACTTCTTGCTGTGGCTGTTGCTATACATTACCACCTTGACACCTCCTGCTAACCTGTGAGGTAGGAGTGATCACACCTGGTTTACACAGAAGAAGCCAAGGCTCAGAGAGGTGAAGTGATTGCTCTAACATCATGCAGCTAGGATGTTGCAGAGCCGTATTCGAACCCAGGTCCACCTCGCTCTAAAGCTCTGGTTTTGAAGGCAGTGTAGCAAAGTGAGGGATTAAGAGTCTAAGCTCTGGTCTGTCACTACTGGCTTTGAATCTCCCACCTGTTCCCTGCCAACTGTGTGACCTTGGGCAAGTTGCTTCACCTCTTTTAGCCTCAGTTTCCTCATCTGTAAAGTGGAGCTAATAATAGTATGTACTTCCTAAAATTCTTGTGAGGATTAAAGGAGTTAAATTGTGGGAAGTGTCCCGAACAACGTGTGGTACACAATAACAAGTATGGCCACTGTCCTCTGTGGCCTCCATTAGTGGATGGAGTGTGGGTGAGGCTAGGGAGTTGTGTGGGGGAAACACAGGGAAGAGGGTTGCTCCAATCCCTTTGGAATTGGAGTCCTCTTACCTTTGGACAATAGTATTAGGAGACTTCCAAAGGGAAGCCCTTGTGACCCAGCAAGTCCACTTCTGGGAATTCATCTGAAGGAAATAATGGGTCAAGAGAGCAAAGATATATATACCAGGATGTTCCTTTCCAGGCTGTTCTTTATAGTGAAATACAGGGTCCTGCTTAAATGAATTATGACATATTCATACACAGCAGCCATGAAAAACAATGATGTCACTCTTTAGGTATTGATATGGAAAGAGATTCCTGATACAGTTGTTAAGGGAGTCAAAGCAGTTTGCCACACTGCAGGTAGGCAGGATTTTGGTAGATTAGGCCTTAAATGATCAGGGATGGGGAGGGGAATTCATTCCTATTTATGGGGCACCTGAAATGTATTGACTATGAACATCTATTACTTTTATAATTAGAAGAAAACCAGCAATAAAACTATTTCCATAAGAAAAAGAAAATAGCCTCAAAGATTCAGAGCCCTCCAGCTGAAAAACGATTGTCTGCATGAGTCCTCTGGGCCTTCCAATGAGGAAGTGACCTCCCTGCTCAGGAACAGGCCCAGCATTCCACCCCAAACATGTTCTCCCTGCCAAGATGCCAGATAGGAGAGAAGGGCAACAAAAGGGCCTAGTGGAATCAGACAAAGTTTTAAACCTCTAGCCAAAATGACCTTCCATTTTCATTCATTCATTCACTCATTCAACAAACATTTATGGAGCTCCTCCAATGTGTCTGCACTAAGTAACAACTACATAGCAGTGAACAAAGTAGACAAAAATTTTTGCACTCAGGGAGTTTATGTTTCAGTGAAGGCAGACAGACAATAAAGAAGATAGACAATATATAGACAATCTATTGGATTGCAATAAGTGCTCCCAAGGAAAATAAAACAACAAATGGGAAGAGTGGGTGTGAGGGTGGGATGGTGTAATTTAAAATAGGTGGTCAGGGAAGGCCTCTCTGCAAAAGTGATATTTAAGTAAACACCTCAAGAAGGTGAAGTGACAGCCATGTGAATAGTTCCAGAAAGAACATTCCAAGCACAGGAAACATCTAGTGCTATACAGTCCTGGGCCAGAGGGTGTTGGGTATGTTGCAATATAGAAAAGGCAACACAAGGTTAACAAAGGGGAGGGGGAGGGGGATGAGATGCATTTGAAGAGGAAATGTGAAAGCAGGTAGGGGAGGAAGAGAAGTGGCTGCCTTACCTTCCTGTTGGGCAGGATGCTCCCATCATAAGAGTAGGGAAGCAAGTCTAGGGAAATGGATCGAAGTAAGTTCCTGACTCAGTGACAGAATTTAGGGACAGAGAGAGTCTGAAGGAGAACCAAAAGCAACAACTTTGAACTCAGCTTCTTTTTCCTCCACTCACCACCCCTGCCCTCCAGAAATAAGCCTCCTACCTCCGCCAGGAGTCTCATTCCCATTCAACAATAAGCCTTCCTTACTTTTCTGACCTCCCTCCTGATGAGTCCACTCCAGACTTTCCACCAGCCCTCTTGTTCCTTTGAAACCCTTACTCATTTCAGTGGAAACTCCTTTTAATCTTGAAACTACCTCTAACTTCCTTTCTTAGTAACAACCTGATTTACTGAAGACACCATCACCCTGATTTCTGAAGTCTGTTATGGAAGCCTCACCATTCCTCCAACTCAAGGGCAGATTGGTCTCAAACAAACCACTGGCACACCATTTCCTTCAATGTTATCTACTGATATACCATGAGCCATTACTAATGTGATCTGGGGCAGGTCTCACAAAGATTTATCAAGCATATTGCCAGTAATATATGTAAGAAACTGTATCTCACTATTGTTTTATTCTGCATGTTCTTATTCACTGGTCAGTCAGGATTTCTAGTTAAATATGGCAGATTGAATAAATGCATTTAATGCTACTTCCTCCATAGGTCCCACTAAATTGACAGTAAAAATATTTTGGAAAAAACAACAATATTAAGTGAAAGGACTAAAAGGATAACAGAGGAGACAGACAACTGTAACAGAATGTTGGAAGCTGGAAAATAGTGGAAGAGGACCAGGGAGAGGGGGAACCCAAGCTAGCAGTGGGGGAAGTGCAGAAGTAGACCAATTTATTCCATAAAACCTCAGAAATGTTCAGGAACGATACCTCTGGAATTGGAGGTATATTTGGGCTAAGAACAAGTGAATCAACTGAAAATCTAAATAAGAAAACTTTCAAATGCCTTATTTCCTATTGGTAGAATATCAGAGGTGGATGTGGAAATGCCAGCCTCCGCTGAAGGCAGGAGAACAAGGTGATAATCTACATACTGAGCAGCAAGGCCTCCCATGTTCTTTCCTCGCTCAGCTCCAAAAACACTGGAAGCCGTGATACTGTATCATTTCCCTTCCCCTACAAAAGATTGGAGGTTTCCTTTCTGAGGAGTCATATTTGGATGTTCTGTAAAAGCTCAGAGAACTCTATTGTGACCAGTTAAAAAACCCTATACTCTGCACACATACTTCCAGTATGCTTTTTAATCTTCCGCTCTTAAAAGTTAGCTGACAACCAAGGATCACTAGACATTTGATAAAATCTTGTAATATAAAAGACAGAAATGAGGGAGAAACAAAGATGGCAGCATAGATAAACACCTAAACCGCTGCCTCGCACAACAATTTCAAAACTACAACTAAAAGACAAAACGGACACCATCCAGAAGCACAGGAAAGCTGGCTTAGTGGAAATTCTACAACTAGAAGGAAAGAGAAAAGCACATTGAGACTCAGAGGAACTGCAAAAGGCTGAGATACAGAGACAAGCACGCGCGGAGAGGACTGTCAGCTGAGTGCGTGGCTGGCTTTCTCAAGCAGGAGGGAGACGGAAGCTCCCGACTGCGCTGAACTCCAGTTCTGGGCGAAACTCTGAGAACCCAAACTCTTTTGGAGAGAAACTGGACTGTCTGTCAGCGGGCGAAACTCGAGGGTGGCTTTCTCCCAGAGGTGCTTGCAGTGTTTACTGAGGGACACTGAGACCCAGGGGCCTCATAGGACAGGGCTGACAGGAAGACAAGGCTGTCTGCTCCACCCTGAGACTCCACCCTATCCAAGCTGAGCACAGAGGCTTTTACAATTTTGCAAGTTTTGTCTCATAAGGGTGTCTCCAGCATAGTTCTCCCAGCGTAGACACAGCTGATCCTCACAGCCAATTGACCTGGAGGTCCATTCCTCCCAGTGATACAAACAACAATCAAGACTTAACTACAACAAGACTATGCACACAATCCACAAAGGGGTGCACCAAGAGTGTCCACCTCAGGTAACTGGGGAGGCTGAGCCACTGGGTGCTATAGGACACCTACCACACAAAGCTACTCTACCAACTCAGGGAAGCAGCGAAAATGTGGAGACAAAGAAACAGACCACAAATGAAAGAAATGGAGGAAAGCAAACTACTGGATATAAAGTTCAAAACCATGGTTATAAGGTTTTTCAAGAATTTCTTAGAAAAGGCAGATAAATTTAGCAAGACCCTAGAGGATATGAAAAAGGACCAACTAGAAATTAAACATACACTGACTGAAATAAAAAATATTATACAGAGACCTAACAGCAGACTAGAGGACCGCAAGAATCAAGTCAAAGATTTGAAATACAAAGAAGCAAAAAACACTCAACCAGAAAAGCAAAAAGAAAAAAGAATCCAAAATTTTGAAAATAGTGTAAGGAGCCTCTGGGACATCCTCAAGAGTACCAACATCCGAATTATGGGAGCGCCAGAAGAAGAGAGAGAGCAAGATACTGAAAACCTATTTGAAGAAATAATGACCGAAAACTTCCTCCACCTGGTGAAAGAAATAGACTTAGAAGTCCAGGAAACGCACAGAACCCCAAACAAAAGGAATCCAAAGAAGACCACACCAAGACACATCATAATTAAAATGCCAAGGGCAAAAGACAAAGAGAGAATATTAAAAGCAGCAAGAGAAAAACAGTTAATTACCTACACGGGAGCACCCGTATGATTGTCAGCTGATTTCTCAACAGAAACTATGCAGGCCAGATGGGAGTGGCAAGAAATTTTCAAAATTATGAATAGCAAGAACCTACAACCAAGATTACTCTACCCAGCAAAGTTATCATTCAGAATTGAAGGTCAGATAAAGAGCTTCACAGAGAAGAAAAAGCTAAAGGAGTTCATCACCGCCAAACCAGTATTATATGAAATGCTGAAAGGTATTCTTTAAGAAGAGGAAGAAGAAAAAAGTAAAGATAAAAATTATGAACAACAAATACATATCTATCAACAAGTGAATCTAAAAATCAAGTGAATAAAAAATCTGATGAACAGAATAAACTGGTGAATATAATAGAATCAGGGGCATAGAAAGGGAGTGAACTGACAATTCTAGGGGGAAAGGGGTGTGGGGGGTGCGGGAAGAGATTGAACAAATATCGTACACCTATGGATGAGGACAGTGGAGGGGATGTAAGGGCAGAGGGTGGGGTGGGAACCAGGTGGATGGGGAGCTATGGGGGGGGGGGAAGAGGAACAATTGTAATAATCTGAAAAGACAGAAACCAAAACAAACAGGAAAATTAACTAAGAAGGAATAGACACAATGTAGAGAGCAGGAGAAAACTAAACATAAATAACCATAACATCTCAGTGGCTTGCAAAAACAATGGGGCATCATTTGCTTATGTCAAGTTCTGATCTTCTTTTCTTCACTCCAGGATCTGAGCTGAAGGAAGAGCTGTTATCTGGGTTATCAGCAGGTTCATAGCACACAAGAAAATAAGATGGTGGAATCATATAGTGACTCTCAAAGCTTCTACTCAAAAGTGGGACATATAATTTCCACTCTCATTGCATTGACCAAAACAAGTTACATGTCTCAATCTGATGTCAACAGTGCAGGAATTATAATTCAACTGCATGGACAGGCCCAATAGAGAGGGGTAACAAATATTTTGGCAATATCAAAATCTATAAGAATTCATGAAAAAAAAAAAAAACCACAACAGGAAACAGTCAAAGAAGAAAAAAGAGAGCTTTAAAATGATCAATATGGGAGCATAAAACATTAAATAAATGGTTAGGAAGATAAAGTTGACAGCAAGTAGATAAAAAGGCAAATAAATGAAAATAGAGAAAATCAGAGGGAGGAAAATATGGTGGCGGAATAGACAGACATGTCCCGAGCCTTGTCCTGGAGGAGATAGAAAGAACAGCTGAGGGTCGCACGGGGAGTGTTTGTTGGTGAGTTGAGGGACAGCTATACTCCAGGAGAAGGTGGGGGACTGCTGGACAGGGATCCCCTGACCAGGCAGCCCCCACTGCTGCTGGGTTCCCTCCCGGAGCAACTGGCTTGGACGTGGAGACCGCGCCATCTTGAAGGGGAAAGTGGATTTTATCAGAAGCCTGAAAATCTACAACTGCGGCACCCAACGAACAGCTGCGAACCTCAGACACCGGTCCCCAATTGGCGCAAACATGCGAATTCAGAGGAGCTCTACACTCCACCACGGAAAGGTCAGATTTCGCCTGGGATAAGGTGAGGTCTCTGCTCCCGGCAGGAGAGAGCAATGTGCGCACTGCAGGAGCTGGAGGACCTGGGGAAATCTGCACCTAAAAATCCGTGGCTGTTGGGGCTGGCGTGATCCATGAATGTGGAAGGGGGTCCTCAGAGCTTCTAACAGAAAGGAACTCTTAAAAGTAACCCATTTTGATCTGACGCAAAAGGACAGCCTAAAAATTTTAAAAGTGTGCTGGCTGCTTAGACCCAAGGAGGAAAAAAAGACTGCACAGACTTGCGCGCAGCCCCGGAGTTTGCACACTTAAGCTGGCTTTTTTGTTTGTTTGTTTGTTTGTTTTTTCCTTTAAATCCTTGTTTCTCCTTACTAAGCCCAATACATAGGATCACCCAATTGGGGACACCTTAAGAGACTGCAGGGGAAAGTTGTTTTTCTGGAACCTGGGGATCAGAGCGGGAAATAACCATCAAAGAACCAGCTCTGGGGTAACCCACTCCCACAAACCAGTACTGAAGGCCACAGGGAAAGCAGGTTTTAAGCACTGGCTAGAGAGGACCTGTAGACCTGGAGGTCAATCCAGAAACAATGCCACCTAGGGGTTGAATCATAAATTATGTCTTGCGTAAACACAAATAAAGGAATACAAAGAATTAAGAAACACTGCCTGCTTAAAAATCAGAACTGGCTTCCAGAGGAGCAGTGGAATGCTGGGAACTGCAATACTGTCCTGACTAGGAAACAGGCTTGCCAAACAGAACAGTAGAGGAAGTGAATGTCCTTCACTAGTGCACATTTTTATTTTTATTTATTTTTTCATCTTTTATTTAAGAAACTATTTTTTTCTTTTTTTCCTCAACTGATTTTCCCTTTTTAATTATTACCTTTTTATTTTCAATCAGTATTATTACTACTACTATTTTACCGTTGTTTTTTTAAAAAGTATCATTTTATTTTCTCTTTATTTTACTGTGGGATTAGTGTTCTACATTCTATTTTCACCTTCCCTTTAGCATCATTTTACTTTATCTCAACTTTACCTTTATGCAATCACTCTCTTCCTAACTTTTCCCCTTTTGTTGTCCTGTTTCTCTTACTCTTTTCCTGCTTTAGATTATCCCTATTCTTTCTTTTTACCCGCTGTTAAAATTTAACCCTACTTATATATTTAATTTCCAATCCCATGCTCCAAGTCCATACACACCTCTCTCTTCTCTGTCTTCACTATCCAAAAAATTGTTTTTCTCTCTATCCTTTTTTTGTTGTTAGCATGATTGGTGATTATATCGATTTTTATCCTTGTTTGTGAGATTGTTTTGCTTATTCTTTTTCTTATCTGTTTTGTTTTTGTTTGTTTTTTGCTTCTGTATTCCCTTGCCTCTCTTGATATTAGTTGTTGTTGGTAGTTAGTATTCATCTCCAGGTACTTGTTGCTGGCATTTGTTGGGATTAGTAGCTGTTCTATTGGAGTTTTCTCCCTGTATATATAGTTTATTACCCTCTTCTTTTGTATTCTCTTTCTTTTCTCTCTTAGTTTTTATTTCCTTTTCCCAATTTCATTTTTGCATTCCTTTTTTCTTTTTTATTCTCTTCTTCTTTCTCTCCTATCCTCTAATTTACCTTTCACTAGTGGTCACCTTTATTTAGGGTTATTAATATCATGAATACATTTCTGTTCAGTGCCTTGTACATTGTACCTGGTTGTGTTGTATTTTGTGCCTTTAAAACAACGCATGAGAGAGAGAACTACATAACAAGACACCCAGAGAAGAGAGACCATGGGGAGACAAAGAAACAGCCCGCATATGAAAGAAAAGCAGGCATCACAAGAAAAGGAAGTAAAAGAAATGGAGGCAAGCAACCTGCCAGAGAAAGAATTCAGAGAAATGGTCATAAGGTGGCTGAAAAGAATGGAAGACAAATTTGACAATGTGAGTAAGAACCAAGAGGAAAAGAAGAAGAACCAAGAAGAAATGAAAAATGACAGCACTGCTGCAAAGAACTCAATAGAAAGCATCAAGAGTAGACTAGAAGAAGCAGAGGATCACATCAGTGAGCTAGAAGACAAGGTAGTAAAAAAATACACAAGTAGAGCAGCTACTAGAAAAAATTAATTAAAAAGCAGGAAGAGAGCCTAAGAGAACTTTGGGACAACACAAAACAAAACAACATCCGCATAATAGGGGTTGCAGAAGGAGAGGAAACTGAGCAAGGTATAGAAAACCTGTTTGAAGAAATAATGACAGAAAACTTCCCTGATATAGGGAAGAAAAAACCCACACAAATCCAAGAAGCTCACAGAGTCCCAAGCAAAATGAACTCCAAAAGACCGACACCAAGGCACATTATAATTAAATTGGCAAACACCAACAACAAAGTAAGAATCTTAAAAGCGGCCAGAGAGAGACAGAAAGTTACATACAAAGGAACCCCCATCAGACTAGCAACTGATTTCTCAACAGAAATTCATCAGGCCAGAAGGGAATGGACTGAAATATATAAAGTCATGAAAATGAAGGGTCTGAATCCAAGAATACTATACCCAGCAAGGCTATCAATCAAAATTGAAGGTGAAATCAGGATTTTCACAGACAAAAAAAGGACTAAGGGAATTTATTAACACCAAACCAGCAATTCAAGAAATGCTAAAGGGTCTGCTGTAAAAACAAAACAAAACAAAACAAAAAAACATAGGAAGCGAAGAAGGAACACAGGGGTAAAGAATAAAAATGGTGACAAATAAGCACCTATCAATAATAACTTTAAATGTAAATAGATTAAATGCCCCAATCAAAAGACATAGGGTAATGGATTGGATAAGAACACACGACCCATATATCTGCTGTCTACAAGAAACCCACCTCAGAAATAAAGAAGCACACAGACTGAGGGTGAAGGGATGGAAAAGGTTTTTCAGGCGAATGGAAATGAAAAAAGAGCTGGGGTAGCAATACTTATATCTGACAAATTAGATCTCAAAGTGAAGAACATAACAAGAGATAAGGAAGGCCATTTCATAATACTAAAGGGAGCAATCCAACAAGAAGAAATAACTCTGGTAAACATATATGCACCCAATACAGGAGCACCTAAATACATTAAAAAAAAAAAAAACTCCTGGAGGATATCAAAGGAGAGATTGACAGCAATACAATCATAGTAGGAGACTTTAATACCCAACTATCTCCATTGGACAAATCCTCTAAACAAAAAATCAGCAAAGAAACATCAATCTTAAATGACTCACTAGACCAGATGGAATTAATTGACATCTTCAGAACATTTCACCCCAAAGCCACAGAATATACATTCTTCTCAAGTGCACATGGGTCATTTTCAAAGATAGACCATATCTTGGGTCATAGTCAAAGTCTCTTCAAATTCAAGAAGATAGAAACCATATCAAGCATCTTCTCAGATCACAGTGGCATAAAACTGAAATCAACCACAATAAAAACAATCCAAAAAAAATCAAACACATGGAGACTAAACAGCATGCTATTAAACAATGACTTGGTTAACAGAGAGATCAAAGAAGTAATAAAAAACATCATGTCAACAAATGACAATGAAAACACAACAATCCAAAATCTATGGGACACAGCGAAAGCAGTCCTGAGAGGGAAGTTCATAACTCTACAAGCCTACTGCAAAAAACAAGAGACAATGATAATAAATTACCTAACACTAAAACTCAAAGAGTTAGAAAGAGAGCAACAGCAAAGCCCAGTGTAAGCAGAAGGATTGAAATAATAAAGATCAGAGAGGAGATAAATGACATTGAGACAAAAAAAAAATACAAAAGATCAATAAAACCAAGAGCTGGTTCTTTGAAAGGATAAAAAAGATTGATGATCCTCTAGCCAGGCTCACCAAGAAGCAAAGAGAGAGGACCCAAATAAACAAAATCAGAAATGTACGAGAAGAAATAACAACAGACCCCACAGAAATACAAAGGATTGTTAAAAATTACTATGAAAAACTCTATTCCAACAAACTGGACAATCTGGAGGAAATGGCCATATTCCTAGAAAAATATAACCTTCCAAAACTCAATGAGGGAGAATCTAAACATCTCAATAGGCCGATAACTATGGAAGAAATTGAAGCAGTCATCAAAAAGCTTCCAGCAAACAAAAGCCCGGGGCCAGATGTGTTCACAGGGGAGTTTTACCAAACATTCAAGGAAGAACTAAAACCTATCTTCCTCAGACTATTCCAAAAAATTCAAGAGGAAGGAACACTTTCAAGCTCATTCTATGAAGCCAGCCTCACCCTAATACTAAAACCAGATAAAGACAACACAATGAAAGAGAATTACAGGCCAATATCCCTCATGAACATAGATGCCAAAATCCTCAACAAAATTCTAGCAAATCGGATCCAGCAGTACATCAGAAAGATCATACACCATGATCAATTAGGATTTATCCCAGGAATGCAAGGATGGTACAATATCCACAAATCAATAAACGTGATACATCACATCAACAAACTGAGAGACAAAAATCACATAGTCATATCAATTGATGCAGAAAAAGCATTTGACAAAATCCAACACTCTTTCTTAATAAAAACTCTCAACAAGGTGGGAATAGAAGGATAATACCTCAACATAATAAAAGCCATATATGATAAACCCACAGCTAACATAATACTCAATGGGCAAAAACTAAAACCATTTCCCCTAAGAGCAGGAACAAGACAGGGATGCCCACTCTCACCACTCCTGTTCGACATAGTACTGGAACTATTAGCCATTGCAATTACACAAGAAGAAGAAATAAAAGGCATCCAAATTGGAAAAGAAGAAGTTAAACTGTCCTTATTCGCAGATGACATGATATTGTACATAAAAAACCTGAAAGACTCCATGAAAAAACTAATAGACTTAATAAATGAATTTGGCAATGTAGCAGGATACAAAATTAACGCCAAGAAATCTATGGCATTTCTACACACCAATAGTGAACTTACAAAAAGAGAGACTAAAGAAGCAATCCCATTTACCATCGCACCAAAAAAAATTAAGATACCTAGGCATAAACTTAACTAAGGAGGCAAAAGACCTATACACGGAAAACTACAGGACACTGAAAAAAGAGATAGAGGAAGACATAAACAGATGGAAGAACATACCATGTTCATGGATTGGTAGAATCAACATCATTAAAATGTCCATACTACCCAAAGCAATCTATAGATTCAATGCACTCCCCATTAAAATACCAATGGCATATTTTACAGACATAGAAAGAACTCTCCAAAAATTCATCTGGAATAAAAAAAGACCCCGAATAGCCACAGCAATCCTGAGAAAGAAGAACAAAGTATGTGGGATCTGAATACCAGATTTCAAGCTGTATTACAAAGCCACTGGTACTGGCACATAAGCAGACATATTGACCAATGGAATAGAATAGAGAACCCAGATATTGACCCAAACCACTATGCTCAATTAATATTTGACAAAGGAGGCATGAATATACAATGGAGTCAAGACAGTCTCTTCAGTAAATGGTGTTGGGAAATTGGACAGATACATGCAAAAAAAAATGAAACTACACCACCAATTTACACCATACACAAAAATAAACTCAAAATGGATACAGGACTTAAACATAAGATGGGAAACCATAAAAATACTAGAGGAATCCACAGGAAGAGAAATCTCAGACATATGCTGAAGCAATTTCTTCACCGATACCACTCCTAGGGAAATGGAAGCTAAAGAGAAAATAAACAAATGGGACTACATCAAAATAAAAAGCTTTTGCACAGCAAAAGAAACCATCAACAAAACAACAAGAATACCCACTGTATGGCAGAACATATTTGCAAATGTTATCACTGATAAAGGTTTAATCTCCAACATCTACAGGCAACTTATACAACTTAATAAAAGGAAGATAAATATGATCCAATAAAAAAATGGGCAACGGACCTAAATAGAATCTTTTCGAAAGAAGACAGAAGGAAGGCCAAGAGACATATGAAAACATGCTCAAAGTCACTAATTATCCGAGAGATGCAAATCAAAACAACAATGCGGTACCATCTCATACCTGTCCGAATGGCAACCATCAACAAATCAACAAATGACAAGTGCTGGCGAGTATGCAGAGAAAAAGGAACCCTTGTGTACTGCTAGTGGGAATGCAGACTGGTGCAGCCATTTTGGAGAACAGTATGGAGTTTCCTCAAAAAACTAAAAATGGAACTCCCATTTGACCTAGTAATCCCACTTTTAGGGTTATATCCCATGAAACTAGAAACACCAATCAGAAAGGATATATGCACCTCTGTGTTCAGAGCAGCACAATTCACCATGGCTAAGATTTGGAAACAGCCTAAATGCCCATCAGCAGATGAGTGGATTAGAAAAATATGGTACATCTACACTATGGAATACTACGCTGCTATTTTTAAAAAATAAGGAATTCTTATCATTTGCAGCAGCATGGATGGACCTGTAGAGCATTACGTTAAAGGAAATAAGCCAGGCAATGAAGGAAAAATACCACATGATCTCACTCATTTATGGAAAATAAAGAACATCACAACCTGATGAATAAAAAGATAGATACAGAGGCAGTAAAGCACTGAACAGACTGTAAAATTAAAGCAGGAAGGCTGGGGAGTGTTGGGGAGGGAGGGAAATAGATCAACCAAAGGACTTGTATGCATGCATATAAGCACACCAATGGACACAAGACACTGGGGGAGGGGGTGGGATTAGGGCATGTGACAGGGTTTAGGGGAGGTTGGGGGAAGGTCAATGGGGAGGAAAAAAAGGAGATATATGTACTAATATATGTAATATTTTAAACAATAAAAATTATTTAAAAATAAATAGAAAATAGAGAAAATTAGAACTCTTCAAGAGGCCAAATATTTGAATAAAAGGAATACACAAAAGAAAGATCAGAGACGAGAGAGAATCAGAAACTATTAATAAAACAGTTTAATTGCATTTCTCAGAATGGAAAGATAAATTTCTGAATTGAGAGGGCACATCAGTTATCCAGCACAATAGATGCAGAGACCAATAACAAGTTGTCTCTTTGTGAAACTTTAGTATAGTTGACAAAGAGATCCTAAAAGTTTACAGAAAGGGGAACAAAAGGTGCATACCAAGTTTCAAGGATTAGAACAATATAAAACTCCTCTACCATGCAATGGAACCTAGAAGATAATGGATAAATGTCTTCAAATTTTTTAGAAAAAATTATTTCCAACTTAGAATTTTATACTCAAGCTATCAATCAAGTGTGAGGATAAAACAAAGGCATGCTCAGACTAACAAGTTGTCAAAACATATAGTTTGCATGCACACCTTCTTTGGAAGCTGCTGGAAGATCTGATTCAATACAATGAAGATTAAATCAAGGCAGATCTGGAACCGAGGAGACAGGAGAACTAATGTAAGAGGGAGGTGGAGGTGATCTTTTGAATGGTGGTGAAAGGGAAGTCCCTGGACTACAGGCAGCCAAGCAGCAATCCAGGCCCCCAAACAGGCCAGCTGGAATGGAAGGTGGAGGGTCCCAGGAGAGGTGCTTCCAAAGACAAGATGCTTGGACAGATTGAGATGAGATTTACTTTTCTGGTAGGTAGCTTGTCGATGAATTAGTGGTACACATGCAAAAATTGAGACAATCATTAATTCTAGGGAACATAAAAATTATTCAAGGAAGGGAATGTACTAGTAGGACACCTTAGGGCTCATAGTTATATTAATGTCAACACTGACTATTGCTAGAGCTGCAGCAGATAGGTGAGAAAAGTGTTTGTGTAGAATCAGGTGGATAAGAAGGAATGAAAACCTTGTCTTCTAGAATGGGAAGGCACTCGATTAGATCTAAACCTGAAAAATCAAGATATAGCAGTACATAATAATTTAGAAGTCTTGAGAAAAACATTTTTCACCTAAAAGGGATGAAAATATTTACCTCTAAGGAGTGGAAATTGTGTGTAGAAAGTACTATAGCAGGGATCTTCTGTTTTTGTTGTTATTTATAGGCTTGAACATTGGAGCAAAAATAAAATTTGTTCAAGTCTGTTTTTGTTATAAATCTTCCAAACTATATACATTGATAAAAATGCTGTTTACATTTTATTTACCTAATTAGTGGTAAGGTTGAATGCTTTTTAACGTTATTGGACATATTTGTAGTTCCTCTTCTATACATTTCCTGGTTACATATTCTTTGCCTATTTTTCTTCTGGGTGGTTTGCCATTTTAAGCATTCATTTCTAGGAGTTCCTTATCCTATCTAATAAAAGAGTGATATGCAAATCATCACTCCGCTACACTCACAAGCCATGCCCACCAGCCAATCAAAAAGCAAATATGCAAATACACCCAACCAAGATGGCTGCAGCCTCGGAGAGCGGCCATGATCCGAACTGGGCGATTGGAGCTGAAGATCAGAAGGGAAGATTAGGGCCAGCTGGGGGTCCCTGCCCAGGGCCCGAGCCTCAAACAGAGGCTTGCGGAATTGGCTGGGGGTGGAGCTGGGCCATTGGAACCAGCTGCGGTCCCCTGTGGTGATCAGAGCCAGCTGGGGGTCTCTGCCCAGGGCCCAAGCCTCAGCCAGAGGCTTGCAGCATTGGCTGGGGGTGGAACTGGGCGTTCAGAGACAGCTGGGGGTCCCTACCTAGAGTCCAAGCATCGGCCAGAGGCTTGCGGCCTTGGCTGTGGATGGAGCCGGGCAATAGAGCCAGCTGGGGGTCCCTGCCCAGGGCCCGAACCTCAAACAGAGGTTTGCGGCCTTGGCTGGGGGTGGAGTGGGGCTATCGGAGCCAGCTGGGAGTCCCTGCCCAGGGCCCGAGCCTTGGCCAGAGGCTTTCGGCCTTGGCTGGGGGCGGAGCCTGGTGATAGGATCCAGCTGGGAGTCCCTGCCCAGAGCCCAAGCCTTGGCCAGAGGCTTGGGTGGAACCAGGAGATTGAGCCAGCTGGGGGTCCCTGTGGGTGATGGGAGCGAGCTGGGGGTCCCTGCCCAGGGCCCGAGCCTTGGCCAGAGGCTTGCAGCCTTGGCCGGGGGAGCAGAGCCTGGTGATCGGAGCCAGCTGGGGGTCCCTGCCCAGGGCTGGAGGCTTTAGGCTTTGGCAGGGGCGGAGCCAGAGATTGGAGGAGATAGGTGTGAACTACAGAGGAAACACCTTTTCTTACTGCTCATTGGCTAAGCTCCCTGTATGCCACTGGTAATATTCTTAGTAACTTGGGTATAAGAATCCAAAAAGGTGATCTAGGGCTTTTCCACCACATTCCTGGGGGGGAAAAAAGCTGCTGGAGGGCTAAGAAATGTCATAACCTGCCCTACACGGTTTGGCTCAGTGGATAATGCCTAGGTTTGCCAACCACAGAGTCCAGGTTAGATTCTGATCAAGGGCATGTACCTAAGTTGCAGGCTCCTCCCTGGCTGGGGCCCAGGTCAGGGCTCGTGCAGGAGGCAACCAATCAAAATATTCCTCTCATTTTGATGTTTCTCTCTGTCTTTCCCTTTCTTTTCCACATTCTTTAAAAGTCAATAGAAACATATACTGTATTTTCCGGTGTATAAGACGACTTTTTAACCCAGGAAAACCTTCTCAAAAGTCGGGGGTCATCTTATACACCGGGTGTCATCTTATAGGGCAGGTATATCCCAAACTCTATATTTTAATTGGAAAAGTTGGGGGTCGTCTCATACGCCAAGTTGTCTTATATGCCGGAAAATACGGTACTCAGGTGAGGATAAAAAAAAAAAAGAAAGAAAGAAAGAAAGAAAGAAAGAAATGTTATATCCTATGAAAGACACATCTTGAAAATGCCTAAAGAAAGTTGTCATTTTTTCTTGGTGAAGGGACTGGAGTCTGTGTTGATGAAAACACCTTGGTGGCTGCGGTGACTGGCAGTGGCTCCAGCAGCGGGGTGATGGGGCTGGTGCCTTTCCCTGATCAGCCCGTTGTCTCCCACAAAGGGAGGCCAGACTGCCTTCAGTAGGACATCCCCTGAGGGCTCCCAGTATGTGACAGGTGGCAGTCTGGGCTGAGGAGACGCCCCCCGCCCCCCGCAGTGCACGAATTTCGTGCACCGGGTCCCTAGTAAATTATAGGTTCATACATTAATTTGTTCAACAAACATTTACTGAACAGGCATTGTGCTGGGTGCTGAGGATGCAGCAGGCAACGAGACAAGCCAAGTCCTTGCTCTCCTGGAGCACACATCCTAGCAGACAGAGAACAAGTGAACCAATACACATACACACTGCTCTCTGGTAAGTGTTATGTACTCCAAGGAAAAGGGAAGAGGGTGACAACATGGATTGTGAAAGATGAAGCATGGCTTTTTTGGATTGGTTAGTCTGAGAAGGCCTCTCTGAGAAGGTGAAATTTGAATCATTCAGGCCTTATGAGGGTTTGGGGACAGATGTAGCATTTCAGACACCAGGAATAGCAACTGTAGATGTCCTACTGCAAAAAAAGAGGGAGGGGATGATAGAAAAACAGAAAGAAAACCACGGTAGATAAATGTTGCCAATCATTCCTTTCAGTCTGTCACTTGTGTTTAAACTTTGGGGTGCCTATTGTCATAACGACATTTCAAAATCTTGATGCCAGCAAATCTATCTTTTCATTTAGAGCTTTTGGTTTTGTGGTTTAAGAGAAGATTTTACCTACATCAATATTATAACCATACTTTTCAATATTTTTATAACTTCATACCTTATATTTTGCATTTATGCATTTAATTAGTCTATAATCAAGTTTTTCAGTGGTGCAACAAAAAGATCTATTTTTTTTCTAAAAGGAACCAATTGCCTCAATACCTTATATTGAATAGACCATTATTTCCCTACTGATTTGAAAGGCTACCTTCATTAAATACCAGATTACCACATACCCATGGATGTTTTTCTGGTCTTTATTCAGTTGCTTTGTTTGGCATCTCTATCCCTGTGCTAGGCCTGATTATTAGTCCAGTAATCCTGCCTCAGGCCAAATTGGATATTCAGGACCCTTGTCCATTCTGATTGCTGAGTTTATGCTACATCCATTGTTATCTATTTTGAATAGGGGCTCTAGCGCACACCTTTCATTCTGAAAAATGTATAAAATATTTTGATATATGATAAAGCAAGTCCAAAGCCAATCTTTCATTGTACTTCCCTTTCAACATTCCATCCTGGGATCCACAATCTCCCAAATGATTTTTTAAAAATTTGTATACATTAAGGTTCCCTCTTTGTGCTATAAAGTTCTATTGGTTTTGAAAAATGCAGAATTATGTATCTATCATGACATACCATAGATATTTTTACCACCTCAAAATCCTGTGTGCTTCGTCTATTCAGCCCTTACCTTCTCCCTTTGAGTCCCTGGCAACCACTGATATTTTTACTCCAAGACTATTACTTTCTTTGCTTTTTCCAGAATATTATATAGTTGGTATCATATACCATTATGTAGCCTTTTCAGACTGACTCCTTTCACTTAGTATGCATTTAGGATTCACCCAGGGCTTTCTGTAGCTTCATAGCTAATTTCTTTCTAGCTGTAAATAATATTCCATTGTCTGGATATACCAGTTTGTTTATTTATTCACCTATTGAAGAACCTCTTTATTGTTTCTAGTTTAAGGCAATTATGAATAAATCTGCTATAAAAATTTGTGTGCAAATTTTTGTGTGGGCATAAGTTTTCAAGTCAGTTCAGTTAATGCCTAGAGAGCAATCACTGGATTATGTGTTAATACAATGTTTAGTTTTTTTTAAAGAAACTACCAAATTATCTTCTGAAGTGGCTGTATCAACAACAATGACTGAGAATTATTCTTGTTCCACATCCTCACCAGCAATTGGTATTGTCAGTTTTTTTTTAAAAAAATTAGCCATTCTGATAAGTATATAGAGTTGGTTTAATTTACAATTCCTTAATGATAAATGATGTTGAACATATTTGATATGCTTATTTGCCATCTGTATATCTTCTTTAATAAGGTGTCTATTCAAATCTTTCACCCATTTTTAATTGGTTTGTTTTCTTATTTTTGTATTTTGAGTTCTTTATATATTTTGCATACAGGTTCTTTATTCAACATGTGTTTTGCAATTTTCCCCTAATCTGTGACTTACTTTTTGATTTCTCTAAGGGTGTCTTTCACACAGTACATTTTTAATTTTAAGAAAGGATAACATGTTAGTTTTTTCTTTCATGAATGATGCTTTTGGTATTGTATCCAAAATCTCACCACAAACCAAAGGCTTTTTCCTATACTTTCTTCTAGAAGTTGTAAAGTTTTTTGTGTTTCACATTTAGGTCTGTGATCTACTCAGAAATAGTTTTTTGTGAATGGTGTAACATCTGTCTTTAGTTTTTTTTAATCGAGGTAACATTAGTTTATAACACAAGTTTCAGGTATGCAACATTATAATTCAATATCTGTATTCACTATAGCAGTGATGGGCAACCTTTTGAGCTTGGTGTGTCAAACTTCGCCAAAAAACTGAGCATAACTCGGGTAGTGTGTCACTTTGAGGAAAAAAAACATTATTTCGCAATATTTATAGTTTAAATAACATAAATGTATAATTGTTATATATAATTGTACTTAATAAACCAAAAACTAAATATTTAACTTACCTGCTTAGTGACTTCTTTGTTCATTCGTCAGTCAGTTTCTTTTGTTGGTCTTGATATTATTTAGCTTGTGTGGGGTGCCGTGAACTAAGATAAGTGAGGGGGAGGGGGAATTCTTTAACTAACCTGCCTATTAGTGACTTTTTTGTTGCTGAATTTCATTGGCTAAATCTTCAATTGAAGGTTGGTATTTTGTACACTTCAGGCCCAAGCAAGCGCTACTAACTTCATCTGTCAATCTGTTTCTGTTGTTGGTTTTGATATTATTTAACGCTGAGAATAAGGCCTCACAAAAGTATGTAGAGGGAAAAATTGTGAGTAAAGCCATTGCTATATTTTTCAGGGTGCTAAAAGTCTCTGGTAGTCGGTTCCAGGCACTCCAAATTTCCTGTTCGTAGTGGCACTCCTCTTGATTCTCCAAGCGGCACCTTTCCAGATTCTCAAGCTTTGACCTCAAGTCGACAAACACCTGAGCCCAGATACTGTCTTGAAATTCTGCAAGCTTCATCTCCAAATCATCAATTTGCATCCATTGGAAAACATTTAATTCCAAACTACTGTAGACTACTACATCAGGATACTTAATTATTTTCATGGTCTGTTCTAGACTTCTAAATTGACTAAATCTATCACTAAACTGGTCAAGTAACGAGTCTAAAACATGCTGGTACTTCATATGCAAGAGTTCCATTTCATTTTGTACAGCTGCACTGGCCTTCTCAAAATACTTTGTTACTCGAGGAAAATACTTATAAGTTTTAGTTTCTACATCTCGCTTGAAAATTGTAACTTTACTTTCAAAAGCTTTTATGTATCCAAACATAACGTCAATACTTTTGCCAAAACCTTGTAACTTTAAGTTCAGTTCATTAATATGAACAGAGAGATCTGTAAAAAACATCAGGGTGTTGACCCACTTATCATCATTAAGCTGAGGAAAGTTTCCCAGATCCTTATCATCAAGAACTACCTTAATTTCTTCAAAGCACTCCACAAAGCGCTCAAGAACTTTGCCTCGGCTCAGCCATCTTACATTATTGTACATCAGCAGTCCACTGTAGGTGGAATCAACCTCCAGTAAAAGTGCCGAAAATTCTCACTTGTGAAGGGGGCGAGCAGCTATTAAATTAACTATTTTTGTAACAACTGACATTAAGTCATTTAAGTCGGTGAATCCTGCCTTGGCACATAAAGCCTCCTGATGGATAATACAATGAAAAGGCACAATTGGATGTCCAATAGCTTCTGTAAACAATTTGACAAATCCGACTTTTTCCCCCACCATATTTGGTGCCCCATCTGTCGTCACTGACACAACTTTAGAGATATCAATGCTTAGGTCACGAAATGTTTGTATAACAACCTTACATATTTCGCTTCCTGATTTACTTGTTGACACTGATACTAACTTTATCAACTCTTCTATCATTGTGAAACCATCAGAATATCGACCAATAATGGCCAACTGAGCATGTGATATGATATCAGTAGTTTCATCAAGAGAGATTGAAAAATATTTACACTTCCTTATGTCTCTCTTTAATTGATGTTGTACGTTTGTGTTCAGTCTCATTATTCGGTCTTTTATGATATTTCTACTGAGTGGTAACTCAGATATTCTCTTAATAATTGCATCTTTATTCTGCATATCGTGAAATAGAACTGGTGCACATCTTAGGAGAGTTTCTTTAATAAATTCTCCCTCACTGAGTGCTTTTCCATGCTGAGCTATAGAGTGAGCAATGCTCAAACTTGCAGATGTTAAATTTGTAGAGCCTTTCATAAATTTAAGGATGGAATTAGATTGGCTCTTATAAAGGTGTAGCTGCCTGGAAATGTATTCCTTCCTTTCATCCTCACTTTTTTCCAAGAGCTGGGAATGATTAGTTTCAAAATATCTATTTATATTCCACGTTCTGCTTACTACCGTTTCAGTACATAGAACGCAAAATGATCTGCCATTTTTTTCTATAAAGCCATACATCTCGGTCCATGTCTCTTGAAAGGGTTGGCCACTGATACTACCACTTCCTTTACTTAACCTTAGTTTTTTATTTTTTGGGTTCTCCATCAGGGCGGCAGTGACAGAAGATAGAATTATAGATAGCTTGTTAGGCCTGCAGGCAATTAGGGGTTAACTAGCCTAACTAACCACAAAATGGTGCATATAACTGTCTTTTAGGCAAGGGCAAGGTTAATAAGCAGAAATAGGGGTTAATAAGGATGCACAACAGTAATAGTGGTGAAATGGAGTCTGCACTATGGAGCAAGATGGTGTTCCTTATGTGAATTAAAATGGCTGCTGCTATTTCTAATGGCGGGAAATGGCACCCATAGCACGCCACAAACCCTCGCCTCTCCCAGCCTCCCCCTCACTTATCTCAATAATGATGGATTAGAAATCCATGACACCCCAGAACAGTAGATAATGGTTGCTGTGGTTAACTGTTATTTGGTTACTGGTAATGGCAGGGCCCCCAGAGATGCGTCCCCAGCTGCGTTCCGCTGCTCCCTGCTCTGCCAGCAGAAGTGAGGGCAAAGATCCCGGCTTAACCGGAAGTCCCAGAACTAGATGCTCTGTGCCAGACTTCTGTTGTTTTGGCCTACAGACCTCTGGCACAGTGTGTCTTATAGGGGAGGATGAAACATTTGTGACTAGTCTTGAAGTTCCAAGACTCTAGTCGCAAATGTTTCATCCTCAGGAGCAGCAAATGTTTCATCCTCGGCATGCGGCCGCCTTAGCGGCTGCATGTCATCAGAAATGGCTACGCGTGTCAGTGCTGACACGCATGTCATGGTTCTCCATCACTGCACTATAGTGTGCTTACCACCAAAAGTCTAGTCTCCATCCATCACCATACATTTGACCTATTTTATCAATTTTGCCCTCCCTCCACCCCCTTACCCTCTTGTAACCACCAGTCTGTTGTCCATATCTACGAGTTTGCTTTATATTTGTTTTATTGGTTCATTTCATCCTTTTAAATTTTAGAAATGAGTGAAATAATATTATTTTTGTCCTTTTTGTCTGAATTATTTCACTTAGCATAACACCCTCAAGCTCCATCTAAGTTGTTGAAACTGGTAGGATTTCCACTCATCAGTAAATAGATCTAGGTATTTCACTTTTGGGTATTTTTCTGAAGAATGTGAAAACACTCATTCAGAAATATATGTACACCTCTATCTTGTTTTTGTTTGCTTTGTTTCTTTTGTTTTGTATTTTTCCTTATGGATGTTCACTTATTCCAAGACCATTTATTGAAAATACTATCCTTTCTCCATGGAATTACCTTTACTTCTTTGTTAAAGATCAACTGATTATATTTTCATGAGTCTATTTCCCAGCTCCCCATTAGGTTACATTAATCTATGTGTCTATTCTTTCACCAATACCACAATGTCTTGATTATTATGGCTTAGTACTTATTGTCTTGATTACTATAGTCATTATTGAAATTGGGCTGTGTGTAGTCTTCCAACATTGTTCTTATTTAATATTATGTTGACAATTGTAGATCTTTGTCTTTCCATATAAACTTTAGAATCAGCTTGTTATACAAAAATGACTTGCTGGGATTTTGATTAAGGTTGTGTTAAATCTATAGATTGAGCTGGAAAGAATTGCTATCTTAAAAATATTGAGTCTTTCAATCAATGAATACAAAATATCTTTACATTTCATTTACATTTTTTATTTCTTTCATCATTTTTGTAGGTTTTCATATATAGATCCTATACATATTTTCTAGATTTATATCTAAGTATTTTATTTTTTGGTGCTATCATAAATGGTATTTTTAAACTTCAACTTCCAATTGTTTATTGTTGATATACAGGAAAGCAAAACATTGTATCCTATAATTTATATATTATAGAATTCAACTTGCTAGCCTTTAGAATTTTTGAATCTGTGTTCATGAGAGATACTGGTCTGTGGTTTTCTATTATTGTAATGTCTTTACCTGGTTTTGGTCATAGTTAGTGCTGACCTCATAGAGTGAACATAGAATGTACCCTCTACTTCTATTTTCTGAAAGAGATTGTAGGAAATGAGTATAATTTCCTTAAATTTTTTGGTAGAATTAACCAAAGAAACTATCTGGGCATGGTGCCTTCTTTTTGGAAGGTTATTCATTGTGGATTCAATGTCTTTAATAGATATAGGGTTATTCAGATGAACTATTTTTCCATGTATAAGTATTAGTAGTTTGTGTTTTTCAAGGAATCTGTCCATTTTATTCAAGTTATTAAATTAGTAGACATAGAGTTGTTCACAGAATTTCTTTATTATAGTTTTAATTTCCATAAGATCAGTAGTGATATCCCATCATTCATTTCTGGTATTTGTAATTTTGTGTCTTTTCTCTTTTCTTCCCCTATTAGTCTGGCTACAAATTTAGAAATTTTATCAATATTTTCAAAGAACCAGTTTGGGTTTTGTTTATATTCTCTATTGTTTTCCTTTTCAATGCCATTGATGTCTATGCTAATTTTAATTATTTATTTTTTCTGCCTTTTTAGGCTTAAATTTATCTTCTTTTTCCTAGTGTCCTAAGGTGGAAGCTTAGATTATAGATTTTATTTTATTTATTTTTAAAAATATGTTTTTATTGAGTTCAGATTGATGAAGGGAGAGGGAATGAGAAACAGAAACATCAATGAAGGAGAAACATCGATTGGCTGTCTCCTACATATCCCCTATTGGGGATTGAGCCCACAACCCAGGCATGTACCTTGACCAGGAATTGAACTGATGACCTTATTGTGCATGAGATGATGCTCAACCAACTGAGCCACACCAGCTAGGATGTATTTTATATCTTTCTTCCTTTCTAATATATGCATTTAATACTATACATTTAAACTGATTTTGATGTATTTTAATAAGTTGTATTTTCACTCTGATTTAGTTAAAACATGTTTAACTTCCCTGTAGATTTCTTCTTTGAGCTCTGTGTTTTATTTAGAAGTGTGTTGTTTAATCTCCAAATATTTGAGAATTGTCTATTGATTTTTAATCTTGATTTTTTTCATGTTTGGCAAAGTTGAATATTTACTTGTTCTAATAATTTTTCAGTTGCGTCTCTTAGATTTTCTAGGTAGACAATGAAGTCATCTACAAATAATAATGATTTATATCTTATTTTCATATATATATATATTTATATTTCTTACCATATTACATTGGCCAGGATCTTCAGTACACTGTTGAAAAAGAATGGTGATGGTGGACACCTTTCTGTTGTTCTTGACTTTGATAAGAAATGCTTCTATTAATTAACCACTATGTGTGATGTTTACTGTAAATTTCTGTTTTCTTCTTTGCAATAATTTTCTGGGAGTTTTGTTACATTTAAATAAGAAATGAGAACTTGTACTGCTCACATGACTCCTGACACATAGCTACCAACATGCACAGGGCGCTATCTGGGGCTTTTCTCATGGTGGCAGCAAAAGGTGGGAGAGGCTCTTCCCGATTAGACAAGTCCTCGTAACCTCCAATGCTTGTTCACACATTTCCAAGGACTGGTCCCTGAGGACACCTGTACAACAGTTCACACAATGTCATCTGGGTTGAGACTCACAGCCAGACTGAGAGGACATCCCCCCCCACAAATGTGACAATAACAATCAAAACCCAATTACAACAGGAGAGCTCAAATAACCCACTAAAGGGACATTCCTAGAGCATTGAGCTCAGGAATTCAAGGAGACTGCACCACAGGGTCCCACAGGACATTTACTACAAAAGGTCACCTCATGAAGACTGGGAATTATAACAATTCTATCTAATACATAGAAACAAACACAAAAAGACAACAAAAATGGGGAGACAAAGAAACAACCTTCAAATGAAAGAAAAGGAGGGATCTTCAGAAAGAGCTAAATGAGATGGAGATAAGCAATTTATCAGACATAGAGTTCAGATTAATTGTTATAAGGATGCAAAAGGAATTCGGTGGAACTACAAGGAACTTAATAGGAACTTCAAGGAACTTAGTGGAAACTACATCAGCATGAAAAAGGAGGTATAAATCATGAGTAAAAACTAGTCAGAAATGAAGAATGCTATATCTGATATCAAGAATATATTGAAGGCAGGAAAAACCAAGGTGGCAGCATAGGTAATCACCTATACTTGCTGCCTCTCACAACCACATCAAAACCTCAACTAAATGGCAGGACAACTACCACCCAGAACCGCAGGAAAGATGGCTGAGAGGAAGTTCCACAAATAGAGAGGTGAAGAAAGCTCACTGAGACTGGTAAGAGGTGCGGAGGCATAGAAAGTGCTAGCACCTGGATGTGCTGCTCTTTAAACTGGGCGGGTGAACAAGCTCCCACTTGCTGTGAACTCCAGTTCCGGGTGAGACTCTGGGGGACCCAGGCATATACGGGGAGACACTGGACTGTCTGGCATCGGGACAGGAACTCGAGGGCAGCTTACTCTTAGAGGTGCTCGCAGTGATCATTGTTCCTGCATTGGGGCATGGGATGCGGAGAACCAGCGGCTTCTCCGGTTCAGGGCAGCCAATACTGTTTGCTCTGATGTGGTGATTCCCAAAGACCCGCCCCACCCAATTTACAACCCCACCCAAGCTGTGCACATCAGCTTTGGCATATGAATGGCCTGTTCTTTCGCCTAAAAGGAACTGCAGCTGGGTCAGAGAGCCCCAGAGCTTCCAAAAGAAGGCCTACTACCTGGCAGCAGCAGCGGCCTTACTTCACAGCTGGGCCTCCTCTGGGCACTTCCAAACTCCATACAAAGAGGAGGAATCTGCAGATCTCTCTGTAGCTCCTGCTGGGCAGCCCCAGACAGTGGCTGACCTTGCACCTCCTTGGAGATCCAAGAGCCAGTGTACCCAGTGGTAAGAGTGAACCGGATTACAAATCTTTACATCCATAAGAGACACACTCAAGGGGCAGACTCAGTGACCACCAAAGCCCCACTGAAGCAAGTCCTGCTCCATAAGGGTGTATCCTGCACAGCAGCTCGTCCAGTGTAGACACAGCTGGTCACCACAGCCAATTGGCCTGGAGGTCAATTCTTCACAGTGATACCAACAGCAATCAAAGGTTAATTACAACAATACTGTGCAAACAGCCCACAAAGGGGTGCAACAAGAGAGTCCACCTCAGGTGACTGGAAAGGCTGAGACACTGGACCCTATAGGACACCAACCACACAAGGCCACTCTATCAACTCAAGGAGACTTAGCAGCTACCCAGTACATAGAAACAAACAGGGAAGCAGCCAAAATGTGGAGACAAAGAAACAAGTCACAAATGAAAGAAATGAATGAAAGCAAAATACTGGATATAGAGTTAAAAACCATGGTTATAAGGTTACTCAAGAATCTTCTAGAAACCTCCAAGAAATTTAGTGAGACCCTCAAGGATATGAAAAAGGATCAATCAGAAATTAAGCATACACTGACTGAAATAAAGAATAATATACAGAGATCCAACAGCAGACTAGAGGATCCCAAGAATCAAGTCAAAGATTTGAAATACGAAGAAGCAAAAAACACCCAACCAGAAAAGCAAAAAGAATCCAAAAATATGAAGATAGTGTAAGGAGCCTCTGGGACAACTTCAAGCGTACCAACATCTGAATTATGGGGGTGCCAGGAGAAGAAAAGAGCAAGATAATGAAAACATATTTGAAGAAATAATGACAGGAAACTTCCCTTACCTGGTGAAAGAAATAGACTTACAAGTCCAGGAAGCACAGAGAGCCCCAAACAAGAGGAATCTAAAGAGGACCACACCAAGACACATCATGATTAAAATGCCAAGGACAAGAGACAAAGAGAGAATCATAAAAGCAGCAAGAGAAAAAAGTTAGTTACCTACAAGGGAGTACCCATACGACTGTCAGCTGATTTCTCAACAGAAACTGTGCAGGCCAGAAGGGAGTAGCAAGAAATATACAAAGTGGGGGGAGGAGAAAATGGCGGCACAGTAGGCAGATGTGTTCCCAGCCTGGTCCTGGAGCAGAAAGAGAGAGCAGCTGAGGGTTGCACTGGGAGTGTTTGTTAGCAAGCTGAGGGACAGCTAAATGCCAGAAGAAGGTGGGGGACTGCTGGATGGGGTTCCCCTGACAGGGCAGCCCCCACGGCAGCTGGGTCCCCTCCCGGAGCTATGGGCACAGATAGCAAAATCTCGCCATCTTGAAAAGGAAGGTTGACTTTGTCCGAGGTCTGAAAATCAACAACTGCGGCGACTGCCCAACAACTGTTTGCCCCAGAGCCCCGATCCCAGGAGGCGCGAATGCTTGGACCCAAAGGCGGTCTTCACTCCACCACAGAAAGGTCAGATTTCTCCAGGGATAGGGTGAGGTTCTAGTCCCTGCCGGAGAGAGAAATGCCTGCGCACGCACACAGTGGGAGCTGGATGACCAGGGAGGTCTGAGCCGGGAGAGGTCTGTGGCTGTTGGGACCGGTGTGATCTGTGATTGTGGAAGGGGGCCTCAGAGCTGCTAACAGAGGGGAATCTCTAAAGAGCAACCGGTTTTGATCTGACGCGGAGGGATAGACTGGGAGTTTCAGGGGTGTGCAGTTGGCTTGAACTTGCCCACCAGCCTCTGCAAACCGGCACTGAGTGCCATAGAGGAAAAAAGGTTAGAGAGGCCTTAGAGTCCTGGAAGTCAACCCAGAAACACTGCCACCCAGAGGCTGAATCACAAATTGACTCTGGTCTAATAAAAAATAAAGGAACACCAGAAATTAAGACACCCCCTGCTTAAAAATCAAGACTGAATTACAACACTGAGGAGCAGTGAAACACAGGGAACTGCAACACTGTCTGGACTGGGAAACAGGCGTGCCAAACAGAACAACAGAGGAAGTGAATGACCTTAACTACTGCAATTTTTTTAAATAAATTTTTAATTTTTTTATTTTCATTTTTTGCATCATTTACTTAAGAAACTATTTTTTTTATTTTTCCTCACTTGATTTTACCTTTTTAATTATTACATTTTTATTTGCAATCAACATTATTACTACTACTATTTTACCTTTTTTATTATATTTATTTTTGGGTCTTTTTAATTATTTTTTTTAAAAAGCATCATTTTATTTTCTCTTTATTTTACTTTGGGATTAGTTTTCTATAGTCTATTTTCTCCTTTCCTTCACCATTGTTTTATTCTACCTCAACTCTACCTTTATGCCATCACTCTCTGCCTAACCTTTCGCCTTTTGGTGTCCTGTTTATCTTAACCCTTTCCTGCTCTAGATTTTCCCTATTCTTTCTGTTTACCCCCAGTTAAAATTTCACCCTACCTATATATCTAATCTCCAATCCCCTGATCCAAGTCCATACACACCTCTCTCTTCACTGTCTTAATTAAAATATATATATATTTTTCTCTATGTCCTTTAGTTGTTGTTTGCTTGAATGTTGATTATATCGAATTTTTATGCTTTTTTGTGAGATTGTTTTGCTTATTCTTTTTTTGTTGTTTGCTGTGTTTTTGTTTATTTTTTACTTCTGTTATCCCTTACCTCGCTTGATATTAGTTGGTATTGTAGGTTGTATTAATCACCGGGTACTTGTTGCTGGCATTTGCTGTGATCAGTGGTTGTTCTATTGGTGTTTTCTCCCCATATATACAGTTTGTTCCTCTTTTCTTTCTTAGTCTCATTATAGCCTCTTATTCTTTTTTTCTCATTTCCCCAATTTCATTTTCGACACTCCTTTTTTTTTTTTCTTTCTTTCTTTCTTTTTACTTTTTTTTCTCTCCTATCCCCTAATTTACCTTTCTCTGGTGGTCAACTTTATTGGAGATTATTAATATCATGAATACATCACTGTTCAGTGCCTTGTGTGTTGTAACTGGTTGTGTTGTATTTTGTGCCTTTAAAACAACGCAGGAGATAGTGAACTACATAACCAGACATCTGGGTAAGAGACCATGGGGAGACAAAGAAACAGCCCGCATATGAAAGAAAAGCAGGCATCACCAGAAAAGGAAGTAAATGAATTAGAGGCCAGCAACCTATCAGAGAAAGAATTCAGAGAAATGGTCATCAGGTGGCTGAAAAGAATGGAAGACAAATTTGACAATATGAGTAAGAACCAAGAGGAAATGAAGAAGAACCAAGATGAAATGAAAAATAACATCGCTGCAGTAAAGAACTCAATAGAAAGCATTAAGAGTAGACTAGAAGAAGCAGAGGACCGCATCAGTGAGCTAGAAGACAGGATGGAAAAAAATACCCAAGTAGAGCAGCTTCTAGAAAAGAAAATGAAAAAGCAGGAGGACAGCCTAAGGGAACGTTGGGACAACACAAAACAAAACAACATCCGCATAATAGGGGTTCCAGAAGGAAAGGAAACTGAGCAAGGAATAGAAAACCTGTTTGAAGAAATAATGACAGAAAACTTTCTTGATATAGGGAAGGAAAAACCCACACAAATCCAAGAAACTCACAGAGTCCCAAGCAAAATGAACCCCAAAAGACCGATGCCAAGGCACATTATAATTAAATTGGCAAACACCAACAACAAAGTAAGAATCTTAAAAGCAGCCAGAGAGAGACAGAAAGTTACATACAAAGGAACCCCCATCAGACTAGCAACTGATTTCTCAACAGAAACTCGTCAGACCAGAAGGGAATGGAATGAAATACACAAAGTCATTCAAGGGAAAGGTCTCAATCCAAGAATACTGTACCCAGCAAAGCTATCAATCAAAATTGAAGGTGAAATCAGAAGCTTCACAGACAAAAAAGGGCTAAGGGAATTTATCACCACCAAACCAGCAATTCAAGAAATGCTAAAGGGTCTGTTGTAAAAAAAAAAAAAAAAAGAACTAGAAAGCGAAGAAGAAACACAGGAGTATAGAATAAAAATGACGACAAATAAGTACCTATCAATAATAACTTTAAATGTAAATGGATTGAATGCCCCAATCAAAAGACATAGGGTAATAGATTGGATAAGAAGATAAGACCCATATATCTGCTGTCTGCAAGAAACCCACCTCCGAAAAAAAGATGCACGCAGACTGAGGGTGAAGGGATGGAAAAAGATTTTCCAGGCGAATGGAAATGAAAAAAAAAAAAAGCTGGGGTAGCAATACTTATATCTGACAAATTAGATCTCAAAGTGAAGGACGTAACAAGAGATAAGGAAGGACACTTTATAATACTAAAGGGAGCAAACCAACAAGAAGAAATAACTCTGGTAAACATATATGCACCCAATACAAGCTCACCCAAATACATTAAAAAAAAACTCCTGGATGATATCAAGGGAGAGATTGACAGCAATACAATCATAATAGGAGACTATAATACACCATTATCACCACTGGACAAATCCTCTAAACAAAAAATCAGCAAAGAAACATCGATCCTAAATGACTCACTAGACCAGATGGAATTAATTGACATCTTCAGAACATTTCACCCCAAAGCCACAGAATATACATTCTTCTCAAGTGCACATGGGTCATTTTCAAAGATAGACCATATGTTAGGACATAGGCAAAGTCTCTCCAAATTCAAGAAAATAGAGATCATATCAAGCATCTTCTCAGATCACTGTGGCATAAAACTGGAAATCAACTACAATATAAACAATCCAAAGAAATCAAACACATGGAGAAGAAACAGCATGCTATTAAACAATGACTGGGTTACCAGAGACATCAAGGAAGAAATAAAAAACTTCATGGCAACAAATGACAATGAAAACAGAACAATCCAATATCTATGGGACACAGCAAAAGCAGTCTTGAGAGGGAAGTTCATAGCTCTAGAAGCCTGCTGCAAAAAACTAGAAACAATGGTAATAATATACCTAACCCTACCACTGAAAGAGTTAGAAAGAGAGCAAAAAGAAAAGCCCAGTGTAAGCAGAAGGAAAGAAATAATAAAGATCAGAGCAGAGATAAATGACATAGAGACCAAAGAAACAATACCAACAAAACCAAGAGGTGGTTCTTTGAAAGGATTAACAAGATTGACGAACCTTTAGCCAGACTCACCAAGAAACAAAGAGAGAGGACCCAAATAAACAAAATCAGAAATGAAAGAGGCAAAATAACAACAGACCCCGCTGAAATACAAAGGATTTTTTCGAAATACTATGAACAACTCTATTCCAACAAACTGGACAACCTGGAGGAAATGGACATATTCCTAGAAAAATATAACCTTCCAAAAATCAATCAGGAAGAATAGAAACAGGTCAATAGTCCAGTAACTATGGAAGAAATTGAAGCAGTCATCAAAAAGCTCCCGGCAAAGAAAAGCCTGGGGCCAGATGGCTTCATAGCAGAGTTTTACCAAACATTCAAGGAAGAACTAAAACCTATCCTCCTCAGACTATTCAAAAAAATTCAAGAGGAAGGATCACTTCCAAGCTCCTTCTATGAAGCCAGCATCACCCTAATACCAAAAACAGATAAAGACAACACAATGAGAGAGAATTACAGGCCAATATCCCTCATGAACGTAGATGCCAAAATCCTCAACAAAATTCTAGCAAATCGGATCCAGCAATACATCAGAAAGATCATACACCATGACCAAGTAGGATTTATCCCATGGATGAAAGGATGGTAAAATATCCGCAAAATCAATAAATGTGATACATCACATCAACAAACTGAGAGACAAAAATCACATAGTCATGTCAATTGATGCAGAAAAAGCATTTGACAAAATCCAACACCCTTTCTTGATAAAAACTCTCAAGAAGGTGGGAATAGAAGGATCATACCTCAACATAATAAAAGCTATATATGATAAACCCACAGCAAACATCATACTCAATGGACAAAAACTAAAATCATTTGCCCTAAGAACAGGAACAAGACAGGGATGCCCACTCTCACCACTCCTGTTTGACATCGTACTGTAAATATTAGCCATTGCGATCAGACAAGAAGAAGAAATAAAAGGCATCCAAATTGGAAAAGAAGAAGTAAAGCTATCCTTATTTGCAGATGACATGATACTGTACATAAAAACCCAAAAGACTCCATCAAAAAATTAATAGACTTAATAAATGAATTCGGCAATGTAGCAGGATACAAAATTAACGCCAAGAAATCTATTGCCTTTCTATACACCCATAGTGAACTTAGAGAAAGAGAGACTAAAAAAGCAATCCCATTTACCATCGCACCAAAATAATTAAGATAACTAGGACAAATTAACTAAGGAGGTAAAAGACCTATATGCAGAAAACTACAGGAAACTGAAAAAAGAGATAGATGAAGATGTAAATAGATGGAAGAACATACCATGTTTATGGATTGGTAGAATCAATATCATTAAAATGTCCATACTACCCAATGCAATCTAAAGATTCAATGCACTCACCAGTAAAATACCAACGGCATATTTCACAGAATTAGAAAAAACTCTCCAAAAATTCATCTGGAATTAAAAAAGACCCCGAATAGCCACAGCAATCCTGAGAAAGAAGAATAAAGTAGGAGGCATCTCAATACCAGACCTCAAGCTGTATTACAAAGCCACTGTTCTCAAAACAGCATGGTACTGGCACAAGAACAGACATATAGATCAATGGAATTGAATAGAGAATCCAGATATCAACCCAAACCAATATGCTCAATTAATATTTGACAAAGGAGGCATGAACATACAATGGAGTCAAGATAGTCTCTTCAATAAATAGTGTTGGGAAAATTGGACAGATACATGCAAAAAAAAATGAAACTAGATCACAAACTTACACCATACACAAAAATAAACTCAAAATGGATACAGGACTTAAACATAAGACGGGAAACCATAACAATACTAGAGGAATCCACAGGCAGCAAAATCTCAGACATATGCCGAAAGAACTTCTTCACTGATACTGCCCCTAGGGCAATGGAAGCTAAAGAGAACATAAACAAATGGGACTACATCAAAATAAAAAGCTTTTTTTACAGCAAAAGAAACTATCAACAAAACAACAAGAAATCCCACTGTATGGGAGAACATATTTCCAAATGTTATCACTGATAAAGGTTTAATCTCCAACATCTACAGGCAGCTTATACAACTTAATAAAAGGAAGATAAATGATCCAATAAAAAAATAGGCAATGGACCTAAATAGAATCTTTTCCACAGAAGACAGAAGAAAGCCCAAGAGACACATGAAAACATGCTCAAAGTCACTAATTATCTGAGAGATGCAAATCAAAACGACAGTGCGGTACCATCTCACACCGGTCAGAATGGCTATCATCAACAAATCAACAAATGACAAGTGTTGGCAAGGATGCGGAGAAAAAGGAACAGTCGTGCACTGCTGGTGGGAATGTAGACTGGTGCTGCCACTGTGGAGAACAGTATGAAGTTTCCTCAAAAAACTGAAAATGGAACTCCCATTTGACCCAGTAATCCCACTCCTAGGAATATATCCCAAGAAACTAGAAACACCAATCAGAAAGGATATATGCACCCCTATGTTCATAGCAGCACAATTTACAATAGCAAAGATTTGGAAACAGCCTAGGTGCCCGTCAGCAGATGACTGGATCACAAAACTATGGTACATCTGCACAATGGAATACTATGCTGCCATAAAGGAAGGAATTCCTACCATTTGCAGCAACCTGGATGGAATTGGAGAACATCATGCTAAGTGAAATAAGCCAATCCATGAAAGAAAAATACCACATGATCTCAGTCATCTATGGATAATAAAGAAAATTATAAGCTGTTGAACAAAAAGATAGATACAGAGACAGTAAAGCATCAAACAGAAGGTCAAATTACAGCGGGAAGGTTAGGGAGAGTTGGGGGAGATAAGAGATCAACCAAAGGACTTGTATGCAAGCATATAAGCATAACCAATGGACACAAAACTCTGGGGGGTGAGGGCATGTATGGAGTGGGGGGGGCAATGGTAAGATATGTACACATATAATACCTTAATAAAAATGAAAAAAATAATTAAAATTTGAAAAGTTGTGGTGCATATATGCAAAGGAATATTACTCAGCCATTAAAAAATGAAATCTTACCATTTGCAACAACATGGATAAACCTATAAAATATTATGCTAAGTGCAATAAGTCAGACAGAGAAATACCATATGATCTCACTTATATGTGGAATCTAATGAACAATATATTTGAACAAACAAAACAAAAACATACTCATAGATACAGAGAACAGACTGATGGGTGCCAGGGGAGGAGTGAGCTTGAGGGGATGGGTGGAAAAAGTGAAGGGATTAAGAACTATAAATTGATAGTCACAAAGCAGTCACAGGGATATAAAGTACAGCATAGGGAATATAGTAAATAATAGTATTATTACTATGTTTGGTTACTTGAAATGTCGGTGGGGGGGACGCACACTTTGTAAAGTATATGACTGTCTAACCACTCTAATACAAAATAATATTGAATGTAAACTGTAACTGAAAATAAAATTTAATGAAAAAATAAAAAAATTTAAAAAAGGAATATACAAAGTGATGAATAGCAAGAACCTACAATCAAGATTACCCTACCCAGGAAAGCTATCATTCAGAATTCAAGGTCAGATAAAGAGCTTCACAGACAAGAAAAAGCTAAAGGAGTTCATCACCACCAAACCAGTATTATATGAAATGCTGAAGGGTATTCTCTAAGAAGAGGAAGAAAAAGGTAAAGATAAAAATTATAAACAACAAAGTGACAACAAATACATATCTTATCAACAAGTGAATCTAAAAATCAAGTGGATAAAAAATATGAAGAACAGAATAAACTGGTAAATATAATAGATTCAGAGGCATAGAAAGGGAGTGGACTGACAATTCTTGGGGGGAAGGGGGTGTGGGGTGCAGGAAGAGATTCACAAAAATCTTACACCTATGGATGAGTACAATGGGGTGGGTAAGGGTATGGGGTGGGGTGGGAACCGGGCGGAGGGGAGCTGGGGGCAGGAAGAGGAACAACTGTAATAATCCTATCTAATAAAGATGGAATATGTTAATTGACCCTCACGCTGTCACAAAGATGGTGACGCCCACATCCAATAAGGAGGGAATATGTTAATTACTGCCATGCTCTCAAAAATGGCAGTGCCCACAGCCACAATATGGCAGTGCCAGGTCCCCTCAGCCCCGCCGGGATGGCAGGCACTCGGTAAGACCAGGCCTGCCCCCAGGTGGGCCTGGCCTTACCATGTGCCTGCCTCCAGAGTCCCCCAGTCCCCTCAGGCCCCCAGCTGCCCAGGGCCAGCCCGAGGCTCAGGTAACCGGGCCAGCCAAGGCTTACACTGCTGGCAGCGGCAGCAGCAGAAGTGTGATGGGGCGTCACCTTCCCCTGATTGCCGGGTTGCCCCCCAGCCCTGAGGGCTCCCGGACTGTGAGAGGGGGCATGCCGGACTGAGGGACCCCTGCTCCAGTGCATGAATTTTCATGTACCAGGCCTCTAGTCTGAACAATAAAGATTTATTTTTTTAAAAAAGGATATACTGGAAGGACCCAGGCCTGTTTTACTCAGTGGTTAGAGCATCGGCTTGTGGACCAACGGGTCACAGGTTTAATTCCCACTCAAGGGTAAATGTCTTGGTTTCAGGTTCCCCAGCTGCAGTGGGGGGCACATATAGGAGGCAACTAATCAATGTGTCTTTCTAATATCAATGTGTTTTTTTTCCTTTTTTCCTCTTTCTCTCCCTGTCTTACCTCCCTTCTACTCCCTCTAGAAATCAATGCAAAAAATATCCTCAGGTGAGAATTAAAAACAAAGAAGAATATACTGGACTGAAGTAAAAGCTGGCTGAATGAAGCAGAGGATCAAATCAGCAATTTGGAAGACAAGGTAGGAAAAAAAAAACACTCAATTAGTGCAGCAAAAAGAAAAAAAAACACTTAAAAAACAGGATAAGAGTTTAAGGAAAGATTGGGACAATAAGAAAGGGAACAATGTCCACATTACAGGGGTACCAGAGGGAGAAGAAAGTGAGCAAGGGATAGAAAACCTGTTTGAAGAAATAATAACAGAAATCTTCCCTAAACTGGTGAAGAAAAATGTCACACAAGTTCAGGAATATCAGAGTCCCAATCAAGTTGAACCCAAAGAGAGAACACAAAATAAGCCATATCGAAGAGGAGAAACCAAGATGGCGGCATAGGTAAACACCCAAATTGCTGCCTCACACAATTTCAAAACTACAACTAAAAGACAAAAAATCTATCACCCAGAACCATGGGAAAGCTGGCTGAGTGGAAGTTCTACAACTAGAAGGAAAGAGAAACGAGCATTGAGTCGTGCACAAGCACTGAAAAGCTGAGGTATGGAGGCGCACAAATCAGGCTGGTGGCGGGCGATTGGATGTGCTGTTTTTTTTCAACCCGAAGAGAGACAAGCTCCCGATTACTCTAAACTCCAATTTCTGGGGAGACGCTGGACTGTCGGCCATCAGGTCGGAAAGTGAGGGTGAATTTCATGCAGAAGTGCTCCCAGCAATCATTGTTTACTGTGGTGCGGGACACGGGGACTTGGAAACGTGGAAACGCAGAGAAGGCTGGCTGGCAGCCATCGCTGTTTGCCATACCCTAGCCTAGTGACACCCTGAGATCCAGCCCCGCACAATCTACAAACACACCCATGCTCCAAGCAGTGACTTTTGCATATAAATGGCCTGCCCTATCGCAGCTTAACCAAACAAACTGTAACTCCAGGCAGACAGCTCCAAAACCTCCAAACCCCAAGCAAAGAGAAGAAAACTGTAGTTCCTGCTATAGCTCCTGCTGGGTGGCCTCAGACAGTAGCTGACCTGCACACCATTGGAGATCCAGAAGCTAGTGTATCTAGTGGTCTACGTGAGATGACACCAGATTTCAATTACTCTCATAAGGGACACATTCAAGAGGCAGACTCAGTGAGCACCAAAGCCCCACTGAAACAAGTCCTGCCCAATAAGCGTGTCTCCAGCACAGCAATTCTCCCATTATAGACACAGCGGGTCCTCACAGCCAATTAGCCTGGAGGTCAATTCCTCCCAGTGACACCAACAACAATCAAGACTTAACTACAACAAGGCTGTGCACACAGTCCACAATGGGGTGCTCCAAGAGTGTCCACCTCAGGTAACTAGGAGGCCGATCCATTGGACACCTAGCACACAAAGCCACCCTACCAACTCAGGGAAACAGCGAAAATGAGGAGACAAGGAAACAGATCACAAATGAAAGAAATTGAGGAAAACAAACGACTGGATATAGAGTTCAAAACCACGGTTATAAGGTTTTTCAAGAATTTCCTAGAAAAGGCGGATAAATTTAATGAGACCCTCGAGGATATGAAAAAGGACCAACTAGAAATTAAACATACATTGACTTAAATAAAGAATATTATACAGAGACCCAACAGCAGACTAGAGGAACGCAAGAATCAAGTCAAAGATTTGAAATACAAAGAAGCAACAAACACTCAACTGGAAAAGCAAAAAGAAAAAAGATTCCAAAAAGTTGAAGATGGTGTAAGAAGCCTCTGGGACAACTTCAAGTGTACCAACATCAGAATTATGGGAGCGCCAGAAGAAGAGAGAGAGCAAGATACTGAAAACCTATTTGAAGAAATAATGACGAAAAACTTACCCCACCTGGTGAAAGAAATAGACTTACAAGTTCAGGAAGCACACAGAACTCCAAACAAAAGGAATCCAAAGAGGACCACACCAAGACACATCATAATTAAAATGCCAAGGGCAAAAGACAAAGAGAGAATATTAAAAGCAGCAAGAGAAAAACAGTTAATTACCTACAAGGGAGCACCCATACGATTGTCAGTTGATTTCTCAACAGAAACTATGCAGGCCAGATGGGAGTGGCAAGAAATATTCAAAGTGATGAATAGCAAGAACCTACAACCAAGATTACTCTACCCAGCAAAGGTATCATTCAGAATTGAAGGTCAGATAAAGAGCTTCACAGATAAGAAAAAGCTAAAGGAGTTCATCACCACCAAACCAGTATTATATGAAATGCTGAAAGGTATTCTTTATAAAGAGGAAGAAGAAGAAAAAAGTAAAGATAAAAATTATGAACACCAAATACATATCTATCAACAAGTGAATCTAAAACTCAAGTGAATTAAAAATCTGAGGAACAGAATAAACTGGTGAATATAATAGAATCAGGTGCATAGAATGGGAGGGGATTGATAATTCTCAGGGGCAAATGGGTGTGGGGGGTACGGGAAGAGACTGGACAAAAATTGTACACCTATGGATGAGGACAGTGCGGGGGAGGTAAGGGCAGAGGGTGGGGTGGGGACCGGGTGGAGGGGAGCTATGGGGGGGGGGAGGAGAAACAATTGTAATAATCTGAACAGTAAAGTTTTATTAAATTTTAAAAAATAAGCCATATCATAATTAAAATGACAAATGTTAAAAACAAAGAGAGACTCTTAAAGGCAGCAAGAGAAAGACAGTTACCAATAAGAGGGCTCCCATAAAGATGTCAGCTGTTTTCACAACAGAAACACTACAGGCCAGAAAGGAATGGCATGAAGTATTCAAAGTAATGAAAAGCAAGGATCTGATACCTAGACTACTCTATCCAACAAGACTATCATTCAAACTTGAAGGTGAAATAAAGAGCATCCCAGAAAAAAATAAGGCTAAAAGAATGTACTACCACACCAGCATTGCAAGAAATGCTAAAGGACCTGTTGTAAGAAGAAGAAATAGAAGTGGTGGGGGGGGGCATATAACAATAAAAATGGCAACAAATAAGTATCTACCAATAAGAAACTTAAATGTAAATGGATTAAATGCTCCAATCAAAAGTCATAGGGTAGCTGAATCAATAAGAAAACAAGACTGATAGGGTGTCCCAAAAAATAGTATACACACACCTTGAGTAAATTGTAAAGGCAGTGTTTATTTAAATACATTTCATTTTCAAAACTGAGCTTTCAACTGTTAAAGTATGTATACATATTTGGGGACCCCATGTATATGCTGTCTATCAGAGACACCTCAGAACAAAAGACTCACAGAGGATGAAAGTGAAGACATGGGACAAACTTTTCCATGCAAATGGAAACAAACAACAACAAAAAGTGGAGGTAGCAACACATATATCTGAAAAAATAGACTTCAAAAAAAAGGGCCATAAGAAAGACAAAGAAGGTCACTATATAATACTAAAAGGATTGATCCAACAAGAGGATATAACCCTGGTAAACATATATGCACCTAATATAGGAGCACCTAAATATATTTAAAAACTCCTGGAGGACTTTAAGAGAGAGGTAGCAATGCAATCATAGTAGGGAACTTAAACTTCTGATTTCTTTTTATAAGGCCAGCATTATCCTAATTCCAAAACCAGATAAAGACAATACAAAGAAAGAAAAATTACAGGCCAATATCCCTGATGTACATAGATGCTAAAATCCTCAACAAAATATTAGCACACTGGATCCAGCAATACATTAAAAAGATCATACACCATGACCAAGTCTGATTTATTCAGAGGATGCAATGCTGCTACAATATTCTCAAATCAGTAAATGTGATACATCACACAAACAATATGAAGGACAAAAAAAAAAACATGATCATATCAATAGATGCAGAAAAAGCATTTGACAAAATCCGAAACCCATTTTTGATAAATCTCTCAGCAAACTTGGTGGTGTGGCTTGGTGGTTGAGTGTTGACCCATGAGCCAGGAGGTCAGGGTTTGATTCCAGGTTAAGGAACACCCCAGTTGTGGGCACGATCCCCACTGGGGGACATGCAGAAGGCAGCCAATTAATGATTCTCTCTCATTAATGATGTTTCTATCTCTCTCTCCTCATTTCCTCTCTCTGAAATTAATTTAAAAAATAAAAAATAAATACTCTCATACTAAATGGGCAAAAACTAAAAGCATTTCTCTTAAGATCAGGAAGAAGACAGGGATGTTCACTTTCACCACACTTATTCAACATAGTACTGCAAGTTCTAGCCAGAGCAATCAGATGAGAAGCAGAAATAAAAGGCATCCAAATTGGAAAGGAGGAAGTAAAACTGTCATTATTCACAGGTGACATGATATTGTACATGGAAAACCCTAAAGAATACACCAAAATCTACTAGGCTTAATAAAGGAATTAGGCAAAGTAGCAGGATATAAAATTAACATGTAGAAATCAATGACATTTTTATACTCCAATAATGAACTTTTAGAAAGATAATCTAATGAAATAATCCCATTTACCATTGCAACAACAACAAAAAGATGCCTAGGAATAAAATTAACCAAAGAGGTAAAAGACCTGCACTCAGAAAACTATAGGACATTGAAAAAAGTAATAGAAGAAGATACAAATAAATGGAAGCATATACCATGTTCATGGGTTGGAAGAATTAACATAATTAAAATGTCCATACTACCCAAAGCAATTTATATATTCAGTGCAATCCCTATTAGAATACCAACGGCATAGTTCACAGATCTAAAACAAATATTCCAAAAATTTATATGGAACCAAAAAGACCCCGAATAGCCGCAGCAATCTTAAGAAAGAAGAACAAAGTTGGAGGGATCACAATATCAGATATCAAACTATACTACATAGCCATTGCAATGAAAAATAGCCTGGTACTGTCACAAGAACAGACATAAATCAACGAAACAGAACTGACACCCCAGACATCAACTCATGCCATTATGATCAATTAATTCTTGACAAAGGAGGCAAGAGCATACAATAGAGTGAAGACAGTCTCTTTAATAAATGGTGTTGGGAAAATTGGACAGGCAGATATAAAGAAATGAAACTAGACCACCAACTTATACCATGCACAAGAATAAATTCAAAATGGATAAAAGACTTAAATGTAAGGTGAAAAACCATAATAATCCTAGAAGAAAACATAGGCAATAAAATCTTAGACATCTCATGTAACAGAATTTTCACTGATACATCTCATAGGACAAGAGAAACAAAGGAAAAAATAAACAAATGGGAGTGTATCAAGCTAAAAAGCTTCTGCACAGCAAAAAAAGCCATCATGAAAATGTAAAGAGAACCCACTGTATGGGAGAACATATTCACCAATGATACATTTGATAAAGGGTTAATTTCCAATATATATAAAGAACTCATACAACTCAACAAAATGAAGACAAAAGATCTAATTAAAAAATGGGCAGAGGACCTGAATGGACACTTCATCAGGACATACAGATGGCCAAGAGACATGAAAAAATGCTTAATGTCACTAATCATCATAGAAATGCAAATTAAAACTACAATGAGGTATCACCTCACACTTGCCAGAATGGCTACCATCAATAAATTAACAAAACAACAAGTGCTGGCAAGGATGTGGTGAAAAGGGAACCCTCATACATTGCTGGTGGGAACACAGATGGGTGCAGCCACTATAGAAAACAGTATGGAGTTTCCTCAAAAAATTAAAAATGGAACTTCCATTTGACCCAGCAATCCCACTTCTGGGAATATATCCTAGGATTCCCAAAACAGCAATCAGAAAGAATATATGCATCCTTATGTTCATAGCAGCATTATTTACAATACCTAAAATTTGGAAACAGCCCAAGTGCCTATCAGTAGATGAGTGGATAAAATATCCAAGGTACATCTACTCAATAGAATACTACCAGACTGTAAAAAAGGACCTCTTATGCGGGGACCTGATGCGGCGGGGGCCAGACATGGCGGGGATCTCCCTTTTCCGTGTCCCACGTGGAAAGAGAGATGAATGAACCAGTTCTAAATGGAGGCGGCCAGGGATTGAGAAAATAATAGAAATAAAGAAAACAAGACGCAGAAATAGATTCATGAAGCTCGGAGCCTGGGTGGATCTTTCTGTGCCTGGCTGAGGCCACAGAACCGATCCAGACTGCAAAGCTGAGGCTTTATTCATAATCAGGGACTCTTACCCTTTGCAACAGCATGGATGGAACTGGAGATTATTATGCTAAGTGAAATAAGCCAGTCAGAGAAAGACAAGTATCACATGATCTCACTTATGTGTGGAATCTGATGAACAAAATAAATTGACAAACAAAACTTGTCCAGAGACATGGATGCATGGAGTTGACTGACAGTTCTCAGAGGAAAGGGGGGATTTGGAGAAGCAGGAAGAGATTAACCAAAGAATTTATATATATAACTAGTGGTCTGGTACACAAAATTCATGAAGGAGGCGGCGGCGGGGGCGGGGAGGGGGGTCCTTCAACCCATCCTGCATCCTCTCCAATCAGGGCCTAAACTGGCAGTCGGACATCCCTCTCGCAATCTGGGACCTCTGGCTCCTAACCACTCACCTGCCTGCCTGCCTGCCTGATCACCCCTAACTGCCTCTGCCTGCCTACCTGATTGCCCCTAACTGCCCTCCCCTGCTGGCCTGATCTCCCCCCAAACTGCCCTCCCCTGCCGGCATGGTTGTCCCCAACTGCCCTCCCCTGCCGGTCTGATCTCGCCCAGTCTCTGTCTCTCTTAGTTTTTCTCAGCAGACCTCCAGGCCTCCCTGCCTCCCTGTCTCCCTCTTCCTCTTTCCTAGCTGGGAGGGGGTGGGGCCAGTGGGGGCTGCTCCACCCTCTGCCCACCCTCCCTTCCATCCAGGCCTCTTCAGTCCCAGTCTGTTTTGTTTTCTTATTCTGAGAGAGGCTCTGAGTGTGAGCTGGGAGGGAGGGAAAGAAAGGAAGAAAAGGCTGTGAGCTGATGGGCGCTGTGTGTGTCTGTGCGTGTGTGCGGTTATGAGTGAGTGTGAGTGCCTGCCCAGCCTCCCCTGTCCCCATCTTCGCTGCCACAAGTCCCCACCCACCAGAGCCTGCTGTGTGCACAGCCTGGGCATTAGGTCGAGCCTCCAGTCATTGTGGATGTGACGGACCCAGTGTTTTTATATATTAGGATATGCATAGCCCATGGACACAATGCACTGAAAGTCTGAGATGGGGTGGGGCCTAGGTGGAGGGGAGCAAAGCGAGATAAATGGAGGGGCATCTCTAATATTGTCAACAATAAAAAATAAATTTTAGGAAAAATAATACTTTTAAACAAAAAATAAGAAATGAATTTTCAATTTCATAACTTAAAAAAGTATCTCTTAAAATAATGGTATAATTATTACCCTTTCATATGACAATATAGTATATTTTTATTGCTTTTTAGAAAAAGAGGAAGGAAGAGGTAGAGAGAGAGAGATTGAAACATTGCTCAACTTCAAGTGGTTGCCTCCAGCATGCCCCCTACTGGGGATCAAGCCCACAACCTGGGCATGTGCCCTAACCAGGAACCAAAACAGTCACCACCTGGTTCATGGGCCAATGCTCCACCACAGAGCCACACTGGCTGGACGATTTTTCTAATATTAATCCGCATAGCAAGATGAGTTCAAATCCCAGCTCTTCCACCACTTACTACCTGTGGATTTACATAAATTTTACCCTCCTCAGTTTTCTAAACAGTAGGAGCTACCTCATGAGGCTGTTATACAGAATATTAATATATAGAACCTAAAACAGATCTTAGTATATAATAAGTACTAAATAGTTTTTAAAATTATTGCTTTGCTGAAGATAAATTCTACATAGTTATGATTCACTTAATGTGCTATTAAATTTTGTTTTCTAAATGTTTATTTATGGCTTGTTCATTGGTGTGATTAACTTGCAATATTCTTTACATATTCTGTTTTTGTCCACCTTCAGTTTCAGGGTTATGCTATCTGCCCAGAGTGAGTTGGATTGTTGTTTATATTTTTCTGTGGTCAGAAATCTATATATATAAAAGCCTAAGCAACCGTCCAACCTTTCCACTGTCCAACCAGTAGCTATGACGTGCAATGACCACCAAGGGGCACAGGAGCTGCCGAGCTACGGTAACTTGGCAGCTGCAATTCTCAGGTGACACACTTGGAACCAGAAAGGAGGAAGCCCGATTCTGGGGTACATCACCCAAGAACCTTCCTCTCGCAATCTGGAACCCCTCGGGGAATGTCAAAGAGCCAGTTTTGACTCAATCCCCACAGGCCAGGCCAAGAGACCCCACCGTGCATGCATACACTGGGCCTCTAGTAGTTTATATAATAAAGAAAGTCTTCTGGGCATGTTGTCTATATTTGTATTGATTATTTATATTTCTGTATAACAAGTTACCCCAAAACTTATTGGCTTAAAACAATAGACGTATATTATTTTACAGCTTCTGTAGATCAAGAAACCAGACATGGTTTAGCTAGAGACCTCTGGTTCAGGGTCTCTCACAACCTGCAGTTAAGGTGTTGAATGAGGCTATAGTAATCTCAAAACGGTACTTATGGAGGATCTACTTCCAAGCTCACTCATGTGACTGTTGGTAGGATTCAGTTACTTGTGGGTTGTTGAATTAAGGACCTCAGTTCCTTTCTGGATGTTGGCCAGAGGACTCTCTCAGTTCCTTGACATGTGAACCTCTCCATAGGGCAGCTCACAGCATAGCAACTTGCTTCAAGGCCAGCAAGGAAGAAACAGAGAGCACTAGAAATATAGAATTAACCTTGTATTTTTGTAACCTAATTTTGGAAATGACACCCCATCACTTTTGCCATATTTTATTCACTAGAAGCAAGTCACAAGGTCCAGCCAACTCCGAAGGAGATGAGATTAACCATGGGGTGAATACAAGGAGGTAAGGCTTATTGTGGACCATTTTAGAAGCTGTCTACCACAACTTTTACTGGTACGTCTCTGAGCACCCTTCCCTGCCAAGTCCTTCTTTGGTAATTAGTTTCATACTATTTCTTAGACAGTTTTGGTAATTTATTATTTCTTAGCAAATAAGTTATAAGTTTTCAAATTTATTTGTAAAATAAAATAATCCTCTCTGGAGTTGAAGTTTATTCCTATTATTATTTATGTCTTCTTTCTCTTTTTATTTTTTAAAATATATTTTTATTGATTTTAGAGTGATAGGAAGGGAGAGGGAGAGAGAGAGAAACATCTATCAGTTGCCTCCCATATGCACCCCTACCAGGGATCAAAACCACAACAGGGTATGTGCCCTGACTGGGAATCCTTTCAGTGCATGGGACAATATCCAACCAAATGAGCAGCCTTTTACTTTTGTTTACCTTATGTGTGTTTTCCCTAAACATGTATAATTATCTATAAATAATTGAAACTACAATTTTGGGATGAGAATAGTAAAAAAAAAAAAAAACCAAAGAAACAAAAAAACAAAACAAACAAACAAACAAAAAAACATGCCAGTTGCCAGTTGCTGCAATTATTCAAGGCTTTGTATTGCTCTTGGGTTTTTATTAAGGTATTGAAGTGTCCAGGTGCATATGTGTTTATAATCCAGATAAAAATGTTAAACTATCATTAAAACAGTCCTCTGAAAAACAAAACAAATACACAAACAAAAAAGCTTAATGTAATATTTAGTATTTCTTGTTTCTTAATAATTGCAGTTAAGGCCACACATTTTCCTCTGAGTACTACTTTGGCTATATCCTTCTGGTTTTAATATATAGAGATCTTATTGTTTTTTATCTTGCATTGGTTTGTGATTTCCAATCTGATTTTATCTTTGACTAGACCAGAAGTATTTTTCCCCCTCTTACTTCCAATGGTATAGATTTCAAACCATTGTTTTGTTGGAAAATGCAATTTTTTGTCCATGTGGTTAATATGTAGCTCTATTTTTTTATTATTTGGAATTTGTTTGGATTTCCCTTGTTGCTTAATCCATCATACATTTTTGCAAATATTGAATGTGCATTTGAAAAGTGTCTGCATTTCCTGTATGTTAGTACAAAAATGCACATGTTCAAATTTGCTAATTGTATTATTTAAATTCTATATGTACTTATTTAGTTAATATGTTAGTAAGTTACTAACCTGATGTGACAATTAATACCTGATGTGACAATTTCTGTTAAAGGTCTGTTTTTATAAATTTTACAATTATAAATTTGCTGATCTCTATTTTAAACCTATGTTATAAAGGCTTACAGTTATAACTTTGTGATGGCCTATTATCAATGAAATACCCTTTATTTATTTAAATAAATTTAAAATATTTTTATTGATTTCAGAGAGGAAGGGAGAGGGAGAGAGATAGAAACATCAATGATGAGAGAAAAATCATTGACCAGCTGCCTCCTGCACAACCCCAACCCGCAATCTAGTCATGTGCCCTTGACCAGAATCTAACCTGGGACCCTTCACTCCACAGTCCAATGCTCTATCTACTGAGCAAAGCCAGCTAGGGTGCAATACCTTGTTTTTTGTAATGCTTTTGCTCTGAATTCTGTTTTGTGTGACGTTGATATTGCTACACTCATATTCTTTTTATCTGCATTTGAGTATATTTTTCAATCTGTTTATTTTCAACCTTTTTCATGTTATTTTTGTTTTACATATATCTTATAGTCTTAAAGTATATATTATATTTCTAAGCAGCTAAGGTTTACCTGTGCATTATTAATATACATACTAAAACATACACATTCTCAGTCTGTCAACATTTAGCATTAAACTGATCTCTATTCTCCCTCCAAACAAGGTAAGAAGCTTGGTATGCATTTTATTAGCTCTGTTCCCTCTTTGACATCCCCTGTCCATGCTGCCACCCCAATCACTGCTTATGTTGATACCTTCTTTTACTGACTAGCTGATTTCTTGCTCATTGCTTCTTTCATCACACTTCTTGTACTCAAATTTATTGTGTTCCTTAGTGCAATATTGGTTGTCAGAGAATTTGAAGCATTTGAAGCACTGATAACATTTTGAAGCACTGGAATGTTAGAAAATACCTTTATTTCACCCTCTTCATGGTCTCTTGGTATTGGGCACCAAGTGTATTCCAGAATGATAATTCATTTTTAAAAATATATAGTATTTATCACTTCTAGAGATGCAGGATATGAGAAGGAGTCTGTTAGGTATACTCAATCCACCATTTTACTCTCCTCATGCCTGTTTCTTAACCCAGGTCTCACTAATATCTACAGGCCAGTTGATATTAGTCTTGGAGAGTCATCCTTCTACCATTCCTTTCTTTGGTACCCTGCCCCCACCAGGAAAATTGGTCAATATCAGGAATATAATTGGACCAATAAGTGGGTCAAGTCACTATGCATCACATATCAGGATAAGAGTGTGGATTGCTCCTCGTTCTCTTTTGCCCATGTGGATGATGCAATATTCTAGGGTAGACAGCTTTTAATCAGCCATTACATGTGTTTACTTTTTTCTTCCATGAAGCCAATAGGAGTGAACTAAGATCTGAGATTCATGTTTGGCCTTATGATAAGAGACCCCTCAGGACCCTAGGCTAGAGGTTTGAGTCCTAAAGCCCAGCTAGAAATAAAGTGTTACTTTGCTTTCGTTTGCCTTCATCCTATGTGGATATATGTCTCCTGGGACCCTTGTGGAGAGAGCTGTTTTGGTCTGGGCCAATATTTTGGTATTCCTGGTCCCTTGGTCACAACAGGACACTAAGTGCATTATATATCCAACCATAGCTTCATGGTAACATTATTCTTGCAGTTCCACTTATTTAACTATACAAAGAGAAAACTGAATATGCCTTCAGTGAAGAAGGCATGGGTATCAATTTCAATGTACCACAGCCCTAGGGGTACTGTGTAAGTTTGTACAAATTATGGAGTACATGGCTCTAGGGTGCTCCCTTCTCATCATAGACTATGTGAATGGCACCACTGGAATTGTGTACCACAACCCTATGTGGTATCCCTGCCCACCCCTGCCCCAAATGCCTGTAAAGATGTTTGCCAATCCCTTTGCCCTTAGCAAATGGCCCTGTAAATGTCTGCTGTCTTAATGTTCTTGTCTTATCTTGTTATGGTGTCCTATCTCATGGATTAGACCTATAACCTCTTTGACATCTGCTTAGATTAAACTGGAGGCTTAGACAGCAAACATGCCCTAGATTATATAAATGGGAAATGAGGAAACCAGTGTTCAAAGCCAGGTCTGTTTGACTGAAAAGCCTACACATTATTAACTTCAGGCAAGGGACTGGAAGAATGCAGCTGACAAAATGGCTGAGGTTTTATTCCAGCCCATGAAGGGCATGGTTATCCCAGACTCCTTTATTCATTCATTACATTTTTCTAAGTCTCTACTGGACAACCCCTTAAGGTCTCTTCCAATGCTACCATTGGTGATATATTTCCAATCTCTCTTACATTAGTGAGACCCCTTTTGTTTGCACATGGAAGGAATCCAACTAAAACTGGTTTAAGCCAAAAAGATATGTTAGTTCACAAAAATGAGAAATACCAGGGTGGTCTGTTCGGGCAATATTAGATCTCAGGCTCAGAAGAAGCCAGTCTATCTTTTGGATGCCCATTTCTCCCTGTAGGCATCATTCTCAGGCAGACTCTTCTCACAGGGCTCCTGAAATGCTAGGCTTATATCTTCTGGCTGACCAATCCCCAATGTCTCTTTCTTTATATTTTTACCAGAAGTTCCAGGGAGGATTTGTATTGGCCCAGCTTGGGTCACATGACTCTGCATAAACCAATCACTTGGTTTGGTGTGGTGGAATGTTCTGCTTGGACTGTGTAATCTGGCAATCCTTGAAATTGACTCACATGGACTCACAGTGTGGGAGGAGTGGTTTCCCAGGAGAATTTGGGTGCTGTTATTAGAAAAGAAGGAATGGATTTGAGTAGATGAAAGCAATGGTCTCCTGCATTTCTGATTTTACAGATGAAGATAAGGAAACTGAGACCCAGAGAAGGGTGGGGATTAGCTCATGATTATACGGCCTGTGTGTCAAGCACTTGTAAGTGACTTTTACAGGCCAGGATTAATGAGAAGCTGCCTCTTGCTTTTGTCCCAGGAGGACATCTCTGGTGGCAATCTTGAAGCTTTCAAGGTCAAGGGAACTTGTAGGTCTAACAGGATTGCAATTGTACCAGTACACTGTGAAAAAAACACTGTGTGATGGAAATCAAGACACCTGGATCCTTGTCCTAGTTCTGCTGCTAACTTGCTTGAGTAAATTTAAGCAAGCCCATTCTTCATTCTAGGCCTCAGTTTCCCCTTATGTAAGCTGAGAAGGTTGGATTGAATGGTCTGAAAGCATACTATAAATTGATGCTTTTGTTCCACTCCTGGTGAGGGAGGTAGAGAAGGCAGAAGGCTAAGAGGGAGTCCCTCCTCTCCATCTGGAACCATGTGGAATTTCTGCAGTGGAGACATTTAACCTGATTTTAATTTGAGTTGAAATGTCTGATATTTCTGATAATAATAACATGCCCTGGATAGAGTGGATGGGTGGGGGAGCGAGGGCCCCTGAAAAGAATACCAAAAAGCCCTTTCTGTGCCTTCTCTTGAAGCACAGCTCCTGGCAGGCGGGGATTCCAGCACCAGGGCCTAGGGAAGTGGGTGTTCCTGAGATGCTGGGATGGAGGAATACGTCCTGGGCTGGCAGGCAGCCATGCTAGCTGCATGGCAGGCTTTTGGCACCTCTTTCTCCCTTCAGCCTGCCCCGTCCTGCCCTGCTAGGCCTGTTGGTTGGCTTTAGGCTGGGCCAGGAGCATTGGAACGCTCGGGTGAGGGCCAGACAGTGGGTAGTGCATGAGGTGCCACTTGAGATATCAGGCTCATGCCCTGGTAGAGCACACAAGGGAAGTGGTGTAGCACATGTGTGTATTGTGGCGGGGTGGGGGCAGTGCTGGTGGGACAATAGCCATGGTGGCATCTACTAGGTGTGCTGGTCCCTTCCTAGATATCCACTCCCCTAACTGGGTTAATGTTTCCACACAAGCATCTCCTCTTCATGGGACACTCCATTGACTGCTACCCCATCTTTTCTTGCTGAGACACAGATGTTTCATCTTAACCCTCCCTCTGTCACAAAGTAGTCCCTCCCTAGCCCAGAGAGGTGCAGAGATTGGGGTCACTCATTCATCTAGGGATGCAGCTAAAATGTCTCAATTCTTTTCACTACTGGGCCAAGCGAACAGTATGTTGAACAGAGAAAGTGGAAGTCCTGCCTTGTGTCTAACTTTATCCCTTCATACTGTATTTATTCTCCTATGGAGATAGTAAACTTCTGGTCACCAGGCACTACATAAACAGTGCCTGGAGTCTGTTAATAAGTGGCGCCCTTCCTCCAGGTTTCCCATCTCATCCCCAGACTGTTTTCCTGCCTTAATGATCCTTCTGTGATGGGGTGATGAGTGGGCACTGGAGAGCCCATGCTGACCGACTAGCCCAGAACAGGCAGCCCTCCAATTACCCACAGCGCTCAGACAAGGGGCAGGCGAGGGATGGGGAGAGAGGGCTTTCTTCCCCCTTTAAATATATATATTTAAGCAAGGAAACAGATTTCACTTTCAATCTTCTTTCCAAGAGATTGTTATAAACAAAAGCAGGTCTGGGGCAGGAGGAGGAGGGGGAAGAGAGGAAAATGATTTGGGAGATTAAGGAGGCGGCCACGACAGCGTCCCCTTTTAAACCTCAATAAGGTTGTTTTTCTTGGTCGTTTTTTCCTCCTTTCCTCTCCAGCCAGCATTACTTAAAAGGAACATTATGTTATCACAAATCAGATTTCCAAACATCATCTCCAGGTCACTGTGAACAGCTCAGCAATTTGGCTACAGATTCCTGGAGAAGACATCCCCTTTAACCTCAAACTCAGGAGGGAGCTGCCCCCATCACAAATGCTGGGGAAGCCCTCCTGACTGAGAGAGGAGAGAGGCAGGGCCTGGGGGGCTGGAAGGGGCTGCTGTGCCTTCAGGGAGGAGGATGTCCAAGGAGCACCACTCCACCCCACCTCCAGATGCCTTGAGGTGATAGCTGGGGACTATTGATACCTGTTGGAGGACATCCGTAGCTCTGCTGGGTGGGGGCTGGTCCCTGGTGGGGTAACGTGGGTTTCATTTTTCCTCTGCCATAAGCTTGGGGCTTATCGGTGCCACGGAGCTGCCAGGAGAGATTAAAATCAAGGCGGGTGCCCTAGTTCCAATGCACAGTGAGATACCACAAGTATTCCAGCCAGGACAGTGTGGACCAGAGTGAGATATGGGTGAGGCTGACGGTGTGTCGGCAGATGAAGGGCTTCTGGAAGAGTGATGCTACCCTCATGGTCTGTTCACTCTGGCCAGGTACAAGGGAAGCCTTTGTCCTCAACCTACTCTCACCCTCTGAGTCAAGGGCAAGAGTTGAGGGGAAGAGGAAAGAGAAAGTAGGCTAAGACGTGTATAAGGTATGCAGACCCAAGTTGGAACTTCAGCAGGAAGGATTTGGGCTAGATACAAAAGATTTCCAAACAATAAAGATTGGAAACCAGTGGAGCAATTTTTCTCATAAAGAATTGAGATGAAAAAGTGAACTGTAAGGAGCTGGCGATCTTAGCATCTAACAAAATGGAAACAGCTGAGTGACAAAAATTGTAACTGGGGTTCCTGCATGTTCTGTGTGTCCTCCATTGCCATAGAACTGAGCTAAGCACAAAAGTTTAAATTCCAGGTCCTCAGGCCAAAACATTCTTTCAAGAATTCTACCTCCATTATGCACTTCCCAATAGCCCTGGGTGCAAGAATTAGCACCTCCATTTTGTAGATGGAAAAACAGAGGTTCAAAAAGGAAGTAGCTCATGAAGACCACATAAGGAGTGAGCGGAGGAGTTGAAACTAGACCTGAAATTTCCTGGCCTTCAGCCCAGGCTATTTTCTTTGCCCTTACCATATGACTGGACCTTTGCAGGCTAGCCCTTGCTCCAAAGACTTCCTAAATGAAGCAGGTGAACCAGGAGTGGGTTCTTGGCTTTGAACAGGGTAGAGGTGGTGGGATAGTCCAAAAGACAAAGAATGGCCCTGACAATGTGGAACCTAAAGAAAGAGTTCCACAGGCAAGGTCAAAACTCAATCAGAGAGCTGGCAGAGAGGCCTGCTCCACACTGCAGGGAAGGCCACGCGAGGCTGAGATGTCAGAGATGGCTGTGAACAAGGACAGCCCAGGCCCTGAGGGTTTTCTTGGGGGAAACCTCCTTTGTGCCTGGAGAGTCAGTGAGGTCAATCCAGCTGGCCCAGGTGGCAAGGCCCTGAGTATTCCCATAGTCACAGAATGACCTTGGGAGTAGAGAAAACAAAGGGACTCCTTGGGGTCAACCCAGGAGTCACAGTGGGCCAAGAGCTTCTCCCTCCTGAGCATTGCAGTTTCATGCCCCAAACGATGGCCTGAGGGCCACATCCAGGGCGAGGAAAGGAAAAGCAGTTCTCATCTACCATGGGTCAGGCCCTTGCACATCATTATCCTGTCGATTCCTGCCTACAGTCCTGTAAAATGGACATTGTGTTCTCCATTTCATGATGAGAAAGTCAGGCTTTAATTGTAAAATGAAGGAAGGGGCTTGCCCAGGGCTCATCAATAATACAGCACAGAGGTGGGATTTGAACTCAACTCTCTGACCACGACTCATGCCCTTTCTCCCTCACTACCACCTCAAAGGTGCAGTTTGAGATCCATCAGGGGTCAGGGTGGAAGGTGGTCAACAGAGGCCCCAGGGAACCCTCATTTGGGCGAGGTCTGGTCCTTTGGTCCTCCAGGTTCCCTACTCTAAGGGACCTCAGACTCTCCAACCTCAGGAAGTAGACCTGGGTCCTGGGCAGACCAGACACCAGCATCGCGGGGGGCAGTGGGGGAACTGGGGGTCTATTAGGGACAGCCTCCTGCCACTCCTCCATCTCCAGACTCCTCTCTCCTCCCAGGCTCCCTTGCTTTCCCTCCAGAGCTCTCAGACTCAGCATCCTTGAGGAAACCCTGTTCCAGGGAAGAGGGCACTGAAGGGACATTCTGCTTTGTTCATATCACTGACTCCCGGGCACCTGGCCTGGCTGCCGTTCTGCCATATTCCTTTGGGAGGAGGGTTGTAGGCAGTCTTGGGTAGACTGACATTCAAACCACCACCCCCACAGCCAGGCTGCTTAGCCATTAGCACCAAGCATACAGAGGCCTCTCCCTTGTTGCTTTATTTATCTTGGCTCAAGGACGATGCAGCCCGGATCTGAGGGGAGGATGGAGAGGCCATTTCCAATATTTCCTCCCGGCCTCTTCATGACCCTGAGATGCCCCTTAGTGCCTGGGAGGAAAGGGACAAAGGTCAGTGGTCTGAAAATAATAGCTTTAAGTCAGAGCGGGGACTGGTGAGGGAGAAGGAGAGCCCAGAGTCCACAGCGCTGTGGTGAGCTGGCAGGTACTGTATACCACCTTCAAAATGGGGCTGTGAGGACTGGCAGGGAGAGCCAGGGACTTGGACCTCAGATCCTCAGCTGAGCTCACCCCAGGCCCAGCCTCAGCCAGCTATGGGTAAATGGCCTACCTCCAGGACTAGGATTGCACAGCCGAGCAGAACTGCCAGCCCTAAGAACCAGTTTGAAGGGTCCTCTGTCCAGGCCAGTAGGACAGAGGGGCTTGCTGGCCTGCCTGGGGCTCCATAAAACTCCAAGCTTGCATTTTAAGAGCCCATTTGCCTCGGCAGAGCGTCCCCACCACGGAGTCCTCTCCAGCTTGTTTTCACTGCTGGAATTCCTGTCTCCAGTTAAGGGGTCTTCCACCACACCCAGCTCTGTCCTTCAGCCAAGCCACACACATGGAACTGCTTTCATCTCCCTCCTTTGCTGGGCCTGACCTTTCCCAAGGGCTCAGGGACTTCACTCCTCTGGATTCCCTCCAATTTGTCCCCATCGTCCCCATGCTCATGGACATCCAGCTGCACAGTGGCCTCAGATGAGAGGTGGGAGGGAGCCCTGGGAGCTGCAGCAGGCTGGCCTATTCCCCAGGCCACACTAACATCAAGGAGGGGAGGACATTTCGTGTGTCTCTCAGCCTCCCTCCTTCCTTAGGGCTCTGCAGGAGCCTGAGGTCCTGGTATGCGGGGAGGGGCGTGGATGGGGTCACCTTAGTTCAGTCAGCAAATGTCTCTGAGCAATTCTGATATGGAAGACCAAAGGGGTATGACTTGGTTCCTGCCCATGAGGGTCTGGAAGACCAGTAAAGAGGTCATATTATTAATAATAGCAATAGTAACGCCATGACAGCACTTACCCTGTGGCAAGCACTTCCCTTAGCACTGCACACAGATTAATCATTTCTCCTCACATAACTATCTATCTCCATTTTACAGGTGAAGAAACTAAGGCTCTAAGAGGTTATGGACATTGTTCTAGGAACTAGGGTGTGTCAGACCTGAGGCTAAATACCAGGGTAGCTGACTCTAGGGCCTGTGCTCTCAACTGCTACACTAAACCTGGCCCAAAAGCTCAGAAAAGCTTTAGAGGACAGATAGGTATTTCCAACAATGAGGCTCCAGAAAGACTTCCTAGAGGAAGCAGCATTTTCCAAGAATCTTTCAGGGAACTTGAACAGGCAGAGAGGTGGGAGGTCATGCAAGGTGAAAATAATAATAGGAGCAATGAGCAGGGAATAGGACTTTGCCAATCAGGTTCAGAGAAGACAAGGAGCTCAGCAAGGCAAAGACTGGGAAAGCAATGGGTCCTCTGGATGGCCAGCTTCAAGGAGGGGCAGAACTGCATCAGAGGCTGCTTTGAAATCTCACTGGGGCTGTAGGGAGAGAATACGGTAATTGTCAGGCAAGAGATTACCCAGTTCTGTTCTGTGGTGGCTGCAGTGGGAAATGTCAAGAGATGGCAGAGATAATGGAGTGACAGGAATTGGTCCAAAAATAGATGCCAGTTGTGAGGGAGAGTGAGGAGGCAGAACACTGTGGAGGGGGAGCAGGACACAGTGGAGGGGAAACAGGACACTGTGGCGGGGGAGCAGGACACAGTGGAGGGTGACCAGCTGGGTCGGTGGACAATTTGGTTCAGGATATGAGGAGTCTGGGGTACATGTGGGGCATCCAACAATGACCCCTATTTGGGGAAACAAGGGGAGCCCTGCATGGCTTCATTGTAGAGTCCATGACTTCAAAGGCTGAGAGATGGTACCAGGAGAGAAGGCTGGAACCCTGAGTACCAAGTTACTTAGTTAAAACTTACTCTTCAGGTAGTGGGGAGCCCTCCAAGGGTTTTTGAATAGGGGAGTGATACAATCGGATTTACATTTTAAGAAGGCCACTCTGGTGATATTATCAATATCAATAGCGAGGACAGGTAGGGAGGAGCAGCTGCTTAGGAAGGAGGCGTGAGGAGAGAGAGTGGGGATGGATATGAGACATATTGATGGTAGAAAGGATGGGACCCTGAGAGAGGAAGCATGGGGAAAAAAATGAAACAACAGACCTGCAACATGGAGAAGAAGCAAGCAAGAGAGTGGGGCCAGCCAGAGGGAGACAGGTGTCCACCAAGGGTGAGGCAGAAAGACAGGGTGGCTAGTGGACAGGGAGAGGAGTGGGGCCTGTTGCTTCCTCTGCACTTGTTTGCTCTCCTGGAGGCCCTTGCCACAGGCCTTTGTTTGAGGACAGAAGAAACACTTCTGAAGGCTGTGCCTCCCTTCTGCTACAGGTTATTAATCTCCAGGGCCAGACACCTCACACACACACACACACACACACACACCTGCTACAGGCCTGGGCTTGGCAGCTGGGCCACCAGGGTAGGGGCCAGCACTTCCCAAGGACAGGAGAATTTCCAGGCTCTGTTTCCAAAGGAATTTCTGGCTGGTGAAACATCAGAAAGAGAAGGAGAGGAGCCCATGTATCCCCAGGGCCCAGCATTTGTAGGGGAGAGGAAAGTGGCTGGAAGGGGGTATGTTGTGGGGTGAGAGTTCAGGGGAGGGAACAGATAGAGGGAGGGCTCACAAAGAGGAGCAAGGCCTGGCTGGGGAGCAAGGCAAGGAAGAGGTGCACAGGAGGGTGGGGGCCAGGAATCTGGAACTGCAGAGGCTCCTTTGGGCCTCAGGCCTCTGATGTGACTTGGGCTTGCCCCAAGGTCCAGGGTGGTCAGAGTCACAGGGAGGCACTGGTGTCAGTAACAGTCACTGTGGGTTCAAAGGAAGGGCTAGCACATCCTCTGTACAACATAGACTGAGATCAGGTCAGAGCTGGAAGGACTTTGACAAATGCTTTTGTCCAATCCCAACATGTGACAGCTGGAGAAGGAGGGAGCTGAAAGAAGGGAAGCGACTGCCCAACTCTACACAGCCAGGCAGTGATAGAACTGGGATATCATCCAGGCCTTTAACACCTGTGACTGGGCTTTCTTGCACTAAGTTCGGTCCCATAACAAAAGGAGATGACAGTAGAGTTGAAGATAACTTGGGACCCCTCTATCCCCATTTGGAGAGAAATCTTCCCCCCTCTAATTTGCTGAGGATAGAGAGGACAGAGAGCAGACTGTGGACACAGTAATTGGCAGGGCAAAGAGACTGTGATCTTGGAAGAACTGAACATGGGAAATTTGGCTCAAGTGTGGACAGAGGCCAAGAGGTCATACTAAGGGGGTAGAAGGAAAGTGTTGGTAGCTATTGAGAGAAACTGGGGCATCAAACTGAAAGATGGCAGGATATCTGACTGTAGGTTGAGGATGGCTATTAGCTGGAGAAGAGAAGAGGAGAGGACTTGGGATGAGGACAGGGAGGGTAATGTGCCTAGGAGTCCTCAAAAGAGAGAGACACTTGTTTCACGTGGAAGTTGTAAAGGGACCACGTGGGGCCGGGTATCCAGGGAGCTTAGTTTAATCTGAACTCCAGAAAACTGACCAGAGATACAGCTACAAAAACTCTGGTTTTCTCAGAGGCCAGTGAGGTGGGAGAGAGACAGTAGGTGGCCACACCCTGGAGACCATCTTTAGATCAGAGGTTTCTGAGATGGAAGTTTGAAATTGGGCTGGATGGGCAGGTGGCAGCATCTCTACACTCTCTTTGGCTCTGACAGACTGTGGGGGCTGCAGACAAGGGTTAGTTGCCCACACCCTCCTTGGTGGGTGTATAGGAAACTGGCGTGTATGTTTCACACTTGTGTCCTCTCGCTTCCATACACTCCTGGGAAGACCTGTGTGCTTTCTGCATAAGAAGAAACCTTCTGGCCTCAGTGTCAGAGGCTACAGTCCTCCAGGGCAACCCTACCCAGAGTCCTGGGTGTCTGGCCTGGACAAAAATACACAGGCCCCTCACTGACCTGGTATCCTAGATCCAATTTCTGCCATTCATGCCACACTGGGGGGATTTCCTACCCCAAGAATAGCTCAGGTTAAAGAGTACCCTAGCCTCCTCTTATACCCCCACATGGTCACTCAGACCCTAGTGTGGTCTTTTTCTGTTTTTCCCTGGATTTGGCTTCAGGCCTTTATAGTAAGCCTAACACCCAGACTCTTCCACTGCCCAGAGAAGTTTCCCTTAGGAGCCCCCAGTTCTTAAGCATTTTCTACCCTCTCTACTATAGTTCCCCTTTTTGATGCCCCAGTGCATACAATAGGCACTGATGTAAGCTTGTTGGTGGTGTAACAGAGACAGAAATAAAGTTGAGTAACTCCTCATTCCCAGTCCTTGAATGCTGGCAGCTGAAAGATTTTTAAGGTGCCAAGAGGTGGCCAGATCACCTGACCTTGGTACATGTGCCATCCCTGATAGTGGTAGTAGGTAGGCCTGGTTCAGAGGATGATGGTGTGGGACAGATGGGGGTTGGGTGACAAGCCATAGAACAATTGTCATCTTCTGGTGACTGGTAGGAGCAAAGACAGATTCCTTGACTCTAATGCTTTGTTTGCAGGTTGCCAAGCCCATCCCAAGGTCATATCCAGAGTTAGAGGTGACCACAAGCCAGTAAGTTATGCTATTTGGAGAAGTGTCTACAGTGTTTTGGAAAAGATAACAATTTGGCTTTTGTTTTTCTCTTCCTTCTCTTTTTTTCTCCTTCTCACTTTTCCTGTCCTCTAGTTCTCTATGTGGTAAATTTCTAGTCCTTCTCCAAAAAGGAAAAAAAGAGGTTACAAAGCTAGACTACCAAACTTTTCTCCCAACCTGGTAGCCAACCACCGCTTGCTGTGTTCATGCATTCTGGTCTCAAGATTGAAGAGGGGAAGGAAGATGGCTGCCGATGGGAAGGCAGACTGCAAGATAGTGCATGAGTGAGAGAACGAAGGGACAGTGTGTGGACCCATGGGCAGTGTTTGTTTGTGAGTTGAGGGACAGCTATACTCCAGGGGACTGTGGGGGATTGCTGGATGGGGTTCCCATGACCGGGCAGCCTCCACTGCTGCTGGGATCCCTCCCAGAGCAACCGGCTCTGAGATAGACACCACACCATCTTGAAAGGGAGAGTGGATGTTGTCAGAAGCCTGAAATACCTGGGAATATACAACAACTGCACCCAGAGAATAGCTGTGAACCTAAGAATACTGGTCCCCAAGTGGTGCAACCATGCAGATTCAGAGGACCTCTGTGCCTACTCACGGAAAGGTCAGATTTCGCCTGGGATAAGGAGAGAGAGAACTACATAATCAGACACCCAGAGAAGAGAGATCATGGGAAGACAAAGAAAAAGCCCACATATGAAAGAAAAGCAGGCATCACCAGAAAAGGAAGTAAACAAAATGGAGGCAAGCAACCTGTCAGAGAAAGAATTCAGAGAAATGGTCATAAGGTGGCTGAAAAGAATGGAAGACAAATTCAACAGTATGTGTAAGAACCAAGAGGAAATGAAGAACCAAGAAGAAATGAAAAATGACATCGCTGCTATAAAAAAACTCAATGGAAAGCATCAACAGTAGACTAGAAGAAGCAGAAGACTGCATCAGTGAGCTAGAAGACAAGGTAGAAAAAAATACCCAAGCAGAGCAGCTTCTAGAAAAAAAATTAAAAAGCAGGAGAAGAACCTAAGAGAACTTTGGGACAAGACAAAAAGAAACAACATCCACATAATAGGGGTACCAGAAGAAGAGGAAACTGAGCAAGGAATAGAAAAACTGTTTAAAGAAATAAAGACAGAAAACATCCCTGATATAGGGAAGAAAAAACTCACACAAATCCAAGAAAATAACAGAGTCCCAAACAAAATGAAACCCAAAAGACTGATGCCAAGGCACATTATAATTAAATTGGCAAACACCAATGACAAAGTAAGAATCTTAAAAGTGGCCAGAGACAGAAAGTTACCTACAAAGGACTCCCATCAGACTAGCAACTGATTTCTCAACAGAAACACATGAGGCAAGAAGGGAATGGAATGAAATATACAAAGTCTTGCAAAGCAAGGGTCTGAACCCAAGAATACTGTACCCAGCAAGGCTATCAATCAAAATTGAGGGTGAAATAAGGAGCTTCACAGACAAAAAAGGACTAAGAGAGTTCATTACAACCAAACCAGCAATGCAAGAAATTCTCAAGGGTCTGCTGTAAAAAGAAGAAATAGGAAGGGAAAAAGGAACACAGGGGTAAAGAATAAAAATGGCAACAAACAAGTACCTATCAATAATAACTTTAAATGTAAATGGATTAAATGCCCCAATCAAAAGACATAGAGTAACTGAGTGGATAAGAAAACATGACCCATATATCTATTGTCTACAGGAAACTCACCTCGGAAAAAAAGACGCACATAGACTGATGGTGAAGGGATGGAAAAAGGTTTTTCAGGCGAATGGAAATGAAAAAAGAGCTGGGGTAGCAATATATATATATCTGACAAATTAGATCTCAAAGTGAAGAACATAACAAGAGATAAGGAAGGCCACTTCATAATATTAAAGGGAGCAATCCAACAAGAAGAAATAACTCTGGTAAATATATCCGCACCCAATACAGGAGCACCCCAATACATAAAAAAAAAAAATCTTCCAGAGGATATCGATGGGGATATTGACAGCAATACAACCATAGCAGGAGAATTTAACACCCCACTATCACCATTGGACAAATCCTTTAAACAAAAAATCAGCAAAAAAACATCAATCCTAAATGACTCTCTAGATCATATGGAATTAATTGACATCTTCAGAACATTTCACCCCAAAGCCACAGAATATACGTTCTTCTCAAGTGCACATGGGTCATTTTCAAAGATAGACCATATATTGAGTCACAGGCAAAATCTCTTCAAATTCAAGAAGATAGAAATCATATCAAGCATCTTCTCAGATCACAATGTCATAAAACTGAAAATCAACTACAATAAAAGCAATCCAAAAAAAACTGAACACCTGGGGACTAAATAGCATACTATTAAACAATGACTAGGTTACCAGAGAGATCAAAGAAGAAATAACAACCATCATGTTAACAAAAGACAATGAAAACACAACAATCCAAAATCTATGGGACACAGCGAAAGCAGTCTTGAGAGGGAAGTTCATAGCTCTACAAGCCTACTGCAAAAAAAAAAAACACAAGAAAAAATGGTAATAAATTACCTAACCCTACAACTCAAAGAGAAAGAGACCAACAAGAAAAGCCCAGTGTATGCAGAAGGAAGGAAATAATAAAGATCAGAGCAGAGACAAACAACATAGAGACAAAAAAAAAAAAAAAACACTACAAAAGATCAACAAAACCAAGAGCTGGTTCTTTGAAAGGATAAACAAGATTGATGAATCTCTAGCCAGACTCACCAAGAAGCAAAGAGAGAGGACCCAAATAAACAATATCAGAAATGAAAGTGAAGAAATAACAACAGACCCCACAGAAATGCAAAGGATTGTTAAAAAATACTATGAACAACTTTATTCCAACAAACTGGACAACCTGGAGGAAATGGACATATTCCTAGAAAAATACAACCTTCCAAAACTCAATCAGGAAGAATCTAAAAATCTCAATAGCCCAATAACTATGGAAGAAATTGAAGCTGTCATCAAAAAGCTTACAGAAAACAAAAGCCTGGGGCCAGATGGGTTCACAGGGGAGTTTTACAAAACATTCAATGAAGAACTAAAATCTATCCTCTTCAGACTATTCCAAAAAATGCAAGAGGAAAGAATACTTCCAAGCTCATTCTATGAAGCCAGCATCACCCTGATACCAAAACCAGATAAAGATAACACAATGAAAGAGAATTACAGGCCAATATCCCTCATGAACATAGATGCCAAAATCCTCAACAAAATTCTAGCAAATCGGATCCAGCAGTACATCAGAAAGATCATACACCATGACCAAGTAGGATTTATCCCATGGATGCAAGGATGGTACAATATCCGCAAATCAATAAACATGATACATCACATAAACAAATTGAGAGATAAAAATCACATATTCATATCAATTGATGCAGAAAAAGCATTTGACAAAATCCAACACCCATTTTTGATAAAAACTCTCAGAAAGGTGGGAATAGAAGGATGATACCTCAACATAATAAAAGTCATATATGACAAACCCCAAAACAACATCATACTCAATGGGCAAAAATTAAAACTATTGCCCCTAAGAACAGGAACAAGACAGGGATGCCCACTCTTACCACTCCTGTTCGACATAGTACAGGAAGTATTAGCCATTGCAATTAGACAAGAAGAGAAAATAAAAGGCATCCAAATTGGAAAAGAAGTTAAACTGTCCTTATTCGCAGGTGACATGATATTGTACATAAAAAAACCCGAAAGACTGCACCAAAAAACTATTAGACTTAATAAATGAATTTGGCAATGTAGCAGGATACAAAATTAACGCCAAGAAATCTATGGCATTTCTATACACCAATAGTGACCTTACAGAAAGAGAGACTTAAAAAGCAATCCCATTTACCATTGCACCAAAAAAATTAAGATACCTAGGAATAAACTTAACTAAGCAGGTAAAAGACCTACACACGGAAAACTATAGGACACTGAAAAAAGAGAAAGACGAAGACATAAACAGATGGAAAGAACAAACCATTTTCATGGTTTGGTAAAATCAACATCATTAAAATGTCCATACTTCCCAAAGCAATCTATAGATTCAATGCACTCCCCATTAAAATACCAATGGCATATTTCAGAGACATAGAAAGAACTCTCCAAAAATTCATCTGGAATAAAAAAAGACTCAGAATAGCTACAGCAATCCTGAGAAAAAAGAACAAAGTAGGTGGGATCTCAATACCAGATTTCAAGCTGTATTACAAAGCCACTTTTTTCAAAACAGCCAGGTACAAGCACATGAGCAGACATACTGACCTATGGAATAGAATAGAGAACCCAGATATCAACCCAAACCACTATGCTCAATTAATATTGGACAAAGGAGGCATGAACATACAATGGAGTCAAGACAGTCTATTCAAATTTGGGAAATTTGGACGGACACATGCAAAAAAATTGAATCTAGACCACCAACTTACACCATACACAAAAATAAACTCAAAATGGATAAAGAACTTAAACAGAAGACAGGAAGCCAGCAAAATACTAGAGGAATCCACAGGCAGAGAAATCTCAGACATATGCCGAAGCAATTTCCTCACCGATACCATTCCTAGAGCAATGGAAGCTAAAGGGAAAATAATAAAATGGGACTACATCAAAATAAAAAGCTTTTGCACAGCAAAAGAAACCATCAACAAAACAACAAGAATGCCCACTGTATGACAGAACATATTTGCAAATGTTATCACTGATAAAGGTTTAATCTCCAACATCTACAGGCAACTTATACAACTTAATAAAAGGAAGATAAATATGATCCAATAAAAAAATGGGCAACGGACCTAAATAGAATCTTTTCAAAAGAAGACAGAAGGAAGGCCAAGAAACATATGAAAACATGTTCAAAATCACTAATTATCCGAGAGATGCAAATCAAAACAACAATGTGGTACCATCTCACACCTGTCAGAATGACTATCATCAACAAATCAACAAACGACAAGTGCTGGCAACGATGCAGAGAAAAAGGAACCCTAGTGCACTGCTGGTGAGAATGCAGACTGGTGCAGCCACTGTGGAGAACAGTATGGAGTTTCCTCAGAAAACTGAAAATGGAACTCCCTTTTGACCCAGCAATCCCACTTCTAGGAATATATCCCAAGAAACTAGAAACACCAATCAGAACGGATATATGCAGCCCTATGTTCATAGCAGCACAATTCACCACAGCTAAGATTTGGAAATAGCCTAAATGCCCATCAGAAGATGACTGGATTAGAAAACTATGGAGGAGATCCAAGATGGCGGCGTAGGTAAACATCTAAACTGCTGCCATGCACAATAATTTCAAAACTACAACTAAAAGACAAAACGTCTATCACCCAGAACCACAGGAAAGCTGGCTGAGTGGAAGTTCTACAACTAGACGGAATGAGAAAAGAGCAATCAGGGCACAAGCGCTGAAAAACTGAGGTACGGGGGCGCGCGCTTGAACTGCACCCCATTGGAGATCCAGATGCCAGTGTACCTAGTGGTCAGTGTAAGACACCAGATTTCAACTCCTCACATCCATAAGTGACACATTCAGGAGGCGGACTCAGTGAGCACCAAAGCCCCACTGAAGCAAGGCCTGCACCATAAGCGTGTCTCCAGCGCAGAAGTTCTTCCATTATAGACACAGCGAGTCCTCACAGCCAATTGGCCTGGAGGTCAATTCCTCCCAGGGTACCAACAGCAAGCAAGGCTTAACTACACCAAGACTTTGCACTCAGCCCACAAAGGGGTGTACCAAGAGAGGCCACCTTGGGTTATTGGGGAAGCTGAGCTACTGGCCCCTATAGGTCACCTACCACACAAAGCCACTCCATCAACACAGGGAGGCAGCCAAAATGCGGAGACACAGAAGCATGTCATGAATGGGAGAGATGGAGGAAAGTAAACTGGATGACACAGAGTTCAGAACCACATTTATAAGGTTACTCAAGAATCTTCTAAAAACCACTGAGAAACTTGAAGAGACCTTCAAAGACCTTAATGAGAATGCCCAAAAAAAATGGAAAAGGACCAGTCAGAAATTAAGCATACACTGTCTGAAATAAAGAATATACAGAAACTCAACTGTAGATCAACATACCCCAAGAGTCAAACCAAAGATATGGAATATGAGGAAGTAAAAAACACCCAACCAGAGAGGCGGAAAGAAAGAAGAATCCAAAAGTGCGAGGATAGTGTAAGGAGCCCCTGGGATGGCTTTAAGAATACCAACATCCGGATTTTTGGGGTGCCAGAAGAAGAGAGAGAGCAGGATATTGAAGGCCTATTGGAAGAAATAATGACAGAAAACTTTCCCTACCTGGTGAAAGAAATATACTTACAAGTCAAGGAAGCGCACAAAACCCCAAACAAGAGGAATCTAAAGAGGACCACACCAAGACACATCATAATTAAAATGCCAAGTGCAAAAGACAAAGAGAGAATATTGAAAGCAGCAAGAGAAAAACAGTTAGTTACCTACAAGGGAGTACCCATACGACTGTCAGCTGATTTCTCAACAGAAACTATGCAGGCCAGAAGGGAGTGGCAAGAAATATTCAAAGTGATGAACAGCAAGAACCTACAACCAAGATTACTCTACCCAGCAAAGCTATCATTCAGAATTGTAGGTCGGATAAAGAGCTTCACAGACAAGAAAAAGCTAAAGGAGTTCATCACCACCAAACCAGGATTACATGAAATGCTGTATTCTTTAAGAAGAGGAAGAAGAAAAAGGTAAAGGTAAAAATTATGAACAAAAAAAAAGACATCAAATACATACCTACCAACAAATGAATCTAAAAATGAAGTGAATAAAAAATTTGAAGAACAGAATGGACTGGTGAATATAATAGAATCAGGGACATAAAGAAGGAGTGGACTGACAATTCTCAGGGGGAAGGGGGTCTGAGGGGTGGGGGAAGAGATTGGACAAAAATCTTACACCTATGGATGAAGACAGTGGCGGTGGGTAAGAGCATGAGATGGGGTGGTGAATCAGGTGGAGGGGAGCTATGGGGGGAAAAAAAGAGGAACACCTGTAATAATCTGAACAATAAAGATTTATTATAAAATAAAAATAAAAAAAGAAAACTATAGTACATCTACACAATGGAATACTATGCTGCTATAAAAAAGAAGGAATTATTATCATTTGCAGCATCATGTATGGAACTAGAGAGCATTATGCTAAGTGAAATAAGCCAGGCAATGAAAGAAAAATACCACATGATCTCACTCATTTATGGAAAATGAAGAAATTATAACCTGATGAACAAAAAGATAGATACAGAGGCAGTAAAACATTGAACAAACTGTCAAATTACAGCGGGAAACCTGGGGAGTGTTGGGGAGAGGGCGAAAGAGATCAACCGAAGGACTTTTATGCATGCATATAAGCACTACCCATGGACACAAGACACTCGGGGGTGGGATGAGGGCATGCGACAGGGGTTGGGAGAGACTGGGGGAAGGTCAATGGGGAAGAAATGAGATATATGTACTACTATGTGTAATACTTTAAACAATAAAATAAATAAATAAATAAAAAGATTGAGGCAGATCTGTCCCTCTTGTAATCTGGCTGCCCTGTGGGGCTCAGGATCAAGGCAGAGGTAGTAGACAGGGGTTCCTCTGCCTTCCCAGAGGAAAGGTTTACAAAGCTGACCCCATCTCAGGTACAGTGGAAGTAACTATCTGGTTCCTGGTGAGACCACAAGGGCAGATGAACCCTGTGTGGATTGTACAGGTCTGCACCTGTTCAGAAACACAGGGATGGAGTCCCTGGCACCTCAGGTCATCTGTTAGGCCCCGGCTAGGCCAGGGGCCTTTCAGTGATAGCTTCAACCATTTGGGTCCTTTCTTGGGACTCTTTGCTGGGGGAAGTTCTCCAGAAACAGAATCCCAGCCTATCTTCTCCTGATCTTGATAATGAGAGAAAACTTTCTTTCAGCCGAGTACTTCTGTACTGACAAAGTCCTCCAAATATATGTATCCCCCAGCCTCCAGATTAGAAAAGTTTTCTCCCAACCTAGTAGCCAAACCCCTCCTGCTATGCTCATGCATTCTGGTCTCAAGAAAAGCCCTGTGAGCCTGTGCTCCAGCAGCATTGGCCTTGTGCTGCTGCCTCAGCCACCTACCCAGAATGTTTGGGATCTTTGCGTGCTGGCTTCTGAGAGCAAGACTGGGAACCCTCCAGGGAAGGTGAGTAAAAAGCCACATGGTATAGCTAACAGGGCATCTGGGGGCCCAGGGCCCCTCTCCTGCTAAGGATTACTTCAGAGTGGGGCCTTTAAGGCTCCAGGGAATTTCCCCGGACTTTCTGGCAGCCTGCCTGCATCTCAATTTCTAAGCAGAACCCAGGTCCTGGCCTCAGGAGCAACCTGAGTTCCAGCCCAAGGCCTTCTGGGAGCTGCAGAGTAGAGCAACCCCAATCAGCCTTTGGCTGCTTCGCTTCCTGCAGGTGGAAAAATCATCCTATTTATCCCCAAATGAATTTGTCTTTTGTCTACTCCAACAACAAACAGACAGAGAAACACACATGAAGTCACAGGCACATGTGTAAAAGACAAATCTATGGACACACAGAGTCAGTCTTTCTGCCCCCACCCCACTCTTCTCTCTCTCTCTCTCTCTCTCTCTCTCTCTCTCTCTCTCTCTCTCCCTCTCTCTCTTCCTTTCACTCTGTGTTTCTTTTCTCTGGCTCTGGCTCTTACTCCCCCACTTTCTCACTCTTTTCACTCACTCACCCTTTCCCAAGCCTCCCTCCTGCCTGCAGTACAGCATTTATCAAAGTGGCCTGACCTCATGTTGTAAAAATATACAGTGTGGAATGAAATCCACCTTAAACTCTCTTCTAAATATATTAAAATAATAGGAATTCTCATCTGCCTGATTGAATTTGCTGCTTGATATTAGAAGCATGCCAGGCCCTTCTGGTCCGAGTCTGAGGCAGGGTGGGGCTGGGATTCCCTGCCTGAATCCTCTCTTCTAGCCAACAGTTCCACTTCCTTGGGTGGGTGGGGCCATGGTGAGAGAGTGGGCCTGCATTCTGGCCAAGAAGGCTGGACAGCCACCTCAGCCAGCAGCCACTGAGCAAATGCAGACAAACGCTATGACTCCTCTGGCCTGCACAGGGCTTCATCTTGCCTGGAAATCATGAGCATCTGTCCCAAGCCAGTTGCACCAGGCTCACAATCCATCCTGCAGTTAGCCCCAAGCTTTGTTAGCACCCACCTCCATGGACCACGGAGACCAGAGGTCCTTAAGGTCAGGGGCTATTTCTTTTTCTTTCTTTTTTTTAAATCCAAAACAACTTGGTACAGAGTAAAAGCTTGGGGAAACATGTGTTGAATGACCAAATGTGTTTATTCATTTATTCATACTACTAGAGGCCCGGTGCACGAAATTCGTGCACAGAGGGGGGTTGTTCCTCAGCACAGCCTGTACCCTCTCCAATATGGGACCCCTCAAGAGATGTCCGACTGCCCGTTTAGGCCCAATCCCGGTGGCCTAAATGGGCAGTCGGACATCCCTCTCACAATCCAGGACTGCTGGCTCCCAACTGCTTGCCTGCCTGCCTTCCTGATTACCCCTAACCACTCTTGCCTGCCAGCCTGATCACCCCCTAACCACTCTGCTGCCAGCCTGTTTGCCCCCAACTTCCCTCCTCTGCTGGCCTGGTCACCCCTAAATGCCCTCTCCTGCAGGGTTGATCACCTCCACCTTCCCTCCCTTGCAGGCCTGGTCCTTCTCAACTGCCCTCCCTTGCAGGATGGGTGCTTCCCAACTGCCCTCTCCTGCTGGCCATCTTGTGGTGGCCATCTTGTGTCCACATGGGGGCAGGATCTTTGACCACATGGGGGCAGCTATATTGTGTGTTGCAGTGATGATCAATCTGCATATTATTCTTTTATTAGATAGGATAGAGGCCTGGTACAGGGGTGGGGGCCAGCTGGTTTGCCCTGAAGGGTGTCCCGGATCATGTGGGGGTTCCCTTGGGGCGTGGGGCCTGTGGTGGTTGGCAGGCCGGCCATGCCCCCTGACAACCCAAGCGGAGGCCCTGGTATCTGGAATTTATTTTCCTTCTACAATTGAAACTTTGTAGCCTGGAGCGGAGCCAAGCCTGGGGCTCCCTCCGAGGCTGGCAGCCATTTCTGTTGGGGTTATAATTGAAACTTTGTTGCCTTAAGCAGGTGGGCCCCGCCAGGGTGTGTGGAAAGCTTTGCTTCTCCTGTTGCCAGCGGCAACCCTGGCCTGCTCTCTCAAGCTCCATCCTGCCGCCATTTTTTTGAATTTGTTTACCTTCTATAATTGAAACTTTGTAGCTTGAGTGGAGGCTTAGGCCTGGCAAGGGCAGGCAGAAAGCTTGGCTTCCTCTGTTACCTAGGAAACCTTGCTCTCTGTGGCTGTAGCCATCTTGGTTTGGGTTAATTTGCATGCTTGCTCTGATTGGATGGTGGGCGTGGCTTGTGGGGGTGGCTTGTGGGTGTCGGAGGTGTGGTCAATTTGCATATTTGTCTATTATTAGGTAGGATATTTCGTGAATCCTTAGTACATGCCCAGCACTGCTAAGCAGTGGGAGCAACAATTAACTGGCCCACTCATGGCCAGCTACAGAAGGCGAGCACTGCCCTGGATCAGACCTCCCACTGCCTCGTGCTCCCCAGCACAGCAAACTATAAGATTGGCTACATTTTAGACTTCACTTCAGACTTCAGCACATGCCTCATCCTGGTTTGCTCAGGACTCAGATATGAGGCTGCTGGCCCCTTGGAAGACACTGGGCAAGCAGAGAAGGGGAAAGGCCAGGGGTCTGGCTGGCAGTGAGGGGAACTTCCAAGTGGGCAAAGTCTGGTGCCAAAAGGCAGGGAATGAGTCAACAGTGAGCCCTGAGATTCCAAGAGGAAATAGCCACTGGATAGTAATGAAATGGGGGATGCTGCTGCAGGGAGTCTGCTATAAGTGGATCTAGTGTCTGGGAGAAGAGCAACCATCATCTAGAAAGGGGTCCCAAGGTGTGATGTGAAGAAATGAATCTGCCGGCTTGCACCGGTAAAGGTTTAATAACTTGCTCACAGGGAAAAAAAATTCCTGATTTGTAGTATTTGTCAATTACCATGGTGTGACTATTCTCACAGTGTCTCAACTCAAGGTATCAACATGACATCATTGAATGTGGATTTTAAAAGAGATATGAACCAGCAGTGCTTATGAGCCACTGTGAGCCTTCCCCTTGTCTGGGCTCAACATCAGGAGTTTATTTCTTGGAGAGGGACTGACAAGAGGCTGAACAAAGCAAAAGAGCAGGGCTGGGAACCAAGGGATGTGAGGTGAGGAAAGTTCTGATGGCAGGGACAACCTGAGAGCCCCCTCAGTGGACAGTGCTAAAAGAGGGTAGAGCTAAATGGCAGCAGATGGAGGACGAGTGGTGACTAAGGCTGTATAAGTCATACGGCCTCTGCCAGGACTGTCTTGGAGGTCTGGTGGCTGTTGTCTATGCAGAGGCAGGAGATGCTGATATGTTTTACCTAAAATAATAACACACCTTTGCAGTGCTTCCCCTATGTCAGGCCCTGTACCAGCATTTTACAAGCATTAATTCATTTGATCCTCAAAGGTTATTATTATTATTATTATCCCAAGTTTACTGATAAAAAGAATGAGACACAGAAAGGGTAAGTAACTGTCCCTTGTCACATGGCAGTCTAGTTCCAGCTTACTCTCAACCACTACATTGTATTGTCTCTAGATGTACTTCTCTAATGGAATCTTCTGGAAGTACACATCTTCTCTGGGCCCATAGTACCCAACAGAGCTCTCTGGCTTAGTCTACTGTTCCTTAAATGCTTCCTCTCACCTATTTCCCTACAACGTATCTGCCAAATGGGACACTTGTTTCTGGCCTCTCTGGGCCTATGGCCCCTCACACCCCAGCAGACTCAGTTCTCAGCTTTATTATTTTGATGATGGGACTTATGATGATGATATGTGTATGGTGAGGTGAGGGGTGGCTAAACACGGGTGGTCTTTGGAAGAGGAAGGAAACTTTGTCTGGGAGGAGGCAGAAGGAGGAAAGAGAGATCAAGGGGAAAAAGGGGGGTGGCACCTTCAGGCTTGGACTTGGCAGAAACTGGTCTCTGAGCATTGTTGTGACCCCTGCACACACTGGGGGCACTGTGAAGTGGGACTTGCTTAAGTGTAAACAGGAAGAGAGGATATGGGCTCTGTGGGTGGCTGTGGAATTACTTATCACTTACTTACAATGTGTGTGTGTGTGTGTGTGTGTGTGTGTGTGTGTGCGCGCGCACACACACACAGACTTCCTGACACACCCATGTTCAAAAGAATGACTATAGCTCAGTGTAACCATCTAGGCACATTTATGGGATCTGTGACTATGCATGTGAAAGTCGTTGACATCCTTGACTCCCGAAAATTCCCTGGACCTCTGGAAAAACCTCAGCAGAAAGGCTTGGCAAGGACTCCAGGGAAGCTCAGAGAGGGTGCCCAGAAGGCCAGATGGGCTCTAGGAGGGGCTTTCCTCAGGGCTGAGGTCACCGGCCCTCCTTTTGCTTCTACTAGATACAAATCCTCAGACACCTCCAGATGCTTGGGGAATGGCGAGGCATTTCCTCTGAGCTTTACTCTGAGAATGGAAGACACAGACAACTGAGGAAAAGGTCGTAAGGAAGCACCTGGGGTGGGCTTGTGGCCTGCCCTGCTCTAGGCTTTAGTCAGAGCATTCCCAGAACCTCATCTCTCCCCCAAGTGTATCCTGTGAAAGAAAAAGCAAGGCCTCTGCAGTCTAGTGAGATCTAGGTTTTAATCCTTGTTCCAGCAAGTTCCTGCTTTGGGACCTTGCAACAACTCCCATACATCACTGAGCCTCAGTCTTCTCATCTATAAAATGGGAATTTCATCTACCCTACAGGAAGGAAAGCAGGCCACATATGAGAATACATCTGACACATCCCTAGTCAGGCTTACACCCTCTTCCCCTTCTCTGTAGGCAGACACTGAGAACAGCCTCATCTCAAGTCAAGAATCTGGGGATCCAAAAGCACTCTCTCTCTCTCTCTCTCTCTCTCTCTCTCTCTCTCTCTCTCTCTCTCTCGGCACAAAGGATCAAGAAGGGCCCTGTACCCCTGCTTGAGCGTTCTCTGGACTCTCCTTGATTTATTTACCTATCAACAAATGAATGACAGGCCCTGAACCCAATGGGCTAACAGCCCTCCTTATTCAAACCCATTGGCTCAGGATAACCTAACATCCCTTGTCCGCACACCTAGAAATATCTCTGTGGACACACATAACCTCTCTTCTGACATTTTGGCAATTCAGGAATTTAAAAAGATATACCCAGAATTTCACGTCATAGGAAACTGAAGACATCTCATCCCATAAGTCTAGATACACTAAAGCAGGGTTTCATAGAAAAGGCTAATTTGGGGGTACAAGTACTTTCCTGGACCCTGTTCCTTCTCCAAACGCACTGACACTAGGGACATTTTGTCCTGTGGGATTTGATGATTTTATAAAAATCAAGCTACAGATGAGTTAGATGGCTGGTCAGGAACACTAGGAGGCCCTCAATGTAGCTAAGATTGAGGGGCCAGTGCTATACCTAAAGAGAGAGTTGGTCAGTCTGAGGGCAAAACCAGGAGGTGATTGGGGGGTCTCAGTGGAAATAGTCCCAATGAGCTCCAGGGTGCCTCTGACACTCACCATCTGTAAGACTGTGTGCAAAGCACTTAAACTCTTTGGGCCTCCATTTCACCATCTTAAACATGAGGGTCTGGGCTGTTGTGGGTATCAAATGTGCTGACGCATGTGAAGTATTTTGTAGACCATGGCTACCACATGTGTGTGAGACAAATCCAGGAAAGGCCCCACCCTGGGCTGTCTTGGTGCAGGGTGTGCAGTTACACACATTAACTCCCTCAATGGAGAGAGTTTCTTGGGACCTGGGTTGGATTCCTGATTTTCATTCATGTTCCCCAGCCACCTAGCACTGGGCGTGGCAGAACACAGGCGCTCAGGTAGTGTTTTAGTAACTAAACAGACCATCTTACCAGTGTCCCCACAGCAACCCAATGCCACCCCCCATTTTACAGAGAGTGAAGTGAGACCCAGGGAAGTGGATGCATTTGCCTAAGGTCATACAAGCAATAGTAGCTAACAAGGGACACTGCCTTCTGTGACACAAGTACTTTCACATTCCATTGCACCCTTTGGGCTATTTCATAGCTCATGTACTCTGATGCTTCTCTATCCAACTCTCTGCTGCTCAGGAAGACCTCTGGATCAAATGGAAAGCCCAGGAGGCAGAGTGGCAAGAGACCTGAGTAACAAAAGTTCAGATCACACTTGCTTGAGCTGGATATCACCCATGGCTTGAGCTGGATCCTAGCTGTCCCATTGTCCACAAGTGATCTTTGATGTCCAAGCCTGCTAGTAGTGGGCAGGGCTGCCTCTGGGGAGCATGCATGATGGAGACTAGGAGATGACGAGATGTTGGGAGAGGGAAAAGTATGGAAAGGGGTCACTGCTGAGAATATCAGAGAAAGGCCCTTTGACCTGTACCCACTGTATCTAAAGAGTCTTACACTGAGGAAGTTCTTTCTGGTGTCTACCCCGTTTTTTGCTGCTATCTAAACCAATTCTTTCTAGTTTTGTTGGCCTCTGGGATTTTATAAAAACTACTAGAGGCCCGTTGCACAAAGATTCATGCAATAGGCCTTCCTTCCCCTGGCTGCTAGCACCGGTTTTCCTTTGGCACCCGGGACCCAGGCCTTTACTCCGGCCGCAGCAGAGAAGCCAAGCCTCTTCAGTCTTCAGTCTTCAGTCTTCAGTCTTCAGTCTTCAGTCTTCAGTCTTCAGTTGTCTTCAGTCTTCAGTCTTCAGTCTTCAGTCTTCTCTCAGGCCAGAGCCTTCAGTCTTTGCTCCTCGCCTGCATATGCAAATTAACCTTCCATCTTTGTTGGGTTAATTTGCATACTCACTCCTGATTGGCTGGTGGGCATAGAGGATAAACAGTCAATTTTCATGTTTCTCTTTTATTAGTGTAGATTTCTCACTGTCCTTTAGATAACATCCCTTCAGGAACCGTAGCCAGTAAAGCTCCTCTACTCAAGACAGAAAAGAGGAAACTTTGCCACCAGCTCTACTTAAGGAAATCAGTAAGAGGAGCCTGGACTCATTGCCTAATGGGCCAGAGCTCAGTTTCTGACTGTCAGTTACTGCCTGTGGACGTACTGCCACTAACTTTGGACATGTTACTTAGCCAATCTGTGTGCCACTTTCCCCAGGTAGAGTGGTGCCATCAATCCCTCCCTCAGTGCCTGACAAAGGGTTGGTGCTTCACACACAGAATTGTAGTCTAGTGATATTAGCCTACATCTTGATGGTGCTGTGCTCATTTGTTCACACCCTCCCCAGATTTTGCACCTCCAAGTCCAGCTCTAAGTTCCAGGCCTCAGCTTGTGTCTGCACAGCCTGGGGAAGCTTGCCCTCATTGGGGAGTTGCCCTCACCTGCTCAGGGCCTCCTTTGGCCCTTCCAGCTCCATGCTTGTACCCAGTGGCCACCCTGCCTTCCACAGCTCACCCTCTGCTCTCAGAGCACTAGGGCCTTCCCATCCTGTGTTTATCCAAAAGCTTCTGGGGTTACTTTTCAGCCAGGGTCCTGGAGTAGTTATTATCTGAGCCTCCAGTGTTCAGAAGCCATGTCACTCCCTCTAGCTCTGTGTTGATATTTGCAATTCCAAAGTCCAATTTACATTATAATTATTCTTGTCTAGCCAACAAATGGGACTTTTGACAGATTTGGGGGATAAATTTTGACCAACTGCAAGAGCTGGCAATCACAATGCTGGGCCTCATTCCCCTGGCACTAGGGTTTTTTTCTTAGTTTCTTAGAGTGGTCTCACATGGCCACAGCTTTCTTCTCATTCTTGCCCCTTTCCCAGGTAGGCAGTTTGACTGGGTCTGGTCATGCCCTGCTGCTCCCTTGCCCTTCACTAAACTCTCTAACCTACAGGGCCAACTCCACTGAACAGCCCTTCACCTGGTACTCCATCCCATTCCTGACTCAATCAAGTAGAATATAAAAAACGTGACATTTTGTCCATTAATTTAACAAAACTTAGAAAAACAACAACAGATCAATGTTGGTGAGGTTGCAGTGAGATGGGCAGTCTCACATACTGCTGAAGGAAGTGTCAATTAATATAGACTTTTTGGTGGGCAATTTGGAAATATCAAGACCTGTAAAAACAGGTTTATACTTTGAAGCAATAATTACCCTTACAGGAGTCTGTACTAAATAAATGTTTGCAGGCTTGGGTTAAAACGTATGTAAAAGCTATTCATACAAAATATACAACATTAGAAAATGGAATAAATAGAATTATATACAACCTGTGAGGATGTTTTAAAGAATATATAACAATGTGGGAAATATTCATAATATGATGCTAGGTTAAAATCTGCAAAATACCAATTCATATATACAGTATAATCCTGATTATCGTTTTACAAACTATAAGTATTCAAATAAAAGGACCAGAAGGAAATCAACCAATTGTTAACAGTGGCTGACAATGGGTAGTGGGATTGTAGTGGATCATAAAAATAAAAGTTAACAATTGTATAGCACTTATGATGGTCTGGGAAACTGGGAAATTTTCTCAGCACTTTACGTATCTTTACTTCTTACAACTAACTACCCTATGAGATAAATACTGTATTATCCCATTTTATAGATGAGGAGACTGAAGTACAGAGAGGATAAGTGACTTGCCCAAGGTTACACAGTTAGTGTTTATTTTCTACATACTTGTCATTATTTTCTGGATTCTACACTATGAGTACATTTGGCTTTTATAATCAAAGCAAAAATGCACAGGGATTGTAAGAAAAATCAAAGTGCACTGCTGAGTCCCAGAGGCTTCTCAGCTCAGCTGGGAACAGCTTTACTGCATAGGCTGCTTTAACTGTGGTATTCCAGGCTTTGGGGATGGGGCTCTGGTCCTTTTGGCCTTCTCTTGGTCAGCCTGTGTAGCCAATGCACCCCACTTAGGGGATGCCCCTGCCTGATGAGCCTCCTGACTAATGGCCTACCTCCCTACCTCCTGGCCTTGGCCCTTTGCATGGAAGGCCTATGTTGCTAGTTCCTTTTCAGACGTGTACCTCTATGGCTCATCTCTGGAACAGAAAAGGCTGCAGTGGTCTGGCTTCATTTGTCAGCCCCATTCAGGGACACAGAAAGGGTGGAAGAGGCAGAAGAGAACATTTGTCTTCAGGCATCTGTTTCTGGGGGTTCTAGAAAGATGCTAGTTTTTTCAGTTGTAACAGAGAGGTGACAACATCTAGGGAAAGAGGTGAAAGTCCTTACATCTGCCCTGAGCACTTTTTACTCTGGAGAGACCACGGCCCCATCTTTTCCTGGCCCTGATCAGCCTCCTGCTGCTCGACTACTGCCTATGTAGGTCACCTGCACTTCTGGGTAAGCCAGAGTGTCAGTGCCCGGCTTCTCTGGGGTCACACCTAGCTGTAAGCAGGGTTCAGGTAGAAATGAAAGTTTTCTGGAGGGAAGGAGTAGAGAGGCTAGCCCACAGAATATGGAGAGCAGGAAGAGGGGATGGGTGCCTCGAGATCTGCAGGCCAGTGTAGGCATGTCTGCTTGTTACTCTCCACAGTGGGAGGATGAAATGGAGTTGTTTGGGGGAAAACAGTCAGTAAGAGACCTGGGATTTAGTCCTGGCTTCTCCTCCCACTAGCTGTGGGACCTAAGCAAGGCCCTGTCCCTCTTTGGGCCCCAGAATCCTTTGCTGGGAAATGGCAACACGAGGACCCTTCTTACTAGGCTGTCCTGAGGCACCTGCACTACAAGAGGCCAGCATTTTGTGTTACAGAAAACAGCATGGAGTTGAGCTCTGGTTAGGAAGCCCGGAAGCTTTCCCCCTCTGCAAGGCTCCATTTCCTCATCTGTGTGACCTCCGGGCTTGCATGCCTCTGAACAAGCTAACGAAAGCAATGAGCCCATTTCCTATGAAAGCGCACAAGCACAACAAATGTTGCACATAATTTCAGGAAGCACTTTAACATCGTGGGTCCCTCCAGGCTAAGAACCCTGACCTGTGTGAATAACTAACCCTTTCTCTAGCTTGTTTCTGCTCACATACCTGCAGTGACAGGCAACTCACTCCCCTACAAGCAACTGGTCCACCTTTGCAGAGCCCTGCCTTTCCTTTTGCTCAGCAAAATCTGCTTCCCTGGAGCATTTCCTAGAAGCTCCCTGCCTGAGGGACCTGAAAAAGGCCTGGGCCAGGTGTGCTCTGCTCTGTTATCTGGGCAGGAAGGAAGGGTCTCCTCCACCCCAAGCCTGGCCAGCTACTTTGCTGCTGCTGCTCCCAGGGGTAGATGCTGGATTTTCTGCCTCATAAAGTTGCCCTCCAAGATACTCTGGAGCCAGTGTGTATCTGGGCCCTGGCAGCCAGCTCGTCTGCTCCACATACCCAGAGGAAGGAGGCAGCTGGGGGAGGCAGTCCTCTTCCCTCAGGCTAAAACACATCCTCAAAATCAGTGCTTAAAGCACCTTCTTCCACACACATCACCCCCAAATCCCCTCTGTTGTCTCATCATCATGGTATAATGCCCCCACCCATGTCATCTCAGGCCAAACTGGGATCCTGATAGTAACTACCTCACACACAGATGCAAGGAGTATTAAATGAAGTAATGAACATAAAACCTGGAATGTAACGGATGGAAATTCATTCCTCCTTCTGCCCCTCTCCCCTGGGAGCTGCATTTCAAATGGACAGAGTTAGTGGGAAGCATCTAGAATGAGCATGTATGGAGCATTACTACGGCTCATGTCCTGGGTACATTAGCTATTGATAAGAACCCAATCTATAGGTTTGACTCAGTTCTCCAGTTCACACAGCTTGCACAGGGCAATGAGGGATCTGAACCCAGGTCTGGCTTCCCCAAGCTCACGTACTTCCCTGCATCATACTGCCTTCCAGGGAGGACGAATGGCCACCTCCCATGCAAAGCAGCCTCTCCTTTAAGGTTCTTAGGGGCCACCATTCTGATTGTTTGGGGGAAAGAAGAAGCAAGGCCCATAATTGGATTCCCTTAGCCCCAAAGTCCTCCCCAAGTTGCACTTGAAGTGACTCCCTTGCTACTACCTCCTACTCTTCCATGAGTGTGGAGAAGAACTGGGCCTGACTTCCAGGGGCTGCTGGACAGAGGTAGGATATGGAATAAACTAGAGGGCCCCTCCTCTGGCTTTGCCCGGAGAAACCAAATGGCCTGAGCATTCAGGTAGTCAAGAGAATCCCATGAAAGAAGCATCTTGTTCAGCTTAGATCAAGAGTAACAGATAATTCTTCGGTGGCCAGTTGAGGCCTTTGGTGGTCTGGGCTGAGGGTAGGAACAGGACAGAGTACTAGATAAGCCTGGGGAAAAAGGCCACTGGCTTACAGGGAGTTGGGGCTTCTATGCCTGGGTGAGCTGCTCTCCTAGGCTCCCTCAGTTAGCCTTAGCCTCCTTCAGTGCCTGCTCACAGCTTGGCCAGAGTCTAAGGGCTCCAGGGAAGGCATTCCTATGCCTTGGATGGCAGGGATGGTAGGCTGTTGCCATGGCAGCCAGGGGGCTGAGAAGAGGAACACGAGAGAAGTGGCCTGGGGGTTGTGACTGAAGGAAGGAACTTCCTGGGTCCTTTGGTGCTCAACCTCAGAGGATGTTGCTGTCCCGGCTCATGGTTGACAATGGAGCTTAAGGTCTTCCTCAGCCCACCCATGTCCCATCTCCAATGTGAGTGCAGGAGGTGGGTGTTTATGTTGTCTATCTGTCTGTATATGTGTGTGGGGACACAGAACCCAGAACCCCGGGGGACCATCTGTGTGGATGGATATGCGCATATGTATACACTTGTGTGGGTACAGAGTCCTGCAAGGGTGGGGGCCGTGTGTGTGTGTGTGTGTGTGTGTGTGTGTGTGTGTGTGTATGTGTGTGTGTGTGTGTGTGTGTGTGTGTGTCTTTGTGCATGTTTCTTAAACAGTGAAGAGAGGAGAAAGAAAGACAAAAGCCCTAAATGACTCTGGCTTTTGGAGGAGCCAGCCTGGTGTGGTGGGTGCAGGGAGCAGAATGGGCTGTCCAGGGCCCTGATTGGAACCAGACTTGGCAAGGAGGGGCTGTAAATATTTTTTTGCTGCCTGTCCTGAGAAATTTATGTCACACTCACTCCATCATCCTGGCGGGGGCAGCCTCTCTCAGCTGCCTGTGGTTCTGGGCCTTCCAGCACAATGAGCAACCACTATGGGGTTCCCCTGAGCCTCCTCCGGTCCCAGGCTTGAGAAGACCCCATTCCATAATGGCCTGAGGCTGACGGGGATGAGCCATGGACGGAGGAGGAGAAATCTTGGCCCCCAAATGGCCTTCCTTCCCACAGAGCCTGAACAGGGGGCAGGCATTATGGAGGTATAAGGGGAAGGGGAAGACAGAAGAGGGGCTGTGCTCTATTCAGAATGTCTTCCCTGCCTTGTCCTTCTTTTAATGGAGGGGGGGGGGAGGACCAAAGACAGATGGAAAAGAACAAGATGACCTTAAAGTAGGCTTCAGAGACCATTTAGGGATGGATACCGAAACCCAGGAAAGGGAATGGTCTTGCCCAAGGTCACACATTGAGAAGGCCAATGGCAGTCTCTGTCCATCCTGTTCTATATGGCTTTTCTCCCCACCGCCCAGCTGGAGACCCTTGCGAACCTAGAATTAGGCTCTGTCTTTTTCTGATCATGTTACTCCATTCTTAAAGTCCTTCCTAGGTTTCTCTTTGTTTTTATAATAAAGGCAAGACTCCTGCGCATGAATTATAGAGTCTGCCCTGGTCTAGCCTCTGCCTCACACTCCCTTCACATCCTATAATCAAATTCCCTTCTGCCACTGGGCCTTTGCACATGCTGTGCTCTTTGCCTGGGATGATTTTTTCTTTTCTATTTGACTCCTACTTCTATTTTGGCACACAGCTCAAATGTCTCTTCCTCAGGGAAACCTCTCTGTATCTTCCTGGCTAGAACATGTTTCCTAATTTTTCACTCTTGTGGCACTGTGGCCCTCCCCTCCACAACACTTCTCACTATTGCAATTTAACTTTTGTTGTGTACTTTGTAATTAATGGCTACCTTCCCTGCCATACTCAAAACTCCACAAGGACAGGGACCACAGCTGCTTTTGCTCACTGATGCTATCCTAATGTTCAGCATAGACATGGCAAATAACCAACAGTGACAAGGGCATCAGGAACTAATATATGAGGCTTAACATGTGCCAGGCACTCTTCTAACTGTTTTACTTGAAATAACACATTTAATCTTGACAAACTTTGTGAGGTAGTCACTATTGTTAAAGAGAAAACCACAGGCCAAAAATGGAGTCACTTGTGCTTAGACTTAATACCTGACCTAATTTCAGTTTCAGCTTCTGCAGAAATGTAATCTTAATTGGTCATCTGGAATTTTCAGATCAGTACCAAAGAGGTAATATGTCATGTGTCCATTCCATGCCCTGAAGGAAGCTGAGGCAATCTGCCTGATAAAGTTTCTGCCTACTGAAAGGTAACCTTGCCTGAAACAACCCTTTCTTTTGTTAATAACTTTATTGTCCTGCCCAGTTTCTGCCTATAAACACCTTCCATTTTGTACAGCTCCTCAGAGCACCATTTTACTTTCTATATAGGATCCTGTCCAATTCATAATCACTCAGTTAAGCCAATTAGATCTTCAAATTTACTTTGTTGAATTTTTGTTCTTTAACACTATCATTATTCCCATTATACAGAAGAGGAAACTCGGTCATAAAAAACTGAAATCACTTGACAAACATCAGACAGTAAGTAGTGAAGCTAGGATTTGAACCTAGGCAAGTCTGTGTTCTTAACCAATCTTGGGGTGGTCCCTACTCCAGGACTCCTGCCACCTGCCCATAGTCACTTCTATCCCCACATCCCCTCTTCCGGCCTCTCTTACATGCACTGCTCGCATCTGTCTGCTCCCTTGGATGATGTGAGACTGTTCTAGAGTTGAGGAATGCCCCTGAGTTTAAGAGAGGTACTTTTTCATCTTTGACCACTGGCTTTAGTCATTACATGTCAGCCATAGTACACCAAGATGCTCTCACCTACCCAGGCTTAACCGTCTCCCAGCTGTGCCAAATGAATCACTTCCTGAGCCTCAGTTTCCCCTTCTATAAAACAGAGTTATTCCCAGTACTATAAGGTAGGGCTGTGAGGATTCAGTGAGTTTGTGTGCAGTTGGTAACTGCAAAGCACATGGCTGATATTAATTATTACTTGTATCATTGTTAATAAGTTATAATGTAAATGGAAACTCTCTCTTCATGACTTTCAGCTCCAGAGCCCAGTGGAGACAGAAAGTAACACATGGTACTAATGATAAGTGTTCAGTGTGTCGGCTTTTTGACACTGGTCAGCCACCCTGCTACTCCTGCCCTCCCTGCCCACGTTCTCGCCCCTACCACACTCAGGACAAGCTCTGGGCTGATTAAGAACCCCCAGCCATGCGTGGGGGTGGCTAAACTTTGTCCTCCTACTGCTTCACTTCTCTGTCAGCCCCTCACAGGCCTTGCTGTCCCTCTGCCAGGGCAGGGGTGAGAAACACAGGACCACCTCCAGCCTTACAGGGCCCACAAGCTCTGCCCCCTCCCCACCATGGAATCTTGAACAGAGCTGAGTCTATGGCTCTTAGTGGGGGGTGGCTGTGGGATGGGGGGCCACAGAGAAAGGAGGGTTACAAAAGCTGTGCCTCGCTTCCCAGTGGCCTCCTGGGGGCCAATGAATGCACAGAGTCACAGCCAGGGGCGGTGGGGGTGGGCAGCCAGCATGTTTTCATTTTGCACTGTTTGTTTTCTGTTTAGATCAACTGCTCAGTTCTGGTTTGGGCCTCTGAGGGCTGATGGAGTTTGGCAGGTAAGGATTTCTGTGGCCACCCATCTCTGCCTTCCACAGGGCTGTGGGCTCAGCTCCCACCAACCCCTGCAGGAGCAGGAAGGCCTGCCTGCTCTACTTATTGCCAGCCCCTTTCTTTCCATTTTTCTCTTTTTCTCTCTTTCCTTCTTTCTATCTTTCTCCTGTATGTCTCCATTTCTTCTCTTTCTCCCTCTCTCTCCCTCTGTCTCATCCCTCTCATGGAGTTTGTTTCTGTCTCTTTTCTGCCTTCCTGTGCCTCTTATATTCAATAGTTCTTTCTGTCTTGCCATCTTTCTCCCTTTTCTATTTCTCCTTTTCTCTTTCTCAAAATGAAAAAAAAAAAAATAAATCAATGCCTGGGGCATTTGGAGGCCTGAATTCTGGTCCAGCCTCCCCCATTAAGTCTCTCTGAGTAATCTTCAATAAATCCTTTCCTATCTCTGGGCCTCAGTTTTCTCATCTGCACAATGAATGCTCTAATTTATGTGACCTCTGAGATTTAAGCTAGAAAATCTTGTGAATATTGACTCCTTGCCATGGATAAGAGGGAGGGTGGATCAGATTCGCTCTTCAGGGAGCATGGTCCTGAAATGCAGTGAGGGCTTATGGGAAAAAGCAGAGATGGAGGAGATCCGCCAAACCCAATCCAGAGAACATAGCTGGGGCCTGGGGTCTGGAAAGGTAGAAGCAGACAACAAGACTAAAGGACAGAACACCTGGTCTTGCTTCTTGGCCTTCCATTCCCACCAGCAGTGCTGGAGAGTTTCGGCTGCTCCTCATCTTCACTAGTACTTGGTCATTTCCATTTTTTTTTTCATTCTACTCATTCTGGTGCATCTCATTATAGTTTTAATTTTTATTTTCCTTTTAACTAATTAAATTGAACACATTTTCATGTGTTTATTGGCCACCTCAATATTCTTTATTTTGTGAAGTGTCTGTCAAAGTCTTTTGCACATTTTTCTATTGAGGCACCTAATATATTCTGAATTATAACTCCTTTGTCACAGATATCAGTTGCAAATATTTTCTCCAATTCTGTGGTTCGCCTTTTGGTAAACAGAAGTTCTTTCTTTCTATGTAGTCCAAATTATCAACTTTTTTCTTCATGGATAGCATTTTCCCATTTTATTTAAGAAATCTTTGTCTACTCCAATGGTACAAAGTTGTTCCCCTACATTTTCTTCTGAAAGCTTTATTGTTTTACATTTCATATTTATATCTGCAATCCATCTGGAACTGATTTCTGTGTGTGATGTGAGGTAGGGGTCAAGATAAATTTTTTTCCACATGGCTATCCAACTGACCCAGCACCATTTATTTTTCTAAAAAGTTTTCAACGTACTACAGTGTCATTTTTGTCATAAATTGGGTGATTTTATATGTGTGGGTCTGTTTTTGAATTTTCTATTCTTTCCATTTGTCAGTTTCTATACTCTTGTGCCAATACCACAATGTCTTAATTACTATAGTTTTCTAGGTCTTGATATCTGTTAGTGAGAGTCCTCCAGCTATGTTCTTCTTCAAGATTAAATGGGCTATTCTTGGCCCTTTGCATTCCCATCTGAATTTCAGAACCAATTTGTCAGTTTCCACCACATAAAAAAGCTGGGATTTTTAAATGAGATCACATTGGCTCTGTAGATTAATTTGGGGGAGAATTGACATCTTTATAATATTGAGTTTTCTAATCTGTGAATATGCTTTATCCCTTAATTTACTTAAGTCTTCTTTAATTTCTCTCCTTATATTTTTTCTTGTTAGTTTTCAGTGTAGAGGTTTTCCACATCTTTCATTAGATTTATCTCTAAGCATTTGATGTTTATGCTATTACAAATAGTATGGATTTGTAAACTTACTTTCTATATTTTTTCTAGTATATAGAAACACAACTGATTTTTGCATGTTAACCTTATATCCACTGACCTTTCTAAATTAACTTATTAACCCTAATAGTTTATCTATATATTATTCTGGACTTTCTATGTACACAATCATGTCAAATGCAAATAATGGCAATTTTACTTCTTTCAAATCTCTGATTTCTTTTGCTTTCCTTATTACACTGAGTAGGACTTTCAGTACAATGTTGAATAGAAATGGTGAGAGTCAGCATCTTTGTCTTATATCTAATCTTGGTGTATGAAAATTTTCAGTATTTCACTATTAAGTATGTTGTTTGCTAAAGGTTTCTTATAGATGCCCTTCATCAGGTTGATGAAGCTCCCTCCTATTTTTAGCGTGGTGAGAATCCTATCTAATAAAGAGGAAATATGCTAATTGACCCTCACACCATTGCAAAGATGGCGGTGTCCCCAGCCAATAAGGAGGGAATAATGCTAATTGACTGCCACGCCCTCAAAGATGGCAGCACCCACAGCCAATAAAGAGGGAATATGCTAATTGACTGCCCCACCCTCAAAGATGGTGGCACCCACAGCCAATAAGGAGGGAATATGCTAATAGACTGCCACACCCTCAAAGATGGCAGCACCCACATCCACAAGATGGCAGTGCCCAGTCCCCTCAGCCCCACCGGGACAGCAGGCATGCAGCACGGCACCCAGGGCAGCTCCACACATTGGCCTCTGGAGTCCTCCAGTCCCCTCAGCCCCCCAGCCACCCAGGGCTGGCCCAAGGCGCAGGAAAGCCTTGGATGGCGGCTGCCCAGCTGATGCCTGAGGTGTAAGCAAGCATTGGATGGTGGCTGCCCAGCCGCCCAGGGCCTCCCGAGGCTCAGGTAACCAGGGCTGGCTGAGGCTTGCACTGCCAGCAGTGGCAGCAGCAGAGGTGTGATGGGGGAGTCGCCTTCCCCTGATGGCCAGGTTGTCTCCCGCCCCTGAGGGCTCCCGGACTGTGAGAAGGGGGCAGGCCAGGCTGAGGTACCCCCCCTCCAGTGCATGAATTTTCATGCACCGGGCCTCTAGTGTTATCATAGATGGGTGTTGAATTTTATATAATGCTTTTTATGCATCTGCCATGATTTTTCTTCCTTTTCAGGTTAGGTGAATTACAATGATCAATTTTTTTATTGTTAAATCACCCTTCAATTCCCAGATTAAAACTCACTTGGTAATGATGAATTATTCTTTTAATATATTGTTGAATCCTATTTGCTGATATTTGAAATTAAATTTTTGTTTTCATTTTGTGATTATTGTAGATTCACATGCAGTTGTAAGAAATAATACAGGGAGATCCTCTGTGCATTTTACCCAGTTTCTCCCAATGGAAACATCTTGCAAAAATATGGTACATTATCACAACTTGAATATTGACATTGATACAATCAAGATACAGAACATTCCCACAAAGTATCCCTCCAGTTGCCCTTTCAGAGCCACTCCCACTTCCCTCCCACCCTACATCCTTCTTAACCCCTGGCAACCACTAATCTGCTCTCCATTTCCATAATTTTGTCATTTCAAGAATGTTATATAATAGAACCATACAGTATGTAACCATATGGGACTCACTTTTTCACTGAGCATAATTCTCTGGAGATCCACCCAAGCTGTTGCATGTGTCAGTAGTTTGTTCCTTTTTGTTACTGAGTAGTAGTCTATGCTATGAATGTACCACAGTTTATTTAACCATTCACCTGTTGAAGGACATCTGGGCTATTCTCAGTTTTGGACTATTAGAAAGAAAGCTGCTTAAACATCCATGTACATATTTTTGTGTGAATGTTAGTTTTAAATTCTTTGATAGAAACATCCAAGAGTCATGTGGCACTTGCATTTTTAGTTTCATAGGAAACTGCCAAACTGTTTTGCAGAGTGACTGTGCTATTTTACATTCCCACCACCAACCAATTTCTCTGTACCCTTGCTAACATTTGGTATTGTCACTTTTTAAAACATTTAAGTCATTGATACCTATGTAATTTGCATTAATTTAGATTAATGTTGTTGACTAACTTTTCATGTGCTTATATGTATGTCCTCTTAGGTGAAATGTCTTCCCATGACTTCTGCCCATTTTCTAATCAAATTGTTTGTTTTGTCTTTTTTTGTTTTGCTTTACTGTTGAGTCTTAAGAGCTCTTTGTATATTCTAGATACAAGTCTTCTGTCAAATACATGGTCTACAAATATTTTCTCCCAGTTTGTAGTTTGTCTTTTCATCCATTTACAAATATGTTTTGTCATTTTTCAATTACAGTTGACATTCAATATTGTACTAGTTTCAGGTGTACAACATAGTGATTAGAGATTTGTATAACTTACAAAGTGATCATCCCAATTAGCCTAGTACCCACCTGGCACCATACATAGTTATTACAATACTAGAGGCGTGATGCATGAAGATTTGTGCAAGAATAGGCCTTCCTTCCCCTGGCTGCCGGCACCACCTTCACTCCAGCCAGAGCCGCCTTTCCGCCTCTTGCCTTGTCACAACAATTTGCATATTCCCTCTTTATTGGCTTTGGGTGCCGCCATCTTTGTCATGGAGTTATGGTCAATTTGTATATTCCATCTTTATTAGATAGGATTATTGACTATATTCCCTATGCTGTACTTTATATCCCCATGAATGTTTTTCTTAATATATTTTTACTAGAGGCCCAGTGCATGAAATTCATGCACGGGGGGTGGGCGTCTCTCAGCCCGACCTGTACCCTCTCCAATCTGAGAGCCCTCGGGACATGTCCTGCTGACCTTAGGCCCGCTCCCTGTGGTTCTCTGCTCTCTGCGAGGCTTGCCTGCTCCACACTATAGCGATGGGCAAGCAAGCCCTGCTGGGTGCTGCCTGCAGCTGCGCTTGTCTGCTCCTGGGTCGCCACGGCAACAGCCAAGCAGGCCCTGCTGGGTGCTGCCTGCAGGCCCACTTGCCTGTTGTGGGTCCCTGGCAGCTACGGCCAAGCAGGCCCTGCTGTCTGCTGTCAAGCTGCGCCGCTGCACCCACCCCCAGGCCCACCCTGAGGTTGCCTGTCCAGCCCTGCCTGGCTCCCCGGGCCCCACAGCAGCTGCGGCCCCTGGGGTCTGGCCCTGCCTCCCTCTTTGGCCCTTGAAGCAGCCTGGGCGGCTGCTGACCAGGCCCTCCCCCAGTGCAGGAGCGTGGAGGCGGGTCTGGGCGCGGGTGTCACCCCAACCCTCGAATGCTGATGGGGGCGGGTCTGGGTGCCACCTCTGCCGCCCCTTGAACACTGATGGGGGCGGGTCTGGGCGCCACCACTGCCGCCCCGCGAACGCTGATGGGGGCGGGTCTGATGGGGGCGGGTCAGGGCGACACCACCGCCACCGCGCACATGCTGATGGGGGCGGGTCAGGGCGACACCGCCACCACCCCGCGAACGCTGATGGGGGCGGGTCTGGGCCAATCCGGCCGTTGAGAGGCCACCCCGAGTCCCGCCCCCCAGCCTCCCGCTGGCCCAATCGTGGGCGTAGCGGAGTGATGCTTATTTGCATATTACCATTTTATTAGCGAGGATTGATCTCAGAGAGGAATAGATAGGGAGAGAGAGATAGAAACATCAATGATGAGAGAGAATCACTGATCGGCTGCCTCCTGCACACCCCACACTGGGGATCAAGCCTGTAACCCAGGCATATGCCATGACTGGGAATCAAATGATGACCTCCTGGTTCATAGGTCAATGATCAACCACTGAGCAACACCAGCTGAGCCTGTGAATGTTTTTGAAACTGGCAGTTTCTACTTTTTAATACCTTCCCCCTTTTCACCTATTCCCCCAACCTCCCTCCCATTTGCCAACCATCAAAATATTTTCTGTATCTATGAGTTTGTTTCTGTTTTGTTTGTACATTTATTTTGTTTTTTAGATTCTACATATAAGTGAACTCATCTGGCATTTGTCTTTCTCTGTCTGACTTATTTCACTTAGCACAGTAATACCCTCTAGGCCAATCCATGTTGTTGCAGAGGGCAAGATGGCTGAGTAACATTTCATTGTATATATGTACCATCTCTTCTTTATCTATTCAACTATTGTTGAACACTTAGGTTGCTTCTATATCTTGGCTCTTTCAAATAACGCTGTGATGTACATAGGGATGCATATGTCTTTTCAAATTAGTGTTTTGGGATTCTTTGAATAATTAGCTAGAAGTGGAATTGCTGGATCCTTCCTTGTCCCTTGTTATAGCCTTTGTTTTAAAGTCTATTTTGTCTGATATAAGTATTGTTACCTCAGCTTTTTTGTTTCCATTTGCATGAAGTATTTTTTCCATCCCTTTACTTTCAGTCTGCGTGTGCTTTTGTTGTTGTTTTATATGAAGTGGGTCTCTTTTAGACAGCAGATGTATGAGTCTTGTTTTCTTATCCATTCAGCCACCCTGTGTCTTTTGATTGGAGCATTTAGAGTTAAAGTAATTGTTGATAAGCATATAGTTATTGCCATTTTATTATTCATATTTTATCTTTTCTTCTCCTTCTTATTCTTAAAGAAGTCACTTTAATAGTTCTTGGAATACTAGTTTTTAGTGATGAACTCTTTTAGCTTTTGGTTGTCTGATAATTTTCATCCATTTTCATCAAATAGCAAAAGTATTTAATTCAATGAAGTCCAATTTTTTCTTTTATGGATCATGATTTTGGTATCATAGTTAAGAATTCTTAATTAATATTTGAATCCTAAAGATTTTTTCATGTTTTCTTTTTTTCATATTTTCTTTCAAATGATCTATACTTTTATGTTTTATATTTAAATGTATGATTGTTTCATTGAGTTAATTTTTGTATAAGGTGTGAAGTTTTGTCTGAGGTTTATCTTTTTGTCTATGAATTTCTAATTGCTCCAGCACCATTTGTTGAAAAGGCTGTCTTTCCTCCATTAAGATGCTTTTGCACCTATGTCAAAACTCAATTGCATGTATTTGGTGTGGATTTATTTCTCAGTACTCTATTCTCTTCAATTCATCTATATGTCACTCTTGCCAATATTGTACAGTCTTGATTATGGTAGCTATAGAATAATTCTTAAAATCACACTGTATTCTTCTTTTTCAAGATTGTTTTAGCTATTCTAGTTCCTTTGCCTTTTCATGTAAATTTTAGAATAATCTTGTCTATATCTACAAGAAATCTTTCTGGAATTTTGATAGGAATTGCATTAAACCTATATATCAATTGGGAGAGAACTGACATCTTTACTATGTTAGGTCCTCCATTCTATGAACACTTGGTATGTCTCATCATTTTTTATTTCTTTAATGAGCATTTTTTCATTTTCAGCATACAAGTCCTACATATTTTGTTACATTTACACCTAATTCTTCCTTTTTTCTTTTTAGAGAGATTATAAATATCATTGCATTTAAAATTTTGGTGTTCAAATGTTCATTGCTAGTACATAGAAATACAATTAATTTTTCTATGTTTATCTTGTACCCTGTGATCTTGATGAACTTACTTATTAGTTCTAAGAGATTTTTTTTGTAGATGACCTGGGTGTTTTCTATGTAAGCAAATGAGAATCATTTTATTTCTTCTGGTCCAACATATATGTTTTTTCTTTTTTCTTCTACTTTCTTTTCTCTTTTCATTTATTTCCTCATTGCAATTACTAGAACTTCCATCACTATTTTTGAATAAGAGTGATGATAGTGAACATTCTTTCTTTCTTCCCAAAAGCATTCTGTCTTTCACTATCAAGTATAATGTCAGCTGTATGAATTCATATATGATCTTTATCAAATTGAAAAAGTTCACTTTCTTCTTAAATTTTTACTGTTCTACTTATGAAAGGGTGTTGGATTTTGTAGAATCTTTTTTCTGTATAAATTGACATATTCATTGATTTTTCTTTCTTAGTCTATTAATATGATGGATTACATAAACTGATTTCCAAGTATTGAACTAGCCTTGCATTTCTGGAATGAACCCCACTTGGCTGTGTGTATAATTTTTTATATATATTACTGAATTATATTTGTTAATGTTTTGCTGAAAATTGTTTTATTTTCATGAGAGATTTTGGTCTGCAGTTTTCTTTTTGTTTACTATATTTGTCCAGTTTTGGTATCAGAATCACACTGGCTTTATAAAATGAGTTGGAAAGTCTCCCTGCCTCTTCCTTTTTCTGAAAGCTTTTATATAGAATTTGTGTTCACTATTCTTTAAACTTTTAGTAGAATTCTCCAGTGAAACCATCTAGAGATTTCTTCTTGGGTATGTTTTTAAATACAAATTCAATTGCTTTGATAGTTATAGGACTATCCAAATTATCTGTTTCATAAGTTGTGGTAGTTTGTGCTTTTCAAGGAATGAATTCAATTCATTTTGAGTTGTGAAGTTTATGTGTGTAGAGTTGTTCACAGTGTTCCCTTATTGTCCTTTTGATATCTGTTTTATTCCTGAAATCAGTAATGTGTGTTATCTCTCTTTTTTTTTCTTTATCAGTCTTACTAGATATATGCCAATTTTATTGATCTTTAAAAAAAAAAACAGGTCTTTTGTTTCATTGATTTTTCACCCTCAAAATTCTTGCACACACCTCACTTCGTCATAAGGAATTTTCTTTTAATATATTTTTTAATTTTATTTCCTAATATTTTGTTTTTGGAGTTTTCATTCATGTTCATAAGTGAGATTGATCTGAAATTTTCCTTTCTTATAATGGCCTTGTGTAGCTTTGGTATAAAGACTTTTCTAGTTATTTGGCTACCCTCATAAAAAGAGTTGGGAAAGTTTCCTTCTCTTTCTATTCTCTGGGAGGATTTGTGTAATTTTGATGTTATTAGGCACTTAAGTGTTATGCATGTTTGGGGACAAATAGTTTCATCTCTGTGCATGGAGCTAGGTGGAGCAGGGTAACATATTTTTGATCCTATACCATCTCCCAGACACCATGCTAGGAATTTTACATTCATTACCTCACTGTTTCCTTATAAAAATCTCAACTGACAAGAATTTTTATACTTTTCTCTGAGCTCAGAAAACCGTGATTCATTGACTTGCCTAAGATCATACAGATGTGGGATTCAAAACGAAATCTTATTTGTTGAGCTCCAACTACTCCACTTTAAGCACTGCACTCTGAGATGGTCATACACTATGGTATGGAATCCTTCCAGCAGCTCAGAGAGATTGTACTCATGTTTTTTTCATTGTAAAGATGAGAAAGCTGAAGTGCAGAAAAGTTGAGGAACTTTTCCAGAGCTAAATGTCTAGGATGTGGCCAAGCTGGGCTCCAGGGTTATATTTTGTCATTCTTAAGCCAGAGAGTGTTCTTTGTGCTATGGCCAGAATGTTCCTCTTGTGGCAATGAGCACATTCTTGTGTGTTAGTGACTGCCATCATTATTAGCAGCACAGAAAAAGGGAGGAGTAATTATGGCCAGGATAACTTCTGGCTCCAGGTTCCAGGTACAACAATGAATCACAGCTGAAGACAGAGCTGGGGAGCTAGGTTGTTGGGAAGCTGAAGGAAAGGGCTCAGGAAACTGGGCCCTGAGGCTGGGAGCCTGCAAGGTGGGCTGACAGGTAAGAAGGTGAATGGGGGCTGGAGTCTGGTAGGTCACAATTCCACCCTTCAATCATGAAAAGCACTTTCCTGGGCTAGGTCTGGTTGCACTAAATTTCCTTTGTCCTGGGAAATCCCAGGCCTGAGCCACTACTAATTCCTAGAAAAGAAGAGAGGGTAGAGAAAAAAGAGTGGTGTCAAGTCTAGGATTAATAATATGGCAAAGCAGAGAAGGTCCTTACAGATCACTTGATCCAATCATCCCATTATCTAGGGAGAAACCAAGGCCCAGAGAAATGAGGATGAAGTGATTTAATTGTCCAAGGCCACACAACCATAAACAGCCACCTAAGGGAAAGTAAGAGCCCAGACTGCCAGACTGAGATGTGCAAGGTGTGGGATGAGTAAGGGGATGTGTGTATATGTGGATTGAGCTTCCTTCTGTACAGCATGGACTGCAAGACCCAAATCCTCCATGTATTAACTTGTGACTCTAGAACAAGTTACTTGAACATTCTGGGCCTTGGTTTCCTCATCTGTACTTCATCGTAGTAACTATCTGGTAGTATTATTGTGTGTATATATATATATATATATACACATATATATATATATACATATATATATATATATATATATATACACATACAGATATATACTAGTATACAGAGATATAGATATAGATATAGATATAGATATAGATATAGATATAGATATAGATATAGATATAGATATAGATATAGATATATAGATATGAGATAGAGAGATAGAGATAGAGATAGAGATAGAGATAGAGATAGAGATAGAGATAGAGATAGAGATAGAGATAGAGATTGACATAAATACACATATATGAAAAACTTAGAAAAGTGTCTGGTACATAGGAAGCACTACATTGGTGTTCTGGAGATTCTTGGCTGGGGTGGAAATAACAGTGGCTCAACAGTCAGCTTGCTTGTGTTCCAGTCCAGACTAACACTCACTGTATGTCTTTGGGCAAGTCCTTTCCCTCTCTGTACCTCAGCAGCCTCATCTGCAATATGTGTAATGTGGGAATAAATGAGGGTGGCTTGCTCCTAGGGCTGTTGGAAACTCAGTACTATCACATGGAGAGATCACCCAGCTCACAGAGGCTTTAGAGAAAAGGTGGTTATTGTAACTGCTGTCCAGAGAGGTCAGAGAGGCATTCTCTAGTGTTTCTGTCCCTCAGGCCCCACTCCTTAACATTGCACAGGCTGTCCCCATGCTCCTCCCCACTAGAGCTGGACAGAAGCTCCAACCTTCCAAGTTTCAGGCCTCGCAGACTCTCTGTTCCTGCCCCCAGAGAGGCTCCCTGACTTGACAACTTATTTTCTTCTCACATCACTGAGGGCTTTAAGAGTGACTCTGAGGAGACTTGGAATGCTGTGTCAGCTGGAGGCCCCATATCCCCACTGATGGCCACTGGAAGTGGAGATGGGCCTAGGTGCAGAAGATCTGCCTCCACCCTGGTAAGGCCCACTTGCCCCAAAGCCGCATCCATCTGACCTTGTTCTGGAGCTCAGTGGAGCTGGAGCAGCCAGTTAGAACAAGCATCAGAGCCTCCTGAGTACCCTAAGTAGAAACCACTCTCTGTCTCCATGTACTTTAGTTTAAGGGAGGGAGAACATAGACCTGGAAAGAGCAAGGAACGTGACCTAGGTGGCAATGATTCCCATTCTGCTGAGTAAGAAGCCGTGACTCATGCATGTGGAATGTAGAGTTAGGATCACAACCAAGATCGCCTGAATGCTATCTTTTCTAAAACCAAAGTATGTCAGAGCTGGAAGAGATCTTATTTTAGGAGATATTTGAATCAAATCTCATTTTGTGTGTGGATAACACTGAAGCCCAGAAAGGCAAAGGAACTTGCCCAAGGTCAAAAAGGAGTTAGTGGCGAAAGTGGGACTCAAACCCAGGGCTCCTGATCCTTTGACCAGTTGCAGATGGAGTGGCAGTGTGTCCAAAGGCTTAGATGAGGGGAGGGACTCAGCCCACTACTAGGCTTTTAGTGTTGTCTTCCCACTCCTTGAAGCTCTGAGGACCCTCTTACCTACTTCACTGGCATCCTGGGGAAGGCATTTTCATATGAATGAAACCTAACAAAAGCCAGATACCTGAGCTGTATGTCTCCTTTCTGGGTCTCTGGTTTTCCAACTTTAAAATTGTGTGTGTGGAGTATTGGTTGAGGGAGGACCTATTGAGTGGGAGCATTCAAATGAACTGGAAAGCTGGGAAAATCCAGATGCCCAGGCCCTACTCAAATCCTGTGAAATCTGAATCTCTGGGGGTGGACTCAGGCTTGGGTGGCTGAATCTCCAGGGAATTCAAATGAGTAGTGGGGCCTCAGAGATTTCTAAGGGCTCCTCAACCTGACTTTTCTTGAGATTTTGTGACCAACATAGGGTGTCTTGGGCAGGGGGAGGGTTGGCCCCAATAACTTTCCTTTTGCAGCCTCCACACTGAACATGCCAGCCCAAACTACAGACTATTTTCCCAGGGTTAGAAAATTGTTTTGGGGTTTGCTGGCACTCTCTGCGTTCCTCCTGGGACACTGTTCTTATGGTATGAGTCTGCCTGTATACACCCCTCTGCCTCCTCTCTTCTTGACCCTCCCAACCCCCATCCCTGGTCTGACTGACTCTTTGTGGCAGAGAAACAAAGCAGGCTCTGGAATCAGAGCAGGCTGGGAGTGAAGTCCCTGTTTCACCAGGAGTAGTTTTGCAGCCTCAGCATTCTCATTTCTAAAATGGCAATTGTAGTACTTAGCTCATAACACTGTTGTGTACATTGACTGAACCCACAAATCTAGGGTCCTCAGCCCAGCGGCTGGCACCAGGGTAATGAGGGACCACATCTCAGAGGACTTTGGGCCACTAAAATGACTTTGTCTTTACTCCTAGAGAAATGGGGAATCTTGGGACTTGAGTTGGGTTTAACAGGATCCCTTAGGGTTGTATCCTTCTGGTATAGAGAAGAGGCTGTGGGGACAAGGGCTGAAGGGTGGCCTAGAGGGTGGAGACAGTGAAGGTGGTGAGAAGTTTTGGAATTCGGGATGTATTCTGAAAACAGAGACAACAGACTTTGCTGACAGATGGAATGGGGGGTGTTGAAGAAAGAAAGGAGTCAAAGACTACCTCATATGATATGAACCCCACATGTCTCCACCTCTGCTGTCACCACCCTGGTCTGAGGCACCACTGCCTCTCACTGGACCTTGGCAATGGCCTTTTTACTGGGGCTCCTTGCTCCCACCCCTATCCTCCACAATCCAGTATTCTCCACCCAGCAGTCAGAGGGATCCTTTTAAAATGCAAATCAGGCCTTCACTTTCCTTATTAACCCTTCAGTGACTTCCCATGGCACTTAGAAAAAAAGTCCAGAGCCCACAGGAGCTGGCTCCTACCTGTCATTCCATTGATCAATGATCTTTCTTGCCTTTATTTCCATTCCCTGCTCTGCTCCAGACTGCTCTGCGGTTTCATGAATCCACTAAGTTCATTCCCATCTCAGGACCTTTGCATTGGAATGTGTTTGTCTACTCTGCCTGAAATGTTCTTTCTCTACTCTTTATGGTGGCTTCTTCTCATTCTACAGCTCTCAGCTAAGATGTCACCACCTCAGAAAGATCATGTGCTGCACTGTCACCAAATCTAAATTAAATTTGTCATTCTCAGTTTTCTCTCTCATAGCTCCTTACTTTTGTTTTATTCCCTTCATAGCACGTTCTGTAGACTGTATGTTGATTTTCATTACTTTTGTCTCCTTCACTAAACTGTCAGATCACTGAGGACAAGGGCAGGACCACAAACACTTGGCCCACCCCTATATATCAGTTTCTGGTTCTAATACAGGCACTCAGTGTTAGTGTGTGTGGTAGGGGGTAATAAGTGACGTACAGGCATATGCTCATTTAATACCTACAGCAAACCCATAAAATAGGTATTATTATTATTATCCCCATTTTACAGATGTAGAAACTGAGGCCCAGAGAGGTCATCAGGTTTGCAAATGGTAGAGCCAATATTTTAACTTGTGTCTGTGTGAGCCCCCCCTGGATCCTTTATAATCTCTCTCTCTCTCACTCTCTCTCTCTCTCTCTCTCTCTCTCTTTCTCTCTCTCTCTCCCTCTCTCTCTCTCTCTCTCTGACCCACACACACAGTATATGTTCTGAAAATACTTTTTTCCTTTTTTTCTTCTTTATTTTCTTTAATTTTTTTACAATATATAAAATAAATCTATTACCAGATTGTAGATACAAAATAATTAGCCATTTACATACAATAAACATTAATATTTCAAAAAATGATTTAAATATAATAATGTTACATGCAATAAACATTAATATTTCAAGAAAAACGATTTTAAATATAATAATATTACATGCAATAAACATTAATAATTCAAGAAAAAATATTTTAAATATAATAATATTAACAAAATTGTACTTAATATAATATCACAAAAGTTGAAGGAAATATAAAAAATCTGCAAATACCAGAATTACTTCTGTTATATTCTAAAATATTGTTTTCTCTGGCTCTATTTTTGTTCACCAGTTTATGTTGTTCATTATATTCCACAAATGAGTGAGATCATGTGATATTTATCTTTCTCCAACTGGCTTATTTCGCTTAGCATAATGCTTTCCAGGTCCATCCATGCTGTTGCAAAAGGTAAGAGCACCTTCTTTTGACAGCAGCATAGTATTTCATTGTATAGCTGTACCACAGGTTTTTTTATTTATATTTTTTTATTGTGTAAAGTTTTACATTTGTCTCCTTTTTGCCCACTTGACCACCCCCCCCAAGTCATTCCCACCCCAGGCAAACCCCCACTGCCTCATTGTCTGTGTCCATTGGTTATGCCAATTTCTTGCATACAAGTGCTTTGGTTGCTCTTTAACACCCCCTCCACACCTCCCCTGTCATTTGTGTATGGATCTATTTTTGTTCAACAGTTTATGTTGATCATTATATTCCACATATGAATGAGATCATGTGATATTTATCTTTCGCCAACTGGCTTATTTCACTTAGCATAATGCTCTCCAGGTCCATCATGCTGTCGCAAATGGTAAGAGTTCCTTTTTTATAGCAGTGTAGTATTCCATTGTGCAGATGTACCTGTTTTTTAATCCTCTCATCTGCTGATGGGCACTTAGATTGTTTCCAAATCTTAGCTATTGTAAATTGTGCTGCCATGAACATAGAGGTGCATATATCCGTTCTGATTTGTGTTTCTTGTTTCTTGGGATATAGCCCAAGAAATGGGATTACTGGGTCAAATGGGAGTTCCATTTTTAACTGAGGAAACTCCATACTGTCTTCCACAGTGGCTTCACCAGTCTACATTCCCACCAGCAGTACAAGAGGGTTCCTTTTTCTCCACATCCTCACCAACACTTGTCCTTTGTTGATTTGTTGATGATAGTCATTCTGACAGGTGTGAGATGGTATCTTATTGTTGTTTTGATTTGCATCTCTTGGATGATTAGTGACTTTGAGCATGTTTTCGTATGTCTCTCGGCCTTCTGTATGTCTTCTTTTGAAAAGTATCTATTTAGGTCTTTTGCCCATATTTTGATTGGATTGCTTATCTTCCTTTTATTAAGTTTTATGAGTTCTCTGTAAATTTTGGAGATTAAACTCTTATTTGAAATAGCATTAGCAAATATGTTCTCCCATGCAGTGGGCTTCCTTGTTGTTTTGTTGATGGTTTCTTTTGCTGTGCAGAAGCTTTTTATTTTGATGTAATCCCATTTGTTTACTTTCTCCATAGTTTCCATTTCCCCAGGAGCTGTGTCGGTAAACATAGTGCTACAACATATGTCTGATATTTTGCTGCCTATGGAGTCTTGTAGGATTTTTATGGTTTCCCGTCTAACAATTAAGTCCTTTAGCCATTTTGAGTTTCTTTTTGTGTATGGTGTAAATTGGTGATCTAGTTTCATTTTTTTGCATGTTTCTGACCAAACTTCCCAGCACCATTTATTGAAGAGACTGTCTTGATTCCATTGTATGCTCTCGCCTCCTTTGTCAAATATTAATTGAGCATAATGGCTTGGGTCAATTTCTGGATTCTCTGTTCTGTTCCATTGGTGTATACGTCTGTTCTGTTGCCAGTACCAGGCAGTTTTGAGAACAGTTGCTTGGTAATATAGCTTGCTATCTGGTATTGTGATTCCTCCAACTTTGTTCTTTCTCAGGATTGCTGTGGCTATTCAGGGTCTTTTTTTATTCCAGATGAATTTTTGGAGAGTTTGTTCTAGATCTTTGAAATATGCCATTGGTATTTTAATGAGGATTGCATTGAATCTGTAGATTGCTTTGGGTAGTATGCACATTTAAATGATATTGATTTTACCAATCCATGAACATGGTATGTTCTTCCAGTTGTTTAAGTCTTCCTCTATCTCTTTTTTCAATGTCCTGTAGTTTTCTGAGTACAGGTCTTTTACCTCCTTAGTTAAGTTTATTCCTAGGTATCTTAATTTTTTTGGTGCAATGGTAAATGGGATTTTTTTTTCAATTTTTTTATTAAGGTATTATATGTGTACATATCTTACCATTGCCCCCCACCCCACTCCCATATATGCCCTCACCCCCCAGAGTTTTGCATCCATTGGTTATGCTTATATGCATGCATGCAAGTCCTTTGATTGATCTCTTATCTCCCCCACCTCTCCCTAACCTTCTCCCTGTAATTTGACAGTCTGTTTGATGCTTTACTGTCCCTGTATCTATCTTTTTGTTCAAGTTTACAATGTTCTTTATTATCCATAAATGAGTGAGATCATGTGGTATTTTTCTTTCATTGACTGACTTATTTCACTTAACATAATGTTCTCCAATTCCATCCAGGTTGCTGCAAATGATGAGAATTCCTTCTTTTTATGGCAGCATAGTATTCCATTGTGTAGATGTACCACAGTTTTCTGATCCAGTCATCTGCTGACGGGCACCTAGGCTATTTCCAAATCTTAGATATTGTAAATTGTGCTGCTATTAACATAGGGGTGCATATATCCTTTCTGATTGGTGTTTCTAGTTTCTTCGGATATATTCCCAGGAGTGGGATTACTGGGTCAAATGGGAGTTCCATATTCAGTTTTTTGAGGAAACTCCATACTGTTCACAGTGGCTGCACCAGTCTGCATTCCCACCAGCAGTGCACGAGGGTTCCTTTTTCTCCGCATCCTCGCCAACACTTGTCCTTTGTTGATTTGTTGATGATATCCATTCTGACAGGTGTGAGATGGTACCTCATTGTTGTTTTGATTTGCATCTCTCGGATAATAAGTGACTTTGAGCATGTTTTCATGTGTCTCTTGGCCTTCCTTCTGTTTTCTTTTGAAAAGATTCTATTTAGGTCCGTTGCCCATTTTTTTATTGGATCATTTATCTTCCTTTTATTAAGTTGTATAAGCTGCCTGTAGATGTTGGAAATTAAACCTTTATCAGTGATGCCATTTGCAAATATGTTCTCCCATGCAGTGGGCCTTCTTGTTGTTTTGTTGATGGTTTCTTTTGCTGTGAAAAAGCTTTTTATTTTGATGTAGTCCCATTTGTAAATTTTCTCTTTAGCTTCCATTGCCCTAGGGGCAGTGTCAGTGAAGAATTTCTTTTGGCATATGTCTGAGATTTTGCTGCCTGTGGATTGCTCTAGTATTTTTATGGTTTCCCGTCTTATGTTTAAGTCCTGTATCCATTTTGAGTTTATTTTTGTGTATGGCGTAAGTTGGTGATCAAGCTTCATTTTTTGCATGTATTTGTCCAATTTTCCCAACACCATTTATTGAAGAGACTGTCTTTATTCTATTGTATGTTCATGCCTCCTTTGTCAAATATTAATTGAGCATAGTGGTTTGGGTCAATATCTGGATTCTCTATTCTGTCCCATTGATCTATATGTCTGTTCTTGTGCCAGTACCAGGCTGTTTTGAGAACAGTGGCTATGTAATACAGCTTGAAATCTGGTATTGAGATCCCTCCTACTTTATTCTTCTTTCTCAGGATTGCTGTGGCTATTCGGGGTCTTTTTTTATTCCAGATGAATTTTTGGAGAGATCTTTGTAGGTCTGTGAAATATGCCGTTGGTATTTTAATGGGGAGTGCATTGAATCTATAGATTGCTTTGGGTAGTATGGACATTTTAATGATGTTGATTCTACCAATCCATGAACATGGTATGTTCTTCCATCTGTTTACGTCTTCCTCTATCTCTTTTTTCAGTGTCCTGTAGTTTTCCGTGTATAGGTCTTTTACCTCCTTAGTTAAGTTTATTCCTAGGTATCTTAATTTTTTTGGTGCGATGGTAAATGGGATTGCCTTTTTAGTCTCTTTGTCTGTAAGTTCACTATTGGTGTATAGAAAGGCCATAGATTTCTTGGCGTTAATTTTGTATGCTGCTACATTGCCGAATTCATTTATTAAGTCTATTAGTTTTTTGACGGAGTCTTTCGGATTTTTTATGTACAATATCATGTCGTCTGCAAATAAAGACAGCTTTACTTGTTCTTTTCCAATTTGGATGCATTTTATTTCTTCTTCTTGTCTAATTGCAATGGCTAATACTTCCAGTACTATGTCAAATAGGAGTGGTGAGAGTGGGCATCCCTGTCTTGTTCCTGTTCTTAGGGGAAATGTTTTTAGATTTTGTCCATTGAGTATGATGTTTGCTGTGGGTTTATCATATATAGCTTTTATTATGTTGAGGTATGAGCCTTCTATTCCCACCTTGTTGAGAGTTTTTATCAAGAAAGGGTGTTGGATTTTGTCAAATGCTTTTTCTGCATCAATTGATATGACTATGTGATTTTTATCTTTCAATTTGCTTATGTGATGTATCACGTTTATTGATTTGCGGATATTGTACCATCCTTGCATTCCTGGGATAAATCCTACTTGGTCATGGTGTATGATCTTTCTGATGTACTGCTGGATCCGATTTGCTAGAATTTTGTTGAGGATTTTGGCATCTATGTTCATGAGGGATATTGGTCTGTAATTCTCTTTCATTGTGTTGTCTTTATCTGGTTTTGGTATTAGGGTGATGCTGGCTTCATAGAAGGAACTTGGAAGTGTTCCTTCCACTTGAATTTCTTGGAATAGTCTGAGGAGGATAGGTTTTAGTTCTTCCTTGAATGTTTGGTAAAACTCTCCTGTGAAGCCATCAGGCCCCAGGATTTTCTTTGCCGGAAGGTTTTTGATGACTGCTTCAATTTCATCCATAGTTATTGGCCTATTGAGCTGTTTAGATTCTTCTTGATTGATTTTTGGAAGGTTATATTTTTCTAGGAATATGTCCATTTCCTCCAAGTTGTCCAGTTTGTTGTAATAGAGTTGTTCGTAGTATTTTGTAACAATCCTTTGTATCTCAGCGGGGTCTGTTGTTATTTCACCTCTTTCATTTCTGATTTTGTTTATTTGGGTCCTCTCTCTTTGCTTCTTGGTGAGCCTGGCTAGAGGTCCATCAATCTTGTTTATCCTTTCAAAGAACCAGCTCTTGGTTTTTTTGATCTTATGTATTGTTTCTTTGGTCTCTATGTCATTTATCTCCGCTCTGATCTTTGTTATTTCCTTCCTTCTGGTTACACTGGGCTTTTCTTGCTGCTCTTTTTCTAGCTCTTTGAGTTGTAGGGTTAAGTAATTTATTACCATTGTTTCTTGTCTTTTGCAATGGGCTTGTAGAGCTATGGACTTCCCTCTCAAGACTGCTTTCGCTGTGTCCCATAGATTTTGGATTGTTGTGTTTTCATTGTCATTTGTTGCCATGATGTTTTTTATTTCTTCCTTGATCTCTCTGGTGACCCAGTCCTTGTTTAATAGCATGTTGTTTAGTCTCCATGTGTTTGATTTCTTTGGATTGTATTTATTGTAGTTGATTTCCAGTTTTATGCCACTGTGATCTGAGAAGATGCTTGATATAATTTCTATCTTCTTGAATTTGAAGAGACTTTGCCTGTGACCCAGCATATGGTCTATCTTTGAAAATGACCCATGTGCACTTGAGAAGAATGTATATTCTGTGGCTTTGGGGTGAAATGTTCTGAAAATGTCAATTAATTCCATCTGGTCTAGTGTCATTTAGGATTGCTGTTTCTTTGCTGATTTTTTGTTTAGAGGATTTGTCCAGTGGTGATAGTGGGGTATTAAAGTCTCCTACTATGATTGTATTGCTATTAATCTCTCCCTTGATATCCTCCAGGAGTTTTTTTATGTATTTGGGTGCTCCTATATTGGGAGCGTATATGTTTACCAGAATTATTTCTTCTTGTTGGATTTCTCCCTTTAGTAGTAGGAAGTGGCCTTCCTTATCTCTTGTTATTGCATTTACTTTGAGGTCTATTTTGTCAGATATAAGTATTGCTACCCCAGCTTTTTTTTTTCATTTCCATTTGCCTAAAATATATTTTTCCATCCCTTCACTTTCAATCTGTGTGAGTCTCTTGTTCTGAGGTGGGTCTCATGTAGACAGCATATATATGGGTCGTGTTTTTTTATCCATTCAGCTACTCGATGTCTTTTGATTGGAGCATTTAGTCCGTTTACATTTAAAGTTATTACTGAAAGGTATTTGTTTGTAGTCATATCTATTTTTGTGTCTGTATTCCTTCTTACCTGTTTATTTCTTCTTTTTACAGTATTCCCTTTAGCAATTCTTGCATTGCTGGTTTGGTGGTGATAAACTCCCTGAGCCTTTTTTTTGTCTGCAAAGCTCCTGATTTCCCCTTCGATTTTGATTGATAGTCTTGCTGGATATAGTATTCTTGGATTCAGTCCTTTGCTTTGCAACACTTTGTATACCTCCTTCCATTCACTTCTAGCTTGTTGTGTTTCTGTTGAGTAATCATTTGACAATCTGATGGGTGTTCCTTTGTAGGTAACTCTCTGTCTCTCTCTTGCCGCCTTTAGGATTCTCTCTTTATCATTTATATTTGCCATTGAAATTATGACATGTCTTGGTGTGGGTCTTTTGGGGTTGATCCTGCTTGGGACTCTCTGTACTTGCGCAACTTTTATCTTTCCCATATCCGGGAAGTTTTCTGTCATTATTTCTTCAAATAGAGTTTCTAATCCCTGCTGCTCTTCTTGTCCTTCTGGCAGCCCTATTATACGCATGTTACTTCATTTCATGTTGTCCCGAAGCTCCCTTAGGCTTTCCTCTTGCTTTTTAATTTTTTTCTCCAATTGCTGTTCAGATTGAGCTTGTTTCTGTACCTGATCTTCTAACTCACTAATTCGGTCCTCTGCTTCTTGTAGTCTACTGTTGAAACTTTCCATGGTGTTTTTGATTGTAGCTATATCACTTTTCATTTCTTCCTGATTCTTGCATAAGTTGTTGATTTTCTCATCCATCCGATGTATAAATTCCATGACCATTACTCTGAACTCCTTTTCGGTCATGTTGCAAGCTTCAGTTTCACTAATTTCCTTTCTTGGCGACTCCACATTTTCTTTCCTCTGTGAGTTATTTCGTTTCCACATTCTGGCTATTACCAGAAAGCTCAAGCTTCCGTTTGCGTGGACCTGGGCCGTGTGCTGTGGAGACTTCGCTCCACCCGAGTTTCACTGAAGTGCTCTGACACTAGGACGTGTGGCTGCCTTTGGTTGGTGGGAACCAGACTTGCCCAGGGTCAGTGTCCCCAGTGTTCCGTGTGGTCTCGTGTGCACACTTAGAATCAGGGGCCCTGTCTGCACCAAACTGTTGGTATGTGCCGAAAATGAGATCCTTAGCATGTGCCAGGAGTCAGAGTTTCCCTGTGTCTGCACCAAGACTCGAGTGTCAAAGTCTCTGTTGCCTTGTGCGGTTTCCATTGAGAATCAGGGTCCCTGAGTGTGCAAGCACCAACAATTGGGGTCGCTGGCTCTTAGTGTGAATGCGCTGTGAGTCAGGGGTCCCAGGCAGCTGTGTCCGGCGTGCCAAATTCCCTGAAGTGGAGCTGCGTCCTGTGTGTGCTCTCTCTACTGAGCCAAACCAGCTAGAGCGCGCATTCTTAAAATCCTGAAGGTGAGCTGGCTCCGTGCACTCTCCCAGAGTCCCGGAAGGGGGGGCGGAGTCCGTCCTGCGCGCCAAATTCCCCAAAGGGAAGCCCCTCTGTGCAAGCTCTAAGATTCCCCGAAGGGGGAGCTGTGACCCGCAAGCCAAATTCCCCCAAGTTCCCCGAAGTGGAGCCCTTTGTGCGCACTGACAGATTTCCCCGACGGGGAGCTGCTTCTGTCCCGACCGCGCCAAATTCCCTATGGGGGGGCGCGTCCCTGCGCAAAGCTCAGCAGCTTGGGCGAGGGGCGGGTCTATCAGTTACTATGGCGCTATCCGCGCGCCTGCGGGGAGGGGGATAGGCTCTTTGACTCACGGAAATCTGCCGGGAAGTCTGGATTCTTGTTGTTTGTTGGTCTGAAGCTGTGATAGCAGTTCTCTGTCCCCAGTGGCTGCAGGGTCCTGGTTTGTGTTGGAAGCCAGGATCCGAGTGTCAGGCAGCTCTGTTTTTCAAGATGGCGTGGTCTCCGCGTCCGCACCAGCTGCTGAGAAGTGTCCGCTTTGTGCCCGGGGCTCCGCCATCTAGGACTGCCCAGTTAGGGAGCCCCTTGGAAGACCTGCAGAATCTAACTGACCCTAGCTCATACACACACACACCACACACGTCTACACTCTCCTCCATGGGTTCCTCACTCACACTCTCTCTCTCCATACCTTCCTGCCGGTCGCCATCTTTTTTTTTTCTCGGGATTTTTTTTTTTAGTTTCTCTTTCTGTTAGTTCATTGTTGGTATATTAAAAAGCCATAATGTCTTGGTGTTAATTTTGTATCCTGCTACATTGCCAAATTCATTCATTAGGTCTAGTAGTTTTTTGATGGAGTCTTTGGGGTTTTCTATGTACAGTATCATGTCATCCTATCTAATAAAAGAGTAATATGCAAATTGACCATCACTCCAACACACAAGATGGCTGCCCCCATGTGTACACAAGATGGCCACCACAAGATGGCCAGCAGGGGAGGGCAGTTGGGAGGGACCAGGCCTGGAAGGGAGAGCAGTTGGAGGCAATCAAGACTGCAGGGGAGGGCAGTTAGGGGTGACCAGGCCTGTAGGAGAGGGCAGTTAGGGGTGACCAGGCCTGCAGGGGAGGGCAGTTAGGCACCAATCAGGCTGGCAGGGGAGTGGTTAGGGGGTGATCAGGCTAGCAGGCAAAAGCGGTTAAGGGCAATCAGGAAGGTAGGCAGGTGAGCGGTTGGGAGCCAGCAGTCCTGGATTGTGAGAGGGATGTCCTACCAGGATTGGACCTAAACAAGCAGTGGACATCCCTCGAGGGGTCCCAGATTGAAGAGGCTGCAGGCTGTGCTGAGGGACACCCCCCCATGCACGAATTTCATGCACCAGGCTTCTAGTCTGCAAATAAGGGCAGTTTTTCTTCTTCTTTTCCAATTTGGATGCCTTTTATTTCTTCTTGTCTGATGGCTATGGCTAGCACTTCCAGTACTATATCAAACAGGAGTGGTGAAAGTGGGAATCCCTGTCTTTTTACCGTTCTTAGGGGAAATGAGTTTAATTTTTGCCCATTGAGTATGATGTTGGCTTTAGGTTTGTCATATAAGGCTTCCATTATGTTGAGGTATGATCCCTCTATTCCCACTTTTCTGAGAGTTTTTATCAAAAAAGGGTGTTGGATTTTGTCAAATGCTTTTTCTGCATAGATTGAAATGATTATGTGATTTAGAAGTGTGACTTTGGACAAGCCTCTGAGTCTGTTTCTTCCTCTTGTAGTCTCTAATCTCAATCTATTCTGCTGGAGCTTCTTGTACCCATTCAACCCGTTCCTCTGTTCATCCATCCACCCCTCAGTCCATCCACAATCTAACCATTCATTCATGCATCCATATTGATGAAGCTCCCTGCTGTGCATCAGGCACTGACAGGCCATTAACTCCAGAGGAAAGTAGGATTATAACAAAGCTTGTGGTCTAAGATTCAAATAACAGTTGAGATCTCTATCATGTCCTGTGCGACCACTGGCAGTGAGGACTTCAGCATGCACCCTTTGAGAATTAAAATTGTGTTGACTCCTCTCTCAATCCCAGTGCTTCACAGACAATGACTTGATATTTGCTGACTTCCTAAACTGTGAAGGATGCATGGAGAAGTACCTTGAATATAGTTTGAACTTGAGCTTGTGGCTACATAGTTTCAAGCAGGACTGTGACAAGATCAGATTTGCTTTACAGAATGACCTTCCTGATCCCTGTGTCTACAGGGTTGGAAGAGACAAAATGGGAAGCAGGGAGGTCAACAAGGAAGCTATTGCACTAGTAGTTGTGAGAGATGATGAGCAATTTACCTCAGTGGCAGCAATTAGAAATGGAGACATGTGGAGGATTTGCAAGGTATTTGAGAGGTAGACAAACTTTGTTGTGGTGATCAAATGGACATGGGGATAAGGGACAAGAGAGCTGAGTGAGAACCCAGTGGCTTTGACCTTCATAGAGCATCTTGCTTGGCATTTGCCTGCATTTTCAGCAAATATATATATTTTTTTCTTTCTAGGGGTGATAGCTCATCAACTCTATCCTGCTCAGGTGTCGGTTGCTAAGACGACTTCATTTAAAGGGATTCATCAGCCCCTGGTAACCTGAGAAATGCTCACTTTAAACAATCTCCTTTCTCCTCTTTCTATCTCCCTATGTTCCTTTTTTCTCACTTCTCTTCTCTCTCTTCCTCTACTTCTCTCTCCCCTAACTTTCCAACACAGAGACACCCTCACACACATCCTTACAAAGATTCCCCACACAGACTTGGGAGGGTGCCTGAGTGTGTATATGTTCCTGCCTGTGTGTGTACACACAGGAGTGAGGTATGGAAGTGAATGGGAGCTTTAAGGGTGAACTTTAAGAAATTATTGGTCTCAGACCAAACTTTTAGTTAAGGGCCCATAGAAAATGAGTTGTCTGAAGCCATTGGGAAGGAAGTTCATCCATTAATTCAGCAGACACTCTTAGGGGCTTCCTGTGTGTCTAGTCTGTGTTGGGCTAGACTGTAAAGATGATATAAGTTAATGGGACACACAGCCATATCCCCAAACTGACAAAATGTGATCAGAGCGGTCACAGTGAGGAGGGAGTCACCAATTGCCTGCCTGTGTGGTAAGCTCAGAGTGACTTCACACAGGAGGTACCCTTTGAGATGGGCTTCGAGGAGTGAGTAAAAGTTTATCATGCTGATAAAAGAGGAAGGACACTCCAAGTAGAAGAAACAACAGCATAGTCAGAGACCTGGAAGCATGAGACAAAATGGCAGGTAGTTCATTGAGATTGAGTGTTAGACTAGAAGTGGGAGAAAGTGGTTGGAGATGGAAACTCAGGAAAGCTGGGCCCTGAATGGCACATGAGCTACTTAGAATGGGGGGCAATTAATTAGAACACCTATCTCGGAGGGCACATTGGCAGCTTCCATCAAGATTTCAGATGCCAAGATATTTTGACACAAGAGTTTCTATTTCATTGTCTGCCCTTGAGAAACAATTGGCATATGACTGTGCACAGGGATTACAACATTTTGATAATTTATAATAATAGAAGTGTAATATGCTAATTACACTGGACAACCAGATGACTTTCCAGACGTCCTACCAGATGACCTTCCAGATGAAGCCAGGGCTGCGAGGGCAAAGGCAAGCCACCGAGGCTCTGAGGGCTGAGCCCTTTGCACTAATTTTGTGCATCAGGCCTCTAGTATAAAATAAAGTGTGTAATATTATGAATAGCCACCAATAGGGGACTGGTTAAATAAGATTTTGGTCTTATTTAACATTTCTTTAGCATTTCTTACATTGCTTGCTCAGTGGTAATAAACTCCCTTATCCCTTTTTTTGTCTGTGAAGCTCCTGATTTCACCTTCAATTTTCAATAATAGCCTTGCTGGGTATAGTATTCTTGAATTCACACCGTTGCTTTGCAGCACTTTGTATATTTCACTCCATTCCCTCTGGCCTGATGTGTTTCTGTTGAGAAATCAGTTGATAATCTAATGGGAGATCCCTTGTAGGTAACTTTCTGTCTCTCTCTGGCAGCCTTTAAGATTCTTACTTTGTTGTTGGTGTTTGCCAATCCTATCTAATAAAAGAGTAATATGCAAATTGACCATTACTCCAACACACAAGATGGCTGCCCCCATGTGGACACAAGATGGCTGCCACAAGATGGCCAGCAGGGGAGGGCAGTTGGGAGGGATCAGGCCTGCAGGGGAGGGCACTTGTGGGCAATCAGGCCAGCAGGGGAGGGCAGTTGGCAGGGACCAGGCCTGCAAGGGAGGGCAGATGGGGGTGATCAAGCCTTCAGGGGAGGGCAGTTAGGGGTGACCAGGCTGGCAGAGGAGGGAAGTTGGGGGCGACTGGGCCTGCAGGGAAAGGCAGTTGGGGGGGGGACCCAGGCCTGTAGGAAAGGGCAGTTAGGGGTGACCAGGCCTGCAGGGGAGGGCAGTTAGGGGCAAACAGGCTGACAGGGGAGCAGTTAAGTATCAATCAGGCTGGCAGGGGAGTGGTTAGGGGGTGATCAGGCTGGCAGGCAGAAGCGGTTAGGGGCAATCAGGAAGGCAGGCAGGCAAGCAGTTGGGAGCCAGCAGTCCTGGATTGTAGAGGGTGCAGGCTGGGCTGAGGGACACACACTCCCCATGCACAAATTTCATGCACCGGGCCTCTAGTTTAGTTATAATGTGTCTTGGGGGTCAGTCTTTTGGGGTGCATCTTGTTTGGGACTCTATGTGCTTCTTGGAGTTGTATGAGTTGTTTCTTCACAAAATCAGGGAAGTTTTCTGTCATTATTTATTCAAACAGGTTTTTTATTCCTTGCTCAGCTTCCTCTTCTTCTGGCACCACTATTATGCAGATGTTGCTTCATTTCATGTTGTCCCAAAGCTCCCTTAGGCTCTCCTACTTTGTAAGTGTTTTTGTTGTTGTTGTTGTTTTCCAGTTGTTGCTCTGCTTGGGTGTGTTTCCTATCTTGTCTTTTAACTCACTGATACGGTCCTCAGCTTCTTCTAGTCTACTGTTGATACTTTCCATTGTGTTTTTTACTGCAGCTATGTCATTTTCCATTTCCTCATGATTCTTCTTCATTTCCTCTTGATTCTTTCACATGTTGTTGAATTTGTCTTCTATCCTTTTCAGCATCCTTATAACCATTGCTCTGAATTCTTTCTCTGACAAATTCCTTGCCTCCATTTCATTTATTTCCTTTTCTTTCATATGGGGGTTGTTTCTTTTTCTCCCCATTTTTTTCTGTTCTTTTGTGGTTGTTTCTATGTATTAGATCAAACTTCTATGTCACCCAGATTTTTTTGAGTTTGTCTTATATAGTAGATGTTTTGTTTTGTTTTATTTGGGGGGGGCAGTGGTGCAATCTCTCAGGTATTCTGGGCTGGGTATTCTAGCGATGCCCGCTACTTGGGATATTTGGGTTCTCTTGGTGTAGTTGGGTCTTGAGTGTTATTGTCCCATTCGTGGAGTCCCCTCTCAGGTGTCTGGTTATGTGGCTCACTCTCTACCACATTGACCAAATGGCACAAAATACAACTCGACGGATACGAAACAAAGGGAACAAAACATGAATGTATTTACTACACCGATAACCCCAATAAAAGTGACCACCAGAGAAATAGAATTAGGAGAGATAAAAGAGAGCAAAAATGATATTGAGAAAATGAAAAAAGGTAAGAGAGAAAAGAAAAAGAAGAAAAAAGAAGAAGGAAAACATATATATGGGAAGAAAACACCAGCAAACAAATAAATAAACCGAAAAAGGCAAACAATAAACACCCAGAAAAAGTGGGGGATAGAATCTGTAGAGGCAGAGCTTATGTACTGAAAGTAAGGTTATGGAATTGAATGAATAGGGGAAGGACCATGGTTCAATATGGAGGAGTTAGGAAGAGAATGAGTGGATAAGAAGCAAAGCAGAGAAAAACAAAATAATAGATAGATAGATAGATAGATAGATAGATAGATAGATAGAACAAAAAATTAAATTATCTATCTTTATTCATCTATTTTTGGAAAAGGAGAATTGAGGAGAGAGCAGATAGGCTTGAGTTTAGTGAGTGAAACTAATTAAACAATTAGGAGACGAAGAGAGCAAGAGAGGAGAGGAAATACAAAAACATTTTTAAAATGGCTAGCAAAGAAAGAGAAAAGAGAAGGGTGCATGGACTTGGAGCAGGGGAGAAAAAATTTGATATTAGATATATAAGCCAACAGAGACTACAATAATAATAACATGTCCATAAAGCAGATAAAGAAGATCTAATTTTAACAAGGGGTAAAAAGAAAGAAGAGAGAAAAACTAAAGCGAGGACAGGAGAAGAGAGACAGGATGAAAAAGAGAGAGTGGGGAAGAAAAGGGTGGAAAAAAAGAAAAAAAATAAGATTAAATAGAATAATGATAAAGAAAATAAAACTAGAATGAAGAAAATAATACAAAAAAAAGATAAAAAATGAAGAAAAAAATTTAAAATCAAAGATATAAAAATAAAATTAAAAAGTGAAGTGTTGTTCATTTCAGCTGAATTTTAATGTCCCATGGGGGCTGGTTTAAGACTCCACTCTTCTGTTCTGTCTGTCACCTCTCAGTTTCCTGTTAGGTAGTCAGCACCATGTTGAAGTTCCAAGAGATCCACTGCTCCTCTGTGTCTGTCTCCATAGCCTTGGCTGTAAGCAGGCAGAACCAATCTGCCCACTTTGCCTGCCTTCTGTCAGTCTTAATCACTCAAGCATCTGTTTTTGACAAAGGGCTTTAGGTGGGGGTGTTGCTGTATTGCTTTCTGGGACTGAATGGCCCCTCAACCTAGTCCCCCTGAAGGCTCCCTGGGGCTATTCAGAATCTTTATTTCCTCTGCAAAGCTTGAGGCTGGATGTGGCCACACTAGCTGGGCTGAGGCTGCTAGGAGGGGCTGGTTCTTCAGGAGAAAAATGGCTACTTAGGTTTAGAGGGTCCAGAATGTGTCAATTATGGATTCCTTGTCACTTCTACCTGTCCTCTCCCCTCCACAGCCACTCCCCAGCCTCCAAAAAACTGCACCTCCACCTGCACCACAGCCTTGGTGAGTGTTTATAATTGAAAGGCACTATGAACTGGGTTTAGCAAATAAAAGCAAAGCCAAAACAGAGGCAAAGCAACCATGTGTCTGTGAGTTTCTCCCCACCTCCCCAGCACTGAGCAACACCACGCGGCTCAGGCAGCTCTTCAGGCTGCCTTTCTGGGTGCAGCCTCTCGCAGCTGTCGACATAGATATAGGTTTCCTGCCTGCCAGCAGCCCTGTGGACCTCCCTTTCACAGTCGGGTGTTACACATGTCCCCAAGGGACTCGGACTTGGTGCAGCGCAGCTTCCTTCTGAACCTCTCATCCCTGTGGTCACAAATCTCTCTCTCTAGCCCAGATCGCTGATCCTACTGTTCTCCAGGCATCCTCCTCCCTTTATGGCTGTGGATTGTCTCACCCACTGTGTCTAATTTGCCATTTCTGGGTAGATGTTATGTGATTTAGTTGTTCCTTCTATCTGCTCCATGACAAGGCACAGGACACATCTGCCTATTTGGCCGCTATTTGAACCCCCCCCCCCCCGCCCTGAAGCTTATTATTTTGATGTAGTCCCATTTGTTTATTTCCTCCTTTGTTTCCCTTGCCCTAGGAGATGTATTCACAAACATATTGTTATGAGAGATGTCTGAGATTTTGCTGCCTATGGTTTCTTCTAGGATTTTTATGATTATATGACTTACATTTAAGTCTTATCCATTTTGAGTTTATTTTTGTGTATGGTGTTAGTTGGGGGTCTATTTTTATTTTTATTTTTTTTTGCATGTACCTATCCAATTTTCCCAGAACCATTTATTGAAGAGACTGTCTTGACTCCACTGTATGCTCTTCACTTTGTCAAATATTCATTAAGCATAATGGCTTGGGTTGATTTCTGGGGTCGCTGTTCTGTTTCATTGATTTGTATGCCTGTTCTTGTGCCAGTACCAGACTGTTTTGATTACAGTGGCTTTGTAGTATAATTGATATCTGGTATTGTGGTCCCTCCAACTTTGTTCTTCTTTCTCAAGTTTGCTGTGGCTGTTTGAGATCTTATTTTTGGAGTATTTGTCCTATATCTATGAAATATGCTATTGCTATTTCAATAGGGATTGCATTGAATCTATAGATTGCTTTGGTAGTATGAATATTTTAATGACGTTAATTCTACCAATCCATGAACACGATATATTCTTTCACTTGTTTCCCATATCTCTTCCTATATCTCTTTTTTCAAGGTGTGTAGTTTCCCAAGTACAGGTCTTTTACCTCCTTGGTTAAGTTGATTCCTAAGTACATGATTTTTTATTGCAATGGTAAATGGGATGGTTATTTTAGTTTCTCTTTCTGAGAGTTCATTATTGATATATACAAATGCCATCGATTTCTGGGGGTTAATTTTGTATTCTTCTACATTGTCAAATTCATTTATTAAATCTAGTTTTGTGTGTTTTTTTGGTGGAGTCATTAGGGTTTTCCATGTAAAATATCATGGCACCTGTGAATAATGACAGTTTTGCTTCCTCCTTTCCAATTTGGATGCCTTTTATTTTTTCTTCTTGTCTGATCACTATAGTTAGGACTTCCAGTATATGTTAAACAGGGGTGGTGAAAGTGAATATCCTTATCTTATTACTTTTCTTAGGGGAAATGGTTTTAGTTTTTGCCCATTGAGTATGATATTAGCTGTAGTTTTGTCATATATGTCCTTTATTATGTTAGGATATGATCCCCATATACCCACCTTGCTGAGAGTTTTTATGAAAAATAGGTGTTGGATATTATTGAATGCTTTTTGTGTCTATAGATATAATCATGTGATTTTTGTCTTTCAATTTATTTATGTGATGTATCACATTTATTGATTTGCCAATATTGTACCAGCCTTGCATCCCTAGAATAAATCCAGCTTGAACAAGGTGTATCATCTTTTTAATGTATTGCTGGATCTGATTTGCAAATATTTTGTTGAAGATTTTTGCATCTAAGTTTATCATGATAATTGGCCTGTAATTATTTCTTTGTAGTGCCTTTATCTGGTTTTGTAATTAGGATAATGCTCGACTCATAAAATGAAATTGGAAGTGTTCCTACGTCTTAGATGTTTTTTGAATAGTTTGAAGAGGATAGATGTTAGGTAAAACCCCCCTGTGAGGCTGTCCAGACCAGGGCTTTTGATTGCTAGGAGTTTTTTATTACTGCTTCAATTTCATCAGTTGTTATCAGCCTATTCAGGTTTTCTGATTCCTCCTAATTCAGCTTTGGAATATTGTATTTTTCTTGTAATTTGTGCATTTCATCCATATTGTCCAGTTTGTTGGCATATATTTGTTCATAGTGTTTTCTTACAATCCTTTCTATATCTGTGGAGTTGTTACTTCACCCTTTCATTTCTGATTTTATTTATTTGGGTCCTCTCTTTCTCTTTATTTCTTGATGAGTCTGTTTAAAGGTTCATCAATCTTGTTTATCTTTTCAAGGGACCAGCTCTTGGTTTCATTGATCTTTTGCATTTTTTTGTCTCTGTCATTTACTTCCACTCTAATCTTTATTATTTCCTTCTTTCCTCTTACTCTGGGCTTTTCTTATTGTTCTCTTTCTAATTCTTTTAGTTGTGGGTTAGATAGTTTATTTAATTTTTTTTTTTTTATTTTTTGAAGTAGGCCTGTAGTGTTATGAACTTCCCTCTTAAGATTGCTTTTACTGTGTGCCCTAGATTTTGGGTTGTTGTGTGTTCATAATCTTTTGTTTCCAGGAATTTTTTTGATTTCTTTCTTGATCTCATTGGTAACGTATTCATTGTTTAATACCATGCTATTTAGCCTCCATGTGTTTGAATTTTTTTAGTGTTTTTACTGTTGTAGACTTCTAATTTTATGCCATTGTGATCTGAAAGGTTCTTGATAGGATTTCAATCATCTTGAACTTGTAGAGACTTTTTTGTGTCCGAACATGTGGTCTATCTTTGAGAATGTTCCATGTGCACTTAAGAAGAATTCCGTATGTTCTGTAGCTTTGGGGTGAAATGTTCTATGTCAATTGAATCCATCTGATCTAGTGTGTCATTTAGAGTCTCACATATTGGGTGTATATATGTTTACCAGGGTTATAGCCTCTTGTTTCATCAATCCTTTTATTATTAGGTACTGACCTTTATTGTTTCTTATTATAGCCTCCATTTTGAAATCTATTTTGTCAGATATGAGTATTGTTACCCAAACTTTTTGTTTGTTTGTTTCCATTTGGATGAAAACTTTTTTTGATCCCTTCACTCTCATCCTGTGTGAGTCCTTTGTTCTGAGGTGGGTCTTTTGTACACAGCATATATATGGGTCATGTTTTCTTATCTATTCAGCTACCCTCTCTCATTGGATTGAAGCATTTAATCCATTTATATTTAAGGTTATTGATAGGTACTTATTTATTGCCATTTTAATTTTTTATGCCTATGTTTCTCTCTCTATGTCTTTTAAAAAAATATATAGCAGTCCCTTTGATATTTCTTGCCATGCCGGTTCGGTGGTGACAAACTCCTTTAACCTTTTTTAAAAATATATATTTTTTTATTGATTTTAGAGAGGAAGGGAGAGGGAGAGATAAAAAAAAAATCAGTGATGAGAGAGAATCATTGATTGGCTGTCTCCTGCATACCCTCCACTGGGGACTGAGCCCACAACCTGGGCATGTGCCCCTGATCGGAATCAAACCTGGGACCCTTCAGTCCATAGGCTGATGCTCTATCCACTGAGCTAAACAAGCCAGGGCTAGCCCCCTTTTTTTTTTTTTTTTTTTTTTTTTTTTTTTTTTTTTTTTTTTTTTTTTTGGTCTTGAAAGCTCTTTATTTCACTATGTATTTTGAATGGTAACCTTGCTTGGTAGAGTAATGTTGGTTTCAGATCCTTGTTTTACATTACCTTCAATACTTCATGCCATTCCCTTCTGGCCTGTAGAATTTCTGGTGAGAAATCAGCTGACAGCCTTATGGAAGCTCTTTTGGAGGTAACAAATTGCTTTTTTCTTTCTGCCTTTAAATTCCTTGTCTTTAATTTTTGTCATTTTAATTATGATGTGTCTGGGCATGAGTCTGTTTGGGTTTTTCTTGCTTGGGACTCTCTGTGCCTCCTGATAGTGTGACTTTTTCCTTCACCAGGTTAGGAAAGTTTTCTGTCATTATTTCTTCAAACAGGTTCTCTATTCCTTGCTCACTTTCTTCTCCTTCTCATATTCCTATAATGCGGATACTCTTAAGTTTCATTTAGTCCCACAGCTCCCTTAAACTGTTGTCCTGTTTTTTAATTGTTTTTTTCCTTTTGGTTCTCTGACTGAGTGATTTTTTCTACCCTCTCTTCTATTTTGTTGACCTGATCCTCAGCTTCCTCTAATCTGCTTTCTATTCCTTCCTATGTGTTCTTTATTTCTGCTATGTCATTCTTCATTTTCAACTGGTCATTTTTTCATAGTGTCTATATCTTTTCTCATGTTTCTTAGCATCGTTATACTCATTACTCTGAACTCTATATCTGAAAAATTTCTTATCTCCATTTCATTTAGTTCTTCTCCTGGAGAATTCTTATTCTTACATTTGGGGCTTGTGTTTTTTTTTGTGTGTGTTTTTTTACTCTCTCTCCATTTTTGCTGCCTATTTGGGTTTGTTTCTATGTATTAGGTAGATCTACTATGACTCCAAGTATTTGTGGAGGATCATTTGTGCAGGACAATGTCAGATATTGCTTGTGACTGTCCCTGAGTACCCTGTTTGGAACTATCAACAATCCACAGCTTGTGGCTCCCTCTGCTGGGGCTGGGTGCATTTGGAAATGACTAAGATGTGCATCAAGGTCTGCTTTTCTTAGCCCTGGGTCCAGAAGCAGATTAGGCTAAGCGCAAAGCACCCAGAGATCCACCTGTGCCTGTAGGCTGATGGTTATTTTGAATCTCTTAATTAGCTTCAGGCTCTAGACCACAGCAATGGTTAAACTCCATGGGTGATATGAGAGGTTTTCCAATGTTTGGGCAGTTGCTTCCCCTACCACCCTACCCCCAGACAAAAGCTGCCTGGATGGTAAAGGTGTGCCTGAGAAATATGTCCTCTGTATTATGGGGGAATGATTCATCACAGGAATCCAGGTGGCTGCCCTCCAAACTCTATCTCCAGAACTCCCAACCCTGGATTCTCCTCACACAGTTGTAGTCCACTCTTCCCTCAATCTACAGGAGCCCAAGGTAAGTAGCTGCACATAAATTTTTGTGTGTTGGGCCTTTAAGAGGCCTGCATTTCCATCCATCTCTCCCTGGCAGACAGAAGCCCCACTTCCTTTCATAGCCAGATTCTATGTGAGCAACTTTATTAGTTGTGGTGCTCTGAGTGTTCTGTCCAGCTAGTCTTAAGTTGGTTATTCAGGATGGATTTTCTATATTTTAGTTGTAATTTCAGGTCCTTGGAAAATGTCAGTGTAACTCCCGCTTAATCCACTGCCATCTTGGAATCAGTAAATGACATTTTTTAAATTGCAGGAAAATAGCTTGGTATTAACACATATATTTTCTAGATCTATAAGTTGAGAGACCCTAGAAGTAATGGCACCTCAGTAGCAGTGAGCACACCTAGTTACCAGATCTTGGTTCCTAATACCATTTTCCAATAGAGGGAGTTAGTATTCAATGAAGGAATGGCGGAATCAGACCTGGGACAGGGATAGTCCAGGATACTCCTGGACCATGTTATGATGCCAGAAAATAAGGCAATGCTCAGAAAAGCATGAGGGTTTTTTTGGAGAACACAGGAGCCAAACTGAAAGAGATCCTAATAGCCAATGTGGGAACAATTTGAACACAAAATAAATAGTGATAATATTGGAATACACACACACACACACACACACACACACACTGAGTGGCCAGATTATTATGATCTCTGAATGCATAATAATCTGGCCACTCAGTGTCTATCCTATACAATAAAAGGCTAATATGCAAATTGTCCCCTCAACCAGGAGTTCAACCAGCAGGCAGGCCGGCCAACCACCCATGTCCCCTCCCTCTGGCCAGGCTGGCCAGACCCCACCCATGCACGAATTCATGCACTGGGCCTCTAATATATATACTGAGTGGCCAGATTATTATGTGTTCAGAGATCATAATAATCTGGCCACTCAGTATATATATATATATATATATATATATATATATATATATATATATTTCATTTTAGAACTTTTAGATTTACATAAGTGGTACAAAGTTAATACAGAGAGTTCCCATACACCCAGCATCAAGTTTCTTCTATTACTAACACCTCACATGAGCATGGTACTTTTGTTACAATTAATGGACTGATATTGAAACATTATGATTAACTAAAGTCCATACTTGATTCAGGTTTCCTTAAGTTTATTTTTGTTTGTTTTTATTTTTATTTTACTTAATGCCCTTATCTTTTCCAGTGTCCTATTCCAGATACCATATTACATTTAGTTGTCATGCCTCCTAGGCTTTTCTTGTCTGTGACAGTTTCTCAGAGTTCCCTTGCTACTGATGACTTTGACAGTTTTCATGAGTATTGGTTGGGTATTTTGTAGAATGTCCCTCAATTTGGATTTTAAAAATCATGATGCTTTTCTCATGATTAAAGTGGAAAATGGGTATGGGGGGAATATCACAGAGGTGAAATGCCCTTCTCAACACAGGTAACTAGTGAACACTATCTATCAACTGCTGGTGTTACCTGGGGTCACCTGACTGGAGTAGTGTTTGTCAGGTGTCTCCATGTTATTTTTCACCACTTCCACACTGTCCTCTTTGGAAGGATGGCACTATGCACAGCCCATACTTAAGGAGTGGGTAGTCATACCCTACTCTCTTGAGGGAGAAGATAATATTAGATTTGAAGTCATAGAATACAATAAATATCCATTGGCCCATACTAAGACAAATTAATAATTGAATGCATAAATAAAAAGGGGGTATGGGGCATCTTTTCCTTATAGTAAAATTCCAATTAATCGATATAGAAAGAAAGAGGAAAATGGATCATGACTATTAGGAAGGAGCCATAGTAATAAATATTGATCCACCAGTGGATGCTACAATTAGCAGACAAACATAGAACATTTGAAAAATAATAGGACATGTATAGTCCCAAAGTATCTTCCTAATATACTTGAACTGTATATGAAAGGCAAATATGCTAACTCTATAGTTGGAAAACCCTGCAGACATCAACTTAACGAAGTGACTGAGGTAAACATCACCAGTAATAAGACATAGTGACATCATGAACTTCTTGGTATGATCAGCTGAGAAGGATTCAACATCATTTCTGTGGTATTTTTGCCCAAAATTCATAACCTTGGTCTAGTCATAAGAAAATATCAGTGTATAAAATTGAGAGGCAGTCTATAAAACAGATGACTAGTACTCTTCAAAAGTGTCAAGATCATGAGAGACAAGGAAAGACTGAGGAATTATCCCAAGTTGGAGGAGACTAAGGAGACATGACAACTAGATGCAATGTAGGATCCTGGAGAGGGTCCTGGTCATTAGTGGAAAAACTGGTGAAATTCAAATAAGATCTGTAGTTTAGTTAATAGTATGATACCAGGTTAATTTATTGGTTTTGATCATTGTACTAAGGTTATGTAAGATGTTAATATTGGGGGGAGTTGGGTGAGGAGTGTACAGGAGTTGTCTGTTCTAATTTTTGCAACTTTTCTGTGTCTAAAATTAATTCAAAATAAAAGGTTTAAAAAAGTTGCAGCATAATAGATTGAGGGCAAATACCTGGAAGGCCTCTGGTGGTAGAAACATGAGATGTTTCAGTAGATTTTTGAAGGGTGCTTTTCTTAGGCAGTTAAAAAGAGCCACGGAAGAGACCCGAGAGTTGACCCCTTGGGTGCTCAGAGACCCTGAGAATGTTTGGCATTCTTTGTATTTGGCATTGGGGGACCACCTCTCCTCAGAGCTGTCTCCCCCACTCCCAAAGATTTGTTTAACAGCATAGTCACCTAGGGTCACCTGGGCTGTGGAGCAGACCCTGGGTTCTGTGTCACCAGTTGGGACCACAAGCCCCTCTTTATCCTCTCCGGCTTAGTGCTTGGTAGGACAGCCCAGTGCATGCCCCCCTCTGCTGCCTGGGATTCCCACCTTGGAGGGCGGGGTACTGAGGTGAGGCTGACGCAGTTAGGGAAAAGCTTGGCAGGCAGGCCAGCAGCAGAGCTGGTGCTCCAGGGGGAGGGAGGCTCAGACAGTGGTTAGCTTCGGAATGGGGCTTAGCAGAGGGAAGGGGGAAAGGGAGGGGGCTCTCTTTCTCAAGGGGCCCTTTCATGTTGAAATCAGCCAGCGTGAATGCTGGCGGCCCAGGAGCCCAGCCAGGGGAAATGTGAGAGCCCCCTTATCTCCCCTCTTGTCAGAAGGGCCGTCTGCGGTTCCCAGCCGGCAAGCGAGGATGCTTTAGGAGGTGTTGGTGGGGGTGGGAGTGTTTACCTTAAGACCTTGGGCTGAGCCTACTCTGTACAGGGGAGGGGGGAAACAGGTTCCAGACCCTCCTGGTGCTGGAGAGGGGGGTGGACTGGAGTGCCCTGCATCTTGGAGCAAGGAGAGGCTTCAGACTCAGTAGGAATAGGAAAGAAAGCCTCCAGCTTCGTCTCCATACAGCACCCCCTCACCCGCTCAGGGGTGCAAACCCTGCCCACACACCTGCAGGAAAAAGGGCTTGCTCCCTCTGGGGAGATCCCTGGAGTCATCATGCTGCTTCTCCACTTGGACTCAGTTCTCATTTCAAATTTCTGGGCAGAAAACCTGGGACATTTGACCTGGGAGGCTGTGGCCCCATCTTCCCTGGGACACTCTCAGCCCAGGAGTGACCCCTGCTGTCCAGACAACCTTGAAGGCCAAGGACAAAACCTACCAGTTTCTCTGATCCCTTGCACTGAGTGGCCCTTCTGACTTCTTTCCAACCTCCTTCCAACCCTACAATCTTGTGTTTCACTAAGATGGGCTGTGAGGTTCTTTGAAAATCTGGTGCTGCAGGCAGGAGGTGGGTGAGGTCAACATCTGGACCATGGGGGGCACCATTGGCCCCCACAGCTGGAGCTCTCAGCAGCCAATGTTTTCACAGACACCATATACCCGTGCAAGTTCCTAGCCCCCAACACACTCTCACTGCTCAGGGCCTGACAGAACCCTGTCTAACCAGAGCTGAAGTTGTCCCAGCAGCCTCTACTCCTCAAGAGAGGAAAGGGCAAAGAGACCGGGGGCCATGTGGAGACATGGGTACATGAGAAGCAGAACAAGGCAAAGGCAAGAGTGTAAGCCTCCTCCCCCTTGCAAGGGACAACTTGGTGCAGGGAGGGGAATGGCACTCTAAGCCTCTGTGTTCTGCCCCCGGTTCTGCCAGCACCTGTTGGGTGACCTTGGGCCAGTTTGTTCCTCTGTCTCCCCAAATGTCAAATGGGAAGAATCCCTACTGAAAATCTTGCCTTCATTTCCTGCACATACACATCCCCATCACAGATTCTTTGTCTCCTCCCCTAGAGCACCATCTCCACCCGGGCAGAGGCCTTATCTCTATCATCACTGGACCTTGAACTCCACAACAGGTGTGAGGTGGTCTCTGGGGCCTGCTCAGCTTTGGGTGCCCATCCATTTGTTGCAAGTGAAATTCTGTGTTCCAACCATGGAGAAAGGGGGTGGCGGGGTGGCAAGTGCTTAACAGAAGAGAGTTTTCTCTTGGAGCTGTGTAAGAGCAGGCCGTGGGGTGGGCCAAGGGTGACAAAGGCTAGACTGAGGCCCCGGGCAAGAAGCAACAGGCCAGAGATGGATGCCAGAGCACAAGACCCACTTGAGACTGATCCAGTCCAGACTGGGGACAGGACCTGGAGGGCAGGGACTGGAATTTATTCCTCTAGGCAGCCTCAGAACCAAGCTCAGGACATAGCCAGACAAAAGGACTTGGGCAGTGTTTCTTTGTTGGAGATAATTAATTGCTCGCCATTTTGCATGTGCCTTGGTGCCAGCTTGGTTTTGCTTCTGGAACTTCCTGACACCTTCCTAAGTGGGCCCTGCTATCTCCCACAGGAAGGCTGTGCTTTATGCATCACCCATGGTACCCTCACAACAGGAAAGTACTATATTATTATCCGCATTCTACAAATGAGGAGACAGAGAGTCAGAGGTTTAGTGACTTGCCCTAGGTCACATAGCCAGGAAATTATAGAGCCAGGATTTGATCTCAGGTCTGTGCACTCCTCTTTACCATACTGCTTTCTATAAGATGTGTTCATGGTTCCAATTTGAGTTGCTCAAAATACACTCCAGCATTTCCACGTACTTTTGCTACCTCATTGCATCCTTACTCCCAGCTTGTGTGGTGAGGAAGGCAGGCACCATTATCCCATTTCATAGACTTGAAAGGACCCTCTAGTCACTCACCCAATGAATGGCATCACTGGGACCTGAGCCCAAGTCAGCCTCATGATAGAGTCTTACCATTTGTCTTGGACCAGGCTGAGGTCTAAGCTCTTGGACCCCACTTGCTGGCCCAAGGCTCCTGCCCTCCCAGCCTGCATTCAATATCACTGATGCCATGAGCACCACAGGCACTTAGCTCTGAAGAGAGCCTGCTCCTTTTGCCCTATCTCTGAGGCCCTTTCAGAAACTCTTGTTGGGCCTCCAGTGAGGAGGCAGGTGACAGTGGGCAGGCTACCATGGGATGAGCAGAAAAGGCAAATTTTTGGGCCACACAGAGTATCTATAAAGTTTTATGATCAAATGTTGTGCCTTGACTTTTGCTCAGAACCAAGCCTCAATTCAATGAATATTTACTGAATGTCCACAGTATGCCGGACATTTCAGCAAATGCTTTTTTAAAGAGGTGGTTGCCATTAATTGAGCACTTGCTTTATGGCAAGCAGTGATTATGCACAATCTCTTTGAATCTTCACAGAGTCCTGCGAGGAGTATTATGAACATCATCCCCATTTTGCAGATAGGCAAAGTGAGGGTCAGAGACACCAAGCCGCATGCCGAAGGTCTCCCAGGCAGAAAGTGGCAGAGCTAGAACTAAATCCCATACCATCTCTCAGAATGGGAGCGGCCTGCTTGGGAAGCAGGAATGAGGAGAGTCCCTGGGTGTACAGGGGCCTTGGGGAGATGGTGGTGGTTCCCTCCAGTACCCACCCCAGGCTTTTCACGCCTGAGACCCTGAGTTTGGTTGGGATAGGGCTTTCTGGGCAGAGTAATCCACATCTGAGTGCATGGGAGGGTTCTGCTGGTGCTCCCTCCACAGCGCTGCTAGCCCCCGGGCAGATGGATGGCACACAAAGTGCCTAGAGTGAACAAAGGGCAGGATTAGAGAGGAGGGACTTATAAGAAACGCTGGGTAGAAAATCACTAGAAACACTTTCAAAGAAAATGAAGTCTTTGGCTTTGTGAATCAGGAGTAACTTGGAGGATGCAAAAGCCTTGCTCAGCAGAATGCCAGCAGACAACAGGAGCCGGGCCTTTACTCTTTGTCAGGCAGCTTTCACAGACATGATCTCTCTGCTCTCTCCCCCCTGCCCCCGCCCTGCCATCTTTTCTTCCTTGGAGAGATGGGACTTAATATCCCACTTTACAGAGAATGAAACTGGGGCTTTTAAAATGGGACCTGAGAGAGCCAAAGCTGCATAATTAGGAAGCGGGCAGATCTGGGCTATGCACACAGGTCAGTATGGTTTCAGAGTGCATGCTCCAAAATGCCCCAAAGAAGGAAAGGTAGAACAGCCCTGCGTGGTGGCAGAAGAAAGATCCCCTGAGCCCAGAACTATGACCCTGGGGCAAGTGTAGCCCAGGCTCTGGAATCCCTTGGGCTGCAATAGCCTCTTTGTAGAAATGTTAGGAATGGAAGGACAGTGGTGAACATGAGGTCTAAACCCCTGTCTCCATGCATCTTATGCTTACATCCTCTCTGCAACATCCAAGGTGAGTGAGATTTCACTATGCAGAGACAGGAGACAGCATTCCACACCAACTACACTGCCTGAGCAAAGGCATGGGGGCTGGAGAGGTCATGGCAGATGCAGGGTGGGTGAGATTAGTGTGGCCAGAGCAAGACTGTTGAGTATGATGGGAAGAAAGGTGGGAAGGAAGCTGGCTGAGTCTCAGGCTGAAAACATCTCCAAGATCCTCTAGTCCTGATTCTCCCCCAGGCTTGAATTCCCTGCACAGCAGCCCTGGGCCACACGGTAAATGTCCACTTCACTTTCCCCCTGTCACCTGCAGGATTTCCTATAGGAAGTCAGAAGAGTTCTCACAGATCATCTAGCCTGGTATCTTCATTTGCAGATGGAGAAACTGAAGCCCAGAAAGGGAAAGTGACTCAAACAAGGGTACACAGCCAGTCAGTGGTAACCCTGGAGCAGGGCTTTTGTGGACACTCAGTAAATAGCCAGTGAATTGAAGCTTGGTCTGAGCCACAGTCCAGAGAGAATTTGGTCAGAGAACCCGGTAGATATACTGTCACCTTCCCTTCTCCAGAGTGAGCACTCACAGTTCCTAGGGCCCCTCCTCAATACTTAGAACAGTGCCTAAGAAGAGAACAGAATAGGAGTTCAAATAGGCATTTGCTGAATTAAAAAAATGGGTCAGCAAATGGTGGGGACTTGAGGACGGCCATGAGGGCACTCAGTCCAGAGAGCATGTGGGAGCTGAAATCCAGCCTATGCTGCACTCTCCAAGACATGCGCCCTGGTGCAGGGCTGCAGACTCCCTTTTTGCTAATTAATACTAGGACATTATATAAGCTGGTGACTGTGCTGGAGACATTGGAGGGCCAAAGAGTTAGTCTCCTCAGTAGCCTGCTCGGTTTCCTCCAAACAGATCTACCTTTGCCCATGGCCTGCCCACCCCACCTCTAGAGGGAAACCCGAGCAGGCAGGATGCCCTGGCCTTCCTAGTGCCCAGCCATCAGTTAATGGTCTCCAGGATACCACATCCCACTGCTGACTTGCACTAAGTTTCTGGTCAGCTAACCCCAACTCCGTTGCTGCTCACTTCCTGGCTCACTTCTTCATGGCACACCAGCCTCTGCAGGAGCTCTTTCCCCATGTACTCATGAATCCCCCGATTGTGTGTGCTTAGTAGGTACTGTATTCCTGGAACCTTGAACAGTGATGGGGCAGACCTTTTACAAATGGGGAAACTAAAGCTTAGAGAAATTAAGTAACTTGGCAAGGTCAACCAGAAAGGACATCCCAATGTGGATTTGAACTGAGATCTGTCAACTCTGAGACTCATGCTTTGCCCATCACCCCCTGCAGGGTTCTCCCTCTGGGTGCCTGATGACAGACCTTCCCATCCTCTCTGATACAAGGTATCTGTGTCAAGTTGACATCCAAATATCTGGCCATGTGCTGTATATGCCAACTGTGTGACTCCAGGCAGGAGCTCCCACCTGGCTTCTTTCTAGGGGACAGATGGACTTTGGTCCCACCCACTGACCCTGCCACTTAAAGCTGTGGTAGGACTTCTGAGAGCTGCTCTCCAGTCTTTTTACTCTCCAACCTGCTCAAGTTTGGGGCAGAGGCTGAAGAGTATGCTCAGGAATCAGGCCCCGGCTGTATGAATTCCTGTCTCCAATCTGGGAAGTTTTAGGTTGAGGTTAGGGTAAGGGGCACCTGCAAATTTCACCCCCTTCCCCGAGGGACTGTCAGCTCCAGTTGTGTCTTAGGCTTGGCTTGGCGAGGCAGATGAGCAGATGGGAAGAAGGTCTGCTGACACCCTATTTCCAGAAGACCCCAGAGCCATGCGGGGCTGGAGCTGCCTGCCTGGGGGGCCTGGTCTGACACTAATACCACCTGGTTGAGGGGGCAAGATGGAGGCTACTCCACAGAAAATGGGACCCCCAGGTACAGGTACAGCCAGCATGCCACAGCTCATCTGTGGCGGGGGAGGCCAGAGGATGCTGAAGGAAGCTGCAATTAGTGCGGAGTCTCAACCACTCAGACTCTTGCTGGGGAAGGAAGAATGCATCCATATGAAGGACAAGGATGAAGTAAGACCGCGAAAGACAGAGGAGGTGAGAGAACAAAGAGAATACAAGCTATCAAATGAGCAAGGAAGATGATGGGAGCCAAGAGGGCTGTAGTCTAGGCCCAGCTCTGTCACTGACATGCAGTGGGCCCTGTGACCAGTAAGTCCCTCTCTCCAAGCCTCTAAGTCCCATTTGTCAGGCTATGGAGTGCAGGGCTAAGACTGGCACCTTCTGAGGTCCCACCAGCACAGCACCAATGCTCTCAAATTCTGTGAGAGAGAAATTGACCTTCCCAGGCTGGCTCTGGCAGTGGGCATTTCTGAAACACACAGTAATGAAAAATAGCACAAAACAAACTGGAAATTCCAAGTGTGTCTGTGGCTGGGGATGAGGGGGGCAGAGCTGCAGAATTATTTGTCTATGATTCAAAGCCTCTTGGAGGTGGGGGGAGATCACACATTCTCAGAGGCAGGACTGCTCCCCCACCACCCCAGCTGCCCACCCAACTTGACCTCCGTGGGGCCAGAGTCTCTAGCCCTGCTACCACCACCTCTGCCATTGCAGCCACCACCCTCTTCCTATTGACCCTCCTGGAAGAATGGGGGATGAAACCACAGCCAAGAGAGTCTTGTTAATTTGTACAAGGATACCTCGAAGTCTTTGTGCTGATTCTAATGTTATCATCCTAAATGAGGGGAGGAGAAGAAAGGGAGGGTGGAAGTAAGAGGGTCCTGCTCATCTCACCCCTTCTGGTGCCAGGCACAGTGCTTATCCCTTCCCAAAAATCATCCCCCTTAATTTTCAGAGCCACCCTTTGGGGCACAACTTAGGGTGCCTGAAACCAGTGCTCAGAAGGGCACCTTTGCTAGCTAACCGTCAGTAGGTGGTAGAACTGAGATCTAGAATTCAGATGCCAGGTTTGAGTAGGAGTCATCCCGAGAGTCCCGCGTGACTAAAGCAGGAGACCTCCCTGACAGTTGGACCTTGTCACTCTAACTGGCAGTTTCCTTATCCCACAAAGGCTTGGCCCTGAGGCAGGGGTTCTGGCAGTAACCTGAACAGCTTATGGGACTGAGCTAGAATGAAAGAGGTGGCCCAGGGAATCCTGGGGGGAAATTATGGGTTGATCTGCCTTGGAGGTTGTGTGTCCCTGTGTCTGTGCCCCCTACTCTTTCCCTAATAACTGTGTTTGGCACTGTCCCAGCCCTGATCTCAGGTGGCCTGAGTGACTCTGCTGGACATAAAGCCTGGCTTTTGGAGCTTCCATTTTACCCACAGAAAGGAGAGTGAGGGTTGTTGTCTAGCTCCCAGGAGCTGCCAACCAGGCCAGGTCTCACAAACACAAGGTTGGAGGCAGAGAGGCTGTAGGAGAGAGAGAGAGAGAGAGAGAGAGAGAGAGAGAGAGAGAGAGAGAGAGAGAAAGAATTGAAGGCAAACATAGCAAGGGAAACAGTGAGAGCCAGAGAGCAAAAGAGAGACATAAAGCATAGAGGCAGGAAAACAGAAAAAGACAGACACAGAATCTGAAAGACATCTAAAGAGGGAGAGATAGGCTGAGGCCTAGAAATAGAGAGACAGAGAAATGGAGACAAAAACAAAGACAGAGACCGAGAGAGACAGAGACAGAAACATGGAGAAAACCAACCTAAGTCAGGGGCCCAGAAGGGCAAAGAAAAGTGGCAGGGAGATATAAGGAAGCAGTGATGGGGGCCTGAGCCAGACCTGAGCCTTCCCAGAGTGTCCAGAAGGGATAGCCAGGATAGCAGGCCCACGTCCTAGATACCTGCTCCATCCTCCCCACCCTAGCCTTTTTCATTCTGGGAACACAAGAAAAACAATACTGTTTGTTTGGCAAACTGGGTTTAAGGGGACTTGGGCCACCTCAGACCTCACTGGGCTGCCCTGAGGGCTGAGAAGGTGAATATGCCCTCAGACTTGTAACCCATTTGTCCTCAAACACTGCTGGGCTCTCAGCCTGGCAGCAGAGCTAGTTTACAGCTGGAAGGGAGGACCCCAGAGCCCTGCTTTGACCTTTCCCCTTTTTCCTTGTGTTCTCTGTTTTCCCAGTGTCTCAACAACCCAGCATGCTTGGCCCACTAGCAGGGCGGAGAAGTGACAGGCCCACCAGGGACCCATAGTGTGCTCCAGGTACAGTTGGCCACCCTTCCTCCCTGTCCTCCTGCATTTATTTGTACTCCCACATTCGTCACCTCCTGCTCTGTCTTCACTCCTGAAAACTGCACCATCCTGACATGCCACCTCCTTCAGGCCACCACCTATCCATCAGCCCAAGTTCCAACCTCCCCCTCTCAGCCAGCTGGGACCCTGGAAGCCAGGTTGCCAGCTTCAAAGACGCCATGGCTGCCACCTACCTAAGCCCAGGAACAGGGCCTTAAGGCTCCAAGGAAAGCTTCTCTCTGCCAGGCAAGCCCTGCCTGATAAGGCTAGTCTAAATGAGATCCAGCTCTCTTTTGCAGGCCTGGAGTAGGCAAGAGCCATCATGAGGGTGCCTCCCTCCCAGCCATCATACTTCCCACATTTCAACCAGCATCCTTGGAGCCCTTATGATCTGTATCTTCTCCTCTGGGTCCTCCAAGGAAGGACAATGCCCACTCAGTCTCAGCCAGCAGCCCTGCCCTCTGCCAGTTGTCTAAGGTGATGAGACCCCAGAGTTCCATGGGGCTTAGGGAATTGAGGTGGGTGTGTGTGCACATGTATATGTGTGTACACATGTATGTGTGCACATGAGAGGGTGTGTAACCTGCACCCTAGCAGTAGTACACTCCCAGAGAGCCATGACCTCTCCATTTGGGTGTGGAAAGAAGGTGACAGACTCTGCTCTCAGAGGACCTGGGGACGATACTTGACCTGATGAGATGGAACAGCTACTTTAAACCCAGAAGCAAAAATTCTCTATCTCAGCTGAGATGTCACTGCCCAGGTGTTGCGGGAGGAGAGGAGAGATCTAAAATCTGTTTATTCATTACCTGGGAGACAGACAGAGCAGGACATTTTTGGTGGCATGACAAAAGAAGCATGTGCCTCTCTTCCTCCCACCTTATGCTCTCTGCCCTGCAGAGGCTGGTGTTGCTCATGGGTAGCATGGATGAGAGACAGGTCCCAGGGAGTGCGGAGAGGCCTGGCAATGATCCATGCCAGCCTGTCCCCATGCTTCCTGGCCTCCCAGTCACAGTCAGGTCCTTGGCTGGCATCCTTTCCCCAATTTGAGCTGTAACCCAAAAACCAAAGGAGGACCCATGTAGTATGGTCACTATGGAGAAACACTATTCCCATGCTCTCTACCCATTATTTTTTAAAAAATAAATCTTTATTGTTCAGATTATTACAATTGTTCCGCTTTTTCCCCCCATAGCTCCCCTCCATCCGGTTCCCACCCCACCCTCTGCCCTTACCCCCCACTGTCCTCATTCATAGGTGTACGATTTTTGTCCAGTCTCTTCCCACACCCCCACACCCCTTTCCCCCTGAGTATTGTTAGTCCACTCCCTTTCTATGCCACTAATTCTATTATATTCACCAGTTTATTCTGTTCATCAGATTTTTTATTCACTAGATATTTAGATTCACTTGTTGATAGATATGTATTTGTGGTTCATAATTTTTATCTTTACCTTTTTCTTCTTCTTCCTCTTCTTAAAGGATACCTTTCAGCATTTCATATAATACTGTTTTGGCGGTGATGAACTCCTTTAGCTTTTTCTTCTCTGTGAAGCTCTTTATCTGACCTTCAATTCTGAATGATAACTTTGCTTGGTAGAGTAATCTTGGTTGTAGGTTCTTGCTATTCATCACTTTGAATATTTCTTGCCACTCCCTTCTGGCCTGCATAGTTTATGTTGAGAAATCAGCTGACAGTCGTATGGGTGCTCCCTTGAAGGTAACTAACTGTTTTTCTCTTGCTGCTTTTAATATTCTCCCTTTGTCTTTTGCTCTTGGCATTTTAATTATGTTGTGTCTTGGTGTGGTCCTCTTTGGATTCCTTTTGTTTGGGGTTCTCTGCACTTCCTGGACTTGTATGTCTATTTCTTTCACCAGGTGGGGGAAGTTTTCGATCATTATTTCTTCAAATAGGTTTTCAGTATCTTGCTCTCTCTCTTCTTCTGGCACCCCCATAATTCGGATGTTGGTATGCTTGAAGTTGTCCCAGAGGCTCCTTACACTATCTTCATATTTTTGGATTTGTTTTTCTTTTTGCTTTTCCAGTTGAGTGTTTTTTGCTTCTTTGTATATCAAATCTTTGACTTGATTCTTGCGATCCTCTAGTCTGCTGTTGGATCTCTGTATATTACTTTTTATTTCAGTCAGTGTATGTTTAATTTCTAGTTGGTCCTTTTTCATATCCTTGAGAGTCTCGTTAAATTTATCAGCCTTTTCTAGAAAATTCTTTAAAAAACCTTATAACTGTGGTTTTGAACTCTATATCCAATCGTTTGCTTTCCTCCATTTCTTTCATTTGTGACCTGTTTATCTGTCTCCACATTTTGGCTGCTTCCCTGAGTTGATAGAGTGGCTTTGTGTGCTATGTGTCCTATAGGGCCCAGTGGCTCAGCCTCCCCAGTTACCTGAGGTAGACACTCTTGGTGCACCCCTTTGTGGGCTGTGTGCACAGTCTTGTTGTAGTTAAGCCTTGATTGTTGTTGGTATCACTGGGGGGAATTGACCTCCAGGCTAATTGGCTGTGAGGATCAGCTGTGTCAACTATGGGAGAACTTCTGTGCTGGAGACACCCTTATAAGACAAGACTTGCTTCAGTGGGGCTTTGGTGCTCACTGAGTCTGGCCCCTGAGTGTGTCCTTTATGGATCTGAGGAGTTGTAATCTGGATGGTCTCACTCTGACCACTGGGTACACTGGCTCTTGGGTCTCCAAGGAGGTGCTAATTTAGCCTCTGCCTGAGGCCACCCAGCAGGAGCTATGGAGAGATCTGAAGATTCCTCTCCTTTGTTTGGGTTTTGGAGGTGCCCAGATGAGGCCCAGCTGTGAAGCAATGCAAGCTGCTGCGGAGCCTTGGGCCTTATTTTGGATGTTCTGGGTCTCACTGACTCAGCAGTAAGTAAGTTTAAAATTCAAAGGACCAGGCCATTCATATGCAAAAGCCTCTGGGCTCAGCTTGGTTGGGGAGGAGTCTCATGGCGGATCTCTACCTATTTCATAACTTGGAATACTGAGGCTAGTCAGTAGAAATCACTAAGTCAGACCTCCCTTAGCAGAGCCAGGGTGCCCAGAGGCCCCAAGTGACCAAAACCCATTCCTAAATAAGACCAAAGTCTGTTCCTAAGTAAGTGCTGCCAGCAGTGAGAGAACCTCCCCACCTCACCTCACCCCCCATTCACCTCAGGGATCACTAGGCCTGGCTGTCTCAAGGACTGTGCTTTGCCTTTGTAGTCTGTCTGCCCACATGGGTGCCCAGGTGGCACCTGCCATGCAGCCAACTCACTTGATTTCTTTCAAAGAGGCAGCATAATGTTGAAAAAAAAGAACATTCAAGTTTGTTACACCAGGTTTAACTTAAGACCTGCTATCTCCTAGCTGTGTGGCTTAAACAAGTCTTTGAATTTGTCTGGGTCTCTGCTGTCTCATCAACTGAAATGAGGGTAATATCAAGTGCCTGCCTGCCTTCCCTACCTACCTCATGAGCCCTAGGTCAAATGGTGGTCATTCACTTGCCATTCATAAAAGATTGATCAAGCATCTACCATGTGCCAGGCATGGTTCTGGGGCCTTGGGATAATGCTACAGTGAACAGAGGAGATAAAGTCTCTGCCTTTGAGGAGCATTCTTTCTGGAAATGGTTCCTATACTATCAAGCAGTGATGACTCCTGTAAATATAAAGCCAAAAGACATGTCAGAGAGTGAGGGTAGTGGGACTCTGGCTCAGCCTGAACCACCTTCCTGTCCTCCGGAGTCCATGGAGCTCCTTTTTTGTGAGTTGCCCAGCTTGACAGGCAGAGCAGGACACTATTTCTGTCCCAGGGCCCTGCTCCTGATTCAGCACAGATCCAAGTCTCCCTCATGAGGTAGACTTCATTCCTGGCTCCATTCATGAACTGGGCAGAAAGGCATTTCTGCTTTCCCTCCTGCCGGTCTCCTTAGCTGTATCCTGGGGATCAGCCTGGGCAACTGCTCAGGTATGGGGCCCCACATGTGTATCTTCCTCCCCACCCCACCCCTGTCTCCTATTCTAGGTCCAATTGGGGCTGCAGTTGTCCTCCACCCATGAGCTAGAAGGCAGCAAATCAGAGGCAGCTTGGGGTTCACTGAGGTGGTACTAATGCCATCTTCTATGACCTAAAAGGAGAGGAGCAAGGAATGAAGTCAGTTTGGCTTCCCAGATGCCCTCCAGAGTTCAGTCCCTCCCACCAGTCTCCTTGTCAGGATTGGAGGGTACTGTGGCATGTGGAGGGTGGAGCCCCTACAGGGGAGCAGAGAGAGACAGTGGGAGTGTCCTTAGACTAGACAGTGATGGACAACCTTTTGAGCTTGGTCTGTCAAACTTCGCCAAAAAACTGAGCATAACTCAGGTAGTGTGTCACTTTGAGGAAAAACCATTATTTCACGATATTTATAGTTTAAATAACATAAATGTTTCATCCTCGGCATGCGGCCGCCTCAGCGGCCACGTGTCATCAGAAATGGCACTGACACGCGTGTCAGAGGTTCGCCATCACTGGACTAGGAGGATGTTGAGGTGGCAGAGAAGAGGGGTTTCTTCATTAGGTCTTGCACCCCTTGAGGCCTCCCCTCGGCACATGTTTGGGGACTGCAGGCTTAGTGGCACCTCATTATCCCTGCTAAATGTGATTGCTTTTGAATTTTTTAAATAAATCTTTATTGTTCAGATTATTACAGGTGTTCCTCTTTTTTTTCCCCATAGCTCCCCTCCACCCAATTCCCCACCCCACCCCCATGCCCTTACCCCCCACTACTGTCTTCATCCATAGGTGTAAGACTTTTGTCCAATCCCTACCCACACCCCTCAGACCCCCTTCCCCCTGAGAATTGTCAGTCCATTCCCTTTCTATGTCCGTGATTCCATTATATTCACCAATCCATTCTGTTCTTCAGACTTTTTATTCACTTGATTTTTAGATCCACTTGTTGGTAGGTATGTATTTGATGTCTTTTTGTTGTTCATAATTTTTATCTTTACCTTTTTCTTCTTCTTCCTCTTCTTAAAGAATACTCTTCAGCATTTCATGTAATCCTGGTTTGGTGGTGATGAACTCCTTTAGCTTTTTCTTGTCTGTGAAGCTCTTTGTCTGACCTTCAATTCTGAAAGATAGCTTCGCTGGGTAGAGCAATCTTGGTTGTAGGTTCTTGCTATTCATCACTTTGAATATTTCTTGCCACTCCCTTCTGGCCTGCATAGTTTCTGCTGAGAAATCAGCTGACAGTTGTATAGGTACTCCCTTGTAGGTAACTAACTGTTTTCTCTGGCTGCTTTCAAGATTCTCTCTTTGTCATTTGCCCTTGGCATTTTAATTATGATGTGTCTTGGTGTGGTCCTCTTTGGATTCCTCTTGTTTTTGGTTCTGTGTGCTTCCTGAACTTGTAAGTCTATTTCTTTCACCAGGTGGGGAAAGTTTTCTGTCATTATTTCTTCTAATAGGTTTTCAATATTTTGCTCTCTCTCTTCTTCTGGCACCCCAAAAATTCGGATGCTGGTACACTTAAAGTTGTCCCAGAGGCTCCTTACATTATCTTCATATTTTTGGATCCTTTTTTCTTTTTCTTTTTCTGGTTGGGTGTTTTTTGTTTCCTCATATTTCAGATCTTTGGTTTGATTCTTGGGATATGTTGATCTACAGTTGAGTTTCTGTATATTCTTTATTTCAGACAGTGTATGCTTAATTTCTGACTGGTTCTTTTCCATTTTTTTTGGCATTATCATTAAGGTCCTTGAAGGTCTCATCAAGTTTCTCAGCAGTTTTTAGAAGATTCTTGAGTAACCTTATAAATGTGGTCCTGAAATCCATGTCTTCCCGTAGTTTGCTTTCCTCCATTGCCCCCTTTTGCGACATGCCTCTGTGTCTCTGCATTTTGGCTGCTTCCATGTGTTGATGGAGCGGCTTTGTGTGGTAGGTGACCCACAGGGGCCAGTAGCTCAGCCTCCCCAATCACCCGAGCTGGACGGTGTTGGTACACCCCTTTGTGGGCTGAGTGCAAAGTCTTGGTGTAGTTAAGCCTTGATTGCTGTTGTTACCCTGGGAGGAATTGTCCTCCAGGCCAATTGGCTATGGGGACCCGCAGTGTTTATAGTGAAAGAACTGCTGCGCTGGAGACACGCTTATGGTGCAGGCCTTGTTTCAGTGGGGCTTTGGTGCTCACGGGGTCTGCCTCTTGAATGTGTCACTTATGGTTGTGAGGAGTTGAAAACTGTGTCTCACACTGACCACTAGGTACACTGGCTTCTGGACCACCAATGGGGTGCAGTCAGCTACTGTCTGAGGTCACCCTGCAGGAGCTGCAGCAAGAACTATAGTCCTCACCTCCCTGATTGAGATTTGTAGATTATGGAGCTGTCTGAACTGGTTTGCAAGTTAGCAGCAATAGTGAAGGCCATTCATATACAAAAGCTGCTGCTTGGAGCTTGGGTGAGTTTGTAGGTTGTGCGGGGTGGGGTCTCCGGGCATCACTAGGCTAGGGCGTGGCAAACAACAATGGCTGGCAGCCAGCTGTCCCTCACCTCTGACTGCGTCCCTGGGTCTCACGCCCTAGGGCAGCAAACAATTATTCCTCCGCGCAGCTCTGCAAGCAAGCCACCCTCACTTTCTGACCCGATGGCAGACAGTCCAGCTTCTCCCCATAGGAGTTTGGGTCTCGCGTGTCTCCCCTTCGGGTTGAAGAAAGCAATGCCTGCTGCCAGCCAGGATCTGCCGCCAGCCCATATCGCACACGTGCCCCCGTACCTCAGCTTTTCAGCATTTGTGCACTGAATGCTCCCCTCTCTTTCCGTCTAGTTGTAGAACTTCCACTCAGCCAGCCCTCCCGTGGCTCTGGGTGATAGACATTTTGTCTTTTAGTTGTAGTTTTGAAATTGTTGTGCATGGCTGCAGTTTAGGTGTGTTTACCTACGCCGCCATCTTGGGTTCTCCTGCTTTTGGATTTTGATGATTTGGCATTGGTGGGGCTATTATGCACATTTAAAAATTATCCCTGGCTGGCTTGGCTCAGTGGATAGAGCATCAGCCTGCTGACTCAAGGGTCCCAGGTTCGATTCCGGCCAAGGGCACATGCCTGGGTTGCGGGCTCAATCCCCAGTGGGGTCATGCAGGAGGCAGCCAATCAATGATTCTCTCATCATTGATGTTTCTATCTCTCTCTCCTTCTCCCTTCCTCTCTGAAATCAATAAAGAAATATTTAAAAATTATTAAGAATTTTTTATTGCAAAGTTAACCCTTTGCACTCACTTGCTTTTTTCTCGATTCCTTTATTCTACTCGGGATTTAATTTTTTAAATACCCCAGATTTTACAAAGCGTGGCAGTAGAATAAAAAACTGGAGTTTCTTTTCTTTTCTTTTTTAAAATATATTTTATTGATTTTTTACAGAGAGGAAGAGAGAGGGATAGAGAGTTAGAAACATCGATCAGCTGCCTCTTGCACACCTCCTACTGGGGATGTGCCCACAACCAAGGTACATGCCCTTGACCAGAATCGAACCTGGGACCCTTGAGTCCGCAGGCCGACGCTCTATCCACTGAGCCAAACCAGTTTCGGCTGGAGTTTCTTTTCATACAAACTTATTTATTTGGATTTTTTTATATTTCAAATTATTGATACATTCAAAGAGTATAAAAAGATCTGCTACCGATGCTAACTGTGTCGAGTCACACTTGACATCGGAGTGCAAAAGGTTAATCAAGCTCATTATATAAAACTTAGGAGATACAGAAAATATTAGGAAGACAAATATACACTATCCAGATAAAATCCCACATCACCCACTATTCAGATAAAATCCCTGTTCATATTTTGGTTTATTCCCTGCTGTCATTTTTATGACTCGACCTAGAGCCCTGTGTGGCTGTACTAATACCTACACACACACCTATAATAATAAAAACCTAAGCAAATATCACAACTGAACGGATGACCAAACAGGCTGCTTGGGGCGACTAGGCTGGCAGGGGGGTTAGTGAGGGATGACCAAACGACTAAGCAGCAGGTTGCGTGGGGTGACCAGGCCCGCAGGGGGTCAGTTAGGGGCAACCAGGCCAGTGGGAGGGGGAGCAGTAAGAGGCGATCAGGCCAGCAGGAGGGCAGTTGGGGTGACCAGGCCAGCAGGGGGGGCAGTTAGGGGTAATCAGGTAGGCAGGCAGGTGAGCAGTTAGGAGCCAGAGGTGCAGGATCGGGCCTAAACTGGCAGTTGGACATCCCCTGAGGGGTCCTGGATTGGAGAGGGTGCAGGCTGGGCTGAGAGGACCCCCCCATGCACAAATTTTGTGCACCAGGCCTCTAGTTTTAATATAACTTGAGAACATGGGTAATAACAATAGCTAACATTTATCGTATGCCTACTCTCTGCCAGTCCCTGTTCTCTGCACTTCACCTGCATTCACAGGATTTTTCCCCCAACAATCCTTAAAGGTAGGTACTATTAGTAATCCCATTTTCCTTCTGAGGAAACTGGGGTAAAGGGAGGTTGAATATCCAACCTCCGGTCATGCATCTAGTAAGTTGCAGAGATGGAAAATGAACCCAGACAGTCCTGACTTCCAGAATCTGTGTGTTTCATAACCATACTAGATGGCTTTAACAGTTTTAAATTGCAAAATATATGTACAAAAGAATATATGCAATGTTCATGCCCAACTGTAGAGCATCACTGTCCATGCTTTCTTCTTCTCTACTTCACAAGATATCAGGCACATGTCCCCACATCACTCCCAACTCTTGATAATATGGTTCTTTAGAAAGTTATGAGGCTTCTTCTTCCTTGGCCTCCAAAATCCCTGAGAGCTTGGCCCATCAACAACTCATGGGAAATCACCGGGGGGTCCACTTCTCTGCCCTTTCTGGGACAGGTTAGGCTCTCCTGTTGGCCCAGCTTATGGGCCTTGAGCATCACTTTCTGCGTCTGCCCTTCCTGGGGACCTCTTCTCCCCATTATGTACCCACATAATTGCCCAGGCCCTGGGGAGAAGAGACTAACCTCCCCTCTGTTTCAGCAGACACTGGGAAAGAGAGGTTGAAAGGCCAGGTGTCCAGGGCCAAGAATGACTCACCTTTGGGGTCCCAGGTGGCAGAATGAGGCCTCTCCCTCCTCTTGCCCATCCATCCATCCTTCATGGAAAGTGCTGAAGCAACATAGTATAGTGGTTAAGAACACAGAATCCTGTGCCAGGTATCCAGGGTTTGAATCCTATCTGTATATAGCCTTGGGCAAATTACTTAACCATCCTAGGCCTTATTGTTCTATCCATAAAATGGGGGTGACGATGCTAGTATCTATGTCATTGGGTTCTCACAAAAACTAAATGGACAAAAGTTTGCAAAGTGCTTAGAATAGCACTTTGCTCTAAATAGTAGGAATAAAGATGAGCTCTTTGTAGTTTTGCTGTCTCCAAGAACCTGAGGTCAGAGTCATGTTGCTCTGTGCCCTGCCTTGGACATCCCAAGCAAAATTATTGCCAGGAGTGTGGAGTCTAAGAATAGTCTGTTTCTCTGCTCTGTCAGAGATTCATAGAACCTATAGCTGTTGCAGCTGGAAAACCCTCAAAAGCCATTGAAGGCAGCCACTCCCCACTTCCTTGGTCTTTTAGTCACAGATTTAGTCTAGGTTGGTGGTTAAGCATTCACTCTTGGATTCAAATCTGGGCTTTGGCACTTGATGGCATATGAGGGCTGTGTGACCTCAAACAAGGCCTCGTTTTCCTGGTCTGTAAAGTGGGAATGATAATATGTACTTCATAGGGTTGTTGAGAGGAAGAACTGGAATAATGCATGTAAAGTGCTCAGCACAGGATTTGGCACAGAGTAATGCATGTTAGTTGTCACTCTTATGTCAAAGGTCTTTCACTGTACCAGGCTGCTGGTGCTGGTGCCCAGGTGGCACTCACAGAGCAGGCCAGACCAACCCCCGTGGTCACCAACAGACTTTGTGCCCATTTGGCTGGCCTATTCTTCCCCTCCAGTCTCAGACCCTCTGTGCCTGCTGTGAAAGCAGCCTGACTGGATTAAAATGGAAATGACCTGTCAGAAGCCTGGCCTAAAGACAAAGGAGATACCAGGTGGCAGTATGAAGGTATCACTCATTCTCCCTGCCTGAGGGAGAAAGCATGGCTTTCTCTGTGTTGTTCTTTAGGCTGATCCAAGCAGGAGACCCATCTTCCTTGGAGGTCATTACTGGGGTCCCTTTAAGCCAGTATTGTTCCCCTCACAGTGTTGACACAGGCTCACAGGCAAGGTGGAGTCGGAGCTATTTGACAGAGGGACTGTCATGAAATGCCTGCTTCAGCAATTCTCTGGCCTGGCTGCATATCAGAATCCTCATGTGGAGAGCTTTGAGAACACCCGTACCTGGGCTCCAGGCCCCAGACACACTCTCTCTCTCTCTCTCTCTCTCTCCCTCCCTCCCTCCCTCCCTCTTTCTCTCTGAAATCAATTATTTCAGAGAGGAAGAGGGAGGGAGATATAGAAATATCAATGATGAGAGAGAATCATTGATTGGCTGTCTCCTGCACACCGGGCATGTGCCCCTGACCAGAATCAAACCCAGGACCCTTCAGTTCACAGGCCGATGCTCCATCCACTCAGCGAAACCGGCCAGGGCCCCCCAGACTCTGTTTTATTGATGGGACTGGGTCCTGGGTGTGGACACTGAGTTGAAGCTTTCCACATAATTCTAATGAGAACACCTGCACCAAGCGTTGTGTAAGGTACTGCAGGGGATTCCAAGATGCTTGAGCTGAGAGCTGAGGTTTCTGGTCTCCAGAGACACACAGGCTACTGGGGAGATAGGACAAGTACAGAAATAGCAATAAGGCAGTGGGTGTGCACTCTTCCAGGGATGTAAAAGTCTTCCCAGGCTGCTTCACAGAGGAGGTAGCATTTGAACTTGAATCATCTATGCAACCAACATTCAGGGACTATTTATTGAGTGCCTACTATGTATCATGGACAGTTACAGGTGTTGGAAATATCTCAACTTTCCTTCTAGTAGTATGTCCAATGAAGGGTCCATGGGAATTTGATGGGCATGGAAGCAGGTGAAAGGTATTCCCTGGAGATGGAACATCATGAGCAGACAAGTGAGAAAGAAGAGGGCTTATTTTAACAATGATGGTTAATGTGACCAGAGCCTTGGCATCAAACACAGATGTGGCAAAAGATGAGAAATGAGATCTGGGTAGGACCCAGACGATGAGAGCAGGTATTTGGAGGCCCTGTGAGGAGTTGGAAATACTCCTGAGGACAACAGGGAGCTATGATCAGGTTGTGAGCAGAGGAGTGACTTGCACAGATTTATATTTAGAATTATGACTCTGGGGACACTGTGGAACAAGCTTGGCTAATTGCCCATCCTATGTGGTTCTTTCTCCTAACCCTATCTCAGGTTAAGATCCTGAAGTGTTGATTTCCTCTTGAGAGCTGGATCTACATGAGGCAAGGATTGGAGGCAAGTAGCAATGAGCATAGTGGTCACCTGTTGGGTGCACTCTTCCAAGCATTGTGCAAATAAGTACTTATTTAATCCCCATGGCACCCCCTTGGGTAAGCATGATTCTTACCCCCATTTTATAGATGGTGAACCTAAGACTCAAAGAAGTGAATCCATTTCCCAAGGTCATATAGTTGGTAAGTCACAGGTAAGTCACTGATTCCAAGCAGTCTACACTCGTTTAAGTGCTATGCTATACTAAATACCCATTAACTTCAAGAACTCACAGTCTTGAGGGGGTTCCATAGGGACATTGTCACAATTCCTGTGCTTCCAAGAAGTCAAGGGGCATTTAGCCTCATTTTGACCTTGGATTTTTCCTCTTGAAGGGAAAGACTCCCACTGGAGCAAGGCTGGTCCTGACCTGTTGGTAATTGCAGGAGCTGACCACCCTCATAGTCTTGCACATCATCCCTGACCTAGATGGCTTCTCTTCAAACCTATCTGGGGCAATTTGGGGAAATCCAGGAAAGTTGTATGGTCTTTCCATACCTAGCTCTGGCACAAAGGAAGATATTTAATAGATAATTGGAGGTTGGATGAACAAATGAATGAGTGGTATATGAGCTGAGCCCCCACAGCAGCTCCTGGGAAGCAGTAGGGCATAGCAGCTAAGCATGAGCTTTTGTGTCAGCAAGGCCTGGGTTCAAATCTTGGCTTGACCAATTACCATCTGGGTGACCATCGTAGGCTCCCCACTCCCTCCCAGGGCTCTTTGACAGGCTGAGATAAGAAAATATAAGCTGGCAGAGAGTGAGTGCTTAATAACTGGTAGTTGTTGTTGAACTTTCAGGAAGCCTCTCTGAGAACCTAATAAATACTCTGGACTGTCATCCCAGAATAATCCACCAAGCTGCCCAATTTCCCATGTAAGATTATGGCTGCAGGTACCCTCACAGGAATGATGTTGGGGAGGAGGGTGTCTTTGCTTTTCCCTCCACTAATCTCTCCCCAGGATCCGCATGTTGGGAAGCGGCAGTTTAGGAAGAGAAATTCAAGGAGGATTCAGGGAGATTTGCAACAAAGGGAAAGGTCCCTCATCATCTTGCACTGGTGCAGCTCCACCACTCTTTCCCTCCCAAGGCCAAAGACTGGCTGCATGAGGCTAGAGAGACTACCAGATTTAGGTCAGCTTAGACCAGGGGTGGGAGGAGGGGAAGCAAGAGTTAGGAAACAGCAAAGAACACCAGCTATTGAATGGCCATTCAGGTGCAGTTTGGGGCCTCCAAAAGCATCATCTTCTACTTTTCCTGGTACATAAGACTGTGTGTATCCCATTTACAGATGAGGAAGCAGGCTCAGAGAGGGGAAAACAAGGCCCCTCAACCCAGAAATGGCCAAACTGTGAATGGAAAGCCAATCTGTCTCACTCCAATGCCTTTATTCTCTCCTCCCCACCATCTTGCCTCAAGGGAAGGCATGATTCCCTTGTCCTGCTGGTGGGCATCTGTGAGCAAGAAGACCCAGACCCAGACCTGAGCAGCCACCTCCTGCCCCATTCAGGTCTCAGGCAAGCTGCTTTGGGAGCAGCAGCCACCCATTCGGGAAGCAGCCACCCATCCGGAGGGGGCGGTGAAGCCGCAGCTGAGTTTATTAAGAGCAAAAGATGACTCCAGCTGCACAGGAAACTCAGTAACCCTGATTATGTGTTTATTCTTTCCCTTCCCTGCCTCCTGCTCCCACCCTCCCGCCTCTTTCTCTTCTTTCTTCCGGCCTCCTCTTTGTCTGCCTTCCCACCTTCTATCTTCTGTCAAATCTGCCTACTGAGAGCTACCCTCCACCCTCATCTCCTCTTTTCCCAGTGCCAGCCCTAGCCCAGCCAGCTAGCTCTATATTGCTCTTATTCCTCACCTCTGAAGGTGGGGGCTGTTCAAGCAGCATACTAAGAGGCCCGAGCCCCTCCTTCTTGTAGGAAGTCACCAGCTAGAGGTGGCCTTAGAGATCAGCTTGTCCAACCATACTCTCTCTTTTTTATAGGTGGGGAAACAGAGATCTGGAGAGGGGAAAAGACTGTTGGTCAAACAGTGATAACAGAAGCAGAATCTCAAATACCCAAAACAAGATTCCAGGGGCCATCAGTGACATGATGCTGGAGGAGGTGCTTGGGACTTGGAACCCCTGGGACCATTGCCTCCAACAATAAAGTTCAGGATGGACTGACACCCAGCCTACTCCTTCTGTTGGTCTAGAACCCTAGGGCTATAGGCTCTTTGAGACCACAGGACCCACTAAGGTCATCTAGCACAATCCCTTGTGACTCAGAGAGGGAAACAGAGGAACAGTGCCAGGAAGGTCTTCACCCTGAGCCACAGAGCCCTGTGGCATGCCTGGAAACACTCTGATGGGAATGAGCAAGAGAAGGAAGAGGAATGGTCCATGTCGGACCAGAAATTACTTCCTGCCAGTAGGCTTTGTGGGTTAATAGAAATGGGTGAGCAGAAGTGGCTAGGACATCTTTTCCAGAGCTTTCAGAAAGAGGAGAGTCCTGCCAGGGCCCTTTCAAGATCTTTGTCCCTCAGAAGCAGCATTATTTGTGGCATGTGGGTGGGATGCCTCCTTTGGGGAAGAGCCTGGGGATAGAGGTGGCAGGAGAAGAGGCCTTTGCTCAGCTCAAAAAAAAAAATCTCCATTAACCCAACCTGGCACATCGGTATTAGCTTTTTCTATGCTAAATTACCCAAGGATAAACTTGGGGCTAGGAGAGAAACCACATCCATTAGCATCAGCTCCAGACCCATCGCACCATGACCAGGGGCAGGGACAGGCATTTGCAACATGGTTCTTTCCCTTCTTATTTCTTCCTTGGACCTTTTATCCTCTTGACTTTCTATAGAGCACCTGGGACACAAAATGGACTTGCCACATTCTCTACTGAGTCAACATGAAATCTTTGCAAGCTTGAAATGGGGAAGCAGGAGTGGGGAGCCTTCCCTAAGGCCCTAGGCTTGGATGACTAGAGCAGGGAGGAAAAGAGGAAACCATAATTCAAGACTTTACTGCAGAATGAAATTAAATCAGAACTTTAATAAAACTGACTGGATCTCACTTAATTGCCATAGTCTATTCCAAGCCACTGGTCACTGGGACCTGTAACCTCCCAAAGCTACATGCCAAGGGCAGAGGGACAAGAAATGGTGGGAGACTGGAAGCTGGGGTTCTCCTCTAAGGATGGAGGCAGGGACCACCCTCACCAAGCACTGTTAATGGGCCAGGACTTTGCCAGGCACATTTCTCTGCTTCTTTCATCAAAACCCCACAACACTGATCTTCAGTTAGGGTTATTAGCTCCATTTTGCAGATGAGGAAACTGAAGCTCAGAGAGGTTAAACAATATGCCAAAGGCCACACAAGCTAAGAAATGGTAGAGCCCAACTTGACCTTGGACCTGCTACCCCAGGCTTCTGCCACACCCCACGACATCTGACAAGTGTCTTTAGAAGGGAATTGATGAGAAGCAAGAAGCAATGTAGGAATCCCTTTATTTTCATGGATCACTGATCAATTCTGGCCTTGCTCAGCCTGAATGATACAGCCCCTCAGTGTCCACCCCATCTGCTCATTTGCTGACCCATCTCAGTCCTTAGGAAGCACACTCTCCCTCATGTTGGATGCAGGGGAAGATGAGAGCAGACCTCAGTTTTTCCTTAACCCTGAACCCAGGAAGGAACAAGTCTGATTCAGACACAGGAGCAAATTCAAAGTGCAGGCACAACCTAGTGGTTAGATTAACGTCAGATTAAAAATATTAATCTGATGTTAATCTGAGTTTAACAACATGTTAGTGGTGAGACCTTGGGCAAGTCATTGAATTCCCATGTCCATTCACTTCCCATCATATAAAATTGGGATGATGATAGCACCCACACCATAGAATGGTTATGAGGATTACATGAGTTAATACTAGTGAAGTACTTAGAACAGAGGTGGGAGCAGGGGAAATGCTGTGTAGATGTTAGTGTTCATATTACTCAATGTCATAAGGAACTAATGCATCACCACCAGCAACAAAAAAGAACTGCCCAGTAGGAAGTTCCAGGGGACCTATTGTAATGATTCAACAAGGATTGAGATTGCCCAGGAGCAGAGCTTGGGGTGCCCACTCTAATGATTCAATATAGCCATTGCTCCAGGCAGTCCTAGCAAAGATCCACTTTACCAATCGCTCAGAACTGTTGGGAGTAATCGGGTTGAACTATATGAAATTGCCAATCTTAGACCATTTTGACCTAGAAAAAATGGTTATTTCATTTGGTTTAATTTAATAGAGAGTTCATTTAGGAATGGATAAGGGCTGGTTCAGTTCCCACTCATTTCCTATCTCCTCAGCTGAGGAAGTTTGCTAAGCATATCTGACCCATTTCTTTAAAGAGTAAATATTTTCTAGTAGTTGCTTCTCAAGTACTTCCTTAAGAAGTTGCAACATTCCTCCTGGAACCAATTTTACATTATTAAAGTCCTTGATGTTTAAAGCCAAGAGGGATTTTAGAAAAAAATTATTTTTAGATGTCTGAAGATGAGTGATGAGTAATCAAGGGTATTGATAGCATTGCTGGAGGTGCTGAAAGGCATGGGTCACTGGAGATGATGTCTGTGACCCTGGGACACTGTCAAGCCTTGTGGATAATGAATAGAAGGAAAGGTGGCAGAATTCCTGCCATCTCTGCTCCCGGATGGCCTCCCAGATTTATGGAGAATGGCTCAAGGAGGAAGCATTGTGCATGTGTGGTGTGTGTCCTTCTCTTTCAACTCTAGTACCTTCATGCTACTCATTCTAGTGGTGTCAGTGATGTGCTGTGGACCCTCCAAATCTCAGTTTCTCCTCTATAAGCTTCATGAAGTCAAGGAACACATATGTCTTGCCATCATTGAATCCTTAGCATGTACCATATTGCTGGGCGCAAAGTAAGCCCTCAATATATGTTTTCTGAATGAATTAATTAGCAAACAAATGAAGCAAGTGGGCTCTGTCTTGCCTAGCAATTGTTTCCAGGAGGAAACAATGAGGACTTATGAAAATCCTTTCCAATAACTTGAAGTGCTTGGGGAACAAACGCCTGAGGTTGTCACGGGTATTGTCCAGGATTGTGGTCAAGGCTCCCATAAGCCATCGGAGCCTGAGGTCTCAGAGTGATAAAAGCCACAGAAGAAGAGGAGGCCAACAGGGCAGGGCATGGTCACTTTGGAATAAAAATATAAGGCTAGTATGGGTCAATAACTCCACTGCAGGATGACAAAAAGTATAGGATTTATCTGCAGCAAGAAGGATTTAGATCAGACCTTCCATGCACTGTGAAGACATGAGCCAGAGTGCACATGTCCTTCCCTGAACATCTTTAAAAGCAAAAAGCCTCCACTCTCATCACATCACCCCAAATCACTCACAGGCAGTGAGACCTAGGGATAATCACTCCCACTCTCTGGACCTCAGTTTCCCCATATATAGCTGTGGGGGGGGGGAGATAGCGGTAGACCCCATGGTCTCTACAGTTCCTTCCAGCTTTTAAAGTCTGGAAATCTGTCTGGAAGCTATGCTGTGCTGGCATAACTTCAGAAGGATGTAGACAGCCATAAAAGTGGTGGGATCTCTGGAGATGGAGAATCCTGCAGGGAAGCCCCTCCCCAGCCCTCTGCCTCCTGCCCTTTCCACTGCTGCAACCACAACCTCCCCTGAGCTCCCAGGTTTCTCCTCCCCAACTCCCCCCCTTCCCCCACAGCTCTGTCTGGAGGCTCCATTCTCTGACCAGCTCTGTTTGCTTTTAATAAAGTTAGTCGCACTCCTAATTTGTATGTAATGAAAAGATAAAAGGGATACATGGGGGCAAACCTTCCGCTGGAGTGGGAGCAGTCCAGTTGCAACCACCTCCCACCTCCTAAGGCACCAACGTGTTGCCTGATCTGATCCCGAGTCTGAGCAGAGGCTGCTGTCAGCCCCCAGCCTGTCCCCATTGTTTTTACAGCTCCCCCAGTGAAGCCTCCTGGAGCCTTCATACTCTGCCCACTCCCTTGCCTATGGTGGAGAGTGAAGATTCCACCCTCCCAAGTCCTGACAGCACCCAAGAGACCACCTTTGTAGACCTCTCCATCCTCCCCAAGCCTCCTTGAAAGCAGGGACTGGCTCAAGGCTAAGAATCCTACAAGCAACATTCAGTTCATCGTTCTTGTTGTGCCCACCTGATCTCTGGGAATATCTTGGATTCCTTAATGAGAAAGGAGAAGCCCGACAAGTTTGCTCAGTGGTTAGAGCAACAGGCCAAAGGGTCACGGGTTCGATTCCCAGTCAAGGGCAAGTACCTGGGTTGCAGGTTCGATCCCGAGCCCTGGTCGGAGCATGTGGGAGACAATCAATTGATGTGTCTCGCTCCCATTGATATTTCTCTCTCTCTCTCTCTTCCTCTCTCCCTCCCTCCCTCCCTCACCCTTTCCCTTCTATTCTCTCTGAAAAAAAATCAATGGAAAAATATCCTCAGGTGAGGATTGAAAAATAATAATTTTAAAAAATTAAAAGAAAGGAAGAAGGGTAATATACTTGAAGAGGGTGATTTGATTTTACTCAATTATGGGTCTACACTTCAGCCATCGCTTACTCCCTGACATGCCTTTTCCTTTACAAGTCCCACTCAACTGGTTGGTCATCTCAGGCCCTGGTTCTCACCCCAGGTCTGCTAGCAGCATGTAACCTTGGGCCACTCCTTTCATTTTCCTGGGACTCTTCCTCCCCATCTTATCTCATAGGCAGGTAAAGAGTTTAGCCTCTGTGGAGAGAGGGCTCATTATAAGAGGAGTAGTGCCTACAACCCAGAATGCTGGAGAAGCTTGGGTAAAAACAGAGTCCCTGGCTTTAGGGTGATCCCCTCTGCACCCACCCACCACAGAGGCGGCTTCCATGGGAAATTATCCCTTGTGGTAGTGGTTTAGGATGATTACGTTCAGGAGACGATGGGGTAGGAACCATAGCCTCCTCATGAGAACTGCTAAGTGACACAATTCAGTGAGGACTTTGGCAAGGGTTAGAGGCAGCAGGAGTCCCCTCCATCTCCAGCCCTTGTCTCAGAGGCCTGTGTCCCGGCCCTTGATTGTCCACAGTAGAGGGAGATAGATGAAGCTGGTGGCGGGGGATAGCTTACTGCACTGGGAAGAAATGAGGCTGCAGAGCAAACAGGCCTTCCTCTGCCCTCCCAGGGCCAGGCAGGGCGCAGGCTGTGCTCCAGACCCAGATGGGGGTATGGAGAGAGCAGCCCCACTGGAGGGGGCTCCCAGCATGGCACGCCTGAGCAGCAATCTGGAAGCTATTGGGCTTGTGCGTTTCTGCGATCCAACGAGAATGCCATGCCCAGTTCATTTCCTCTAAGGAAACACAACCTCAGGGGATAATTAGAGCTTCTTTGCGTACACAATCCCATATTGTTTATCCAACACAAATTAAAAAACGTGGGCCCTGAGAACATGGAGCGAGAGATAAAGTAGACCTCCTCCTCCTCCTCCCCCCTTCCTCTTCTTTCTCCCTCCCAGCTGGATCTCATTACCCTGCCAGGCCAGGCCAAGCCCCAGCCCCAGCAATGCCCCACCCTGCCAGCTCCTGCTCCTCCAACAGCCTTTGTGAGCTCCTGGACCCAGTCTCTCAATGTCAGGGTCTGGGATCCTCCCTAGTTTTCCCCCGTGTCTGTCTGCTTATTGCCCTATCATGAAAGGTGGCTCTGGGGCAGGCTTCTCTGGCCAAAGTGTTTCATAAAGAGTGACCATTTGTCTATGTGTCCCTTCAAGGATCCTCTCACTGAGAAATGTGGGAAATGCCAACCCACAAACACTACGCAGCACCCAGGAGCTGAGGCAAGGTCCATGTCCTGGGGGGTTCTGTGAAGGAAGGGCTGGCTCTCTTGGCCCTGGCCTTGGCCCTAGATCTTTTCCACTGCCCAGATGCACCCTACCCAGACAACAGGGAACCCAGTCAGCCTGGCCTGGGGGCCCCTCCACAAAGCCCACCCCTCTTTCCCCAGGCCTCAGCCCAACAAAGGAGGATTCTCAGCTGGGTGGCTCAGGGTGGGAGGAAGGAGGGTTGCGGGTGGAAAATAGCTTCAGAACCCAAGGTTGGCCATCTCCATGAAAGCCCTATTATTGCTCGGGTTGCTAAATGTCTTACTCAGCATGGCCAATTCAGCTCCCCTCACTTCCCTGTCTCCCCCTAGGAATAGCTCCACATTCCAACACCGCACAACCAGCCTTTCTCAACATGGGAGACAGACAAGAGGAGAGGCAGCATGGGCAAGGAGCAGCAGAGAAGGAGAGAAGGCTTCAGAGGGAGAACTCACCTTCCCCAAGCCTTGCTGGCTTACAGAGCAAAGATGGCCCCATGGAAGTCAGTGCATTATCAGCTCCGACCTCCTGGTTTCTCTTGTATCACAGGCTGCTTCCCAGGAGGGCCTTGTTCCAGGAAAGGGGCAGCTGCCTGGGCTTTCCTCTGGGGGTTGGGAAGGTGGCCCCCTATCCACTACCTGCTAAGTAGTATGGCTTCTCTGCCTCCCAGGGCTTGACAAGGACAGGCACTGCTGTCCTGTGCCCCTGACCGCCCCCTCCACGTCAATCACAGAGAAGGCAAGAAAAATGGAAGAATGAACCCACTCTCTTTTGGGGCCAGGCCCTCTCACCCTCCTGCAGGCACAGAGCAGGGAGCTGGATGGCTGGACAAGTAGTGAGTTTGACTTGAGGTAGAATTTTCTCTGGTTGAACTGAAGAGGAAGTTGTGTGAGCTGAGAACACATTCCCCGTCTGGTCTGTCCTTTCAGCTCTCCTGGTATTTTTTTTTTCTTTCTTTTGGTTTGTCTCTGAGCTGGAAAGAACATGTGCTTGGCAGATTTTTTATTAACTCTCTCTCTCTCTCTCTCTCTCTCTCTCTCTCTCTCTCTCCCTCCCTCCCTCCCTCCCTCCCTTCCCTTCCCTTTTCGCTTGCTTGACAGAATTTAGATTAGACAAAACATGAGCTCATTTCTGCCTGAGAAAAAAACACCTCCCCTCCTCCCCTCCCCCACCTCTCCTCCTCTTCTTAGCCTCACCCACCTCTGCTGGGAGGGAGGCCTACAGAGACATCCTTATAAGTCAAGGCTTGGGGTCCTATGGCCCCCACACTGCACCAGCAACCAGCTTTGGAGACTATAGATAGTCCCACAGTCTTGCAATCACAGGTCTTCTGCCTAGAGTCTGTGTGAAAAGGGGGGCATATCTGGGGTCCTGAGGGGTAAATAGGAAAGGTGGTCCCTGCTGGGGTTGGCCAGGTCACTGGCAGCATCTGCCTCCAGCACCTGGGCACCAGACCCTAACCCTACCTGGAATTCCCTCTTCCTCACTTTCCTCTTTTCACTCCTGTGGGTATTTATGGACAGTGGTACCATTCCCCATCACCAGGCAACCTAACCAGCTCCTTACCTCTGAACACTTCCTGGGGTCCCCTCCCAAACTGCTAACCAAATCACTGAAGGCCCTCATTTTTCTCTTCATGTGGATATGTGGGCTGGCAGCTTGGGAGGCTCATCCGAGTTTGAAATCCCAGCATTACCATTCACTTGCTGGGGCTTGGTCTACTCATTCCCCCTCACTGAATATCAGTTTCTTGTCTGTGAGACAGGGATAGTAAGATCTACATTATAAAACTGTCCTGAGGTAAATGACATTTAAATCAATGTTGAGGTCCTGGAATTGATGAAAACAACTAGCAGAATCTCTACATTGCAGATGTGCAATAAATCACCCCCTCCTTACCCTCCCCTTCTTCCTCCTCGTCCTCGTCCTCGTCCTCGTCCTCCTCCTCCTCCTCCTCCTCTTCCTTCTTCTTCTTCTTCTTCTTCTTCTTCTTCTTCTTCTTCTTCTTCTTCTTCTTCTTCTTCTTCTTCTTCTCTCTCTAACTCTTTCTCTCTCTCCCCTTCCTCCCTCCCTCTCATTCTCTGTCTCTCTTTCCCTCAGAAGAATATAGAGGTGGAAGGACAGCAGGAAGGATTATGCTCAAATATAAGAAAGAACTTTCCAGGAGTGCAGTGGTTAATATGCAAAGAAATGCCCACTGGACTCTAAATTCACCTTCTAGCATATTACAGAGGGATCAGAAGGATGGCTGGAGTCCTTCTCTGGAGGGTCTTGAGGAGTGGGATGAACCTGGACTGTGGTGGAACTGTGGTGGTCACTCACCTCTCAGACCTTCAATTCCTCATCTATACAAAAGAAGGAAAGAGTCCCCTCCTTGCAAAGCTGTCATGAGGCATATTTATGAGCTTCTGTGGGCTGCCCAGATGAGTCTCCCTTGTCATTCTGCAGTGCCAGGGAAGAAGGCAAGTGGGGGTTTCTGGGGGCCACTCTAGGAGCTGAGGCTGCTGGGTGCTTGGGGACTGTCACAGTCATCTTGACAGGCAACAGTCCAACCCAGTGGGGGCCTGCAGCCCAGACTTCAGGACTAGTGGGCCCCTCTGAGTCAGTGAGCTCCCACCCTTCACAGCCACTTCTTCCAAACACCCACCAATCCACCCACCCTCGAGCTGTCCCTAAGGCAAGCAGGGCAGTATTGCTCCTCAAATCTGGTTTTATAAATGAATCCCTCTCTTCCTCTAAACATTTTCATTGCCTGCCTCTGAACCCACTCCAATCCATCTACTTCTACTGTACCCTGTCCTACTATCACCCCCTTCTCATCTTCTGGTTACAGAGAGGCCCCCACATGGCCTGCAGAGGCTGTGGCATTTGTGTCCCAGGTGAGAGGATAAGCCCCAGTGCTCAGTGAGTCTGACCCCTTGACATTTGGTCCCTTGGAGACAGCCGAGGGGAGTAGGAGCGTGTAGGGCCTGGAATCCCAACATTGCTGCATCCTTACTCAGTAGCCCTAGGGAAAGTTCCAGCACGTCTCTCACCCTCAATCTCCCATCTGTAAAAGAGAGCACCTAGCAGGGCCCCGGGAAAGAAAGCAAGCACTCTGTAAAGGGTTGGGCACATTTTAGTCACTCTCTTCACTTCCCAGGAGGGCAAGTCCCTGGAGCCAGCTCTCCCCTAGGCCCTCTCTCCTTGTCCTCTCACCTGGGCCCTACCCCATCAGCCCTGGAGCTCCCTGGTTGCTGGGCACAGGGTCCCACAAGATGCTGAAAACTTCACTTCATTTCCTAGATTCTCTATGGAGAAGTCAGCCCCTCTGTTTGGCCATCTGTGCTTCAGAATGGATGAGGGAACTTCCTGTATGGAGCACCTGCTTTGATAGGTTCTATTTGAAAATAGAGGTCTTATTTCTATTTTCCAAATGGGAAAGTTGAAGTTCACAGAAGCTGAAAAAATGTGCCCAAGTGCCTATGTTGTGCCAGGCACTTGTGGATAGAGCTTCAGTGAACAGGCTTGACATGCTTCTCATCGGCATGGAACCAGCCTATTGTCTAGACAGTAGTAGAAGCAGGTTTTGAACCCCAGTCTGTTGGATGCCAATGCCTGTGCTTATAATCAATACACTAACATGCTCAATGTTTTAGACAGAGAACATATAAACCATTCTAGTTATATGACAGAGGAGGAGGCTGACAGTGACCAAGAGCTTCTTGGGCCAGTCCCAACCCTGTTGGAGCCAGGGAAGCAGAGAAATCTTCCTGCAACATGGCAAGGACAGGGATGGGCTATTAGGTACAACAGTGCGGGCCACATCTGTGGGAGCTGGCAAGCTTAATGGGCCAGGACTTCTAACCTAGCTCTTGAAGGATAGCTAGGAGTTGGTCAAGCTGACAAGGGAAGAAATGGCATTCTAGATAGAAGGACACATCCTAAGTAAGTGCCAGAGCTATTGCCAGCAGACTCAGCCATGTGGGGCCCCCAGCCTGCCCCCCTGCAGGGAAGGAGTGGTTTGAAGAGCCAGTATTCCTATCTCTGTTTTGCTCTTTCCTGGATGTATGGCTTAGATAAGGACCAAACCTCTCTGAGCTTCAATTCCTTGATCTGAGTGCTGTGTACCTAGTTATTGTGGAAGTTATTGTAGTAACTAGGTAGTTACTAGTGTTGTTATCATTATCATTATCTTTACTAAAACTCTTATCTGGAAATGTATTGGGTTGCAGGATGCCTCACCCCAAACTGTCCCAGCCCCAACCCCACCCTGTTCTGCCTGCCCTTTCCCCAAGTTTCCCACTTACTCTTACTGCATCCCACTTCCAGCTCCCTCCCTGAGCCTCACCCCCTGCTACTCCCCTCCCATGACAGACTGGCTTGGCTCTGGATAAAGTCCACAAGGTTGGATCCTAGTGGGTTCCTGGCAGATTTTACGGCAACTAGCACCCTTCTTGCCCATACACACCATTTTGATCCTGAGGGTGGGGGAAAAGGTGTGGCTCAGGGAAAGAAAGATAAAGCAGGAAGATTTTCTTCCTGTCCCAGTCTGGATGGCTTCTGGAGTACAGACTACACAATCTGGGCTGAGGTCTGTCTCCTTCATCTACTTTGTCCACCTCAGAAACAGGGAGCAGAGGGAGAGTTATCTAAAATGAGAGGTTGGATGCAGGAATCCCTCCTGCCCACCAATGCCCACGCTAGACCTCTCCCAGTGATTCCTAAAGGCAGTACCTCCTGAGAAGTACTGGGTTTACCTTCCCTGGGCTCTATGCTGTTGAGGCCTGCCCTGCCCCAGCCCTCTCCCAGGCCAAGGAGAATGGGAGGGGGTAGTGAGGACAGTTAGTTGGGGATGGGGGAGGGCAGAAGTCCAGCCTGGTTCTGATTTCCCTAACTACGGCTGCAAACCAGATCCTGGTCTGTCTTCAATCCACCCCTCCTTCCCCCGTGCAACACTTCTCTGCTTTCGGGAGCAGCCCATAACCGCAAACACATTTGCTAATGCAGCTAGCCTGCCTGCCCTGGGACAGCTGGCTGGGCCTGTGCCTGGGGCCAGGCCAGGCAAAGGGCAGGGGGCCTGGCTGGGAAAAGGGCCTGAGGCCCCTCCTCCTCTGCTAAGCTGCCTACACAGCCTTGGCCACTGCCTGGCTAACTCCATAGCTCCATCGGACTCCTTTCAGGGCTGAGACGAGTGTCAAAGAAACTGAGGCACAAGAGAGAAGGGCTACATGGCTGGCAGCATGCTGTTCAGCCCAAGAAGAGGGAGCTAGGATGCTCTTTAGCCAAGATATCACCTTGCCTTGCTGGGCTAAGAGGGTTTCTGGGCCTGAGCCCTCACACATAGCTTCTCCCTCAGCGGAGCCACCTATAAGAATGAGAAATCTAGGGCCCAGGGGAAGCTGAGAGTTTATGGGTTGCCCAGGAAGGCAAGAGCAGAAAGAGGCTGGGACTTCTCTCTGCCACTGTGCAACTTGTGTAATAAGTTCCTTTCTCTGAGCCTCAGTTTCTCCAACCTGTCCTGACTATATCACAGGCTTGTGATATGGGAATAAATAAGAAAATGTCATAAACTGTAAAGTGCTGTGTCCACAAGAATGATCATTCTGTCAGTCCACGTGCTCTGTGAGAGCAGGAATCATGTCTGACCTCCCTCTGTATCCCCTGTCCCCAGCCTGAGTGCCATTGTGGGTAGATGGCTAGAGAGATGGGCCTAGAGACTGAGAGACACAAATCAGTCCTAGGCCTTGTCAGCCCAAGTTCCTGCAGTCTCTGTGAACCAAGACTGAGTCCTGTAGTCCCTAAATTTCAGAGTTGGAGCTGTGACTGGAGCCCACCCTCAGCCAGATGTCAATCACGAAGCCCCAGCCTCACTCAGCTGCCCCCATCCACCCTCCCCCACCTCCTCCTTTCACACACAAGGCATGCAGCACAGCTTCCCCTGCCAAGACACCCCCACCCAGCCCCACAGCCCCACTCCAAAGACAGGGCCCTTTCTCTGCCACGTTCCTGGAGGCTTTTCCACTTAAAGGGCCTTGAAATCCATTTGCTGCAGACTGTGAACTTCCTCTTCGTGCTCCTGCCTGCTGGCACTCTTCTAGGCTGACCCTCCCACCTCCATTCCCACCCTGGCATCTGCCAGCCCATGGCCCAGCAGCTGTCATCCTGACCTCCCCCTCCTCAGGCCTCTGAGGCCAAGCAGGGGGCACCTGGAGGAGGTACTTGGGGCTTAGGAAGCAGCAGCAGCCTGGGCTAAGACTGGAAGCTGAGAGCTTGCTCCCTAAGAGTGTCCTAAGCTCCAACCTAGACACAAAGTCCTGCTTCCCCTTCTCCCAGCCCACTAGAAAAAAAAAAAAAAAAAACCTCCTTCAAGATTCTGGGACCATCAGAACATTCCTTACCAGATCGAGCTTTCATTCCTCATGACTCTCGCTTCTATTGCTGGTGGAGACGCAGGACAGCAGCCTGGTAAACAGTCACACGTGGCTGTGAATGTAGGCAGTATGGCTTCTAGTCCTACCTTGGCCAGAATCCATGAACTTGGGCCAGTCTGGTTTCTCCTTGGGCCTCTGATTCCCTCCCCAACCCACCTAGACCTGACCTCCTCTTGTTGCCTAAATTAAACTCTGCTCTCTGCTTCTCCAGGATGGTCAATTTCAGGTTCCTATGTCCTTCCTCTTTCGGGTTATACCACAAACCAATTCCCAACTTGACAAGTACCTGTGAAGCTACAGAAATGGCACGCAGTTACCATCCACAGAGCTCCTATTATGGCCAGGTATTTCATGTCTTCTACCTCATTGTGATATTAATATCTCTATGTTACAGGCTGAGGTAACAGAGGCTCTAAAGGGAGAAGTGACTGACCCACTGTCCCAAGGCTGGAAAATGGTGGAGTCAGGACTTGAACCTGGGTAGTTGGATTCTTTCATCTGTGTTCTTTAATTGCCCGACTCTGTGCCTGTGCCTGCACATCTATATACCCTGTAATGGAAGGAGGGCCCATTAATCCATACTTGCTTTGCAGTAGTTATTTGCAGGGCTTTTGATCCTGATCAGGCTTCAAATGATGAGGTCTGTGCTGACAAATGGGCACCTTGTGACCCACTTTGACCTGAGGTCCCATCTCAGCTCTATTTCCCTAAAATTATATTATTTTAAAGCTAAAGCCAGGCTGAAGAAGAAAACTGTGGCCCAAGATCAGAGCACTTGGAAGAAGAAAGGCTGCTTTGTGGGCCTCAAGTTACCTGGTAGCCACTATCATACTCCATCTCTTGTTTAAATACAACAACCCTTTGGGACAGCAATCATATTGGCCTTTTTACAGATCGGGAAACTAAGGCACAGAGAGAAGAAGTAAATTGCCAAAGACCACACAATGATAAGGTGTCACAGTATTTCTTCCACTCCAACTCACACACCTCAGCCTAGCCTGTCCCTAGGGAGGGGGGGAGAAGGTAGCATCTGTAGGAAGATGCAGGGCCCAGACAACAGTGACATGAACACAGAGGACCTACATGACAGCAGCAGAGCTATAGTCCACTTGGCCCAAGTTTGTTCTCACTCTTGCGCTAGCTCTGGGCTTTGCCTGTCTCTCTCCCATCTGTTTTCCTCATCCTTCCCTACTCAGGTTCTCAACAATGATTTTGTACATCACTACCAATTACCCAACCTGCCTCATTCCAAATTTCTAGCATTAATGTAATCAATGGAAAGGAAACAAGCTCCTATCAGCCGCCTGTTGCACCCATCTGGCACCAACTTCCCAGTGCTGTGATACCCCAAGCCTCTCCTGGCATGTAGATGGCCCCACACACCATTTACACATGCACCTGACAAAACAAAGCAGGTCCTCTACCCACATAGGAAGCCCTCCCAAAAAATTAAATGAAGATATGTATGTGCATATTTGTTCTTTTAGTGAACATGTATGGGGCACGAAGGATGTGCCAAGCACTTCTTCAAGTCACTAGAGGTATAGTAGTAGACAACCCAAAGTCCCTGTTTTCATATAGAGTTTAGCAACAGGAGAGGTGGACAATAACCAAGTAAAGCATAGATTAACAAGATAGTCCCAGAGTGGGGCAGAAGCTCGTGTAATTGTGATGTAGGTTGAGTAGTCAGAAAGGCCTCAATGAGGAGGCAACACTTGGACTGAGACCTGATTGACAAGAAGGAGCCGGCCTTGTGAGGAGCTGAGGGAAGGGTTTGAGGAAGAAAGAACAAAAAACCTAAAGGTGCTGAGATGGAATTGAATGTGGTGAAGAAAAAGGCTCTAAGCTGAAGTTGGGGAGATAGAAAGAGATCAAATCATGTAAGGTCTTATAAGACTAGGTGAGGAGTTTGAGTTTTATTCTAAGTGTGCTGAGAAGCCATTAGAGGGTTTTAAGCATGTTTAAGGACATGACTGAATTAGTATTTTAAAATCATGGCTCTGGCTGCTACCAGGAGAATTGCCTGTTAAAGGGCAAGGGTGGAAGCACTAGTCCAGATGAGAGATGATGGTGGCCTAGGTTAGGCTGGCAACCACAGACAGAAGTGGATATCAAGTAGGTAATTACATATGCCAGTCTGGACTTCAGTACAGATGTTAGATTCTTCCCAATAATCACAAATGGATGGTTTCTCCATATCTCCATTTGGGCATCTAGGTGGGCATCTCAAATATACCATTGCTACAAAATGATCCTTGATATCCCACCAAACCAGATTGTTAGTTGTATAAGCATGAGGTTCAGATTGGAGATATAAATCTGGGAGAGTCACTGGCATATAGATGGTACTTAAACTCATAGGGCTGGATGAGATCATTTACTGAGAAAATACAGGTAGAGAAGACAGCACCCAAAATTGCTCCAACACTTATAGGAGGAGTCTGCAAGGAACCAGAGAAGGAACAATGAAATGAAATGAGTGTCAGCAAGCAGGAGAGTGTGGCTCCAGAAAAGAAAGGGTAGCTATAGCAGATGCTTCTGAGAGTTCCAGAAAGGCAAAGCAGATCATTGGGTTTGGCAATGTGGAGTCATTGCTGACCTTGACAAGAGAAACTTCAGCAGAGATGGAAGTAGATAAGGGTGGAATGAGAGATGAGAATGGGTTGTGAGGAAGCTACAACAATGAGTGTAGAAATACTTGTGGGGAGGTTCGCGGTGAAGAAAAGCAGAAAATATGAGGTGGAAGCTGGAAGTGTGTGGAGAAGGATGAAGTAGCACGGTCAATGGATTGGAGGCCTAAGTGAGGACAGAGCATTGTTGGAGGCAGTGTACTAGAAGGAAGAATAGAGGTTGGGGTCAGAGGGTGGGTTGATTGAAATCAAGATTTTGAAAGCGATGAAGTTAATACTGATGGGAAGGTCAAGGGTATGGCCATGGGACTGGAAGACTGAGATAGGGTGGAGCTTCAGATTGTTGGATGTGAGGTACTGCAGGAACAGAGAAGCCAGGTGGCGGGTGGGTCCCCTGTGTTCATGAAGAAATTGCCAAGAACACTGCCAGGATTAGGGAGTGGTGACGAGGCAATTAGCTGCCTACTTACATCTCAGCAAAGAAGGGCAAAAGATGACACTGTCAAGGAGGGATGGGGGATGAGGCAGTCTTGGAAGGAGCCATAGGGTTTGATTGTTTTAGAAAAAGGAAGGAAAACAAATGGTCTGGAAGCAGCCATGAGAAACAAGAAAGGCATCATCCCCACCTCCCTGTGTAGATGTATGTGGGGTGTGGGAGAAAAATAAAGCCCCCACTCAAGGGGCATAAAAATGAAGGAAATGGTCCCAAGAGACTGAGGGTATGGGAGGGAAACAGTTGCTAATGGTACCAGAAGATAGAATGTAAGGGTTTCAGAAGCTTGGAAAAAAATGTAAGATGAGGCCCAAATCTAGGCAATGTATAGAGCAATATGAGGATTAGAGCTGGAAGGATGATGGAAGGCCAAGGAGGTCTGGGCTCCTGTGGTGATTAAGGTAAATAGGAACATGAATCCTAATGGGATAAATCAGGGTTTCTTACAGTTCAAGCCAGAAAATCTGGGGAGCCTGAGTGATTGACTTCCTGCTCCTGGCTTGAGCCAGACAAGGAAGCTCTGTAGGCCTCCCATATAACCTGCAGGGGGCAGTATCTGTGCTGAGGGAGAAGAGGTTGAATCCAAAACAAGCCAAGTATGTCAAACCGGGTGCCCATGACTACGTACCATCAGGTACACACTTACATACACACAGAGACCTTAGTCCCCACACAAAGCATGAGCATGTAAGCAAAATACTATGTATAAGCAAACATGTACACATGCAGACATGTGCACTTTTACATGCACATATAATGCACACAAATAATACATATAGGCCCAACATACCACACATGCCCATACCAATGTGTACACACTCATACATGCACACACACACACACACACACACACACACACACATACACCAGAGACTGGGCTTTCTTAAGTCTTGCCAAGCCACAGACAGCAGAAAATCAAGCTGAAGTTGAACAATCCAACCCAGAAAAGGGGGAGGAGATGAAGGGCGTGAGAATGAGGTATATGTTGGGGGAGGTATGCAGAGGGGAGCAAGGGAGCCAAGTGCTGAAGAAAAAAATCGAGACCATTTGAAAAAGGGAAAGCCTTCAGACAGAGCAGGAATGCAGGCTGTAATTAGAATCACTTCAACCGTCTCTAGATTGAAAGAGGATAGGCAAACTGGTTGCACATGCAGCATGGTGATCCCTAGCCTAGATAATGTTGGGAAAGCATGCGTGTGTGTGCATGGGCATGCATGCATACCTGGGAGCCTACAAGGGCTGCAGAAAATGTGCTTGACCACACAGCACCGGGGAAGCTGATTTATGGTGCTCCCTTACTTGCCCCTGTAGCCACCTGCCTTCAGGCTGGACCCCTCACCTAGTTTAGGGCCAACACACACACACACACACACACACACACACACACACACACACACACGTGAGGGGAGGGAGAGAGAGAGAGAGAGAGAGAGAGAGAGAGAGAGAGAGAAGAGAGAGAGAACCCAGAGTGGGTTAGGACTTGCTTAAGGCCACATAGCTAGCCAAGTTGAGCCTAGGGGGTGATATCTTAGCATGGCGAAGGCACTGAATGAGGAGGCAGCATCCCTTAGTTCAAGTCCCAAATCAGCCACTGACTGGGCCCCCCCTCCCTTTCTCAGAACCTCTGCAGTCCAAAAGGAGATCTTGGGGTCCTTCCAATCTGGCCAAGAACTGCTGGTTCAGAGCAGCTAGAAGCAGGAAAAGAAAAGAGATTTGTGGAGTGTCTACAAGAAGAAGAGGTGGACTGGGAGGGATGTGAATGTCTTGGTCAGAGGTTGTCCTGAGGGAAAACCTTCACCCACTGGCCTGGCCAGTGTGCCATGGACACTCTGGACTGAAGCAGACCCCAGAGGAGAGGCACAGGTGGCCAGGCGGGGCCCCTGCAGGCCACAAACATAATCCCTCCTATTCCCTCTGGCCTTCCCTTTCCCTTCTTCTCACTTCTCACTTTTAGGATTACTGGGAGGCCTTAGGGGCAGCTGCTGTGGTCGCTAAAAATAACTCAGCCAGCTTGGGATGTGAAGGAGCCCCTCTTACTTGCATGGTCCCAGAGGACTGGCAGGTGGCAGTTGGTGTCTGTGGCCCCTTCAAGCCTGAGAGATCAGGTTCTCCTATTCAAGTGTGAACCCCAGGTGCAGCCCCAATCTCAGGCTCCCCACGCACTGCTCTTTTTTGCTCCCCAGTACCCCAGGGCTCCTCTTTAGATGTTCACACAGTGGGCAGTGTGGGTCCTGGTGCTCAGAGAATCTATACTAATAAAAGGGTAGTATGCTAATTAGACCAGACATCTTCCGGACGACCATCTGGACATCCTTCCTGACAAAGCCGGGCCCTGGCGAAGCTGCCCACCCCATGGTCCTGGGCACCAGTGGCTGTGGCTGCGGCCTGGGAGAGGGAGAACCCGCCCACCCACGGTCCCCTGCGGCTGCGGCCAGCCCAGGCGAAGCTGACCTAGGTCCCGGGTGCCTGCAGCTGGTCAGAGGGAGGGAAGCCTGGGTCCCAGGTGCCTGCGGCTGACCGGAAGAGGGAATCCTGGGTCCTGGGTGTGGGGCCAAGGCAGAGGCGGTTAGGGGCTATCAGGCCAGCAGAGAAACAGTTAGGGGTGATCAGGCTGGTAGGGGAGCAGTTATGGGTGATCAGGCAGGCAGACAGAGGTGGTTAGGGGTGATCAGGCAGGCAGGCAGGCAGGCGAGCAGTTAGGAGCCAGCGATCCTGGATTGTGAGAGGCATGTCCGACTGTCCAACTGCCAGTTTAGGCCCCATCCCACAGGGGATGTCTGGAAGTCGGACATCCCCCAAGTGGTCCGAGATTGAAGAGGTGCAGGCAGGCTGAGGGACACCCCCCACCCCCATGCACGAATCTCATGCACTGGGCCTCTAAGAATAATAATAATGATCTATATATAAAAAGCTAATATGCTAAGTATCCCTCCCACCATCCAACCGGTCACTATGATGCAAACTGACCACCAGGGGACAGACACTCAATGCAGGAGCTGCCATGACATGCACTGCCATTTACAAAGAAATGGCACCGTGGACCTGGCGCCTACAAAGCAACACTCAGCTTCCCCCAAGTGGGACACAGGCCCCACCACCACTCCGGAACAACAGCCCACCAAATTGCAGCTGATGTTGCCAAGACCCCATGGGTCAAAATGCGGCCCACAGCCCAGCCCAGCCCAGAAAGGTTGGCTGTGGATGCTGGGTAATGACATTACGTAGAAACACCCAGCTTCCTCTCCCTAGCAACAGGCCATTTAACAATAAACAGCACTATGGACCTGGCACCCACAAACCAACACTCGACTTCCCCCAAGTTGGACACAGATCCTGCCACCACCCAGGAGCAACAGCCCACCAAATCATAGCTGACACTGCCGAGACCCCATGGGGCAAAATGCAGCCCACAGCCCAGCGCAACCCAGAAAGGGTGGCTGTGGGCATTGGGTAATGATGTCACATAGCAACGCCCAGCTTCCTTTCCCTAGTGACTAGCCTTCTTGCAATTTCTTCAGCCCAGGAACATGACTTGCTTTATAGCCAGGTGGAAACATTTTACAATTTAACAAAATGTCTCTGAAGCATTTTCCCATGCCTCATCTCATTTGATCCTCACAGAAGTCCTGGAGTAGATAGATAGGAGACTCGGTGGAATCCTATTTTCTTTTCATTAGCTGGAAAATGGAGATTTAGAAAGCTTAGAAACTTGAGCCGAGTGAAAAGAAGAAATGGTGGACCTTAAAAATGACTTTAGGTTTTCTCACTGCACAGGATATAGTCAAACACTGCTGCAGTTAAATATTTTACCCTTTGTTCTCCCTGTGTGATCTACAATAATAATCTACTCAGTGTTGATATTTACTGCTGTGTTGCTGACAATTACCTGAAAGAGAAGTTGGGGTGCTTCACTGGGCTGGAAAAAGTTTAGCTAAATCAGAAAGCAGGTCTAATTAAGCAAGTTTATTCTATATCTATAAAAGGCTAAGTTGACTTGTGCATGCACGATACATATAAAGCTCTTGCTGGTGCCAATCGCACTCATGTGTTTCGATCTGTCATTGTCAGTCGTGAATTTGGTTGACACTTCTATTATAGAGAAAGGTCCAATAGTGATATTAAAATATTTCTTCTAATTAATTTCCTTTCAATGTGTATGAATTCATGCACTGGGCCACTAGTAATAATAATAATAATGGAAGTAATATTAGTTACAATTAACACATATTGAACATTTACTGTATGTCAGGCACTCTGCTAAGTGCTCTGCAAGTCTAACTCATTATTATTCAGCACAGCTCTTTGAGGTAGGTGCTGTGATCCCCATTATGCAGGTGAACAAATGAGGCACAGGCAGCTTAAGTAGATTACTCAAAGTCACAAAGCTAGTAAGCAGTAGATTAGAGATGTCAGATTCCTTCAGGGAGAGAAACAGTCTAATAAAAATAAGAGTAAGAGTTAATATCTACTCATCTTCATGTGCAGTGGGCCTCCCTTACTTCTTCAAAGCTGGCTTTATATAGCCTCAAAGCTACAGGGATAGGAGGTTGTTAGGTCCTTGGTTTGCCCCTCGCTGGCTATGTGGCGCCCAGAGGGTGCCTTCTCCTTTCTGAGCTTGAGTGTTCTCACCTGTGAGACAGAGGTAATGGCAATAGCTGGCTCTTCCTGAGGTGTGAGGGTGCTCAGAGACAATGTGTGTGCATTGCCCTCCACCCCCTCCTGAAAGTTCCCTGGGAGCTGCTTTGTCCCAGAGGCTGGATTGAGACTCTGGAGGTCCCACTTCAGGGCCATTTTCTCCAAAGTGGGAGCGCTACCCAGGGCCTCTAAGTTTCCCAGGGACCTATGAAAATATGCAAGCCCCAAGAAATTTATTGACTCTAAAATATGAAAAGAAACAGTAGAATTGGGATTAATAAGTGTTCTATTATGTGTCTACAACATGTAATATAATATTGACCTCATTAATTGTTAAATATAGTATTCCTTAAAATTTCATTACATTTGAAAATTTGTTGGTTAGTTTGCCTCACTTTGCAAGAATTCCCAAGTATGCATGATGATTACCAAGAAATCATATCCAATTGGGAATGAAACAAGTTACTCACAGGTAAATTATTTCAAAAGTGGAATTATAAAAATCTTTTGAAAATTTTATAGCAAAAGTTACATTTAATATGGGATATGTTTGCATTTTCACATATTTGATATGCCCCTAAAAGTGAGAGCGCTTAGGGCCTGAGGTCTGGGGAGGGCCCTGACCCTGACTAGAAACAGAGTGAGGGCCCTGTGAATGAAGGAATATAGGCGCCTCTGTGAGAAGGGCAATTTGGGGGAAAAACTCTATGGGCCATGGTGGGCACCCACTCCTCTGGTTGTTCCCCTCATCTCAAACAAAACAAAACAAAACAGAAAACCTCCTGGGCCACATGCATGTAGGCGCTGGCAGAATGGCCCTAGCGGAGTAGCCCTTTCATGTACTGCTCTCGGCTCTTATCAAAGGCCCTTTCAAGAAACAGGCATGCCTGTGTGCCTTTCATAATCAAGAAGAGAAATAAACATAATCTGACGAAAGGGAGAAGAAAACAGCCATGTGTAAACGGTGTCTGTTGGGTTGTCAAGCCGTTGCCCAGGACATTGTCCACTGGGTTGCTCAGTGCCCCTGGGCAAGGGCCCTCAGGGGCCATTTCTCTCCCAATTTAGCACCAGCATCAACTCCAGGTCCCTTGAGGGCCTGTGAGTTTCCTCCTTTCTGATACCAAGAGCAGCAGAGCACTCTGCTTCTGGTGGGCTCACCATGGGAGGCCGCCTCAGCATAGGCAGTGAGTGGGAGGCACACAGGCCACCACTTACATCTATGTGACCTGAAGCAGGTCCCTTCCCACTGAACCTTCTGTGCAACACCAGTGCAAGTCACAGGGTTAGTGTGAGGAAGCATTGAGATAATTAATGTCAAGTGGAAAGAATAGACCTCCCTGCCATTAAGAACTCAGGATTGAGAGTGGGTTTGCTCTTGACTGCTGAGATTGGATGACTCAGACCCCCTTACCCCAGAAGGCCTGCCTGCTCTGCATGATCTCTGACACCTGGGCTCTGTGCCCAACACATGCCAGCAACCTGACTAGGTCAAGCTTCTCCCTTTTCAAATCTGCATGCCCAGGAATCACTGAGGAGCTCAGGGGCTGGTGGCAGAGACTTCACCGTGACCCCCAGCTCTCCAGAAGCTAAGATGACTCAGCTTCACCTACTCTAGATGCTGTCCCTGCTCTAGCTAGCTACCGACCTGGTTTCTGACCACTCCCACTCACCTCTTTCCTGCAGAAACCCAGTTTTGCTAAGAGCTGTCTGTTCTACTTATTGTTGTGGTCAATGCAGGGATGAGCAAGCCCCAAGTAAGAGGCTGGTGGCAGTATGCCAGCTCATCAATGTTAGACCAACACTTGGGTCGAGCCACCATCTGCAGCTGGGCCATCCCCTCTCCAGACCAAACACCTTGCTGCCATCTCAGGAGCTTGGCCCACTCTTTTGAATGCTGTCTCTCTTCTGCCCCCATCCTCTCTCCCACAGGTCCCTTGCCTCCTTCTGCCATCCCTATTTTGTACATTTGCCACACTTTGTCTTTTGCTGTATTGCAATTCTTAGTGGCTCTTGGCTCCTTGGACCATCATTTCTGGATTCTAACTTCTTTAGCCCTTAGATGGCAAAGGCAGAGGCTGTCTGGTTTCCCCTCTGGATCTCTGAGGTCCTGCACTGGACTTGGCACAGGTGTGTCTGCTGAACAAGAGGGAACTCAGTATAAGTAGAGGGTGTAGGGGAGGTAAAAAGAGAGATTCTTCCTCTAGGATTGATCCTTCCAGCTCTGGGCACTGGGACTCAGAAGATCTGGGCTCAAGTCCTTGACCATTTTTATCTACAAGACCTTCCCTTTCCTATAAGCCCCACTTTTATCATCAGAAAAATGAGGTTTCTACTCCCTTCCCTGCCTCCTGCCAAGGGTTGTTGTAGAGATTAAATGAGGGAACAGTTGGGAAAGTCCATGAGAACTTGAGAGCTGCTGGACCCGTAGCTGAGGCCCCATGCATGTGCCTGTTCTGGGGGTTCCTCTGGGTTCATTTTCATGGCAAGACTGCAAAACCCTAAGAACGTGCATACAGCCCAACTGCACCCACTGTTGCCCTGCCTGCTAGACAATTCCATCACAGAGGAAAACCAATTTGCTTGTTATCACGTGTGACTCACATTTGTGCCATGTGGTCCAGCTCACAGCATTTGAAGGGCTTTCTGGGCCATCTCATTTCTTTAATTCCTACTCCCACCTCACCTGCCAGACAACCTGAGCCCCACTGGACAGTTAAGAACATGATTAATCATAACCACAGCTAGCACTTATCAAGGGCTTACCATAGCTCTCAGTGTTTTGCATTTATCAACTCGCTTAATTTTCACAACACAAACAAGTACCATTATTTTTTCCATTTTTTGAGATGGGAAAATTGACAGTCAAAGATGTGAAGTCACTTGCCCAAGATCACAGGAATGGTACACAGCAAACATGTGGTTTGCCCTAGGTAGTCCAGCTCTAGAGTCTGCCAGTTGAACCATTTTCTAACTACCTGTTAGACAAGACACTGAGACTCTGAGAGAGAAAATGACTTACCCAAAGTCACACATGCAGTGAGTTAGTGGCATTGCCTGAATCCTCTAACTCAGATCATTAGCACTATAACGTGGGCTTTTCCATGAAAGTTATAGTGTATAAATGAACCCTTAGTGCATTGTCTATGGGAGGAGGAGGGCGCTATGTGAAGGAAGTCAATCATACATATCTGTTATGTTTACAATTCAACAAACACTTATCCTTGCTCTCTAGGAGACACTCATTCAAATATTCCACTGCAGGGACAATGGCTCTGCAAACAAAGGAGCCATTTGGGCTAGCCCTGGGAGGATGTGGAGCTAGAGAGTTAGTGGAGGAGTACTGCAAACAAGGGAACTGCCCAAGTGAAAGCACTGCCATGGGAAAAGGCCCTGTGTGTGGTCTGGGGATAGTGAGGAAACCAAAACGACCATAAGACTTAATGGAAGAGAAGTGGGGCCAAATGGCCAAAGGATTTAAATGCCAAGGTAAGGAATTGGGACCTGAGTTTTGCAGGTGATAGGCAACCCATTCCCTGTGACAGAGAGAAGTCACAACTATAGAGTCATTTGAGAAGAATAGACTTGGAGAGTCCTGGTATGTCCCAGCTAGAAAGGACACTGAGAGCTCAAGAGGGGCCAGTGACTTGGGCAAAGTCAATCAGTGAGTTTGTAGGACTCGGGCCTTTATTTGGGTCTCAGAGGACCTTGGGGATTTGTATAAGTAGAGAGGAGAGAAGAAGGGCCACAAAAGCAGGGAGAAGGGAGGAAAGGAGCCTGACTTTAGGCAGCCCATGTCCCATCTCCAGGCTATCAAGTATGGCTATGAGTAGGGGCTCTCTACAGGGGCAGCCAAGCCCCCAGAATCCTGTTGGCTACCCAGAATCTTGTGCCAGAGCCCACGTCCCAAAGCCAGGCTATGAATCTTTTTCCCCTCTATGGAAAGCCCATAGAGAAGGGTTTGTCAGGGAAACAAGGGGGCTGGCTGGGCCTGGCTGGTGAGGCAAGTGTCCTGGTTTGAGAGAAGCCAGGCCTAGCTCATAGAGGGCAGCTATCCCCAGATTGCTGGGAAGCAAATTAGAGCTGGGGCAGGGTGGGTCCTGGAGGCCTCTGCCCTGGTCCTCCACTCCCACCTGGCAATCATTAGGTTGGCTCGTAGGATCCCTGTTAAGAGATGTAGACTTCTGGGATGGATCAAGGTAAAGGGGAGACTGGCAGAGAGGACCCCTGTGCCCAGACCTCACACCGAGGGACCTCACGGCTGCTGACTCACTTGGGTATGTCAAAAAAGACATTTCAAAGACCTGGCCAGCCCATTATAAAGCCATGTGTATCCTCTCTCCCCCTTCCCCCTCCCCCTGTGATAGGCCATGTGTCCAACTCTCATGGGGAAGTGTAGAGCTATGGCGTTTGAGGGGAGGAGCTGCTCCTTAGAGCAATGGGCTGATTAGTCAGACAAAATCTGCTAGGAAAGTGCTAACATCTAGGACTAGAAATATGGGACCCAGGAATCCCCAGGGGGGCAGGTAGGTCTGGTACAAGTGCCAAGACCATGCCTCTTATTCCTCCAACCTCTAGACTCAATTGCTGGTTTCCCAAAGTCTCAATGTCCTCATCTGTAAAATGGGCATAATGCCTTCTTCATAGGGCTTTTGTGAAGCTGAAACAAAAGACTGAATACCAAGTATAAGCTCTCGGCACAGTCCCAAGTATAAAGTAAGTAACCAATATGTACTGGGTCAGCTGTCTCCCTTTTTGTCTACAGAAGGGTCACCACAAAACAGGTGAAAATCTACTAGTCCATAATACTCCCACAGAGTAGAATTTAAAGGTCCCATATCAACTGGCCCTTACCTCCTCCATCCTACTGATGCAGTAGTGGAAGCCCAGAGAGAAGAAATGACTTATCCAAGACCACATAGCCCATTAATGGCACAGCTGGGACTACAACCCAGATTGCCTGTATCATAGAAAAACGGAGTACTGCTTGTCATCCAACCCTGGCTCAACCCAGCAGCAATGCCCTGTGATTTTCAGCACCCCTACTTCTCAATGGGATGTAACTATGAGGACGCATGAGGCGTCTCAGGTGGCTGAGGCTGCAGATGAGGGATTCTTGGCTTTCGTTCCACTCTGCAGCAGACTGGCCCCAAGCAGGGAGAGAAAGAGAAAGGCTTTATCGGAGTACCATATCACATTGCAAGCTCCTATCTCATTTGCTGTTCACTAGTTCCTGGCCCCCCTTCCCTGCCTCTTTCACAGCCAGATCTGCATGGTTTGCATTATTCCCCTTCCCACCCACCCCATCCCCGGATATCTTGGTTCCATATTTTCCACACTGTGGCTCAGTTTACTCCTGGCTGGGATCCGGGCCTGCACCTGGGTTCGAAGAGAAAGCTCTGGGGGCAAGGGCGGGAGGGTGTGAGCTGGGTGGAATGCCACTGCTCATCCTGCCTTTCTCTCTGCGGGGACAGGCCACCACAACATTGTCCCTACCCTCTGCCTTTCACCATCACCCCTGAGACAGCAGGAATTCTCTAAGTAAATGCCACAGATGCTTGCTCCTGCATCTCTTGATGCTGGTTGGAAATGAAGATTCCCAGGCCCCACCCAGACCGACTAAATCAGAATCTCTGGGGCACAGCCGAGGAATCTACATTATGATTCATGTTTCATTCATAAATATTCTGCCTGATTCTTTTCCTTTAACTATTCACTGGTGAGAGGTTCATTTTGACAGCTGACCTTGGGCACTCCTATGCCAAGCGCTTTTAACAAATGTTCACTGACTGCTCCTGATGACTTTCTTGGTTTCCCTCCTAGCTACCTGGATCTTCTTCTGTTTCCTTTGCTGGCTCCTCCTTCTTTCCCATTTCTTGGATACTGAAAGGCCCAGGGCTCAGTCTTTCCTCCTATTTTTTTTCCACGCTACCCAGTCTCCCTTCATGAACTCATCTTCTCTCAGTTCCAGCTCCTATCTTTGTACTGATAGTCCAGAAGGCTCCAGTCCAGCCCTCTCCCCCAAGCTCAGCCCCATCCCAGCCTGAATGTCCTGCAGGCCCCTAAAATTCAACAGGACCCTTACTGAGCTCATCTTCTTCACACACCCAGTTAACTTTCTGAAGCACACATCTGATTACGTCACTTAAAAACCTTCTGGAATTATCCTTGGCCTACAAGATAAAGCCCACACTCTGTAACCACAATGAAGGGCTTGGCCCCTAGTTACCTCTCCAGCCTGCTCTCTCTCCCCCACTCCTCTTCTCAGTCTCTCATTCCTGGCTGCCCTGCTCCAGATCAGTTGAATGACTCACAGTTCTAAAAATGCACCAGGCGCCCCTCACCTCTGGCCCCTGCATATGTTACTCCCACTTCCTGGGACAGAGGGGCATGGTGAGGGAGGCAGAGGGGACATCTGCCTTCAATCACTGGTCTACGGGGGATGCTGCTGAGATTCTAGTCTTAGTGTCCTTAACAAGCCTGTGGGGACTCGGGATGCAAGCACATTCCCCCAGCACCGTTCCCCTAGCAATAACATTGTTGGAACACCCTTCTCCCCCAGCCTCACTAAGTCTAAGCCTACTATTTTTCAGGCACTTCCTCCTCTAGGCAGTGTCTCCTTACCCTTCCGGTCTGGATTATTAATAGGATAATGATCATAGATAAACCTCTAAGAATAAAGTGTGGCTCATAGTAAGCATCGGATACATATTTGTTAAGGATGGTTGAGTGAATGTATTCCTCCAACTTTCCTCTGTCAATGTATAATGATCAACAATGTCAAGTCTGTCTCCCACCCAAAGTATGAGTTCCTCAAAGGCAGTGGCAGCATCTTCTCCACCTGTGCATCCCCAGCGTCCAATGAACAACAGTAGGTGCTCAACAAATATTAAACGAATGAGCCTATGGAAGCTTCTCCATGCCTTGGCACTGGGGAAGCGAGCAAAGATTAGAAAATGGCCCAATAAGGCCCCTGCTGCAGAGACACTAGGAACACCAGTTGATGTGTTAAGGATAGAAGAATGGGTGAATCTTTTGCTCTTTGGAGTGGGGTAAGAGGAGTGGCAGGGGGAAGCCTTCCCAGGGGCAGTAACTTTTGACCAGAACCTTGTTGGATGTGGCTATCTTCAAGTCTTTCTCTTTTATTCTAAAAATTAAGACTTTTGATCTATTAAAGGTTAAATGCTGCTCATTCAGCATCTTAGTTAATCAAGATAACCATCCCAACAATAAATATCACCCCTGGTTGACCAAGGGGAGGCTCAAAGGAGATAGCAAGGTGACCCAGGTTATTCATGCAGTATAGTGAGTAGCAAATTCGTGACACTTGGTCTCAGATTTCTCTGACTTCAGAATGCAAATGTTTAATAACACATTCTCCTGCCTACAAAACCATGTACACTGCAGAACATGACTAAGATGATCTCTCCTGAAAATCACCTTTACCCTGTCATATAAGAATACAGGCTTCCTCTCTTGCTGCAGCTCTACCAGTGAGAGTCTGCCAAGTGTGAGGTGTCAAAGCATGAACTCTGGAACCAGCTCTGCCACTTACAAGCAGTGTGTCACTGAGCTAAATGTTGTACCTCTCTGGGCCTATTTTTTCCACCTATAAAATGGCCATGATGACAATGGTACCTCATTCATAGAGTTGTTATGAAGATTAAGTTATAAAGAATTTAGAATAGTGTCTGGGATATAGTAAGTGCTCAATAAAAATGTCATTGTACCCTTTCTACATGAAAATGGATTGCACTATATATGTAGCCTTCTGTCTTATTTATTCTGTGGGGCAGGATTTTGTCAGGTGTAGAAGGGCAGTCTAAGGGGCGGGGGAGTGAGTGAAAAAGCATGGAGGTGGGTAAAATAAGTGATATATGTTGGGGAAGTTCAGAGATGACCAGTGCTGCTGGAGGTGTAATGGGGCTGGGTCACAAGGTCCAGGAAGGCTCCCTTGACATGGAAGAGCTGGGAAGAAAGCCCAGGCCTCTGAGAGGCTTCTGCTAGCACTGCCTTGTGGTTGTAGAGAAGAGTTCTCAGCCCTCATCTCCTCTGGCAGAACCCCCATTGGGACAGGCCTTTCCCAGGATCCAGGGTCTGTGCTGTTCAGGCAGTTATCTGCCCAGGTCCCAGGCGCCAGGCCTGCTTCCCACTCAGGCATCTGAAGCATTCTTTCCTCCTCAGAGAGGAGAGGAGGGGGAGGGGCTGAAGAGGCAGAGCCCTCTCAGCACCTGCAGGTGCCACCTTGGGGTGAGTTGGCCTCTGAAAGCCCAGGGTGGGGACTGCAGGGTGAAGGGGCCAGGGCAGTCTGCCAGGGTGGGCTCCCCTTCTTAGCTGAGGTCTAATGGAAGCTGACAAGAGCAGCTGTGGGCCTTTGATCTGCCCTTCAGGTATGTGTCCCAGCTTGGGATGGAGAAGTTGGAATGAGGAATGTTGATGGGGGCAGAGACAAGAGAGGATCAGTCTGACCAGTCAGAAAGGGCCTGAGGTCACCAGACCAGGGTTCAGAGGAAGAAAGATAAAAGCTAAGCTAGAAAAAGGCCTGCAAAACCCCCAAATTAATGGCCACTCTGCCCCTTAATTCCCCACTCAGAAGGGAGGCCTTATAGGCTAGAGAGGCTCCTCTGGACTCGAACTTGGCCAGGCCCCTCGTGCATGGGTGGGGTTCAGACTGCCATGTGGTCTTCATTTCAGGTCTGCACTCAGGCACTCCACCCTGCCGCACCTGGCCAGACATGAGGTGGACTGGGCTCGGACTGGAGTGAGCCTTAGCAGGTGAACTGGGGTGGGGGCCTCCTGGAGCTGCCATCCCTGAGATCAGAGGCCCAACCTGGGCCCACTGGGTATTTTTCCAGTTGGCCCCAGCCCAGAAGACACCTGCTTGGCGTGGCCCAAACAGATCTGCAAGCCTTCCAATTGCAGGTTCTCAGGCCCCCACATCTTCCTTGGCAGCGCTTTACCAAGTGGTCAACTAGCATTTTCTCAAAGACTTCCCGGGATAAGTTGCTCACCACCTCTTCAGGTAGCATACGGACATTCTTTGTCACACCCAGCACCCCAGCCCCACCCTGGGCTAATTGGCTACCTTGACTTCTGCCTCTTTAAAGGAAATCCCCAGAGACTGACCCAGAGAAGATCTGGGACCTCAAGAAAGACTGGTGAAAGAACTAGTGAGGAGCCTGAGTGAGATTCCTCTAGGCTCCAGGCAGACCCTGGGGGATGTGAATCCAGGTCTCCCAGAGGGGGAGCCAGGCATTACCATAAAGAGGACACAAAAGTGCAGGAACATGCAGAGATTCCATAGAAATCTTTGCAGTCTAGAGGACTACTGTCATTCTCAGTCCACTTCTTGATTGTCTCACAAAGTGTTGAGGCCTATGGGACCCTTGAAGGCCTTCGCATCCCCACTTATTGCCCTGTCAAGGACTTCTCCTTGCACACCTCTAGCCCCAGTACCTTTTCCTTCTTGGACTGTTCAGGTTATTAGAAAGTGATTACCTATTCATATCTGAAATGAACTCCTTGTACCTTCCCCCTTGGACCTACTCTGCTTAATAAATTCTCAGAGATGGGGAGGCGACTTGGTGGTGGAAAAAGTGCAGTGATCTATGCTCTACCCTCAAGTTATCTATGACCTTTGAGTGGTCCCTTTCCCTTAAGGTGTGAGCTGATGAGTTCTATCTATATCAAAGATTTTTTTGTAAATTTTCTGTCCCATGACAGCTTTTCAGATTTCGAAAGATGGAGACTATACCTCCCACCCTTCCCCATAGTTTTTCCTTTTTTCCAGGATAAACAGCTCCAATTCCTTCAAATGATCCTCCTAGTTAGGATGGGAGCTCCTGTCCTCTCCCCAGCCAGGTAATTCTTCTCAGTGGGGAGGGGGCACAGAAATCCTGAGCAGCCTTCCTCAGGCACTCAGAAATATCTGCTAAGAGGAAGGAGGAGAGAAGCCAATGTTGGACTCTCGTCTTCTCTGTCTCTGCCTAGTCTTCTTGACCTTGCAGGTGCCAAGTCACTCCTACTCCTAGTGTCCCAAGCAGCCACTGACACATTTGCCAAGTCTTAGTGTCCTCCTGACTCCCTCTCACCCACCTTGCCAGGACCTGAACCTCACAGAGCGACAAGGAGCTCTCCAGGAAGCAAGTGCACGCCCAGAAGCTAGATCTTGTTCCTTTTCCTAAAGAACCCTGTTCCATGAGCAAGGTGGCTTTGAGGACATCTATTTGGTTTGCTTGGCTTTACAGTCAACCCTCCTTCTGGAGCCCCCTAGGCTTCTTCAGAGGCCAGGCCTAGAGAATTCTGACAGATGCTGGTTTGGGGAAAGCAGGATCTGCTACAGCATCAGAGGTGGAGCTGGACTCCACAGTGATCCTGGGCCAAAGCCTGAGGCCTGGCCCAGAAGCTCAGAGCCCTGGGACCATAGCAAGCACTTCAGGAGATAACAGCATCAGCAGATCAGGAGGAGCTTGCAAGTGAATGAGGCACATCAGCCTCACCCCCCTCAGCCTCCCCTCCAACCTTGCCTCCCCATGTGGCCCCCTTCCTCCTCCTCTTCAGGCTGCTGAGGTGCTAGAATACTAACCTCTCCCTGGGGTGGTTACCTGCTTCTTCTCCACCTGAGCTCTAGGCTGCAGAGGAGGTGGAGAAGAGTGAGGAAGAGACTGGAAAGCACAAGCTAACCTTGGCCTAGAAGAATGTGCAGAACAGGCAGAAGACAGAGCCCCTTTCCTAGCCAAGGGCCCAGTGATAAGAAAAGAGGAGGGGGCAGCTGGAGGCCGGCAGTGGGAGGGAGAAAAGGAGAGTGCAGAGAATGTGCTGTGTCAGCCTTGTGCTGGGCCCTTTATTAACAACTCCCTCCTCTTCCCTCCCTCCTCTGCTCTCTCTGCCTTCCTTCCTTCCTTCCTTCCTTCCTTCCTTCCTTCCTTCCTCCCTTCCTTCCCATTCTAGGTCTCCATCAAACCTTTTTTCTCTTCGTTTCTTTCTCTCTTTGTCTCCAACTGGTTCTGCAGACCTCCTCTCACTCTCTGACTGCCTCTCTCTCTGAGCTCTGTGTGCCTGTGTTGCCCTCTCTCTACTTCTCTGCCTATGCCTTTCTCCCAACCTGTCCTTTCTCTAAAGTCTGTCCATTTCTCTGTGTCCCTGAGTTTGTCCTTCTATCTCATTTCTGTGTCTCTGTCTCTCTCTTTGTCTTTCTGTCCCTCACCCCACCTGTCTCTTTCCACCTCTTTCGGTCTCTGTTATGCCCCCTCCCTTACCATCTCTTCCTTTTACTTCCCACTGTGTGGCTCCCAAGAGGCTTTCAGCAGCCAAGAGTGTGAACCTGGTCCCCCAGCAGGCCAGTTGTGCTTCTGAGAGGGGCCAGGACCAGCACAGAAAAGGGGGGAGACAGGGAAGGAGAAGGGCACCAGGCAAGGTTAGCCCAGAGAAGACTGGGGAAGGCAAGAAGCAACCTTTTGTAGCATCTCTAATGAGCCAGGCATGCTACCAAGTGCTTTTACAAAGTCTTTTCTTTATCCTATGATGGAAACGCTCTTTTATCCTCATTTTCCGGATAAGGACACTTAGTCTCAGAGAGTGAAGTGACTTGTCTAAGATCACACAGTGGGACAGTGGCAGAGATGCTGGGATTTGAACCCAGGACTTTCTGCCTCCATAGCCTACAGGGAAAGGGCCTTCTTTTTGACTGTCCTGAGGCCACGCTGTCTAAGCCCTTGCCTGCCTCCACCTTATAGTTTTCTTTCTCTGGGATGATGGTCTTAGGCTCTCCTAGTATGGGACTCATTTGAAGTCCTACTGGAAAGCAGGGCTGCTGAGGTTTGAGTATCACAGTGAAAGCCCCTGCACTGGCCTTAAGGAAAGAAACTCCCAGGGCCTTTCAGGGAGACTTGGCTGAGAAGATGTCATTTTTTGGGTAACACAGTCTGAGCTGGAAAAACCCTTGTACTTGTTCTACTCCAGCCCCTCTCATTGCACAGATGGGGACACTGAGACTCAGAGAGAGGGAGTGGGCGCAGGTCACCTTAAGACATGCCCTCAGGGGAATAGGAACAACATTTGAAAGGGAAATCATCAGGGCTGGATGGTTTTGTATAAATAACATGAAAATTTTATGCCAGCCAATCCACCTCCACCAAGCCATCCGCAGCCCAACTGTAGGCCAGACACTTTGGGGGAAACCTAGGGCTAGGCCTTGTGGCCAGGCCATTCTCATCTCTGGGGTTCACTGTAGGTGGAGTCGGACTCTCCCCAAAGTCCCCTTGGACTGCCACCTTGGGCTTGCCTGATCCTTCCTTTGTGGGGGGCGGCAGGCAGAGGCCCAGGCCAGCAGTGCAGCTGGTAGGGAAGAGCACTCTCTACTGAGACAGAGACCAAGGAAGACTGAGAAGAATGACCAAGAAAGACAGTGATAGAGAGAATGTGAGCAGATTAGCAGGCCCGGGGCTGCGATGGGCCTGGAGGTCAGTGCAGCACCAGTCCTATCCAAGTGCACCACCTCCGCCAGCTCCCAAAGGGCTGTTCACAAACCATCTCATTTTTCTTCTCACAACAGGCCTGGGACATTGGCAGGGCTGCAATCATTGTTACCCATTTGCCAGAAGAGGAAACTGAGGCCCCATGAGTGAGTAGTCAACCCAAGGCCTTGAGCACATTCCTAGTGCCCTTTGCTGCTTTGCCCTTGTTCTGTTCTGGGAGACCATGGTATGGGGTTACCCTGAAGAATTCTCAAATAAAGAGCAGCCAAGGTAGAAAAGTGGGGATCCAGATTCACTGGAGGGCATTTAGAGGGAGAGAGAAAATGATTAAGGGAGAGGAGGGATTGGCTGCAAGAGGAAGATGAAGGGAGCCAGCAGACAGGGCTTGGCTCAGAAATGAGTCAGGCCAACAGCCTCCTGAGATAGTGATCTCCAAATATCTCTGAGGTGTCAACAACCAAGTAGGCTTCAAGGAGGAGGAGGAGGAGGAGGAGGAGGAGGAGGAGGAGGAGAAACACAGCTGGAGCAGGAAGATGAGGGAGGGGTGGGAAATGGAGTGTCTTGGCTAGTTAGTGTGGGGACACTCACCTTGGGAACTATTCTGGAAGAGGCAGGTTGGGCCAGGGGGCAGGGCCCTGGAGAGCTGCCCTGGAGGGCTGCAGGGGATCTTAAGAGAAGCCCCTTCCAGACAGGGTGCTGACCTCCTGCCCCCAGTCCCTCCCATGGAGTAGGTAGGACACTTCTCATTTTCTGTCCCCCACCTCAGAATAGGCCCTGTACCAACATGGGTCTCTTACATCTCTAATAGGACTGACTCTAGGAGCACACACTGCGTATTCCCATGTTTGGGCCTAAAGGTCCATCTGCGTGCACTCACTTGGAGAAACTCAGTGGCCTAAGGGAAGGGGGTGTGGGGAGCAGCATCTCACCTTCCCAGGCCGGTCCCCTCCTGACTGCCTGGGGTCCAGGTATTGGGAGGCCTGGGCTGCCAGAGCAGGGAATAGCCCCTTTTCCTCAATTCAGAGAAGAGGCCACACAGAGATGCCACCCACAGAGGGCAGGAGCCAGTGCCTGGGCTTCACACTCACATATCCTTCTGGGCTCTGCCCAGTGTGCCGATGAGAGGGCCTGGGGCACCGGCCCTGCCTTAGGCAACTGTGGAAACTGAAGTTCAGAGAGGGAAATGATGTTCTTGAATTTGAGAAAATGTTGCCTGGAGAAAATAGAGGATATGGGCCAGACCTGTGTTGTTCAGTGGTTGAGTGTCAATCTATAACCAGGAAGTCACAGTTTGATTCCAGGTTAGGGCACAAGTCCAGGTTATGGGCTTGATTCCCAGTGGGGGGTGTGCAGGAGGCAGCCGACCCATGATTCTCTCTCATCATTGATGTTTCTATCTCTCTCTCCCTCTCCCTCCCTCTCTGAAATCAATAAAAACACATTTAAGAAAAAGTAAAGAAAACAGAGGAAATGGGACTGACATCACTCTTCTTAAAGGGTTAGAAACATTGTTCCACTCCACCCCCACCAACCCACATGTACGCAAACCTCTCACACAGGCACACTCACATACACATGCAGGCATCTCTGCTGCACTCTCCTTGGAAAAACATGGGGGAACTTGGGCAGGGCTCACAGGGGTCCAGAAAGGCCTGGTATATGTCTTTCCAGGTGGTAGCTCACTGCTGATACAGCTCTACAACTCATGATTCCATTCCACAGATGAGGAGACTGAGGTTTAACATGATGAAGTGACTCACTGGTGCCCTCAGGGTTCCAAAGCAGTAGAAAGGGGCTTCAGACTCAGGTGTGTGTGTGTGCACAGCCCATGGTCTTTGTAGCAGCTTCTTCCCTCACTCCCTGTCTACTTTGGTTACACACTCAGCCCCTCAAGAAATTATCCTCTGGGCCTCCTCTGAAGCCCTACCATCTGGGAAACTGAAGCCAGACGAGGTGCAGTGGCAATGGGGAGGTGACCCATTTCTGTTGTTCCCAAGGGTGGGACAGCAGCACCTATTGTCAGCCCCTCTTGACTCTCTGCTGGGAGGGAATTGTGGGGGGCAGTTGGGCAGCCCCTTCAGAGCAGCCATGCTAAGCCTTCCCTCTTACAGCCTGGAACCCCCACACTGGAGACAGCCTGGCACAGCCTACACTGTATACCAAGTGGACATGAGGCCCTGGGGAGAAAACAGAAGGATGGGGGGTGGTCAAGCACAATTTGGTCACCTGTTACAGTAATAACTCCTGTGTGCACAGCACTTATCAGACTTCAAAGTGCTTCCAGAGACCTGCCATGCAGACCTCGTATCCAGGAATGAGTGAGAGAAGAGGATTATCCCTGTTTTCAACATGAGAAAAAAATGAGTGCCGGACAGGGAAGTGATTTTTTTCAAGGTCACACAGCTAGACTTGCTTTGAGGGTTATTCTTTTTGGAAACCCTAGTAAAACAAATGTGTGGTGTGTGTGTGTGTGTGTGTAAAACTATGTATATATAAAATGGAAATGAGTTTTGTAAAACAATACTGACCCTTAGGACATGGGATGTATTCTATTTCATTTTTTTAATCCTTGTCCAGATTAACTGAACTGATGACCTGACTTGCTGATGTGTTGCAATCTGCAATTTGAAAGAGACTGCTCAGGTCACAGACTCAGTTCTCCCACCTCCAAAGCCAGAGAGGACACTTGGGTTGTGCTTTGCTGCCTTGTTTTGAAAGAGAGAAGAGGGGATGGGTTGGGCTTACTCAAGCAAGGAGAATAGCATGATGCCAGAAGTTTGGATTGGGGTGCTGTGCCTAATGGGACCAGAGGAAAGCCTCCTGGTTATGGAGAGACATCAAAATTCTGGCCCCTGGAGGTACAGATGCCAAGATGCTAATACCGAGGTCTGATGCGGTGTGGCCATGACAGAAGGGAAGGGATCTGCTAGAAGGGGGAATGGAATCACCCTGGTAGAGGTGTGCATACTCAAGCATGTGCAAGTATGCATGTATGCACACACACACCAGAAACCTTCCACTATGTTCCCTTCCAGTGGGGGATTTGGGGTGGGTCTTACCTTTTCAGTCTGCTGCAGGCCTCAGGCTCCTGCTGCTATAAGGGGAACTCCTGTCCCATCCTTAGTTGTTCTTGGTGGTCATAGGCCTCTCAGAAAGCAGAGGGAGAGTGCTGAGGCCAGTGGAGTCTCTGGCCCATAAGGAGGTAATCCTGACTCATAAGGAAGACCTGGCTGGGAAGGGGGAGGTGCTGGGTACACTAGGAGGAAGTGAGCAGTCCTCCCAGGGATGCTCCCATCACAAGGGAGGGTTGGGTGAAGGCATAACCCTGGGCACTTGTAATGCACAAGAGAAACAGGGAAAAGATTGGGGGTGGAGGGTTGGGGAAGATGATCTCATGGCCCACTACCCTCATAAAGAGAATGGCTCAAAGGATCAGGAAGGATGGGAGCACCAAAATATTAGAGTCAAATGATAGAGCTGGGGGAGGTATTGGAAGTAAAGGAACTACAAAAGAATTTTCCAAAGAAACTCAGAAATGGAAAGGTCATACACCAAGGCAACAAAGTGGGGCAGAGAACCAAACTGTGAGGGAATGGTGTCATGGAGGCAGTGAGGCCAGCAAACAGGCCCCAGCAGTGAGATGTGTCTTATAGCTCTACTTGGAGGCCAGGAGATCCAATGGCAGGAAGAACACTCACAACCTGGCTCCCAGAAGCAGCTGTGGACCAGAAGGGCAGAGCAAGCAGCAGCGAGAGGGTACTGAAATGCAATAGATGCTAAGAGATAGAGACTTGAATGACATACTAATTAAGAATATGGTTTCTGGAGTCAGACAGCCTTGGCTCAAAGGTCTAGCTCAGAGAAATGCTAGTATGATTTAGCAAGTCATTTAATCGTGCCAAGCCTCTGTTAGTTCACATGTAAAATGAAGATGATCATGGTAGCTAACTCATAGCAGGCATTGTGATTCCATGATAATATATGTAAAATGCTTAATACAATCCTTGGCAGTAAGAGCTTAACAAATGGCAGCTATTATGATTATCACTCACTGATGATGCTACATACCTCAAGCAAGGTCCCTTTACCTGGGCTCTCCCACTGGCCTAGAAAGTATTGCACCTCATTGCCACCTATCCAAATCCTGCTCATGCTTTAAGGGCCAACTCCAAAGTGACCTCTTCCACGAAGCCATCCCTGATTGGCTCTCAGTGGCCCATCAGCTCTTTTTCCTCCAAACTATTAAACCTTATATCTGTCCCTTTTTTCTGGCACTCACCACCTTCTACCTTTTCTAGGACTATTGGCATATATGATTTCTCTGACTAGATGGGCAGCTTTCTCAGTAGAAGAATCACAGTTTACTCAGCCCTGGCTCAACGAGAGTGGCCAGCCCATGGATGTTGAAAGCATTGTTGTCCTTTAAATGACTTCATTTCCAAGTCCAGGGTACAGAAAACAATTGCAGATAAGAGGTTGGAACCATCACTATGACTCTAAAATCCCATGGAGACTAGCTTTAAAAGTACAGCATTATTGTTCAAAAATGGGGGAAGGTAGATTTTTCTGATATTCAGCCACTTAGCTCAGTCTGGAACTTTGACAAAATTCTGAAGAAAACTATCATATTGCTGGTCGGAAGGAAATTTCCAAATGAAACTAGGAGATGAGAAAGCAGTGCTTCACTAAGAGCATACTCAGGCTAGCTAGGCCTCACTTTATTTTGGGACTGTGTTGTTCCCTGGAGCTCAGCAAAGTTCTGATAAAGACCCAGGTACTGTCCTTATGAACAAGATAGAGAACATGGAACTTAAAGAGCCTTGATTGATGTCAAACAGGAAGGAATTCTTTGTCACACTGCAACCAGGCCCTGGGCTTGGATCCCATCCTGAACATCAAGGTTATGATGGGACATCAAGTGATCTAGAAGAGAATGCAGAAGACCTGGTCACTGCCACATTTCCCAAGACCCTGAGCTGTGAGGCACAGCTAATATGTCAAACTGAAAAATGAAAACAAACCAAAAAAATCTTGACAGGCTGGAACCAGGGGCAAAACTAGCCAGATAAAATCGACAGGGGTAAATGTAAAGTCTTGCTTTGAGATTCAAAGCCTGACTGCACAAATACAGGCCAGGTAGACAGGGCTTAACAGCTGCGTGTGTGAAAAAGACCGAGGGCTTTGAGTTGACCACAAGCTTCACAGAAGCCAACAGTGTGACGTGGTGGCTAAAAAAGCTAATGAAACTGGAAGCTGCATGAATAGAAATACAGTTCCCAGATGCAGGGAGGTAATAGCTCCACTGTACTCCTCCTGTCCAGACCATCTGGAATATGGGGCCCGATTGTAGGCCCCACATTTGCCAAGGCACATTGATAAACAGCCAAGGCAGGTCACCCAGGCAGGGGAACTGCAATGTGTGAGAAATAGTTGATGAAAATGGGGCTGTTTACCCTGTCCATGGGGGCTCCTGAACCTTGGCCTAAAATAGCAACATTCTATAGAGGCTCAATCACATTGGGCGCTCACTTGATGTTAGTCACTGTGTAGAGGGCTTATGGACACAGAACCCTCACAATGACCCTGATGGAGTCAGCCTCCTCTGACTCAGAGAAGTGGAGTAACTTCCAGGAGGTCCCACATTTAGGAAGTAGCAGAGACAGCACACAGCCCAAATGTGCTTGGCTCCAAAGATCACGCTTTTGTCCAAAAAGCTGAAGGCCAACATAGGGCAGAGGGAACAGAGGTGATCTGTATGGTCCAAGAGGCATATCTGGCATCTATGGGTGGAAACTACCCGAAAGTATAATTTCAACTCAATACCTACATGGTGTTTGTGGGGTTTTGCTTTGTTTTGTTCTGCTTTGCTTTAACTTTTATTATGGAAAATCTCAGATATATGTAAAACTAGACAGAATAGTTTTGTGAGCCCCCATGTATTTACCCATAACTCAGCTTCAACAATTATCAGTTCATGGCTAATCTTGTTTCACCCCTATGCCTACCTACTCCACATCCAAGGATTATTTTCAGTCAGATTCCAGACATCCCCTCAGTATAAACAGATGGTGATTTTAAGAGTTAGCCCTGTCCTGAGATAGAACTGGCATCCAGGAAAGAGAAGGAAGGAGCACATTGTTGTCTGGAAGGGTGAATGTATCCCTGAGGCCCTTCTCCATTCACATAAAAGAAAGAATGGCCATAGCCAGCTACCTCTTCTTGTGTACATAACTGAATTTATGGAAGCAGCTCAATGAGCAGAAGCTGGTGCTGCCATTTGGGCAAAGGAGATTACTAAGGTGTGTTGGGCTTGCAAAGCTTTCCCCAGGTGCCCAAACTAGGGAGCCCCTTACCCTCTCTAGCCTGGAGGTAGTACTACCCTACCCTTGGTACCCAGGGTTTGAGGAACCTATTTCCCTACCCCTAATTCTCTCTCTCTCTCTCTCTCTCTCTCTCTCTCTCTCTCTCTCTCACACACACACACACACACACACACACCCTATTAGAGTCTTTGGAAGGCATGTCCTAGGCTGTCTCTCACACCTTGCCCCGGAGCCTGGAATGAGTCACCTCCTTGCCATGGACGTGTGGTCACAGGTCTTTATGGGAGCCAGCAGTGGGAGCAAGAAAACTTCAAGGCTTCAGGGGCCGCCAACCTCCAGGCCTAGCCTACATTTCTAGCAGGTGGTTCTTCTGGGCCCTGCTCACCCCCTCCCAAGGCACTGCTTTACCAGCCCCTCCCTCAGCCTTCAGTAGAGCCTCCAGCTACACTGTACTCAGATCAACCAAGAGAACAACACTTGACCCAGTCAAGACCCAGAATTCCCTCAACTGTGGCAGGCCTCTTACCCTTGACCTAAATAGACACTCCCAAACAGGCCAATAGCATGACAGGTATACACATCGGTGTTGGTGGATCCCACATGCACATGCCTATGTTAGTTTGTCACTCTTTGACTAGAAGCCAGGGTTTGGGCTCCTGGTGTTCTCTCTGAGTGGAGAGCAATGGCAAATTAGCCTTATAAATAAGTAAATGTGTTTCCAGAGAAGGTGGTGGAGGAGGTAACAGTGAGTAGAAATTATGTGAGTGGCAATATTGTTAGCTGTTGGGAATAACAGTGGTGGTATAAATGTTAATTTTGAGGCAGGTGAGGACAGTGATGTCAGATTGTATGAAGTTGATGATGATGGTAATGGAAGTGGCAATGGTGACAATGAGGGTAGAAGAAATCATGTTGGTGGAGGTCACGGTGGTGGCAATGGCTGAAGGTTTGAGCTCTAGGCAGCTATCTTTGGTGATGTAGAAAATGCTCCCCACAGCAATTCAAAGAACCAAGGCACTATATCTACAGGCTCACAACTTGCCTCAAGAGCAGCTTCCTGGCCAGGAGCTGACCTGAACACTTAATTTTGTCATGGTGACATCTGTTCAGTTAGATCTCACTGGAGGCAGGAGGGTAGACTGTGTATATGTGACTTCTCTGGGGACCCCTTGGCACAGGATTCTGTGCCAGGCCAGAGAGTGGGTTCAGATTCAGACTGCTCTCAGGCAAAAAAAAAAAAAAATGCTTTCCAGCCCCTTTTCCCCAATCTCATCCATAGCCAGGTGTGACCTCACAGAGACCCAGTCAGGGAGAGCACTGTACCATTTTTTTGCATGCAAAGGCCCTATAGTGGCTGGGGACAAGAGGCCACAAGGCTCTTTTCTGTCCCCAGGAAAACAGACCCCATCTTCCTGGGCTAGAAGCCTAGCTGGGAGCAAGAGGGGTTGGTCTCTGAATCCCCAGGAGGTTGAGGCCTTCTGAGCTGGTAGCCTGAGGTTCCTAGGGAGAACGTGACCCAGGAGCCCATGAGGAGGGATTCACCCCTACTTTGGCTACCCCAGGATAAATTATGCTAACCTGGTCTTCTTGGGGAGGGCAAGTCCCATTCATTCTGTGGTGGAGTGAGAAAAGCGGTGATTTTTTAAGTCACACAGATATAGGTTGAAGTCCAAGCTCAACCCTTCCTCACATTGAACCCTTGCTCAAGTCCCTTCACTTTGTTGCACCTTAGTTTCCTCATCTAGAAAATTGGTAATAATTCAGTTTGCAGATAATTCTATGACATATTTCCACCTGTCACCATTACCAGCCCACAGTGGACATTCCATGACTACTAGTAGTTCATTTTCCTCTTTGAACCTCATTTAGAGACTACATCCTTCCCTAATATCTTACCCACTCTGTGCACCTTAATATCCCTAAGAAGGAGACTAGGTGACTAAGAGACTCAAGTTACTATCATTTGATCCAATTCATTGGGAAAACTCCAGGTCAATAGGTAGTTCTTCCAGAATGCCAAAGGGTGATGCTTTCTTTGTGTCTGGGAGAGAGGAAAAGTGGCTCGTCCCTGATGCCTTGGGCAAATGTGGTAGAGCTGGCCAAGGAAAGGACACTTTCTGAGGCTGTTGTCCTGGCTCTTTCTTTCTCGGGGAAAATTTGTACAGGTCTCTTACCCGTAAGCTCTCTCAGTCTCTTGGGGTGCGTCTCTGTGCCTGTGTCTCTAGGAGTGAATGTCTTCCAGCCTCTGGGAAATGAGGGCGGGGCCAAGGCAAATATCGCAGCTGAATAGAATCTTTGTAGCCTAATGATTTTGGAAATGGATTTGCACAGCAGGCTTATTATTCGGAGGATGGGAACCAGCTGTTCCCCCTCTCCCTGACAGCAGGATAAGAAGGAGTGGATGAGAAGTGCAGTTGCATGGACTGCAGTTTCTGACCTCCAGGGCAAAGTGATACAGGAATCCGAAGGCCTAGATTTAGGGGGCAGCCTCCTCTAGGAAGCTCTAAGAGCAGATCATCTTCTACTCCAGCTCCATCTGGACTAAGAGCTCTTCTCTTTGGAATCCAAGCATATATGATGACCCCAAGCGGCCCAGGAAACAAGAAGGCACAGGATAAGCACCGACAGTCAAGATACAGATAGGCAGCTGGAAAGAAGAGGCCATGCAAGGTTCTGGGATAGGAGATCTGGGCCTCCTTGGGCAAGGTGCTCCCTCAAAAGCCGTGTGTGCCCACAAGGGGATTAGTGTTTGTTGAAGACCAACTGTGCCAGGTGCTTTTGTATCTATTAATCTCCTTCATCCATGAAGGCAAGCCTTTGAGGCAAAGCAGTTATTGTGACCATTTTACCCCATAAGGAACCTGAGGTTCATTTGGAAAGGTGGAGCAACTTGTTCAAATTCACACAGAGACAGCAAATGTCATAGTCAGGATTCAAGCCTTGGTCTGGCTCCAAAGTCAGTGTTCTTTCCACTGCCCTACAGACCTTAGTGTCCAAGGACAACAATGACAAGCTGGGCCACTGTTGCTGGTGGAGTGGGAAGAGGAAAAAAGTGTGGCACTGATCCACTGATCAGGAGCAAGGCTGTACATCAGGCCAGGCCTCCACAAGTGAAGGCCCAAGCATCCTTGGCCTTTAACATCGCAATCTGGGTGCCAGGGCTGGCAGGGGGCAGGGTCCACACTAGAGCCCTTTCTGGCTCCAAAAAGAGCAGGTGTCAGGCTCCCACAATCAAGAGTCACTGAAAATGGGCCTAGACTCATTCAAGGTGTAGCTCTACCAGGGCATCTGGGACTTTCTGCCAGTGTCAAGGTAGTGCCTTCTGAGATGCAAGGAGACTGGCCACCCTCACAGAGCTACTGAGAAGCTGAAACAAGAGAATGTATGTGCTAGTACTGGGGATAGACTCAGTAAGTGCTAGAATCTACATGGCCAGATGAAGGACAATGCACTGAGGAGGTCTGAGCTCTTTGGGGATAACAGAAGAAAGGAGGAGCTAGAAACCCACAAAGCCTGGACCCTGGCCACTCCAGAGCCCACTCCTTCTTCCTCAAGAGGGCCTCTCTTCCTTCCACAAGCTGCAGCAGTGGGCTAATCTCTCTTTCTATCCATCAGCCACCCCACCTTCTCTGTCCCTGCCCACCAGGGAAGAGTATGTCTCCTTCCTGCTGCCTCTGCAACACATCTGCAGGCTCTTTTGTGTTTTAAGGACTTTATGGCTACTCTGGACAGAGAAACAAGTTGGTGAGGGAGAGAGATGGTCACCAGAATAACAACCATGGGGAAGCCTCAAAGGGTCAAGAGAGTAGAGTTCTAGTTGCCCTTAGCATTTATTGGAATGGAAATGGAGCTGGCCTAGCCATTCTCAGAGGCCTTTCCCAGACTCCTTTTCTTCCATGGTCCCCTAGACATTGCTCATAACTTCATTCTATTCCTTTTTTATGCTTGATCTTGGGGTTCCCATATTACTCAGCAAGATGCCCTCATGCTCAGCTCCCACCCCTTACCATCAATAGGCCCCAGGGGTAGGAGAGACCTTCTCAGGTCAAAATAATAGGCATCCCAATTCCATCATTCACGTTCACTCAGACTCGTGGGTCATTTACATGAAACCTGGAATGGACTGGCTGCAAAGGAGCTTAGGGATTATCTAGGTCAGTGTTCGGAAAACTGCGGCTCGTGAGCCACATACAGCTCTTTGGCCTCTTGAGTGTTCTAATGCACTTCTTCAAAATAGACTCGCCCGGGCCGAAAACTGACTTCTGTGCATGGGCCACAAAGTTTCAATCGCACTTTACGTGCGCGCCCGCACGTGGTATTTTGTGGAAGAGCCACACTCAAGGGGCCAAAGAGCTGCATGTGGCTCACGAGCCGCGGTTTACCGACCACTGCTCTAGGTCATCCCTTCCCCCTGTCCTGATCCTCTAGAGAAATAGAGAAGAAAACTGAGGTATAGAGAAGGGAAAGGAGCTCCCCACTCTCATACAGTGAGCAAGAGGCCACACCAGAACCAGAGGCCAGGGCTCAAAGGGCTCTTACTGTTTGTTGCTTTTGATCAGACTTTCCAACTCTGAGGGCTGATGGGTTGAGCCCTTGAGAGCCTCAAAGGGTACAGCAGAGCCAACGCCTGCCAAATGAATGAAGGGGATTTCAGAGGAGGCTTTCCCCTAAGTAAGAGCCAGCTTAGGCAGTCCCTGGAGACCCTAGAGGAGGAAATCCCATCTGCTGCTAGCCTACTATGTGCAAAAGGCTCCCCTGTGGGCACATTTCATCCTCATGACCAACCTGCCCAAGAGAAAGGCAGCATTATTGTCCTCATTTTGCAGATGAACTAAGTGTCAGAAATGTGAAAGTTTACATATGTTAATAGGTCACATAGCTAGGAAGTGATGCTCTGGACTCAGAGCCTGTGCCCTATTACCTATACCTCACAGCCCCAGAGGACTCCTCAGAGCTCATCTCAACCATGTCCCTGCTCAGGCAGCCCATACTCTTTACCCCTCCACCTCCAATTTATCTGGTGTGCCCTAGGCAGGAGTGGCCAGGTGACGCGGATCCACAGAGCAGTGCTCTTGACTCAATGCCCTCTAAATACTCTGAGGAGTTGGGCAGCACACTTGGACAGCATGTGTGTGTGATACTGTGTGCAAGTCTCATCTCTGTATGAGTGCATGTGTGTGTTTAATAGCTGGGTAATGTCTAGGTCAATTTGCAGTTGTGCATGAGGCTCTGTACATTTGTGAGTCTGCGAAGTTGGGGCTCTGTTTGTCTCAGTCGACATAGACGTCTGGAACTGCACATGATTGTATGCATGTGTCTATCCACATGTGTCATTGCAGCGCGGATGTGTATTTCTTTCTGTCCCTGGTACACCTACAACTATGTATTTGCCTGATTCTAAGCAGGTCCGGCAATCTCTGTGGTGTCTGCATGTGCATGTGGCGCCTATGCCAATATCTGCACCTATCGACACTGATTTGTATGGGTGCCCAGGTGTGAAGATTACTGTGTGTGTGATTTATACAAGTTGCTGTGTCAACAGGAACATGACTGCCAGGGTCTCTTTGTGCAGCTGGAGGAAAGTCTACACACATGTATCCAGTTCTGGGGCTCTGTGTGATGGCACATGTGTGTTGTGCACATGAGTAAGTATCTCTGCACACACATCTGAGGCTGAGGGCTCCCAGTACACATAGAGCACCATGCACACTCAGGGCTGATGTCAATCCCCACCAGTGAGTCTCAGCAGTCCCCAACACCCCCAACTTCCATGACCCGACCCCCACCCTGAGGAATCAGAACCCATCGGGTGTGAGCATCTCTATTACACCCTGCTAAGTGCACTAATCCCCCTGGGGAAGTCATTACCAACAACCATACACAGTCGGAGTTGCTTAATCACTCTTAAGAAATTTCTTTATAATCTGACTAAATTACTTTAATTACTTGCAACTACCAATTAGTGTTTGAAGGTTTCCCTTCCAGAGAAACAAGCCTCCCGCTCTGAACTTCCAGTCCTCTCCTTTTCTAGGGTGAGGGCTTCTCACCTGGCTGCCCCTCCTATTAGGCGTCAGGCTGCCTCCTCCTCTGCCCACAGGGCCTGGCAATAGTGGCCCAGCCCCTGGCTTGACTTCAATGGGGCTGTTTCTCACTGGTGCCCAAGGAGGAGGGGGTTAGAGCACCAGATGGCCCAGCTCAGCCTCTCCCAGCCCACCCCCATGGAGTCTTGCTCCAGCTGGGGGGGTGTGGAGGCTTGGCTGCCAATGGCCAGAGCTTTTCCTCGCTGGGCCTCCCTCCTCCCTGACTCTACCCTGCCCCGAGGAAGTGAAAATGGCTGCTGCCTTTGAACTCCTTGCATAGAAGGAGCACAGTGAGTGCAGGTATCTGAGAACCAAGCAGTCCTCTAAGACAGGCTGCTGCCAGCTTCTGTTGAACCCCCAGAAGAGATACTGGCCCTACCCATTTTGCAGGCCCAGCCCAGGGAGCCCCTTGGAAACTCCCAGAGGAAAAGCAGATGCTGCAAGAGGAGGTGAAGGAACATTGGCTTTGGTTGGAGTCTTGACTCACTTTACCTTAGCTGCACGACCTTGGGCAAGTCACTTCCCTGTACTAAGCCTCAGTTTCCTTATGTGTGAATGTGGAAGGTGAAGCTGATTTCACACTTGGATGTGAAGATTAAACCCCTCCCCACATCCTCACATGGCACCACAGGGACACCCACTAACTACATGGTAATTCCCAATGTGCTATGGGTGGAGCACAGAGAAACAAGATCCTGTCACTGCTTCTGGGAAGCTTCGAGTCTCATAAGGGAGAAAGGATATGTAGAGAAATAACCAGAAGAGAAGAATTGTGATACTTGGCCTAAGAAAGGGGACACAAAGAATTGAAGGTGGGCAGAAAAACAAGTGCAGGATGGTAGGCTTACTTAAGGAGGCTGCTTCATATGGCACTCAGCTCACCACCCAATTCCCATTCATCCCTCCCTGGCTTCATTAGACCTTGGACACCTGGGCAGAGGTATCTTTTTGTGGCTGGACCCTAAGTGAATAGCCATACTAGTATAGGAGGTTACAAGGCTGTTCCTGTTCATTTGGGAGCTGTGTGTGTGTGAGTGTGTGTGTGTGTGTGTACACATATGCACACAAAGACAGACATGAATATATATCTGTGTGTGTAAAACTTGGAGAAGAAAAAGAGTGGGTGAAGACAAGGAAAGAGAAGAAGATGTCAGGGAGCAAGTCTCCCACCCCTCCTTTCTGCCAACATCTGTCTGTCTTCCTAGCTCTGGGCAGCAGCCCCTGCTCACAGTGCAAGGGGCCCACCTCACTGCCCCCTTATGGTCCCCTCTTTTCCACTCAGCCTGTCTTGTGTCCATCCATGAGACAGCTCCCATATACTCCTGATTTCTTCCAATCCAACTGTTATTTGGAAACAGTTCCCAGAGTGTTTGCCCTTCCTAGGCCCCCTTAGATTGTCCCCATAGTCCTGACAACTAGATGCTGGTAATGTCTCTATTTAATAGATGAGGAAACTGAAGCACAGAGAGATGATATGACTTATACAAAATGAACTGTGTTGCAAAATAAGCTCTTCAGTTCCTTGGATATATGGCAGGGCCTCTGGGGGTCTCACCAATCATTTGAGGAGTAGGGCTGAGGCACTGGGGGATTGAACGAGAAGGCACCTTCATTGTCTGGGATTCAGGGATCACCTGGGTCGCAGCTCCACACCCTTTCTCTAGGCTTCAGTCTTACCAATCCTCCCTTTTTCTCTGCCCCACAGAGATGAGGGAATCAGCCACCTTCTGGGCAGGCAGTAGGGCTGTGGGAGTTAATTAATTGTTTCCCAAAAAGCTTTAAAGATGAAGGTTCCTCCAGGAGGGAGGGGATGCAAGTCAGGCGGAGCTGCCAGTGAATTGGGACACCAGGTTGTTATTAAGGAAAAATCCCCAGCTTCTTGCCACCACTCCGCCCACCCCCTTCCAGGTGCAGCCAATGGGTTCTATACTTTGCAAGCTCTCTGGACTCCTTGCCGTACCATGCCCAGGCGTGCCTTCTGGAGGCGTGCAGCCCTGGGTGGAGGGGGGGCGGTTTAAGACCCCTGTCTCTGGTGGGCAAATAGAGGAGGGAGATGAGGGACCTGAAGTCTGGAGGCAATGCAGGTCCCAGGGGCCACATGAAGCTGGAGATGCTACCCTTCCTGTGAGCCTGTGCTAGCTCTATGTGGGGAGGGAGCCTGCCTGTTCCTGCCTTGGCTCAACCAAGTCAGGACTCCTCATCAGAGTGCCTACAAGTGGGCCTGATCCAGAGGCCCAGGAAAATGGCTCTTGATTCAGTGCCCTACTTCCTCAGAAGGCCAGAACTGGTGTTGGAAATGTTTTTTCCAGGAGAACCAGGTGGGAAATCAACATCCTTCTACCTGCAAGTCAGAAGGTTTCCATAGTCACCTTCTCAATCTCTTCCTCATCTCCCTCCCTTTATCCCAGTGCTGTGGGACACTGACCCTGTCCCCAGAGCTTACAGTCTAGTTTGGGGGACAGAATTATAAGGAGAAAAAATATAGGTATTTAACCCAGCATTCCTTTTCTGGGGAATCATCCTACAGAAGGACTCATGCACGGTGATAGATGGGAAATGGTAGTGCATATAAGAAGGGTGCAGTGTACCCAACCTAAATTGCCATCATTAGTGGATTGGTTTGACAGACTATTCTATTCTATGGGATCCAATGTGGCTGCTCAAAAGAATAAGATAGATTAACACATGCACTGTGCAAAGATGTGCCACACCTCCTGTTAAGGTTTAAAAGTAAGTTGTAAAACACACATGCACATAGAGTAGAACCTCATTTGAAAAGTGAAACCAAAAAAAAAAAAAAGAAAAGTGAAACCACTTCTACACTCCATATGTCCTTATGTATGTGTGCAGATGCATAAAACAAAGTTCAGGTTTTTCCTGGGTCCCTATACTGCTCTGCTAGCCCAGCCTACACGTGGGCCTGACCCTTTTCCACTGACTTTCATCTTCTTAGTCTACAGTAGCAGAACTACAGGGCAGAACAAAAAGTAAGCTAGCTGGTGCTTGCTCTGGGCCAAACCTTTGCTAGGACTGAACATGTGTTTCCGGAGGGTGGCTAAGGTCTGTGAGGATGCCTAACACCTCTGGAAGTCATCCATCCTGACCCTTGCCTCCACAGAAGATGGCTTTCTCCCACACCTTTGGTCAAGAAGGGTCTTCCTGGTACCGAAGGCATCTGCCCAGCCTCTGACAAAGCATAGCTCCCTTCCCTAGTCAGGGACCTGGAGTGTGCAAGTGAGTGGGCACTTCGTGTGCCGTGCTAGGTCCTGAGAGGAACCCAGAGGACAGGGTGTCATCCCCCACAGTCTGGCGGGAGGTGAAGGAGGGAGGGTTTAGAGGGCAAATACAGAAACCAAACTGAGTCCCACTGAGCATAAAGGGAATCTGTACCAAAATTCTTGAAGGGGCATGCTCAGAACTCATGGGAGCTGCAGAGGCAGACTTAAGAGTGAGTGAGAGCCAGGGAAGCTCTGAGCAGCCAAGAAATAGCAGCATAGCCTGGCCAGGATGCCTTCACTGCCATACAGCCAATGGTGGCCAATACCCACCCTCCATAATGGCACTTGCTCAAAGAGGGAGCATCCTTTCCCTGAACTCCAACCATGCTAGCCCCCTTGATCTTTGAAGCAGCTGCCTTAGATTACCCCCCATTAAAACCACATAAAATGGAGAAAGGGAATTTCTCAAAAAGAAATCAGGGTGCCATGGGGGGATGAGCAGCCCCAAAATGACAAATGACCATGACAAAGGAAGCTGGGACCCAGGACCACAAAGCTGTCTGTGGTGAGGGCATGGGTAATGGGTGCACGGGGCCTGTAGGGAGTGGCTGTTGGGCACCTCTTTGGTGCTGGCCTTGTACTAGGCTCTTCCCACATACCATCTCTCTCTGGTAGGCTCACCTCAGCCCCAAGACACAGGCATTATTACTTCCATGTACAGATGAGGACCTGGAGGCTCAGAAGCAGGGAGTGACTTGTCCAGTGTCATCACCTACCTAAGTGGTTGAATCTGGACTTGAACCCAGGATTCAGGTTCTGCTCTCCTCCTTGCCCCACCTCCCCATGGTGGAGCAGGAGCCACCGCTGCAGTCTGAGCAGCCCCTTGGATATGTCTTGAGAGCTCTGTATCAGCAGCACCCTCTCAAACTCTCTCTTTTCCCTCTCCTGTCTCCAGAACACAATCCTCAGCAAATCAATTTAGAATGTGGGCTTGAGGCTTTTGGTGCCAGATTTCCTTGTGGGCAAAGACAGGGTGAGATGTCATCATATTCCTTAGAGGTTCTCTCATCAGCTCCCTGAAGGGCAGGCCAGGATCCTTTAGCTATGGGCAGGGCCTTAGAGGGAGAAGGACAGGAACTTCGATTCCCATTTCTAACCTGGTACCGAAGGCATCTGCCCAGCCTCTGACAAAGCATAGCTCCTACCTCATCAGGCAGCAAGGAGGAAAGCCGGGGCCTGCATGGAAGGCAGGGGAGTAGAAGATGGCTGCAGAAGTTACTCCACGCTACTCAAGGGATAAGGGGGGTATCCTTTGGGCTAGAGGGTGGGCTCCTATGTTCACTTGTTATCCTACCCCTCCTCTAAGATGACTATCCAATGCTTCATCAGCCACCTTGGTGGCATTCCTACTTCCATCCCACCCCAAGACACTTGGCTTCATCTTGGACTGCTGGCTTGTCACTCGCAGTAGGTGAGTTGCCCCCTTAGGAAAATGAGTCCCCTTTAGAGACCCTGGGTGGGTCTTTTCAGGGCTCCAGGCAAGTGTAGGCCACTGGCTTTGAAGTCTTTGCCCTACAGTATTAGAAATTCTCTATACTCAATACTTGGAAATTCTTAACCTGTTTCTCTTGACCCATCAGCCATGTGGCAAAGATGAGACTTTTGGCCTGGATATAAGTTCCTTCCCACTGTTGCTTGACAGAGCCCCATGGGTAATGCAAGGAGATGCATGACTGGTGGGAATGGGACAAAAAGACCTGCTGCAACACAACCCTTCCTCTATAGGCTGTGTGGCTTGGGGTAAGATCCTCCCCCTCTAGCTTCCCAATGCAACCCTTACATCACAAGTTTGCTCCAGACTCCAATGAGTCAATGATATAAATAAACTTTGTAACAATAATAATTTACTGTGGGCTCACTATGTGCCAAGCACTATTCTAAGCACATTACAAGTATCAACTCATTTAAGTCTCACAGCAACACTATGACCTAGGGACCTATTGTTCTTGGGATTTTACAGAGGGTTTGAGGAAGATCTAAGGCCTAGAGACACTAACTTGCCCAAAATCACAGGGCAAAGAAGTAGCAGAGCCCGGATTTAAAATCAGGAGTCCTGGCTCCAGAACCTTCATTCTTAACCACTGTGCTGTACTATAAAAGACTGCACAGGCCTCAGTATTATTTTTTAATAATACTGCCTCTAACTAAGGCTGAATGTGCCTGGAGCACTTCAGAGAGAGGGCTCTAACAATGATGTGGCATGGAAAACCCAAGTGCCTGATTTCTGAAGCTGGTAGAAGTCTGCAAAGGTCAGCTCCTTCTGGCCTTCCCTGAGTAGGGGTGGAGGGCCCCTTCCCCACCCACAACCTTGGATTTTGGGGAGCATCTGGGCGGCTCCTGTCTGCTCTGGCTTCGCGGTAAGGGGGGCAGGAGAAGCGGGTGAGCCGCTAATCAGAAACAGCGGGCCTGCCCAGGCGCAGCCCAACCACTTGGCTCACTCCTACGCAGCAGCCAGCGCCTGCTGAAAGGGCCCTGCTCCACCCCTGAGCTACTGGCTGGGCGCGATGATGGAGAGCCCCGGAAGCCCCTCCCCAGGGGCCCTGCTGCCCGCCACTCTGCTTTGATAGCCTGTCCCAGTGGCAAGTCCAGGTCCAGCAACTCCTCCAGCATTGCACACATTCTTCCTGGCCAAGAAGGAACTCGGCGAGCTAATGCAATCCAGATGTAGGACAGCACTGGGCTTGAACCCCAAATACCAGCCGGGCCCCTGGGAGACCTGGGGATGCACAGGAGGTCTGTAGGGTGAACTTCTGGCCTCCTTGAAGCCTAGAACCCAGCCTCAAGTTCCTCTAGTTATGCTCTGGGGACCTGGGCCCAGGCCTCTGCTTCCTCTTTCAATGCTGTGCTTCATCCTGATGCCAAGCCTGCTGGGAAAACCAGCTCCCTCCCCATGGAGTTGGACGGCCTGGGGTAGCTTAAAAAGGCCCACCCTCAAGGTCACATGCTCCTGTTCAAATTTTCTGACACTGAGCTGGGGATGGGGGGAGGGTGGCCTTTGGTCAGCCAAAGGGTCACAGCACTTGAATGCCAGTTCCACTGTGTCCTAGTGTCATGTCCTTGGGCATGTTACCTCAGTTTTCTAGGGTAGGGGCATGTGGAAGTAGTTCTACCATGTGACGAAGCATAGACCCTGGCCCTGAAAGCTGAACTTGGCACCTGCTGGGGCAGAGAGAGAAGAGCATAACTCTCTAGAAAGCTGGTTCCTCATTCTTATGTGCTTCCTTCACCCCCAGGGCTAGGCTGCACTAAGAAGGAGGAAAGTGCCTGTCAAGGTATGTCTGGGACCATGCTGCTAGAACTGGAGGGCTGGGAAGAAAATGAGGGCAATGAAGTCCAGGGGCCTCCTAGTACATATTCCTTTAAGAGCTGTTGACACCTGACTGGCTTGTCTCAGTGGTTGAAGGTCAACCTATGAATCAGGAGGTCACAGTTCGATTCCCGGTCAGGGCACATACTGGGGTTGCAGGCTCGATGCCCAATAGGGGCATGCAGGAGGCAGCCGATTAATGATTCTCTCTCACTATTGATGTTTCTATCTCCCTTCCCCTCCCTTCCTTTACTATCTCTCTCTCCCTTCCTACACATATATACACACACTAGAGGCCCAGTGCATGAAATTGGGGGGGGGGCTTGGGGGGGGCTCCCTCAGCCCGGCCTGCACCCTCTCACAGTCTGGGAGCTCTTGGGGGATGTCCAAATGATGGCTTAGGCCTGCATTCAGACATCCTTAGCACTGTTGTGGAGGCAGGAGGGGCTCCTGCCACTACCGCTGCACTCACTAGCTGTGAGCCAGACTTCTGGCTGAGCAGCACTTCCCCTGTGGGAGCACACTGGCCAAGGGGGCAGCTCCTACATTGAGCATCTGCCCCCTGGTGGTCAGTGCGTGTCATAGCGACCAGTCATTTCGCCGTTCAGTCGGTTTGCATATTAGCCCTTTATTATATAGGATAAATATATATATATATATACACACACACACACACACACACACACACACACACACTGAGTGGCCAGATTATTATGATCTCTGAACACATAATAATCTGGCCACTCAGTGTATTACCTATATAATAAAAGGCTAATATGCAAATTGTCCCCTCGACCAGGAGTTCGACCAGCAGGCAGGACAGCCAACTGCCCATGTCTCCTCCCCTGGCCAGTCTGGCCAGACCCCACTTATGCACGAATTCATGCACTGGGCCTCTAAAATACACACACACACACACACACACACACACACACACACACTGAGTGGCCAGATTATTATGCATTCAGAGATCATAATAATCTGGCCACTCATTGTATGTGTGTGTATATATATATCCTCTCTAATAAAATAGTAATATGCAAATTAACCATCACTCAGCTACATAAGCCACGCCCACCAGCCAATCAGGGCAAGTATGCAAATTAACCCCAACCAAGATGGCTACCAGAAGGGAGGCTTGGGTTTCCCCGGCAACAGAGGAAGCCAAGCTTTCCACACACTCTGGCAGGCCCAGGCCTCCACTCAAGGATACAAAGTTTCAATTATAGAAGGTAAACAAATCCAAACAGAAATGGCGGCAGCCATGGATCAAGCAAGAGGTTTGGCTCCGCTCCAGGCTACAAAGTTTCAATTGTAGAAGGTAAATAAATTCCAGATACCAGGGCCTCTGCTAAGGTCGCCAGGGGCATGGCTGGCCTGCAAACCACCACAGACCCCTCGCCCAGGCCTCTCCACACCCCAAGGGAGCCCCACCCTGATCCAGGACACCCTTCAGGGCAAACCAGCTGGTCCCCACCCATGCACCAGCCCTCTATCCTATCTAATAAAAGAGTAATATGCAGATTGACCATCACTCCAACACACAAGATCAAGATAGCTGCCCCTATGTGGTCAAAGATCCTGCCCCCATGTGGACACAAGATGGCCACCACAAGATGGCCTGCAAGGGAAGGCAGTTGAGAGGGACCAGGCCTGCAAGGGAGGGCAGTTGGAGGCGATCAACCCTGCAGAGGAGGGCAGTTAGGGGTGACCAGGCCGGCAGAGGAGGGAAGTTGGGGGCAACAGGCTGGCAGGGGAGCAGTTAGACATCAATCAGGCTGGCATGCGAGTGGTTAGGGGGTGATCAGGCTGGCAGGCAGAATCGGTTAGGGGAAATCAGGAAGGCAGGCAGGCGAGCAGTTGGGAGCCAGCAGTCCTGGATTGTCAGAGGGATGTCCGGTGGGATCTGGCCTAAACGGGCAGTCGGACATCCCTCGAGGGGTCCCAGATTGAAGAGGGTGCAAGCTGGGCTGAGGGACACCCCCTCACCCCCGTGCACGAATTTCGTGCACCAGGCCTCTAATATATATATATATATATATATATATATATATATATATATATATATATCCTATATAATAAAGGGCTAATATGCAAATGGTCATCACGCCCTCGTGCCCTTGCACCCTTGTGCTGGAACGGCTCAGACACTCAACACTGGGGAGAGAGGAATGAGGACCAGCCAGGCTAAGGCCTGAGAGAGGGACAAGCTGCCCACCCCATGGTCCTGGGCACCAGAAGCTGCACCTGTGCCTGTGGCCTGGGAGAGGGACAAGCCACCTGCCCCACGGTTCTGGGAGCCAGAGGCTGGGGCTGCAGCCTGGGAGAGGGACAAGCCACCTGCCCACAGTCCCCTGTGGCTGCAGCCAGCCCTGGCAAAGCCTGCCCTGGTCCTGGTTGCCTGCAGCCGGCCAGAGGGAAGGAAGCCCGGGTCCCAGGTGCCTGCGACCTGCTGGAGGAGGGAATCCTGGGTCCCAGGTGAGGGTGAGACAGAGGTGGTCAGGGGCGATCAGGCCAGCAGGGGAGCAGTTAGGGACCATCAGGCAGGCAAACAAGCAGTTAGGAGTCAGTGGTCCCGGATGGCGAGAGGCAGTCGGACATCCCCCAAGGGGTCCCAGATTGGAAAGGGTGCAGGCCAAGCTGAGGGATACCCCCCTTTCACAAATTTGTGCATGGGTAGGGTCTGGCTGGCCCACCCCCCTCAGGGGATGTCGGGCCGAAACCAGCAGTCTGACCTCCCCCGAGAGGTCCCGTATTGTGAGAGGGCACAGGCCAGGCTGAGGGACTCCACTGATGCATGAATCTGTGCACCAAGCCTCTAGGCAGACCAAAGGGTCCCAGGTTCGATTCTGATCAGGGCTGGTAGGGGGAGGGGACGTGGGTGGTTGGCCGGCTGGCCCTTCCCCCTATCAGGGGTGGGGGATAAAGGGGGTGGGGCATACCAGGGGAGGGGCCACAGGCAGTTGGCCAGCCGGCCCCGCTCCCAATTGGGGTGGAGGGGGCCGATCGGGGGCAGGGCCAGCTGGGCAGAGGGGCCGCAGGTGGTTGGCCGACCATCCCCGTCCCCTGGTCTAACTCCCAGTCTAACTCCCGGTTGAGGGGACAATTTGCATATTAGGCTTTTATTATATAATATGTAAAATAAAGATCTAGTGCCACTCAACCCATGGCAGTATGTCTATCAGTATGCTGTGATCCCAGACCAATGGCCCTTCGTGAATATATGGCAACACAGAGTGCTAGATAAATGGTTTGAAACATAATGTGTTAAAAGGTCTTCTTATCCCCACAGATCTTTTCCAGCCTCCAACAATCCCAGAAAATCTGAAATTGCACCATGAGCATTTTAAAGTAAGTTATTTTTTGCCACTGACACCACAGTGCAGATTAGTTGATTAGCTGACTGGAGGACTAGGAGTGATGGGAGTGGGGGGTGTCATTTTAGAGGCACACGAAACTGCCTGGAAGGGAAGATCTGAGCTGACTCAGGTGCAGGAGGAAGCAGTGCTAGGCCCCCAAGATGCTGGGCACAGACTGAGGATCCTACAGGGTGCCCTAGCCAGTTTGGCTCAGTGGATAGAGCATCAGCCTGCGGACCAAAGGATCCCAGGTTCGATTCTGGTCAAGGGCACGTACCTTGGTTGCAGGCTCCTCAGTGGCCCAGGCCTTAGTAAGGGCTCGTGCAGGAGGCAACCAATCGATATGTTTCTCTCATATCGATGTTTCTCTCTGTCTTTCCCTCTCTCTTCCACTCTCCCTAAAAATCAATGGAAAAATATCCATGGGTGAGGATTAACAAATCTATTTATACACTGAGTGGCCAGATTATTATGATCTCTGAATGCATAACAATCTGGCCACTCAGTATATATATATTAGAGGCCTGGTGCATGAATTCATGCATGGGTGGCGTCTGGCCAGCTGGAGGGGACATGGGCGGTTGGCTGTCCTGCCTGCTGGTCGAACTCCTGGTGGAGGGGACAATTTGCATATTAGCCTTTTATTATATAGGATATACACTGAGTGGCCAGATTATTATGCGTTCAGAGATCATAATAATCTGGCCACTCAGTGTATATAAGCCTAAGTGACTGAATGACCGGTTGACTGGTCTCTATGATGCGCACTGACCACCAGAGGCTGCCCCCTGGTGGTCAGTGCACTCCCACAGTGGGAGCACTGCTCAGCTGTGGCAGCACAAGCCTCTAGGAAGTGGGCGGCAGCAGCAGGCACAGTGGGGCTGGGATGAGTGGGAGCAGCGCCAGGCCTGGCTCAGGCTCCTCCCCAGCCGCCTGCCGCTTAGCTTCCCTCACTACTACACCCCTCAGGGGATGTCGGGCCGAAACCAGCAGTCTGACCTCCCCCAAGAGGTCCTGTATTGCGAGAGGGCACAGGCCAGGCTGAGGGACCCCACCGACGCATGAATCTGTGCACCAGGCCTCTAGTAAATAAATAAATGAAGAGCAAACAGGGTATAGGACTGTGCCTCCTGGGACACTAGACTGAGAAACAGAAGACCCAGGTTTGAGTTTTGCCATTGCCACTGACCAAGTGATATGATCACAGTCAGGCCACACCTCTTTTCTGAGCTTCAGTGTCCTCGTCTATGTGGTAGTTAGAGACTGCACTGGATGATGGGGACAAGGCAGATGAAGTGACCTCCAAGTGCTACCTTAAGGGTAGTATTCGAGGATTTTAATTTCTAAATGCAGCTCTCAGTTAAGCCCTTGCTAGAGTCTTCCCATGGTTCTGAGCAAGTGGAGGAACCAAGGCTTGGGAAGAGGAATAAGAGAAATTCTGGGTCACAGGAGTGCAGAGTAGGGGGTTCCTGCTTTCTGGGAGACCTGATTCCTCATCTACACAAGCTCAGAAAGGTAGTTAAAGAAAGAGGGGAGGAAAGGAGAGAGGGAGTGAGAGGGCTAGCCCCAGTCTATCTCCCTCACTGCATTCGCTTTTAAAATAAAACCCATTTAATATATAAATGTTGGCCTGATGCCCAGTCTGTAGAAAAGCTTTTCTGTATTAAACGCTACAATGAATTAAATTAACCATAATGATTTCTTTGTGAATGGAAATCTCTCTCTCTCTCTCTCTCTCTCTCTCTCTCTCTCTCTCTCTCTCTCTCTCCTCCCTTCCTCCTTCTTTTGTGATATGGTTTTGATCAGGTTTTCCTCTGACACCCCTGCCCCCACCCTCCCTACCTCACTCACACCAGCAGCACTGCCCTCCCAGCAAGTGACCAGTTCTGTGAGCATTTCCCAAGGTCAAACTGATGCCTTCTGGTGTCCAATGTGGAGCTGAAGTCAGTCAGCCGGGGTGCGGGGGGGGCGGGGGGCTCATGTGCACAAACGAGGCTGAGGGCATGCCCAGACAAAGCATGTGCCCACCAGAGATTCCACATGAGGCTTTTCTGTGGGCAGCATAGCTCTCTCAGCCTCACTTTGTTGTCTGTAAACTGGAGTGTGTGGTATTGAGTCCAACAGACTACTGAAGGGAAACTGGAAGGGGGCACATATGTGTGAGGGGGAGGCTGTGCACAGGAGAGAAATAGATGTGAATGTGGGCACTGGTGCACATACCTGAGAACACCTGTGCCCACAGGGGCATCTCCAAGTGTGGTACCTGGACTCCTGCCCATGCTCATACGTTGAACCATGTGTGTGCATGGCAGAACATGAGTGCACCTGAGTTGTGATCTGCAGGAATCTATCCAGGGCTAGGCCCTGCACATGCAGAGAGAAGTCACACTTGGGGCTCTGCCTTCCAGGAACTCATGGATGCTGTACAAGGAGCAGTCAGAAGAGGGGTGATGATTGCCAGCTGGAAAGAACCAAGGAAGGCTTCCTGAGGGTGGTAGCTTTTAACCTAAGGGCTGGAAAGAGGGGTCCCAATAACAACAATCTTTCCCATGAACACAGCTTCACATTTTCAAATGCGCTTTTATAGAGATTCTGTCATTTCTCCCACACACCAAGCCTACAATGTATGTTCTATTATCCCCATTTTAGAGATGAGAAGACTGAGAGTTTCAAGTCTCTGGTACCAGTTTATTCTATAGCTATCGCCTGGCCCCAGCCCACCATATGTTCCATCTCTGCCAGGGCTAGCTGCCCTCAGCCCTCACAGCCACCTTGGTGATCCCAGTCCTCAAGCTGTGGCTTGTGCAGCCTTCCCCTGCTTCTGCACCTGATATTATAATGATAAACCTTGGGGAGGACATTCTTTCTGAAGCTGAATGTCCCATCTGTATCACAAGAGGTGCTTAGGACCCAGGTCCCATCTTTCAAAAACACCAGGCCATTATGTGCTTCTGGGTCTCTTTCCACACTGCTTCCTCTGCCTCCCATACACCTACTGACCTCGCAGGTATCCCAGGCACCTAGTGAGAATGTCATCCCTGTTCTCTGAACAGTCTCCCAGCATAACACCTAAATAAGATGTTCGAATTATCAGTGAGCTGTCTGTGTCTCCCAGCAGATGGTGAGCTCCATAAGGGCAGGGTTGATCTCTGATGAATTTCTCTTTTCCAGGAACACAGAGCCAGAGACTGAGATGCTTGTGGAAGGAGAGAGGGAGGGTCTTTTTCATGCAACATAGACTTGGGTATTCATAGCCTTCATTCTACCAAAAACTGTTGAAATGGACATTTTATGATATTTGTAGGATATGTCAGCTTTACAAGGATAAAGTCAAGGGCAGAGGGCTGCCATTGAGTACAAGCTTGAAACAGGAAAGGAGAAGAGTGGGCTATGGCTGGGGTTAGTGATAGGAAATGGATGGCTCCCAGGGCGATGAAGTCTTCCTCCCATGGCTGAGAAGCTCTAGAAAAATCAGGTCCCACAGCAACATAGCACAGCATGCAGATGTTGTACGCCCAAAAGGACCAGCCCCACAGACAAAGGCACATTTCTTTCTAGGAACTGGAATCCTCTGAAGATTTGCAGAGCGGGAGACACAAATGCCTGGTAGGGGGGTGACATCTTAAGTCACACAGAAATGAAGGGCAGGGGTGTGGAAGGGAGCCTTGCTCCTGCCTTTTTCCTTTCACTCTACCTTCCCTGTCCTTAAACTGATGGCCACTGGCTGGGTCCTGGAGTTCTTAGGCTTGCACCTGGTTGCTGAAAGCACCGATTCCAGCTCTGGCAAAGGCCAGAGAGGCTAGCAAGGCCACCCCTCAGCCCCTTGGAGGCCCCTCCATAGATAGTGGTAATGGGGGCCACATGGGGGAGAGAGCAGGCAGTGGGGCTGGCCCAGGAACAGTGTGGCCGGGTGCCAGCAGGCCTGCCCTGGCACAAAGATGTGAGCGGATGGCCGTTGCAACTGGTCTAATTGCTGTCTCGTAGGATCTCCCAGGGCTTTATTCCAGAACCAAGCAAAGGGAGGTTACTGCTGCGAGACTTGAGGGAGCCTGAGGAGAGGTGGAGGGCCCAGTGCTTTGAAAGGCACTGACAAACCCCAGCATGCCCAGGGCAGAGACTCAACTGGGGGGTAGGGGTTCAAGGAGCAAAAGAGCTCAGAGGGAAGAGCCTAACATTTCCATAACAAGCTCTTGGCTCCCCCTTGACACTGGGTCTCCCTCTAGCTAGTACTCTGCATCTCCTTTTCCCAGGGGCCTCACCCGCCTGTCCCCACTTCTCCTGCCCTTTCCAAATTAGATCACTGCTTAGTCTCCCATCCCTAAGTTAGCTCTCACCTTTACCTCCCTCAGAGATCCAATTACAAAAGTCAGTGGAAGCTTTTTTATTCTTAACTAAATGGACCTCTCAGCCAAATTTGATATTTTGACCCCCCTCCTGCTTCAGGAAAATCTCTACTCCCTAATTCTATACTTTCTACTTAGACGTGGCTTTCTTGGTTCTCCTAATTCTTTGACCACTTTTTCTCAGTCCCTCTCCCAGGAGCCTCTTCTTCAGCACACCCCTTATATGTTGGGTCCCCCAAAGTGCTGCTCACATGCCTCCTCTCCCCCACAGATGCTCCGTGGGTACGCTCAGCCACTCCTGTGGCTTCCACCACCTCCTCTCTGCAAGTGAATTCTAAATAGCTCCTCAGCCAGGAGCTTCAGCCAGTATAGACATTTACCCCGTGGTCATGTCCAAAGATACTCTAAAACCCACCTCACCCCAAATAGGACTTCTTATCCTCACAGGTCACACTTTCGCTAGTTTCATTTATCAAGGGGCAACCCCACCCAGGCTCTCGAGCTAGAGTCTAGCTGCTAGACCTTCAATCCTCCCTCTCCCTCACCCCTCATATCTAATTAATTACCATGACCTGCCAATTCTACCTCCCTAATAGCTCTGGAATCTATCCCAAGCATTCCATCCCTACAAACATTGTCCTAATTTAGGCCTTTATCATTTTTTCTGCCGCCAGAGTGCGTCTTCCTCTGACCAGCCTTCACATCATAGCCAGAGAGACCTTTTCTGCAGACAGATCTAAGCATGTAGTCCTCCAATTAAAATCCTCCTCATTGTCTCCAGAGCAGAGTCAAGTTCCCCAGCCTGGCACACAAGGCCCTGTAGTGTCTGGCTCTGCTCACCTACCTCATCTCGTAGTCCTGGCATATACCGTGCTCTTTATGTCACACTCAATTCTCTCAGCCTCTGTTCAGTTGGCAAACTCGTACTCACACAGGCAGCTTGGTGGGGTGGTAAGAGGGTGAGCTCAGGAGTCTGACTGCCTAGATAGGCAAGTCACTTACCTTCTCTGTGCCTTGCTTTCCCTATCTTTAAAATGGGGATAACAATAGTAGTTTATCTCAGACAGTTGTATTCATCTCATAAGGGAGCAAATTATATCATGCTTGTAAAGCACTTAGAATGGCCTGACACATATTAAGTGCTGTGTAAGTGTTAGCTGTTATTAGCTAGTATTCCTCCTTCAAGGACCAGCTCAGACATTACTATCCTTGTGAAGCCACCTCTTCCTCTGAGACTAAGCTAAGTGGCCCTCTTCTGGGCCCCTAGAGCCCTGGCTGAATTCCATCATGGCACTTGAGACCATCTGCCTACTGCTTGACCTTCCTCTCCTGCTACTTGCTGTCAAGCACTAAAGTCTATTTGCCTTTGCATCTCTATCTCCTAGCCCAGTACTTTCACTTGAGCCTCTGAGCAGCCTGATAGCACTAAAGCACCTCCATTTTACAAGTGAAGAAATGGAAGCTCATAGAGAAAATGGGAACTTCCTGAGATCACACAGCTAGAAATGGGCAGAACATAGATGTAAACCCAGGTCTGCATGATTCCCAAACCCTGTGATCTTTTCTGCTTGACCTCACTGTCTTAGGGGAGAGGGTCTTGAAACCTTGTCCTACAGGAAAGATTAGAGGAATGAGTGGATGGTCTGCCAGAAGGAGCGATGACTCAGGGGCAAGGACAATCCCCTCCCACCCATCTGTTTGAAGCTTACTGGTGCTGGTATGTGTGTTTCAATAGTGGTGCCAGTGCATGTATTAGACATGTGTGCAATGAGGTCATGCCAGAATGCCAGGGATGGAAACCCTTGGACTTAGAACCCCTACTTACCTGTTTGCAATCCTCCTGACTTTACAGAATACTTTCCCATCCCATGTTGTCATTGTCTCACATACCTGGGATGAGGTAGTGATGGCTCAGACAGGGCAGTGATTTACCCCAAGTCACCCAGCTCTGGAGTGGCAGAGCTGGGACTCCCAACATTTTATCAACATAAAGTCTTCAACAAGCTCCATTTCATTTCAGCTAGAGGTCCGAGGAAAATGGGACTATGGCTGGTGAGAATTCTATCCAAAGAAATTGAATGGGAATTCTGCAGTGGTTTGGGGCAGCCCACCTAGAGGGAGGAGAGATGAAATAGAAGGTCACTAAGACTCAGAGTTCTCACCTGCAAATGGGAATGACACCCCCAACCTCCCATGACAGGTGTGGTCTCAAATGGAATGATATAGGCAAAACAATCAGACAAATAAATGCTTGGTGCATGCTAAACAGATACAAGATTGCATCTGAATTTGTGAAATGCTTGGAATAGTGATAAAGGTGTTCCACAGAAGTCAGCATGTCAAAAATCAGGTAGAGCTGGGTTTTGAAGTATCATCTCGGCCCCTTATCAATTCCTTGGCCTTGAGAAAGACAGGTAACCTTGTTATGTTTTTCCTGTTTTGTTTGCATGATGGGGACAATTGCGTCTGCCTTACAGAATTGTACCTGAAAGTAACTGTGTGGAATGGCTGGCACTCATCATGGTAGACACAGTCATTAAAACTTTGGAGCTATACCACCTGGGTTCCAAACCCAGCGTCTGTACCTTTACTTGTTGAGCTGTGTGATGCATGGCAAGTCATTTCACTTCTCTGCGCCTCGGTTTCTTCCTCACAGAGCTGGTTGCAAAGATAAAATGAGGGAGTACGTGTAAAGTACTTAGAACTGCCTATGGCACAGAGGACATTCTCTAGGAGTGCAGGTGATTATTTTTATTTTCAGACAAAGGACCAAGAGGCATAAAATAGTGCTCCCCTGCTCCCAAGGCACCACATCTCCTCCATGAACAAAGACATTAGTGGAAGCCAGTCAGAACAGATTAATGGGGTTCCTTTCATTCAGCTTCCTAAAGGCACAGAATGACCCCTCCCAGGGCTGGGACCCTGCTTGTGGGGGTTGCTGTGTGCAGGCCAAACTTTAGCAAAGATGCCCCAAGCTCTCCTCCGGAATAGGCAGAACTGTTGGGAGCCCTTGCAAAGGGCTTTGGTGGGCTTGGGGAGTTCAGAACCATGACCCGCCATCCCACTCCCTCCCTGGGAGATCAGAGTTAGGAATTAAGGAATAACTCTATCTTTCAGGCACCTAACTCTGGCCTCTGTGTTTATACAAGCTACAGGGGCTTGGCATTCCCAGCCCAGCGGCAGCAAGAGGCCGGGCAGGATCAAGGGCCAGAACCTGGGGTCCAAACCTAGCAGGCTGAGGGCAGGCAGTGCCCCAAGAAAGTCCTGTTCTGGACCCATTTGCAACAAGCTTCCTGGAGACGCACTGCCTTTTCCCAGTCACCTGCTCAGGCTTTCGTCGCTTCTCCCAGCCACCCAGGCCGAGGTAGGCCTTTGTGGCTCCCAAAGGGAAGCAGGAGACCGAGTCTTGGCCCCCTTGGGCCAGTGCTCTGGCTGGGCTCCGAATGAGCTTTCAGCGTAAAGCAGCAGTCACAAGTAAGTGAACCCTCCTGTTCTCTAACCCCCCCCAATCTAGCCCAGTCCCGCGCCCCCCCCCCCCGCCCCCACCGTGTCTCCTGGAGGGAAATTAGGAGAAGCTGAGGAATTGTTTGTAATTAGTGTGTGTTTAAAGGCTTTTCCATGAGCCTTTAGCAGATTTCTGGGGAGGGCAGTGTTTTCTGGGGAGGGCAGCTTGCCAGGGAGTATTGAAATGGAAATCCTGTGTTCTAGTTGGACCCTCTTGGAAAGAGATTCTTCTCAGAGAAAAGGCCAGAAGCCCTGCCCCCTCCCCTTGGTCCCTCATGTGCTTCTGTGGTCATGGTGGGACTCAGCAACGTGGGGTGGCTTTGTGTAATTGCATTCCTGCCCACAGGCCCCAACTCTGCCTCAGGACCCCTCGATTCAAGCCCCACATGAAAGGCTGCTCCACAGACCCCCAGCTCCCACTCTCCCTACCCCAAGGGCAAATCCCTTTACACACGCACACACCCCAGAATAGATAATCAAGTGCTTTCCCCACTCTCCCAACACTAGAGGCAATGGCCCTGGAACAAGGCCCTCCTCGGTGACCTCCTCCAAAGTTACACTCATTACGGTAGACTCAGAGTTCGTAGGTAGACCTACATACAAGCAGCAATTCTAAGAACAGAACAGTCCCTCCCACCTGAGCAGCATTTTACAGTTTGCAATGTGTTTGCACATCTGTGAGTCTAGTCATTCCTCTAGCAACCCCATAAGGAGGTACTGTCCATTCTTACCATTTCACAAATGGGGATAGGGGATTACTTGCCCAAAGATCCTCAGCTAGCAAAATAACAGAGAAAGGCCTAAAGCCAAGCTCTGTAGGATGCCCTCTTCCCCTCCCCACCCCAGGCTGCCTCTCCCACACGCTGGCTGACACGTAGGCAGGACTGTTCTGGTGCAATCCTGGGCCTTGTGGTCTGGGATCATTTCCTGTGGCCTGACATACTTATTTGCAAGTTGTAAGGACTGCCCGGTTTCTGCAGGCCTCTATGAATGCTTCCAGCTGGGAATTTAACCTTCTCAGACCCAGCTGTGGATCCTGAGAGCTCTTAGTTCCCACCCATTTTCCTAGATCCCCTGAGGGAAATAAATCAATTGTATATGGGTTGAGGGCAATGGAGGAGCAGTGGACTGTTACCCAGAAGACCTGGTCTGGGGCTGACTCTGCCACCCACTTGCTCTGTGACCTTCAGCAAGTCCCTTTACCTCTCTGGCCTCAAATCAATACTTAGAAAGTATAATTGTCTGCCTGGCCTCTTGTTTTCATTGGAATATGAATGGAACTGACCTCCCCCTCTGCAGCTCCTCCACAGATCAGGGTCTTGGGAGAACTATGGAGTTGTTGCCTGTGAGGGCTCCCTAGGAAGGCCCTGGGGACAATGGAAACTATCCCCTGCTCCTCCCGCATTGTACAGGTGGGCAAACTAAAGCACAGGAAAGAGGAGTGATTTGCACAAGGTCATCCAGGGAAGCTAGTAGTAAGATTAGGATTCAAATCCAGCTTAGTAGTGATGGTACCAAGGGTGGTATGGCCGATTCTAACCTCCTATAAATTCCCACCAGCCCCTAAGCCTTCCCAGTGAAATACTACTAATAATAAATGCATACTTTAAGTCCTGTGTAGAGTGCGAATAAAAGCATCTTCAGAATTTTTCTTAATTTTTATTTATCTGTAACACCCATCCTCTAAGCAGGCACAGTGTTGGCTGGCCTCCAGACATGTGCTGTGGTCCTTAAGGCCCTCCTAGAGAAACGTGGGTGGTGATGCATCAGGCCTGGGTTCCTTTCCAGAACTCTGCATTTGTGAATCCAAAGTGCCTCTGGATACTTCCTTTTGGCCCCCAGCCCTCCTTACCAAAGGAAGGTTCTCAGATGCAGCCCCACTCTCCTCCACCTCTGCCCTTCCATTGGTTCTAGGAAGACAAAGTACAAGAAAGAGTCTGAGATTTACAAAGAGTAATGGGAATTTCATGACTATTTCAGAGGGAATAGTCTGAGACTGCCCCAGTACCAGAACATCCAGGAAGCAGAGCTTGTTAGAGATGCAATCGCCCTTAGAGACCTCCAATTCAACCCTCTCAGGTTACAGATGGAGAAACTGAGGCCCAGAGACAGGGATGGGCCTTTGAAACCTGGCAGCAGAGCCAGGACCAGAAAACCTCTTGGTTTGGCCCCTGCAGCCAATGGTTGTTGTTTTTTCCACACTCTCCTATACCCTGCTGCCTCTTGTGCCCACGTGCAGACTCACCCATGTGTGCGCAAATGCAGGCTGACAGCTGCTGGGAGGGTCACACATGCAGCCACACACCGGCCCATTCACTCTGACACATACCCAAGCTGGCTGTCCCCTGACACGCACTCAGCCATCGCTACTCACCAGCACCTACCCACCACACAACCCCTCCACCATCCCCTCCACCATCCTTGGCCGAGTGAACAGCCAGTCCCACACTGAATCATGTGCCCCTCCCTGCTGGCTGCCCCTGGGTCTCTTTGTCGATGTGACTATCCACAGCTGTGCAGAGAAGAGCAGGCTGGGATATGTTCAGGGAGGAGTGGGGGGGCTCAGTGACACAGAGCTGTATGTGTGTGGTGTTCCTACAACTGCAGGCTGCATCCAGAAGGGTCCACTGGGAGGCCTGAGGCCCAGCCTCACCTTAGACAAAGCAAAGCAAAGGAAGGAATCTTTAGAGAGAAAAGGAGACAGGGCTAAAGAGCCTGTGAAAGATAAACCCAGGAGGGAGGCCTGGAAGCCTATTCAGGCAGAGGTGGGATCCATCCTAGAAAAGCAGCCAGGCAGCCATACAGAAAGTGGGAGCTCAGGGGCCACCTGACCTTAGTCTGGGCTGGGGTGGGGGAGGAGTGTGAGTGGAGGGCAGCCTCTATAGAGCCAGGGAAAGAAGTTGCTGATTTGAGCAGAGGAGAGGCCAGGTGCAGGCCTCTAACCACAGAGGTCTGAGGGTGGTAAGTCTCTTGGGCTGGATGTGGTTGGGCAGTGCCTGGCATACTGTGGGTGCCAACACATGATTACTAGACCAATGAATGAGTTAATGAATGAATGGGCTCTGTCTCCCTTTATCATCATGAAGGAGACTGGGCCCGAGCCCACCGCACAGCTAGGGCTAGCTTGATGTGGCTGGCTGCATAAGGGACGGTTAAAGGAACTGCTGCCTCAATAAAAGAACCTGAGCCCCTGGTCACTGCTAGCAGTACCAGGTGGCCTGGCATCGTGGCCCACAGCAGGTGGGGCCCTGGCTTATTTGCCTGGGCTACAGCGCCCCTCATGGCCATCTACTCTAATTTCCCCCCACCCTCCACGTTTTAAATGGGGAAACATATCCAGATTGGGGGATGAATTTTCCAAGGTCCCGCAGCACATTGGTAGCCAGAGCTCAGCCTGGAGCTTACTTTTCTCACCTGGTGTGGGCGACCTGCCATTTCCCCCAGCTACCGCCTGTCTCTGTTGCCTCTAGAGCGGCACTCTCAGCCCCAGAGTCATGGATTCTGGACCTGGTAGAGCCATGGAGAACCAGGAAGGGTGGAGAAAGAATCAAGAGGAGAGATGAACTTCTCTGGGGAAGCAGAGCAGGGGCAGCCTGGTCTTGAATAGGGACAGTGCATATAGGAGGGAAATGTCTGCTAGAGCTCCTTCTGTGCCCCCACCCCGACACACACACATACATGGCTGAGGTCAAGCCAGGTACTCCTCCTTCTCAAAGATCCACAAGGCAAGGTGGGTCTTTCCCACACACCACACTTTGCACACACGCACAGGCCCAGCAACTATATCCCACTGTGTGACAGAGGCAATGATTATGAAGACAGTCTTTCTCCCCCCACCACACAGCAGGGCCTGGCATTGCAGCTAGAAGGGAAGTACTCAGTGGTGTGGGGGACAAAGGCCTTTGGATTCCACAGGCCACCGATAGATATTTTTCTTGTTAACACACAATGCTGCTTGCGTAACTGGAACTGGCTAGACAGTGTGAGAAATGTTTAGGTCTTGAGAAAAAGCAGAAGGAGAAATAAATTGCCACAAAGCCACAGGGTCCCAGGGGCTGCTTTTCTGAGGACATTCTGCTCCCCTACCCTCCCACACTCACATGACTGGGGGTCCAGAAAGGACGCAGAAGGGTCAAACAAGCTCTGGTGTCAGCCTCCCTAAATGGGCCCAATGACTCACAGGGCTTTCCTCTGTGGATAGAGCCTGAGGGTCTCCATGGTGCTTCATCTTTACTCCCAGCCATCCTAGCACTCCACTGCCCTCTAGGCCTGGCTTCCCACCAGATCCAATCTCTAGGCAGGGTGAGACTGGGAGGACATTGGTTAGACAACTGTTGGGCCAGGGGACTAAGGGAGGTCTCCACACACCCTGGTTACATAGTGAAGCCAGTTGTTCCAATTCAACCCTGAGCCTAGTCTTAGACCTAATTCCATTAATAAAGTGATCTCTGAGATGGGAAGCAGTGACTTAAGGGCCTGGGGAAAATGTGAGGCAAATGATAAAAAGGAAACCGATTTTATCAGATGATTTGGCCAAAAAGTGGCCAACTTCTTTGTCTTCTCAGATGGCGCCTCAGCACTGTAGAATAAATAGGTATTGTTTTTAAACAGAGGGTCAAGATAAAAAGGCAAAGGAAAATGTGCCAGGTTGCTTAATGGAAGTGCACAAGAAGATACCCATCTCAATGTAAGGATGGTATGCAAGGCAAATGAGCAGAAATGACATGATGCCCTCCCTTAGTGGCCCGGGCCAAGCTGTCCAGACCCAGAGACCACCTTTTTGATGGATGCTTGCTCCCTAAAGCAAAGACACTGTATAGTGAATGGCCCCATGACACCTGAAATTCTTCCACTCTAGGATATGGGATGTTAAGTGGAGGGTCAGAAACATTGCATTCCCTGGCCCCTGCTCATTTATTATGCCTTTTCTGGAGGCAGGATTTCCTCGAACCTTGTTTTCTTCCTACACACCTCTACTCTTCCCATCCTCAGAAAGTTACCACCACCTTTTGGGAGTGGGACTCCTTGAAAAGAGCCCATTCTAGTCTCAAAGTATCCCCACTCCAATCCTCACTCTACCTACCCCCTGGAAAATGGGTAAGGGGGATCTGGTGACTGGCACCCCTAGGTCCCTAAATGAGAAGCATGTTTGTTTATAGTCAGATGAAATCCATCCTTACTGTCACCTCCTACTCCTGGCCACATCTGTGTATACGTCTCAGAAGTTCCTGCCATGGCCTCTGCACCAAGCTGGCTTCTCCCAACCTTCCCACCTCTGGATCCCTGAAAGGCGGGGCTGAGGCAGCTGCCACATTCAGTGTGGCAGAGCCCCTAGCTCAGTACAAATCAGAAACACATTGGAGGCAGGCAGGCCGGCAGAAGCAGACAGGCCAGGGCTGGGGCCCATTAAGGCCGGAGCCCGGCTGCACTGTTTGCCGTCTGAACACAAGGTTTCAGGTCTGCCTCCTGATTGTTTGTTTCTCTCAGAGATGAGGAAGGCTGAGAAGGCAGCTGACAAGGACCATGGGGGTGGGGAGGGGTGTAGGGAGGCCTTGGCTCTCACCAGTTCTCCCCACCCTGGAACTCATGGAGTGTAGAAGAAGCAAGCTGCCTCACTTCCCTACCCCCACCCCCAAATTCCAAACAGATGTGCAGTCAGATTCTTCCCCTCCTTGGTTGAGGGAAACAAAAGAAATTAAAAATGGGACCCTAGAGACACAACTTTCAGGAGAACCCTAATATAAAGAAGAGATGAAAGGGAGACACAGGAAGGACTTCCAGAGGTGCAGGTGAGATGGGAGAGGTGGGAGGTAGCAGCTCACCCCTCCTCCTAAAGACAAGTTCATAAAGACTCCTATCTGGGTTTGGCAGTTGTTGGGGGGAGGGGTGTGCCTGGAAGTATGAGTGCTCTGAGAGGTCCCACTAAGTCTCAGATGTAAAGGATTCAAAGATGTCTGTAGACATGAAGAGAATCTATATATCTTGATTCAGTAAGTCTTGGCATTAGAGACCCTGGAGCCCGACTCTCACTCAGAGACAGACTCTGAGGCTCAGATAGGGGAAGGCATTGCTCAGGGTCACACAACAGATCAGACTCTTGACTAAATTGAAAATAGGAGGCCTCCCGCCTCCTCATCCAATGCTCCTTTCATTAACCACTGCCCCCTTTTCTTGGTGTTCTGATTTTTGTAGCCAAGCAGATTCCCTACCTCTCTCAGTCTGTCTTTCTCTGGCTCAAACCTAGGGTCTGGGCATAATCTTTCCTGGGATCTCTGTGATGTCTGAAACCTCTCTCTGGATTTGCTTGGAAATCATGGCCCCCTATGAGGAGGTTTCTACTAGTGCCCACACTCCCTCTCCCCCTGCCCAGGCCAGCCTCAAATACCCACAATTGATTGTGGGCAATGTGGTCCAATAGTGAGTACCTGGGCTTAGGTGTCCTGGCCAGTGGCCTTGTTTCTGACAACACAGCTTCCAGCCTACCACTAACAAGGCCTTCCCCGGGGCACCAAGAGTCTCATACTCAGCCCCATTATGGTCTGCCTAGCTCCTCCCCCCTCTCAGATCTGCCTGCCTCCTTGCCAAGTCTGCTGTAGCCCTCATCTCCATCCATGCCCACCAGAGGCCAGGCTAAGTCTGTCTCTGAATGCCCTCTGGCAGAGCTTCACTGGCAATGTACCCCAGAACACATACTTGCAGACACGTTGTGTGTGCACACACATCCCATTTCCAGAAGCATCTGGTGATGGTTGCTCTGCTACTTGGGCCTAGGAGGCTGGCAAAGCCTCACTCTACCATTAAGAATCCCAGCCTGACAGGAACTGAGGGCACATTGTCCATTCAAAGCCCTTGCCTTAGGGGGCTTTGAAACTCCTGACTGTGTTGTATCTGTGTCAATGCTGCCAAGGATCAAAGTTAAAGAACAGGTTTGGGGAAATGGTGGCCAAGGAGATGAGATTCTCTTTTAGTTTATGTTCTCTCTCTCTCTCTCTCTCTCTCTCTCTTTCTCTCTCTCCTCTCTTCCTCCCCATCTCTTTTTTTTCTTACAGTAAATTCCAAACAGATGGGCAAGTCTTCTCTCCCACGTCTGAGGTTGAGGGGGAATATCAGCCATGGGAGGACCAGAAATCACTAGCTTCCTCACACTGGATCATACCAGCCTCTATGGGTCTCCTGTTCCAATGTCTCATGCCTCGCTGGATTGGGCCAGACATAAAAAAAAGTATTTCCTACAAACTTTTGTTCTGAGTCTACTATTGACACTTGTGCTTTCCTCTCTGCAGGGCCTCAAACATAGTGGGGTGGGGAAGGAGGAAGGGGAGCAGGACACACTTTCTAGGATTCAGCTATCTACAGAGCCAGACCCAGGCTGCAACTCCATTATCAGGGAGAAGAAGAGCTCCATTCCTGGACATGACTGAGAATATCAATGGAGTGTTGTGTCTGCCTATACAAGCTCTCTAAGCCTAGAGACAAGCACAGACAGAAACTGCAGCATTTGGAGCAGTCAAGTGCTACTTCTTGCTTTGCAGCAAGAGCAGGGCCTTATTATTTGAGCTAGAGACAGAGGGATTTATATGTCTCCATGTGATTTTCCCTTGTGGAGCTGAAGCCCAGAATCTCTGTGCATGGCAAAGCCTCTCACACCTAGGGATGGTCCCTAGAAAGAGCAACGGGGACAGATTTGGGCCAAGGTGCCTGGTTTCCTGGACCTGCAGCCTCTTATGCACACAGCTGTAGCCACAGAGCCACCACCTTGGGCCCTAGGGTTGACCCCCAACCTCGGCTGAAGCTTTACCCAGACTCCTGGAGGGGGATCAACATCATCTGCCACTGGCCTCATACCAGCTTGTGCCTCTGCCTTGTATCCCATATCCAACAGCTAGCCCCTAGCCCATCAGCCTAGGCCCATCCTAGGACTGCAGAAGAATGCTATAAAAGGATCACAGTCTTGGCTTCTTTCCCTGACAAGTAATGATAATAGTGAAACTCACACCTTTTGAGTACATAAGTTGTACTCAAGATCTTTACACATATCTAAGACTTAGGAACTCTTAGCATTACTCTCATTTTACAGATGAGGAACCTGAAGCACAGACAGGTTAAGGAACTTCTCCAAGGTCACACAGCAAGTGGCAGAACTGGGATTTAGCCCACTATAGAGATCAGGCCCCCAAGTATATAATCACTGCCTTCCAGGGCTACTGCCCTCTCCAAGGCCTCCAAGTCTTCCTAGGATTGCATTCAGGCCTCCCAACCCCATGAACTGTGGCTCTGCCTCCATGACCTGCCAATCAGAGCCTCCTTACCAGATGCCACCACATGCCTGACTCCTGCGCAGGCTCCAACTTTGGGGTCTCTGGCCTCTCTGCATGCCAGTCTGGGCCTTAGCTTCTTCCATCTGCTGGAACTCTCCTCCATTACCTGTCCTGCCCTGTCTGGTCCTCTCTTTGGGACTGACAACATAGCAACTTCTACTAGAGATTTAGTGCAGTTCTGACCAATAGAAATACAATACAAGCCACATATAGAATTTTCTAGTAGCTATGTTGAGAAAGTAAAAGAAAAGGTGAACTTAATTTTAATAATACATTTTATTTCACTCACATAGTATCATTTCCACATACAATCAATATCAAAATTATTAATGAGCTATTTGACTTTCTTTTTTTCACCCTCAGTCTTCCAAGACCAGTATGTATTTTACATACCCAGCACATCTCAGTTCCAACAGAGGTGCTGCCACATTGAACAGCACAGATCCAGAGGCAGAGCGTGAGCCTGGAGGAAGCCCAGAAACAGAGGATAACAAATATAATTGGCTAGTGGGGTGGGTGTTCTGTGCGGGGAGTGGGGAAGGATATTGACTCAGAGGTTCAGAGACCTGGTCTACTCTTGGTGCTGATGCTAAGTCATTGGCAATCTTGGGTAAACCCCTCATTTCTCTGGAAGTTACAATGAGAGAGTTGGCCTAAAGATCCTACTGGCTTGAACATCCTACTCCCACACCCCTCCTGTCTCCCCTACATGCCCGTGGTACTAGTTATCAATGGAAACCAAATCCAGAAAGTAATGAGCACCCCATTTCCAGAACCTAAAACTGTGGACTCTATTGCCTCTTCTTGAACTATCCCTGTTTAAGTGGAGCTGGGCACTTCATTCCACATGACCAGTGGATGCCTTGCACTATCACAGACAGACTCCTAAATCTGTTTAAATCAAATCAGGCCATCTTTCCAATAACAAAAGTCTAAGCAGAAGTGAGCCCAGTGGTGGCCCAAGCAATTGGTTCTCAGCTTTTTAGAGAACCTGGCTGGCTCAGTACCTCTCAATCTTCATTCATGCACACCATCCCCTATGTTCTATGTATCCAATACCAACCAAAAAGGTTTGGATACAAGCTTGACTTTCTGGAGGTTAGACCATGGGGAGGGGGGGGGAATAAGTACATTGAATATGCTTTTACCAACTACACTCACCCTTGGGCATTCTGAAATCTACCACCTACACACCCTTACCTCCTGGCCCAGCTCAGGGTCACTGGCCTAAACTGAATCCCTACAGCCATTAGAGGAGGGTTTTTACTAGGGTTCTGAGCCTGGGACTTGAAGAGACAAAGGAGTTTGCAAGTGATTTGGATGAGGTATAATATAACTGGAACTAGGCTGGCCTATTAAAATGATTCTTCTAAAGAAAATATAGCCTAAGTCATCACTGCAGTCAAATGACCTTCTTATCACCAAGGTCACAAGTCTATAGAATTAAAATAAGTATTCTATTTCTGGGTCTTTGGTGACTCAAGACTTTATGAGGATGCAATGGGCCAACATATGTGTCTATAGGAGCAAAACCTTGTAAATGGGTACCAGAACACAGAAAAATGGGCACTTTGCTAGGACATTGCCCCGAGAGCATTCTTTCAGACATGGTCTCAGCTCCTGGCTATAGGAGCTGTAGGCAAGTTTCTTCCCTTCGCTAAGCCTCTGAACCTTATCTGTAAGGGACTAAGCAGAGCCTGCCCTGCCTGGCCCTGTTGTGCCCCAGAGCTGTTATGAGGGAGGGCCCGATGCCATAACTAACAGGTGGGAGTGGACTTTGTAGGCTTCAAGTGTTGAGCACATGTGAGGGCTTATTTCCCCACCCAGAGGAGAACCAGGATACAAACAAGGAAATATCTGTGTCCTGTATTTCAGTGTCAATGGGGAGGCTCAGGAAATGTTTCATCTACTATAGTCCAGGGGGGGTCAGAGGTATCCCTGAGTCAGAGGTGAAGCAAAGAGGCAAAAGAGGTAAATATCATGAATAGAATCTTGAACAGAATTATTAATAATAATTTTAAAGCATGTAGTGTCTATGGCAGTCTACCTTTTGAGAAAATGCTTGAGTAGATATTAATCTTTATAACAACTCTGGAAAGTGCAAACTATTATTATTTCCAGCTTACTGTCAAAGAAACTGAGGGCCAGAGAGGGTAAGTCATTTATCCAAAGTCACACAGCTAGTAAATGGCTGAGCCAGGATTTGAATCCTAGGCTGTCTGATAAGAAAGCTATTTTCTGCTCACACTATTCTGCTCCTGACCCCAAGAGGACTATTGGCAGAGCACATAATAATGTTAACAGTCTATGTTCTTTATGCATAGCCACTCACTTAATGCTCAGTCCAACCCATTGTATAGAAGAGAATACTGAGACACAAAGAAGTTAAGTTGCTTATCTAAGGTCACCCTATTGCTGGAATATGAACCTGGCATCTGGTTCTGGAGCCTGTAACCACTTCCCCATGCTGCATTTTAGGCCAAACCAGTTGTCGGCAAACTGCGGCTCGCGAGCCACATACGGCTCTTTGGCCCTTTGAGTGTGGCTCTTACACAAAATACCATGGCCTAGGCAAGTAGATTTTGAAGAAGTGGCGTTAGATGAAGTTTAAGTTTAAAAATTTGGCTCTCAAAACAAATTTCAATCTTTGTACTGTTGATATTTGTCTCTGTTGACTAATGAGTTTGCCGACCACTGGGCCAGACCATGTTCCCCAGGTGTTGGCTTGAAGGAGTCACCATCTATATAGGGTACCACCCAGCACCTCCTCTGTAGGCTGGCTCTGGGTTTGAGGCACTTCTTCTCCAGGAGCCTCAAACCACTATGCTCACCTCTTAAGAAAGTCCAGCCAAGCAGAAGCAAACTCAGCCTGACAGAGGCAAGGAGGGGGGAGGGTAGTGAAAAGAATGTGGCCTCTGGCATCAGATAAACCTGAGTTGAAATCTTGGCTTTAGAAATTACTTTGTGACCTTGAGCAACTCACCAAACTTCTCCGGATGTCAGTGTCCTACTGCTAAGGGCCGTTGTGAGAAGTAAATGAAATGGCTATGTAGAAACATGAATTATATACTCTAAAGTGCTCTTGAAGGTTAGTTGTAATTGTTGTTCTATAGGGCTCAGTTCCTCTGCCCAGGCTGTGCCTAAGCAGTGACTCAGAGAAGTGGGCTTTAGAAATGCTAATGTCCTGCGTGAGTGACAGGTCACGGACAATGGAGGAGGGCTTTGTGAAGGAGGCAGCTAGGCCTGGGAGCAGCTCCCCACGTGGGAGCCAACTGGTGGAGGGGGTGGGGCGGAATTTGGGGTGGGGAGCCTTTCCCAGCAGAGGGGATAGAGACTCCGCTAATTGGAAGGGGCTGGAGCTGCAGAAGCAGGAAGGGGGAAGGGATTACCTGCGGTAGCCCGCTGCCGGGGGCGGGGCTCCCAGGAGGAGACCGGCCAGGAGTGGGGATGGGGCACTAAGGGAGCCTTGGGCATGGGGCCAGAGGTCGAAGGCCAACTGAGCTGGATACGCAGAGATAAAGGGTGAGGGAGTTGGGGAAAAAGGCCCTGGGCCTGGGCTGGCTGGGGGTGGGGACAGAGCAGGGTGTTTTGGGTTGGACAACTCTAGGTAGGAGGGAAGATGTGATAACTAGTTTCTAAACCCAGCTCGAATCCTGACCTTCTTGGGTTGACCTGGGAATCAGGCTCCCAGGTGTGTGTGTGTGTGTGTGTGTGTGTGTGTGTGTGTGTGTGTGATGGACTGGCTGAGGGGAGGCAGGAGCTGGGTCCTTAACCTTCTCCTTGTCCCCCTCCTCCTCCCCTCCATCTCTTCCCCCTCTTCTTCTCCCCTCAGCCTTCTCCCTTTGCCATCCCCTCCCCCTGCCCCATGAAGGCTGTTTTTGTTCCTCCTCCTGGCCTAGCCCCCGAGGTGTGCAAACAGGAAGGACCTCTCCCCGAGCCGTGAGTAAGGAGGGAAAAATGAGGTGTTGAAAAGATGACAAGTCGCCCTGTCAGAGCTCACCTTGGCAGGGAGCAGGCAGCAGGGGCTGGCGGGTGGTGGGAGGGGGTCTACCCTGGAAGTCAGCCTACATGTGCCCAGAGCCAGGCAAGCTGATCCTCAACAAGCAGGCACTGTGTGTGTATTTGTTTGGTTTAGAAAAGTCCCCCCCACACACAAAAAAAAAAATTCCCACCATCAAAGATCCCTTCCTTTCCTTCCCAGTAGGAAGAGTAAAGGCCACTGGGCCAGCAGTTTAGAGTATGATTGAAGGGGGCGGGTCATTAGGAGGGAGCTGGGCAGGAAGCCCAAATCCCTCTTCTAAGCTCCAACCCCTGTGCCCTACAGCCTCCTAGACATCTCCTTCATGTCTTAAAAGCACCTCAAACTCTATATCGTAAACGGAATTCATCAATGCCTCTCTCCCACCCCTGCATTCTGTCCCTCCTATAGGGTCCTTATCTCAGTAAATGACCTCATCATCCAGTCACCCAAAAGCCCAAATCTTGGGAATCATCCAAAACTTCCTCATATCCCCAATTGGATCAGTCTCTAATCTGGTCAGTCTGGTCAGTTCTTTTATCTCTCCAGTCTATCTTTTCTCTCCCTCCCCATGGCTGACACCCTATTTTAGTTTCATGCATTCACTCATTTAACAACTATTTATTAAGCACCTACCATGTGCCAGGCACTGTGCTAGCCATTCAGCTGTGAACAAATCGGATCTGGCTCATGCTCCCGAGGAGTTTTGTGTCAAATGTGGCTGGGCTCACTATAGTAGCGTGGGGCTGACTAAAAGTCTTCCTTCCAGAGCATAATGGATACAAGCAGTGATTCTGGAGCCAGCCTGCCTGGGTTTGGATTCCGATTCTACCACTTATAGCTATGTGGCCTTGGGCAAATCACTTAATCTGTCTGTATTTTGATTTTCTTACAGGGAAAATGGGGGTGATTATAGCACCTACCCCATAGAGGTACTCAAAGGATTGAATATGACCAATATTTTAAAGTGCAAGCACAGAGTTCTGTTAGCATCATTGTTTTTATTAAGTATAGAGTGAAGCAAGGCCTGATGATAGACCGAGTTATAGGAGCCCAGAGGGAGGCCTGCCTGGGAGGCAAGGGGTTGGATCACAAGGATCTGGCAGAAGGTGCTTGCAATTACCCGTCAAGAAGTCAGTATGGGAAATCCAAGAGAGCCCTGATTAGCTTGAGTAGGTCATTTCCCTTTCTGAGCCTAGGTTTCTTAAGGATAGCAGTTAACAAGTATTAAGAGCTTAATAGGCATGAGCACTTCAACTGCTCTCCTCAAAGGGAGTTACTATTATTTAACTCCCATATCATTGGTGAGAAAACGGAGACACAGAGAGGTGAAGGCACTTGCCCAAGGTCACAGAGCAAGTGAAATGAAGAGCTGGGACCTGAAAGAAGTACCTTTGAGACTAGTGATCAAAGGACCTTCCTATACACCTTTTGTGAAAATTACACAATACACTGCCAGAAGTGTTTGGTAGCAGGCTGGCCCGCTGCCCAGGGAGGACTCTCTCCAGGCTGTGGGTTCCAGGCCCGGGCAGAGGCCACAGAGGTTGGACCAGCAAGAGAAAGCCTGGGCCTCAGGCATCTAACTGGATCTGATGAGTGTCAGAGTCTCAGGGACAGGTCAGAACCCCAGGTCAGAAACAGGCCTTAAGGTTAAGTCTGACTAGAGGCCCTGGGGATTCAAAACTCTGAGATTGCATGAGGTCAGAGACCATCTTGGTCATCTCTGGATTCCCCAGTGCTCCACAAAGGGAAGCAATTAATAAATATAGGAAGGAAATGCCAATTCTAGAGTGTCCCCTTCATACTGCCACTGCACTAGTCCTTCATGTAATCTTCACAGCAGTCCCACGAGGTTATCATCCCCATTTTATTGAGGATTCAAGACCTAGAGTTAATAAGTAGTCAAGTGGCTCTTTGAACACAAAGAAGAGAAAAAAAAATATCCCCTCCCATCCATGGCAGAGGAGGAAGGGACATTTTATCACTCCAGGTCCACACCCCTCTGGTGATGGTGGGCCTTGCCACTTCTACCTCAGGCTGCCCACTTACAGCCCATGAACCAGCTCTACCTCTACAGAACCCACACTAGCTCAGGATTTGGAGTCTGTCAGATCCATCAGAAAATGTGTATGTTCTAGGCTTTGGCTGACAGCCCCAGGACTGGGGCCACAGAGACCCCACCCCTCACTGGCCTGACCCTGGCACCCTGGGACTCCTCCTCTTAGGAACGAAGCAACCAGCAGGAACTTCTGACCCCCACATACCCAGCTGAGTTCCATCCAGGACAGCCACTCTCCTAGCTGGGAGAACTCTGGGCAAGCCTTGGGCTTTTCTTTCCCTAGTGCCCAGCCTGTGAGGGAGGAGTCAATGTGGCAGCCATGCCTAATCAGGCGGGGCCCCTGACACAGAAGCTCCTTCATCTAGGCTTGAGGAGGGGGTCACACTGGGGCTCAGGGAGGGGCCAGGGCAGACACTGAGCCCTTCCAGCCAGGACAGCCCACATTCCTGACTGGGCCTGGAGGGGTGGGCATGTTTCACAGGAAGCCAAGCCCTTCACCAAGAGGGGTTTCAGCCACCATCTGTGCACACAGACAGCGGTGAGCAAAGAATCTCAGCCGGCAGAGTCAATTGCACAGAAAAAAAAATAGCAAACATTTTGCTTCCTCCTCCTCCCCCTCTTGCCACACTCTCCTTCCAAAGGGAATGTTGCACTCCCTGCTAAGTATTTTTCTCCAGAGCGAGGCATCCGGAGCCTTTCTAAGTTGCTGAAGAGAGAACGATGTGTGTAGAGGGGGTCTTTCCACCAGGGACTAGTGGGTTTTCTTCTGAGCCCTGCACTCCTGCTGCTCTAGCCCAGAAAAAGAGAGACAGGAGAAATGGGCAAAACCAACAACCATCATCCCCTGATGCTCATATAGCAGATTTTTGTCCATCCATTATTTAATTTGTTCAGTCCAACCACCCTATGACATAGGGGTTCCTTTGTCCCATTTTATAAATAAGCAAACTGAGGCTAAAAAGAGAGTATGTGCCTTGCTCAACACTCACAGTTAATTAACATGAGAACTGTTTCTTTTTTAAAAAAATTATTTTTATTGATTTCAGAGAGGAAGGGAGAGAGAGAGAGAGAGATAGAAACATCAATGATGAGAGAGAATCATTGATTGACTGCCTCCTGCACGCCCCCAACTGGGGATCAAGCCCACAACCCGGGAAAGTGCCCTTGCCCAGAATCGAACCCACCAGCCAGGGTAGCATGAAAACTGTTTCAATGGCAGGTCTTTCCAATAGCCACTGATCAGGACTGGGGTAGCTGCCAGGGCCTGCCTGGCCTCCCTCAGGAAGAGCCGGCCTTCAGAGGCTTGAGTCAGTGTTCCAGTACCAGTCCAATTTTATTTTTACTTTTTCTCCCTGATCACTTGCCTGTTGAAGAGCATTTGAGAAATGCCCTCCAAATGGAAAAGAATTAAAACTACCTCTAATCCCCCGTTGAGAGAGCACAGTTAGATAACATGATGGGGGATTTCCTGATGATCTCTCTGTTTCACACATATACAATCTGGAGGTGTCTTTCACATACCTGAGATGGTAGTGGACCTGCTCCAGGGACGGGGCCACCCTCCAGTCCCCACCCCATGTCCTCATGAGCCAGCTAGACTGTGTTTCCTCTTCTCCCTATCAGGAAGCTTGGGCCAAAGTTTCTGGTTTTCAGGGGGTCATACTATTTCACACCCCCCCACCCCACCTTTGTTCATTCTCTCTCTCTCTCTCTCTCTCTCTCTCTCTCTCTCTCTCTCTCTCTCTCCCCTCCCTCCATGTCTACACATGGTTTAAAAAATAAAATTAACAAAAACTCCAGAGGGACAAACATACAGTTAAAAGTGAGGCTCCTTCTTACCTCTGACCTCAGCACCTGTTTCTTGTGTATCTTTCCAGAGACATCTAGGGATAGGCAGTATTTATGTGTATGTACGTCTTGTGAACATGTGTGGTAACTGTGCCCATTGTTCTGTGCCTCATGTAACTTCTTGGTTTCTGGATACTCTTGCACTGTAATAGCTGTGGATCTGCAGCATGTTGGCTGTGGGCTATCTAGCAAAGCGTCTGGTGGCTGTGCCATCGTTTATGTAAGCAGGCCCCAATGATGGACTTCGAAATGCTTTCCAGTCTCTTGCTACTACAAACAATGCAACAGTCAATATTCTTGTACAAACAACCTTGTACTTCTGCTAAGGTAGGAGAAATTTTAGTGGCATTGCTGGGTCACACAGTGTGGGGATTTGAAATGTTAATGTATTTCACTAACGGGCCCTTCCAACAAACCAATTGACACTCCCACTGACAGTGCTTCAAAAGGCCCAGCCTACCCTCTCTTTCTTTACCTGGCTAATGCTTACTCATGCTTTCCAAGTGGCCTCACCCAGGATGCCTCCAGTGACCAGCCTCCCTTCCCAGCATGGCAAGCCAGGATGTTTGCTCCCAGGTCACCTTGCGTTTGCCTCCATGTAGCATCGCCCACAAAAGGTTGCAGTCCTCTCTTTACAGGCCTGTTTCACACACCAGACTATGAGCTCATTGAGGAAAGCACTAAGCTTTATTCATCTCTTGCTGGCCCTGTCCAATACTCCACAGGCAGGTCCATAAATACAAAAGTATGGCAAAAGTAGGTTTACAATCATGAGTACACGAAACACAGTTTATTCTTGTATTATTCTTTATTAATTATTGTATTGTTATTTATTTGTATTACAACTGTAAACCTACTTTTGCCCACCTTGTACTGGTTGAACTAGACTAGTCGGCTCAGATCCCCAGCTCCAAGTGCACAGTGGGCAGCAATGTTTGCTGAATGCAAGACTGATCTGGGCAGTGCTTTGGGTTTGATTCCCCTGGATCCCTAGAGATTTGTCTTCAGGCCTTTGGGGCCCTGTCTCTACCTTCTTTCAGGATGGCTCCCAGGCCTTGCTTCAGCAGCATTCTTCTGAGTCTATAAGAAGTCACTGTCTCCTAGTCCCCAGCTCCTATGAAAGAACCCACTCCCCACCCCAGGTCCTATGTCTGGTTTCTCCCCTTCTTCCCACCCAAAGGCCTGGTGTCTCTTGTCTGGGCCCCCAGGCTGCTTTTACTTGTTCTCTCCGCATGCTGCTGGGAGGTGGAAGCCTGTGCTGCTGGTGACCAGAGCACTGGAAGGGGGTCTATCTGGAGCTGGTCTGGGCTCTTCTGCTGAGGACCAGACCTCCACCTGCTCCTCACCACCCTGGGGCTGGGAGGGTTGCTGGGAAGACACCCCTGCTGTCCTCCCCCACCAAGCACACATAATATTGCTCTCTCTTCAGAACTACCACCATCTTTCTGAACCTCCTTATCATTCACCTTCTGAGTGGCTGATGGGTGGACCAAGTGACATCACTGAGTGTGAAGGGGTCTGGGAAATCTTATATCAATGTAAGGGGTGATGAGGCCTCACTAACATTTGACCACCCGCTTTAAGGTAGTAAATTCTGGAGGGAGGAAATAGGATGGGAGGCACACAGAGATCAGCAGAAACCTGCAGTTATGTGCCTAGCTGCAAAGTCCCATTCTGCAGAAGTGAATGTCAAGGCAGGCTAAAAGCGTTGCTCAGGGGTTCCAGAACCTGACTTGCTCCATACCAGGCCTCGTCAAAGTCTGAGGCCAGGCAGCAGATGGACAAACACCCCATCAGCTCTGTGTTTGTCAGAGGTTCAATCAAGGCCAAAGAGAAGTGTGCTGAAGCTGGTTGCCATATATTCCTCCATCGTCAAGATGAGCACCATTTCCTAGCCACAGGCCCTGGGCCTGAGACCAGCCTCTGAACCACTGTGGACAAACAGAAAAGGGGACAGAGGGTGATAGGATGGGAGACAAAGGGGTGCCAGGGCCCACAGAGGCTGGGGGTGGGAGTGGGGCTAAAGCTGGGTCTGATTAACCTGGCTGGGCCAAGTCTCCATGACTTCTCCTGGGCTCTCTGAATACAACCCCTGCCCTGAACCTACCCTAGAAAAGGAACTCTTCATTCTGCTAGCAAGTGTTGCTGAACACTTGAGCCAAGCACTGGGTGCAATGACTATGGAAATGACTCAGACATAGATAGCTCCTGACCTCAGGGACCACAGAGATGGGACACGGAGAGGAAAGGAACTAGGGCTATCAGAAAATATTTTCAGGAGTTTGCTTGTGAACAGGACTCTTTAAAGGATGTATAGAATTGACAGGACTAGAAAGAACATTTCAGGTCAGAGGTCCAGGAATAAACATAGAAGGATCTAGCTGGAACAGAGGGCTAAGAGAAGGTAGTGCCTTAGGAAAGGTATTATGACAGTTCTGCTGCAATGCCAGCTGGGGGGACCACCTCAGGAAGCTGAGGTGCTCTCTTGTAAGACGTAGTAGCTTATGCTACAAATCAGTGACCAAAATGTGAGGCTATTTATTTATCCAACAGTCAGAAACCAAAAAGTATAGTATGGGGGGTGGCACCTACAATGAATCCGCCAAATAACCTACTCTCAAAAATGACTACTTTGAAAAAAAAGAAAGAGAGAAGAGATAGAACTCATGGACATGGACAACAGTGTGTGGTGATTGCGCGGAGGAGCATGGGGAGTGGAAGAGAGCATAGAGGCGATAAATGGTGATGGGAAAAAATGAAGAAAGAAAAAAAGAAGTCTGCTTTGTAAGTAACAGTCCCCATGGCCTGTTGTTCTAGAACGATGGCTCCAGGTGCCAATAATAGGTCCACTGAGCTGTAAACAGAAATTTTCTGACCCTTGGCCATTTGGGATACCTCATATGACTAGGAAAACGGGCACAAAAGTGGCCTATGGTATTGTCAAGCACCATTTAGAGTTCTTTATTACCAACAACAGAAACCAACTCTAGTTAATTTAAGCAGAACAGTTTTATTGGAAAGCTATGAGGGAGTGGGGCTTGAGAAATTTTCTGGGAGGCTGAAGAATCAGAAGCTGGCAGGGACAAGGGAACTGGGCAGCCAAGGACACAGCCACATCCTGCACAGGAGCTATTGGCCACCAGCACCATCAGCTTGGACCACACTGTCATCACCACAGCAGCCTGGGAGCAAACACATGGTGACCCCGGCTCCTCTGACTTCCTCCCTCCAGACTTAAGGTTCTGAACACTAGTGTTGGATGCGCTTAGCTGAGGTCCCAAGTCCCAGCTGCTCAGGGCCTGGGGCCCAGGTCTCGTTCCTTGTTGAGAGAGCCTCATCTCCAGGAAGGGCTCTCTATAGTGATAGGCTTCTCCATCACCAGCAAGGGGCTGCAGGCGCTGGGGAGGAGTCTCCTTTTTTGGATTGACTAATTCAGACTCAAAGGAAAATTAGGGCTCCTGTTATGCCCGGGAGCAGGAAGACAACCAGGACCTCTGGGTGCCCCTAACCTACCTCCTCATGTGGTGCCTGTCTGGTACAGTAAAGGTTAATATTAGGCAAACCACCACAACCCCGCCCAGCAAGGGCCTCTAAGGTCACACACAGACTGTGGAGTCTCATGACAGCTGAGGTGCTGGCAGAAGTCCAAAGGGGAACACAGAATGTCTGTGGGGGACGAAGTTATAAATACCAGCTTGACCAGGTGCAGCAAAAAAGGTCTGTGGCTTCTACCCATGTTTCCATACTTGCAGTGAGAGAATAATAATCTTTCGGGGTTTTTTATTGGGAAATTTTTTATTTTACTTATTTTGTTAATATTCATTAAAATACACTGAGACTGTAAAAAAATCAAGCAAATTAATTATTTCATGTGAAAAAATCAAAAGCCCCCTTCCTCACTCTTTTCCCCTAACCCCCTGTCCCTTCCCAGAGGTACCTGCTGCAATTAGTTAGCTGTGTAGCCTCTAGACACTTCTTTGCATTTTTGTATATAGTTTGTTTTTTATCTTACATAAAGACTGTACGTATTCTACAACATGCATATTTTACTTAACATTATGTCTTGGAGACCTCTCCGTACCAGTACATACAGTTTTTAACTGCTGCATAGTATTAATCCACACTACCCAAGTACTGAAGTCAGGCTGAAGGACAGACCCCACTTAAGATTTTGAAAGATAGCAATTCCCCAAACTGCTCTCCAAAAAGGCTGCTATGGTTTACATTCACACCAACAGCAGGAGTGTTCCATTTCTTCGCTTCCTAGCCCAAACTAGATATTATCACACACACAAAAAAACCACTGCTTTCTGATGGACACAATGTTTCATTGTTGTGTTAATTTCCATGTCACTGGTTGCTGGTGAGGTTAGACATTAACAATATCCAGGCTGCTGGAGTTGAAAACAGCTCTCAGAAACTGTTGGGAGGAACATAAATGAGTACACTTCGGAAAGCAGTTTGGAAACATCTAGTTTGGATGAAGATGCTCAGACCCTAAGACCCAAAAATTTTACTTCCAACCATAAAACCCAGAAATTTCATCTCCATATACTTACCCCTAGAGAAACTCACACATGTGCACAGAGATATCTGTTAGTATGTTCACTGCCACAAAATACTAGGAAGAACCTACATGTCCACCAATAGAAATGGATAAATAGTGGTAATTCATACAAATGAATACTTAGTATACAGCAGTTAAAATGTATGAACTAGATCAACATGTATGAAAATAGCTAAATCTCAAAAACAAAGTTGAGTGAAAAAATCAAGTTATAAAACAATACACACATTCTATCAATTATGTCCATTTAAGAACAGAAACACTCTACATTAGATATAGATATATGCAGATATACCTATATACACACACATATACATCAATATGTACACATATGTATACACACATATATGTTTAAACAAAGACAAGAAGTAAACACACCATTTCCTGGATAGTGCTTACCTCTGTGGAGGAAGATAAATATGACAGGTGAGGAACTTCTCTTGTACCTAAAAAATTATCTTTACTGGAAAGAGGGAGCTGAAACCAATATGGCCAAATGCTAGTGCCCGTTCACTGTGTAGGTAGGTACCTGTATATTTTCCTCAGCACTTGTCTGGCATATACTTTTCTATTCCTTTTGTGTCATTGTGTTAAGGTATATAATCCACATACAGTTTTTTATATTTGTTACCCATTCCCTAAGGGAGTTTCCGTTTTCTGAAAGGGGATTTTAACTCCTTCACTCCTACACTCAGTTTGGATTTACTCCTACCATTGTTCTTTCATTTTACCATGCTTTCTCGTTTCCTTCCTTCCTGACAGAGTAGTCTATATGCAGCCTTTGCCCCACAGTAGTTTAATAAACACATATTTTATTCCTACTTTTAGAAATAATTACCCTTAATTTTGCTGTTGTCAGAGTCAGTTTTTCCAGGGAAACTAGTTTTTCTACTATTTGGAACACCAAAAACCCTATTTTGATGCAAATGCAAGGGATCCATTTAAAAAGTCACTTAGTACCATTGTTTTAGACAAAACCAAACAATTCCACTGTAGCATGTAAAACCAAAAGAAGAACTTTAATAAGCTTTTCTGGCACTGTAATTACAGGAACATTAACCCATACATGCAACAGAAATGGGGATGCCTTATGGACATATTTAACAGATAAACTTGATATCATAATTAACAGCAACATATCTACTGAAAAAACAAATGCAACAGATTTCAATGTTCAGGTTAGAAAATGTATGTTCTTATTGCAATCTTAAGTAGCATTTAGAAAGTTTAGTTTTCCCTTTGTCACCTCTAAAACACAGTATGATTTTTAATGCAATCGTACACAACCGTTTCACATTGGAAATGATCACAAGAAATCAACTGATATACTAGATTAATGGACTGATTGGTTTCATTGCAATTGTTAATTCTGAGAGGGATCCTGCAGTATTGTGGGTTTCAGATGGGGAAAATCAGTAGACCAGGAGGAAAGAGCCTTGGTCTTAAAGTTGGGGAGGGAACATGCAGCGGCACACAGGGCAAGTGCCGGACTTCTGAAGCCAGATGGACACGCATGGCTTGTGGAAATAGTGGTGGCATGGCAGCTCGGTTGCCACCTCCCCCTTCACATATTCACTGCAACATATGGGGCAACACATTTCTTGCCCTACTGCACTGTGGTCTTCAGTGACCAGGATCTCAGGAAGACTGTCGATGCTCTCCTTGCTTGCTGGTGGATTGGCCACCTCCACGTCCACTGCAAGAGACTCCAAGTGTGCGAGGGCCGTTTCCATCGCCTGTGCCAGGCGTTCTTCAAGTGCCATGTACGTGAGGAACTGAGGATCCACATAGGAAATGGCTTCGGCCACCCCCAACCCATCTGCAAATCCATCAAAGAGGCTCCAGTCCACTTCTAGGTCTTCACTCACGCTGGAGTCATCTTCGAGGTTGTTGTTGCCATCCAGCATGAAGACCCCAGGATGCAGAAACTCCTGACCAGAATCATTATCCTCCTCACTGCTGCTCTCATTTTCATTGTATTGGAGCCAAGGAACTTCACCTTCTTCTGGCAATGCCCGCTCCACTTCCTGAAGAGCTGGTCTTTGAACTTCTTCAAGTTCATTGCTGCCATTGCTGCCAGTGATGGCACTCGCACTGGGGCTAGCACCAGCGTTGACAATCACTCCGGTATTCACTCTGGCTGGCTCAGGTTCGTGCTCTTCTTTCCCCGGTAGAGTCTCCCAGCTTTCGCCATTGGACGACGGGTTTTTCTCCCAGTCTCCATGCTTCTGACGCAAAGCAGCAGTCCACTCTTTGTCACTGTCAGAGTCTTCATCGCAATATTTGTAGTAATCATCATTGAATGTCCAGAAGTCATGGTCAGCCATGGTACATCGCCGTCTTGGCACCTTTTCTGGCTTCACTTGGTCGTTCCTGGCTTCCCTCTCGTCCTCAGGATACTTCGGCTCAGAGTAGCCACTTGAACTCTCGCCTCTGCCTCTCCTTGCCCGGCTGCCCAAGTGGCACTCACCAGTGATGGCAGTGTCCCTCCACCTGGAAGTACTGTGTGGCATATCGTCATCATCATCAGTATCAAAAAATATTTTTGGTTTCACGCAGTTTGGACTGGCCAGATTTCTGATTTTGGGCCTCACCACTGGTTCCTCTGCAGCCTTAGGGATGCTTTCCCCACCAGCACGAACAATCACAGGACCTCTGCTGGGACGCACAGGTACATTCTGCTCCTGTCTGTCCCTCTCCAGGCTGTCGCCTTTTGTAACCAACTTCGTGTCAGCAGCAGAGGTCTGAGGAGCCATGCTCTTTTGCTGCAGGAACTCAGCTCTGCCAGTAGAGCGTATCACTGTAGGGGCTGGGTCAAGCTCCTTTCTCACATCACTGTTAAAACTAGAGAACTGGGGGGGCACACCAACCAAAGACCTTGCCCCTTTCTCTGGGTCATACAGCTTATCACCTTTAAACTTGCCAGCTTTCCCTCTCACTGGCACTCGCTCCACAGGCCCAGCCCCCTCCTCCTCACTATCATCTGCCCCGAAAGAGTCAATATGTCCATAAGCCATTCCTCTTCTGCTACCCAGACCCCTGTACTCTCTGGGCGGGTACCTGGAGTAGTCCTCATTATCAACATTCAGGCTGCTTCCTGAATTCTCACTGTCATCCCAACGATGACGATTGGTGGAAAATGGCGATCGGCTCCTCTTGGTGGTTTGACTGGGGGCTGATCTGTGCATTGGGACTTCGGATGTCGTCTTTCTCTGGCTGGAAATTCTTTCCTGCTGGCTCGTGGATGGCCTGAAACTGACATAGGCATGCATTCTTCCATACCTCCTTCCTGTATGGGACTGATACCCTGCTGCTGGCTTGGGCCACAGAGGCTTGCTAGATTCCTGACCCACTGCTCTGACTTAGGAGGATTTACAATAAAGCTGGGGCTCAAGTGGAAAGGCTCCTGCTCCCTGTACACATTTTGGAGATGGGAAGGTCAAATCAGTTCAGAATAAAGGAGCAGGGAGATTTCTTTCCACTTCAGCAGGCACGTAACAGAAAGAATAAGGGGCCTTTAAAATTAGTTTCACTTTCTTTTAAAGCCTGGAGTAGCATTCCAGCGACTGTCAGGTGTAGACTGGAATACATTTTTAATGTTGGCAAAATCATTACAAAACTGGGTTTATAGGATAGTGAAATTGAGGGGAGAATCTGACAGAAGATGGGGAGGGGGGGTGACGGGACGCTGGTTGGGTGGGTGAAGAACTGTGGAATTGTGCCAACATGGGAAGAGGAAAGACTGCTGTGGGTTTTTATGGAGTGTCTGCATTTTTCTGAGCCCGGCAGACATACAGGAGAATTGTGAATTGGAATAGGGTAGAAAATATAGATCACTGTGTGTGCACTGAGTGCATACCTGTCTATCAGAAGCAGAAGGACAGGTGGAAGGGGAACAGCAATCATGCAATGGAGAGATGGCTGTGTTTGTAGGGGGAAGGTGCAGGTGACAGTAGCATTGGGAAGAAGTGTGTCATAAAGAATAAGATCCATTCTGGATGTGGGTATAAAAATGACAGCTGTGGGTAGGATGGCTTCAGAGGACAGGGGCGTGTATAAGTATGAGAGAAACAGAATGTGCGTTGTGTGATTCTATGTGTGAAGAGACGCCTGGGTTTATGTTTCTGTAGCAGGCAAGGAAGGGTACGGTGGCACTGGACAGGTGTGTCCATGACTGTGTGTGTGTTCGTCAAAATGGAAGGCAACAGTGCACTGCAGGGACCAGAAAAAGAGGGCTGTCTGTGCACATGCGTAGTAGACAGGAGAGGGGAACATTTGGGAGGGGTGTGTGGGGTGTATTTGTATGTAAGGGGCCTATGAAAGAGGAGCCAGCATTCTGACTATATCCTTATATATGTATGTGGCCAGTCCTGGAAGGTGAGGTTGTGTGTATATGTATGTGTATCTGGGGAAAGGCACTGAAGGGTGTGACTGTTGGAGCGTGTGTCCATGCATGCATGGGGGAAGGGCCACACAGGAACCTTGAGTCCTGACGGGGGGGTGGTAGCTTCAATGAAATGTTTCTATGTGTGCACCCACGGTCGTGCATGTGTGTGTATGTACGTTCTTGTGTGTGTCCTTGCATGCGAGAGACACGGGAGGGGGATGGGAAGACACCGGGAGGTAGAGGGAGAGGTAAGGGGAGGGGGAGCAGGCTGCAATGTCAAAATGAGAGCCAGGAAAACATTATCGGCTCAAATGGCAAATCCAAACCAATGTGGCAGGGAAAGGGGGAAAGAACTGATTGGGGGAATAGTTTTCCCCTGGGAATAATTTGTTTTTTTCTAACAAAAAAAGATATTTACCTAAAAATCTTAACAATTTACATTCAGCAAACCAAATGCAAAATGGGAGCTGCAAAGGGGCTGAGAAGGGAGGAGAGGCAGGGAGAGGTGGGAGAGTCTGGGACCACTAGTCCCCTCAGTGATTAAAGCTACTTGAGTGGGGGGCCACGCCACAGGAAAGGGGCTGAGGATGGGGCTCCCAAACAGGCTGATGGAGGACACAGGCCTCCCACTGCAGTCAGGTCCTGCGAATGCCCCACCCCTTCCCGAGGGGCGAGCCGGAAAATCTGCGAGCTAGAGCTCCTCCAGATTCTCTCCCCGGGCCCGGCCAGTCGCCCCACCGCCCTGTCTGGATGAATGCAGGACGTCTACAGCCTTTCACTCACCAGTCTGGACACCCTCGCGCCCTGGTGCTCTGGACCTCCGACCGCCAAGACCGCCAAAGCCGCTGCTGCTCCGGGTCTGGCTCCTCCTCAGCCAGATAACAGCGGGCAGGCGGCGGCGGAAGTGACGGTGGCTATAGCTGGGGCCGCCCCCGAGATGTGGCGGGGGTGGCATCTGCTCTAGACAAATCAGGGTGGGCCCAAAAGCTTTATTTCATTTTAAATGATGAATTCGCCAAGGATACAGAAAAGGACAGTGAGAAATGTAACCAAGAGCCAGTTTTAACAAATGTTAATCATTTAGCAATATTCCCTTCTGGTTTTTTTTTTTTCCTTTTAATAAAATGAAATCTGCAAATTCTTTCTGATGAATTCCAATGTGAAAGTAATTATATTAATATATATCCTGTTATATCTTATGGTTTGTATTGGAAGTATTAAAAATGTGAAACTATACTTAAGGTTGCAGTAAGGTGTTTTATTTACCTGCTTGAGGCAAACTGAGCTGTTTACAGTAGAATTTGTTGTTGTTAATCACAAAATCAAGCTACTCTATCCAAAAGAAATGATCAATCATGAAGCACAAGCACAGGTTCGCATTCTGGTAAACACACTGCAGTTTAAAAACATTACAGCCATTCTTTTTGGGTTGATACAATTTGAACTCTGAACTTCTTTTTTAAAATTGCACTTTACAATGTATCTGTAATATTTGCAACAATAGCAAATAGATTCAAAACAATAGTGAAGTTTTGTTCTGACTGGAAATAAAATGCATAGTAGAAGAACAAGAAATTTTAGGGGTACCAACAGAATGAAAGTAAGATGTATGACTTTCAAACCATTAAAACATATGTAGAATGAAGAGAAAAACTCAGTTTAACAAAGGGCAAAAATGGGTAGAGAGGCAACAAGTATGGATGTTAAAAAAAAAAAAAGACAAAGGGCAGGAATAAATCCAACTATATCAGTATGCATCATGGGTTCTCCTATAAAAAATCAAAATCTCATTTTGAGCATTTCATTTTCAGAAATCTAGTTATATGCTGTTTATATGAATTTCACCTAAAACAAAAATAAGAATGGAAAATATGCAGCAGTTAAACACTGACAGAAAGGAAGGAAGGAAAAGCATAGAAAGGGAGGGAAGGTGGAGGGAGGGGGAGGAAAACATTTTTTTAAATCTTCACCCCAGGAATGAGGATATTTTCCCATTGATTTTTAGAGAAAGTGGAAGGGAGTGGGGAGAGGGAGAGAAAGAAACACGGATTGAACCTGCAACAGAGGTACTCTTGACAGAAAATCAAACTCACCACTCTTAGGTCCCTGGGCAGACACTCTAACCACGTTCAAACCAGCCAGGGCAGAAAAAAAGTTTTTAAAAAAGAAAGAAAGAGAAGGGAAGAAGGAAGAAAGGAAAGAAAGGAAGAGATATAGTAATGTTAATGTTAATATAGGAAAAATAAAGAACTCAAACTAAAAAGCATTAACGAGAACAAAACAGATTGCTTCATTTACCAAGAAGATATAGTTGCTAAAATTTACATGCCAAACAATGTAATTTCAAAGTATATGAGGCAAAACTGTTATAAATACAAAGATATCAGAAAGTCTGCAATTATAGAGGGAGACTTAGCCACCGTTGTTATGGTATAGATAGATCAAATAGACTAATAAATTAGGATATAGAAAGATTGAACAATACAATTAATAAGATTAATAAGTTTGCTCTAATGTATATGTATTCATGTACTCAAGAAATAATGCATTTTTTAAAAATATGCTTTTATTGATTTTTTTAATTTTTTTTAGAGAGAGAGGGAGAAGGAAGAGATAGAAACATCGATGTGATGTGAGAGCAGAACATTGATTGGCTGCCACCTGCACTCCCCCTACTGAGGATCAAGCCCATAACCTAGGCATGTGCCCTGACCAGGAATCAAAGCAGCAACCTCTTGGTTCATGGGTTGACACTCAATCACTGAGTTACACTGGCCAGACAAGAAAGAATACATTTTAATTACAAATATTTAAAATATTTCAAACATACAGATAAGTACCTAGTATAAAATGCACATTTCCACATAACTATCACAGAGATTGAGCAAATTTTATTTTCTGCAGATCTTCAGATCCTTCTGCTTTTGAAGCAAAATATTACAGTTGAAGCCCTCACTTTATCCTATTCATCTTACTTCTTTTCCCCAAAGAAGCACCATTTAGACTTTTCCTTCTGACCATAGTTGTTTTTCCTTTTCTACATATGTAAGTATCTGTAACCAATACACATTATTATTTTATGCATTTTAAATTCTGTAAATTGTATCATAATAAATACATCCTTTGAAGCTTACATTTTTACTTATTCTTTTAGAAATTTATCAGTTTCATATATTTAAATTTAGGTCATGTATTTTAACTGCTGAATACTATTGTATAAATTTTCCAACATGATATTACTATAATATATTATTGTATGGACTTCTGTTGCATGAATTATCCAATTTCTTTCCTCTCTTTCCCTCCTGATGGACTTGGGTTGTTTCTGTTTTGTGCCATTATAGAGATTTAATGAACATGGTTCCTTGTGGCCATATGGAAGAGTTTCTCTTGGGCAGAGCTTCCCAGCTACGTAATGGATGATCTTATATATTGATCCTCTTAATCTTCCAGGAAGATGGATCTGACTTACTGCTACCCTGAAGACTGTTGTCTCTGGCTAAGAGCAGACTGGGTTCATCCTAGTGAGCTGGTATACATATTATCAATTTAAACATATGCATTGATGTGAAAAAATTGGGGGGAAAAACTGCTCTAGCATATGTATATTGAAATGAAATTTCTGCATCAAAGAATATGTACTAGCTATCTATTGCTGCATAACAAATTGCCCCCAAACTTAGCAATTTAAAATTTACATAAAACAAACACTTATTATATAATAGTCTCTGTGAGTCAGGAATCTATTAATGGCTTAGCTGGGTGCCTCTGGATCAATCTCTCATGGGGTTGTACTCAAGCTGTCATCTGGGGTTGCAATCTCACTTGCAGGCTCATTTGGGGTGGGATTTCCACATCTAAGATCTTTTACATGGCTATTGGCAGGCCTCAGAAGACCCACTTCCAAAATCCAAAAATTTATATGGAACTGCAAAAGATCCTGAATAGCCACACCAATATTTTGAAAGAACAAAGTTGGAAGCATGCTATCTGATATCAAACTATACTACAAGGCCATAGTAGTTGAAACAGCATGGTATTGGCACAAGAACAGTCTGATAGAACAATGGAACAAAACACAGATCAGAAATCAACCCACACCAATATGGTCAACTAATATATGACAAAAGAGGCAAGAATATACAATGGGGTAATGACAATTTCTTCAATAAATAGTGTCGGAAAAATTGGACAGATACATGCAAAAAGTGAAACTAGAGGACCTCCATTCACCATATCCAAGAACAAACTCAAAATGGATAAAAGACTTAAATGTAAGACTCAAAACCATAAAACTCCTAGAAGAAAACAGGCAGTAAAATCTCTGACATTTCTCCTAGCAATATATTTTTTGATATATCTCCTTAGGAAGGGAAACCAAAGAAAAAATAAGCAAATGTGACTACATTAAACTAAAAAGTGTTTGCACAACAAAGGAAACCATCAACAAAATGAAAAGACAACCTACCTATTGGAAAATATTCACCAATGATACATCCAATAAGGGGTTAATATCCAAAATTTATAAAGAAGTCACACAACTCAACACCACAGAAACAATCCATTTTTTTTTAAATGGGCAGAGGACCTGAACAGACACTTCTCCAAAGAGGACATAAAGATGGCCAATAGACATATGAAAAGATGCTCAACATCTCCAATCATCAGGTAAATAAAAACAAAACAATAAGCTATCACCACATAAGTATCAGAAAGGTTACCATTAATAAATCAGCAAGCAACAGTGTTGGCAAGGCTGTGGAGAGAAGGGAACCCTGGGGCATTGTTGGGAATGCAAATTGGAACAGCCACAGGGGAAAGCAATATGGAGTTTCCTCAAAAATTAAAAAAACAGAACTGACTTATGACCCAGTGATTCCACTTCTGGTTAAATTATCCAAGGAAACCCAAAATATTAATTCAAAAGACTGTATGCACTCCTATGCTCATTGCAGCATTATTTACAATAGCCAAGATATAGAAGCAACCCAAGTGCCCATCAATATATGAGTGGATAAAAAAGTGGTGGTACACAATACCAGATATCAAGCTATAATACAAAGCCACTGTTCTCAAAACTGCCTGGTACCAACACAAGAACAGACATATATATCAGTGGAACAGAACAGAGAACCCAGAAATCAACACAAGCCATTATGCTCAATTAATATTTGAAAAAGAAGGCAAGAGCATACATACAATGGAGTCAAGACAGTCTCTTCAATAAATGGTGTAGGGAAAAATGGACAGATGCATGCAAAAAAATTAAACTAGACCACCAACTTATACCATACACAAAAATAAATTCAAAATGGATAAAGGACTTGAACAGAAGACGGGAAACCATAAAAAATCCTAGAAGAATCCATAGGCAGACATATGTCGTAGCAATATGTTTACCAATACAGCTCCCAGGACAATGGAAACTAAGGAGAAAATAAACAAATGAAACTACATCAAAATAAAAAGGTTCTGCACAGCAAAAGAAACCATCAACAAAACAACAAGAAAGCCCACTGCATGGGAGAACATATTTGCCAATGTTATCTCCGATAAGGGTATAATCTCCAAAATTTATACTGACCTCATACAACTTAACAAAAGGAAGATAAGCAATCCAATCAAAAAAATGGGCAAAGGACTTAAATAGATACTTTTTTAAAGTGGACATACAGAAGGCCAAGAGACGTATGAAAACATGCTCAAAGTCACTAATCATCTGAGAGATGCAAATTAAAATGACAATGAGGTACCACCTCACACCTATCAGAATGGCTATCATCAACAAATCAACAAAGGACAAGTTCTGGAGAGGATGCAGAGAAAAAGGAACCCTTTTGTACTGCTGGTGGGAATGCAGACTGGTGCAGCACTGTGGAAAAAGGTATGGAGCTTCCTCAAAGAATTAAAAATAGTACTCCCATTTGACCCAGTAATCCCACTTCTAAGAATATATCCCAAGAAAACATAAACACCTATCAGAAAGGATATATGCACCCCTATGTGCATAGCAGAGCAATTTACAATAGCTGAGATTTGGAAATAGCTTAGGTGCCCATCAGCAGATGAGTGGATTAGAAAACTGTGGTACATCTGCACAATGGAATACTATGCTGCTGTAAAAAAGAAGGAACTCTTACCATTTGCAAGAGCATGGTTGGAACTAGAGAGCATTATGCTAAGTGAAATTAGCCAGTCAGAGAAAGATAAATATCACATGATATCACTCATTGGTAGAATATAATGAACAACATAAACTGATGAACAAAAATAGAACCAGAGACATAGAAGCATCAAACATACTGTCCAACCTATGAGGGAAGGCGGGGGCGGGTGGTGAGGGGTTAAGTGATCAACCAAAGGACTTGTATGCATGCATATGAGCATAACCAATGGACATAGACAGTAGGTGGGTGAGGGCACGTGCTGGGGGGTGGGAGTGTCTGGGGAGAGGTCAATGGGGGGAAAAGAAGACCCATGTCATACGTTAAACAATAAAGAATATATTTTTTTAAAGTGGTGATACAGGAATACAATGGAATATTACTTGGCCATAAAAAAAAGAATGAAATCTTAACATTGTGACAGCATGGATGGACCTAGAGGGTATTATGCTAAGTGAAATAAGTCAGACAGAGAAAGGCAAATACCATAAGATTTCATTTATTTGTGGAATCTAAAGAACAAATTAAACAAACAAACAAAATAGAAACAGACTCATAGACACAGAGAACAGACTAGTGGTTGCCAGAGGGGAGGGGGTTTAGGGGACAGGGTGAAAAAGGTAAAGTGATTAAGAAGTACAGAATGATAGAAAATAGTCATGAGGATGTAAAGTACAGCATGGGGCTTTTCAGTCTGGCCACAGCCATCAGTTTTGTTTCAGAGATAAGCCAAGATGGATGCTTACAAATACATCCAGGAGCTATGGAGAAAGAAGTAATCTGATGTAATGTGCTTCCTTCTCAGGGTAGACTGTTGGCACTACAGCCATCTCTCTGCACTCCACAGGGCCCCAGCCCCACCTGGTCGATAAAGCTCACAGGCTGGAATAAAAGACCAAACAAGGTTATGCCATATATTGGATTTGTGTGCACAGAGGTGGCTGCAAATACCTTGTTCCTAATGGTGCAACCTACAGCAAGCCTGTCCATCGTGGTGTTAACCAGCTAAAGTTTAATTGAAGTCTTCAGTCTGATGCTGAGGAGTGAGCTGGACACCGCTGTGGGGCTCTGAGCATCCTAAATTCTTACTGGGTTGGTGAAGATTCCACATACAAATTCTTTGAGGTTATCCTCATGGATCCATTCTACAAAGCTATCAGAAGGAATCCTAATACCTATTGGATCACCAAACCAGTCCAACAAGCACAGAGAGATGAGAGGGCTGACATCTGAAGGCTGCAAAAGCCGTGGCCTTGGAAAGGGACACGAGTTCCACCACACTATTGGTGATTCTCCCCGTGCAGCTTGGAGAAATCTCAATACTCTCCAGCTCCACCTTTACTCCTAATATAAGTAATGTTTGTCAAATTCTTACCTAATAAACAATGTAGGGCAGTCATGTCTGCTTAAAAGTGTTCTTTAATTTGTTAAAACTAGTTGCCTGCAGATTTCATAATATATTATGAAACTATGAAAGTTAAAGTGCAATAATGTTTGAAGACTATAAGTGATGGTGTATCTTGTTTGTCACAAGATAAATGTTTTTGTCTTTGTTTTATCTTATTAGTGAGTTTATATGTAAGTGTTTAAAATGCTGTTTGGTATAATAGGTATAAAGTAAATTCTGTGGAAAAGGAGTGCAAAAATAAAAATAAAATGAAGTACAGCATATGTAATATAATTGCAATAACTATGTATGGTGCCAGGTGAGTACTGGAAATATGGGGGGGGGGTACTTTGAAAGTATATGACTGTCTAACCACTATACTGTACACCTAAAACTAATACAAAATAATATTGAATGCAAACTCTAATTGAAAACTGAAAATAAAAAAGAGAGATGGTCAAATCCTAAACAACAAAAAAAGAAAATAACACCACCTGAAAACAACTGGTATGACTCTAATTTTCAATGACTGCCTAGTATTTCATGATGTGGGTGTGCCATAATCTATTCAACTATCAACTACTGATAGATAATTAGGATTTTCAGGGGTGTTTAAATACTATGAACAATGCTGCTACACACATCTTTGTACTTATAGGTCCTTAGGTGCCAGGGCCTTCATTTTCATGGAATCATGTCACAAAAGTAGAATTGCTAGGTCAAATGATGCATATCTTTTTAATTTTAGTAGATGGTGCCAAATTGCTTTCTCCAGCATTTCCACCGGCATTGTGTGGCCCTGCATTATGGCTAACTTGACTGAAACTGGAGCAGAGATTCTTTACCTAGGCTGGGCCAATTGGACTCCTTTCCTAGAGATTTGAAACTTGAAAGGAGACAGGGAGACCAGGAACATTGGAACTGAGTCATGTTTACATCAATTCTAAAAAAACAACCCAATATCTGACTTTTTGCCCAAGTTAGCCAGTTGAATTCTGTTGCTTGCAACCTAAAAAACTTCCATACCCTAGCCACAGACTGAGCCCAGCTACAGATTCAGCTCTGATCTAGGCCACAGACTCAGTCCTTACCTGAGTTGAAGACTAAGGACCATTCCTGTCCCCAGGCTTCACTGACCCCTGCTTGGCATCTCTCTGATGGGTGCTCCTGGCTGCAATGGGGGCCAGGTGAGCCAGTGGATATATTTCAGCCAAAGGTATCCTGGGACCCAAAGTTAAGGCTTCTTTCTGGCAACTAATGCTGATGATTTTGGAGACAGGGGAATTCCTTGTGAAGAACACTTGGTAAAGTCTAAGTCAGATGCTTTCGGGTCTCTGGTTTGGAGGGAATAATGTACCCAAAGAGAACCTTGTGAGGGAGGTTGCCAGGGGTTTGGTTTGGGGGGAGGGCAGAGATGAGGGCAGCGAACTCTGAGCCTGGCTCAGGTAGTGGGGCAGAGCATGGATGGGAGGGCACAGGTGTCTGGAGCTGGATGGGGCTGGACTGAGTCCCCAGCTAGAGCCTGAGTGGGTTCCAGTGAAACAGAGAGCCTATGCTCCAGAACGAGCTAAAAGGAGTTGCCATCAAGTAAGATCCAAGCAGCCTACATCCCAGAGGCCTCATTCTTTGTCTCTACCAACTGTCTAGCAATTCCTGAACCACTGAGATGAGTGTCCATGCTGTCTGGCCCTCTCCTTCTCCTTTCTGTCCTGACTTCCCACAGGCTTCGAAGCCACCTGCCTCCACCTCCTTTCCTCCAATCTCCCACACCCTTCATCTTTTCTCCTGGCTTGGCTTCCTATTGCGTGCTTCTTGCTGAGTTTCAAGGATTAAGACTCCCTACTGGGGACACGGCTCCCTTCACTTCTCCCCAGAGCCAGGACACTCTTGCCAATATCCGCTCCCAGCCTCACTCCACAGATCTCTGGCAAGAATCAGGCAGAGCTTGCTGAGTGTGGGGCTGGAGGGACAAGCCCAGAGTATGGGGAAAGGACTAACATTTGTCAAGCACCTATCATATGCCAGGTACTTTACATATGCTCTTTCACTTAATCTTCACAGCAAGGTGGTAAGGTAGCAATTCTTATGTTTAAATGGGGAGGCTGAGACTCAGAGATTGTAAGGGCTTTGTCCAAGTCTACTCAGCTAGAGGTAGCAGAGCTGGAATTTGGAGCCAGGACTGTCTACTCTAAAACTGGCTACTTCCAGGCCTAAGGTGAGAGAAATGTGGTGGCCTCAGTTTCCAAATAAAAGACAGGCTTACTAGGTAGGGATTTTCCCTGGTGTAAGCCTAGAGACGCTAACTGGATCCACAGCTGAGCTCCCTGCCCTGAGATGCAGGGAGTGAGTAGAGAGGGCTAACCCAGGTGGGTCACTGGCTATATTAGAGAGGCAGAAAACAGGATCCCCTCACCCTACCCCTGCAGCCAGTGCTCAGGGAGCACTGGGCCACCCTCTTTCCATAGGGTTTCCCTTCAATCCTTGGTACCTTTGTGCTTCCATCAACAGAGAGAGAAGGGAGTCAGCCGATGGTGCGGGAGATGGTGAGCTGAGGGTGAGGCAGATGGGGGTGTGGGGACAGGGACAGGCAGAGTCAAAAGGCCAGAACACAATTAGTTCACATGTAAGAACTTGGGCCTAACCCTGGATGGATCCCTTCCCCTCCCTGGGCCTCACTATTCCCATCCCAGCAATGGAGAGATTGGATTTGGTGATGGCTGAAACCCATGCCAACTCTGCCAGTGTGTGTCCTGGGGCCTTCCAGGGCAGGGAAGTGCTGTGGCCATATCAGCAGGAGTGCTTTGCCCACAGAACATGATTGGGGCTGTGGCAGGGGCAGGAGCTTCAGTGAGCCTGGAAGACATGAATTGTTGGCCTGGGAATAGCTGCTTTGGGCCCCGCCCGGAAGCCAACCCCTGCCCCCTCCCTGCTCTGTTCACAATAGAAGAGTGGAGGATGAGCAAATAGGGAGCTGAGGTTATGAAAAATGTGCCTTTTGAAAAGAAGAACACTGGGGTAAGTGCAAGAAAGAAAGAAAGAAAGAAAGAAGGAAGGAAGGAAGGAAGGAAGGAAGGAAGGAAGGAAGGAAGGAAGGAAGGAAGGAAGAAAGAGCTCTAAATACTGCTGGTTGCCCTGAGAGGAAGAGAAAATGGCTCCTACAAAACAAAGCCAATCTCAGTCTTCTGCAGAGGCATAGGGCACTAGGTTGCCTCTTAAAGTGGGCTCCCAGCAAGTCTTCTTCCTCTCCGGGCGTCAGTGTGGCCATCTACACAATGAGAATTTGGTCCTAAATGCCCTCCAAGGACTCTGATAGCTCTCATATTCCAGAATCTTCTACATGTCGGCTCTGAGTCAAGCCCCTTGAGCTCAGTCCTGCCTCAGGTACTGAATGGTGAGTTGATCAGCTGTGGGAGTTAGAGTAACACCTGAACTTTGGGGTCATCTAGCAGCCAATGCAAACTCCTTACCATAGCCTGGAGGCTTGAATTCACTTTGCCCTGCATATCTTTTCAGTCTCCCCTCTTCCCACCTCTGTTGTGCTTGCCCACCCCAGGTTCCACTGACCTCCTTTCCTGCAGTGACCCAAACTCCCTGTTGCTTGCTGTTCACCACACTGGAATGCAGTTTCCCTGCCTGTTTGTAAACTACTCTGGCTTCTGATCTTAGCTGAAATGTCACCTCTTCCAGGAAGTCTTTCTTCCTGGCACCCTAGGGTAGGCGAGCTCCTACTCTGAACCACCCTTATAGAATCATGAAACTCATCACAATAGTAATTACTTGTGCCATGATTTTTTTTCCGTATCTGTCCCTTCTCTCAAATTACTGTAAACTGTGAGGGCAGAGGTCTCGTTGATCTTGTTCACAGCTCTACGTCTGGTGTCCAGTTGCCTAGAAAACTTTCAACCCACAAATATTTCTTGAAAAAAATTCCTAGCAACTACCACATATCACAGACCTACAGGGGCCAGGCACAGACATACAGGGTCTCATGTGGCCTTTGCATCACACCTCCTTTTCATTTCTTAGGCAAGGCAATGCAGGGGCAGAGAGCTGACAGGTTTTGTTGTGCCAGAAGCTCTCATCCTGGACTAGTTGGCCAGGCTGTGCAGAGTGGCCAGGCTGCGCAGAGTTGGGCCTGGCAAGCAGGTCGGTCTGCTTCACGCCTCCTTTTTCGCCTGCCACTGCACTTCCGGAGGAGCAGCAGCTGTGGCCTCTCTTTATGTTCCCATAGCAACCAGCGCTTACCTCCCGCTCACACTGGTTCCTAATTGCCTGATTACGCATCTTCTCCCCTACCAGCTCAGTAGCTTCTTGAGAACAGGGTCCATGGAGGGCTTTGCTTACCATAGCGTGCTCCAGGATTGGTGAGTATTAGTAAATGAACAAAAATGAATGCATGCACATGGGGTTTTAAAAGCTTTCATCACAAACAAGGCACCTGGCAGTCTGTAGTGGCAGGGGGAGGGGACCTGCAGGACTGATGCTCCTCAGCTCACCTCTGCCTAGTGGAGTGGGTGGCCAGCCCCCCCTCCTCCCCTCTCCCCTGCTGCCTGGGGAAGCTCTTTAGAAAACAGGCCAGGCAGCCAGCATGGTCATGGCTGTTGGCAGGAGGGGGATGCTGGAGATGGTGCAACACCCAACCCATGCACACGCGCACACACGTGCTCCCTTGCCACCTCCTGAGGGAAGCCATCTCAAGTGTCCAGCTTTTGCTTTGAGAATTACCAGAAACAATTGAGTTTCATATTCACTTTTAGTGCTCACTTCAGGATCTCCTCAGTCAGCCCCTTCCCCTCTCCATTCCCACAGCAACCATCTTAATCCAGCTTTTCATCATCTTCTACCTGAGCTGTTCCAACAGCCACCTTCCTGCCCCCACTCCTGTCTGCTTTCATTCCTCCTCCCTCCCCATCTCCCACAGCACAGACAGAATGAGGGCCCCAAACAGAAGTTAGCCCATGTTATTCCCAGCCAGCCTCATGAGGGAGGCAGGTGTTGGCATCATTTCTGTGGCCTGATGAGAGTCTGTCCAAGCCACTGAGGCTGATAAATGGGGGAGGGGAACTACCAGCCCATTAGTTTAGTCCTTAAATGTCTGTTGCCTTAAATATGTGACTCTGGACCTCGCACTGAGCTATCTCTGAGCCCACAAGGGTGGGACCATAGGACCAACCCACCCTAGTAAGTGGGACAAAAAAAAACAAACAAAAAACCCTGGTGTGAGCTGCCACTTTACACAGGGTGCTATGGGAATGCATAAAGAAGTTTTCTTGTGCAGAACCAGGGCTCTGGGTCTGTATTTCTCTATCTCTTCGTCTCTCCCTTTCTATCTCTCTCCCCTCCCATCTGTCTCAAAGGAAAGGACATTTGAGCTAGGCTTTCTATCTGAAATCCTTGGTTGTGAGCAACAGAAACCATCTCTGGCTAATTGAAAAGAAAAGGGAATTTGTGCCCTGGCTGGTGTGCCTCAGTTGGTTGAGCATTATCCCTTGCACCAAAAGGTTGCCAGTTTGATTCCCAGTCAGGGAACATGTCCTGGTTGTGGACACAACCCCTTGTAAGGGAAGCAGCCAGTTGATGTTTTGCTCTCACATTGATATTTCTCTCTCTCTCTCTCTCTCTCTCTCTCTCTCTCTCTCTCTCTCTCCCTCCCTCCCTCCCTTCCCCTCTCTAAAATCAGTAAAAATATTTTTTTAAAAGAAGGAAGAGGGAATTGTAGGGTTTGGGATAAGCTATAGGGACCTTACAGAATCAAGGAAAAGGCTAGAGAGCCAGGCTGGGAAATAGATGTACTAGTAAGCAAAGGCAGCATTGGGGGAAGGCGTAGGAAGCAGGATGGTTTGATCAGAATGCTTCCACTGAAATGGAAAAGGCTGTTTCCTCTATTCTTCTACTGCCTGCTCTAGATTTGAAGGTCAAAGACTGTGTCCAGTGACCAAGCTTAGTCCCATGCCTGCCCCTTGGCTAAACTGGGCTGGGGAGAAAAAGGCTATGTCCCTTAGGCTATGTCCCTTTGACTTCCATGGTAGGAGATTGACATATGAATTTACTACTCAACCAACATTACCCACAATGAGGCACAGACGATTCACTTAAAGGAAACAGGAGTCTAAGGAAGGGAGAAGAATGAATGCTGCAGAGCCACAAGCCAACTAATGTCCACTTTTTGCCTGATGACAGGGAAAGAGGATGAGGAGGGTCCAGCCAGAGGAAACCAAATGGGCAAAAAGCCAAAGCCTGCTGTGCTTGAGGCAGAGGGCAGCATCATGTGACTGGAGTGTAAGAGGGGGGAAGGTAAGGCTCCCTAATTAATGAGATAGGAGCAGGGAAAAGATGGACTACAGCATGCCCCATGGAGTGGGCCATGGAGAGCCAGCCTCAGATAGGGGAGGGAGAGGCTGACCAGATGATATATTAGGACCTTTACTCTGGAGGTGTCAAGAATGGATCAGAGATGGCAAAATTGGATATGTGGAGACCAGCAAGGAACTCTTCTGGGAAAGAGATGGCAATGCCCGAATTCCAGCATTGGTCATGGATGGACAGGAAATGACAGACTCAAGAGAATCTATAGAAGTGTGAGGGGTAAGAGAGGATGAGGAGTATGAGATGACTGGGGAGGAAGAAGACAGTTGGAAGAAAGAGTTTGCACTTTCCTCATAGGCTTAAGATGCCCAGCTAACTCTACCAATGCCCATTCATTCTATAGTTAATGTCAGCCCAGCCTTATTTGCATGTGCAAGGCACTGAAAGAAAGAAAAAGAGAGACAGAGACAGAGAGACCAAGATTCTTAATGGACCCTCTCATACTCTGCTGGTGGGAGCATAAACTGATATAATTGCTGTGAAGAACAATCTGGAAATATGTTTCACTGTTTTAAATATGCATTCCTTGGCATTTTGACTTCCAGGAATTTATCCTAATGACATCATTTAACAAGGGTGTATAGATAGACATCTGTACAAGGATGTTACACCATTGCTTATAAGAGTAAAAACCTGGAAACAGCCTCATAGAGGATTAGTAGGGAACTGGTTAAATAAATGGTGGCACAGCCTGACAGGGGCTTACTCTGCAAGCAGTAGGCAGAGACGAGACAGCACAGCCCTGTCCCCTGTGGCAGTCTTGCTTCAGGGCCTGACAGGCCCAGGTGAGGAAGGGGAAACACTTTAACTTTTAGTGAAGTTTGGGGTTTCAACTGTGACAAGGCTGGATGGGTTCATTTCTGAAGTAATTGGAGGAGGGTTTTTTACATCTTTGAAAATGGCTGGAAAAGTTACGGATCTTCAGGAGATTTCATCCAAGAAGCGAGGAGAAATAGGTCACAGAGAGAGTTGAGGGAGAAAATTTTGGTTTTGTTTTTTTTTCCCTGCTTCTGGAGTTAAACCTGTTCACTAGAAGTTACAGTAACAAGGATTATCTCTGGGGAGTGAGGCTGGAGGGAACAGGCACAGATTTTACTGAATACTTTAAACACTCTCACATTGTTGGAATGTCTTACAATCTATGCAGATCACAGAAGTAAAAAGTCAGTAGCAACAATGAACAATGAAGATACTTGCATTTGTGGAGTGGGGGTGGGGTTCCATGACAAGCTGCTTGGCCCCAGAGCTTCTGAAGCTGGCCTTCTGCACCTCAGCACTTGGGCCCCCACCTCTGGGTTGTCAGGACTGTCCTGTTCACTAAAGTACATTCAGCAACATACCTGGTTTCTACTCATTGGGTGCCAGTAGCAGTTCCCTTCCAACTTGTGTCAACCAAAATGTATCTCCAGGCATTGGCAGATGTCCGCTAGGGGAGCAAAATGGCCCCCAGGGTAAGAACCACCACTCTAGAGGGATTTTCAGGTTACACAGGTATGTTTGGAGCCTCTGGGCCTGGTTGCTTCATTAATTCCATCTCCTAAATGTCCTTCTGCAAGCACCTCTCCTGGGCTCCATTGGTCTGGGAGTCAGGAGATGAATGCTGCAAAGCCACATTTTGGGTCACCCACTTCCTAGCTATGTGACCGTGAGTCTTTCTGAGCCTCATTTGCTCAACTCTAAAATGGAGTTAATAATAATAACATGGTGCCTAGTACTGCTGTGAAGGAGAGATGTCTAAAGTAATGAGCATAGGCCTGGTGTGTGGGAGGTAATCAGTCAAGAGCAGAATCCAGTGACCGACTGGGATGGGATGATATGGCTCCCCAGCCACCACTTTACAGAACCCACCGCAGGCATCTGTACAGGGCTGGGGTGTCTAGGCTGTAGGGATCCCCACGAGTCTTTGGGCCAAAGGCTAAAGCCAGATGGGCTCCTGAGACTCCCCTCCCTGGCCAGTTACCTCCTGTTATAATAGAGGAACTTCCTTTTACTTAAGACCAAACTTCTATTTGTACTTTGGGTCTCTTGTCATTCTGCCTCCCCTGGAGAATATAACCCTGCCAATGACCCCTTCTTTCTTAAGAACAACTGCTCTCCCTTTCAACTGGATATTTCCCAATTGCTTTTAAAGTGCTCAGGTCTCTTCCCCTGAAACAAACAAACCACTTTCCTTGACCCTACTTCCTTCTCCAGCTGCTGCCCTGTCTTTCTCTTCTCAACTCACTCTTTGAAGGTACTTCTCACTCAGCCTGTCCCAAACCCATCACACCATCTTCCTCCCCAAACCTGCTGCTTTCTGTTCTGCCTCACCATACATAGCAAAGGGCACCCCTTACATCTAGTTACACAGGTGTGACTCCTCAGCCTGAGAGTCATTCTCCAAATCTCCTGCATTTCCAACCTCATAGCCAATCCTTATCATTTTACCTCCTAAGTCTCTGGGGGAGGGGGGCAGGTAGCCTTTCCCTGCATCTTTATGGGAAAATGAAAAATATTCTTAGCTCTCCCTTTCTTCCACAAATATACAATGCTATACACGCCCTTTGTACCTGGCATTTTTCACAATGTATATTGTCAATCTTTCTGCTCCACACTTAGAAACCTTCCTCAGTATGTTTACAAGGACTAGGATCTACCATCATTTATTTTACCAGTCCCTTAATTGTGAGCACAAGCTATATGTAATATTTTGCTATTGTAAATAATACCTAAACATATTTTTAATCCATCCACTTGCTTCCGTCTTCTTTGTCTCTACTCTAGTACAAGCTACCACTATCATTTACTGGACTCAGGCAAATTGCTTCCCAATTGCTCAAGCCCAAATGGTCTCTTGCCTTCTTTTCACACAACAGCCAGCGTGGCATTTCCAAAACACAACTTTGAGCATGTCATTCCCTGCTTAAAATCTTTCCATGTCTTTCCTGTGCTTTTAGAGTAAAGGCAATATCCCTCATGATGGTCCATTGAAGCCTTATCTAGCCTCCCTTGGCCAGCCTCTAACCTTGCCTTGACCCACTCTTCTTTCCCCCTTCTCCACGCTGCTCCTGCTGACTGACTTTCAGTTCAGGATTATAGGACCTCAGTAACACCTTATGCCTCTCCTTCCTAACCATGTTCCAGCAGTCATTTCACATTTATTTGTCTGATACTTTGATTCATGTATGGCTTCTATTCCCCTTGCCTCTCTCTGCCCCCTGGGAACTATGTCTTTGCCTTTCATGAATCTCCTGGAAGATTGTTGACTGAATGAATGAAAGAATGAGGCAAACAGGGGGCCAAGGAGAAGAGCTGACAAATGGATCAGAGATGGAGTAGGTGCTCAATAAACATTACTTTCCTCCCTTCTTGCGTTCACTGTATCCTCTTTGCTCTGGAGCCATGACAGGTTGCCTTCCATGTGCACTGCTCAACAATGCTGCTCTCTCACCACAAAACCCCAGCCCTTGCCTGGGGCCTCCCTCTCCTTCACTGGATTCATTTGATGGTTGATCATTCCTCCCTCCTGGAAATCTGCTTTCTTGTCTTGGCTCAATGCCCAGGAGCCCCCTCCCCCTGACCACTTCCTCTTTACCATCTCTTCCTCTGCCCACCTCTGACATGTTTGGGTTTCTCAGGTTCCATCCAAGTCCCCTTTCTTCTCACTGTACATATTCTCTCTTCAGATGCCTTATCCATGCTTATAGCTTCTACCACCATATATGTGCAAACTGTGGTTCTCTGAAAGGCTCCTGTATTAGTGCCACCTCTGCCCCAGGAATGTAAGTGGAGCCAGAGAGCAGAGATTGTGTCTCTGTTTGCTTACTATGGTCTCCCCAGCCCCTAAAGCAGTGCTTGGCACATAGTAGTCACCTAAGAAATATTGTCAAATTTGTGAATGGCAGGGCCCCATGCTAAGATGGAGGCATCTGCCTCCTTCAGCTGGGACCTGTTTTTTGGCAGGGCAGTGGGGCATAGAGAAAGGCTGGGTGCCAGGTGCCAGGTCCTTCCTGGCCTTTTCTGTGTGGAGCCCTAGGAGATGTCTTGTCCTCAGAGTAAGGGGAAGACAGAATTCTAGTCAGACCTTACACCCCAGAGCTGGTGCTCTCTGAACAAGCTAACTATACCATGGGGTTTTGTTTCACCCCATTTGTAAACCACAAGACAGCCTTTGAACAGAGAAGGCAGCTCATAAGAACATGTGCTAGTATTATGTCCAGCCATGCTGCCTTTAAGGGGAGCATGCAACCAACCATGGCCTATGGTAATATCATCAGAGGGAATGTGGGCACAGGCTGAGGCCCCACGAGCCAGGACAGGGAGCTCAGGTAGAATATCACTTGGAAGGGGGACCAGGCTACCCTCCTGGGAAGCCCTGACACGGCCTGTGGCATGACCTCTTATGATGGGCTGGTCTGAGTGAAAGCCAGGGCCCTCTGCTCTGTGTACCATGAGAACATCACAAAAGCACAGAATGTTCTAAGTCAGAGCTGAGGAGGCTCTTTGATACCACTTGTCCCACCCACCTCATGGTTCTGATAGAAAAACTAAGGCTGAGATTAAGGCAGAGACTGTCCTGTGGTTATTAACCAGCAGGCTGGGGAATCTGGCTTATCTCTTGGCCTTGGGCCTACTAGGCCCTACAGAGTTGACAATCTCTTCCTGCTTACATTCTAGAGGGGAGAGTCAGGACACAATTTTAAAAAAGAATAAATAAGTAAAACATGTAGTATGAAAGATGGTGATAAATGTTATGGAGAAAAAGAAAGCAGTGAAGGGGGATGGGGAGTGTGGTGGGGGGTTGGCAATTTTAGATGCAGAGGTCAGAACAGGCCTTTTGGAGAAGAGGGCAGTGGAGGCAAACCCACAGGTGGTGAACAAGTGAGCCAGTGCTCTCTCCAACAGCGACTGGGGATACCTGAGAGTGGGCTTCAACCTCAGACAGGCTTTCCCCAGGGCCATAGTTGGAGGGCTTCCTGGGAGGCTGCCATATAGATTTTGGACTGGGCACAGGGCCAGAAATAGGCATGTCTTTCAAAACTGAAGCTGGGCACAAAATCAAAGGCCTGTGACACCCTGGGCCAGGTAATGAGAATAATATCAATAGTAATAATAACAAGAATAGTACCATTATCCTGCCTTGAGTACTTACCATGTGCCAGGCATCTTTCAAGCACACTATGTATTGTCATTTCATCCTCACGATGACCCTGTGATGTAGGTGCTGTTCTTCTGCCCATTTGATAGATGAGGAAACAGAGGCTTAGAGCATTACAGAACTTGTTAGAGATCAAAAAGCAAATGAACAGCAGCATCAGGCTCACAGCCTAAGTGTTCGGACTCCAGAGCCATTGTTTGATAGAAAGCAGCAAATTTTAGCAGTCTGGGAAAGAGCAGTTGATTGGTGGCAGGGGGCAAATTACACAATCTCTCAGGTTCTCTGCAGTGGCCCAGAGCTGGGCAGATGGGTGGGAGTTGAAGATCCATGTTTAACATGGCAGCTGACCTAGGGTAGGATTGTATGAGGGGCCTCCGCAGAGAAGATGGACTTCATCTCCACTGGAACATGAGTTCCGTGAATGCAGAGCCCTTGTTTGTTTGGCCCACTGCTCTATCACCAGTGCCTATAGCAGTACCTGGCACATAGTAGGTGATTAATAAATAATGGAATAAATGAGCATATAAAAGAATGAATGAATAGTCCACTCTCATTTATCAAAGGCCAGCCCAGCGAAACTTCTCTTCTCAAATAGCTAGGCAATCTAGCCTACTGGCTCCTTGAGAATGTGAGGCAAGGAAAAGCATGGAAGAACAAGGAGAGAAAGAGAGAGAGACACTGCTGGGGGCAAAGGCTGGGCAGAGCCCTGAGCTGAGGACTGGGAAGATGATTGGAAGGGGTGCAGAGAGGCCACCAGTTGTAAACACCTTGCTAAGTGCTTTACATACACCCATGACCTCATTTCACCCTTCCCACAGCTCCAGGAGGCAGGTACTGCTATTATTCCAAACAGAATAATGAGGAAACTAAGGCACAGAATAATGAGGAAACTATGGCTTGCCTAGGTGACATGAGCATTGTGGAGTGGAGCTGGGCTGAAACATACAGGGATCAGCAAAGCATGTGGCTTGCTTAGTGTGGTTCCTGGCTTGAGTGCAATCAGAAGCTCCCTCCCTCTGTTGCCTACCCTCCCCACACCAATCTCCCAAGCTCCTTTGCTCTGCAGCTTTCCCCAAATATCCACCTGGGTGATGGGCCCTATCTCTTTAATCTCCCTGAGGAAGAGTGGCTTCTGCCACTTGCCCCAGAATTCGGGCCAAGGCCAGGCCCTGAATGAAAGAGTAGACTGGGTGTGAGACAGATCCAGGTGTAAGTCCCGGTTCCTCCACTTACTTCTTAGGGAGGTAGACCTTCTACCTCTTTGAGACTCAGTTTCGTCCTCCTTAGATGGGATAGTACTACCCAGCCCATAAGGTTGTTGTGAATGAGGATAATTGAAATGACTCAGGGGAAGACACTGGATTCCAGGCAAGCTAGCAACAGGAAGAAATGGTCATAATAATCTCCTGCATTACAGCTGCTAGGATCTCCTTTATTTGCACAACCATCCTGTTGGGGTGAACTATTGTTCCCATTTCATCAATCAGAAAGTAATTTTCCCAATCAAAGGCATGTCTGGAAGTCATAACACAGGGATTCAAAGCTGAGTGCATGTGACTCTCAAGTGGGTGGGACACCCTCTTCATCTCACATGGCCAGCCCTTCATTGCCTTCATGTGTCAGGTCTGGGAAGATGGTGGTGGTCTTAGAAAGGGCTGGTTTATCCTGGTCACCTGCTCCACAGCAAGGCTTGGTGTACTGGGTGGCTCTCTTTGAGGATACAGCTTCATGAGGAACATCCCTCCCAGGCCCACACACTCCTCGATGGCAGCAGTGAAGAAAGGAAAATGGCCAGACTACTTTGAGAAAGGAAGAACCATTGGGCACAGTCACAACAAGGACTGGAAAGGGAATGGCACGTCAGCAGGATCCCAAGGAGGCACAGCTCAAAGCTAGCAAAGCGGTGTCCCTGGTCATCATTAGAGGTGGCTTACAGGAGAAGCCTCAACAACACCCTGCCACACCATGCATCATGGCAGCCATGAGCCATGCATGGCCCTGCCTCACACTCACAGCTGTGCAGCATAGTAGGTGGGCTTGTTCCTTTGGACAGAGCTGTCTCTTCTCTGCTGCTGCCTGTAAGTTCTTCTCTTACTTTCAACAGTCAGTTGATTGTCTACAAAGTGTCCAGATATAGACATATTTTTATTTATTCTGCTCACTCCTTAGAATGAGTGCCCTTTCTCCCTAAGAACTGACACCTTTTTTCAATTCTGGAAAATTCTCAGCTATAATTTCTCAAGTGTTGCCTTTTCTGAATTCGTTCCCGATTATCTGTGTGGGCCTTCTATTAAACTTGAGCTAGAGTCTCTTAGTACCTGCCTTCATGCCTGTTACCTGCTCTTTCAAAGTTTGGGTCTCTATGCTGGTGTGATTCCCTCAGTGTTACCCTCCGATTCACTAATTCTTTCCATGACTGGATCCAGGCTATAGCTACCCTATTTTTTGAGGTTTCCTTTTTTATTTCAATCACCATATTTTTTTTATATCAAAGACTTCTAATTGATTTTCTTTTCCCATTTCTCTTCCTCCTTTTATTGAATAATATCTCATTCTTTTAAGGAATATAATGCCTTAATTTATCTCTGTGAACATCCTAGACATGCTTATTTTCAAAATCTGTCAGCCTGCTCTCCAAAACTTCATCTGGAGTAAATTTATTTGCTGATTGTAGATTTTGTTGGCTCTCTCTGAGCGTTAGATTACTTTATGTGTTTTGGAATTTTTGGTTGCAGCCTCGTTTGCAGAGAGAGAGTCTGTGTACTTATGTTTTATTGTCTTTCTCCCTCAGTGCTACTCCTCCCTGCCTGTCCAGTGCTTTTGTGATTGCCTCCATTGGCCCCTTATCCTCCCAATCTAGAATCGGGTCTTATAATGGCAGCTGAGGGCTCTGTCCTAGGGGGTGTCAGGGATCTCCTGCTCTAACCTAGAGCCCTTGGGGCTCAGTTCACTTCTTGGTCATGAGGCTGGGTCTGGCCCCTCCCAGCTCCCCATGGCCTGGCCTTGGAGGCAGAACTCCCAGAAGCAGCTGTTGTTTCCAGCTCTTACAAGGAGAGCCTTCTCCCTCCTCCCGATGACTTCCATAGAGAGCCTGGCTCTGGCCCCACGGTACACTTGCAGCATGCCAAGAGCTGAGTTCTAGGCCCCCCACCCCTGATCACTTTTGCTCTGGCCTGGGACTGGCAGGTTGCAACAGTGCTCACCGCTGTGCACCTCTGTGCATGCTGGGATCTCAGTTTTTGAGCTAGGTTGTTTGGGAAGGTTTTCTGTTTTTATAGTGTATTGATCACCCCTCCAAATGGGTTTGTTACAAAAGCATCTGTGATCACCTTCACTGGAAGTGTGTTCTAATTCTATTGTGTGTACTCTATGTATCATAATCATAAATGATTTAACCAATCCCCTAGAATTGGACTTTTAGGTTGTTTTCCATTTAGGGCTAATACAAACAAGAAGGCAATAAACACCCTTCAGGTACTTGTCTAATTCCTAATGCAAACTTGCTGGATCAAAGGGGATACATATTTCATTTCATATATAGCACCCCAACCATCATCACCACCACCAATATACTATCACCAGCATCTGGCTGTTGAACAGAACGAAATAGGCCCTGGAAATAAATGAGACTGTGCTTTTGCAAACTCTAACTTGGTGTGCATGGCTGAGGCATTCTCAGACCAATTCTTCCCTGTTCTTGGTTCTCCTGGGACCTCAGGTCCTTCCCAGATTATTTCGGTTGATCTCCATGACATCATAATAGGCTGGGGCAACATTATCCTCATTTTGCCTGGGTGGAAGCTGAGGCTCTGTGACATAAGATGAACCCCTAAGCTGAGGCTGATAAGAAGGAGTCCACATGAAGCTGAGGAGCAGCCTGGGTGTTCCCATCACTGAGCTGCAGAGAGGAGGCTTTCTCTGATCCAGATGTTTAGAAATTTGGCCCCTCCATGGGGCCATGGCATGCAGGGGTTGTGGGCAATGCCTAGATGTCTGGGTTTAGGTGCTCCAGGGCAGCTTCCACCCTGGGGAGAGGGACAAGTGCTGGCTTTGCTACTTGGGCTGGGCCGCTCACTAGTGAGCAGCCAGGGACTCCTCCTCCTCCTCCTCGTTTCTCAGCAAGAGGGGGCACATTGGAGAGCACATGGGCTCTGGATTCAGATAGACATGAATTAAATACCAGCTCTGGCCCGACTAGTGTTGTTCAGTGGTTGCCCAGCCGGGATGGCTCAGTGGTTGAGCGTTGACCTATGAACCAGTAGGTCAGGGCACATGATCCGGTTTCACGCTTGATCCCCAGTAGGGGGCATGAAGGAGGCAGCCCATCAATGATTCTCTCTCATCATTGATGTTTCTCTTTCTCCTTCCCTCTCCCTTCCTCTCTGAAATCAATAAAAATATATTTTTAAAAATAAATACCAGCTTGGCCACTTTCCTGTTGCTTAAGCTTGGGCAAGTCACTTCGCCTCTCTGGGCCTTGGTTTCTACATCTGTAAAGTGAGGCTAATAAAGCTTCTCTTGGAAAGGTATTATTGATCTGAAAAAAATTCTGTGTGCCTGGCACATAAAAAAGATTCAAATAATATTTGTTTCTGACAAGGGTGAAAGGTCACTTGTCCAAGCCTGCCCAGCCTGTCAGCTGGGACTCACCCTGCCCAGATTCCATATCCAGTGTTCTCAGTGCAAGAGCCCCAGCCTACCTCAGTCACATGTTTCCTTGTCCTTCTGTCCCACTATGTTCCCTCCTGCCAAAACGAAGACATGAAGCCAAGGAGCCTGAAGCTCTGGCCTCTGTGTACCCTCCTTCAGAGCCTGCTTGCCTCTGTAGGACTCTTGGAAGAGCTGGGCTGGCTGAGCTGCTGGACACAAGCATGATAGCCCAAGGATGTCCAGGTAGCTTCACCTGCATCCCTAGACCCTACCACAGGTGTGAGTCTCGCGTCTGGCTCTGCCCAGTGCTGCACACTGGGAGGGCTGCACAGCTGTGATCACTGAGGAACATGAGGCTGCCATGGAACCTCAGCCTTCCCAAGGCCTAGGGCTGGAGCCTGCAAGTAGGTCTCCCTGCTCTCTCAGGAAGAACACAGAAAGCAGGAGGCCCTTCCTCCTCTGGAAGAGCCTGCGTTTGCATTGCCTCTGGGGGGCAGTTATGGCTTGGGCCTGCCTTAGGGATTCCTTAGGGTGCCCAAAGGACTTCAAAGTCATGAGCTCATCTACCCCCTGTGCCCTAGGGTGCACAAGGGAGCATATCCCAACTATCCCACAAATGGGAATCTGAGGAGGCCAGCCTCATGCCCAAGCTGGCCTAGGATGGAAGCCCTGGCTGATAGGGGTCTTCCATTGCTCAGTGCCATGGCACACAGAGATGCTTGATCATGGTCTCAATGTGAGAGAATAGGATGCCAGTGAGCAGAGGTGAGTAGGGATATTTGGAGCCCGAAATGTCCACAGCTAGCAATGTGGATCTCAAGACAGGCCGACTCTGTCGCTGGAACCTTGCGAGATTAGAACTGAAAAGCCAGCCCTCTCAGCCTGGGTCACTGGCGCACTCCTCAGGGTCCCTGTCCAGCTGTCTCTGCCCATTCCTGACAGGCTGGGACTCCTCAAGCTCTGCCAGGCCAGCTACTCTCCTCACCCTTCAAACACTTCCTGCATGACCTCACCCACCCTCAGTTTGCAACTGCCACGTCTGTGCTGATAGTAATAATGTTAATTGAGTACATACTCTATGTCAGGCACTGTTCTAAGGATTGCATATGTGTTAGTTAATTTAAACTTCACAGCAACCCAATGAGGTTGCCATTACTATTATCCATGTACAGGCCAAGAATCTGAGGTCTGGGGAAGTTTGGGAACTTGCCAAAGGTTGCCCAGCTAGTAACAAGCTGATAACACCACTCTCTTTAGAGCTGGTTTCTGTCTTTCTACTGCTCATGGCATACCTTTACTGGAATGCCCCACAAGGTCCTCAAACCCACCATGGAAAAAACTGCACTGGGGCTTCTCCTGTACCCACACCCAGCCATAAACCTCCTCCTCCTTTTCCCAGAGCCCTGCCTCCCATGGGGGCTCTCCTATCCATGACAACCCTGAGCAGTATCTCACATTCATTCTCTAATCCCTGTAACACCTAGAGACTCTTCAGTCCTACCCATTTGAGTTTCTTAAATCTCCCTCCTCCTTTTCTTCTTTCTCAGAATTGCTTCACTCTTTCAGGTCTTCTTTATCTCATGCTTCTGCTCTCATCTTTTCCCTTCCAACTTATCTTCCATACTGCCACCAGGGGAACCCATGGCACTTCTTCACTTGAAATTCTCCCATGGATCCCCATAGCCAAATTCCTTGTCCTAACATTCAAGGCTCCCCACAGTTGGAGCCCAAACTATCTGTTGAGCTTTGTTCTTTGCTCTCCTATTCGCCCCTTCTGGACAATATGACCTCCTTTCTGTCCTACCAATGTGCCTTTCCACACTTTGACCCTCTATCTTTGGTGTACACAATACCATCCCCCACATTTCTGCACACCCTTGGAATAGTCCTCTCCTTCCCATCCATCTATCCCAAATGTCCATTCTTAAGCCTTATTCTGAATGCCACCTCCTCTGTGAAGCCCTCATCGCCTCTCCTGTTGGATATGATCTGCTATTTCTGGATGATAGCAATGTGATATGGGGTTGGGAGAGATGGAGGGATTTGGAGACAAAAGTAGAGCTGACTCCTGACTCCGGGCTGTTGGACATCTGGGAAAGCCCTTTGACTGCACTATGCCTCCATTTTCTTGCTTAGAAAATTTAGCTAAGAAGATCTCTCCTCTGGGTTGTGAGAGCTGAAAAAATAGATGGGACAGGGAAAACATGCTATATGATAGCCCCTCTCCTTTTCCCAATGGCCTCTGGTCCACAGCACATCACCAAGGATGGTTCTATAACTACCCACCCCAGGAGGCTTTCTACCCCTTCATTTTCCTCCCAGCCCAGTACCCAGAAGTCCTGATGAATCCCTAAGGGATAAAAGCCTGGTGTGGAACCCCCTTGCCAGACAGTCTCAATTTGGGGCTTGATGTACAGGTTTTCCCCAGTCATGCAAGTGATGATGGTGGTTTCAGGCTCCATTGGGGACTAGGGCCTTCAGGAGTCATTTGGACTGGCCTGGGAGGCCAAGCACAGGCCTCTATCCTTCACTGACTGGGAAGGTCTCATGGCATGGTGTTCTCCCCCAAGAAATGGCACTTTCCTTGAGCATCACAGAGCTCTGGGAACAAGGTATGAGCTCTGAACCCAGAAAACCTGTTCTTAATGGAGAACAACTTGTTCCTAGATTTATTGACCATCAATCTTCTTGGGCATGGGTCCAAGGACAGAGGGGACATATTTGGGTTTGAATACACAATCTGCACTTCCCTCTGTTCTTTTCTCTCAGCCTGATCAAAGGCCACCCTAAAACCTCACTTCCCTATTCCTTTAGCACTGGGTTTAGGGACACAGCCAGGGGATAGAGTGCTGAGACCACTAAACTGAGCCAAACAGAAACCACCCTTAGATATGAATGAGTCATCATCAGTTACAAATCACATTCCTTGATTCAGAGACTCACAGAGTAGCAATGCCATAATAGTTGCCTCTACCTCAGTCCCCTTTCATTGTAGCTGGGAAGACTGAGATCCAGAGGGACTGATTTGAGATCAAACAGCAAGACAGTGGCAGAGTCCAGATCTCCAGACTACCAGTTCAGGGCCCTTTCTCTCACACCCATAACCTTATATGAAGAAGTGGTGATAACTGGTGGGAGAAGCTGGGGCTGTGGGCTGCAGGAGGCAGGGACTTGAGGGGAGGAAATGCGGAAATAGAAAGTCTCTGGGAAGCAAAGCCCCCAGCGCTAAGTGGCAGCCCACCCTGGAGACATCAGCCTAACTATAAAAAGGCTTCCATTGCTGAGGATTAGCACAAACATCCCCCAGCTGGGGGCCTCCCTGCTGGACAGCTGTGCAGGCTTTGGGTGGCGTGCCCCAGATGCGGGAGGCCCCGGGCTAGAGGCTGGACTTTCTCTTTAGTGATGTTGTGTGCTCCCCCGGCATGCAGAGGGCATGGGCCAGCCTCTGGCTCATCTCTGCTGTCAGGCCTAGTGAAGGACAGTCAACACTCCTGACTGATCAAAGGAACTCCTACCCTCTAGCTCCAGGAGTGCGGGGGGCAAAGGGGAGTAGGGAAACCCAGATGCCATCCTGCCATGCTTTGAAGTCCTAGTGCATTCTGGGAAGGGACTGCTTTGGAGTGAGACCTCCAGAACACAAACATAACAAAAATTCCTGACATGTTATGATGGAGGCAGGAGGGCCAAGTCCTAACACCTTTGACCAGTCGCTTCACCTCTCTGGGCCTTGGCTGTCCCAACTGAGCCAGTTGGACACTACAGAGTAAGGGCCAGGCTCTGTAGTGACTCTGTATTTTCTCTTCCTTCTCTCTGAGGTCAGGTGGGCAGGGAGGCCCAGGGCAGGCTGGTGGTGAGGGGTAGATGTAGTCTAGCACCGAGGACATGGTGGGTGCGATAGCTGAGAGTGGAGGCAATTTACTCATTCATTTATTCATTCATGCATCATTGAACACCTTCTGTGTGCTTTAGTCTGAAGGCTTGGAAATAGGGCACCTTAATGTGTTGCTCCACTACCCAAGGAACTTGGATTCTGAATTGGTATAACCCTTCATTGTACATTGAGTCTGTTCTAAAGCTAGGTGGGGGCACTGGTTCTTAACTTTCACCTGGCAAGGATTGTATGCTGCAGAAGTTTGGGTTGAATCTGACTCCAGCTATATTAAACTGAAACAGGCTCTACTGGAAGACTTTAGATTGGTTCACAGTCTGATGGGGAAGGTGATAAACCAACCTCAGGAGAAGGGAATCCAGGGAGGCAGAAAAAAAATATTATAGAGCCAAGGGTCAGTGGAGCTGCCTCTAGCACTGCTCCTCTTCCACTCCACCCCCACCAGTTAACACTGAAATTGGGAATCATTTCTTAAATGTCCCTGCTTCTTTACATGGGGTGCAACTTATTGGCTGTTAGGGGGACTAGGAGAGGGAATTCTGTGCTTTCTGGCTTTCTGCCCTCACAGCCTCCCCTTCCTCCCTGCCCCTTCTCCAACTACTCCAGCCTAGACCCAAGCTGACTTTGTTTTCTAATTGACCAAGCCCTTGGGCCTCTCTCAGAACCCCCAAAACCTCCAAACTTTCTGAACTTGCCATGTCTCCAAACAACTCTTTTTTTCCTCTCCTTGTGTGTCATTTAGGGTCACATCTGGAGGGGACAACATTGCCATCTCCCTCACTAATCCTGATCACCTTGAGCCTGACCCAGGCTAATTCAAAGTCCTGTGCACTAGCATGTGATGTCACTGCAAGGTAAACAATGAAAGTAGGGTACCCAAACCCTCTGCCATCTGCTGAAGAGGGCACCTGCTGGTAAAACAGTAAGGTCTAGACCTGTGACTGTCTCCAGAAGAATCAGTCAGAAAGGAGCTGGTTTGCTCAAGGCTCCAGGGGTTGAGAGGGCCTAGTGCCAGCTTGTCAAAGAGCCAGGCTGTGCAGGGGGACAGACCAAGCTGGCTATGGGAACCACACTGGGGACCTACTGATGCTGACCTCCTCTCATAGCTGTTCTGTAAACCCTCCCATCAGATGCAAAGGGGATCTCCTATATTCCACATGGCCCACTGAGATAGCAATGACCTACAAAGGAGGGGGCTGTGGGAGAAAAGCAAATCTGGCTTGGGACATTAGGGACATTATATGACTTGCTCAAGGTTATGTAAAATGATAATGAGCAGAGTTGGAACTCCCAGGTCCTCAGTGGGACAACTAAGTGTTCTAGTAAAGACCACATTGTATCAACTCCTCCAGATAGCTTTCAGGACCCCCTCCTCACCTGGGCCTCCTGCCTCAGGCCTTAACTCATTTACTTGGAACCTTAGTGCATCAGAGCTTGAAGATGTTTTAGAGATTAGTAAGTCCAGCCATCCCCTACACAGACACACATACAGACACGTACACACACAGTACAAATGGGAAATTGAGGCTTGAGGAGGGAAAGGAGAATGCCAAATTGGCAAGTGGCTTGTGTTTAAAAGCAAAATTTCTGGACTCCTCTGGCAGCCTTTGCTCTGTGTCCAGGCCCAGCAGCATTCCTGTCCTTGTTACCTTGTAACCCAGTCATAGCTGTTACACCTACTCACCTCTTCATCCTGTCTTCAAGCTTGGCACTTTGGGCCCAGCCTCCTTCTAGAGAAGCCCCCAACCTGCCGCCTGAGCACAGAGCACATCCACATCAGATGGCTGCTCCTGGCAGAAAAGCCACCCACTTCTGGCCTACTTCCTTCTCTTTGGATAGCATGTGTGAAGGAGCTATTGGGATCAGAAGGGATCATGGAAAGAGGTAGGCCTGGACAAGGCAGCCCAGGCTGCCAATGGAAGAGGCAGCTCCTACCCCTTCCTTCAAAGCCCTGGAATCCAGAACTGCAAAGGCCCCAGGGAGAAAATAAAAGGAGGCCAAGTTACTAAGTGGCCTGCCCCCAGCCTTTGCTGCAGATGCTTGGCTGGCTGGCAAGGAGGGAGGCCAGCAGAGGAGTGATATTAACCATCCCTCACATCTGGATGGCCCTGTCAAACCCATTCATCCCTCTTGTCTCAGCCACACAAAAGGTCAATTATTCCTATTGGCCAGATAGAAGGAGGCTCAGAGAGGACAAAAACCTGCCTGAGGTTGCCCAACAAGTCAGTGGTGGCGTTCAGTACCATTATGCATCCCAAGATCCTATACCCCATGCACATCCCCTTAGCTTTCTACCCAGCCTCTGGTCCCAGGCCTGGGGCTCCCAGATCTCTGACCCCATGAGGGTACAAAGGGCTAGGCATCCAGGTTGGGAGGGACAGGGCTGGGGATGGGGGGAGGGTGCTGGGGGCCCATATGACAAACAGGAATAAATCTACCCCTGTCTCAAGTTTCCCTCTTAACCCTCCCAGCTGAACTGTCTTTAGCATTTCTTATAGAACAGATCTGCTGACGATAAATTCAGTTTTCTTTCGTCTGAAAATGTCTTTACTTCTGCTTCATTCCCAAAGTATATTTTCACTAGACATTGAATTTTGGGTTGACAGTTCTTTTCTTCTGGGATTTTAGAAGAATTGTGACACCTTCTTGTGGCTTCTGTATGGCAGGTGAGAGCTCTGCCATCATTCCTCCCCAGGTCTCTTCTGACTCCAAGGTCCTACTCAAAAGGAGGCAGGGCAGGGAGGAGAAAGAACTCTGGGCACTGGGAGGTGAACTGCAGCTCTACTACTTCCAAGTTGAGTGACACTGGATGATTCCCTTCATCACTCTGAGCCTTGGCTTTGACATTGCTGCTATGAGAGCTGGGGACTGGATGGTCATACTAAAGGCCCCTCTTATGGCCCTGACATTCTCTGGGTCCCTGAGAATTATCAGACTCCCAGGATGAAGAGTTCCTAAAGAGGACCGACAAACCCTACAGAAACACCCTCTGGCCCTTCCTGTCATGGGGAGGTGGCTTGAGCCCTATACTTCTTGCTTCCCCACTACTGTCTTCCCTGGCCCAGATTGGTCTGCTGAGGCAAGGGGGTTTCTTAGCAGCCCAGGTCTCAAATCCTGACCAACTAAGGGAAGTCCCTCATTTGCTCTCATCTGAGTCATTGCAAAGTCCCCCCTCAGTGGGCAGGGGGAAACGTCCAGGACCACCCCATGTTGCCCCCTCACCTTACAATAAATTCCAGCTGCTGGGTTCCCCAAGACATTCCCATGTAATTGCATGCCTCCATTTTGTTTTCTCCCTTGTGCACTTGGCAAGGTTTTGTAGAAACAGTAGTAGCTCTTTACTTCGCCTTTCTATGCCTCAGTTTTCTCACCCGTAACTTGGGGATAATAATAATAATACCCACCTCAGGAAGTTGTTTTCAGAATTAAATGAACTATTCCCTCTGAAAAGCTTTGAACAATGTTTGGTCCATTATAAGTACTCCATAAACATGAACTCCATTATTATCACTATCATCGACACTATTATAATGTAGTGATTGAGTGCACAGACCCTAGAACCAGATTGCCTATGTTCAAATCCAGGCTCCAACACTAGCTGTGTCACCTCAGTCAAGTCACATAACCTCTGTGCTTCAGTTTTCTAACCTTTAAAAGGGCCATTATTATGACCCCACCTCATTGGATTGTGTCAAAAGGATCAAATGAGATACACAGAGCCTGACACACTATAGGCTCTCAATAAATGTTAGCTATTCTTGTGATGATGATTGTCATCACTCCAGCTTCTGTCCTCCTCATAAAGAGAGGCACCAGGCACCCCAGCGGGAAGGTCTATACCAGAACTGATACTAGGGAGGGACACCCATGTACCCAGGCAACTCTTGGGCCACCTCAGGTTCCAGATTCTGTGAGACTTCCCACTTTTGAGAAGACCCCTCCAGTTCTTGCATATCAACTCAATTCCAGGAATCAACCAGGGTACCCCAACCTGCCATCTGAAGCCCCAGCAGCATGTTCCCACAGGTCTGCCTGGGGTGGAATTTGTCCCACACTAGAGCTCCAGATTCTAGTCCTGGCACTGTGCCCTGATTTTCTGTGTGATCCTGGGTGAGTCCCTCTTCCTTTCTGGGCCTCATTTTTCTATCTGTAACATAAGAAGTGTGGCCAGGTGGTCTGTAAGGCATCTCCCAGATGGAGAAGTCCTGATATTATTCCCTGTGGTCATTCCAGGGCTGAGCTAGCCCAGTGCCTGACATTAAACATGTGATGAGTCCAATCAGACTTAAGTGGACATATTATAGTAACAGACAAATGCTCCAACCCAGTCCTTCCCATGCTGCCTGTTTGCCTTATGGCCTAGCCTTTAGTCATCACTGGCTGCCCAGCTCCTCAACTTCCGTAACTCACGGTTGAGGGCAGAGCCTTGCTTCTGCCTGGGGGCTGGAGCACTGGGGATCAAGCAGGAATGTTTCTGGGTTTATTTTGGTCCTCTAAATTGGAAGGCTGGAGGCTCTAATTTAGCTCTCCTTGCCTGGAGTGGGAGCCCAGGCTGTGGTGGCCTGCCTTAGCTGCCAACCATGAGCCCCACACCAGACCACAGCCCAACCTCAGAGCTGCCTGTGGCCAGCCCTGCATAGCAACATCCCAGACAACAAAAGCCCCTTAACCCTCCTCCTCTAGTGGTGACCATGGTGGTGGCTGCTGATCCTTTAGGCTTAGTGGGACGGGGCCCAGAATAGGGGATAGGATGGCTGTCAGACACTAGGAAGGCATAGACCATCCTTATGCCCACATTGGGCACATCCTTCTAAGAGTCTTGGCAGGGCCACATGGGCTGCCCACTCTGAGTGAGGCCAGGCTGAGGAAGAATGTGACAAATGGAAACTAAGGCCTAGGGCCTGGAGGGCCACTGGGCTCTGAGGAACAAGGCAGCTGTTTTCCATCTTCACTGAGGGCTGAGGGAGAGGAAACAGGCTGGCAAAACAGTGAGAATGACTGAGGGTTAAAAAGACTAGCTATCGATCCTAGGCAACGGACTGGACCTTCAGCCTTCACCTTCAACTGTCCTCCACAATACCCAACCACCAGACTTGCCAGCAAAGACTTGGTTGGAGTCTTACTTTAATTAAAATATTTTAATGGCCCTCTACTTCCAGGGGAAAACATCCCTGCATTCAAATTAAGGCCATTCACAATGCACCTGGCCTGGCCTACTTTTCTATATCACTTCCCACAGCTATCCCTGCCCCACCCACCCTACAATATGAGCACCCTGCCTGCTGGGTTTCCCCAGACTCTACCATGTTCCTTCATGCCTCCATTTTGTTCCATCTGCCTGGGAAATCCTTTCTTCCTTGTCCACTTGGTGAACTCTTCCTTATTGTTGAAGCTCCAGCTCAAATGTTCCCAATTCTGATACAAAGTGAACTGTTCCTTCCTTTGCGCTTCCACAGCATTACCATTACACCTTTATTCTTTCCATCAGTATTTATAGATCATCTAATATACATCAAACCCTGTTCTGGGTGCATGAATGGTAAAGATGGTAAGTTGCAGACCCTGCCCTCCTGTAGCTTATGGGCAGGAGAGACAGATAACAGCTCAGCATACAAATAAATGCACAATGTAATTTCAGAAGGAGAAGTGTATAGGGTGTGTGGGTAACTGTTGAACATGCAGCTCTGAAGGCAGGGAGCCCTGATCTGCAGCATCTGCTGGTTTCTATGCTGTATATACTCCCAGCTTGGCGATTCCAAACTACCAATGGGAAGTCCCTGAACACTGAGTTGGTAAGTGCCAGTGAGAGGCAACTCCAGCACACTACTGGTATATGCCAAACATAAAAGAAAACAAGTTAATAGAAGAGAGAGTAACTGGGGCTCAGAGGTGGGGGGATGTTACTAGATTAGGTTAGATTGGATGGGGAGAGAGGGTCAGGGAATGCCTCTCTGAAAAGGTGACATTTAGAGGGTGACCTGAATGACAAGGAGCCAGCCATGAAACTATGTGGGGAAAGCTGTTGGCACACTGGGTTTTTCAAAATACTTTTTCTATTGAGGCATAATTTACATACAGTCAAGTGCATTGATGTTAAGTGTTACAGCTCCATGAATTTTTATGTATGTATCAACTTATGGGAGCACCACCTAGACAGAGATGTAGACATTGCCAGGACTCCAGAAGGCTATCACCAGCCTCTTTCCAATTAGTATTCCCCAATCCTGCCCCAAGGACAACTACTATTTTGACTTCTATGCTCACAATTAGGATCTGCCATTCTTTGAAGTTCATTGACATGGGATGTAAGTGGGGCATGTGTTGGTGCATTCTTGTCAGCATTGGACTTCTTTCACTCAACATAATGTCTTGGAGCTTCAACCAGGTGGTTGCACATCACAGTAGATTTTTTTCATTGCTGTACAGTATTCCCTCATGTGACTGTGCCCTGGTTGTTCAACTGTAATGATCTGTGTCCTTGCCAGTCTACTCCTCAAGCCCAAGAGATGGCCATGTAGAACCACAGGAACAGCCTGAGTTTGGGGTCCAACTGATGTGGGTTGTAACATGGGGTCAACCACTCCAGAGCAGGAGGATTTAGAACAAGGCATTACCTTCTGTCTTTTTATCTGCAAAATGGAGAGGGTTATGGCAAGTCCTCCTACAGGTGTGGCCGAGAGTTGAGGAGATGATACACAGCAAGCACTTAGTGGAGGCCCTGCTACTTGAAGACTCTGGGGTGCCTCCTCTTCCTTAGCCTGTGCATACATGTGCATGTGCATGTTTGTACGTGTGTGTGTGTGTATGTAGACAGTGAATGTGCGGCTGTGTTTTGTGCCTTGTAAAGGCTGCTGAGGTTGCTTTGGGGATGGCTGGTATAAGCGACAATTTTGAGGCCAGAAGTACTTCCACTGCATAGTGGGCCTCACATTTGAGTTACATACTTGCAAGGCAGGGCCAGGATGTATATAGAGAAAGAAAGAGGCAATGGGTACCTGAGCTCTGAGGCTGTCCATGGAGAGGCAAGGCCACGTGGGCTTCTGCTCTCAGTCTCTGCTCCCTCCCTATACTCTGCCTGGAGAGGGATCAGGGCTGTGATCATTCTGCACTTCACATATGCAGGAAACGAGGCTCAGAGATATGACTTAACCACGGTCACATAACCTGGCAAGTGTTGAAGGAGAGATTCAAACCTGGGATTAACCCGAAGTCAGTGGGTTGAGGGCATCTTGTGTGTGTCGGGCCACGGACCTTGAGGGTATTGATCCATAATGCTCATGAACAGTTGCAGGAAGAAGGGCCCAAGTTTACCAGGGATAGAGCAGTGGGAAAAGAAGATGTGGCCCTGTCCCAGAGAAATTGCAACAGGTCCCTGAGTCAGAATGGAGACAGAATAGCTGGACAAGCAGGTTGGGGATCTGGCCCAGAGGGGGCAAAGAAGATGCGGCCCCTGTCCCAGAGGAGGGCCTTAGAACTGGTGCTGTGGCCTGCAGAGGGGGCTACCTGGGGAGCTCTTGCCAATACATCCCCAAATAATGGGGCTCACCTAGACATCACATCCTCTTTCTTCTCCCTGCACTTCCCAGAAGAGAGAGGAGGTGGGAGGGGAGGAGCGCCTAATGGGAAACATGTGTGCTCAACATTCCAGCTGCAGCTTCCTGCCTGCCTGCTCCCTGACCCTCCCCTTGCTTGCCCACCAGCTTGTGTCCATGTACAGCCTTGTCCTTGGTGCTGCTACCTCTGGCCCTCCCACAACCCCAATTTTGCCCCCCTGGGCATAATGGTCAATCTTTCTGCATGATAGACCTTTTGTCTTTGTTCACTCTTTGCCCCTTTCTTTCCCTGGCCCTTTGAAGCCCCCAGTCAGGCAGGCAGAGGGCTGGGGAGGAACCCTGTACAAGCAAAAGAATACATGGCTCTCAGGCAGCAGTGGCTGGGCATCTCAAGAGCCCCATTTCTTGATGGAGAGAAGCAGAATTGAGTCCAGCTCAGGGCTGGGAGCAGAGCCCCGCGGGGAGAGAGGAGGCTGATTGGATTCTGTTGAGAACAGTGCTTCTGGGCATAACACGGACTGGGGTCTGGTAAACTTGGGCCTCTCTTCCTGCAACTACTTGCTTGACATTCATTCAACACATCATTATGGAGCATCAGCTTGGGACCAGGTGGTGGGCTGGGTGCCAGGGATACAGCAGTGGGCAAAGAAGACATGGCCCCTGTCCCAGAGAAATTGCAACAGGTCCCTGAGACCTCAATTTGGGTTTAAAATCCCAGCCACAGCATCCGCCCTTCATTTCTGAAAACCTGGAGAAACTTGGGGCCCAGTTGTCCAGGAAAGCTAAAATCTAATACAAGGCTCAAATCTGGATCTCCTGACTATCATCCCCTCACCCCCTTGCCAAAATTCTTCTCATTAGAATCCTAGCTTCACTGGATGAGCTGGAAGGCACTTTAATCATGCTTGATAGCCTGGAGATTTACAAAGGAAGCTATAAGTGGAAAAGACCCAGTCTGCTCCCCTCCTCTGTGTTCTGCAGCATTATGCTCACCCTTGCCTGCACAGCAGGGATCACAGGCCGCCTTCTCTCATCATTTATTGCTGTGTCTGTCTCATGCACTGGACTAGGGACTCCTTGAGGGCAGAGCTTGTGTTCTCTCCATCTCTGCCTTTTCAGGTTCTAGACCAGAAATACACAAAGAAGCAATTCAGTGGGTGCCTGTGGCATAGAATCCACTGCTTTGCTCCCTAAATACAGGTGTTTTTTTCAGTGTATGCCCTCAGTGCATGCACTCTGGAGGCAGGCAGCTTGGGTTTGCATTGTGGATCCATCACTCACTAACTGAAACTTTGGGCTGATGACTTAACTTTGAAAGCCTTGCCTTGTTCCTTGGTAAAATGGGGATGCTTGTAGTATTGACTTTATGGGGCTGCTGTCATGGCACCCAAAATAGTGTCTGCTACATAGTATTCACTACTGCAACATCACTACTAGCATTTTCAGTCAAGGATGTAAAAAGCTATCTCCCATACAGGCTGCCAGAAGTGGGTATTCCTCATATATGACCATCTGAAGGCTTGGCACTAGCCTGATTCTTCTCAATCTTTCTCTTGCATAGGCATCACCCAGGGATCTTATTAAAATACAGATTCGGCCCAGCTGGTGTGACTCAGTGGTTGAGTGTCGACCTATGAACCAGGAGGTCATGGTTTGTTTCCCGGTCAGGGAAATTGCCCAGGTTGTGGGCTCGATCTCCAGTAGGGGGGTGTGCAGGAGGCAGCCGATCAATGATTCTCTCTCATCATTGATATTTCTATCTCTCCCTCTCCCTTCCTCTCTGAACTCAATAAAAAATATATTAAAAATAAAATAAAATGCAGATTCTGACTCAGCAGGACTGGGGTGGGGCTGGAGATGGTGCATTTCTAATAAGCTTCCAGGCAGGGCTGAAGCTCCTGGGCCAGGGACACACTTGGAGGAGCCCTTGCCAATATTAGCTACCAGTGAGAGTTCTTGTCTACTGAAAAGCCAGTGTCAGACCCTGCTCTAAATGGCTTGTATGCACTTTCTCATCAAATCTTTGCAACAGTCCCAGAGGACATGTATTGTGATTCCCATTTTACAGATGAGCAAGCTGAGGCTCAGAGAAGGCAAATGACTTTCCAAAGGTTACATAGCTTGAAGTGGCAGAAGCAAGATTTTTAACTCAGGCTAGGTTGGCTCCGAGCCCCTATTTTTCCCTATTCTGGCAAACAGCTTCCCTGTGGCCTGGCATCCCCTAGACTAGAGGATGTCTGTCCCACTGAGAAAGCACTGCACACAGCACTCAAACAAAGTGACAGCAAAAACCACACCCATGGCACAGATCTTGAGAGTGTCCAAAGCATTTACCTAGCACCATGGGCTGGTAGGTGAGCAGGGCAGTGGCTAGGATCCCAGTTGAAGCTGGTGAGGACTGAGAGAACTGTGAGAGTCAGTATGAGGTCAGGCAGGAGGATGGAGGAAGGTCCATTGGCTGCCCAGGCCTAGCTTCCTGAGGGATGGCCTTTTGGTGGGGTCCCATGACCCATGAGCTGTTCCTGCCTCCCCATCAAGTTTGCCATACCCATGGCCACTGACTGTCACTGGCCCACAGCTCAAGATTCTGAGGTTTAACCATAGGGTCCATTTATATATTTGGAGAACAGTGTCAAACCATTGAGGAGACGCATTGTTCTCATTGAACTCTTATCATAAGGCAAAACCACAGTTGAGACAGAGAAAACCTGGTACTTCTGGCAGCTCCATGCCTCAGACTTGCTCTGTTCCAGCCAAACCTGGAGACACCTCCCACCTCCCAGACCCCTGGTCACCCACATTCTCATCCCCAACTAGGCCCATGGAAACCCTTTTTTTTTTTTTTCACACAATGCATAATGTAATGAATGTGTACTACCTTCTTGGTTCTTTCCTAGGTCTCCTAACCTGGAGCCATGGACCTATAGAGTATATGAGAGATGCATTTCTGGGGTCTGAGAATCAGCTAGAATTATTGTAGGCCAGATTGTGTGAGGATTTGTTTCCTGGGGTGATTACCCATAGCTTTTACTGTTCATTTACTTATTTATTAAATACTGATAGAATGCCTTCTCTGTGCAGGGCCCTGAATTGGGCAGTAGAAGTACAGTGATGAGTGAGACAGACATCCCTACCTGTAGGAGTTTCCAGTCCAGGGGGAGTCAGTGAATGAACCAGCAAACAAAACTATCTCCATGTAAGGACAGAGAGTGATGCTGGGGCCCAGACTCTGTCTAGTCCAGTGTCATTCACTCCATAAATTGGCACTGCAAACATTTTTGAAGGGTGCCTGAGTGAGGCCCAGGCCAGGGGAGGGCATGGGGCAAACCCAAAAGGGATCTCCAGGCTCAGGGCTCTCAGTGTAGGCCACTGACCACCACATGCACATAGTGTTTCAGTGGGCACGGGGTCAATGGAGCTGCAGACTAGAATGAGCATTCTGAGCCTGGGATCTCTGGGCCTGACACATTTTTTTTTGTGGCCAAGAAAGCCACTCCCACCTTCATCCCCATTCTCAATTTATCCACTTTCAAAGCAGACTGCTTATGGGAGAACCTTCCCCCACAGCCCTCTCACCCCACAGGCAGCTCTTCTCCTAGCCTGCTGGGTGGGCTCTGTATCTTCTTGGGGCCTCACTCCCTGAGAAGGTCCAGCTGGTAAACCCAGCTGGGGGGTTAAGGGAGAATGGGGCCCATCTGGAGGGGACTTGAAGTGAGCCAGAGGGGCCAGCAGGGAGGGAATATCCCTTAGGAACAGAGCCTGGACTGGGAGAACTCAGAATGGCATAAAGAATAAAAGGGAAAGCCAGGTGTCTGGGTTGGCATTCATGAGAGCCTTCCAAAGCCTGAAAACACATTCAGAGGTCACCTTCACTCACCCTGCCTCCATCCAGGATGCACTTCAACTGCTTTGAATCTGGGTGAATATCTCCAGTTTCCAAAGGTTCTTGGCTGGCAAGTGACCACTCTCCCTGCCCATCTCCATGGCACCATTCTCTTTCTTTTCTGGTGGCTAGTGTGGCCCAGGCCTGGGGTGATGTCTGGGAAAGGGGAGGAATGGACCTGTAGTTGAAGGAATCTTCTTTCTGCTTGGAAGGCCTTCAGTCTCATGGGGGAGACAAAGCCTAAATGATTTGTTCCAATATACCATGGTTGGTGCTATGATTCTTCTGAGAAAGGAAAGAGTAAGTCTGTGGTTGGTAGGACTGGGAGAGTAAGTAAAGGACTGACAGGGGAGACTTGTATAAGAGGGGAAAGACTCTATGGGCAGAAGGCCCTCTCAGAACTCCAGGGGCTGGTCTGGTCTGCTGAAATCCCCATGTGATGCTCAAGCCCCTTCTACCATATTTCATTCAAATGCTGTACCAAATTCTGTCTTCCTACTTCCAGAGGCAGGGAGCTCATTAACTCTCAAGAAAGAGATGATCTCAGGATAGCCATAACTCTAAGGAAGTTCTTGCTTTATAATTTTTTTTATTTATGAGAGAGAGAGAGCGAGCGAGAGAGAGAGAGAGAGAGAGAGAGAGAGAGAGAGAGAAACATCCATGTGAGAGAGGAACATGGATCAGCTGCCTCCTGCACACCCCCTACTGGGGATCATGCCGCAACCCAGGCATGTGCCCTGACTGAAATCAAACCAGCAACATCTTGGTGCATGGGACGATGCTCAACCAACTTAGCCACACTGGCCAGAACCAAGAAAATTATTTCTTGAATTGGGCTGAAATACATTTTCTTGTGGCGTCTGCCCATGGGTCACAGTGTGCCACCTAGACAGCTAGATTTCAGCCCAGTGATACTGATTTCAGACTTTTGGCATTCAGAACTGTGTGAGAATACATTTGTATTGTTTAAAGCCACTCAGTTTGTGGCAACTGGTTACAGCATTCTCAAGAAACTAGTGCAGGCAATGAGGAAGATCAGCAGGCAGGTGAGGGATCCAGGCCAAGACAGGGAAGGACAGGAAACTGGCTACAAATCTCAGGCAAGGCCTGAAGGGGGGCCTTAAGAGCAGTGGTAGGAAGACATGGGAGACAGGGCTCTCTGGGCTGTGGAAATGGGCAGATCAGGCCTGGATGACCAGAAGATGCTGAGGCTGCAGAGGGAAGAGGGTGTGTGTGAGAGAGAGAAAAGGCCACATCCTGCCAAGTTACCACTTAACCTTCCACCCAGAGAGACATGAGCAACACCAATGCTGGGGAAAAAGCCTGGATGTGGGATCAGATAGATCTGGTCCGGACCCAGCACCCCTACATATCAGTGCCTGCTGCCACCCTGAGCCTCAGTCTCCTGGTCAGTCAATGGGTGTGTCCATATTGGCATCATTTTCAAGGACATTTTTTTTTCATTTTCCAGGTTCTCTTTGTTGCCACAATTCTTGTCTACCAATGTTCACAGACAAGAATGGTCTGCTGCTTTTAACACCAAGGGATCCCAGGGGGTTGCAAACGCTAAGACATCCCCCCCTGGGTTGCAAATGCTAAGACACCCCCCCTCTCGGGATGTGATGCGGGTTGGGCAAGATGATAGGCTGCTCTGAATCTGTGCTTTACAATGGCCAGGGCCCTCCTCACTTACCTACAGAGCCCAAGTCCCGGGCAGGTGTCCTCCTCCCAAGACCCAGCTCCCAGGCAGCCATGGGACGGCACAGAGCAGAGCGGAGCTTGGCTATTTATAACTTGGGATATGATAAACACTTTGAAGATACATCTCCCGAGAGACCAAATTTGACAGAGATTCCATAAGCAATTAGATCTTCTGAGCGCTCTGCTATCTTCTTACAGTGAGGCCACCCAAAACATGTGTGAGCAAGTCTTTCTTTATAGCAGACATTTATACTTCACAAGGATGTAATTGAAAGGTTTCAGGTGGGCTAGTCAACCCTCCCCCATCCCATGTGTGGTGGAGGGCTCCTGGGCCTCTCCTCAGCCAGCTGTGTGACCCTGGGAAACTCCTGCAGGCCTCTTGCTTCCTCTGTACCTTGGTTTCCTCTTCAGAATGACAGGGACACTGACACATGCCCACAGACTGCATGAGAATTCTGTGAAAACTGAAATCTCTCAGCCTGGTCTTCAGTGGGTACTCAAGTCATTTTGAATGCCAGATTCCCTTTCCCCTCCCTGGCCCACAATAAGTAAGGAATTTGGCTCCTGTTTCATTAGGCCTACCCTCCCACACCACACTCTTCCCCCCCACCCCGCCCCCAAGTGCTAATGCTTGCTTTCTAATTTATTAAGCTGTTAATGGGCCTGAACAGTGGTAATTGTCTCTTGCCAAGGGTGAAAGCTATCTGCCTTCAACAAGGCTCATGTTCTCCCTTTTTCCTGGCCCAAGTGCCAAGACCCATTGAGCCCCAGAGCTGGCCCTTCCCACCATGGTGGAAGCTTTTGTCTGTAAAAATGCCCAAGACCAACTCCCAAAGCCTGAGAGCTGGCAGCCCCTCACTACTCTGGCTGTCATAACCTGGCACACGCAAGCCCAGTAGGCCTGCCTGCCTACTTTGTCCAGGGGAACTGGTCAGAATGGATAGCTATCAGAGCCTGAGGTGGCTGGGGAGCTGAGAGGAGGCCCAGCCCCAATTGCACCTCCTTCCCCACTAGCCAGGCTGCTCTCTTCACACACCCTTTGCTCTGGCCACACCCTGCCACTCACTCCCTGACTTCTGTGAGCTCTTTCCACCTCCAAGCCTTGACTTGTGCTGTTCTCTCACCCTCTGTTACATCTCCATGTGATAGATCCCCATTCACCACTCAGGCCCCAGTTGAAGTATATCCTACTCTGTAAAGGGAACCCTTGCCAAGGCCATACTCCCAGGGACTTGTGTGTCATCCCCTCCTGGTATCAGAGAGAGCAGTGTGTCTGGGCTCTCTCTGGTCCTCTGCGGCCAGCGTGGAGCCTCACCCAGAGGAGATGCCCTGCAGCATTTTGCCCAGTGCAATGGAATAAACAGTAGCACCAGGGTGGTCAGTACCAGGGACAGTGAGGCCAGTAGAGTCTCCTCCCCCAAGGCCAAGCACAGACTGGCCAGGGAAGGGGGGCTCCTTTCTGTGGAGGAATCAAAGGCAGCAGGTAGCATGGAGTCAGATGTGGTCAGAGGACACTTGGAGAGACAACTATAGGCAACTCTGAGGGTATTCAGCAAGCATTTAAAAAGGCTTGTCAGGGATCCCTGGAATACTTCTGCTGTGTATGTGGCAAGGGATGTGTTTTAAGCTGGGGGATAGAAAATAGGCTCTGGAATCAGAAAACTACCACATGACCATGTGATCTTGACTGAGTCATCTGACTTCTGTGAGCCTCAGTTTCTTCATCTGTACAATGGGGATAGGAATCCTTACCTCACAGGGCTGTTGCAAGAAATAAATGGCATTGTGTGAGGACTAAGTGAGAGTGCTTGTGTACAAATGCTTGGCATTCCTTAGGCATCCAAATAAACTACCATTTCTTCCTCCCCCCAGACTCCCAGGGACTTATAGTCTGTTTGGGGGCCTTATCCAGCAGGACCCAAGTAGTAAGTGTTGAGGACCTCAGAGTTGAGTAATGAGATTTTAAAGGGACATTTTATAAGAACAGCACACAAAGATACAAGGTTGAGTGACTGCAGCATTGCCATAGGTTAGACATTAGAAACAATTCCCAGATGACAATGACTTAGAAACAAGAAAGCTCTAGAGAGGAAGCATCCTTTAAAGACTTGACAGCTGAGCTGAGCCCTGTATGGCATGACTAAATCAGCCATGAAAAAAACTGGGGAAAGAGTGTTCCAAACAGAGGGAATAGCAAGTGTAAAGGCCCTGAGGCAGAAACCAGTTTTGCAGGGTCAAAGCACAGAAGAGATAAGTGCAATTGGAGCAGAGTGAGTAAGAGGAAAGAGATCCCAGATGAAGCCAGAGAAATCAGCAGGGGCAGACTATGGTGAGCCTTGAAGGCCATGGGTAAGGACTTCACATTTTACTCTAACTGACATGGTAAGTCCTGGGAGGGTTTAGAGCAAGGAAGTTACATGACTGACTTAGGAATGTAGCAGATCATCCGACTTTTGTGTAAATAACAGTTGTCAGGGGACAAAAATAGAAGAAGGGAGACCATGAGGAGGCTTCTGCAGTGATCCAGGCAAGAGGTGATAGTGGCCTGGGGGTGAGGGTGTGGCAGTGGAGATGTGGAGAAGTGGTCAGATCTGGGATTTATTTCAAGATGAAGATGGCAGGACTTGCTAATGAATTGGAATAAGAAAAAAACACTTACTTGGCATCTATTATATGTGTAGCCATAATCTCACTGAATCTTCCTGACTGCCCTATGAGGAAAAGCTGATTTACCTCCATTAAACTGAGGCGGGAACTTGGGGCTCAGAGAGGCAAGTGGATTGCCCAAAGTCATACAGCAATAAAGCAGCAGACTGGAAATAGAAGCTAGATAGGTCTGTGTGATTCTGAAATGTGTGTGCTTTCCCTGACAGCATCACTCAGCAGGCCTGGGCTAGGCCAGGCTTTCCCAGAGATCAGTTCCCTAAAGAGGCGTCTCCTGCTACTGCTATGTCCTAACCCTGGCCTTGAGCCCTGCTCTGTCCACCCCATTCTCCTCCCTCACACCTGAGATCAGCCATGTCTGCAACTGAAGGGGAGCAGCCTTAGCATGTTCATCTGTAAAATGCAGGAAAGGCCCGTGGCCTCTATGGTAGTGTGAGGAGTGAATGAGACACCAGATGAGGTGTCCAAAGCTTCCTGCCCAGTGCCCGGCATGCTCTCTCCCCTCTTCCCTCTTGGCTACTGGCTCCACCTGGGGCCAAGATACCCAGCAAGCTGCCCTGGAGCTCCCTTCCCCACACCAGCCCCACTCAGAGCCAGCACCCCTAGGCAGGACCCAGTCAGGCTCTGTCTCTGGGTTCTTACTGTCCATTCCTTGGGGCTCAGGCAAATGGGATGAGCCCTATCATGCCAAAAGGATTCAGAGGGAAGAAGAAATGCTCATTTTTCTCTGGCATGATGTTTTTTTTATCCACAAACAAACATAACTCACATAACTCTGTGGGGGGCGGGGCGCAAGTCCCTCTGGGGAGACAGGGACCAGAACATATGCCCCACCTTCCCATCTCATCCCACATTTCTGAGTCTCCTCCCATGAGGTTTAGGAATGCTTCCCACTGAAAGGAAGTGTGGGCTAGCTAGCACACCACTCTCATGGTAACCCAGAGAAACTGAGGCACGGAGAGAAGGAACTTGGCCAAAGGCACATGGCTAAGCAGTGGTAGGGCCAGGCCAGAAATGAAGTCAAGTTTTCATTTGCAGAAGTTGCTTTTGCCTTTATTTTTTTATTTTTTTTTTAAATATATTTTATTGATTTTTTACAGAGAGGAAGAGAGAGGGATAGAGAGTTAGAAACATCGATGAGAGAGAAACATCGATCAGCTGCCTCTTGCACACCCCCTACTGGGGATGTGCCCGCAACCAAGGTACATGCCCTTGACCGGAATCGAACCTGGGACCCTTGAGCCCGCAGGCTGACGCTCTATCCACTAAGCCAAACCGGTTTCGGCTGCTTTTGCCTTTAGTGCATGCCTACAACCCAGCCAGTACATGCCTGGCATGTGAGCATGGGCACCCCACTTGTGTCCACTATGCTACCTAAGGGCACAGGCAAGGGGACTTTGGGATATCTATGTTCAGAATCTCTCACAAGCCCCTGTCCACATGAAATGAGGTTCTATCCTGGATCACCCCAGAGGAGAGGCTCATTCCCCAAGTTGGGTGGGATGGGCCCAGGGCCCAGAAATATATGCCTGCTGCCACCCTCCTACATCAGCAACCCAACTCCCTCTCTGGGGATTGGTCTCTCTCCAGGTAACTTGGTACACCCATTCTGCCCTCTTTTAGTTGCTGTATCATTGACCCCACCCAAGACCCCCTCCCACTCCAGCCAGGAAGAGCAGCAGGGCACACAGAGGCCATGAGGAAACTCGTGCTGAGCCAGCCCTTAGGGACCTCACATTGGAGAGCAAGAAAGGGGCCAAAGCCTCTGGGGGCAAGGGAGCCAGTGCAGGATTATGGGCTCCTCACTCGGAAATGATTGGTCGTGACAAGCTCACTGCAGGGACAAAGCCTTGTGAAATTGACCTCATCGCCAGCGATCAGATCAGATTGTTTAGTGTGAGGGGGATGTTCAGCTGGGTGGTGACCTAGTTAGGGCCTTAAAGAGGCAGAGCAGCTGCCCCACTCTGGGGAGGGGGAGACCCCCGCTGAGCTGCAGGTGGAGGAAGGCCCATTCCCAGGCAGGCTCTGGCCTCTCCTTGGGCCCTCTAGCATCCCCAGAGGCATCTGAGCACCATGGAGTAGGACCCAGCCTCAGGGGACCCTGGAAGGGTGACAGAGGGGGTCAGGTCAGGAGCCAAGGGCAGAGTTTACACACCTATCCAAGGAGAACAAGGAGACAGAGCAGAAACTGGGGAAACCCTGAGACCAGGAGTTCTGCAGGCTCTCAGGGACAGAGGTGAAATTTAAGGATTTGTTTATTTGTTTACTCAGTCTCAGCCACTATTCTGAATACATATATTAACTCAAGTAATCTTCAAAATCACCCCATGAGGTGAATACTATTGTAATGCCCATTTTATAGATGAGCAAACTGAGACTCAGAGAAACTCACTTTACTTGCGCAAGGTTACAAAACTGCTATGTGGCCATCTGGTCATGGAGTCTGTGCTGTTTACTACTACAGTCTACTGCTTCTCTTGTGCTGACAGGGTGGACCAAATGTGGCAGGCCAAATAAAGACAACTAGGAAGAGGTGGCCTGTGCTTTTGAGGCCTTTCTTTCCCATCAGGCCCCAGGGGGGGAGAGGGGGCCTGTCAGGAACTTCAGGAACAGGTGCCTGCTTTCTCCTTGGATCCTGTTTCCTGACACTTGCATGAGGAACAGAAAGGGGAGGCGGGGGGAAGGGACATGTGGACAGGCGGGCAGAGCAGGCCCCTTTCTGTCAAGCTGTGCCTTAGGGAATATGACTCCTGCTGCCTGGGGGGTACAGAGGAAATGCCAGAAGGGGGGCAGAGCTTCTGGTGAGGCACATGGTGTTAACCCTTTCATCAGTGATATAGTATTAGCATAGGGCCTGGCACTGGCACGGAGGAGGAGGATGCCTGCTAATGTGCAGCAAACAGCAAAATCCACTGAGGGGAGGCCAGAGAAACAGCTGCAGGATGAAAGCTCTTGGTTGGCTGCTGAGAAGAGTTCCAGGGAGGTCAGTAATTTGCCCTTAAGGACTCCAGGCATGGAAGAGACCCCTGTCACCACATGGGGACAGGAAGCACCTGAGGCCAGTGTCTGAGTGGCATCTTTCACAAGGGGCTCAGGCATGACAGCTCTGCCAGAGCTAAGGGGTAGGTATGGAACTAGTGAGCCAGTCCAAGCCCCTGCCTAGTTCTATGCAGGCTGAGGAGCCCAGGCTGGCAGAACTTTAAGACCTAAGCCTACTCTCCTGGGGGTATGCAGCTGAAAGGAACTCCTGCTGCTCCCCAGAACCAGCACTGAGTCCTAAATGTGCCCCCAGCGCAGGCCTCTCTGCTCTCTGGCTCCTTTCTGCCCAGTTCCATGGGGACCTGAGATGTCTAGTCACGGGCTTTGGATCTCAGGCAGAGACAGTCCAGCCTCTCTACTGCCCAGCCTGCTTTCTAGCTTCCTTGGTGTGTTCCCTAGGTCCTCAGGTTGGGCCATCTTCTATCCATCCTTATCTCAGGCTGAACTTCTCAGTTATGACCTGGTGGGGCTTCACTTGTGACTAGTGGCCCCTTCCTGGGATAATCCTGATGCTCCTACCAACTGCCTCCCCAAGATGGTTTGGGTGGGGGTGTCCTCTCCCAGCATGCAGTGCAACTACTCTAAGCCAGAGGACGTTTAGTTCTTTCCTGAGAGCCCACATTGAAAGGACATAGGCAGAAAGGAGAAACATGTGAAGGACCGTCAAAGGGCAGAGGGACCCTGAGGACCACAGTTAGGACCCAAGGTGGCAGCCACAGGGATAGAGATTTCAGTCCACTTCAGAGAATGACTTCCTGTCAGGTTGAACTGTCTTGGGGCCTAATGAGACCCCCATCCCCAGCTGTGTGTAAGTAGAGGCTAGTTGGACAACAATGAGAGATGCTGCAGTGGGTCAGGGAAAGTAGGGTGGGACTATGCTATCCCCATGCACCTCTCTGTGTTTGTGTTTTTTTGTTGTTGTTGCAATCACTACGAATCCACAGGATGTTTGCCCTCTGCTCAGCTCTCCTCACCAGACCATCTGTGCAAGTTCTCCAGGTTGAAGACAGGAACAAAAAGGCTAAGAGAAAAATTCAAGACTGGCTAGAGGGGGAAAGAGAGGAGGGAAGAGAAGAGATAGAGAGAAAAGAAAATGAATGAGAGAGAGAGAGAGAGAGAGAGAGAGAGAGAGAGAGATTAGAAAATGAGAAACAGAAAAAGGGACAGAGAAAGAGAAAAAGAGAAAGAAAGAGAAGAGAAAGGGGATATGGGGTGGGGGGAGGCCTCACGCCAGAAGCAGGGGGAAGTTGGGGACAGAGAACTGCTTCTGCCTTCAAACTCTTTGTCTCCCCTAGCAGCCTTGAGGCTTCTGGAGGAGCCCTATTTCCTTGCTAGCCCAGCAGCCCTACCCCTTTCTTCAAAGGCAAGGGCAGCTGTGTCAGCTGCATCCGTCAAGGCCTTGGAACACGCTTGAGGCCGGAGGGGCCCTAGACGAGACCTTGCCCAGGCCATCAGGCAAAGAGAGGCTTCTAATGGAGCCTCAGCAGCTCCAGGACCCAGAAAGCCAGGAGAAGACTGGGGGAGGTGGTCTGTGCCTTCACACTGCCAATGGGCAGAGGAAGCAATAGGGGTTCTGGTGCTCCCAGAGACAGAGCTGGGCCCCATGAGTGAGAGCCACCCAGAAGCAACATTCAGCTCAATTCCAAGCAGAACTTCTTAGCCACAGAGGTTCTTCACAGGGGCCTGGGCTTCTCAAGGCCTAGTGAGGCCCCTGTGCACACGTATGCAAGAGAAGCTGGCTGACCGCTGCTGGTGACGGTGGAGAGGGGTGCGAGACTAGGTGAGAGTGAGACCAGACAGCTTCAAAGTCTGGGAGAGTGGCTGTTTCTGTGATCCAATGTCCTCAGCAGTGGTCACATCTTTGTAGCCCAAAGGGGAGAATCCTGCTGTGTTACTTTACTGACTTTGAGGCTAGGCACCTTGAGCTGAACAGGATGTCAACCTGGACCTGGGCCTACCTGTCACCACACAGCCACTCTGTGTGGTGGGGGGAGCTGAAGGCTCAAAGCAATCCCCATTTCCCCAGACCCTGAGGGCCAGAGAGGTGCAGGAACCTCACACACAGCCTAAAGGCTCCGCTGCCCACACCCCAGGCCCAGGGGTTCTCCTCAGCCCAGAGCCTGGGCTCATGTGACTCCTTCCTCTCTTCTGCACCACAATCAGATTCACAGGGTGAGGTGCCAACCTTATTGCCACAGAACAAGCAAGCCAAGCCCAGGGCTCACAGTTCCATTACTGTGCACTTGTGTACTTTAAGCACTTTGCCTGCATCATCTCTTTGAATCTTCCCAAGGACCCTATGAAGCAGATGCTCTTACCCCAATATGCCCAATGCTGCATTATTAATCAGTTAGGGACCAGGAAAAGTAACTGAGCTCAGTCTGGCTGGAGAGCACCCTCTTCACCACCTTGTGACCCTGAATGAACAAGTGAGGGCAATGGTTTCTTCAGCCCTTCCCAAGGCACCTGCTGTCCCCTTCCTGACTTCTTGGCTTGCTCTGACACCAGTCTAAAGAGAACTGTCCCAGGACCAGCTCCCTCACCCTTTCTCTCTGCGTGTCCAGATCAGTTGGCCTTCGACCTCTGGCCCCATGCCCAAGGCTCCCTTATGGCCCCATCCCCACTCCTGGCACGTCTCCTCCTGGGAGCCCCGCCCCCGCCCCCCCCCCCCCCCCCCCCGCACCTCGGCAGCGGGGCTACCACAGGTAATCCCTTCCCCCTTCCTGCTCCTGCAGCTCCAGCCCCTTCCAATTAGCGGAGTCTCTATCCCCTCTGCTGGGAAAGGCTCCCCCCCACACACACCCTCAACGCCCCCTCCACCATTCGGCTCCCACGTGGGGAGCCTGGCTCCCAGGCCTAGCTGCCCCATTCACAGAGCCCTCCTTCATTGTCCATACCTGTCACTCACGCAGGACATTAGCATTTCTAAAGCCCCTTCTCCTAGTCACTTTGGCCTCAGCCAAAAAGGGGCTCACTTTGAAGCACAGGTTTTGGGAGGGGGTGCTTCTTAGGTGGCTAAAACAGCTTACCTTTAGGTCCTTACCTCTCTAGGCCTCAGTCAGTTTGCCAATGAAATGGGGAGAACTGTTCTCTCTCACTTAAGATATCTGAAATTTCTCAGCTCCAAGAGCTGTTGAGAAATGAAGCTGCCTCCTGGAACCTCAACATATCTGCCTGTTCCTTCCCTCTGGATTTCTTGGGCCCTGCAGTATGGACCCCCTGATCCCCCACCCACATGCCAGGGGAGATAGGAAGTTTTTTCAAAACTGGTTTTCCCTGCTCTAACCCACACAGTCTTTGTTAAGGCCCTGGCAAGATAGGGCATGAATCGGGTGACTTCTTTGCCCTGGCATCTGAAAACTGCCTGAATAACTTGGGTGGGGAGACAGCGCCACCCAGTGGTTTCTGGGGTTCATTGCCAATCTTCCCTAGGGTAGGTCCTCGCCTACCTGGCCTCAGGGCCCCACCTAGGAGTCTCACCAGAGAAACTCTTTTTACTTGTGGAAATTCATTTGCATTGGTTTAGCTGCTTCAGACCCAAGCCTAAATAAAGAGAGGCGGTTAGAGTCTCAACAGGCTCAGCTCAACCTCGGTCCCCAACCCCATCTTTCCATTGGGCATTAAATGGCTTTCTCTAGGCTCTGTTGCCAATGGCCAGGCCTTCCCCTCCTTGAGCCTCACTTTTCTCCATCTGAAAAATGGCAGAATATCCCTGGGCCACCCTCTGCTTTTCCTGGTAGTCTGGGGAAATTTGTGGAGTCAGGGAATGGTGGGTGTCTGAGGGCCAGTCCTCCAAGTCAGTCGACCAACTGCCCCTCCCCTCTCCTTGAGAATAGGCTCTGGCCCCATCCATACCTCCCAGACCAAAACTGTAGCCTTCAGGCCCTGCCAGGAAACACATGAGCTGCTGATCAGTCCCTCAAAATACAGGGAAAATGGGATCCACCCTTTCCCAATGCCCACTTTCGTTGGTTCCTACACCCTGCTTCTGTCTTCCTGCTTCCTACCCTCTTCCCTGTTCATTCTGCTGTATGCCACATTTCTCTTTAAGCCTGGTAGAGAGCAAAATGAGGTAAGAGTAACCTGAGTCTCAAATGAAATGCCCCCCTCTTCATCCCCCTCTGGGGCCCCTTCTGAGCCTGCTCTGGCTGAAGTAGGCATTGCGGGGAGAGGGAACCAACAATCAGCCTCAGAAAGCTATGATACTCAGTCTCCATTCCCCTTTTGGCCTCCTGCGGATCCTCCCTCCATGTGGGCAATGGGCTCCAAGGTCCCTCTGACTTGGGAGAGAGGGGAGGTTGATTGGGCCCAGAGCCTCTTGTGTCTGGAGTTTGTTTATCCCTCCAGGAAAACTGGAGTGATACAGAGAGCTGGGGCAAGAAGGAGGCTTGGTCCTGGAGGAAGGAGCAGAGGGGCTCAGCTCCAGTATATAGTATAGCCTCTAACATGTCCAACCAGACTTTTTCCCGGTCAGGAGGAGGTAGAAAGAAAGAGTGAGAACAGTCTCAGCGACAGGGATCCATAGTGCTGAGGGCAGGGCACTGCTAGGCTCAGCCTTTCCAGCTCTGCTCTGAGGACTTACAGAGGCTCCAAGACCACTGAGTATAAACGTGGGTGGTGTGTTCAACGGGTACCCCTATCCCAGAACAGCTCTTCTTGGTCTGTTATTTTTATTACAGTTCCAGATAAGATTTTTTTTTTCAGAGAGAGGAAGGGAGAGAGAAACATTAATGTGAATAAGAAACATCAATTGGTTGCTTCCCATACCCACTCCTAGCAGGATTGAACCTGGAATCTGGGTATGTGCTCTGACCAGGACCCAAACCCGCTGCCACCTTTTGGTGTACGGGATGACACTCCAATCAACAGCCTCACCAGCCAGGGCCAAATAAGATTTTTTTCCAGAAAAAAAATATTCTACAACCAAAAAAGTTTTTTAAAAGTCCTGATTGAACCCATCCCTACAATTTACAAAGGGGGAAACTGATGCTCAGAAAGTAAATTAAGGTAGCCCTGACACCTAGCATAGGGCCCTACACCCACAAAGTCCTCAATAAACATTTGTAGAAAAAGCAATTAAATACCATGGAATTCTCGAATAATTTTAAAACATAACCAACTTCACTTTCATTTTGTATGTGGCCATGCTACAATACCTGCCACCTTTTAAAGCTATCCAAGAAAGTTGTCACACAAGCAACAACAAAGAAATCTGGGAATTTGCTCAAATATTTGGAATTACCTGAAATTATAGTGAACTCTCTTAATCGAAGTGTAAGCAAAGGGACAAGTCATAAAAATGGCTAATTGTCTATGTGTGCATATTCTTGTGTAAATTTTGGTTAATTTCCACCACAGGTTTAACACTACCTTGCTGATGTTTGACATGAAGAAGTGAAAGAGGAAAAGCCTCCTTTTGCTTTGAAGTTGAAATGTGAAAGGCGTGCTCATGAACACAAAGGCGTGTTCACACCTCAAAAAGGTGGTTTGATCCAGTTGGGCTCCTTATTGTCCCTGAGCCAGTATTCTCGGCCCTCTCTCACCCTCTGTGGACCATTATGTATCACAGAGCAAAGCCTGTGGATCTAAAATGGTATGGATTGTTCATCTTCATCTGTAGACAAGATTTAAACTTGGGGCCACTTTCTATCTTCAGGTGTTAGTGGGCTATCAGGAAAGAAATCTGTTTGGAGCTGCTTGAAATGGGCATAATGATCAAAAGAAGCCATCTACCAAAAATGGATTGCATCTTCCAAAGGCAAATAGAAATAATTGGTAGGTTAGGCCCAGGTTTGAATTATCCATGGCCTCACTTTGCCCCACCCTCCCAGCTCACCTCCCTATGCACCCAGTATGGATAAGTAAAAAGCTACTGACTCTTACTGAATATGACTTCAGGCAAGCTCATTTCCTCTCTGAGTCCTCAGTCTCTTCAACCGTAAAAAGGGGGTTAAGAGTGAACCATATATCAAGAAAGACTACCACAGAATGGGAGAAAATATTTGCTGATTATATATCTGGTTAGATAGTATACAGACTGTGTAAAGAACTATTACAACTCAAGAATAAGAAGATAACAAGAAGGCAAGAGAAATTGAGAGTAGACATTTCTCCAAAGATGTTACACACATGAAAAGAGGCTCAACATCATGGTCATTAATGAAACACAAAACAAAAACAAAATAAGATATCATTTCATATCTTCTAGGATGGCTAAAATTAAATTTTTAAAAAATCAGGTGTTGGTGACGATGTAGAGAAATTGGAATGCTTCTTCATTGCTGGTGGGAATGTAAGATGGTGCAGCCACTATAGAAAACAGTCTGGCAGTTCCTCAAAAAGTTAAACATAGAATGACCATTTTACCCAACAATTCTACTCCAAGATATATACCCAAGAGAAATAAAAGCATGTGACCACATAAAACCTCATACATGCAGACTCGTGGCAGCAGCATTCATAACAGCCAAAAAGCTGGAAACCCAAAAGTCCATCAAATGGTGAATGGCTATACAAAATATTGTATATCCAGATAATGGAGTACTCATCCTCCTATCTAATAAAAGAGTAATATGCAAATTGACCATCACTCCAACACACAAGATGGCTGCCCCATGTGGTCAAATATGGCTGCCCCCATGTGGACACAATATGGCCGTCACAAGATGGTCAGTAGGGGAGGGCAGTTGGGAGGGACCAGGCCTGCAGGGGAGGGCAGTTTAGGGGTGACCAGGCCGGCAGAGGAGGGAAGTTGGGGGTGACCGGGCCTGCAGGGAAGGGCAGTTGGGGGGGGGACCCAGGCCTGCAGGGGAGAGCAGTTGGGGGGGACCAGGCCTGCAGGGGAGGGCAGTTGGGGGGGACCAAGCCTGAAGGGGAGGGCAGTTAGGGGTGACCATGCCTTCAGGGAAGGGCAGTTAGGGGTGACCAGGCCGGCAGGGGAGGGCAGTTAGGGGCAATCAGGCTGGCAGGGGAGCAGTTAGGCATCAATCATGCTGGCAGGGGAGTGGTTAGGGGGTAATCAGGCTGGCAGGCAGAAGCAGTTAGGGGCAATCAGGAAGGCAGGCAGGCGAGCAGTTGGGAGCCAGCAGTCCTGGATTGTGAGAGGGATGTCCTACCTAAATGGGCAGTCGAACATCCCTCGAGGGGTCCCAGATTGGAGAGGGTGCAGGCTGGGCTGAGGGACACCCACCCGTGCATGAATTTCGTGCACCGGGCCTCTAGTCTATATAATAAAAACCTAAGCAACTGTTATGGCAGAATGACCAGAACGACTGGTCGCAATGATGCACACTGACCACCAGGCGGCAAACGCTCAACACAGGAGCTGATCCCTGGTGGTCAGTGCACTCCCACAGGGGGAGCGCTGCTCAGCCAGAAGCTGAACTCATGGCTGGCGAGTGCAGTGGTGGTGGTGGGAGCCTCTCCCGCCTCTGCTGCAGCACTAAGGATGTCCAACTGCCGCAGGGAGTGGGCCTAAACCATCAGTTGGACATCTCCTGAGGGCTCTCAGACTGTGAGAGGGAAAAGGCCAGGCTGAAGGACACCCCCCCCCCCCCCCCCGCCGAGTGAACGAATTTTGTGCACTGGGCCTCTAGTTGTCAATAAAAAGGAATGAAGCACTGACACATGCTAGAATGCCAGTGAACCTTCTAAACATTATGCTGAGTGAAAGAAGCCAGTTACAAAGGGCACATATTCAATTATTCCATTCATATGAAGGTTTCCCAAAGAGGCAAATCCAAGACAGAAAATGGATTAGTGGTTGATAGGTAGAGGGTAAGGGGGGACAGGAAGTGACTACTAATGGGTATGGGAATTATTTGGGGGTGATGAAAATATACTCTGGAATTAGATAGTGGAAATAGTTGCACATACTAAAAACCATGGAATTGCACATTTGAAAAGGGTGAATTTTGGTATGAGAATTATATCTCTTTTTTTAAAAAAGAGAGTGAATTATATAGCAGTAGTTTACAAATTTGGCTAAATCAAAACTACTCCAGAATTGTCTCACCTCTTAGCCAGTAAGCCAGGACAAGTAGAATGGGGAAACTGAGACAGATAGCTGAACAAACTAGTCAAGCAATTTACAGCCAGACACAGAAGGTCACCTCCTAGAGATAAAATCTAGGCTTCAGTTATATTTCAGCTCCAGGCCCAGAAAAACAGCATAACCAGGTGGGCGACACCAGGACCAGCTGCAATGATTAACTATGGCACTGGCCAATCAACAGAGACCATGACCCTGAAAGAGCACACCTGGAAAACTGATGAATAGTCTGCTGAAACCCTCCCCTGAGACCTCCCATAAGATTCCTGCTTGTTTGCAAGGGAGAGATAAGAACCCTCAAGACAAAAGACCCAGCCCACACTTTCCCTCTGGGGAACACCCCCCATGTCATTCCCTTCCCCCTCTTCTTCCCCCAAAGGCATGCATCTCCTAAACTTTAAGGCTCACCACAAGACTTGCAACCAGGGATGGGCAGCAGCAGCTCATCCCAGGTGAACCCCATGAACATGTCTCCAAGGCCCCCTTTTCTCTGACTTCCCAGTGAGCTAAAGCAACGCAGCCTGTGCTCTCTTGTTGCTTCTTCTATGCCAATCCCTTCCTTGTTTCACTGTTCCCAGCTTTAATAAACATACCCTCAGAGTCACCTGGACTTGTGTTGTGAAATCTTTCCCACACAAAGTCAAGAACTCACACACTACCGCTGGCCCTAAGCAGACTTTTAGGCCTGGAAGTTTGTATTTTTAACATGTCCCTGAGGAAGTTCAGAGGTAGTCAGGGTTGGGAACCACTGGGCCAGCTCTAGCATTCTAGATTCCTGCCTGCATCTATAATGAGAGTTACCTGTAAAGAGTTGCACACAGCCCCTTTCTCCATGGGTGCTGGCCCCTCTTGAGTTCTGCAAACCCTGAAACAACCAGACCTCACACCCCAGGAAAGCCTGTTGCATTAGCCACAGAAACAGACCCTTCTTGCACTCCAGGGGCTGCAGGGGGTTTTCTGACCTCTGAGGCAAACTTGCTGGTGTTGTCCTTCCCAGGTGTAGGGGACCTCCCCCTTTTCCTCCAGATCCTCCCTCAGCACTGCCTGAGATTCATCCATGTGCTCTGGAGATGCCATCATCCGGCCTGCCTGGCAGGTCATTTGGTAAAAGAACTCAAACCCCACTGGGGGATCAGGCAGGGGATGGGGCTACAGGGAATGACCTCAGGTGCCTGGGATACCACATGCCAGGGCAGTTTGGCTCTGGTGCCTAGACCAGACTCTTAAGTAGGGAGTCCTTAGAGAGTCAATCCAGTTCCAGCCATCAGCATGAGGTATGAGCAGATGAGTGGTTCTGGTCCCCTTCATTGTGAGTGAGGACATGTGTGTGCACAGGCCTAGTGAGGCTCCAGGCTCTCTTCTTGCCTGCCTTACTTTCTCCAAGGCCCGGATCAGACTCTGCTCTCGCTGTAGCTACAATAATGATGCACCCTCCTACCCCACTGATTGAGGACCAACTATAAGTTAGGCCCAATGCAAAATGCTTTGAGATACTTCATTTAGTCCTCACAACACCTTTTACAGTAGAAAGTATTTTGCTCACTTTAGTACACAAGGAAGGAAGAATTCAAAGTTCAATTATTCATTTAACTAGTATTTATTGAGTGTTTATTATGCCAGGCAGTATGCTAGGTGCTGATTCTACAGAAGTGATTGAGGTCCAGCCCCTCTTGGAGATTTCACTCTGTCCCAAAGCAGGGAAGAAGATTTCTAGAAAGAGGTCAAGCTGGGATAGCAAGTCAGGTCCATTTGAGTCCACAAGTCCTCCTCAGCCACACATGCAAATTACACCCCACCCCACCCCCCACCCCGCCCTGCTCCAAGTGAACCTTCCCAGGGCTGTCCTGTGGCTGGGTCTTCCCAGGAATGTGGGCAAGAAGAGCACATGCTTCCCAAATGTCAGTTGTTCACATGCCACCATCATGAGTTTGGCCACAGTCTCATCCTACCTATTTCACTATTAAATTACTATTTCTTTTTAAATGGACTCACTTCTGAAAAATAAACTTTATTACTTTCCCTCAGTGTCATACTGAGCAATGATATCCATGAAATCATTTGTGGTATGCTGGTTAAATCTTTTCCTAATAAATCTTAAGATGAATTATCAGTATTGATATATAATTTTCATTTAGGTGCCATTTAAAATTCTCTTCATACCATACTTTGGGGAAACACTGGAAGAGAAAGAAAACATGATTCCATTAGCCACTCAGGGATGAGCTTGCATGGAGACTATCTTTGTTGAGAAGTCACCTTGGTAATACTGCTTTGAGCTAGACCCTGAGTCTCCAGGGCCCAGAAGTGGGCCCAGCTGAAGGCCTGTTATTCCAGAGGGATGAGGAGGAAGAAAGGAGGAAGTGCAGTTGGCAAGATGGTGGAAGATCCTGCACACTGCCAGGTGACTCTTTCTCATGGCCACCCCTCCCCCTTCTTCCCATCTCTGGCCAAATAATTCCCCTCAATGAAAGTTTGAGGCAAAGAGGAAAGGGTCTGGGTCTTGAGGCTGACTAAAGAAGGTAGAATCCATGCAGCAAATGGTCTGAATGTTACAGAAATCCTGGGGAGGCCTTTGGATTTTCTCAAGGTTTAAGCCAAGTTTATATAGCTGATAAGGTCATGGATCTTGGATCACAATGGCTGCATGACCCTAGGCAAGTAACTTCATTGTGCCTCAGTTTTCCCATTCTACAAAAGAGAAAATAAGAGGGTCTTCATAGAGTGGTTATGAAGATAAACTGAGACAAAATGTATGAATGGACTTTGGGAAATTCAAATATTATCCTTTTATGATCATGACTACTCAACAAATTCAATAAGCATGCTTTGGTATACAAGGCATCATTCTAAGCACTTAGGTGTGGGAGGAGAGGAAGCGACAGGCATAGAGGGGTTTGCAAAGATTAATATAATACAGTCTCTACAGTCTAGGAGCAGAACAAAACAAACAATTTGGGTTGGACCATAACACAATTTTGGCCCATAATGCAATACTACTTCTGACATCAGGCCAAGTGAAGTAAATACAAAATGAAAATGGAAGATGGAATGACTGTCTCTCACTGGAAAAATTAGGGAAGGTTTCACTGAGGAAGGTTTCAACTGAGTCTTCAAAGATGGGCTGGACTGCAAACCAAAAAGAAAGGCCTTTCAGGCCAGGGATGGCGGGGAGGAAGAGTGTCAACAAAGGTGTGGGGTGGGTTCAGGGGGAGCCTTTTTGGGGGATGAGAATGGCCTATGTACCTGGTGAATGCACTGCAGAGAAGCTTGGAGAGCTCAGTGGAGGGTTTTAGATGCAGGCCTTGCCTTCCCTGAGGAGTTGGTGGCTGCCCATCTGCAAACAGGGAACATGATCATTCCTTCTGTTTAGTGGGGCAGGTGGCCCAAAGTGTACCAGCAGCCTTCCCACTAAAAGCTGAATGGCAACAGGAGGAACTGTAATCAGCCAAAATAAATAACTTTCTGGATATGAGCTGTGAGAAACTATTTTAGAATGGCCAATGAAGGCTGAGGAGTCTCTTTCCCTGGAGACCTTGAAAAGCAGGAGAGATTCTCAACTGTCTGATTCTAGAAAAATTCTGCCCAGAGGCAGGGGGATGGACCAGATGATCCATTTGGGTTCTTTCCAGTCTGCAGCCTTGATGATTTCATTGCTCCCTCTTCTTCTAGTCAGGGCTGCCTCACTCCAGCTCAGATTCATTGAGCTTATTCTTGTCGTTAAAGATCTTCCAGGATCCAAAGCCACAGCTCTTCCCATGGGTGACTCACAACTTTGTCAGGAAGATCATCCCAATATCTAGCCTCCATTCTCCTTGCAGTAAGCCTAAGTAAGCTCAGCATTTACCTTTCTAGCTTTTCTTGAAGGTGAGAAAGTGAAGGTTGTTATCCTTTTATAGACAAGACCTTTCTGTTCAGTCTTACCATCAGCCTTCCTCTCACTTCTGAAGAGATAGTGAGAACCTCAGAGATAGAATATATTTTAGAGTTGAAGGGCCTGGGTTTGAGTTTTCACTAGGTGTGCAACCTTGGGCAAGTCATTTAAAGGCAGGGATTAAGTAAACTAACATTTATGGAGCACTTCCTATATACTCAAATTCGCCTTGTTGAATGAATCAAATGTAGATATTATTCCCCTTTTATGGATAGGTAAAAGGAGGCTCCAAGAGGTTAAGTTTCTTACTTACTCTCACTCTTCTAGTAAGTAGTAGAGCTAGAACTGGAACCGAGATTTCATAGGTTCCAAAGGCTCCACTTTTCCTACCTTATCATGTTACTTCTTGCTTCATTGTGTCAACCCAAGTTTCTGTCATCTGTAAGAAGGGGCTAATACTCTCTGCCCCACAGGGTTATTGAGAGAGTTAAAGACATACATCTTGTGTGCAAAAGTGATGTGTAAGTCCATAGTGCTGGGCAGATGCTAGATAATTATAACTCTCGAGCTCTGGTCAATCCTCTGGGCATCTGCCAATACCTTTAGAAGCTATTTCTGAGGGCAGTAGGTGGAGTTGATCTCTCCTTTCCTCCGTCACAGCACTTATGGCACTGTGTTGATGTTCCTTCTTTAGTATGGTTGCCTCCTTAATTCAACTGTGAGCATGTCCAGGACACACAGTAGCACTCAACAAGTGTGAATGAATGAATGAAAAAAATGAATGAAGCAGCCCCACTCTCCTTGAGACCTTCTTGCCCACTCTACTGTCCTCATACTGCCAGGCCATCCACCAAACCACAGTTTCTCAAACAAGCTCTACACTTCCCTATGTCCATGCCTCTGCTCACACCATTCCTTCTACCAGGAATGTCTTCCCCACCCAACGTCCTTGTCAAAACACACATTCTGCTTCTTTCATGAAGCTTTCCCTGACTATCTCCTGTCTGAGCCTGAAGTGATTGCATTTTCCCATGAATCCCCCTTGCATAGAGTGGGTACCCAGGACTCCTTAATATCCTCTACCTTTTCAAGCAGTCACTTGCATCCCACTGAGTGACCTTAAGCAAGCCTCCACCCCTGATTTGGGCCTCAGTATCCAATCTCTACAGATGTATCCAATGGCTCTTCCAACACTGCCATCCTGAGACCTGGATTATTTGGGGTTTAGGGAGGACAAGACACTAAAGAGCCCCAAGTGGGGCTTTTGACTCTTGAGAGCATGTGCCCAGCTCCCGGGCCTGAAAATCAGTTTCTCAGATATTACAAGCTAATTTACTTGCTTAAACAGATAAATAAATATCTACTTAACACAATTATTGTCAAAGGCCTGAGCCACATTCCATCATTGGGGTTTTATTGCAGGAGAAGTTAATTAGCTCTACTGAGGCAAGTCCCAGGTGTTTAAGACAGAGGCATGGGGGAGCGGTGGGGATGGGAGAGTAGAAGACAGGTGGAGAAGGGAAAGGAAAGGTTTCCAAACTCCCCTTTCTAAGCTGTCATGGCCTGGCTACCCCAGGAACCCCAAGCTCAGTGATACCTGAGGCATGTCACCCATCAGGGATGAAGGAAGCTTCTTGAGAAATTGCTGTGTACAGGACACTGTACCAAGCATATTATCTGCAGAATTTCATTTGCTCTTCACAACGACCTTTAAAGGCAGGAACCATTCATTGCCCTCATTTCATAGATGGGGAAACTGAGAAGCACAGAAGTTAAGCTCATATCACAGGAAAGCGGTGGTGCTGGGCCTGGATCTGCTTCCAAGGCCAGGGCTGCTGTCTTTAGCTTCTGCTGCCCCTCCAGGTGACAGGCTCAGGAGATTCATGCTACTCAAGAGGGACTTGGGTAGGCAGTGTCTTCCCTTTGCTGTGGTACAGCCAAAAGGTTTTCCAGAGTGGGCCAAACTGGGCACAACCAGAGTTTGCATAGTACTTGAGAGAGTTGGTCATTTTTCCATTCAGGAACCCATCCTCCTGTGATTCAGGTCAAGGCTCTGGGTTGGTAATCTGGATGACTCAGAAACCCACCAGGGGTTCACATTCCAGTGGAAGCTTATGAACATTTGAATAACAAGTTGTTTAAGTATAAAAGTGTATATGAAGATGTATATCTCTCTATCATCATGTCATTCCTCTCCTTAGAATTTTTTCCTACATTTTGAGGCCCTAAGTCAGCAAATTTGAGTTTCTTTCCATGAGATTGCTGGGACATAGGGAGGAGCATGAACTGTGGGGCCACAATTTGAATCTAGGTTCTGCCATTTATTAGTTGTATGATCTGAGGCACATCCCCCTGTTTCTCTGTACTGCCACCATTCTGGACCTAATATCAAAACTCTTACCTGGACACACACTTTCCTAACTGGGTTCCCTGTTTCTCTGGAATTGTTCACATTGTAACTACAATGAGCTATTGAACATGAGACAGCTCATGTGCTAACCCAGCTCAAAGTCCTCACCATGGTCCACAGGGCTTTTGTGGCTGGATCTCTGTCTACCTCTCTGGCCTCATTCCAGACCACACTCTCACTCACAAGCTGAACCACACTGGCCTCCTTAATGTTGCTTGAAAAAAAACTGATTTCTACCTCAGTACTTTGTACTTGCTGTTCTGCCACACCTCAGTGCTCTAGCCCCAGGGATTTGCATCGCTGGCTCCTTCTCATTCTCAAATGTCACCTCCTCAGAGACATAGTCCCTGGCCATCCTATCTATTCTAATAAAAGCCTAGGTGGTCCTCGCACCCTCGCGCAACGCCCTCACATCATCACAAGATGGCTGGCAGGGGAGGGCAGTTGGGGGCCATTGGGCCGGTGGGTAGCAGCTAGGTGTCAATCAGGCCAGCAGGGGAGCAGTTAGGGGGCAATCAAGCTGGCAGGCAGAAGCGGTTAGGGGTGATCAGGCAGGCAGGCAGGCAAGCAGTTAGGAGCCAGCAGTCCCAGATTGCAAGAGGGATATCCAACTGCCAGTTTAGGCTCGATCACTGTGGGGTCCCAGATTGGAGAGGGTGTAGGCCGGTCTGAGGGACATGCTCCCCATGCACAAATTTCATGCACCGGGCCTCTAGTCTTAAATAAAAGTACTCCTCTCTTTCCCAATTTTGGTACTTTTTGTTTCCTTCCAAATATCATAATTGGTAATTATTTTTTATTACTTTTAAAAGTATATTTACTGTCTGTTTCCTACCACTCAAATGTAAGCACTGTTAGGGCAATAACTTTGTTTTCATCACCACTCTGCCATAGACAGTATTTGGTACATAGTAGGTGCTCAATACAGGCTTGTTATATAGATAGATGAGTGAATAGTTGAAACAATGAATAAATGAATACTTCTTAAAGCTGTTGTGAGGATTAAATGACCTAATGCGTGTTAAATGTCTGGCACAGAGCCCAGCAAAGAGCACAGCTCAATAGCTGATAGCTGAGTCTGCATGTGACCCGCTGGCTATTCCCTGAGCCACCACACCCTAGACAGCTAGTCCTCCATCCTACTACCCTGCTCCCTGCAAAGCCCAACTCCTTCTCTCCTGGAAACAAACCCATTCTCACCCATAGGCAGTGTTATGGTGGACTTGAAAGCACATTGTTAAATATTCAGGAATTTTACAAGCAGGTTGTTAAACTATTGGTAGCTTAAGAGAGAACATGGCAGGAGTATTTACGGTACACCACAAAAATTGGCAAACAGTACAAATCAGGGCACCCCCCTCAAGAGCTAGTTTACCAGTACACCACCACTAGGCTTTACCCTGCTGTTCCCCTGCCCTATCAAAGTGCTCTGTCCATGTTCTCTGCCTGCCAGCCATCAAGGCCCACATCAAACACTGACCTCCAGAAAGCCATGCAGCCTCCCTAAGCTCACTCCTCAATGATAGCCTTAGTGCCGCAGGCTAAGGTACCTAAGCCAGCATGTCTATATATTGATTTTTGTTGTCTTTTACTCCAGGCAAACATGGGAATGTTATCCCTGAAGCTTACTTCTATTTTTATTTATTTATTTATTTAATCCTCACCCAAGGACATGCTTTTATTGATTTTAGAGAGAGGGAGAGAGAAGGAGAGAGAGGGAGGGAGGGAGGGAGAGAGAGAGAGAGAGAGAGAGAGAGAGAGAGAGAGAGAGAGAAACATTGATCTATTGCCTCCCATATGCACCTCGACCAGGGACTGAGCCTGCAACCTAGATATGTGCCCTGACTGGGAATTGAACCCAAGGCCTTTCAATGTACGGGACAATGCTCCAACCAACTGAGGCACACCAGCCAGGGTAAAGCTTACTTTTAAAACCATGAAATCAGGGACCTGGTTGATATTTTTTTTCTCCTAGTCCCCTATGGTGCCTTGCACAGGATTGGGGACTGTACAGGTGTTCAGCAGACCCAGAGCAGTGAGCAGAAACAGTGGCAGGAGTCTAGGACAGATAAACAGCAGCTCTGCATTCTGGCTCAGCTCAGCCACTAACATGCAGTGTGATCTTAAGTGCCTCCTGCACACCCCCTACTGGGGATGGGCCCGCAACCAAGGTACATGCCCTTGACCAGAATCTAACCTGTGATCCTTCAGTCCACAGGCCGACGCTCTATCCACTGAGCCAAACCGGTTAGGGCTATCTAATGTTCTTTATCTGTTCCAGGATCCCATCCAAAACACCACAGTACATTTAGTTGTCATTTCTCCTCTCCTCTTGACTATGGCAATTTCTTAGACTTTTACTGTTTTCAGTGATCGTCACAGTTTTGAGGAATGCTACAGTTCAAGGTACCTAAGCCAGTTTTGAGGCATTTGTAGAATGTTCCTAAATTGGGATTTGTCTGCTGTGTGTTTTTTGTTTGTTTGTTTTTGTTTTTGTTTTTGTTTTTCTCATGGTTAGATTGGAGTTGGGGATTTGGGGGAAGAAACCCACAGAGATAAAATGCCCTTCTTGTCATATCATATCAATGTTGCATGCTCTCAACAGGGCTTATCACTACTGATATTGATTGAAATCACTTGGCAGAGATGTATTTGTCAGGTCTTTCTACTGGAAAGTTACTTTCTATCCTCTCCTTTCTGGAAAGAAGTCACTCTGCACAGCACACACTCAAAAAGCTCAGAATGGGGAGATGTTCACCACCTCCTTGTGGCAGAATGATCTACATAAATTATTTGCAATTCTACATGAGAGATTTGGCTCTGCTCCCCCATTTCTTTATTTAATCACTTATTTATATCACTATAGACTCATGGATATTTGTTTTATACTTGAGTATAATATTATACTACATTATTTATTTTGTTACTCAAATTATTCCAGCTTGGGCCTTTGAGAGCCCCTTTAGTTGGCTCCTGTGTCCCTTTGACTTACCCCCATCAACATGTTTTGTTTTTCTTAGCACTCCCTTTCTGGCACTACAAGATGCTCCAGGCTCATCTCGTATATTTCCTGCTCCAGCCCTAGAAATCGACCACTTCTGCCAGGAATTCTGGTTCCTTTTATTGGAGAATGGTATTAGAAACCAACATCTGGGCACTGGGTGTGTTTGTTACTATTGGGCCCTAATTAACAGAGGAAGTTGGGTATATATTAATTAGTGTGTATGTACATATCTGTACACATTTCTCTGTGTAACTATTTGTATCTATATTAAGCTAAACATGAGTTTACATGGATGTCTCCCATTGTGATCCATTACCACATGGATGATTCCAGCCTCCCTGCTTGCTTATCTACATACTCACACTCCAACAGTGAGCAACCTGGCTCCCGCCACCCACCATCCGTCTTCATGCTCTTTTCATAGCCTTTCCTCCCTTACTGCTGCCAGGTTCCCAAGGCCTACCTGGCAGCTGCCATGGGGTGGAGCTGTGTTCATCTTTCCTGGGCTCTGGGTGGCCCTAGATGGTGGCTATGATTTTGCAGCTGGGAAACTCTCACCATCAGGCCCGCCCTAGTGTGATTTTCACAGGCAGCCCTCAGTGTAACCTTCCCCAGTCCTTCAGAGGACCCAGGAAAGTTTGCCTACCTGGGGTGACTGAGCCTTTGCACCTTCAAGAACTAATTGTAGGTATGGTAGCAGCCCCTCTTCACTGCCTGCTAGCCTCACTGTCCCTCCTCCAAAATCCTTGTCCTTAGCCAGCCATGGTATCCCTTACTTAGAAGATACAGAGAAATTGGAATTCCAGGCATGGGCAATAAGCAGCATGAATGGGGCTAAGGATCCTTTCGTCAGAGTTCAAATAAGTTCAGCTCAGTGGCTGTGTCACCTTGGAGCAAGAGATTCTATGACCGCATGTGAGCAGGGCCCCTGCCCCAGCCCCACACCTCAGGGGACTCTGTGCTTTGGAGGGCTTTCCTCCAAATCTGCTAATGTCCCCTCTGGTAGTGCCAGGATCAGCACTACCTCCCTAGTGGAGTGCTCTGAGCCCAAACATAGACCCATGTAGGCCCCAGTCCCTGTTTCTTCTCTTTGGGACATTCTGAATGGCTTCTCCATGCATGGCACCAACCATATGCCCTGAGAAGCTCCTAGACCTGCATTTATGGTGTTTTCCTGGGCCCTGGGGCCGATTCCAGTTCCTGGAGAACAATCTGGCAGGCAGATCACTCCTGCTAGCTGGCATAGTACTTCCTTCTCAGGATCATGGAAGAGATTAGGTTGCCAGAATGGTGCTAATATGCTGACTGTGGGTGACTTGAATTGTTTATGAGTCAGGGGCTACACATAGACCCACAGACACTCAAGTATATCTATATCTATATCTATATCTATATCTATATCTATATCTATATCTATATCTATATCTATATATCTATCGATAGATCATGTTTTCCCTCAGGGCCTATGCACTTTAGGGGCAGCCCTTCTTTAGAAGTTATGGAGTTAAAAGAAGCACAGAATGTTCACGCCATAAAGGAGTTTTGAAGTCATGTAGCTCAAAGCATTCCTGGTGTAGATCTATCATCCACCCCCTTTGCCCCAGAATCTGAGCCTAGATATGAACCTAGAGCCGCTGGGAATGGAAAGAAGAATAAGTCCTGGTCCCTGCCTTCCTGGTCTCCTAGTCCCGTGGTCGGCAAACTGCGGATCGCGAGCCACATGCGGCTCTTTGGCCCCTTGAGTGTGGCTCTTCCACAAAATACCATGGCCTGGGCGAGTCTATTTTGAAGAAGTGGCATTAGAAGAAGTTTAAGTTTTAAAAATTTGGCTCTCAAAAGAAATTTCCATTGTTGTACTGTTGATATTTGGCTCTGTTGACTAATGAGTTTGCCGACCACTGTCCTAGTCTAATGGGGGACACAGGCAACAGAAACTCTTATTTTGAATAAAATTATAAGAAGAGCAGCAGTGATAGCAATAGTAGCTGCCACTTATTGAGCTCTTACTATGTGCCAGGCAGTGCACTGTGTGCCTTGCATGCATCATCTTAGCATATGCTCACAATGAACTCATGAAGTGAGTGCCACTGGTATTCTTATTTTATATAGGAGGCAACTAAGGCCCAGGGATGGAAAATGGCACAGTTGTGAGAGCCGAGAATTGTCCTTCAGCTCTGTCCAGCTCCACAGCCTGAGTTTTATCACACTCAAGCCTGAAGAATGGAGGCCAAGTGGGGTAAGGCAACTTGCCCCAAAAGAAAGGTCTTGAATCCAGTGCCCTCTGCCCTTAGCCTTGCATGAAAGCCATAGCACTTTGCCAGGAAAACAGTGTCATATGTCCATGATCCTGGCTGTCTTCTCCTACCATGGTGTCATCTCCTGGCACGGCCCCAGCTCCAGCCTGAACTGGGCAGGCCATGTGGCTAGCACATCTCCCTTTCAGCTCTGCCAGGCCTGCAGCTGGTCCAGCCCTCTCGTGCCCCCAACACTGCCCAGCCTCCTCTCCTCAGCCAAGGAAGCAGCCTTCTTCCATTCAGCATTCCTGCCAGCTGGTGTGGGAGCCCTATGCAAGGAGGCTGGGTTGCCATGGCAGCCATGGAGGGCTGGTGTGGAGGGGGGCCACCCGGGTGCAGGGTTCCTGACCTACCCAGGAAGGGAAGCTCTGGCCCCGGGCCTGGTAAGTGCTTCAGCAGGTCACCACAGAAGGCCTGCCCCCACCCCATCCTGGCCTTCTGCCCGCACAGGGTGTGCTTTAAGAGCTCTCACCACACAGAGAAAGGGATGAGCTATGGAGGAAAAATGCCTAGGCCCTTCAGAGCTCAAGCCCAATATAGCAGAACTAATTTGAAATGTCACTTAGGGCAGTTTCACTCCCAGCCAGCAAAAAGCTGGTTTATTTACATAGTCGGCTGTGGCGGGAGGCCAAGAACCCTGCCATGCCAGGGTGTAAGGGATGGGCGGCTGGGGGCCCTGGCTGGATCCCTTTGGCCTGGACCTTGCTCAGAACCACCATCTGGAAACCCCTGCTGGCAGAAGGGCTAGATCCGATAGAGCCAGCACATGCCTTTCCACTCCAGACAGTGCTTCCTGCTTTCGGGGCCCGGGTCACGGCAGGAACTTCTAGTGACTGCCTTGGCAGGAGTTCTGTGCCAGGTACCCTGCTGCACGCTTGATACGGTTTTCTCATTGAACTTTTGCCAAGCTCTGAGAGGAGGAGTCATTATCCCCATGTCAAAAGTGAGGAAACTGAGGCTGGGAATGATGTCTGACTTTCTGGGGGTCAGACAGCCAGTAAGTGGCAGACAAGAGTCAAATCCAAGTCAGTCTGATTTGTCAGTCCATGTTTCCCCTGTATCCATACTCTGTATCTTGAGTGCCTGGCTTCCACAAGCCTAGCCACTACCCAGGAGGTGGCCTGTGTGAGCCACTGGGTCTATCAGTTGATTGGCAATGGCTTTTTTAAGCTGAGTTCCTAAAGACGCTACTCACTGGGTTGCCCAGTGAAGACACTGGTCTGGGGCTGACAGGTGTGGGGCAGGTCAGGGTGGCCTCTTCCTGGTGCCCACCTGAGTGCTTCATTTGGTAGAATACCAAGGTCCCTGGCTGAGAGGGGACACAGAGAATTAACAGTCTTGTCTGTTATATCAAATACTGGAGGCCCGGTGCATGAAATTTGTGCACGAGGGGGGAGGTGTGTGTCCCTCAGCCCAGCCTGCACCTTCTCCAATCTGGGACCCCTCCAGGGATGTCCTATCGGGCCTAAACGGGCAGTCAGACATCCCTCTCACAATCCAGGACTGCTGGCTCTCAACCGCTCACCTGCCTGCCTGCCTGATTGCCCCTAACCGCTTCTGCCTGCCAGCCTGATCACCCCCTAACCACTCCCCTGCCAGCCTGATCGATGCCTAACTGCTCCCATACTGGCCCAATTGCCCCTAACTGCCCTCCCTGCAGGCCTGGTCCCCCCCCCCAACTGCCCTCCCCTGCAGGCCTGGTCGCTCCCAACTGCACTCCCCTGCAGGCCTGGTCACCCCTAACTGCCTTCCCCTGCAGGCCTGGTCACCCCCAACTGTCGTCCCCTGCAGGCCCAGTCACCCCTAGCTGCCCACCCCTGCAGGCCTGATGGCTCCCAACTGCCCTCCCCTGCCGGCCATCTTGTGGCGGCCATCTTGTGCCCACAAGGGGGTGGCCATCTTGTGTGTAGGAGTGATGGTCAATTTGCATATTACCTCTTTATTATATAGGATGTACTGAGCATCTCTTATGTGCCTGGAACTATGCTGGGTGTTGAGAGTACATAGTTCCTCTCCTCATAGCTCCTAGGCACTGTCCACAATAATAATGCACGAAGGGCTAGCATTGACTGGTCTATATCAGGCACTATTCTAATCAGTTCATGAGGGTTAATTTATATACTGCCCTTAACAACACTGTGAGATAGGTATTACTATTATCCCCACTAGACAGATGAGGAAGCAAAGCCTTAGAGAGAGAACCTATATAGTCCAGGGTCACACAGCTAGAAGTTGACAAAGGTGGGGTGTGAAGTCAGGCAGACTGCCTGTAAAACCCAAAGTTCCAATCCAGCAATATCTAGAATAGAAGGAAGAGGGCTGAACACTGCAGAGTGTGAAGTCGGAATTGGAGAGGGAGCAGGCTTGCCAAGGACACTTTGGCAGACAAGGACGGGAAGATTTTGCTAGCTGGAAACAGACCCTTCCTAGGGCATTTCTTCAGAGTGTTGGCCCCAGGGAAAGAGGTGAGGGGAGGCCCAAGCTCCCCTCAGGGAAGTCTGACCATTCTATCAGATTTTGTCTCTTCAACTTAGGTTTCCTGTTTTGGCAGTTTGTTGGAGCTTGGAGGCCCAGCCAGCCAGGGGTTAATGTCTAAGGGGCCCACTGGAGAAGGGCTTGCTCTCCATTGCCAGGGCCCTGGGGAGAGGATGTGGCTGGGATCAGCTGGGAATCATTAAGGTTGCTGGCAGGGCAGACTGAGGTAGAGAGGAGTGGAGAGGGCCCAGAGCCCAAGGCCAGAGAGTGGCGGGTGAACAGCCAGCAGGCTCTGGGCTGAAGAGTTACACAGGGTCAGGCGGGAAGTGAAAGCTGCTTGGCCCCAAGTGGAGACCCTGCTCTCTATGTGGTCCAGCCTAAGGCTCAAGATGGAGGGAGTGAACATCTGGAGAGAAGCTCAGAGTGGAAATGGAGACTTGGGCTGGTGGGTGGAGGAAGGGGCTGGAGGTCTTTTAGTACCCACGCCTGCCACGCTCCACTTTGATGTGTATCCTTCTGGGATATTTCCAAAGCAGCCTGGAGGGGAAGAGAGACCTCAGTGGTGCTAACCGCTAAGATGCCTTCTCCAGCCCTACCACAGCGCCCACCAGCCATTCATTCCCTCAGCAGAAAGGAGTGCACAGGACCTGCCTTTGCAAGTGCCACAAGCTCCGGAGAGTTTTATCCAGTAAGTGCTTCTTAACCTAGAAACCCAAGGAGGAATGGGCAGGGCAGCGGCTGCTATGTGGGTAGGAGACCCAGTCGAGCTCCTCAGGCAGTTGGCTCAGAAGTGGCACTGAGGTTGCCTTGGGGAAAGAGGGCAGCACTAGATGGCATGTTGGTGGCAAACCTGCTGACTTCAGGGGCCTGATTTGGGGAGGAGGGGTAGCTCAGCTCCTGCCTAAGCCCAACCAGAGCTGCAATGAGTTCCACCAAGCAGGGGGACTGTGGGACTGTTAGCAGAAGCCACTGCAACTATGAGAGGCTCCATGGAAGACTGGACCTGGTACTAGGGTTCCTCTAATCTCTTTGGCTAGTTTAGGTTCCCAAGGGCCCATGAGCACCCATGCGACAAGTGCCTTTCAGTCCATGCTGCAGGCCCAACAGCACCTCAGCTGGCCTTTAACAAATAGGTGGTCAGCAGAAGGAGGAAGATGCCTTGGCCATCCAGAGCCCTAGTGGGCCAGGAGTAATGTGGGAAAACATGACTGGAGTGACCTTCAAGGTTCTCATAAATGTCATCTAATTTTCTCCAAGCCTGTGGATGATTCTCCAGGCCCCTGCCTCCTTTCACTCCACTCTCCGACCCCACCTGTCTCCTCATAGTCCTTCAGTGACTTTCCGCTCTCCCCCAGGTTCCCCACCTGCCATTCTCTCCTGCTACCTCCTTGCACATGAAGTCTTCCAACCTGGTGTTCAGATTAGCTACATTGAAGTGTGCCTTCCCATCCCTTGTCTGTACCCTGTAATCCTCAGAGTTGGCCACCAGGAGCCAGCTGGGTCCCTGTGAGCCCTGTGTAAGCAGGGCTGATACTTTCTGACCAGGCTTCTCTGCCTTTGAAAGAAATTCCAACTTGGATTACTGGAGGGGAGAGAAAGTTCGGGGAAGGAGGGGGACCAGCGGGGCAAGAAGGAACTGCATAGCTGTACCTCAACAAGGGCTCTCAGGCCTACTGAGGCACATGCTGAAAAGCATATGAGCACAGGGCAGGGTGCTGCCAAGCACAACCTGGCAGGCAGCAGGCAGGTGGGCTCAGAGCTCAGCTTCCTATAAACTCTTCTCCCCCAGCTTCCCACCGAAGGATTCTCACCAGCCCAATTCCTAATGTCCAGGTAAGCACTAAACACTGGGGCTATTGCCAGAAGCCTCTGTTTTCCCCCATCTCTGGGTATGGTGCTCAGAATCCCCACCAGCTGCCCATCTGGGAGGCAGGTGGGGCTCCTCACTCTCCCTTCCTCACCCCCACATCCAATCAATCACTAAATCGCCAAGCCCTGCCCATTTCAACTCCTAAACCTCTCTCCTATCTTCCCCATTTTGTGCCTTTCACTACTACCACCCCAATCATCAAACACCAACAACACTACTGATCCTTTACTAAACGCTTAGATATGCAAGAATCGAGGCTCAAAGCTTACTGTATTTGCCTCACTTAATCATCCCACCACCAACCCTCTGGAAGCCATACTATTATTATTGGCTCCACTTTACAGATGAGAAAACTGAAGCCCAGAGCAGTGAAGCCCCTTGCCAAAGTGCATACACCTAGTAAAGGGCAGATCTGCAATTCCTGCTCAGGCAGTCTGTTTCCAGAACCTCCACGCAGACTTCCTCTCTCCCACCTTTCCTCCTGGCAGCTTCTCCTCTCTTCACCACTGCCAGGGTGGTTTCTTCAAAGCCTATCTTTGACCATGTCTATTTGATTCCTGTCCTAGTGCCCTATTCTGGCTTCTTTAAAGCATCCACCTATCTCTCCTCACTACCATTACCCTAGTCCAGGCTGCTGGCATCTCTTGCCTCCCAACTTCTCCATTCAACTATCAGCTGCTTGAGAGCAGGAACCAGTCTGTCTTGTTCACCAGCAAAGAGGGATTGTTCCAAGCACAGCCCTGCACATGTCACTCCTGTGCTCCGAACGCACCACTGACAAATTTGATCCACAGATTCTGCATCTAGGAATTTATCATAGAGCTATGCACACTGATTATTTATCACAGTCTTGTTTGTAATCACAAATTAACAAAAATAACCTAAATGTCCATCAGTGGGAGCTTGGGTAACTCTTGGACAACAAAATACTGTGTGCCATGAAAAAGAATGAAGAAGAACTTTGGGGACCAACACAGAACCATCTCCAAGATGTAATAGCTGGTGAAAGAGCAAAGTGGAGAATGGAAGCTATGATACCATTTATATAAAATAAAGAATGGTAAGAAAATATAATGTCTTTGCTGCCTCTTAACCTTTTTGCCTCTTCTACCTTTAAATTTCTGGACTGTGCGAACATATTACCTATGGAAAAAAATATAAACTTCACTATTTACAATATAACAATGTAGACCACAATTTTCATTAGAGCAAACAAACAAAACAGTGGCACATCAATTGCACACCCAACTGTGTGCACGCTGTTTCCTCGGCCTGCACTGTGCTTCCCCTGCCCTCTAGCTTCTCTAATGTCCACACCTGCACTTTCCATCACAGCAGTTATAAGCGGCATGTGGGTACTGAGCACTTGCAATGTGACTGATCCAAACTTATATCTGCCGTGAGTATAGAATACATACAAGAATTGAAAGATTCAATGTAAAAAAATAATGTAAAGTATCACCACAATTTTTCTCTATTGATTACACGTTGATTTGATAATATTTTAGAGATATTGGGTTAAAGAACAAATAATATTAAAATTAACTTCATTGGTTTCTTTTACTTTTTTAATGTGGCTACTAGAAAATTCAAAATTACATATATGGCTCACATTTGTGGCTTGCATGATATTTCTGTTGGATAGCGCTGCTCTAAGTTCTACCACTCCTTCCACTGTACTTTGCCGTGAGTATAGAATATATACAGTGGATCTCTGTGAAGCTCTCCTTGAGTCCCTTCTTGGAATCCCATTTGCTGCCATCTGCCTCACAGCACTGAGCAGGGGTGAGCGTGGTGACTGTCTCACCCATTTAACTCTATGTCAGCCGTTGGAGGGAAAGGCCCTTCCTCTCTGCATCCTTCAGAGTCCTTCAGAGAGTTTAGTTCAAAATCTAACTCTGCCCTGTGAACACACTAAAACACATTGACTTGTATATTTCAAATGGCTTATTTATATGATAGGTGAATTTTATCTTAATAAAGCTGCTATATCAGCTTGCAGGTTGTGCAGCCAGGAGCCAATGGCTTCACCTCTCTGTGCCTTAACTTTCACATCTTTCAAAAGGAGGTGATGATAATAGTACCTATCTCACAGAGTTGCTAAGAGAATTAAATGAGCAAATGCATGAAAAGCATTTCATGTTTTGCCCTTAATAAGTGCTCATTAAATGCTAGCTGCAATTGTTCCTGTGCACCAAGCACTGTGCTAGTCATGTTACATACAGCACTTCATTTAGCTCTCAAACTGAGCATATAATGTATTGCCATTGTCATATGAGGAATACAGAAATTTAGTCCAGAGAGGCCCCATGTTGATGTAGATGTCTACTGGCAGAGCTAAGATTAGATCCTTGAGTTCAAGCCCCTTTCCTCTTTCACAGGCTCCTCTACTCTCTGGACATTAGGCCACCCATGGGCCAGAAATCTCAGGCAAGCCTCCCCTGAGTGCCAGTGAAGTCTGAGGTATATCAGGCCTCCTCTAAGAGGAGGTACTTTGTGCCTGTGACCAGCCTGGCAGGGGGCCTTCAGACAGCCCTTAGGAATGGAGGCTAGATCCAGGACTGAGTCAATCCCAGAGCAAGAACCATAGAGGCAGTGGCCACTGAGCCACTCTGGCTAAGAGGACATGTGTTCTTGAAGCCAACTCTCACTTTGGACAGGTGAGGATTCAAGTGGGATTTCTTGAGCATCTGTGGGATCCCAGGGACTACTCTGGGTGGTTTTTGATGCCTTGTCTTGTTGAACCCTCATGATGAGGTCCCCATTACTATCTCAATTTATAGATGAGGAGCCTGAGGTTCAGAAAGGTAATTCACCCATGGAAGATCCAGGAATCAAACCCAGGCTCCATTTACTCTCCAACTCATTCATTAATATTTCTTTCTTTATTCATGCATCACATAATAGGTGCTGGGGATACAAATATGAATTAATTTCTGTCATGGGCAAAATGCTAAGGAAGAACTAAGTGGGGAGAAACACAATGACAGCTGGGAGGTATGTGTGTGAAATGTGTAGTTGGGGATGCTGGCAGGCAGTGAATGTCTCTCAGACAAAGTGTTTTGTGAAGAATAAATACAACCCAGCTGGCATGGCTCAGTGGTTGAGTGTCGACCTATGAACCAGGAGGTCAGGGTTCGATTTAGGCAGGGCACATGCCTGGGTTGTGGGCTGGATCCCCAGTGTGGGACATTCAGGAGGCAGCCAATCAATGATCCTCTCTCATAATTGATGTTTATATCTCTCTCCCCCTCTCCCTTCCTCTCTGAAATCAATAATATATATATATATATTTTAAAAAGAATAAATACAATTTCACTTGGGTCGGGGATGAAATAGCAGGGAGACATTTTAGGGGAAGAATGGCTCATGAAGTTTGGGAAGGCCTGGCAGAATGTGGTGTTTAGTGGGTGGTGAGAGAGGGCATATGGTGGGAAACATGGAAGACATGGGGGACAATGTGGGAGGCGAAGATGCAACCTGTGCCTAAAAGGCCTTGCATGCCAGCCCAAGGGTTCTGCACTGGATCTGGGGCCTAAGAGCTGCAGAGGATTTTTGCCACGGTCAGTTTGCTTTGCTAGAAATACCACTATGACAGCAGGGTTGAAGACAGATCTGACAGGCTGGCCTGGAGACAGGAACCCAGACAGAAGACCTCTGGAATAGGAAAGAGATGATAGATGAACTACAGCTGTGGCCCTGGGGACAGAAGAAAGGGGACAAATCTCCTAAGACAGATAGTGATAGATTGGACAGGAAGGATTCAATGGAAGGGGTGGGTGGGGTCAAGGACAATTCTTAAACTCTGGGCTAGACACCTGGGTAGATGAAGCTGCCAGGAGCAAATATGGGACAGGTTGGCCTACAGGTCATCCAGTTCCAGTATTTGGAACCCAGCAGTGAGGTCAGGGATGGAGATAGAAAGAGAGAGAGGAGAAGTCAGAAAGAGAGAGACAGAGATTGAGAGGGGGGGGGGAGGGGGAGAGAGAGAGAGAGCCCTCAGCTGGTGATTCTTGGACTAATGCTCCTCTTTCTATTCTGCCCAGCCAACCTCAAATATCTTCTGCTAATATCTGGTCCCAGTGTTGCAGGCAATCCTTAGCAGCAGATAAGCCCCCAATGGATTTGGGTCTGAGTACAGCCCAGCCCGGAGGCAATGAGTTTTCTGTAATGTTCATTCAAATGCACAAGACTCAGAGTGGACAGTGGACTGGACAGAAAGCTAAGAGGTCACCTTATCTAGTCCAGGTCTGGGCAGAATTTCCCATAAACCCGGATTTCCATAAGGGTCCTCCCCCGCCCCCATCATCCTCAGTCAGGGAAAGAGCTGGAAGAACTCTAGGTAGTGCTCAGAGAAGACCAACCAGAGTGTGATTTGCATATGATTTGCATAAGACAATCTGTTCTCTGGTAATTTTCATGTGAAAATGTTATCATTGCTCCCTGGAGGGTCATTGCGTGATTTTTCTTTCCTTTGTTCTTCAGTACAAACAAATGCACCCAAGTCTGCCCTCTAGGAAAGCCTATTAGAGAGGCGTGACCACAGTGTAGGCTAATGCTCAGGCCTGGGGCTCCCTCCCCAGGGAACTGTGCAGACCCACATTTCTATGGACCTTGCGAGGCCCTTCAAAACCCCCCAAGCCTATGCTGCTGCCTGCCTCCCCCTAACCCTGGCTGCTGCCCTGCTCTGGGGCATCCCTTGGGGCCCAGCTACTCTGGAGGGCCCAGGCAGCTCTCGGCATAGGCCTAGCTCAGGGGATGTTTTCTAATAGGCAGATGATTGCCTCCGTTAATTGCAATTTGATTTTAGCAATTTTTCTCTAACAGTCTGGAGGCCTCAGGCCCAGATATGGAAATAAGGTGAGGGGGGGGGGCAACCTGCAAGCTAGGGTCTCAGGTTGGAACTTCCCACCTGCTGGGCCTCCCCAAGGCTCTGTCCCTACTGGGTCTCTGACTGAGGCCTCAGCTGCATTTCACCCACAGCTCAGCTCCTTGAGGACATCTGCAGATAGCTCTGAACACCACTAGCCCCCGGGAGTGGATTGACAGTGCTTCTGGAAGGGGTTTGCTTGCAGACACCCCAGGGTCAGAGCAGGAGCCCCATCACAAAGCCTGAAAGGCCCTGGCTTGGGTAGCTTAGTTGGTTAGAGTGTTGTCCTGAAACGTCAGGGTTGCAGGTTCAATCCCTGGTCAGGGCACATACAAAAATCAACCAATGAATGCATGAATAAGTGGAACAACAAACCAATCTCTCTCTCCCTCCTCGCGCCCCCCCCCCCCCCTCCATACATCACTCTCAAATTAATTTCTTAAAAGTCTGGAGGGCATTCTGCTGGAGGCAAGAGGCTGCTGGAGTTCTGTCCCACGACTATCCTGTCCTTCAAACCTGCTCCTTGGGCTGCCACTGTGTCCTCCTCACCAGCCAGCCCTGTTCTCCAAGGACCCTCAGAGCAAGGCTTTGGAACCCAGCTGCTAATGGACCTAAGCGAGTTCCTTTACTAGTACTTCTGTTCTTCTGGTTCTTGCTCTTAAAGTGGGGAAACAGTAGTATCTACATGGAGTAGTCATGAGTATCAAACAATGTGTGCCAAGTTCTTCACCCAGTGCCTGGCACATACTAAGTTCTATCCATGCTCTGGGGCACCCTGGGCTGATGATAAGACCTATATGGATCCCCGGGGACCAAGGTGGAACCTAGTGGGAGGAAGCAGCCTCAGGTGAGAATTTCTGGATTGGGCAGGCCCTGGGGTTGGGTGGGGCTATGAGGGGAAGCTTTTAGCCTGAAGTTTCCTCAGTGAGATCTGGTCCTTTTGAGACAGGGGCTCTGGAGTAGAGGTAAGCTTACACCTATTGCCTCATCCACTCTCCTCCAACTCTGCCTACCCACGTGAGCTGGACACTCCTCCACTAAAGAGGAAGACTTCTTGGAGGAAGAGGCCTACAAGAAAAAGGGAGGTTGGTGAAGTCAGGTTGGGTCCTTGGAAAAATACTTGTAGACAGGTGGACTTGCTTTTCCTACTTATTGGTGGTGTGTCTGGGGCCTCTAACTCCATGGCTCCAGCCTCAGTTTGCTCCTCTGTACTGAGGGGGCCATTCCATTTCCCACATGTGGTGGCCATGGGGATTAGCTAGAATAACATGCAGCAGCATACAGGTAGGTGCTTAGTGAATAGCTGTTTCCTCCCCTGCCCCCTCCCCTTCCTTCACGTGTAAGGGGAGCAATTATCTGCCTCTGTTTATGCATGCCTCGCCCCACCCAATTCCTCAGCTTGGAGGTGGAGGTGTGGAACCACTGCCTTCCTTCCCACCAGCACACAGACCTTCTCTGTTGCTGGCAAAGAGAGGGGAGAAGGAGGGAGGCAGGCGGTGGTTTGGGGCCCAGAGGGAGTGACCGGGCGCCTGCCCACCACTTCTGGCCTGCTGTTCCGGGCAGCATGCTAATTAAGCCAGGAGGACCCACAGAACAGAACTGCCTCATCCACAAACAGGCCCTTTACTTGGGGCTTGGGGGTGGGGTATAGCTGGGCTGAGCAGTGGCTTAGAAAGAAAACAGAGGAGGGTTTGGCAGGGGTCTCAGGGAGCCAGGACTGTTAGCAGGGCAGGAACTGGGAGATGTGAGGAGAAGGCCACAATTTCTGCTTGGTCCCAGGCTGTGCTGGGCCTGCTCTGGCCTGGCTCTGCCTGTAAAGGAGGTGTTGACAGAATGATGGGGTGGGAGGCCCCCAGATGAGGGCACTGCAAGGCCAGCATGCTGGGAGGTGACTGCCTGGTACCTTGTTCTGAGACTTATGGTCTCTACTACCTATTGATTTGTGTGACTTGAGGCAAGTCCCTTGACTTCCCTAAGCCTCACTTTCCTCTTCTTTAAAATGGGGTCGATAACGAATATGCAGTAAAAGCATATGTGGGCATGAGGCACACTAGATTCCTGAGAGCCATTAGCTCTGGGAAGGGCAGGAGGAGCTCCATGGGATGCAGAGGAGTACATAAGGGTCCTTATCTCTATATGGGTTTTTGTCATGCTTAAAATAAGACATGAAGTCAATGTGGAATATTGTGAAGATTTCACAAAGCTGGGTGATAGGTGTGCAGGTGTTTGTTACATAGTTTTTTCTTGCATCTTGTCTGCATGTCTAACATATTTCATAATAAAACAAACATCCAATGACAAGATTATACACAGGATTCAAAATGTGTTGACCCTCAGGTTCCTCCAATAGGAGCAGAGCTGGTGTACTATGCGGCTATATGAAGCTGTGTGAGAGGACTAGAAACCACCATGATGGCGGGACCTTGCAGTCAGAGGTTTTATGATTCCATCCATTTTAGGTTAAATGAGTAACAAAAAGCATTGTCCAAAATCACATACTACTGTGACATATGATTTCAAATAAGCATGTGTAACTGAGGACTAGTATTATAAGTAGAATCAGTAATTGGGTTTGGGAACAGGGATGGGAGGCCCCCCTAACCCAAGCCTGTTGCAAGGATGGGGGGTAGCATGCAGGAGGCTCCCTACCCCCTTTGTCTACTCCACTGCCAATTGCTGGAACCCTGACAATTCCAATAATCACCCAGATCACTGTTTCTCAACTCTGGGTGCACATTAGCATCACCTAGGAAGCTTTCCCAAACTAGGAATAGTCAGGCCCCACCCTAGGGTGACTCTCCTGTGTAGCCAGGCCGGAGAAAAGCCTGGCTTTGGCAGTGTGGGCTGCTCCCTGAGCTCTCCCTCTAGCATACTTTGATAGATGGCTCTGGATCAGAGCACAATCAATTGCCCTTTTGGGGGGCAAAGCCATGTGACACTGGACAAGCTTTCTGAGCACATTCCCCAGAAGTCCTGATCCTCCTGCCCCAACCCAGGGAGGACTGCTGATTTTTAAGAGGGTTGAAATGGAAAGAGATCATCCTTTTACCACAAGGCTGGGTGGGTGAGGTTCTACTTAGGAATCTGGTCCATTGGTGACTTCTCCATCCGCATCTTCTGGCTCCTTCTTGAAACTCTGATCTTCCTTTGACTGCTCTGGCTCTGCCCTTCACAACCTTCACACACACGCACGTGGATGAGCACGTGCTCGCGCACGCTGCCATCTCTTCCTCTTCTTCTCTGTTCACTGACTTATCACAGCACCCTGCACCCCAACGAGGTTCTGGCATTGTTCCTGTCTTTTGTGTTAGGGTCGCCGAAGGAAGTACGCATGAGGCCCAAAGTAGTAAAGAATTATAAATTTATTAGGTCATCTGGAAACCAGATGGGCTGAGCCCCAAAATGGTGCCAGCACCTAGGGACAAGGAGTCAGCGGTTTTAAAAGACTCTAGGTGGGCTTTTTTGGTGGGGAAATCTCTGGGAAGGCTGGATCCTGGACAAGTCTGGAGGGGAAAGTTACTGATCTAAATGGAATAGGTCTAAGCAAAAGTGAATGTCGGTTGCAAAATTATCTAAAGGTCAGTTTCCCAGGGAGGGGGGTATCGATTTGATTATTTGATCAGTATGGAATAGGGACAGAGGTAATTTCTTCCATAGTTATTTTCTGCTGAGAGGGAGCATTAAGATCAAACTATGATTGTGGTCAGCTGGAACACTGGATAGATTCCTCATGATTAGAGCAAGGGATTGGAGCAGCATGATTTCCCCAAGAGACTGGTTGGTGAAGGCTTGAAAGTGATCCTGAAGGAAAGATGAAAAATGATGCAGAATACATGGGCCAAAAATGAGGAATAGGAATGTTAATGGTCCTATGAAGGGAAGTAGATTCCAATTAATATAATTTTTAGCCAGTAGTCCAATGAATTTGAAAAATATGATAAAACAGTGGTTAAGCCCCCTATGCTAGTCCAGACACCTGCTGAGATACCAAGGATTATGAGGAGAGGGATTATCTGGTTGTGTCAGATATGATGGGTTACTGGGACAGGTAAAGACTAATTATTGGGGGACTATGTCTAAGTTGAAGGGATGTAGAAAAAAATCCCTAGCACATGTCAAATCATTAATTACAGTCAGTGCTTGATTGAGATGCTGGGTGGAGTTTGTATGTGAAACCTAAGGCTAAGGACACCTGTTGAGTGACTTGGGAGGTAAAAGCTGGTCCTGAAGCATCCATGGCATCATTTATCTGATTTTGCTGCTTTTCTGGGCCCAAAGCTGAAATACAACCGAGGCCTACATGTTATCTTTAGGGAGGAAAAGGTCAGGGGGTCTAAACTCCCAGACCAGTGATATGCCAGGGGAGGATAGGTTACCCTGGGGGCAAGGTTCTTGTTTTCCCAGTTTTGCCCCTTGCTAGGCATCCAGGGCTTTCTGCCCTAGTTTGTTTCTGTACCTGGCCCATAGCCCTTGCTCTGGGGGTCTACAGTCCCCCCCTTCAAGGATTTTTGGCACTGAATTCTTTCAGAGAAGAGGAATGCATGGTCTCTTCCGTAGCTGCATCCTGCTGAAAAGGGGTGACATTTTTCTTCAGAGCCAAAAATCCTTGCATTCTGTGAGAGGGATGATGAGGCCTGGGCACAAAAGGAGGTTGTGATGGTGTCTAGGAGTGGTATTTCCTGAGTACAAGTAGGGCTTGTAACTTGATGGAGACAAACTGTTTTATAAATCTTAGTATTATTGGGACAAAAGCTAGAACAACCAGATTTATGACAAATGGTTCAGTGGAAGGAAAAGTGTTTTAGTCCTCATTGATTCCAACTCAAAGTGTAACGGGACAAACAATGGGTCCGTGCTGCCTGTAACTACTTGAGCCAATTAAGCAGAGACAAGGTTGAATCATATATGAGTGTTTATTCCAATACTGCCAGCACCAGCAGAATAGGAGAGCAGCAGGTTACCCACAAAAATCTGCTCTGCGGCCCACCATAAGCCAGCTGCTTATATAGCAAAAGGGCAGTTTACAGATATGCAAAAGGACTAGGGGTCTTCAAAGGGCTTAGTGATATGCAAGGGCTGGGGTTACATGGGGAAATAGCCAAAGGGAGTGCCAAAATTAACAGGTAAGCAGGCTGGAGATTTGTAAAGGCCTGCAGATATGCAAAAGGGCTGGTTTCTGTAACAAATCTTTGTTAATCTTTCCATGATAATAGGCAGCTCCAAATGGGGAGGAAGGGCTGCATCTCCAGGTCAGCTTCAGCCAGGGTAGAAGTGTCTTATTTAATCAGAATAAAACAATCATGGTTAACAGAGCATGATTAATATTTCTTACAATACTAGCTGATTCCCCAAATTCTATTGCTGCCCCCTTTCAAAAGGATGAAAGAAAATGAAGCATTAGTTTGGAGGGTTGTAGCCAAATATTTAAGAACATTAGAAAAATTCAGGATCCAGTTCAATTCATAGGTGAAAAATGAAACCTTGAAGACAATTAATTGAATTAGAGTCTAATATTCACAACTGTGTATTACAGAGTCTGCTGAAACAACTATTTTCCCCCTAAAATCATCCTCATTTTTATTACAGAGCCAAACTAAGACCAATTTACTTATTGTATTAACTCCAGTTTCAATTTGGCCTGATTGTTTGCATGAACACAATAAGAATAAGATTGTATAGGCTCTTTTAAAATTGCCTTTGCTGGAATTAGTTCCTTAGGGCAAAGAATCCAAGCCACCTAGTTGCAAATCAGGTTTGCCTGCAATACCTATAGACTTGGGTGGATTGCTCAAGTTCTGGAGTTCCCAAAAATGTCTTGAGGTTCCTTCCTTGCCATCTCTCAGGAAAGCAACCTTCACTCCTTACCTGGAAAAACTGCCAGGAATCACGTGACCAAGCAAGGTACCAGACTTTCTCCAAGGCGATCTTATTGGCTTCAAAGTTAGTTTTCATTCCTTAAAGATTTCTGGTGACATCCAGAATCCAGGTATGTCTCTTTCATTCTCTTGGCCTCACTGCTACTCATTCACAAGAGGCTTTTTTCAAATTTCTCTTCAGACCACTTCTTTCCAAGCTCCAGTCCCACACCCTCATTTCCCTGGTGGACATCTTCATCTGGAATTCTCTCTAGAACCTCAAATTCAACATGTCTAAATTAAATTAGCTGCATCTTCCATGTCCCCTTCACCAGCCATCTTCTCCAATTTCTGCTTGTGGCATCACTTTTCTCTCAGTCCAACCAGCATCAGTCACCCCAAATCCTTTCTGTCCCTACTTTCCCCTCCCATGTCCTAAGGCAATTGGTTGATCTCAGTCAAAAACTGGTCTTTATTGGCAATGTCTCCTGCTCCCATAGGATTTCCTTCCACCTCCGTCCTCACTGCTCTTGTCCAAACCATCCCAGCAGCTGCCTCCCCATTGGCCCTCTTCCCTCTCAATGTTGCTTCCTGATTCCTCAATTGCTCAGCAAGGGAGGCACAATCCTGCTCAGCTGACTTCAACTGACCTTTCTAATCTTTAACCCATTGCTACTGCAGTAAATCTTCCTCTCCAGACATTTGATGCTTCTTGAGCACGTAGGGCTCCTCACAGTCCCCCAATAGTTGTGGTTTACTAGTATGTGGCGATCATAAAGTCACTTGTTTGCAGGGGCTGGGTAGATGAGAGAAGTGAGTGAAATGAGCTTAGTTGGGGATCAGTCAGGAGGGGTGGGGAGTAGAGACCTGGAGAGGGCACACCCTGTTTATAGGGACAACACTCCTCAATGCCTTCTATTTGCACCATGTGAGAATGAAGGCCAGTGTTGCCAGATCCTTCAATTTATTGAGAGAAGTCAGCTCAAAACTTGAAGGTGAAATATCTAGGTTTTTAAATGTTGTGTTTGGTAGCGTTTGTTTTGTAAAATTTTGTACTGCGCTACACAAACCATATTACAACTGAGTGCTGTTCATCAGTTTGTCTCAGAATACTTGGTCTGTCCTCAAACCCATCCCCTACTTGGGGTACCCTGCCTGACCCTTGGTCCTCAGCCTCCCTGGTCTTCAAGGCCCAGCTGAAGTCCCACTGAGCTAGCCAAGCTCTACCTGGCCACCTCAGTCCACTCCAACTTCCTGTGACCTTTAACCTTCAACACCATGTACCTGCACCCAGCTAGGATGCTTGTGGAGGCAGCAGAGCTCTGACCTTAGAGGTTAGAAGTGTGTGACTGTAATTAAGTTGCCTGGATTTGAATATGGCTTAGCTACTTATTAGTTGTGTGACCTTAGGCAAGCAAGTTTTTTGCCCTTTCTGTGACCCATTTTCTCTCTGGTGGGGTTGTTATAAGGATTAAATGGGATAACCCATGAAAATTACTTGGAACAACACCCAGTTTATAATAAACACTCAATAAATGTTAGCTGTTATTATCATCATTGCTTGGGGTTGTTCATTCGCCATTTATATGTTCAGATTTTGCTTGTTGAGCTCCAAGCTTAGAGAGAGCAGGAAGCATGCCTTATAGCTTCTTTGGCCTCCCCCATCTGCACCCTCAACTCTCCAACACCTAGTCCACATACCCAGAAACACAGTCAATGCCTGGGAAAATGTTAGTTGTAACAGATTGAATGCAATCAGCAAGCATATACCATGTATCAACTCTGTGTCAGGCACTGTGCTGGGTGCCAGCAGCAAGGCACAGAGGAACCAGCACCAACTGTGGGGTCAGGCACCCCAGGCTGCTGCTTCCCAGCTGCCTGAGCACTGACCAAATACTTCACCTCCCTGACCTTTATTTCAGCATCTGTAAGATGATAAGAACGCCCACCTACCACATGCGGTTGTTGGGGGCAGTAAGGTTGAGGTGTGGATATCCTTGGCTTAACTTAGGGAGCCTTTCTTTGAGATTCAAGTGAAAGTACTCAAGTGTCATCTCATGAGGAAGCATGTGTTCCTCTCAGTGGGACCCTGGAAGATAGTCCTGCTGTTCCAGTGCCCTCCAGCTCTGAGCTTGTTGCCCTGAAGAGGTTCAACTCCAGATTGTCTCACTGTCCTGCAGGTGCTGTCTCCAGCCCTGACTCTCATAGAACACACTCCCACCAGGCAGAGGTGTGTGTGTGTGTGTGTGTGAGAGAGAGAGAGAGAGAGAGAGAGAGAGAGAGAGCGCGAGAGAGAGAGAGACTTGACTAAAGCCTGGATAAGATGGAAGGGCTTACATGACAGAACCACAGGCTTTAAAGGAATTTTTAGACACTGTTTTTTAAAAAATGTTTCTGGGAGATTCTTACCATCTAGGGAAGTGCTAACCTGCTAGGGGCCCACTCTTCACTCCTCAACCCTTTGCTACCCTCTGGCAGCTAAAAAATATACGTGTGTGTGTGTGTGTGTGTGTGTGTGTGTGTGTGTACATACACACTTTATTATGCTGAATAATTTGACTTTCTCTAGCCCTTGTCCCAGCACAACTCCAAGACTGCCTTTGTATACCCCAAACTCATTAGCAGGCTTTCCTCAACACTGGACCACCTCTTTTCTCTCTCACCCTTTTTCTTTGTCCTTGAGAGGAAGGCAGCAGTACAACATTTAGCCTCCTCATACATCCCATGTGAATTGAGCCTCATTCTCTTGGATGCCAGAAGTGACTATGATGATTTGGGTTTGTCAACGAAAAAACATCCAGCCTAATGTGGATGAAAGGGGCCACATGCTGACCTGACAAGCTCAGGGGAGGCCTGCATGGCGGTCTTGCAAACTCAGAGACCTAAAGTAACCACAAAGGATGGTCTGAAATTAAACTTTAACTAAAAGCAGTTATGGTGGGCAGTTACATCCTAGGCCGGTATCTTCACTGACAAGGTCAACCTTTACCTTAACTGAGCCTATCTGCCTTTTTGCATCTATGATAACATAACCTTGAAATGTCTGGGTAACTTGTAACTTCCCTTTTTCTGGAGCCCCTGGGGCACAACCAAATGTGCTGGGCGCCAGGACAGATACCACAAATTCCTTCATTAGCACGTTAATTGTTCCTATACCCACCTAAGTATGTGTCCATCATTTTACTTTTTATCCAATCCCAGGGGTTCCCCTCCACCATTTTGCTTTATCCCACCTCTTTAATCTATCACCAATGAATTTCATGCAATCCACCTAAATTAAGGTGACCAGACATCCCGCTTTTGACAAATCGGGATTGTTAACAGTCCCGATTTTTAACAATTTGTCCCGCGTCCAGCGGCGTTTTAAAAAAGTCCCGATTTTTGGAAAGAATGCACGACAAGCTAGGAAACGGCGGGAGAACGGGAAGGGAATATACGGTTTTCGGCGGCCATGTGGCTATTTAGCCAGGATATGAGTTTTATATTATTTTTGTTAATTTTATAATGTTAAACTTTAATAATAACAAATAATTGTTGAGAACTGATTATCGAGAACTGCTTATCAAAGTTCGCATTGTTGATCAGTTGTTAGAATTCGACCACCATTGTTTGGACTTAATGAACAATGGCATTTTTTGGGATTGGCAACGACGAAAACATTTTGTAACTGTCTCTCAGACGATACACATCGTACTGCGTGCTAGTAAGCTAGTTAAACAAGTGATGTCATTACAAATCAGCTATTCAGATAATTTAGGTAAGTAATTTATTTATTTATTTCATAAATACATAAATTTTCTGGAATTTAGCAGACAGTAGTCGTATTATTTATATTTTATAGTGGTGGCAAAAAGTCTAGCGCCGGCCTTGAAAGTGACACTTACGACTTACGTTACAGCAAATTCATGACCTTTTAAACAACGACAGCAATCTACTAAAAAAAATTCACTCAAATGAGAAATATGCCAAAGAATAAAATAATACTATACATAATTTTTTATTTATTATATTTGTAAATTGTACTTATGTTGAAATTTAAAAAAACATATTACAATACTATTTTTGCATTCTATGAAAATTTTTGTTGCTCCATATAGACCAAATTTTTAATCAAGAACCCCCCCGCCCCCCGGTCAATGGTGTCCCGCTTTACCAATATTAAAATCTGGTCACCTTAACCTAAGTCCCTCCTTTGATTGCAATGTATAAATACAAATGTAACCTGCCATTCTCCGGAGCATTATCTCAATTCGTTGAGGTTTTGCTTCCCAGCATATGTCGACAGTTTGGCTCAAATAAACTCACAAAAATTCTTTACAGGTTTCAATTTTTTTTTTTACGTTAACACTAAGAAAAGTCTTATAAGAGTTTATTGGACGGGCCCCTGGGTCCGGGTGAGGCCACGCGCCCCTGGGTCCGGGGGAAGCTAGATCCCGGGTCCAGGTGAGGCCGTGTGCCCCTGGATCCTGGTGAGGTTGTGTCCCGGGCCTGGGTGAGGCCACGCGCCCCTGGGTCCGGGTAAGGCCACATGCCCCTGGGTCCGGGTGAAGCTGGATCCTGGGTCCGGGTGAGGCCGCGCACACCTAGGTCTGGGTGAGGCCACGCGCCCCTGGGTCTGGGAGAGGCCACGCGCCCCTGGGTCTGGGAGAGGCCACGCACCCCTGGGTCCGGGTGATGCTAGATCCTGGGTCCGGGTGAGGTCGTGTGCCCCTGGATCCAGGTGAGGCTGGGTCCCAGATCCGGGTGAGGCCACGCGACCCTGGGTCTGGGAGAGGCCACGCGCCCCTGGGTCCGGGTGAGGCCACGCGCCCCTGGGTCCGGGTGAAGCTGGATCCCGGGTCCCGGTGAGGCCGTGTGCCCTTGGATCCGGGTGAGGCTGGGTCCCGGGTCCAGGTGAAGCCACGCGCACCTGGGTCCAGGTGAGGCCACGCACCCCCTGGGTCCAGGTGAGGCCACGTGCCCCTGGGTCCGGGTGAAGCCGTGCCCCTGGGTCCAGCCAAGACCAAACCAGAGGGAGTCAGACCTGCATTACCACCATTTGTCCACCATCCAGAGCTGAGGGGTCAGTGCCGACATGTACACATAAGGAACTGGTGGACATTGATATTGGGTCTCAAATGAACTGTTGGTCCAGAAAGAAACTCACTACAGACTGATTCATTTGCCTGCCAGCATAACTATTATTGCTCGTCTCACATTCAGTTCTTATAAGTATATCTCTAGTGACACATGATTTCGCTCATCTAGGGGAAATGATGAACAACATAGACTGATGAACAACAACAGAACCAGAAACAAGGAGGCATCCATCGGACTATCGGGCCTCAGAGGGAGGATAGGGGAGGGTGGGGGGAGGGGGGAGAGATCAACCAAAGGTCTTGTGTGCATGCATATGAACCTAACCAATGGTTAAGTTCAACAGGGGGTTGGGGCATCCGTGGGGAGGGGTGTGGGATGGGAATGGGGGGATGAGGACAAATATGTGACACCTTAATCAATAAAGAATTTTTTTTTTAAAAAAAGAGTTTATTGGAGTCAAACTAACAATAATTGCTGGGAAGCAAAATCTCAGCAGATTGAGAAAATGCTCCGGAGAATGGCAGTTATACAGCATATTTTATTTTTTAATCTTTTAAAATTTATTGGGATGACATTGGTCAACATGAACATATAGGTTTCAGATGTGGGTTCCTAATTTACAAGATCTGTATATTGCCCTGTGTGCCCACCACCCAAAGTCAAATCTTTTCCTATCACCATATATTAGACCCCCTTCTCCCCTCTCCCCCTTCCCTCTGGCAACTACCACACTGCTGTTTGTGTTCACGAGTTTCAGTTTTATATTCCACATATGAGGGAAATCACATGATTTGTAGCTTTTTATGACTGACTTATTTCACTTAACATAATGTTCTCAAGATCCATCCATGTTGTTGCAAATGGTGCTATTTTATTCTTTCTTATGGCTGAGTAGTATTCCATTATATATCACATCTTCTTTATCCAGTCCTCTATCAGAGGACACTTTGGTTGTTTTCATGTCTTGGCCACCGTGAATAATTTACAGCCTATTTTATACACTAGAATCAAAGGAGGAGACATAAGTAGATTACATTAAATCCATTGGTGGTATATTATGGAGGCAGGAGAAAGCAAAGTTGGGAAATCTCTGATATTGTATAAAAAGCAAAACAGAGAGACACATACATCTTTTACACTGGTGGGTACAGGATAGTTAACATTTACAGCACATAGAGATGGTATGGGGGCAACAAGATAACAATGTGGCCTCTGCTCTGGTTCCCACAGTTGTGCCTTTGAGGGGGTCTGGAAATGAAAATGATTCTGAAATTTCAAAAGTATGTTATCTTAGATGCACAAAGACAATAGACAATTTCAAGGGTAAAAACTAACCTTTTTCAAGGACGCTACAGGCCTAGAATGTGACTTCCCACCATGACTGCTTTAGTTTGGAATTTTTATGTTCAGACCATCCTGTGTGGTTACTTTCAGTCTCATTCTGTAAGGCCCACTATGCAGGCCTCCCCTGAGCTTGTCAGGTTTAGTATGTGGCCCCCTTTTCATTTATAGGTTAAAATAATTTGTTTCTTTCATTATATGTTTACGTGTGTGAGGAAGTGTGTGGGTGTGTGAGTGGCACATCTAGCACAGTGCCAGGCCTGTGAGAGGTGTTAATATGTGGTGGCTACCCTTCCCCCATCCCACCCTTCAGGTTCTGAGGCCCCAGAGAAGAGAGGTGACCCTATCCTCCACCCCACCCAAGAGCTCACATTCCGAACAGCGAGAGAAAGAGCCAAATACCCAACCGTGTGCTGCCTAGAGATCTGTACAAAGTGCCAACTACAGGAGGAGGAAAGCCATCTGACCTGTGGCTAGTAGGAAACCCTGGCACAGAAAGTGATATTTGAGCTGTGTGTCTAATGGAGCTAAGGGTGGGAGGCCTCAGGAAGTCCCAGGGACCCAGGCAGAGCTGGTGTGAAGGCTGGTGATGGGAAGTGAGATATGTTGGGGCCAGACTATGACCAGCCTTGAAGGCAGGGCTAAAGAACTTGGACTTCCTTCTGTAGGCAGTAATGAGCCATCCGAGGTTTTGTAAGTAGGGGAGTAACCTGATAAGAGATGTGTTTAAGGAAGATTAATTAAAAATAATGTCTAGTGTGTTTAATTCCAGGTTAGCCCTGGGCTTTGGAGGAGCCATGAGATGGAGAAAACAAGGCCCCAATGAAGGGGCAATTCACAAAATAATGGCCCATAAACTCATGAAAAGATGTTCAACCCCACTAGAATGCAAAGAAATGCAAATTAAAGCAACAATGAGATACCATATTTGGCCTATCAAATTAGCAGGGATTAAAAATGATAGCACTTCATGCTGCGGAGGGTTTTGTAAAATGGCCCTGGTGCGCATGGCAGAGAGGGGTGCAGGGGTGGCAGGCACAAATCTGGCTGGCCTTTTGAAAGGACAGCTTTTTAAAAGTGCACATAGTGTGAGCCTGAAATCCCACTTCTAGGTATTTTTCCTGAAGAAATCATTGTGAATGTGAGCAATAAAGTATGCCCAAATGTCTCCCCCGCCCCGGGCGTTATTTACAAAAGCAAATAACTGGCTAGAATGGGAGAAGTGTTAAAACTGCCTGACCGTGGCCTCTGAGACTGGACCTTAACATGTCTGAATTCTCAAAGGCTAGATAGAGTCAGGAGACAAAACCGCTATTTCTTTTTGAAACTGCCCATAGGGTGTTGCTCTGGTCTCCAAAGGGAACCACTGAAATTTGTCCTGAGGGTGCCTTTGTTCCTCTGGGACCTGCAGGCAGGCCTCTTGGTCATGCAGATGTACTTCAAGTACCTATTCATTGTCTTGGGGAGGCCCTGACTCCATATGCAGATGCTGTAAGCAGCGCTGGTAGGCATTCTGTTTAATAATGTAGTAAAAGACCGGCTTCTTTGTGGAACCAGCGGCATCTCTGCAGATTCTCTTGTGATGGTAAATGATTTTCAGCTTCCTTTGGTCCGGCTTAGAGAAAGCATAGGGGCAGGTGGGGCGGGAGTCGATGACAACCCTGGCATGGGAATAGAAAGGACAGAAGAAAAGAATCTTGGGTCTGAGGAGGATAGGGTCCCAGCGACGTGGAGGCAGTCTGGATTAAAGCCCCTGACCACCAGCAGTGAGCCCTGGGAAAGGGCAGAGGCTTTGAGCAATGAGGCTGCTTCCAATTGTAATTCCCTGTACCACTGTTACCCAAGAGGCCTTCTGTACAGCAGAGGATTTTAGGTGGGACATGGAGGAAAAAGAAGTTTAATATTTGCTTAGGATGAAGCTCAAGTTTTAAAAGGCATGTGTGTGTGGGTATTGATAAAAAAAGACCCATATTAAAGTAAACATGGACTATAGGTGGAATATGAATATGGCAAATCTTTTGAAGGTGGTTGCAATTAGCTGAACTTTGGGGAAAATTACTCTGTGTTGACTTGAAGTCACTGGGAAAGTTGGTAAACTGAAAGGCCAGGCTCAGCTATATGTTAGAGAATTGAGGCAGAGGCTGTGGTCCATAGTATGTGGACCCAGGGGCATGGAATTGGCCACAGCAACCTGGAGGGAGAAGCAGTGATGAGGGTGCCAGAGGGGACAGGACAAAGCCCAGAGCAGTGGGCAGGGGCTCCTGGTGACAAACAACAAGCAGAAGGATGAGCATTGTGGGTTGGGGGGCAAAGTGCTAGGCTCCCCGTGGACCCTCAGACTAGGGCTGATCATGGAAGGCTGAAGAACTTGGAGATGTTCATGTCCTAAATTCATAGGCCACCCAGGCAGATGGTTAGGCAACCATTCGACATTATGGTGTACAAAACATTTCTGATGATGTACTGTTAGAGAGATACCAGAGAGACTGGGAAGTGAAAAAGAACACAAAACTGTACTACAATATGGCCTCAATTACCTTAAAAAAAGACTGGAAGGAAATACACTGAACAGTATTCGCGAATGTCAGCCCTGGCCTGCCAGTCAGACAAGGAGTTCAAGGGACAGCCATGTCTGAATTAGGGGTGGAAGGAATAGACTTATACAGGGCAACTTCATTCATCACCATTTCAGAAAAGGAAGAGTAGAGCAATGACCAAGGATGTGACAAGTCTAACATGCTGAGTCACGGATATGGGTCATGATCAGATCTACGTGACTTATCAGAGACCTCTAGCCACTAAATGGAGAATTCATTCTAGGTTGCTAGACAAAGGGAGAGAGCAGTTAGAAGTTGATTATAGCCATCCAAGAGAGGTGACAGGGTCTGTATTCCTGTGAGGTGCAGGGGGCCAGGGGTGGGTGGGTGGGAAGAGTAGAGGAGTCGAGATATTGAGGCGGTAGAATCGAAGGGACATGGTGACAATTTGTATATAGGTGAAGGAGAGGGTGCCCTGATTCCAGGTATCAGTGAGGGTTTGACCCCCTGGGTAGAGCAGGAGGCCTGACTCAGGCACAGCTGGCACAGGGCCATGCCAAGGGAAGGCAGAAGCAGTGCTTGCATTGTTATGGCTTCTGTATCAGTGAGGAAAGAGTTTCTTCCAACATCACCAAAGAGGAGACTCAGGGAAGCATTCTGATTGGTTGGCTTAGGTCACATGTTCACCCCTGTGGCCAAGCAGGCTGGATCTATTACCCAAAGAAGGAGGAAAATGAATCCAGAAAGGATAAAAAATAATAATCACCACAGATTCTCTGGACTTGAAAACTAGAGTGAAGATTAACTCTAAATATGGACGTTGACCAATACAATTTTGTCCATGTGTATCCACTGAGAAAGGTCATCACACCCTAAGCTCAAGTTTAAATAACATCAAGTCCCTTCTCCTGCCTCCAAAGTGACAATCTGTCACTTCTCTATCAACTCAATTGCCACTGCCCAAGGTCAGTTCTTAATATCTCTCACCTGGCCTATTGCCTCGAATCCTCACTCCTCTCCTCCCTGCCTCAGGTCTGCCCCCTTTTAGCAACTGTGCACCCCATTGCTGCCACAAGCACAGTTGGTCTGATTCAGAGGCAGTGTAGCTTAGGGATTAAGATGGTGGACTTTTTCTGAGTGTGGGTTCTAGTTCTACCACTTACTAGCTTTGTGACCTGCATGAGTTGCTTCACCTCTCTGGGCTTTAGTTTCCCTAGGAAACTTCACAGACTTGATATAAGGATCACGTGAATTAATATTTGTAAGGTACTTAGACCAGGGTCTGACATGTTGTAAGTGCTATACAAGTGTTATCAAAGATAACACTCCCCTGCTGAAAATCCCAATTTTTATCTTCTGTCTCCCATAAGCTCACCTCCTCCAGGAAGGTTTCCCAGCCTGTCCCTCCTTGGCCCGCAAAGAGGCTGCACTATACTGAAACACACCCCCCTGCTGCATGGAAGTCTCCCCTGAGGGTCAGGGACTGCCTGATCCACTGCTTGGCCCCCAGCGTGGAACACAGCACCAGGCACATAAGCAGGGCCTCGTTAAGTGATGAATTTCATTGGACATCTTACATTTGAAGAGCTCTTTGCTTTATGCAGTGCTTTTCACATCTGTTATTTCACTGAAACTGTACTGCAAACCTGTAGAATGGATAGTACTGTCTCCATTTGATAGATGGGGAAGCTGAGGTTCTAAGAAGTAAAGGAGCACAGCCCCAGTATATGGCAGGCTGGGGTGGGAGCTTGGACATTCTGTTGTCAAGATAGTGGGAAAAGAGCCCTGGTTAAGGGGTAATGCTCAATTCCAATTTTATGTTTGGAGCCTGAGATCCTGCAGGCAGTTTCATCACCTGTATCCTGAAAGGGTTGGACCAGAAGGCACCTGAGGGCCCTTTCAGCTTTGGCATTCTCTCAGTGGCTGTCTGGTGCTCCCTTGACCCTCTACCCCCACTGCAGCTGCCTCACACCTCGGATCAGCTCCCAGGAGAACAAATGACACTAGGGAGCAGAAGCAAGGAGTGGTGACAGCGCTGGCTAGGCCCCCCATGGATGCTGAGCAGTTAGTTCATTAGATGTTAATGAACTGCAATTAAGCATATTGATTACCTCTCAAATCATTTCCTCATAATTTAGTCCTCCAGGGTCAACAGGTCCTTGGCTCCCCTGGGCGTTGTGCCCACCCTCCTAACTAAACAGATAAGAGCTTTGTGGAAGGGCTGCCAGGCACAAGGGGAACAGGACAGCAGGAGGGGAAATGCTAAGGTATGAGGCCCAACCTCTGCCTTGCCCATGCGGTCAGGGCTGGCTTCCTGGGCACACTACAGGTGCAGTCCACAGGGTTCTGCACATGGAGTGATGCTCTGCTATTCCCACTTTGAAATTCTTAATTTTTTATCAAAACATTCTTATTTTGCACTGAACATTTATAGCATACTAGGGGCCCAGAGCATGAATTTGTGCACCTTGAAAGGAACTGTGGGCTTCGAGGCTGCAGTGGGCACAGGGGTGGGTCTTGGCCCATCCTTCGCACCCCCATCCGACCCCTCCTGCTGTGGCCCAGGTCCCCTGTCTGCCGGCAGCCCTGCTCCCGCTGCTGCCACTCCCACATGCTGACGGTGCTGCATGTGGGAGTGGCAGGAGCGGGAGCAGGGCTGCCGCTTGCATCCGCTAGTGGCGAGGAGCAATTGGAGCTGGTGTCAGCAGCGGGTGCAAGTGGCAGCTGCTGCCCTGATTGCCCCTCAGGAGCAGGGGGAAGTGGAGAAGCCCTCAGGGGTGATCAGGGCCAGCAACCATCGCTCACACCCACTGATGGCACCTAATGATCTGGACCAGCGCCAGGCATCGGCAATGGGTGTGAGCGGTGGCTCCAGCGCTGGCAGCGGGTGCGACCAGGGCCAGCGCTGGAAGCAAGTTCAAGCATCAGGTGGGACTGTGGCACACAGGAGCAAAGAATTTTCAGTAACCACCAGAAGCTCACCCTGATGACAGTGACCGATGCACCACCTTGGTCTGGCACCCCCACTCACCTGCTCCACCATTCCACTGCGGCCAACACCCATCTGCTCACCATGTTCCGCACACGCTCTCTTATGGTCAGCGCACGTCATAGCGACTGGTTGTTCAGTTGTTCCACCGTTCGGTCTATTTGCATATTAGCCTTTTATTATATAGGATAGTCACAGGACAGAGTGTGGTCTATGCAAATGGCACCCACCAGAGCATGTGAAATGGCAACCCTAGCTGTCAGGATGGAGTTTAGTCTCTTGGATTGATGCCCAGAGATGGGAATACACTTGCCCAAGGTCACACACCCAGACAGTCAGTGGCAGTGTGAGGACTAGAACACAGACACCCTTTCCTTTTTCTCTATAGTAGACTTGCTCCAGGTATTAAGCTCCCCTGAGCTTCTGTATAAAGAAACCTTGGACTGGATCACTCCTGTCAGCCTTATTTGACAATTGATATTGTAAGTACTCAGGGCTGGAAACCTTTGAGGAGCCCCAACCAACACTCAGACTGAATGAAAGAGGCTCTTTCTAGTTTCCCTCCCAGATGCCCATGCTTGCTCACCTCCTGTGTCAGAGAGCTCAATTCTTCACATGGTAGACAATCCTACTGTTATACAGCTGTAACTTTTAGGAAAGCTCTTTAAGAAAATCATGTGAGAATTTACCTCCTTACAATATTTGCCTTTGGTCCTAGTTATTTTCCTGTGGAGCACCAGAATTGAGGCAGCACCACTTCCTGCCAGCACTCCCAAGTTGTGAGCCAGCAAACCAGCTTTTCTGAAGATGAGAAAAGAAGAGAGATGATCTGTCTGCCTTGGGTCCCATTAGCCCAAAGCCATCAGAGACTCTAGTACAGAGGCAAAGAAAGGGGCATCACAATTGGGAGCCCTCGGCCTGCTGTGCTCCCAGACACAAGAACACCAAATAGTGTGGCCAGAACCTGGCTGGGAGGAAATGCACTTGGACCTGTGGAATGAGGTGAGCTCCAAGGCAATGGGGCTTCTCAGTTCCCCTGCCTCTCTGCGAAGTCTGCGGGGAATGAGGTGAGCTCCAAGGCAATAGGGCTTCTCAGTTCCCCTGCCTCTCTGCGAAGTCTGCAGGGAATGAGGTGAGCTCCAAGGCAATGGGGCTTCTCAGTTCCCCTGCCTCTCTGCGAAGTCTGCGGGGCTTGTTATAGAAGTGAAATCATAGGAAAAATGGCGGCCAGGGCTCTGCAGGCCTCAGAAGTTTCTTAGGGAGCAGGGAGTGCTTGAAGCCTCTCTCTCCTGACTGATAGCCTCTGGGCAGGAGTCCCAATGGGAGGCCTGAGCTTAGAGCCCTGGGGTAGCGGGGAGGGCAGCTGCGGGGTGAGGGGGGCAGCCCTGACTATAAGGCTAACTGGGGCCGCACTGTAAAATTACCTGGAAGCTGTTTAGAAACACCTGAGCTCAGGTCTCATCCTCCAGGGACTTGAGGTTTATCATTTTGGAATGTGGCCTGGCTGGCATCCTTTGTAAACAGCTCCTCAGTGATCCTAATGTGCCTCTGAGGCTGAGAGCCATTCTTCCGGAGTAGAGCTTCTCAAATTTGAATGTGAAGACAAGTCCCGGGAGGGGGGGGGCAGGGGGCGGGTCTTGTTCAATGAGGACTCCATTCAGTAGGTGGGGGGTGGGGTGGGGGGTTCTGTGTTTCTAACAAGCTGCCAGGGGATGCCCATGTTGCCAACCCCAGATAACACTCAGATGTCTCTAAGACAAATGTACCCCTTGAGTCCTCTGAAGCCTGGGACTGGGTAGCTGGAGTGGGGCCTGAAGCTTGGAGCGGGCCTCTGAGGACACTGCAAACCTTCATGGTTTGGGCAGCTAAGGCCCAACTCATTTAGAAAAGCCTGAGGTTTGGTTGGTCCCGAGGCAGTAGTACTGGCCAAGTAAGAGGATTCTCACCACCAGCCCAGGAATCTCTGTGAGCCAGTTATTTGGAGCTCAGAATTTGTATCCAGAAGCCAAATTCCAAGGCTCACAACCTCCTCACCCACTAATCTCAAGAGCCCTGGCATGCACTGGCCCACCCCTCCTTATGAAGGCCAGCAGCAATGCAACCAGACTTGGCTACCCTCAGGAGTGAGGCCCTTCAGCTGCCTTTGAGCCTCCCAACCTGGCCCCCCAGTCAGGCTTCAGTGGTGATGGGTGGCAGAGGCCCCAGATGTACATACCCTTCTCTGTGTCTCTTGGGCTGTCACTGTTCCCATTGGCCCAGTTAAGCCAGTGCTTTGTCCCTGGGTAGTGAAGGCAGGCGTCCCTGGCACTCTTCAGCTCCACACTCCATCTCTTCATCAGCTGTCGCCAGCCAGCCCACATAATGTTGGCATTTCATGCTCAATATTCTTGATGAAAGTGGAACATCAAAACCTCAGCGGGGTGGACACAGGGAGGAGACTAAGTGAGGCTCTCGCTGAAGGAGCTATCTTTTCAGTACAAGAAATCAACAAGGCTCCTTTTCTAAGGCTGTCTTGTATTATTATTGTCATTATTTTCGTTGTTGTTGCTGTTATTTCCTTTTCTTGCATCTAAGTAGGCATAATAAGTCATGCCTTGTTTTCTTATATATGCATTCCCTCACCAGCTGATAGCAATCTTTGCCTCTTGTTATAGTAAATATTGATTGGCACTGTTATGAGACGGTGGGGCTTTAATCTTCTGACTGCCTGCTCCCTGTTTCACCATCGTGGCTGTTGTCGCAGAAGATTGTATTATCTGCTCACACACCTGTTTTGCCATTCACCTCTCATCCTACAGCAAAAGTTGGGCTATTAATGCCATGGGGAATAGGTTTTCCTGTAATGTCACTTTCTCTCTTCACTTTTCTTGTAGTCTGCCAGCCCCAGGCTTTTAGCACCCACACAGCCCCCTAGGGCCCAGGTAAAGAAAAGGGGTGCACACTGTCACTCGCTCGTTTGTTCTTCATTCATTTAGTTATACTATCATCAAACATTTGTCAAGCACCTACTGTGGGAGCTGCCCACGGCTGGGCCCTGGGAAAGTGTGTGCCATGGGACACATTCCCTACCCTCCCAGGGCTTCCGGTCAAGTGGGGGAATGACCCCATTATAGTGTGATCAGCATGACAACAGGAAAGCAGGGCAGCCACACGAGAGGCACAGTAGAGATGAGGGAGATGTCAACTTCCTGGAGGTGCTATTGAAGATAGATCTTAAAGTTCAAATAGGATTGAAATGTCATCATGTCCTTCAAGACCAGACAATCTGAGGCTCTCAAGAAATGGGTGATCCTGAGAGGAAAAGAGATGTGCCCAGAGCATTATCCACTTCTGCTCTGAACCCCTGCCCTGCCACTGACCCACTGTGTGACCTGGGCCAACCCACAGTTCCCCTCTGGCCTCTATCTATCCTAAAATGAAACAGCAGCTCCACTAATTCTCAGAGCTGGGGCTGCCCACATCCCTCCACACTGCACATGTGGGTGGTCCTCTGCATGGAGGGTATCTGTGACAATAGTTCTATCCCAGTGCAGAGATGGGCAAGTCCTTGTGATCAGAGGAGAAAGGAATGGGAAGACAGCAAGTTTGACTTCCAAAAGGGCTCCACAGGAGGAATGGTGGCCAGGATATGGGAGGGTCCTGAAGGGCAGGTTTCCCTTGCCATCACCAGGCCCTTGGTAGAAGTTGGGGGGAAAATGAACATTTATCATGCCAGGCAAAATGGAAGGCATATTCACATGTGTGATGGCATTAAATCCCTAAGGCAACCATCGCCAATGTGGAGCCTGAGGTGTGACAAGGTGCAGTGGGGAGGAAATAGGGCTCAGACTGCCTAATTTGCAACCTGGTTCCACTTCTTTTTTTTTCTTTTTTAAATTAAGGTATTATATGTGTACATATCTTACCATTGCCCCCCCCCCACTCCCATACATGCCCTCACCCCCCAGAGTTTTGCGTCCATTGGTTATGCTTATATGCATGCATACAAGTCCTTCTGTTGATCTCTTATCTCCCCCACCTCTCCCTAACATTCCCGCTGTAATTTGACAGTCTGTTTGATGCCTAACTGTCTCTGTATCTATCGTTTTGTTCATCAGTTTATAATGTTCTTTATTATCCATAAATGAGTGAGATCATGTGGAATTATTCTTTCATTGACTGGCTTATTTCACACAGCATAATTTTCTCCAATTCCATCCAGGTTGCTGCAAATGGTAAGAATTCCTTCTTTTTTATGGCAGCATAGTATTCCATTGTGTAGATGTACCATAGTTTTCTGATCCAGTCATCTGCTGATGGGCACCTAGGCTGTTTCCAAATCTTAGATATTGTAAATTGTGCTGCTATGAACATAGGGGTGCATATATCCTTTCTGATTGGTATTTCTAGTTTCTTAGGATATATTCCTAGGAGTGGGATCACTGGGTCAAATGGGAGTTCCATTTTTAGTGTTTTGAGGAAACTCCATACTGTTCTACACAGTGGCTGCACCAGTCTGCATTCCCACCAGCAGTACACAAGTGTTCCTTTTTCTCCGTATCCTCGCTAACACTTGTTGTTTGTTGATTTGTTGATGATAGCCATTCTGGCAGGTGTGAGATGGTACCGCATTGTCGTTTTGATTTGCATCTCTCGGATAATTAGTGACTTTGAGCATGTTTTCATGTGTCTCTTGGCCTTCCTTCTGTCTTCTTTTGAAAAGATTCTATTTAGGTCCGTTGCCCATTTTTTTATTGGATCACTTATCTTCCTTTTATTAAGTTGTATAAGCTGCCTGTAGATGGTGGAGGTTAAACCTTTATCAGTGATAACATTTGCAAATATGTTTTCCCATACAGTGGGCTTTCTTGTTGTGTTGTTGATGGTTTCTTTTGCTGTAAAAAAAGCTTTTTATTTTGATGTAGTCCCATTTGTTTATTTTCTCTTTAGTTTCTATTGCCCTAGGAGCAGTATCAGTGAAGAAGTTCTTTCGGCATATGTCTGAGATTTTGCTGCCTAAGAATTCCTCTAGTGTTTTTATGGTTTCCCATTTTATGTTTAAGTCCTGTATCCATTTTGAGTTTATTTTTGTGTATGGTGTAAGTTGGTGATCTAGTTTCATTTTTTTGCATGTATCTGTCCAATTTTCCCAACACCATTTATTGAAGAGACTGTCTTGACTCCATTGTATGTTCATACCTGCTTTGTCAAATATTAATTGAGCATAGTGGTTTGGGTCAATATCTGGATTCTCTATTCTGTTCCATTGATCTATATATTTGTTCTTGTGCCAGTACCATGCTGTTTTGAGAATAGTGGCTTTGTAATACAGCTTGAAATCTGGTATTGAGATACCTCCTACTTTATTCTTCTTTCTCAGGATTGCTGTGGCTATTCGGGGTCTTTTTTTATTCCAGATGAATTTTTGGAGAGTTCTTTGTAGGTCTGTGAAATATGTTGTTGGTATTTTAATGGGGAGTGCATTGAATCTGTAGATTGCTTTGGGTAGTATGGACATTTTAATGATGTTGATTCTACCAATCCATGAACATGGTATGTTCTTCCATCTGTTTATGTCTTCCTCTATCTTTTTTTTTCAGTGTCCTGTAGTTTTCCGTGTATAGGTCTTTTACCTCCTTAGTTAAGTTTATTCCTAGATATCTTAATTTTTTTTTTGGTGTGATGGTAAATGAGATTGTTTTTTTAGTCTCTCTTTCTGTTAGTTCACTATTGGTGTATAGAAAGGCCATAGATTTCTTGGCGTTAATTTTGTATCCTGCTACATTGTCGAATTCATTTATTAAGTCTATTAGTTTTTTGATGGAGTCTTCCGGGTTTTTTATGTATAATATCATGTCATCTGCAAATAAGGACAGCTTTACTTTTTCTTTTCCAATTTGTATGCCTTTATTTCTTCTTGTCTAATTGCAATGGCGAATACTTCCAGTACTATGTCAAACAGGAGTGGTGAGAGTGGGCATCCCTGTTTTGTTCCTGTTCTTAGGGGAAATGGTTTTAGTTTTTGCCCATTGAGTATGATGTTTGCTGTGGGTTTATCATATATAGCTTTTATCATATTGAGGTATGATCCTTCTATTCCCACCTTGTTGAGAGTTTTTTAATAAGAAAGGGTTTTGGATTTTGTCAAATGCTTTTTCTGCATCAATTGATATGAGTATGTGATTTTTATCTCTCAATTTGTTTATGTGGTGTATCACGTTTATTGATTTGCAGATATTGTACCATCCTTGCATCCCTGAGATAAATCATACTTGTATGATAAATCATGTTGTATCTTTCTGATGTACTGCTGGAGCCGATTGGCTAGAATTTTGTTGAGGATTTTGGCATCTATGTTCATGAGGGATATTGGCCTGTAATTCTCTTTCATTGTGTTGTCTTTATCTGGTTTTGGTATTAGTGTGGTGCTGGCTTCATAGAAGGAGCTTGGAAGTGTTCCTTACTCTTGAATTTTTTTGCATAGTCTGTGGAAGATAGGTTTTAGTCTTCCTTGAATGTTTGGTAAAACTCTCCTGTGAAGCCTTCTGGCCCAAGGCTTTTGTTTGCTGATAGCTTTTTGATGACTGCTTCAATTTCTTCCATAGTTACTGGACTGTTGAGCTGTTAGGTTCTTGCTGATTGAGTTTTGGAAGGTTATATTTTTCTAGGAATATGTCCATTTCCTCCAGGTTGTCCAGTTTGTTGGAATAGAGTTGTTCGTACTATTTTGTAATAATCCTTTGTATTTCGGCGGGGTCTGTTGTTATTTCACCTCTTTCATTTCTGATTTTGTTTATTTGGGTCCTCTCTCTTTGCTTCTTGGTGAGCCTGGCTAGAGGTTCATCAATCTTGTTTATCTTTTCAAAGAACCAACTCATGGTTTTGTTGATCTTTTGTATTGTTTCTTTGGTCTCTATGTTGTTTATCTCCGCTCTGATCTTTATTATTTCCTTCCTTCTGCTTACACTGGGCTTTTCTTGTTGCTCTCTTTCTAACTCTTTGAGTTGTAGGATTTGGTATTTTATTACTATTGTTTCTTGTTTTTTTTTGTAGTAGGCTTGTAGAGCTATGAACTTCCCTCTCACGACTGCTTTCACTGTGTCCCATAGATTTTGGATTGTTGTGGTTTCATTGTCATTTGTTGCCATGATGTTTTCTGTTTCTTCTTTGATCTCTCTGGTAACCCAGTCATTGTTTAATAACATGCTGTTTAGTCTCCATGTGTTTGATGTTTTTGGACTGTTTTTATTGTAGTTGATTTCCAGTTTTATGCCACTGTGATCTGAGAAGATGCTTGATATGATTTCTATCTTCTTGAAATTGAAGAGACTTTGCCTATGTCCCAACATATGGTCTATCTTTGAAAATGACCCTTGTGTACTTGAGAAGAATGTGTATTCTGAAGCTTTGGGGTGAAATGTTCTGAAGATGTCAATTAATTCCATCTGGTCTAGTGAGTCATTTAGTATTGAAGTTTCTTTGCTGATTTTTTGTTTAGAGGATTTGCCCAATGGTGATAGTGGGGTATTAAAGTCTCCTACTATGATTGTATTGCTGTTAATCTCTCCTTTGATATTCTCCAGGAGGTTTTTTATGTATTTGGGTGCTCCTGTATTGGGTGTGTATATGTTTACCAGAGTTATTTCTTCTTGTTGGATTGCTCCCTTTAGTATTATGAAGTGTCCTTCGTTATCTCTTGTTATGTCCTTCATTTTGAGATCTAATTTGTCAGATATAAGTATTGCTACGCCAGCTTTTTTTTCATTTCCATTCACTTGGAAAACCTTTTTCCATCCCTTCACTCTCAGTCTGTATGTGCCTTTTTTTCTGAGGTGGGTTTCTTGTAGACAACAGATATATGGGTTTTGTTTTCTTATCCAATCCATTACCCTATGTCATTTGATTGGGGCATTCAATCCATTTACATTTACAGTTATTATTGATAGGTACTTGTTTGTCACCATTTTTATTCTATACCCCTGTGCTCCTTCTTCGCTTCCTATTTCTTTTTTTTTCTTTTTTACAGCAGACCCTTTAGCATTTCTTGCATTGCTGGTTTGGTGGTGATAAATCCCCTTAGTCCTTTTTTGTCTGTGAAGATCCTGATTTCACCTTCAATTTTGATTGATAGCCTTGCTGGGTACAGTATTCTTGGATTCAGACCCTTCCTTTGCATGATTTTGGATATTTCATTCCATTCCCTTCTGGCCTGGTGAGTTTCCGTTGAGAAATTAGTTGTTAGTCTGATGGGGGATCCTTTGTATGTAACTTTCTGTCTCTCTCTGGCCGCTTTTAAGATTCTTACTTTGTCATTGGTGTTTGCCAATTTAATTATAATGTGCCTTGACATCAGTCTTTTGGAGTTCATTTTGCTTGGGACTCTGTGAGCTTCTTGGATTTGTGTGGGTTTTTTCTTCCCTATATCAGGAAAGTTTTCTGTCATTATTTCTTCAAACAGGTTTTCTATTCCTTGCTCAGTTTCCTTTTCTTCTGGAATCCCTATTATGCGGATGTTGTTTTGTTTCATGTTGTCCCAAAGTTCCCTTAGGCTCTCCTCCTGCTTTTTAATTTTTTTTTCTAGAAGCTGCTCTACTTGGGTATTTTTTCCCATCTTGTCTTCTAGCTCACTGATGCGGTCCTCTGCTTCTTCTAGTCTACTCTTGATGCTTTCTATTGAGTTCTTTACAGCAGCGATGTCATTTTTCATTTCTTCTTGGTTCTTCTTCATTTCTTCTTGGTTCTTACTCATATTGTCGAATTTGTCTTCCCTTCTTTTCAGCCATCTTATGACCATTTCTCTGAATTCTTTCTCTGATAGGTTGCTTGCCTCTAATTAGTTTACTTCCTTTTCTGATGATGCCTGCTTTTCTTTCATATGCGGGCTGTTTCTTTGTCTCCCCATGGTCTCTCTTCTCCGGATGTCTGATTATGTAGTTCTCTCTCTCCTTATCCCCGGCGAAATCTGACCTTTCCGTGGTGGAGTGAAGAGCTCCTTTGAATCCGTGTGTTTGCGCCAATTGGGGACCGGTGTTCTGGGGCTCCCAGCTGTTCAGTGGTTGCTGCAGTTGTGGATTTTCAGGCTTCCGATAAGATCCACTTTCCCTTTCAAGATGGAGAGGTTTCCCCATCAGAGCCCGTAGCTCCAGAAGGGGACCCAGCTGCAGCCGCAGTGGGGGCTGACCTTTCAGGGGAACCTCGTCCAGCAGTCCCCCAACTTCTCCTGGAGTTTAGCTGTCCCTTAGCTTGCCAACAAACACTCCCCGTGCGACCCTCAGCTACTCCTTCTTTTTGCTCCTGGACAAGGCTTGGAACACGTCTGTCTATTGTGCCGCTATTTTCTCCTTCTCCCCTGGTTCCACTTCTAACTGACTGGGGGAACTTTGACGTTATTAACCTCCAGTTTTCTCAAAATGGAGATAATAATAGTACCTGCCTTGCTGAGAATTAAATGGCATAATATATGTAAATAAGTGGGCTGGCACATAGCAAGTCTTCAAAGGTCATTGCTGAGATGACAGAGTCACCGCATAGCAGGGCTATGATTCTAATTTGAGGCTGACTCTAAAGCCAACACTCTTTGCGGGGCTCTGTGCCTTCATGGTCCTATGCTCATGAGCACTAACACTCAAGTCTTTCTTTCCAGCTGGGCTGAGTGAAGCAGCAGCTGGGGGACTACTTCCTGCCTGGTGCACCTACTGAAGCTATGAGCTAGATTTCAGTCCAGAATGGGAAATGCTGGGAGGCTTGTGGAACCAGGGCTAGAGGAGCCCAGCTGATGAACACTTCTGAGAGGAGAGTTGAAGTTGTTATGGAGACTGCTCTGGGAGTTACCATCCAGTATTTACTCTCCCCTCTCCCCTAGTGACAGAGAGATCTTCAAATTTATCCATGATGGCAATGCCTAGCATCTTCTATAACATGTGAATATATTCTGACCAATGAAATATAAAACGAAATGCCATGTGGGACTTCTGGAGAGATTGCTTAAAAGGAAGCTGACTTATCTAGGATACGTGTCTTTGTTCTTCCTTTTCTGTTGTCTAGAATTGTGATGTGATGACTGGGACTTTGAAAATGAAGTTGGTGGTAGGATGTTAGAGCAGAAAGTCAAAAGAAGCTGAGGCCCTGGTGACTTCAATGTGCCACTATGCCATCCCTAAACTGCCTACCTCCAGGCTTCTTGCATGTGAGACTATAAACACCTGTGGGTTTAAGCCACATTTTGGGGAGTTTCAGTTCCTTACACTGAATGCAATTCCTAACTGATTCAAAAAGCTTCATGGGGAAGAAACAATTTACATAAGCTCTTAGGATAAATAATTTGAAACAAGAAATAGCAGTCCAAGGCATGGATTTGAAATGTGTGACACATTGAGGAGGAAACTGGTCTTGCAGAACTTGTTATCTAAATGCAGAGGCCATGGAACTGTGAACAATGCACTGCCCTGTGGGGGGGGGGGGTTGTTATGCTGGTGCCAGGACGGACCATAGTATGTGGCCTGACACCTGGGGGCCTTCCTGCAGGGCTATGAAGGGGGCAGGGGGCATATCTGCAAGACAAAGACCCCAGCGGGATATATATATATATATATATATATATATATATATATATATAGGCTCTCTGCATGTTTCTTCACTCTGATTTGGAAATTATTCCCAGATTCCACTAGTGTTAATAAACAGGGTCCCTCCTTTTCTCTAGGAAGCGTGCTTGGTATTTCTTTGGTCTTCTGTAACAACATGATAGAGTTGGCAGGGGTAACAGAGGAGGTGGGACATGTAGTGGATAGCCACATGGCCGCCGAAAACTGTATATTCCCTTCCCGTTCTCCCGCCATTCCCTAGCTTGTTGTGCATTCTTTCCAAAAATCGGGACTTTTTTATTTTTTATTTTTAAAATATATTTTATTGATTTTTTACAGAGAGGAAGAGAGAGGGATAGAGAGTTAGAAACATCGATGAGAGAGAAACATAGATCAGCTGCCTCTTGCACACCCCCTACTGGGGATGTGCCCACAACCAAGGTACATGCCCTTGACCGGAATCGAACCTGGGACCTTTCAGTCCGCAGGCCGACACTCTACCCACTGAACCAAACCGGTTTCGGCAAAATAATCGGGACTTTTTTAAAACGTCGCGGGACACGGGACAAATTGTTAAAACATTGGGACTGTCCCGCCAAAAGCGGGATGTCTGGTCACCATAACTTTGGGGGACTTGAGAGAGGCCAGTAAGTGTAAGGTTCGCGGCGCAGGAAATGGGAGTCGGAGACCAAGGCATGTTAAAAGAGGAAGTTTATTCTGCACAAATGAACGAGATAGAAAAACCAGGATTAGAGGAGAAGGACCCGCTGGGCTGTCTCCCAGACTGGGAGAGCAGCAACCTGGGCAGAGGTGAACAGGCCTTTTGAGGGGAGGAACAGGAAGGGGTGGGGCCCAGGGCACTCAGCACGTGCTGATTGGTGGTTCAATGTCTCAGGGCTGTCCCGGCGCAGATGCCGGTTATGTTATACTCCACACACCAGTTGGGGGAAGGGAAGATCTATCATTAAGGCCATCCTGCCTTCAGCCCTCTGGGTGTCACATGGAAGCCCTGAACATTGTCATAGTCAAGTCTCTGGTTACTTGTCAGAGAATTCCTCTACTCGCCTCTCCCCCCCCCCCCCATCCCCCCACCCCCCACCCCCGCCCAAGGAAGGCAGCAGGAAGGGAGGAGCCTGATGATCCACCACTGTCACTGGTTGTGACCTTTCTGTGCTTCAGTTTGCTCATCTGTAAACTGGAAACTAGTAGTCCTAGCCCATCCTCCTTACCTCTAACAGTGGCCAGTGAGACTCCTAAGATGAGATGCATGGAATACATGTGCTTTCTGAACTGCAAAGTGCTATACAGATTGCTTAAAAATCTCCATTTGCTTCTTCTCACCTGACAGCATGTGCTGGGCTGGCCCATCAGCAGCCTCTACCTCTTGGTGCTAATAAGCTTCTAACCTTACCCTTACTTTCCTAGACATCTGCCATTCTCCTCTGGGAAGTTCATCAAGGCACTGTGACTTAGTGAAGTGGTGCTTCATCTGTTGCTCTAGAACTTCTGAACCCTCTTATCTACTATCTGCCAGGCCAGGATGGTGGCACCTGAGCTGAGCCCAGGCCCAGCAGGAATGCTGAGAATTCCAAACTGGCTAGATGCCAGCACAGGTGTCAGCTGAAGTGCAAACAGACACCACCCTTAGTCCCTGGGCTGGATTTCTTTGATTCCTTGGCTGACCCACTGGGAGGAGAGACAGGACGAAGAATATTTTTGTAGTCCAGGAACCGATCTGAAACTCATTGCAAAGCTCCAGCCAGATAAGTACTTGCCTACACACTCATGCAAATGGCTTTTATTTTTGTGTGTTAATAGTTGTGCCCTGTTGGCTTGTCTGTTTTCAGCAATAAATTCCTAGAGTGCAGAGGATCAATATTGTAAGGTTTGAGGCGCAGGAAACTGGAGTCAGGGACGACCAAGGCATATTAAAGGAATGTTTATTCCACAGGAGGGAAAGGAGCAGGGACCCAACCCTGCTGCCTCCGCAGATGCAGAGGAATGGAGAGAGAGGAGAGCAGTGCACGTGGGAGTGTGTAGCGGCCTTTTAAGGGAACAGGAAAGGGTTGGGTCTAGGGCGGAACTGGAAGGGGTGGGCCCCAGGGCACTCGGCACGCGCTGATTGGTGGTTCAATGTCTTGGTGGCAGATGCCAGTAACATCATAACTCCGCCTTGCGGATGCATGCATGGGCTCTGGACTCCTCCCCCTGCCTTGATATTTAGGGATGAGGAACTGAAAATAGTGATGAAGGGGATGACAGGGATGAGCATTATAGTACTGGGGTTGATGGTGGTAGGTACAGTATAAGGAGAGAGAAGAGGAAGAGGAGGCAAAGGAGAAGGAGGAGGAGAAGGAGGAGCCAGAGAAGTGGTCCTGGAAGGTGGATGTGGGGTGGAGGGAGGTGGACCGGAAGCTGATGAAGATGGAAATAGTGAGTGGGTGATGAGGGTAGTGGTCTGAGTTGTCCATACCCCTATGAAAGCACTGTTCCCTCTTCTCTCTTTATATGTCTGTTTCCCTTTCTAGAACCTCCTTCAGGGCTGAGCCAGTGCCTCGCTCACCTTTGTGTCCCAGTACTTGGCCCAGTGCCCTGCACATAGTGAGTGTGAGCAGTGATTGCTGATGAAGCAAGGACTGAGAGTGGTGTGGGGCAGGAGGGATAACAAGGATAGCCCTGATAACGGGAAGAAGTGGCCATGTTGGAGCACCCCTGTCTCCCCAAGATCTGGGGTGGAACTGTCCCCTGGAGGCATAGCAGATGATGCTCTGTGCCAGTGGTAGGTGTGGACTGATGACCATCCGGGCCCAGTGGGGCCTAGCCAGGGGGCGGCAGACGCAGCAGTGGAGGCGGGGGCGGCAGTGGCGGTGGCGGCGGCAGTGGTGGTGGAGGCTTTGGGGATTTGTTGATTTGCTGAGCTTGCCTGCTGGGTGCAGGCTGTTTCTCCATAATCATCTTTTGTCTGGCTGAACAATAGAGGTGAGGAGGGCAGCCAGGCAGGTGGGACATAGCTTGACAGGACTGGGGAAGAGGAGAGAAGGCTCCCACAGGGCTTGCAGCCAGCTGCCCCACTCCGGGCCTCCATTTCTAGTGCAGGCCCTCTGCGGTAGCCTTCACAGTGACCCCAGAGGCTGCTGAGAATCATCGGGGCCCCACCCCCACCGGGCTGGCTCACATACCTCCCCACACAGCTCCTTCCCTCAGAAGCTTCCAGGCTTTTGATAAATGCCGGCTGGCCGGTTCAGCCCCTGAGGAAGGCAGGCGGCTCCTGGGAGGGGCCTGTCGACATTCGACATGCCAGGAGAAGGATGGCCCGGGAGGGTGGGGGTAGGGGCTGCAGCCCAATTCCCTGCAGAACAAAAATAGATTTCGCTCTCCCTTGTACCAGCTGCTGAGTCCCCAGCCCTGGCTCGATCATTTTTCAAATTGCAATAAATTAACATTTTCTGGAGCAGGAAAACCACGCAGAGAGGCCTAATTACCAAATTTGGGGATGGCCTCAAGCCCCTCTGGGCCTGTTCCCCCGCCCCCCATTCTTGCTGGGGACTAGGGAGAACAGAGCCCCAAGGAACAGCTTCTTCCATTTCACTCACACCTTTCCCCCAGGCTGACTGGTACCCCTCCCCCACTCCTTGCACACAGCCCTGCCTGTCACCTCTTCCTTGCAGACATTCCCTCCTTGGTCTCCCCCACCCCACAGAATGCAGTGCACCAGTGTATTCCCATTTGGCAGAAGGAGAGCTAAAGGACCGGGTGAGGAGAGGTAGAGTGCAAGGCAGGGCCTGACGTAGGGACCCTGAGGCAGAAATTGGAGGTCCTGACACCCCAATTTCCTAAACCTGAAATCGATTTCTTTTCACTGAGTGGTGAAACTTACAGTTAAGACAGCACAAGGAAACCCACAGTCTCCCTGGATCATTTTCCTGTCTCGGCGGGTGCTCCCTATTCTAAGCCTCCAAGGGAAGACATTCCAGGAATTAACTCAGCTCTCTGGAAGTTTCCCTGATATGTAAAAGCCCCCCTTGTGGAGATACATAAGTGTTCACTTATTCGTGGTGTGGTTGACATTTGTTGAGTGCTTACTATATATCAGGCAGCATGCTAAGTGCTTTCCATGCATCATCTTATTGAATCCTTACAGACTGCCCCAGGTAGGTGTCCCTGTGTGACAGACTCATAAAAGTACAGTGACTTTCCCAAAGTTACACATCAGAAGCAGGATTCCCATCCAAGACTATTGGATGCCAAAACAGTGCTTTCTTCTACCCCCCACTGTCTCTGCCACCTTCCCACCCCTCTGTTCAGGGAGCTTAGCTGCCCATCCTGGCCTTCACCTGGAGCCCCTTTCTCCTCAGATTCTGGAGTGCCCACACACCCGAACCAGCTTCACTGTCCTGTCACCAACCAAGTTTGTAGTCCTCACAGGGCCTGCAGGCCCTAGGCCTTAGCAGTGGAGAGCTGGGACCTCGGCCTCAGAATTGAATGGGGACTGGCATGAGCGGGAAGCAGTGGGAAAGCAAGCTTTGTAGAAGGAAGTGCAACTTTACACACACACTGGGGTGGAATAGTGCTCAGGGCTTTGTCCTACCTGCCCTGGTGTGAGTTGAGGTAGAGACTTCAAAGGGAACTGTTTTTGCTCCCCCCCACCCCCAAGGGCAGAAGGTAACTGGAAAGTTCCACTGTGGTCTGAGTCCTGCCTGAGACCCCTTGGCTCCCTCAGCAATGAAGGGTTATAGTTTGGTGACATGAAGTCCCTCATAATCTGTTCCCATCTACCTTCTAGAACTTATTTCCCACCCCTTGTCTTTATATACTCTGTGGTTCAACCAAACTCAATATTCCTCCTCTGTGCCTTTGCTTATTAAGCTGTTCCTGGAACAGCCTCCAAATCCTACCCATCAGTTAGGGTCCAACTGCCATTTCCTGCAGGCAGCTTTCCTGGTCCTCCTCACTATGACACCTCCCTCTTCTCTGCCCGCCAAGCTGAAAGAAACTCTTTTCTCCTCTTAAGGCACTAGCCACTTTCATCTGGAATTATGGTGGGATGGTACACAATCCTACATCCCTGCCACACCAGGAGCTCTCTGAGAGAGGAGCTGTGTCAGATTCATCTTTGTCTTGTCCTGCCTTTTGGTTCAGATTTCTCAGAAATGTATTGTCTACTTCACACCGCACATGGTGGGGGGCAGTGGGAAGACCATGGCCTTGGAGTCAGGGACACCAAGCCCTGTGCTTAAAGCCCTGTTCTGGTTCTTTCCAGCTGGTGTCCTTGAGCAAGTTACTTTCCCACTCTGAGACTTGATTTTCTTCAGCTTTTGTGGGATGAAATTAGTACTTGCTACTACTCAGGGTTATAGTTAGTATGAAATGTGGGATGAAAAGGTCAGGTCCCCCCAATAAATGTTTACTTGTCACTCCTCCCTTTGACAGGGTCTGGTGAATGGATGAATGAATGAAGCAATGAATTAATGTTAGACCTTCAGGGTGGCTCTAGTCTGAGGTGCTGGGCCTTCTCTGGACTGGCTGCGCTCTCCTTCAGGCAGAGCTGCCCACCAACCCACACCCACAGCTCTCTGTTCTGTTCCCAGCCACCCCAGGCCTATAGTTTACACACTGAAATCCCCAGAAGCTGAGACTTCCAAACAAACCCCCCAAGTTTGGATTTATCAGCAGTGCTATTAAAACAGTAATTTTCAGCTGCCTAATGTTTCCAACTTCTGCTCTAATCCAGTGGGTAAATATTTACGGAGCCTGACACCACTCCTAGGCCACTTGCTTGGCTGCCAAACATTCATTTCCCTTGCAGCTCCACTGGTTTGATATTTTTAGGAGCAGGGGAGGATGGAAAGGGGTGTATGTGTGTGTGTAAGGATGTGGGAGAGAGGCTCAGTCTTCCTTATGGTAAGTTCTTGAGTGAGGAGAGACAGGATAAAGTAGGCCTTGCTACTAACTTCTGCCCAGATGTACACACACCAGGGCCAGGAAGCAGGGGCTCACAGCAGTGCACCAGACCCTCAGGCATCCCCTCCTCAGCCACCCCCTCCCCAGCTATCGGGCTGATTTGCTATATACAGATAGCAGAGAAGTGTTGAGAGAAGTGGACAGACTTGGGGACCTACCTCAGTCCTGCTATTTGCTAGGTGGGTGGCCCCGAGCATGTTCCTTCATCACTCTGAGTCTATTTCCTCATGTGTGAAAGGCAGGTAAGTATTACCACCTCCATAGTGAAAGAACATGCAGAGAGAACCAGATAAAGCACCTGGTTCGGGGTAGGTGCCCTGTAAATAGTGCTTTAGAGAAAAGATATGAAGCATGCCCTCCATCCTCACTGATGTCGCAGCCACACTACACTAGTGGCCATCTCTCAGCACCTCTTTGCCCTTGCTCATGCCCTTCCTTCTGTCTGGAATGTCCTCGGCATAACTCAGAACACATGGCTACCTCCTTTGAGAAGTCTGCCCTCATAGCCCTAAGAAAAATGATCTCTCCCTCACTCTCTCTTCCTCCCTCTCTTTCTCTACCCCTACCCCAACCCCACGGAGCACTTGTGAATGAAGGCTGAATAATATTCATCTCTACAGCCTTGGCATCTACCACAGAGCTAGACAATGTGCTCAATGACTCTGTGCTGCGCATGTGAGTGTTTGTTGAATATTTATGGATTGGTTGGAAGAAGAGAATGAGCAAAGGATGATTTTTAGCTTGAGCTATCCAAGACACTTCTTTATCCCCCTCACAGAGAAGAACAATAGAAAGACAGAAAGGAACCAATGATTATTGACTGCTCCATACAGGCCAGGCAGAGGACCTAGTCCATCTTTTTCCACCAAACACCAGAATTTAGTTTAATGAGCTCCTACTGTGTGCTGAGCAGTAAATGACTTACATGGATTAACTAACTTAATCTGACAAGAGTCCTACCCATTTTAAAGATAGGTAACTGGAGCACAGAGAGGTTAAGTCACTTGACCAGGGTCACACAGGTAATAAAAGAGAACTGGGTTTTCAATACAGGCAATTTTGCTCCAGAACCTGAACTTCTACTACACTATTCTACCTCCCTTAGTAAGTACTCAAGGAATGTTTGTTGAGATACTGAATGAATGCCAACTGAGTGAGTTGCTGTACAGCTCACAGTTATATACATTATTTTATTGATTCCTCACAGCAGTCTTTTCTTGGAGGAAAAGTGTGTGCAATCATCTTCATAGTTCAGTTGAAGAAACTGAAGCTCAGTGATGTAAAGTAATCTGCTCCAGGTCACAGCTAAGAAACAGCAAAGTCAGGACTTGCTTTCCACCCCCCTAGCTGGCTTTTGTTGTCCTATCCTGGCTGGATGCCCAGAAGGACCCAAGAGGTGGTCTGTTCTCATTACTTTGTGCATAGGGAGGAGCAGGACTTCTGGACTCAGAGATTCCAGTATCCCAAGAGATCAAGCTGGAAATGACCATGGATATCATGCACACTTCCCCTTTGGATTAGAGCTGGGCCCAGAGAGATGAGCAGTGCCTCTGCTCCCCTATCTCTCTCAGGTCTCCCCAGGCCACCCAGGTGTCTCGGCTGGCTGGCCAGCCCACAAACACGTTTCCTGAAGGGATGGGCTTCTGAGTGGGAGCTGGAAAGTGGGAGGAGTGTAAGGAGGAGGAAAGAGTCCAACAGGGAGAAAATGGGTTGCTTCAGGGGAAGAATTCCAAACAGATTGAGCTGCAATGGAGCCCCTGTTACTAGTAATTGTAGTATCATAAGGATGCCTGGGAAGATGGTGATGATGATAATAATAACATTCAGAGCAAGGGGGAGAACAAGGAGGCAGATGGCATGGTGTGAGCTGTGGTCAAGCCTCTCAGTCCTGTCACTTCCCATCTCAAACCAGAGTTTGCTTGGCCCACTCAAAAGAAAGAACAGCCTGAGCAGGGCCAAGTGGATGGCGAGCCCTGCTCCCAGGGGCCTGGTGCATGTGAACAGTGGGGGCTGAAATTCAGTCTTGCTTCTTGCACTACTAGACCATGTGCCCTGCCCTGGGGCTGGGTCATTCCCAAAAGGGGTGCGTTTTTCTAATTCCACAAAGACTCCATGTGGGTTAGCAGTGGCCTTGAGCAGAAACACACAAGAGCATGTATTGGGGGTGGGGTAGGGACCAGATCCCACAGTTCATCTCTTTCATGGCTACACCAGTATTCAGACACCTTACCTCCTTCCTATGCCTTCTCTTTGGAGCCAAACAGCTGTGACCTTGAATCTGGCTCCCATTACTTACTCTCTTGTGATATTAATCACCTTACTTTTCTGAACCTTGGTTTCCTTATCTGGAGAATGGGGCAGTGTTAGGAGGGTTAAATGACATATATTGGTACAGTGTTTGGCACAGAATAGGCAATAAAAACAAAATGAATTTCCTCTTCTATCACTCTCCTTCTTTCCTGGGGGGCTAAATCTTTGTTCTACTTTTGTTTGGGGCCCAAGCCCCTTCCAGACTCCCCTCCAATCCCCAGGCAGCAGGGATTGGAAAACAAAAATTGGCCACAGGACCTGCTGTGCTCCAGAGCACCAATAGAGGAAACCCTGGGCGGCTTCTTCTGAGCATTTGTGGCCGAGATCTAAATGTCTGGGCCAGTAATGCCCTGCCTGGCTGTCTGGGAGGTTCCCTTTGGGAATTGAGGAGGCTGCAAGATCCTTGGGCCTTTCCCCTCTCTTTCTCCTCCCCCTCCCAAGGCTGCTGAGAGGCTGGGGTGATGGATGGGGCCCTGCCTTCCCCTCACCACTTCTTTGATGAGAAGAAAGAAAAGTCCACCTGAGTCTCAAATCAAAAACAGGTGAATTGCCTCTAAGTCAGGCTGGGCCGTCTCTGAGGTCTGAAAGAAGGTTGGGGGGCTGAGGGGAAAAGAGGAGAATGTGATAAATCACACTGTCAGGTGCTACCCTCCATCTGTGGCAGGGATCTGCTTCCCTCTCGGGATCCCTGTGCCCATTACAAGAGGTGGGAGCAGGCAGTCATCCCTACTCACACCCACCTCAAACCTCAGCCTCAGCTCTGCCATGCACAACCCCCTCCTTTCACTTCTCCAGCCACCCTGTGCTCATCCAGGTGGCAACCCCTCTTCACTCATGTCCTCAGAGCCCCAGCATGCTCTCAGCAGGAAGGTGGGAGCTTTGGGGCCCAGCCTCAGCTTGCCACCCCCTTGCTGAGTGTACCTGGGCAAGTCTTTGCCCCTCTTTGGATTCCTTTTTTATAGCTGGGGCGGGGGGTGTAATAGTCTACTGAAATGACACCAGAAGGCAGACCATGGGCCCTGGGCTTGAATCTCAGGATTAGAGCTCAGGGTGGAGTGGGGACTATGATAGGCCCATGTTTTGTATTTGATTTACCCCTGCCCCAAACCTCTTCCATCACTGATATTCTACAATTATTTGCCCTAAGAGCTGTCCAGGCCCACCAAAGTCAGCGAGCAAATATGCCAGACAGATTCCTCAACATGCTAACCTTATGGCCCCCGCCCAACCCCAGTCTTTCTCTGGTGCAACACACATAGATTGGTAGGGCCCTGCCTGTCCCACTAAGCGCCCCTAGCATTGTAAAAGGGGGTGGTTACAGGAGAGAGGGCAAATCTGGAAGAAGCAGTGCTCAGGCCTCTTGAGATTGACAGTCACTGCTGAAAAATGAAACAAATAAAACAAGAACTGGGAGAGTCCTCAGAGATCTAGTTCTCCATCGTCTTAAGGGCAAATGGAAGCCCAGGGGGCGATGGGAAAGGCCACAAAGCCAGTCAGGCCCAGGGCTAAGACCAGGCATCAGTGTCTGGACTCTCAACTCCCCCGCCCCCACCCTCACCTACACTCCCGTCCCCACCCCCAGAGGCTGCATTGCTAAGTGAACTGAAGAAAGTCTCTGACCCGGAGCCTTCTTCATTCCTAGATTCCAGCAGTGGTTGATGTCCCCTAGCAGACTCCCCACCTTGGTCAGAAAAGGCCAGGACCAAGGCCCACTCCACCCTGTCACCAGCCTGAGAGGCCACAGCTGCCTGGGAGCAGGAGCAGCAGGGAAAGGAGAGAGGAAGCAGAGGAGAAGGGAGAAAAGGGAGGGGCAGGGAGGCCACAGGAGAGGAGAAGGAGGGGAAGGAGATGAGGAGGTAGTGAAAGCTGAAAGTTTACAAGGGAGAAAGGAAAGGGAAGTCCCAGGAAGAAGAGATGGGAACAAGGGCTCTGAGAAGGGAGAATCTGGCCAGGGAGGGAATGGAGGGCCAGCAGGTGGACGAGAGATACCCCAAAAAGAGACAAACAAGGAAACTGGATCTGCAGAAGGGAGAGAAGAAGCCCCCCCAGGGGGCTCTCCTCCCCATTTCATGGAGCTCCCCCAGGGGCACTAGGGGCAAATTGAAAATGAAACACCTCGTCCCCTGAGCTCAGGGATGTGACCCTCGGTATAAGTGGATTAGAGAGGATTCCAAGAGGAAATGGGAGGGTGCCAGGAGTGGGGGAGCCTAACATAAACTCCTGCTGCCCCCCACCCAAGCCAGCAAAAGAGCACACTTCGAACACCCCAGGAGCCATGGAGCGCCAGTGCCCCCTTGTGGCCACGGTGCTCACGCGCCTGGCAAGGGTGGTCTGGAAAATCCGGTGGGAGGGGGCACCAGCTTGGGCTTTGGAGGGGAAAAGAGAGTGATGCAACAGAGAACCCAGGGGATGGGCCAGTGACTTTGCTGGAGACCTCCATGACCTTCAGGCATCCGAGACCAAAAGAGTTAGCCTGGGGGTTTCCCTTCAACTTCTCCCATTCTTTCACCAGTGGTAGGCATGAGACTCTAAGGCAGTAGAAAAACAGGGCACACTTATGTGTCAGAATGCTCCCTCCTACCCCAGTGGCACAGTGTCAATTCTTGCCATCCTGGCCTCTGCCTTTTATCTGAGCAACTTCACTCCAGGGCCTGCATCTCTAGGGCAGTGTGTGTGTGTGTGTGTGTGTGTGTGTGTGTGTGTGTGTGTGTATAGGGGGGATCTTGTGCATGGCAAAGGGTGGGGCCTTAAGCAGGGCCACCCCAAAGAGGGTGGCAGGCAGCTGACCCTGGAGGACTCGCAGGGATCTGAGATGGAAAAGGCAGTCACCTGGAAGAGTCAGGAAGCCTAGGTTCTACCTTGCCACCATGACTGTCATGCTATACAATTTTGAGCATATCCTTGCCCTCTCTGGGCCTCAGGCTCCTTAGTTGGAACCAAAAGCTCTTGGCCTCTTAGAAGACCTATCTAACTGTAACACTGCAATTTTATGATTCCTAAAGACAGAGCTTGAAGAGGGAATGAGTCCAGTGGTAGGCAGAATTAGCACTCCACTGTGATTTTTGAGAAGTGGCTAATACATGCAACCCCAAGGACATCCCACCTAGCCCTCATCCCTGACTCTCCCAGTGCCCTCAACAATACTCCTGACCCAGATCTGCTCAGAGAGACCTGTGGGACCAAAGTCAGGCCTGCTCAGGGGCCTGGGGTGCCTTCTCTTTCACGGGATGGGGGGAGGGGCAAAGGCAAGAAGCCAGCCTTTCCTCAGTCCCCTTTCATGGCATGGCATGCAGACATCCTCATATGTCTATTCAGAGCCTAGGGCCCCAGGGTGGATAGAAAGTGCAAGGTCAGCAAGATCTCGTCAATGAGCCCAGCCCAAGGCAGGAGTCCGAGCCTGGAAATGGAGAAACCTGAGCCTGATTCAGCTTCCCTAGAGAGGAGGAGAGGGAGGGAGGGAGCACAGGGAGGTGAAGGGCATCTCAAGGAGGTCTTTGGTTTATGCAGGGGAGCTCAGGCCCAGTGTGTGAAGACTGAGCTCTAGAAGGGGGCCAGGCAGGATCTTCCAGCTGGAGAAATGAACCAGAAAGAAGACCAAGTCTTTGATTTTAGAGTCAGTTTGGTGCTGAGTCTGTCTGCTAATCTCTCTGCCTCAATTTCCTCATCTATGAAATGGCAGTGTTAGTACTCACCTTGCAGAGATCTTGTGAGGATTAAAAGAGTATTTGTAAAAAAAAACACAAAAACAAACAAACAAAAATAACAACCCACTTAGAATATTCCCTGGCACCTAGTGAGTATTTTCTGTCTTTCTATTTTTATTTTTAACCCCAGGATACCCTGTCCTAGAATCCTGGAATGATCTAGCTGTCAGGACCCTTATATTCCAAGACTAAAATAAATTAATCAGGTTCAAATTCTACTCCCCAATCTTACCCTCCCTGCCACTCGCCCCAATACAAATAGGTACATTTCAGCTCAGAGAGAGGAAGAGACTTGTCTAACATTACACAGCAAATCGTGGCTCAGCTGAGGTTTCCTCATTGCCAGTCCTGAGTTTCACTTTTTGTCCTTCCCCAGATGGGTATTCTCCAGTGCCCATGCTTGTCAACACTGGCCCTGAATCTTCTCCGATGAGATCTTGGCAAGTGTCTCAGTGGGTGGAGCACTACCCTGAGAATGAGTTGAGCAGCTCACCCTGACAGTCAGTTCACCTCTATCCTGCATCCCTTGGAGCCAGAGAGTTTTTGCAGCTGAAAGGAATATTGTAAATCAGTTGGTCCTCCAACCTTCTCTTCCGTCTACCATCTGCCATCATTAGCCTCCACCTCTGTGCCCTTCAATCCCCTCCTCAACCTCCTTGCCCCCAACTCTGCTTGCCCCTGAAGGTACTTAAAGCCAGATAGCCTAGACCCGTAGTTGCCAAACTGCGGCTCACAAGCCACATGTGGCTCTTTGGCTCCTTGAGTGTGGCTCTTCCACAAAATACCACGGCCTGGGCGAGTCTATTTTGAAGAAGTGGCATTAGAAGAAGGTTAAGTTTAAAAATTTTGGCTCTCAAAAGAAATTTCCATTGTTGTACTGTTGATATTTGGCTCTGTTGACTGATGAGTTTGCCGACCACTGGCCTAGACCATCTCTTGTACCATTTCCCTGGGGCTAGCTATGTCTGCTTTGAAAAATAAGACAACCAGGGAAACAGAGTCATCACTCCAGTCCAGCTCAGCAGACAGCTGGCCCTCCCACCTTGCCATGGCCCACCAGACCCACCGCTATGCCAGGTATTGTCTTCTTCCTGTTCCTGCCTGGACCAGCCAGCCCAGGACAGGACAGGGTACAGGACTCGGGACCTTGGGAAAGGAGACCGGAGGCTGCCACCCTCAGGACTTGAAGAACTATATGGGCCCTTTGGCTCTTCCAACATTGCCCCTCCCTCCCTGCAGCCCAGTCTAGTGCTTGGGCTAGACCTGTTTCCAATGATTCACGTCTATGCATCCCCACCTCGCCCCTGGGAGCCTTCTCTGCACTCTTAATAGATCTTACGGTTAAGAAGTTTTTTCCTGCTACTCAATGTTAGTGCTTAAAGTGCAGTTACACTCTGAAAATAGACCATAAAATGACACCATGGGGTCCACATTTATCCTCCAGCCACAATTCCAGACCAGCTTGGTTCAGTTTTCAGGTTGAAAAATGGCTTTGGGGAGCTTCAAACTCCACCCAAGTCCTAAATCTGCCTCAGTGCTTGCCCCTTGGTGGTGCCTCCCTCCTCCAGGCCAGGGGAGAGGGAGGGCCTTGGACTGCTGAGGTGGCAAGCCAGGCCCTCCTCAGTTTGGCCTATTTCCTGCCAGAGTTGGGGGTGGGATGGGCAACTGTACGAGTGTGAGGGACCAGGTTAGGATGTCGGTAGAGATGGGCCCAGCCTACACAGGCTTGGAGGCCTCCCATGGTTCCCCCATGCTATGATGGACCCTGGAATGTGTTCTCCTTCCCCAGGCAGGACTAGGGATAAGGCTGAGAAAGGGAGCCTCCTCAGTCCATAATTCTCTACAGAGCCGCTGGGAGACAGAATAAGAAAGGAAGGAACACTGGAGGTCTCCAGAGGCCCTCCTGCCCATTCCTCTGTCTCGATACCAGAGCCACTCTCAATACATAATTCTTGGCAGCTCAGCAAGATTCAGTAGTCCTGTCATCTAGGGTGTGCCACACCTCCATCATGCAGCCAAGGACAAGGTCAGTTTCCTAACCAGTCACTTTAGGGTTAAGTAAGGGCTGGACTCAGACTCACCCAGCCTACAGGTCACCCCTCAAGTCAGGAGAAGGACAGTATGGATGTGGGGCCATGGGCTTTGGGGCTGAGCTCTAGGGGCTGCTGCTCAGGCCAGTTGCAGATGCTGCAGCTCAGGCCCTCTGCCTGCAGGAGGACCCTCTGTAGAGTTTCTCCTCCTGTTTACTCTAACAAGCTGGTTATCTGGTTCCCAAGCCCACAGCAAATTAGAGGCAGTAAATCAAAAGGGGGTAGAGGGGCTGCTGGAAGCAGGCATACTAAAAGTGTCAAGAAGTGAGAGCTGACAGCCTGACAGCAGGGGAGTAGGCAGCAAACTAGTAAAACACAAAACAACCCTAACCAGGTACAAAAGCTCAAAGATCGCAAACAAGCTGGGGCCATTTGGTGCCCAGAAATGGGCCTGAGGAGATCACTGCAGCACAGTGCTAGTAATGATGGGGATTAATTCTGCCTGCCCCCAAGCTTCAGAAAGAGCTCGATTATGCCCTGTTCCAGGAGGCAGGGCAGATAAGGAATGTTTCCTCAACACTTCCATCAAAAATGAATAATTTTGAAGTGCACACTCATGGGAATAAAACTTTACCTCTGAGGCAAGTCCTAAAGTCCTGAGTGCCTCATTCCTCAAGCCCCGCAGAGCTGAAGTTGGCGGGGTTCCCCATCCCACCAAGAACTGCTGGCTTGAGAGCCAGTCCTGAGTCCAACACCAGCTCTACCACTTACTGTCCCTGGGACTCTCTGCTAATCATGCCTCTCCAAACCCAGCTGTTTCCTCTGTGAAATGTTGACAACCATACCTGCCTGGCAAGGCTCTGAGGACTAAATCAGACAAACCAAGGCCCACGTGTTTGGCCCTCAGTGCACAGTTGGGACTTACTTGGTGTTCCCTCCTCCTTTGAGAAGGTCTCCTTCCAGAGGTCTGGACATTGTAACCCAGCCTATGTGTCCCAGCTGTCCCATGTGAAAGGACCTCAGGGAGCAGCAGCACAGGGGCCTCTGTTCTCAGCCCTTTTGGTGAGGACAATGGAGCTTAGAGGTGATTCTGGCTCTGGGCAGGGCTGGTATATGCCAAGATATGGGGTGGGGGGAAACCAGGGGCATGGGAACAAGGGTTAGGGGCCAGAGTCCCCTTTGCTTCTTCCTCTTCCTCTGGATTCCATAGCCTTTCCATTTAAGAGCAGTTCCCCAGTATTTGTGTTACCAGCCAAGCGCACTTGGCACTTAAGCCAGGAATGGTGACTAGGGGCCTACCTCCTGTGGGTCAGGTGTCAACACATATCATGGGAAAAGCACTTGTGGTGCAGACAAGGCAGGCCAGTGGTGGCATGGATCAGACATAACCAGCATCTGTAGGTAGGTCTAGGTATACCTGACACCTACTGGCCGGGGGACTTGTATTCCAGGGACACATAGGATAGGATCACTCTGCTCAGAGCCCAGCTTCAAACTTCCCCCCAATGTCTTTGAAGAGTATTCTCCCCTTCATGCCCTTTGGGTGGGACAGAAAAGGACAGTAAGGCTCATGTTCGGGGAGGTTGAGGGGGTGGGAGACACCTAGATGGATCTCATCCAGGAGGCAAAGGCAGTGTTGGAGGGGCTGTGGAAAGATGTGGAGTTTAGCTAGCCTGGTTCCAAATCCAGACAAGTGCCATCTTCTTAGTTTCAGTTTCCCCTAAGAGCATGGGCTTTGGTGATAGACACACCTGGTTTGAATATGAATTTTATCACTTCTTCTAATTCTGGGCAGGTCACTTCTCCATAAGCCTCAGTTTCCTCTTCTACTTTATGTAATTGTTGAAAAGATGATGTGAATAAAAGAAGTTAGCATGAAGTCTGGCATGTAGCACAAACTTGCTAAATGGCATATGTCTGCATAGCAGCTACTGCTCTGAGAACAACACATGACTGGCTCATTTACTCCCCATAGTGATGCTATGAGATAGATATTATTATTGTCCTTAAGGTTCAGAGGGTATAAAAGACTTTCCCTATGTCTCACAGCTAGGAAGCAGCAGAAGCATGATTCAAACCTAGGCATTCTGACGCCAAAGCTTGGATCATTTATGAAATAATGTGGATTAATTAGGCAAATGGATACAAAAGTGCCTTGTCATCTCTAGATTGATTGCTACTCCAATGAGAGGAGTGGGTGGTGTTGCTATTTATGAATCATGCTAGCAGCTAGTCCCTGGAGATACCCTGGACATGAGGATGCTGAGTGAGAGACCCCTGGATCCTGAGGATCTGGGGATGCCTCAGATGCCATCTAACAGGCTGGCCATTGCTCTCAGGCCTCTTGTTTGCTGGGTTTCTGATGACCCACGTTCCTTTTGGCCTGGACTTTGTGTGTGGAGCTCCTCAACCAGTACCTGCCTTCTGGGACCCAAGCTTGTGGAGGGTGGCTCAGTACCCCACAGCTGCCAGGAAGGGGACCTCAAAGGCATAGCACGTGGGTGAGGTGGCTCCCTGCTCTGTTTTGTTTGGGTTTTGTGGTGCACATGCAAGCTTGCATACATGCAGGAAGACAGGGGCTTTGGCAAACAGGCAGACCAAGAACTGGTGGATTGGGGTGTGGATGGGGAAGAGCAGTGGGGAAGGAAGAAGGTGATGGAAAAATGTGGCAAAGGCCTGGAGGGATGGAGGGAGGGATGAAAGAGGTGATGGTGTGGGCAGCTGGCAGGGTGTGTTCCTTGTGTTACCGGAGAAAAGCCCTGGAAGGGCTGGATGCTTATCATCAGGCTGATGGAAGGTTGTGGGCCACCATCAAGAGTGCTTCTTTTATTAATTCATTCATGCATGCATGCATTCATACACTCACCCAACAACTATTAATCGAATCACCAAGTATGAAATAGTGGTTTAGAGTGTGAGCTCTGGAGTCAGACAGACTACCTGTGTTGAATACTGGCTGTATTGACTGCACAACCTGGGATGAGTTACTCACTCCCTGGTGCTTCAGTGTCTGCATATCTGAAATGTGTTTAATAATACTTATCTCAGAGCATGGTTGTGAGGATTCAATAAATTATTCCATGTAAAGGATTAAGACAATGTCCGACATATAGTAAATGCTCAATAAAGTCTTGTTACATGTGTGTGCTTGTGGGTACACATTTGCTCATACATACAGATCACATGCCAAGCCCTGTGTTAGGTACTAGAAACACAAGGATAACAAGACAGACACAGTCCTTGCCCCCGTGGAACTGACATTTAATCCTGAACTGATCCTCTGGTGGAGGCCTTGCCACCATTTCTAGAATCCTCCTAAATAGCCAGAAGTAGAATGAGTGTTCAAACCAGGCCCACAATGCAGCCTTCACCACTCTCTGCTCTGCCTTTTTCAGGCCTTTCAGTTCTGCATGATCCTAAAAGGCACCAGTACGTAAGCTTGAGCAGATGGTGTGACCAGTGTGGACTTTGTCACTAACTGACTTCTAGAATATTTCTTGGAGGCTAGAATGGTGGAAGAAGAAATTAGTTATCCAAAAAAGTGGACCAAGAAAGAAAACCAATCTACTGAAATTCCCCTCTCTTTCTCTCTCTCATTCTTGGGCTCTTGGAATTAGCCCACACTGGCAGGCATGCCACTGTTGTCCCTACATGCACATATGCATAGATGTACATAGGGACATGCACACGTAGGGGCATGTGAACATAGAAATGCATTGTCATGGGCACAGATAGAGTCTGAGAAAAAAGGTTCATGTGAAATGAAAGAAGGGAGGGGATACAGAGCTGATCTAAGGCCTGGGCACTGGGCCAGGGTGATGAGATCCAGTAGGCATGGCCTCCAGGACCCAGAGAACCTGGGTACTCCACAGGAGCACTGCCCTAATGGAGGCAGAGCCCACAGAACATCTTGTGGCAAAGTGTATCCCAGAGAACATGAGTGGCTGGGAAGGGTAGGAGGTATTATGATTAAAAAAAAAAAAAGATTCGATGTCAAAAAAATATGAGAAACGCCAAGTAAAACCAATGTAAATAAGTTTCTTTTGTTTGTTCTACTGCAGGACTTCTCATACACTAAGTTAGTGGTCGGCAAACTCATTAGTCAACAGAGCCAAATATCAACAGTACAAATGATTGAAATTTCTTTTGAGAGCCAAATTTTTTAAACTTAAACTTCTTCTAACGTCACTTCTTCAAAATAGACTTGCCCAGGCCGTGGTATTTTGTGGAAAGCCACACTCAAGGGGCCAAAGAGCCACATGTGGCTCGCGAGCCGCAGTTTGCCGACCACAGCACTAAGTAAATCCCTGAGGGTGTTTGTTTGTATGTATTGGTCTATTGTGTTTCCCAAACAAATTTGACCACAAAGGCCATTATCCACAGAATATCTCAGAGTAAGTGTTCACTTTGAGAAATGTGGCCTTGAGTTTTCTCCAGGCCCTGGGCTCAGCCTTCTTCTGTTGTCCTCGAATACTAGAACCTGGCCTAGTTTCTTAAGTACCAATGTAGAAGGTTGGGACCTTGCCACCCAGCCTCTCGCCTGGGTCAGCAGCTTGCTCTATGTCCCTGTAGTCTCCATGTCCTCCCCATGTTTGCTGAATTCATCGGAGAGAGGTTCAAGGGTGGCTTCCAAATGCCCCTTCCAACCTCTCCACTGAGGCCAACCTGAGAGGCAGGGTGTCCCTTCAAGTTGCTCACTGCCACAGGCCTGATGGTGAGGTGGGCAGCTGAGGTGCTGGCAGAGGGCCCACCGAGCATCCATGGGCTTGTGCTGTTCCACATGAAGGGGTTCCTGTTCATTACCAACTTCAACTCATTACAGCAGCACCAGGCCCAGGAGGATGGAGAGAGAGGGCTGTGCAAATTAATGAGCGACCAAATTAAACATGTTCTCTCAGCCAGCAATCTGTTCCAGATGATCAGCTGAGGCCTGGGGACTTGAAAGTGGGAAGTCCCTGCCCCATGGGCCAGAGATCTTAAGGCAGCCATCGCCTCCTGTTTCTTAAGGCAGCCTGACAGCAGTAGAGTCACCAAATTTAGCAAGTAAAAATATAGTATACCCAATTAAAATCCCAACTTCAGGTAAACAATACATTTTTTTTAGTACAAGTATGTCCCATGCATTATTTGGGACATACTTATACTAAAAAATATTGTTTATCTCAAATTCAAATTGAACTGGGCATCCAGTATTTTAGCTGGCAATTCTAGTCTGGAGGTGCCCAAGGCTCTAGGAGCTGGGCATCCAGGCCCAGGCTGAGAAAGGGACAAGCACCGTAAGCTCCAGGACTGAGAACCTCTACCCCTCACCAATGCAAAGGGCCAGTTCTCCTTGATCTCTGAGGAACCCATTCCCTTTTGCCCTTCAGTAGACAATGAGGCGCTGGCAAAAGGGCCTCACCTGGACCCAAGGGCAAGGCCTGTGCTGCTCTTGTTTCACTAGTCTAGTCACTTCCCCTATAGGGCAAGGTGTGAGGGCTGCAATGGTGTGGATTCTGCCAGTTTCTGTCAGAAGTGCCTCTGAATGACTGGAGGGAACACAAAGGGGCTATCTACTACTGGTCCCCCAGGGGCAGGCTCAGTGCCACTAATGCTGTGAGTATCAAGATGCTCCAAGGGCCGGCATGTGTGTCTGCTGTTCGCCTTTCCCTGCTGAGGAGGCTTAACCACAATATCATTCTGCACGTGAGGGAGTTTGGTGGGCCCTATTCTGTGGCTGGGAAGAACAAGGCCCTGAGAGGTTCCCAGCTGAGCCCAAGCAGGGACTGCTGCTTCCTTCAGAAGCCCCATCCCTTCTTCCTTGTTTTGGGTAGATCCAGATGGGGGTGGTCAGCCCTGCCCCACGTGGGTGCCTCTGTTGTCAATGATGTCACCAGAAAGGCAGTTTGGAGGGAGCAACCAGCTGCTCTTCTGCTCCCCCAAACCCCATGCCTCAGTAGGCAGAGAGCTTAGGGTTAGACATATTGTCAGGCCAGATGTGGATTTGTGTTCTAATTCTCTTCTCTTCTTTCTCCCTGAGGTCTAAATCCTTTAAGCCTTTCTATTTGCTTCCTGAGGAATGGAAACATGGGCTGGAGCAGGTGGGGATTCTCGCTTCCAGCTCCTATAGCCAAGCTCCCCAGTTCCAGCCCCAGATCTGCCTCCAGTCTTACCCTGCCAATGGGATTTCAGGCAGTGGTGTCCAGGCCCAGTCAGGGGCTGTCTGTGGGCTATAACAAGGCCCTCCAGTGGGAAAAAGCAGATATGCAGCCTTCTTCTGAGGGCCAGAGCCCCAGGGCCTCTGTTCTATTATTCCTGGAAACACCCTTCTTCCCCATCGTTCAGCACCTAAGAGCAAACCACCCAATCAAGTTCTTGCTGGTAACTGATTCACTGGACACACTCACAAAACACAACTGATGATCATGGCCTGTTTCTGCATGTTAGGGCTGAATGGAACCTGACAGATCATTTACTCCAATCTCCCTTTTATGAAAATGGGGAAACTGAGGCCTACTTAAGGAAATAAGGAACTTGAAAACTCATGTGTTCACCATCTGCCAGGAGCCATGCCGACCTAATGAGCAAGGCATGATGAGCCTGATTTATAGATGGAGAAATCGAGGGCTCCGAGGATAACTGACTTGTCCAAGGCCACACAGCTGGAGAGAATTGAACCAAGATTTGAGCCCTAGGCCCTCTGATTCAAAAGCACGTGATCTTGCCACCACCGGGACACCGCCTCTGCGTCCAGTGAGGTGTGCTGAGCAGGACTCCAAAATGAATAACACTCAGTTCTGACCTGTAGGACTGGGTGCCCCCAACAGCCAGTTGGTGATACGGGCTGTCCTCACTTCAGTGCCCCATGCTGACCCTCCCACACTTCACTCTTCCCTTCTCAGCCCTCACCCTCTCCTCCCCAGCTTTACCTTTCCTGGGCCAAGCTGTCTCTCCTAAAGTCTCAGACCATTTCCTAGCCTTGTGGCCTCCTGGTCAATCCCTCTCATTTTAAAAGCACCATCATTTAGGTCCCACTCTTGGTGACTGCCATGATCTCTTTTACACTTGAAGAAACTGAGGCTCAGCAAAGTACTCACATGGGGCCTTGAACCCAGATCATCTGACTGATCCCAGGTACAGGGCTTTCTCATCTCAGTCACCTCCACTCCAGTCCCCGTTGGAATTCCAATTTTGACAGGAAGCATCTGTCCAAAAGCCCCTTCCCTGGTCCCAGTCCCCGATTCTGTGCTCCTCAGCCTTCCCTGGGGATCTGTCTTCCCTGCTGTAGCCCTACCCTACCTTCTTCCTGAGACCAGTCTCCCATTGACTGAGGCCTGTGCCCATAGGTGTCCCTGCCTTGCAGCTGCCCCTCCCCTTGACCCTGGGGCCAGGCCAGGGCTTGGTCTATAGTCTTATCTAATATAGTGCCCTCTTGGTTCCGAAATGACCCCCATCCAGGCTGGCAGGAGAGCTCAAGTGGGAATTCACACCCCTCAGATCCCCACCCCCTACTCCTGTCCTTGAGACTCAAGGAAGGGGAAGGTAAACAGAGATGCAGATAGATAAGCGGGGAGACAGAGAGAAAGGTGAAGAGGCAAAGTTCAAGAGCATGGGGGAAGGAGGAGGACAGGCTTGGTGTTTATCTCTCCATTGCTCCTCAAGGCCAGGGGTCCTCAAACTTTTTAAACAGGGGGCCAGTTCACTGTCCCTCAAACCGTTGGAGGGCCGGACTATAGTTTAAAAAAACAACAACTATGAACAAATTCCTATGCACACTGCACATATCTTATTTTGAAGTAAAAAAAACAAAATGGCAAAAACATCCAGCGGGCCGGATAAATGTCCTCGGCGGGCCGCCTGTGGCCCAAAGGCCGTAGTTTGAGGACGCCTGCTCAAGGCAATGCAGCTGATCTGGCAGGCAGTAGGGTTCCTTGAGAAAGGGGGTTCCCTGTTGCATCAACAGCACCCAGACAGTGACTGGCTGGCATAAAAATAAGTGCTCAACACATGTTCAGTTATTTGAAGGAATAAATGAAAGCACATTTGACCTGGCTGGTGTGGCTCAGTTGGTTGAGCATCATCCTGTGCACAAAAAGGTGGCCAATTCGATTCCCAGTCAGGGTTCCTGATCGGGGTGTGTACGGGAAGCAACAGATCAATGTTTCTCTCTCACACTAATGTTTTTTTAAAAATCAATAAAAAAAGAGAACCAAGATAGTGGCATAGGTAAACGCCTGTACTCGCTGCCTCCCACAACCACATCAAAATTACAACTAAAATACAGAACAACTATCATCCAGAACTGCGGGAAAGCTGGCTGAGTGGAAGTACTACAACTAGAGAAGAAGAAAGCACACTGAGACTGGTAGGAGGTGCGGAGTCACGGAACAGGCTGGTCTGGCACCCTGGTGTGCCGCTTCTTTAATGGGGAGGGAGATGGCCTCTAAGGAGGCCGCCTGGAGGAGCGAGGGATCCCAGCCCAAACCAGGGTCCCAAAGCTGAGGAAAGAAGCCTCTATGGGCTGTAAGAATTATGGACTGTAAAAACCAGTGCAGATTGGGGCTGAGTGACACACAGGCTGCTGGAGACCCAGCTGCTCCTCTTAAAAGGCCTGCCCCACGAACTGAATTTACAAGCTTCTGCTTCCTCTGAGCTCCAGTGCTGGGCCAGGCTCTGGGGGAACCAGACACATATGGGGAGAAACTGGACTGTCTGGCATCGGGGCAGGAACTTGGAGGTGGCTTTCTTCCAGGTGGAGGTGCTCGAAGCGGTCATTATTCCCATACTGGGACCTCCCTGGTGCAGGGCTGACTGGCAGACATTTCTGTTTGCTCTGCCCTGGTGATTCCCTGAGATCCAGCCTCATTCAATTTACAACCCCACCTAAGCTGTGTGCAGAGGCTTTTGCATATGAATGGTCTGTGCTTTCTCAGGCTAAAAACCTGTCAAACAAGCTGCAGATGGGCCTGGGAGCCCCAAAACTATCAATAAAAGGCCCCAAAACCGGCATCAGCACTAGCCTGCCTTGCTTCACAGCTGGGCCTCATCTGGGCAATGCCAAACCTGATACAAAGAGGAGGAATCTGCAGATCTCTCTGTAGCTCTTGCTGGATGGCCCCAGGCAGTGGCTGACTTTGCACCTCCTTGGAGACCCAAGAGCCAGTGTACCCAGTGGTCAGTGTGAGACCATACCAGATTACAACTCTTCACATACATAAGTGACACACTCAAGGGGCAGACTCAGTGAGCACCAAAGCCCCACTGAAGCAAGTCCTGCTCCATAAGGGTGTCTCCTGCACAGCAACTCTCCTGATGTAGTCACAGCTGGTCTCCACAGACAATTGGCATGGAGATCAATTCCTCCCAGTGACAACAACAGCAATCGAGTCTCAACTACAACACAACTGTGACACAGCCCACAAAGGGGTGCACCAAGAGTGTCCACCTCAGGTGATTGGGGAGGCTGAGCCACTGGGCCCTATAGGATACCTACTACACAAGGCCACTCTATCAACTCAAAGAGACTTAGCTACCCAATACATAGAAACAAACACAGGGAAGCAGCCAAAATGCGGAAACAAAGAAACATGTCACAAACGAAAGAAATGGAAGAAAGCAAACTACTGAATATAGAGTTCAAAACCACGGTTATAAGGTTACTCAAGAATCTTCTAGAAACCTCTGAGGAACTTAGTAAGACTTTCAAGGATCTTAGTGAGAATTCCAAAGAAATGAAAAAGGACCAGCCAGAAATTAAGCATACACTGACTGAAATAAAGAATAATATACAGAGATTCAACAGTAGACCAGAGGATCCTGAGAATCAAATCAATGATTTGATATATGAGGAAGCAAAAAGAAAGAAGAGCAAAAAGAAAAAAGCCCTGATGCCAGACAGTCCAGTTTCTCCCCATATGTGTCTGGGTCCCCCAGAGCTTCGCCCGGCACTGAGCTCATAAGAAGTTGGAGCTTGTAAATTCAGTTCATGGTGCAGGCATTTTAAGAGGAGCAAAAAGAAAAAAAGAATCCAAAAATATGAAGATAGTGTAAGGAGCCTCTGGGATAACTTCTAGCGTACCAACATCCAAATTTTTGGGGTGCCAGAAGAATAGAGAGAGCAAGATAATGAAAACCTATTTGAAGAAATAATGACAGTAAACTTCCCCTACCTGGTGAAAGAAATAGACTTACAAGTCCAGGAAACGCAGAGAACCCCAAACAAGAGGAATCAAAAAAGGACCACACCAAGACACATCATAATTAAAATGCTAATGGCAAAAGACAAAGAGAGAATCTTAAAAGCAGCAAGAGAAAAGAGTTAGTTACCTACAAGGGAGTACCCATATGACTGTCAGCTAATTTCTCAACAGAAACTATGCAGGCCAGATGGGAGTAGCAAGAAATATTCAAAGTGATGAATAGCAAGAACCTACAACCAAGATTACTCTACCCAGCAAAGCTATCATTTAGAATTTAAGGTCAGATAAAGAGCTTCACAGACAAGAAAAAGCTAAAGGAGTTCATCACCACCAAACCAGTGTTATATGAAATGCTGAATTGCATTCTTTAAGAAGATGAAGAAGAAAAAGGTAAAGATAAAAATTATGAACAACAAAGTGACAACAAATACACATCTATCAACAAGTGAATCTAAAAATCAAGTGAATAAAAAATCTGATGAACAGAATAAACTGGTGAATGGAATAGAATCAGGGGCATGGAAATGGAACAGACTGACGATTCTCAGAGGGAAAGAGGTGTGTGGGGGTGCAGGAAGAGATTAGGCAAAGATCTTATATGCATGTATGCATTACCTATGGACACAGACAATAGGGTGTTGAGGGCTTGGGGTGGGGTGGGAACTGGGTAGAGGAGAGTTATGGGAGGAAAAAAGAGGGACATCTGTAATAATCTCAACAATAAAGATTCATTTTAAAAATCAATAAAAACATTTTTTTAAAAAAATAACTTGACTTAAAAAAAAAGAAAGCCCATATGTCTTCACCAGCCCTCCCCCCCCCCCCCCCCCGTGTCATGATGACCTTGCTCCCTGTGAGCTCCAATGCCATAGTGAGGAGCTGGAGCCCTCTTGATCTGGTGCTTGGTATGGCTCAACTGAGATGGTCAGTTCTCTTTCTATGTGTTTATGTCATAGATTCCCAGATTGGCAGAGCTGGCAGAGCTCTCAGACAACCTAGGCCCATCTCCCTTGGTGCAGATAGTGGCACTGAGGCCCGGAGCAGAGAAGGAACATGTGTACTGCATCACTCAGCAAAGCTGGAAGTAGAAGGCTGGACTCCAGCTGCCCTGAGCTCAGTGCACTACTTACCATGTCTCTGGACCTCCCCAGTGAACCCACATGCAGCTGCGGGGGAGGTCAGAGATCTTCTTTTCTGGAGGAGAAGGAATGACAGCTCCCTGTCCTTACAGTCTGATGGGTAGCTCTGGACAGCAGGTGGCCTACTTCCGGGAGAGGACTGCAGGAAAGACAGTTCCCAGACTGTCTTCCCTGATGGGCCAAAGGGTGAGGACCCTAGAATGAAGGCAGCACTGATCAGGATGCTGGCCCAATCTCCCTGACCATCCAACCTGCCTTCCTCTCCTCACCACCATGGGGATCTGGTCCCCACTAGGGTTGAAGCCCTGAACTTGGACTCTGACAAACCTGGATCTTCTATTTACCAGCTGTGAGTCACTTCACCTCTCCTAGCCTCAAGTTTCCTTGTCAGTAAAAAATTGGAGTTAACCCCAATTCCTTCCTCGGATTTGTGTGTGACTTAAAAGGCACAATGCACATCCTGAGCATTGCATGGCACATATCTGTCACATAATAAATGTTCAATAAATATGGTTAATTCCAGCACCTTCCTTCACTATCCTATTGGCTCCATCTCCTCTCATCTTGGTGGCTTCTTCTTGGTCCTGGAGCTCCCTGCTCCAACCAGCCACAGGAGAGGCAGGTTCTGGCTGCAGGTCCTTCAGGTGCCCTTGGATTTTCTGTGCAACCTTGGGCAGCCCCTTCACCTCATTTCCCTCATCCATCAAAGGTCTTCATGGTGCCTCCATATATGCCAAGGGCTTCCTGGCTCCTTCCAGATTTAATACTGCATTTCTAGAAACCATCCTATGTTGAGCCAGAGTAGTCTAGAATCTAGCCTAGATCCTCAAGAGTTGAGAGAGAGAGAGAGAAAGAGAGAGAGAGAGAGAGAGAGAGAGAGAGAGAGAGAGAGAGAATTTGTGTGTGTGTGTTTGTGTGTGTGTGTGTGTGTGTGTGTTCATGTGCTCTCCTGGGGGGAAGACTGTGCAGTCCCAAACATCCCCCTTTTCTCAGGCTGATTTATCTCCCACAGGGCAAGGAGCCTGTGGGTAACTGGGATCCAACCTCTCTGGTGCAGCCTGGCTGCCGCCTGCCCCTACCTGTAGTCCTCAGAGAACGGCACTGCCCTGGCCCCATTCTCCCAGCCTCAGGATCTGCTTCGTTCTACTAGCTCCTGTCAGGGGATTCCTCCATCTCTTTTCCCTCTGTCTCTGTGTGGAAGCCCTTTCTGGCCCCCAATGCCCCAGCACACACACACACACACACACACACACACACACACACACACACTACAGCCAGCTCTCCCTCTCCTCTCCTCTCCTCTCCTCTCCTCTCCTCTCCTCTCCTCTCCTCTCCTCTCCTCTCCTCTCCTCTCCTCTCCTAGGACAAATTCCTGATTACTCATTCCTCCCCCACAAGCGTCTTGGTTCCTGCGCTTGACTTGCTGTGTGACCCTCTCTCTGCCTTCCTTAAGTCATTTGTGAAATGAGGGTAATCACACTCGTCTTACCTGCCAGCATTGCTGAAGCCTCTGCTTCAAGTTACAGTGAGTAGGAGAAATGGGCTGGACTGGTGGTTTGGAGCAGTCTGGGCCACTGTGGCTGGCCCTGCTGGCAGTGTCATGGGACAGGGACTCAGAAGCAAGAGAGGTGATCTACCTTCAGACCTGAGTCTCTTCCACAGGATCCCCATGAGCACCTTCTACCCTTCTGAACTGCTCACACAGAGATAAATGGGGACATCTGGTATGGGTGAACTGCGGAGGGAGGTTGGGGGTATTGTGCCAGGAAGGTACTACTTGATTTCATGTAGGACAAGGACACCCCATCCTGATCCTTGGTCTCAGTGTTGCTCCCCTGTAAATTTGCAAATAAAATCATTTCTAGGGGAGCCCTTTGGGTTCAGGGCTGGGGCAGGGTTAGGGACTGTGGCCAGTCAGGTGGCTTCCATTAGGTGCTGGCCAGCCCAGGACATCAGAGCAGCTAATCCCAAGGTTTATGAGACAGCCTCACTCACCATGGTGCAAAGGCACAAAGAAGCAAAACTGGAGCTTCCAAATTCCATAGTTTTTACTTGCATTTTGTATTGCTTCCCATTCCTAGGCTTTTTCTTTCATTCCTTGTTTCTGCTTCTCCCACTCTGTGAATCTCTCAGGGTCTCTCTGAGCTCTTCAAAGGACCTCTGGACTCTCTGTCTCCAGTCTCCTTACCCTCTATCTGTCTCAGGCCTTCTTTCCCCTCCCTCAGCCTGTCTCACAGAGGTATCTTGGGTAGGGAGCTTTGTCAGCAGCGGCTATGTCAACCCACCCTTACTTTGTGCTCCTGCTCTGGGCCCTTTCTGCACCCCCCTTTCCTGCCATCACTGATTCTCCTCTTTTTTTCTTGTCTCTCTGGGCTGGGCCACCTCTTCCTCCTGGTCAGCAGCAGGGGCTGAGATGAGCAATGTGGGGAGCAGATGTGGGATGCCCTGCCCCCCCCCATTCCCGCCAGCCAGATGCGACTCATTGGGTGAATGAGGGCAGCACGAGCCCTCCCAGGCTGGGCCTGCACACAGTTCTTAGCCTTCCCTGCCTGGGCTACACTGATTTTGATTGACAATAGAAAAGAAAAGAAAACACATAAAAAAAGAAAAAATGCAGCCACCCAGCAACTGAATGGAAGCAGAGCATCAGGGAGCAAGTTGCTTGCAGCTACCTGGGCTTGGAAGGTGAATGGGGTGGGCAGGAAAAAGGAAGATCCTAAATGTCAAAAACCTGCCTTGGGAACCTGCCTCACCTCTGCTCTGGGCCACACAGTGCCAGGCAGGATCTTCACAGTAGCCCTGGCACCAAAGAGGCTAAACGATTTCCACAAGGAACCTCTCTTGCAACATCCATCAGTCCCTGCCCTAAAGGACTCTCCTGTCACAGGTTTCCATGCTCTTCTTTCTCTATCCCTTTGTCCTCTCCGTGGTGCTCTATTGGCAGGGCAAACTGCCTGGAACAGGCCAGTTCCCAGGGCTCCCTGTGTCCTGACAACTGCTGAGGCATTGCTTTCCTTCAAGGGTTTCCCTGTAACACTCCTATCAGTTGGCTCCATTCTAGGCCAGACCCTTTGGAGTCCTGGGAGAACCTGCCCTAGTCCCACAGCAAAGCTGGGTACCCTCTTGACTGTTTGTCGGTGGATCCCTGAGCAACTTGGGCTCCAGGCCTACAGCTCAGCATCTACTCCATTTTTTGAACCTGCCTCAGTGGCCTTCCTGAGCTCCACGCAGCACAACCTGCCCCACAGCAACCTCCTCTCTTCAACTCTCCCCCAGCTCTTTCCCAGCTCCCCACCCATACTCCACAGCCCATGCTAGCCCCAGCCTGGTTTCTTCTCTTCTCCTCTTTCATCCATTTGCCTGGTCAGCCTTCCTTGGCAGGTAAATTTTCCCTATTTTTCAGATGGAGAAACAGACCAGGAGAAAGGAAGACACTGGCCCCAGCTCTAGTCCCTCCAGAGCCAGGGAACAGCCATCATAGAGGTTGAAGCTACATCCCAAAGCTTCTAAGTTCAAACTTCACTCCAGGACTCATCTTGAGGCCAGGCAGGGCCTATGGCAGCCATATCAAATATGCAGGTAACAGACTTTGACCCCAAAAGTGACTAGGACTTGATACTGAAATGAAATCTCTTTCCTTATGGCAACACAGCAGGCATCTGGCAAGGGCCCCCAGAACACCTTCCTCCTCTTACTCCCCCCACCCCCGCAAAAAAACAACAACAAAAAACAGTGGTATGTCCTTACCTAGCACCTTTGCCCCAGAGTATCTGTAGGCTGCCACCTCCTTTTATCATTATGCCAGCATTATAGAAAAGGGAAAGGTGAAGACCAGAGAGGGCAGTAATTTGCCTAAGATCACACAGCTCCACAGGCCCCCGCTCATCCTAATGAGCTTCTCACCTCACTGAGGCAGCTTTCTTAGAGGAGAGACCCTCTGGGGGAGAGAGAGAGAAGAAAAGATAAAAACCCAGCAACCTGTCTGAGGAAGGAATAGCAGCAAAAAGCCTGGAGATGAATACCTCTTGAATCAGCCCATTGCAAGGAAGGTAGAACTGGCAGGCAAGGTGAAAGTTTCCGGCTTTGGTTACAGGCTGTGAGAGGGAATTGATGCCTCCTCCTCCCCATGCTCCAGCGAGGCTATGTGAGTGTCACCTGTGGAGCACAGAGAAAGCACTGAGAATGACTAATGCTGAATGTGGCTCTCTTGCCTTCTCCCTTCCTTCATAGTTCCCACCTCAGTGCACAATGCCATCCCCTTTTGCCACTTCTGCCCCCCTCCAATTAATTCTGCACCCGGCAGCCAGAGAGCGAGTACAAACCTGTAAATCAGATTGTGGCACAGCCATGCTCAACACCCACCCCCTGCTTATCTTGCCATTAGGGGAAAGCTAAGCTCCTTACACAGCCCTCAGTGTGTTCCAGGATCTGGGCCTGCAACTCCCCCTCCCCCACTCAATCTATCTCATCCCAAGCATCTCCTGTTTCCCCCACACTGATTTTATCACTCTTCCCCCAACACTGCCCTTCAGGATGCCTTCCATGCCTTCACTGACTTGTCCCTCCTCCTAAACACCTTGCCTTGTGCCTCCCTCTGGGCTAGTCAGCAAGGCTCAGGAAAATGGGCACTCTAGTTCTGGATGGGAGGGTAGTACAGTGCCCTGCCAATCAGCTGACATTTTCCTCAAGTCCAGGGAGGGAACTGGGGAGTCTTTTGAGGTGGATGATGGCAGGGAGCCTAAAGGGTATGGGAGAATTGAATGAAAAAAGTGAGAAGAGTTAGTGAGGAGCCTTGATCAAGCAAGAGGAATAGCAAGATGGGCATCTGAATGAAAGAATGCCGCTAACTTGCCTTCAGCACCTGCTGGGCCAGGCAATTCAGACCCAATTTCTCCTTCCGGCTTCACCTCTGCAGAGTGTCTTCCACTTATTCCATTTCACGGACAAAGAAACTGAGGCGCTCAGAAAAATGAAGTGAATCACCCAGGGTCACACAGCTGAACCTAGCTGCCAGCCCAGGTGAGTGGGACTCTTCACTCCTGGGACTCTTCATGGCTCCAACCACTGAGACCCATCACTTACTGAAAGGAAGCAATTGGAGCCAGCGAGGCCTGCCTCCCCTCCCTCAGGCACTTGCTATGTCCCCTCCTCCCTAGCCAGCCCAGCGTTTAGTCATTCACACTTTGAAGGCAGCCTATTCTCACCAGCAGCTTCTCTGTCCGCACATTAGCATTTGGAGCCTTTCATCTGATCTCTCAGAATTAAATGCTTTGTCTCCTGTTAAAAGAATTCCAGGCCCTTAAAGCTCTAAAGGAGAGGGGAGGTGACTCGTCCCCCCTCCCCCAAAGTCTTCCTCCCACCTCATCCAGCTTTGAATCCACTCCGAGGGTTTTGGGTTTTAGCCGGTGGGGTAGGGCGGGGCGGGCCTGGCTTTGGGTTGGGTGCCTCTGGGTCTAGGCTCCAGGTTTTAACCCCACAGCTTCCCCTGCCTTTCCAAGCAGCCTAGGACGCAGTCGGGACAAAGGCAGGAGCAAGCAGGGGTAGGAAAGCAGCCAAGACGACCTTGAAATTCTGGCTATGCCTCTTATTAGCCGTGCTCTTGGACAGCTCACCCTTACCTCTGAGCCTTAGTTTCCTCCTCTACAAAAGGGGAGCAAAAGGATGGATCCCACCTGTCCCGAGCAGCAGAAAGGGTTCTGTATTAAGAGCCAGGGAGAGAATGAAATTCTAGATGTATCCCTCTGTTCCCCTGGGCAGGAGCTTTCTCCTATATGGACTTCAGTGCCCCCTCCCCCCGCCCCACCTCTTGTAAATGCCTATTTGGTTTCAAAGGCTCTCCTCCAACTCTGGGATATTATGGGATATCGAGTCTCCAGAGCCCATTCAGCCTGCTAGCTCCCCTTTGCCCTGACCCCTTGCCTGGACTTGGTCCTTTACCCCATCATTATAATACTAGTACTTTCGTCCTTGTTGTCTAGGCCACCCTGGTTGCACATTAGACTCACTTAGGGAGATTTACAAAAATACCAATGTCCATCCCCAGGGATTCTGATTGAATTGTTTTGGGGTGGGGCTAGGGGGCTAAGTTTCTAAAAGCTCCTCCAGGCAATCCTAATGTACAGACAGGGCTGAGAAGCAGCACTTCAGCTGTCCAGTACCTTAGATGCATGCCACTTCAGGGTAGAGATTGGGAGTCTAGGCCCCTGTCCTGGCCCTTCCCAAAGTGACCATGGACAAGTTCCTTACCTTCTTTGTGCCTTAGTTATCTCAGGTTTAGAAGGGGTGAGAGGATTAAATGAGATAATGCACGCAAAGCACTCATGCCTCTAGAGCAACTCTGGGCACAGAGGCAGTGTTCACCAAATCTATCTCTAGCTCTGATTTTCACTTTGTGGTTGACCATGTATCTGGCATTGAGCTCCTCAAAAAAACTCTGGGAGGTAAGAAGTTTACTGTTAGGGTTGCCAAAAGAGGAACGCACAGGCCAAAGTGGGTAAAGAATTATTAATTTGCCCTAACCAGTTTGCCTCCGTCGGCCTGTGGACTCAAGGGTCCCAGGTTCGATTCTGGTCAAGGGTATGTACCTTGGTTGCGGGTACATCCCCAATAGGGAGTGTGCAGGAGGCGGCTGATCGATGTTTCTCTCTCATCGATGTTTCTACCTCTCTATCCCTCTCCTTTCCTCTCTGTAAAAAATCAATAAAATATATATTTTTAAAAAGAACTATTAATTTTCTAGAGGCCCGTTGCATGAAGATTTGTGCAATAGGCCTTCCTTCCCCTGGCTGCCGGCACTGGTTTTCCTCTGGGACCCAGGACCCAGGGCTTCACTCTGGCCACTGCCTTCCATCTTCACTCCCTGTAGCTCCCTCCGCCTCCGCCCTCCCCCTCATAGCAGGCGTCCTGCCCTGCCTGGCCGCTCTGCGCCTGCATGCATGCTACCCAGAGGCCTGGAGCGGCTGGGAGGCGGGGCTGCCACCATCTTTGTTGGGTTAATTTGCATACTCACTCCTGATTGGCTGGTGGGTGTCGCGAAGTGATGGTCAATTTGCATATTTCCCTCTTTTTAAAAAAATATACTTTATTGATTTTTTACAGAGAGGAAGGGAGAGGGATAGAGAGCTAGAATCATTGATGAGAGCAAAACATTGATCAGCCGCCTCCTGCACACTCCCTACTGGGTATGTGCCAACAACCAAGGTACATGCCCTTGACCAGAATCGAACCTGAGACCCTTGAGTCCAAAGGCCAATGCTCTATCCACTGAGCCAAACTGGTTAGGGCAACATATTTCTTTGCTGAGCCCCAAAATGACATCAGCACCCAGGGACAGGGAGTCAGAAATTTTTAAAGGACTCTAGGCGGGCTTTTCCTGGGTGGAGAATTCTCTGGGCAGGTTCTGAGGGCAAAGATAATGGTCGTAGCAAATGGAATGTGGTCTTAGCAAGTGAAATGTGGTCTAAGCAAAAGGGAATGTCCCTTGTGAAGTGGCTTAAAGGTCAGTTCCCAGGGAAGGGGGTGTCCATTCAATTACTGGATCAGACCTAACAGTTAATGAAGCAGACATTACATATGGGTAGACTGAGGCCCAGAAAGGGAAAGTTACTGGTCAAGGTTTTGTAGTTAGAAGGATCCTTTTTTAAAAAAATTATTTTAAAATTTTATTTACTGATTTTATTTCTTTGAGTTTTCTCTCTTTGTTCCTTAGTGAGTCTATCTTCCCCCCTCCCCCCCCCCCCCACGATCCCTGAAGGCAGGATCTAGACAAGATAACCCTTGGTCCCCTGGCTGGTATCTCAGTGGTTAGAGTGTTGGCCCATGCACCAAAGGGTTGTGTTTTTAAAAATATCTTTATTATTGAAAGTATTACATATGTCCCCTTCTTTCTGCCATTGACCCCCTCCAGCCTGACACTGCCCACTGCCCCAGGTGTTCACCACCCTATTATCTGTGTCCCTGGATTATGCATATATGCATATGAGTTCTTTGGTTGATCACCTCCCACTCACCCACCTTCCTGCCTTCCCTCTGATATTCCACACTCTGTTCCATGCTTCCATGTCTCTGGATCCACTCTGTTCATCAGTTTATTTTGTTACTTAGATTTCACATATGAGTGCGATCATGTCATACTTGTCTTTCTCTGACTGACTTATTTCACTTAGCATAATACTCTCCAGGTCCCTCCATGCTGTCTCAAATGGTAAGAGATCCTTCATTTTTACTGCTGCATAGTATTCCATGGTATAAATATACCAGAGCTTTTTTAATCCACTTGCCTATTGATGGGCACTTGGGCTGTTTCCAGATGTTAGCTATTGTAAATTGTGGGTGCATACATTCTTTCTGATAGATGTTTCGGGTTTCTTAGGTTATATTCCTAGAAGTTGGATCACTGGGTCAAATGGCAGTTCCATTTTTAATTTTTTGAGGAAACTCCATGGTGTTGTCCACAGTGGCTATACCACTGTGCATTTACAACAGCAGTGTACTAGGGCTCCCTTTTCTCCACATCCGTGCCAGCATTTGTCATTTATTGATTTGTTGATGGTAGCCATTCTGTTTTAATTTGCATCTCTCTGATGATCAGTGACTTTAAGCATTTTTTCATATGTCTCTTGGATATCTCTATGTCCACTTTGGAGAAGTGTCTAGTTAGGCCATTTGCCCATTTTAATTGGATTATTTGTCTTCTTTTTAAGTTCCTTATATATTTTGAATATTAACCCTTTATCAGATGTATCATTGCCAAATATGTTCTTCCATACAGTGGGCTACCTTTTTGCTTGGTTGATGGTTTCTTTTGTTGTGCAGAAGCCTTTTATTTTGATGTAGTCCCATTTGTTTATTTTCTTCTTAGTTTCCTTTTCCCTAGGAGTTGTATACATAAATATATTGCTACAAGAGATGTCTGGGATTTGGCTGCCTATGGTTTGTTCTAGGATTTTTATGGTTTCACGACTTACATCTAAGTCTTTTATCCATTTTGAGTTTATTCTTGTGTATGGTGTGAGTTGGTGGTTTAGTTTCATTTTTTTTTTGCATGTATTTGTCCAATTTTCCCAACACCATTTATTGAAGAGACTATCTTGACTCCATTGTATGTTCCTGACTTCTTTGTCAAATATTAATTGAATGTAATGTCTTGGGTCGATTTCTGGGTTCTCTGTTCTGTCCCATTGATCTAATATGTCTTTTCTTGTGCCAGTACTAGGCTGTTTTGATTACATTTTCTTTGTAGTAAAACTTGATATCTGGTATTGTGATTCTTCCAACTTTGTTCTTCTTTCTCCAGATTGCTGCAGCTATTCGGGGTCTTTTTTGGTTCCATATAAATTTTTGGAGTATTTGTTCTAGATCTGTAAAATATGCCATTGGTATTTTAATAGGGATTGCATCGCATCCTTGGGTAGTATGGACTTTTTAATGATGCTAATTTTACCAATCCATAAAGACAGCATATTCTTCCACTTGTTTATATCTTCCTCTATCTCTTTTTTTCAAGTTCCTGTACTTTTCCTAGTATAAGTCTTTTAACTTCTTGGTTAAGTTTATTCCTAAGTATCTTAATTTTTTTGTTGCAATGGTAAATGGGATTGTTTGTTTACTTTCTCTTTCTGAGAATTTATTTTTGGTGTATAAAAAAGCCATAGATTTTTGGGTGTTGATTTTGTATCCTGTTACATTGCCAAATTCATGTGACTCCTGAACTTGTGTGACTTTTTCTTCACCAGGTTAGGGAAGTTTTCTGCCACTATTTCTTTTATTATTATTTAATTTTTTTATTGATTAAGGTATCACATATTTGTCCTCATCCCCCCCATTCCCATCCCACACCCCTCCCCACACATGCCCCCACCCCCCTGTTGTCCTTAACCGCTGGTTAGGCTCATATGCTTGCATACAAGTCCTTTGGTTGATCTCTCCCCTTTACCCCCACCCTCCCCTACCCTCCCTCTGAGGCCCGACAGTCTGATCCATGCCTCCTTGTTTCTGGGTCTGTTCTTGTTCATCAGTCTATGTTGTTCATTATTTCCCCTAGATGAATGAGATCATGTGCTATTAGAAATACACTTATAAGAACTGAAAATGAGACAAACAATAATGGTTATGGTGACAGGCAAATGAATCAGGCTATAGTGAGTTTCTTTCTGGGCCAACAGTTCTTTTGAGACCCAATTTCAATGTCCAACAGTTCCTTATGAGTACATGTCAGCACTGACATTTCAGTTCTGGATGGTGGACAAATGGTGGTAATGCAGGTCCGACTCTCTCTGGTTTGGTCCTGGGCAACCTGCAGTGATGCACAGCTGCTAACTGCTAGTATGGGAAGGCCACATCAGCGTCTTCCGTCTCTGGACTGCTTCTCTTCTGTCTTCATGGTTGGAGTAGTCCTGTTGATTCCTCTCTGTTGCTGGAATCCACATGGTCTCGGAGTTGTTTTCTGAAAATATACAAACATATTCTCAACCAAAAGTTAATAAAGGAATATTTTCTATTTGACTTGGGATCCTATTTCATTTTTTGCCCAAATGATTTTCCTCTGGCTTGTTTTGACACCTTGTGTGTTTTTCATGGGTATCTTGCTTTTAGCCTTACAATTAATTTTCTAAAGTATTAATTTTCTAGATGTAATTTACTTACAGGATATTTTTCCTTAAATGATATTCTTCTACTATCCCCTCCTTTTTTGATTTAAATGTTAAGAGGCTTTTGAAAATTTTATAATGTAGTCTTGATGGCTTTTAAATTTTAATTTTTTGCACTATAATATTACTGTTTTAGGTTCATTACATGGTGCACAATTTTATCATGGGATGAAGTACCAATAAAAATTTTAGTTAACACTTTAGGAACACCTTTTTGTCCAGTACAATTAATTTTTCTAGAATATCCGCTTGTTTCAACTAGCCAATTTAAATTTGCCTGAAAACTTGACTACTATTTTACTGTCAAATTTATTACTCTAACAACAATCTTATTTTACCCTGCAAATATTAGTGGAAGGGATTATTTGCCTTCTTGAGTAGGTCCTGAGCATTCCTGGTGGTAGGCTGGATTTAGATATCATAAACCCACTTCCCCACACCATGGGTACAAGACAACTCAAACAATTCTTGTTGGAGTGAGAGGGCAGCTGCTGTCGGCCAAGTCTCTGTCGGTCACCTGGGTCCTGATCTGAGCTGGGCATGGGAAGCATGAATCAGCCATGGGGGCAGGAGACCTCCCTCAGAAGGGGCTAGGGTTCAGGCCCCTGCAATGTTGGGGGGTGAGGGTCTGTGCCCCACCTCTGTTGATCCCCAAATTCTCTCCTGATGGCCCCTCTGCGACTGTGCCTGTCTTAGGTTGTTCCTTCCTTGAGGAATCTTACCCGTCTCTGGCTAATCAGCCATCTTCCGGGGCCAAGCAGGGTGACGTGAGGTTCAGTTTTGTCTCCTTGGTAGCCTATGCCCCCGTGTCTGCCACTATTTCTTCAAACACCTTCTCTATCCCTTGCTCCTTTTCTTCCCCTTCTGGCACACTTACTATGCAAATATTGCTACGTTTCATGTTGCCCTACAGCTCCCTTAAGTGGTCCTCCTGTTTTTTAATTCTTTTTTCTTTTTGGTTCTCTGATTGAGTGAGTTTTTCCTACCCTGTCTTCTAATTCACTGATCCGATTCTCAGCTTCCCCTAATCTGCTGTGTATTCCCTCAAATGTATTCTTCATTTGTGCCATGCCATTCTTTATTTCTGACTGTTCTTTTTTCATAGTTACTATATCTTTTCTCATGATGTTGAGCATCATTACCATCATTATTCTGAACTCTATATCAGATAAATTTCTTATGTCCATTTATTTTATTTCTTCTTCTGGAGGATTTTCTTGTTTGTTTGTGTTTTTTTTTTCATTTGGGGATTGTTTTTTTGTCTCCCCATTTTGATGCCTATTTGGGTTTGTGAACTATGTATTAGGTAGATCTGCTATGCCTCTCAATCTCTAGTGCAGGACAGTGTCAAACGCTGTTTCTGACTATTTAGATCAGATAAAGACTCAAAGCCTCCAGAGACCACCTCTGCTTGCAGACTGATTGTATTCAATCTCGAGTAGCAATCGTCCACAGATGTGGTGAGAGTTTTACCAACAGGGTGGGACAATTGCTTCTACCTAGAGGCTAATTGCTATTCTCAGTCTCTTAATGGGCCTCAGAAACTCAAATAGGGTGAGTCAACTGTCTTACCTCCAGGCAAAGCCACAGGGATAGCAAAGGTCTGCCTGAGAAAGATGACCTCCACAGTGTGAGGGAATGACTCAGCACAGGAATCCTGGGTGTCTGCCTTTTGAGCTCTAACCGAAGAGCCCCCAACCCGGGCTTCTGTTCACACAGCTCCAGTCCATTCTGTCTTACCTCTGCTGGAGCACAAGGTAAGTGGCTGCACAGGAAATTTTGTGTGTTGGTCCTATAAGAGGGTGCTTACATTTCAAGCCATCTCTACCTGGCAGACAGCAACCCTTCTGCTTTTCACAGCCAGATGTTATGTGGGTGCCTTTCTCGGTTCTGGTGCTCTCTGCTGGGGGGCCCAGCTTGGGGATTACATCCCAGAATTCTCAGTGGCAACCCTCCATAGCTAAGATATTTCTCCTGAACTTCAGCTCCTATCTGTGGAAGCCTGGCCAGCCCTTTCATGCCTCCATCCCTCCTACCAGTCTCTATGTGGTCTCTACTTTCCATTCTTGGTTATCAGGGTTCTCTCCAGCTACTATATCCAGCAAGACTATCAGTCAAAATTGAAGGGGAAATCAGGAGCTTTGCAGACAAAAAAAAGGCTCAGGGAGTTTATCACCACCAAACCAGCAATGCAAGAATTGCTAAAGGGAATGCTGTAAAAAGAAGAAATAAACAGGTAAGAAGGAATACAGACACAAAAATAGATATGACTACAAAGAAATACCTTTCAGTAATAACTTTAAATGTAAACGGACTAAATGCTCCAATCAAAAGGAATTTTAAAAAATATTTTAGTTGTAATTCCAGTTTGGTCCCAGGAGCCTGTCTGTGTAGCATCTATTTACTCTGATACCATTTTTAATCTCCGAGTCATGGTTTGATTCTCGGTCAAGGGCACTTACCTGGCTTGCAGGTTTAATCCAGGCACATGCAGGAGGCAGTAATTGAGTCTATCTTTTTTATTATTAAAATTTTTAATGTTGACATAATTGCAGGTGTCCCCCTTTTCCCCGCCCTTTGCCCACCTCCACCCACCCTCGCCTCTCCCTCCCTTGGCCTTCACCAAAGTATTGTCTGTGTCCATGGGATATGCATATATGTTCTTCAGCTAATGTCTTCACCTTCTTTATCCAGTCATCCTCACCTCCTTCCCCTCAGGCACTGGCTAGTCTGTTCTATGTATCCACACCTCTGTTTCTATTTAGTTTGTTAATTTATTTTGTTCATTAGATTCCACATATTGGTAAGATCACATGGTATTATTTGTCTTTCTCTGACTGGCTTATTTCACTTAGCATAATAATCTCCAGGTCCATTCATGCAGTTGCAAATGGTAAGAGAACCTTCTTTTTTACAGCTTCATAGTATTCCATTGTGTAATTGTACCATAGCTTTTTTATCCACTCATCTACTGATGGACACTTGGGCTGTTTCCAGATTTGGCTGTTGTAAATAACACTGCTAATGAACATAGGGGTGCATATATTCTTTCTGATTGGTGTTTAGGAATTCTTAGTATATATTCCTAGAAGTGGGATCACTGGGTCAAAAGGCAGTTCCATTTTTAATTTTTTGAGGAAACTCCATACTGTTTTTCATAGTGGCTGCACCAGTGTGCATTCTCACCAACAGTGCATGAGGGTTTCCTTTTCTCCACTTCTTCACCAGCACTTGTTGTTTGTTGATTTGACAGTAGCTATAGAAGGATCCTTAAATACCATTCTAGTAGGGTGGGAGGTGGTATAGTCCTTAAGTGTGCACCCTATGGAGCCATACTGCCCTGAGTTCAAATTCTGGCTTTATCGCTTTAGCTGTGTGAAGTTGAGTAACTTCCTTTTCTGTACCTCAGTTTCCTCATCCTTAAAATGGGGACACTAATAGTACAATAATACTTGCTTCATGGGCACTAATGAAGTTAGTCCTTCCTTTCCAAGCCCCTGCAACCTCCAACACTGTAAGTCAGGAAGCCAAGGCACAGAACGGAGGTGAGGGGAGAGACTCACCCAAGGTCACACAATGAGTTCAAGGCAGAACTTGGCCAAAACCCAGGTCTCCTGGGTGGCCTAGCAAAGGCTCCAGCACAAAGCTTGTTCCTATAGCTCATGTAGTCCTCTCCACTCACAAAGAACATTAAAAACTTGTATGGCCAGGTCATTGGCAATTTTCTGTCTCCCAGTGTTCATGGGAAAAGCAGAAAAGGAATTCTCATTCTTTCTAAGGCTCTTTTATTATTATTTTTTTAATTCTCTGTGCACTCTCTGAGGCTGGCTCTCACTGGCTCCAGAGTCTTTCTCCCTTTTCAGTTCTTTCTGGTAACTCAAAACTGTCTGAATAGATTTAAATAAACCTCTCCTCAAATAGTCTCCTTCAAGGAGGAGATGATGGAAAGTTCAGCCTGAAGGGATAATTTCTCTGATGCTTATAGTGAGCGCTGAGTTTGGGAGATGGTGACAGTGCTGATGGTGTGGTGGGGACACGGGTGAAGGGTTTGGAGACCAAGGGCATGAGCTGAGGGGAGGGGATACTGTTGGCCAGGGCTGAACCAGGAGATCCCTGAATGAGGAGTCAATACCTGGAGACTCGCAGACAGCCAAGCTCAAGAGGCCCAGAAGGCCCATCAAATCTATACCAACTCATGTCCCTCCCCCCAACACACACACACACACACACACACACACACACACACACACACACCAGATAGGGACTGACTTTCCAAGGGGTTCAGGAAGCATTGAGTAGTGAAAGATCCTATTAAATGGCTAAAGTGTCACCTGGAGAAGGAATATATGAATGCATTAGCTCCAGTCAGTAACATTATATATGTGAGTTTATAATTTGCCTCTAAAATTATATATTACAGCCCTGGCCACCGTCGCTCAGTGGTTAGAGCCTTGGCCTGTGCACCGGAGGGTCACAGGTTTGATTCCTGGTTAAGGACATGTACCTGGTGGGGTGAGTGTGATAGGCAACCAATCGATGTGTCTCTAGGAATCGATGGAAAATAAATATCCTCACTTCTTGAGTGAGGATTTAAAAAAATACATATTAAAAATCTCTAGTCCCCAAGCACTGTGATCAGCCAATAAGGGAAAGTACTCCTGAAAATAAGCAGCCAACTTTCTCTGAGTGCTTGCCATGTGCCAGGCACTGATTTGGGTGTTTCACATGCATGGAATTAATGAAATCTTGCAACAGCCCAAAGAAGTTGGTACAAATAAAATCCACATTTTCTGTTGGGGGGAGGAAGGTGGAGGAGGGTCTAGGGGGGACAAGTGGTGATGGACATGGACTTGACTTGGGGTGGTAAACACACATAATACAGTATACAGATGTTGTGTTGTAGAATTGTGCACCTGAAACCTGTATAATTTTGTTAACCAGTGTCACCCCAATCTATACTAATAAAAGGGTAATATGCTAACTAGACTGGGTCGACCGGACATCTTCCGGATGTCCAGTCCTCCTTCTGAACAAAGCCATGGTGGGCGGGGACCGAGGCAGAGGTGGTTAGGGGTGATCAGGCCGGCAGGGGAGGGTGATTAGGGGCAATCAGGCAGGCAGGCAGAGGGGTTAGGGGTGATCAGGCAGGCAGGTAGGCAGGTGAGTGGTTAGGAGCCAGTGGTCCTAGATTGCGAGAGGGATGTCCGACTGCCATTTTAGGCCCGGTCCCTGTCGGACATACCCTGAGGGGTCCCAAGTTGGAGAGGGTGCAGGGCGGGCTGAGGGACCCCTTCCAACCCCCACCCCCGCACAAATTTCATGCATAGGGCCTCTAGTAAATTCAATAAAAAGGGAAAACAATATATTTTCCAGATGAGAAAACTGAGGCCCAAACTAGTTAAATAACTTGCCCAAGATCACGCAGCAAGTAACAGAGATGGGTTTAAACTTGGCAGTTTGGCTTCAGAGTCAGTGAACTTCAACACTGTGCTATGCAGAGATAAACAAAATGGGCCCTTCCCTCAGAGTGGACAGCCTGGGAGGAGAGGCCTTGTGACAATAAGAAGCTACCTTTTAGGCTAGCAATTGATGTCAAGTAAACAACTCAGTGAGTCAGGAAACTGCCATTCCAGTTCTGAGTTGTGTGACCTTGGGCAGGTTACCTGACCACAGATAGAGCCAGACCCTAAATCACAGGACTGTTGGGTTGATCCACATGTGAAAGTGCCTAGTAACCCCTACAGAGCTGGGGGAGGGGGCCTTTTATAGCCACCAGCTCACAAATCCCATGTTCTGTTCCCCAACCTCCAATATATATGGTATCCCCCCAAAATACATACTTTAACAGCTGATAGTTCAATTGATGTTTTTTTTTTTTTCTTTTCAGATTAACCCATTGGAATTAATAATGGCAGCCAAAGTGTGTATACATGTTTTTTTGGGACACCCTGTGTACACCTGTCTGTGTGCTTACCCCAGTGTGAACTTGTGTCTCCCAAGCCAACAGCCCCCAGCAACCCCACTGCACCCCAAGAAAAAACATTATTTATAGACATGCACACACCTCTCCCTGTAGACACACTCCTGTGCACATGCACAGCCCTATCCTTGCACACATGTACCCATCCCTATGTACACAACCACTACCTTGAAACCCTGTCTGCAGGAGCCCTGTCCACAGGACTCAGAAATCTGGTTCTTATGCAGCCCAGCTAATCATTCTGTCATGTGGGGACTGTAGGCTGGTGGGCATCAGCAGGGCATGGGGGCCCAGAAATGGGTGGAGTGGGGTGCACAATTCGGTGTGGAAGAGGCTGGTCAGGAAGGCAGCAGAGGCTGGTCAGTCCCAGTCTTTTAAGCAATCTGTTTAGCCCTGCAGCTAAGAAACCCATTAGCAGTGGCTTCTCATTTCAGATTTCCCAGCATGCCATGGCCTGCAGACCATGCACTGTTTATTTGGAGAAGCCAAGAAATTGTTTGTATAATTAGAACAGGGACAAGGGCTGTCATTGAAGGGGTTTTCCACAAGGAGCCCTGGGTTTGCAGAGGATGCCAGCTCCAAGGCCCCACCACCCACCTGAGGAGCACCCGGCTGGGGCCCAAGAACAACAGAGGTCAGTGGCTGGGCTGCAGGACCACCACAGTGGCCTCTCTGGCCCCTCTCTTTGTAATAACTGACTAGACCGACCACCACTGTTCTACCAGGACCAGGCAGATAGGAAAGAGGGCCAAGGGGCCATGAAGTCAGCACAAGGTACAAACAGCCCAGGCTTTCAATTTCGATCTTTGCTTCACTGGGCCTCTCTGGGCTTCAGTTTCCTCATCTGGAAAGTGGGTAGGGTAATACATTTATTAGAGCCTGGGAGGAGGAACAAGCTCTGTGTCAGTGTCTAACATTATGCCACAGTGCCCCATAAAGACCTTCTTCCTTGCTCTGTTCTGGAATGAACCTTGATTCCTTATTACTTTTCATCCTTCTGAATACTTAGCTTTCATTCTGCCCACCTTAGACTTTTCCCAAACTCTGACAATCATAGTATCATTTAAAAAACTGTAGATATATTTTTATTTATTTCAGAGAGGAAGGGAGGGGGAGAAAGGTACAAACATCAGTGATGAAAGAGATTCATTGATTGGCTGGCTCCTTCATGACCCCCACTGGGGATCAAGCCTGAAACTCAGGCATGTGCCCTGACTGGGAATCGAACCGCGACTCCTGGTTCATAGGTCGATGCTCAACCACTGAGCCATGGCACCTGGGCAATCAGAGTACCATTGAGTCCAGAGTAGGAGAGGCCAGATAGTTTGCTTCCTTCTCTCTCTAGGCAGACTGTTCTTTCTCCTATGGCCTTTGTCAAAAATTCTAATGGAATCTAAATTTGTGCTTATGAAACAACTCCTCTCCCTACCCTTCCTCACCCCCATACACAGGTCTGAGTTCTGCTCCTCATCTCAGGGTAGGCCACTCTTGACACAAGTCTTAGAGGTTGAGCCAGGGGGCCCTCCTGATCAGGGCAGATCCCCACCTAACAGAGGTTCAGACTAGGGTCTAGCCCTTCAGGTGTGACCCAGCCTCAGCACTGCACTGCCTCTCCCTCCCTCACTGGAGCTGCTGTCTTGAAGTCCTGGTCACCATCTGAGCTGCTTCCTTCCCTGGCACTGTTTGATCAGTGGTGGGGTAAAGAGCAATTATCTTATTAGCTCCCATAGTGGGGACTGAAGTTCCCATTTGGGCCTCACTTTTGCCATTTGTGAAATGGGAGGTTGGACTAGATCAGTGGTCGGCAAACTCATTAGTCAACAGAGCCAAATATCAACAGTACAATGATTGAAATTTCTTTTGAGAGCCAACTTTTTTAAACTTAAACTTCTTCTAACGTCACTTCTTCAAAATAGACTCACCCAGGCCGTGGTATTTTGTGGAAGAGCCACACTCAAGGGGCCAAAGAGCCACATGTGGCTCGCAAGCCGCAGTTTGCCAACCACGGGACTAGATAAACTCCAAGACATTTTATCATCTTTTTTAAAAATATATTTTATTGATTTCAGAGAATAAGGGAGAGGAAGAGAGAGATAGAAACATCAATGATGAGAGAGAATCATTGATCAGTTGCCTCTCCCATGCCCCACTCTGGGGATTGAGCCCACAACTGGGGCATGTGCCTTGACCGGGAATCGAACGGTGACCTCCTGGTTCATAGGTTGACACTGAGCCATGCTAGCTGGGCATTTTCATTATCTTAGTAAATGCTCACAAATTGCTTTCTGAGGTTGATAGGGCAGGGAAGTAATAAGGTCCTCAGGTCACAAGGCAGCATGGGCAGAGCCAGGATTCCAGCCCAGGTTATTTGGATTGCAAAGCTCACCTGCGTCCCAGACACACACACACACACACACACACACAAAACAAAGGAAAGGCAGGAGAATCAGCAGCTTTCATTCATTCATTCATTCATCTATTTCTTCTGTCCATTTGTTTTTATAATGAAACTAGAGGCCCGGTGCACGAAATTCGTGCATGGGGGGGCAGCGGGGAGTGTGTCCCTCAGCCTGGCCTGCACCCTCTCCAACCTGGGACCCCTCATGGGATAACCAGCAGTTGGACATCCCTCTCACAATTCAGAACTGCTGGCTCCTAACCGCTCACCTGCCTGCCTGATTGCCCCTAACTGCTTCTGCCTACCAGCCTGATTGTCCCTAACTGCTCCCCTGCTGGCTTGATTGCCCCTAACTACCTCTGCCTCGGCCCACACCTGGTACCCAGGATTCCCTCCTCCAGCTGACCACAGGCACCCAGGATCCGGGCTTCCCTCCCTCTGGTCAGCCATAGGCGCCCAGGCTGGCTGCAGCCTTAGGGGATGGTGGACAGGGGGCTTCGCCTGTGCTGCAGCTGCAAGTGCTGGCGCCCAGGACTGCAGGGTGGGCGGCTTCTTTGTCTCCCAGGCCACAGCCAGCCACAGTTACTGGTGCCCAGGACCGCAGGGTGGGTGGCTTCTCTGTCTCCCAGGCCACAGAGAGCCACAGGTGCTGGTGCCCAGGACCGCAGGGTGGGCGGCTTCTCCATCTCCCGGGCTGCAGCCAGCCTCAGGTACTGGTGCCCGGTTTCTCCATCTCTCCCAGGACGTGGGGCGGGTGGACATGGGGTGGGCAGCTTCTCCAGCTGGCTGTAACCTGGGATCATAGGGCAAGTGGCTTCTTCATCTCCCAGATCGCATCCACCCTCAGGTACTGGCACCCGGTTTCTTGTCTCCCCCAGGACGTGGGGAGGGCGGCTTCTCCAGCTGGCTGCGGCTTGGGATCACGGGGCAGGCGGCTTCTTCATCTCCCAGGTCGCAGCCAGCCTCAGGCGCTGAGGCCGGGTTTCTCAGTCTCCCCCAGGAGGTGGGGCAGGCGGACCTGAGGTTTCTGCTGCTGGCTGCAGCCTGGGATCACAGGGCAGGCAGCTTCTTCATCTCCCGGGCTGCAGCCAGGCTCAGGCACTGGCACCTGGTTTCTTGTCTCCCCCAGGACGTGGGGTGAACCGCTTCTCCAGCTGGCTGAGGCCTGAGATCACGGGGCAGGCAGCTTCTTGGTCTCCGTGGCTGCAGCCAGCCTCAGGTGCTGGGGCCCGGTTTCTCCCTCTCCCCAGGACGTGGGGCAGGCGGACCTGAGGCTTCTGAGGCTGGCTGCAGCCTGGGATCATGGGACAGGCAGCTTCTTCGTCTCCCGGCCGCACCCAACCTCAGGCGCAGGGCCCGGTTTCTCCGTCTTCCCAGGACGTGGGGCAGGTGGATGTGAGGCAGGCGGACCTAAGGCTTCTGAGGCTGGCTGAGGCCTGGGATCATGGGGCAGGCGGCTTCTTGGTCTCCGTGGCTACAGCCAGCCTCAGGTGCTGGGGCCCAGTTTCTCCGTCTCCCCAGGACGTTGGGCAGGCGGACCTGAGGCTTCTGAGGCTGGCTGCAGCCTGGGATCATGAGGCAGGCGGCTTCTTGGTCTCTGTGGCTGCAGCCAGCCTCAGGCGCTGGCGCCTGACTTCTCCAACTCCCAGAGACCTGGAGAGGCTGGGGGGCGGGGCTGCCGCCATGTTTTCAGTTTAATTGCATACTCACTCAGATTGAATGGTGGGCATGGCTTGTGAGTGTAGCGGAGTGATGATTTGCATATTACTCTATTATTAGATAGATATGTCAGATGTATGAAAAGGTCTCAATAATAGTATAACAACCCATCATTCATCTTCAGACATAAAACATCACAGATATAGTTGGAGCTTTCTGTGTACACTTTCAGATCCTAATCATTTTTTTAACCTGCCCCAAGGTAGCCACTTTCCCAATTTTGATATGTGAAAAGCCTTGCACTAATGGTACTCTGTGTACACTTAGTCACTGGCTTTATCACTCCCCATCATGACTGAGATGCATCCTTACTAACACATGTAGGTATAGCTCATTCATTTTCATTGCCACATGGTATTCCATTGTCTAAATACTAGAAGCCCGGTGCACGAAATTCGTGCACAGCGGGGGGTTGTCCCTCAGCCCAGCCTGTACCCTCTCCAATCTGGGACTCCTGGAGGGCCTAAACGGGCAGTCGGACATCCCTCTCACAATCAAGGACTGCTGGCTCCCAACTGCTTGCCTGCCTGCCTTCCTGATTGCCCCTAACCGCTTCTGCCTGCCAGCCTGATCACCCCCTAACCACTCCGCTGCCAGCCTGGTTGATGCCTAACTGTTCCCCTGCCAGCCTGTTTGCCCCCAACTTCCCTCCTCTGCCAGCCTGGTCACCCCTAACTGCCCTCTCCTGCAGGGTTGATCACCTCCAACTGCCCTCCCTTGCAAGCCTGGTCCCTCTCAACTACTCTCCCTTGCAGGCCTGGTCCCTCACTACTGCCCTCCCTTGCAGGCCAAGTGCCTCCCAACTGCCCTCTCCTGCTGGCCATCTTGTAGTGGCCATCTTGTGTCCACATGGGGGCAGGATCTTTGACCACATGGGGGCAGCTATATTGTGTGTTGCAGTGATGATCAATCTGTATATTACTCTTTTATTAGATAGGATAGAGGCCTGGTACAGGGGTGGGGGCCAGCTGGTTTGCCCTGAAGGGTGTCACAGATAAGGGTGGGGGTTCCCTTGGGGTGTGGGGCAGCCTGAGTGAGGGGCCTGTGGTGGTTTGCAGGCCTGCCACGCCCCCTGGCAACCCAAAGGGAGGCCCTGGTATCTGGAATTTATTTTCCTTCTACAATTGAAACTTTGTAGCCTGGGGCGGCAGCCATTTCTGTGGCAGTTAATTCACCTTCTACAATTGAAACTTTGTAGCCTTAAGCGGGTGAGCCCGGCCAGGGTGTGTGGAAAGCTTTGCTTCCCCTGTTGCTGCCGGCAACCCTGGCCTGCTCTCTCAAGCTCCATTCTGCCGCCATTTGTTTGAATTTGTTTACCTTCTATAATTGAAACTTTGTAGCTTGAGTGGAGGCTTAGGCCTGCAATGGCTATGGAAAGCTTGGCTTGCTCTGTTACCTGGGAAACCTTGCTCTCTGTGGCTGTAGCCATCTTGGATTGGGGTTAATTTGCATACTCGCACTGATTGGCTGGTGGGAGTGGCTTGGCTTGTGGGCGTGGCTATGTAGTGGAGTGATGGTTAATTTGCATATTACCATTTTATTAGAGGGGATGTTACAACTTATTTATCTGTTCTACTAACCATGAACATTTAGGTAGTTTTGCACATCTTATCATAACAAAGAGTTCTGCTATGAACATCTTTGCACATGTCTCCACGTAAACGTGCATGTGTTCATGTCTCTGGTATCTTGTTGGGTCTGAGGTGTGTGCTCATCCTTACAGGATATTGCCAAATTGCCCTATTCATTTGTATATTCACAGGTGGAATGTTTACTGAGCATTTACTATGTGCTAAGCCCTGGTATGACAGCAGAGCAGGAGGAGCCATTGCTTTTAAAGTGAGAAGCAGAGGGAAAGGGGTAAGTTAGTTAGAAAGAACTTGAGGAGGCATAAGTAGTCAATTTCCATGAACTTATAGAGAACTTTCTGGGAAGAGCTTTCAGGCTGTCTAGACATGGTGGGTGAGGGAAGACATATGCATGCCTCCTGGCCAGCTTCTGAAGGGATGTAATCATGAGAGGTGGCAGTTAGTAGGCCCAAGTGTTGGTCCTGGTTCTGCTTCATATTCATTGTGTGACCTTGGCCAGGTGCCTTCCCCTCTCTGGGCCCAAGTTTCTTCCCAATATGTGGGACAGAGAGGCAATATGAAGTCTCAGTCTTTACTGTGTGTAGTCAAAATATTTGAGTTGGAAGAATCAATGTATCACATAACCTCTGGAGCCTTGATTTTCTCCTTTTTAATATGGGCTTGCTAAGCCCAGCTGGGCCCATCTCCCAAGGCTGCCAGGAATACTCTAGAAGGGTTCGGGTTATCCTTTTCAGTAGTATTCTCCTTTAGGTGCAGGTTTGTCAGGAGGCAGAGAAATGGCAAAGGTGACTCCTGAATTCCCTCCCAGCTTCTAGTTTTTGGTTTCTTTACTCCTCCCATTTCTGCTAGGCCTCTTCTATAGAGTCTGCTCCCACTCCAAGTCAGCCATCTCTACACACAAGGTATAAATGTAAAAAATAAATAAACCCAGAACTGGAGAAAATTGCTGGCAAGTGTTGGCTGCTGATTAGCATGCATAGTGGACGTGCAGCTGGGCATATCGAAGAGAAGTGCATTTTTCAGCAGGATAGAACAATCAGCGTGGTCTGGGCCAGGGAGAGCAGCAGAGGGAGGGGGACCCAGAGGTGGTGCTGCGGCTGGATTCAGGGAGCCAGCCCATCAGCCAGGAGGGCCCCAAGCCTCCTCTCTCAGGCTGCTCAGTTCCCCGCACATGCTCCCCAAATCCAAGCAGGAATTTTCCCTCAGTAACTGGGGCCTGGGTGAGAGGAATGCAGGTGGGGGGAGCAGAGCCAGGTGGGGAGGGTCAGATCGGCCTGGGTTACATAGCTGGGTGAATTGAGGTAAGTGCATTCATCATCCTCAGCTTCCTTTCCCCATTTGTAAAAGAAGAATAGTGAGCATCCTGCAGGCTTGTGGTGGCCCAGTGAGTGAAGGAGAAGGCCTAGCAGTGATAAGCATATTGTAAAAACATAAAAGATGTGGGCCATTTTCCTCCTCCTCTGCAATATGAACCCCCATCACCCCTCCCCCCAGTGTATGGCCTGGGTGGGTGGGGGCAAAAACTAGAAAAAGTAAGGATCCAGAGGAGCATCTGAGGGGAATCCATGGGGGAAATTCATAGAGAAAGAAGAATAAAAAAGTAAAAACAGCTGTGGAGTGCTTTGCAGTCTTTATCACTTCACTTAAGCACCTCAGCAATCCTTTACAGATGAGGAAATTGAGGCACTGAGAGGTTACTAACTTGACCAAGGTCGAACAGCTAGGTACTTAGCAGACTTGGTATCCAAGCCCAGGCGACTTGACTCCAGTTAGGTTTGCCAGGTAAAATACAGGCCACTTGAGTTATATTTGAATTTCAGATGAACAACAAATACTTTTTTAGTATACACTGAAACCAAAAATGACATACCTATGCTAAAAAGTATTCATTGTTTGTCTGCAATTCAAATTCAGCTGGGTATTGTTGTTGTTTATTCTAGATTCATGAAGTCTAACTCCAATGGCTGCGTTTTTAACAGTTCCTAAAACACAACCCCTGCCCCCTAGCCACACTCTAAGGCCTCTGAGAAAGTGGTTGAGGCTTTCTCTCCCTGCCCGGGACCCCAAACTCTCCCACCCACCTGCAATCCCACACCTGGTAATTGTGCTTATTAATAGAGGGAGAGTTGGATCTTAGATCTTAGTGGGGCCCTGGGCAGCCATGGAGTCATTGCAAAAGAATTGCCAGAGGAGCAGGCTGTCCCCAGGGGCCTAAATCTCAGAGGCCTGAGTCCCAAGGGTAAGGAGTGGAACAGTGGAAAGGGTGTGCTCACTCTGGAGTGTGCAAACCTGGATTTGAATACTGGAACTGCCATTTATTTGCGGTGTGACCTGTCTTAGCAGTTCAAGCTGCTATTTAAAAAATACCATAGCCTTAGCCAGTTTGGCTCAATGGATAGACCATCAGCCTGCGGACTGAAGGGTCCCGGGTTCAATTCTGGTCAAGGGCACCTACCTAGGTGGGCACTTACCTAGGTTGCAGGCTCGATCCCTGGCCCTGGTGGGGGCACATGTGAGAGGCAACCAATTGATGTGTCTCTCTCACATCAATGTTTCTCTTTTTCTCTCTCTGTCTTCTCCCCTCCCTTCTACTCTCTCTAAAAATCAACGGAGAATATCCTCGGGTGAGGATTAACAACAACAAAAATATCATAAACTGGATGGCTTAAACAATAGACATTATTGTTATTTTTATTTATTGATTTAAAGAGTGTGAGGGAGGAGGGAAGAGGGAAGAGGGAAGAGAGAGAGAGAGAGAGAGAGAGAGAGAGAGAGAGAGAGAGAGAAACATCCATTTACTTATTCATGCATTCATTGGTTGCTTCTGGTATGTGCCCTGACCAGGGATCAAACCTGCAACCTTGGCATATTGGAATGACACTCTAACCAACTGAGCTACCTGGCCATGACAACAGACATTTATTTTCCCCCTGTTCTGGAGGCTGGGAAATCCAAGATCAAGGCTTATAGGTGGCCATCTTCTCACTATGTCCCCATATGGCAGAGGTAGGGGCAGGGACTTGTTGAGTGCAGAGAAAACAAGCTCTCTGGTCTCTTCGTCTAAGGGCACCAATGCCATCCTGAAGACCCCTCCCTCATGATCCCATCTAAACCTAATTACTCCCCCAAAGTCCCATCTCCTAATACCATGACATTGAGGGTTATGACTTCAACATATGAATTCTGGGGACACACAAACGTTGGGGCCATTATAGGGTCTAGGCAAGTTACTTCAGCTCTCTCTTTCCTCATCTGTACAGTAACAATAAGAGCAGAGTTATCGTGAGGAGTAAAGGAGCTGATGTGTACTGTATTAGAAGTGCTCAGGAACTGTGCCCTATTGTTAGTGTCCTTTCCTCCTCTACACCACAGGCTTGCGATTTCTCCATTTCTCTTGGGATAGAGAGAGAGAGAGAGGCCAAGCAGCTGATGAGAGTCTGGCCTCTGGGGTCACTTCCTCCTCTCAGCTCCCATACTGCCTGCCACAGCTCCTAAATGATTCACGTAAGTATTAATACTCCAGTCATCCTCTGATTGAATGGGGACTCTGGGAAAGTTGTTCACCCAAACTCTGACCTATCTATGAGAGATCAGCCTGGGGAGGGGGGTAGCATGGGGTAGGGGAGAGGGTAGGGATGCCCAAAGGTGGAAAGAAGGCTCAGGGGTATGGCTTTATGATACTACCTCCCTTAGAGCCCTTTGTCTCTCCAAATGCTGATCTCCAACTTGGGAAACTTGGGAAAAGCTGAGCACTTGTCTCTCTAGCTGCTTTCCTTCTCCTTTCCCATCTACAGAATGTAGATAAAGTCCCTACGTCATAGAGTTAGCAGAAAAGTGAGAAACCATTTTTTCAAACTAACATTGCTCCAAAAGCAAAGCATTATGATTGCACCTGGGCCTTTGTTTTACTATCTATAAAATGGAAAGTAGAATGCCTGACTTCTGGGCTTGTTTTGAGGATTAAGGTGTCCTCTGGGCTTCTTAGGCTGTTCCCTGTACACAGGACACCCCTTTCCTGCCCTCACTTTCCCTGGCCTGCCTAATACTAGCTCTTTCTTCAGGATGGCTCCAAAGGTTTCCTCTGCTGAACAACCTTCCCCCAACCCCCACTGTACTCCCAGACTAGCTTTGACACCCCATCCCCTGGCTTATTGCGCCCCCTGTCTGGATCCACTAACACGTACCATCATGGCCAGGTTCTGTGTCTGTCTCCTTAGTGGGCAGCCAGCTCACCATCTTGCTCCTCGTTTCCCCCTGACCAGCATGGGGCCTGGCACTGAGTTTGCGCTCAGTAAACGTTTGCAGAATGAGTGAAAGTGCCTCATAAACACTAACATGTTGTCCAGATATGAGGGGTTATTAGCAGGGCATCGCTTTGAAACTCAAGATTCTTCCTATCATCACCAGCATCGTCATGGAGCTAGATTTTTCACAAGAGGCCCTCTCTTAAGCCTTTGCCCCTGGGATCCAGGCAGTGGGGCATATGATGACACTGGGGCTGGTTGCCCCGTGGGAGCACCTGGTGGATTCCAGGGCCAGTTGGGGCAGCCTCTGCCCTTGCTCCAGCCTGTCTCCTGGGTCTCTAGCCTGCTGTTTTGCCCCGCTGAGCCCACTGCGTTCAGTCGCAGACACCTCATTATCACAGTGATGCAGCCAAGCTGGAGGCAGTTCAGAGAAAAGCAGTGAGAACAATGTGTGTGTGGGGGGGTGGAGTTAAGGGGGCCTGGCGCAGGCACTGGTGGCAGGGGGAGGGGAGCAGTCCAGGCCTAGGTTCAGGCACTTGGCTCAGCCAGGCCCAGCAGGGAACCTGAGAAACACAGCATCTGTGTTCCAGCATCTGGAGAAGGGCCTTCCAAGCAAGGGAAGAAATGAGCTCGGTGGGAAGACAGAGGGAAGGGGGCTCCTCCCCATCACGGGCCAGGTGACCCAGGCATAAGCCAGCACAGAACCCAGTCATCAGCCTTCAAATAGCATCCCACCAGTTCCCACCTCTACAGCTACCTTTGTGAGTCAGGAGATACCACTTCCTTGGAGTGGAAAGCAAAGAGAAGAGGCTGGTATATAAGAAGCAAAGAGAAGAGGCTGGTTTTCTGCTATAACCCCAGTACCTCACCCCCTCTCATCTTATTGATGGGAACACTGGTCTAGGGTGGTAAAGGGACTTGGCCAAAAGTATAAATGCAATTTACATTAGCTACCAGCCATGGTATAGCCTGAGCTGGAACTTAGGACCTCTGGACTTCAAGTTTTTGTTTTTGTTTCTTTAAAATTTTATTTATTAATTTTATTAATTTATTAAACTAGAGGCCCCATGCACGGAATTCGTGCACTCAAAATCAAAGCTCATTAAGGTCAGGGACCATGTCTGGCTGGTTTTCTGCTATAACCCCAGCACCTAGAACAGTGCATGGCAAACACACACACACACACACACACACACACACACACACTGAGTGAATAAATGTTAAATGAATGAATAAATAGACAACCAAACCCAGAGCAAGATTTTCCTTCTAGAAAAGTTGTCTAGCTTGGACAGAAAGAATGAATACAAGCTTGAACTGGAAGAGTCCTTGAACTATTTCATTCATTCAATAAATATTTATTTATTATCAGGCACTGATTTAGGCACTGGAGACACAGCAGTGAACAAATCAAAGATCCCTGCCTTTATGAAGCTTACATTCCAGTGGGAGGTGATAGACAATGACCAAGATATTTAAGTCAATTTTAGGCTATGTTAGAAGGTGATAAGTAATAAGAAAAATAGCCCGTCCAGTGTGGCTCAGTGGTTAAGTGTCGACCTATGCACCAGGAGGTCATGGGTTCAATTCCTGTTTAGGACATATGCCTGGATTGTGGCTCGATCCCCAGGGGGGCACGTGCAGGAGGCAGCTGATTGATGTTGATGTTTTTCTCTCATCGATGTTTCTATCTCTCTAAAATCAATAAAAACATATAAGAAGAAAAATTAAAAGGGAAGGGAGATGGGAGTAGGATAGGTAGGAGAGTTATGTGTGGAAATTTAAATGGGGTGGCCATTTCAGCAGAAACCTAAAGGCATTGAGAGAATCAGCTGGAGGATATGGGGCAAAGGAAACAAAAAACACAAATGCCCGGAGGTTGGAGTGTGTCTGGCATGACTGAGGGACAGCAAGGAGGTGTGGGTGCCTGGGGCACAGTGTTGGAAGGGGAGAGTAGTGGCAAAGGGAATCAGTCACAAGGCAGGCATCCTTCCCGTCACTTTCCCATTTTTGGGTTGCCAAGAACCAAGGACTTATGAGCCCTGAGAATGGCCTTCCAAGAAATGTTTCAAAATCCAACCTCTCCCTCCTTTCCTGAGTATAGGGCCCCAGCCTGGGCCAGCTCCCCAGGTGTCTTGTTGGCCCTGCCTGAGGCACACAGGACATTTCCACCAGCTTGGCTGAGGACAGAAAGGGCTGTTGGCAAAGACCCTTGCATTTGGATAGCATTCTGTTGTTTGCACTGTGTCTTTATTCTCAGACTCACAGATACAGAGAACAGACTGGTAATTGCCAGAGAGGTGGGGGTTGGAGGACTAGGTGAAAAAGGTAACTGCCCACAGAAGCAGTTAGGGTGGGCAACATTAGCCCCATTTGAAAGGTGAAAAAAGTCCAAGTATAGAGGGTAGTGCTAGTGGTCAGTGTCTACCAAGTACTTGTTATTGACTCTTCAGAAGGACTTTGGAGTACCAGCCTCTCTTGAAAGATAAGAAAACAGAGACTTAGAGAGGTTAAGTGACATTTTCCAAGGTCACACAGCTAGGTCATGGCAGACCTGGAATTGAAATCCAGACCTTTCTATCTCTACTGTCTCATATTTTCCATCACACCACCCAGCCTCTGGGGAAGAAGGAGGAGGTTGAAAGTGAAACCCAGGACAGCAAGATCATTAACATTGAAGAGGTGGTAATTTATCCACAGGGCATAAAGGAAAGCATGTGGGCTTTAGAATCAGACAGACTGTGACTAGAATCCCAGAATTGCTATGTGATCTTGCACAAGTTGATTCCCCTCTCTGAGCCTGGTTTTCTTGTGTCTAAAGCAGACTGAAGGCAGACATCTAGTTTGTGCAGTTGTTTTATGGATTCAGTAAGATCCCATGTGGGGAAGTGCTCCATGTGGTGCCTGGCACAGAGTAGATGCCCAATCAATGTGGGTCCTTCTTTATAGATGTTCATCCAACTGAAGTGAAAAGGCAGAGGCTGGTGGCACTGTGGCCAGCCTTGGTCACCCCCATGCCTGGGTATGATTAAGACTGAGGCTAGGCCTAGAGGACAGTCCCAGCTGGTGTGGTGAGACTGTCAGCACCAGGCCCCAGACCCCTTTGCTCTGAGAACCTTCCTGGGCCAAGGACAACAGCAATGCCATTGCTCTACTGGCCCAACTCTTAATTGGGAATCCAGAAATAAATGGGGAGCAGGAGCCTGGGGGACTGAGTCCAGCTCCTCTCCCTGTGACTCTCTTCCTGCCTTCCCTCTTGCCAGGCCAGCAGAGAAAACAGTTTTCCCAGCTGCTCCGTCCCTCCCCCCACCTGAGGACCCCCCCTCCCCCCACACCAGGGCTCAGGGCTGTTTAATGGGGTGGAGCTGTCTATAATCTGCTCCATAAATGTTTTCTGGATCCTCATCAGAAACCATAATGTCCTATTAATATGCTGATGAGATTTCATTTGGGGCTAAGGAAGGAAGAGTAGCTGGGAGGATGTGGGGTGGGGGTGGAGTGTCAAGCTTCACCATGGGGGTTCCAGGGGGGAAGAGCCTAGCTGAGCTCCTGGTATCTCTCCCAAGTCCTTGGGAAATTCAGAAAAATTTGGTCCCAGGCCCCATCTTTCCCTGGGCACAGGCCCCTAAGGGACTGAGTCAGCTGCCACAGGGACTGGCAGATGCACACACTCCTCTGCACCTCATCCCTGAATACCATTCTGGGGAACCACCCCATGACCAAGGTTAGTCACCAAAGCCCACGCTCAGTCCTCATCTTTTCCTACCACTGGCATCTACACGGAATGTCCCAGGCCTACGGACTTCAGTGTGATACAACCCGGTATTTTTAGAAAACTAGAGAAGCAAGGTATATAAAGAGGCCAAAACAGAGTAGGCCCTCAATAAATTGTGGCTATGAAGACAGGTCCCACCTTGCTCCTAGTCTGATGGGTGAGCAAGGCCGATGGTAAGCAATTAAAATCCAGTGCTGTGATGCCAGAGGAGTTTGTGTATAACAAAGGAGGGAGGGGCTATCTGTGTTCAAACCGCTGGGGGTGTGGATGCCAATCAGTAGGTACTTACAGAACAATATAAACGAACAAACAAAACAGAAACAGACTCATAGATACAGAGAACAGACTGGTAGTTGCCAGAGAGGTGGAGGGTTGGAGGATTAGGTGAAAAAGGTAAAGGGACTGAGAAATACAAATTGGCAGTTAAAAATAGTCACCTGGATGTAAAGTACAGCATAGAGAATATAGTCAATAATACTGTAATAACTGTATGGTGCCAGGTGATACTAGACTTATTGGGAGGATCATTTTGTAAGTTATGTAAATGTCTAACTACTATGCTGTACACCTGAAACTAATACAAAATAATATTGAATGTAATTGAAAAAAACATTTTTTAAAAGGTACTTACAGATGAGGTCTCTGTGCCAGGCCTTTGTGCCTGCTGTGCCCCCAGCCAGGAATGCTTCCCTATATCTCCATCTGCCAAAGTCCTGCCAGCCTTCAAGGCCAGCTTCCGGGTTCTCCTGGCTTCCCCCAACTCCTGTCTGCCCCTGCAATCTCCCCCAGGGGGCCTAGATTCAGAGGCATTGGTATCTGTGTGCTGTTACCTGGAACAAGGCTGTGAGCTCCTGCTCCTGGCTTGAATGGAGTTCACTGAGGCATCTGCACACTCAATGCACCTCTTCTCCAACCTCCATGGGCCACTGGATCCTTGACTCCCTACCCAGAAAGTGCCCGATCACCTCACTTCCCTCAACTTACGTTGGCTGCTGCTGGCTGCTGACTCCTGGCTCACACCCTCAATTCCTGGATTCTCAAAGTCATTCAGGTTGGGACCCCTGCTTCAGCCTTCTCTGAGTGCCTGTGTTGGCCAGCTGGCCCCATTTTGCAGGGCTCCCCGTCTAACCCTCCTCCCATGGCTACACCTGGGAGCACCTTGCCCTGAGCTCCTATTCCCTTTTGCTGTTTCCAACAAAATTCACCTTCCTGGTTCCTTGGCCTCTTTCTCCAGCTGGAACACGTGTGCAGGCAGCTCCTTCAACCCAGTGTTGTCATCTAGCCTCTGAGTTTGTCAGGGCCAATCAGTCACCCTCCCTGTCTACAAGTAGAAAGAGTAAGTGCAATGTATGGCATTCAGGTCTTCATCCCACTTATTTGCTGGGTAGCCTTAAGTAAGTTCTTCAGTTCTCTATGCTTTAGTTCCTATAAAATGGGAACAATAATATTATCTATGCCACAGAGTTCTTGTGTGGATTCAAGGAGACAATGCATATGAAGCACTTAGCACAGTGCCTAGTATAAGTGCTCAATAAATTCCAGCTTATTTCCCAGCCTTCTCAGAAGCCCATCCAGCATATCTCTGAGCCCACACTGTTGATGCCACATCTCCAGGCTTTCCTCCTGACCCCAATTCATCTTATTCCTACTGCCCCAATTCTGTCTGTGGAATCAGACAGACCTGGTTTCATTTCTTGTTACACCTTTTAACTGAGTATTTCTCTGAGACTCTATTTATCTGTAAACTGGAACTGTAAATGCCCACCTCAACAGATTGATGTGAAGATCAAATGAGGTGGTGGCCATGTAAGTATCTATCACAATGCTTGTCATATAGTAAATATTTTTCTTTCCACATACATGGAGCTTAGGTATGAGGCCAGTTTGGTTTGAGCCTGGGGATGGGGTGAGTACAAAGTGAGGAGTATGGCTGGGAAAACTGACAAGGATGCCAGGGAGGCCCTGGCAAGGTAGCCAAACTAACCAATGCAGTACCTGAAGGGCAGAGCAAGCTTAGGCAAGACACATGCAGTGGGCACTGACAGGAGTGCTGATCTGACTTCTGGGCCAGGCAGAAGCCGTGATGCAAGGTCTGCAGACCTGGTCCTTCAGCAGGCCCCGGGGATGTTCCCTGAAGGACCCAAGCCTACAAGAAGGAACATGGAGAGAGGCTGCTTGGGAAGGTATGGATTTCTTTGGGTGGCACTGGGAAGATAGTGGTTGAGAATGCGGATCTTCTCTAATAAAATGGTAATATGCAAATTAACCATCACTCCGCTACATAAGCCACGCCCACCAGCCAATCAGGGCGGGTATGCAAATTAACCCAAACCAAGATGGCTACAGCCACAGAGAGCAAGGTTTCCCAGGTAACAGAGCAAGCCAAGCTTTCCATAGCCATTGCAGGCCTAAGCCTCCACTCAATCTACAAAGTTTCAATTATAGAAGGTAAACAAATTCAAACAAATGGCGTCAGAATGGAGCTTGAGAGAGCAGGCCAGGGTTGCCGGTGGCAACAGGGGAAGCAAAGCTTTAAAGCACACCCTGGCCGGGCCCACCCACTTAAGGCAACAAAGTTTCAACTGTAGAAGGTGAATTAACTGCCACAGAGATGGCTGCCGCCCCAGAGGGAACAGCAGGCTTGGCTCTGCTCCAGGCTACAAAGTTTCAATTGTAGAAGGAAAATAAATCCCAGATACCAGGGCCTCCGCTTAGGTTGCCAGGGGGCATGGCCCGCCTGCAAACCACCACAGGCCCCTCGCTCAGGCCACCCCACGCCCCAAGGGAACCCCACCCTGATCTGGGACACCCTTCAGGGCAAACCAGCTGGCCCCCACCCGTGCACCAGGCCTCTATCCTATCTAATAAAAGAGTAATATACAGATTGATCATCACTGCAACACACAATATAGCTGCCCCCATGTGGTCAAAGATCCTGCCCCCATGTGGACACAAGATGGCCACTATAAGATGGCCAGCAGGGGAGGGCAGTTGGGAGGCACCCGGCCTGCAAGGGAGGGCAGTTGAGAGGGACCAGGCTTGCAAGGGAGGGCAATTGGAGATGATCAACCCTGCAGGAGAGGGCAGTTAGGGGTGACCAGGCTGGCAGAGGAGGGAAGTTGGGGGCAAACAGGCTGGCAGGGGAGCAGTTAAGCATCAACCAGGCTGGCAGCAGAGTGGTTAGGGGGTGATCAGGCTGGTAGGCAGAAGCGGTTAGGGGCAATCAGGAAGGCAGGCAGGCAAGCAGTTGGGAGCCAGCAGTCCTGGATTGTGAGAGGGATGTCCGACTGCCCGTTTAGGCCTGATCCCACCAGGATCGGGCCTAAACGGGCAGTCGGACATCCCTCCAGGAGTCCCAGATTGGAGAGGGTACAGGCTGGGTTGAGGGACAACCCCCCCGCCGTGCACGAATTTCATGCACCGGGCTTCTAGTAACATTATAATTACCCTGAAAGCCATGAAGTTGTGGTCTGGAGACAAAGGGTCAAAGATATTTCAAAGGGCAGGCCCTCTCTGTGACCAAGACCTGCCTAAGAGTTTCCTGGTGCCTGAAAACTTGGATTGACTTGGGTGAACTCTCTCCGGATGGGATTCAGGACATGGCAGGATCTGAGACTGGAATTGGGTAAAACAGGGAACCAGAGCCTGTTTGATGTGAAGTGTCCCAGAACAAGGAAAGACCAGGGGTGCTGGGGGGCAAAAGCTGAGAGAGGCTTGAAGGCAGTGGTCAGCCTACTCAAGCCAGATATCAGGGTTCTCCAAAACTCAACTCGTCTCTAATGAGCTGCTCAGATCAGAAAGTCATCAGTGTAAAACCATGTATTAAGTCCTTACAAAAAAAAACACCAGACACCAGAGCTGGGAAAACAGGTGAATCCCATAGGCTTCGCCTTCTGACGAGTTGGTATCTCTAAGCTAAGGCAGTGGGGCACAGGCAGGGTGAGATATGGGGGTGGAGGCAGAACTTCACCTCAGTTGTGCCACCTATTTGCATAATAGCTTTCCCCCTCTCTGAGCCTCATCTTCCTCATTAGAACAATGGGGAAATAGATGCTTTTTAAAGGCCTAAGAGTCTGAATTGGTGAAGGGGGCTCAGTAGTCATGCAAGGACAGGAGCAGAGTCCAGGGTCTCAGAGTAAACCAAGCTGGGAAGCTCTGCTTGCGCCCAGAAGGTGCCTGGCCCTCCCACATCTCCCAGGGAGGCCTTTTGTACTGGACTCCATGGGGCTGATATCATACGTCAAAGCCATTTCTCACCTTCTCTGCCATGGAGTGCATGTGGGTTGTCCAGACGTCTGCCTGCCCACCAGGCCCGAAGCACTGAGGTTTGTGATCACAGAGGAGCAGCCATGAGAACTGATGCGGCTATTTCCCGTATAGGCCCCAGACACTCTCTGGTGACCATAGGAGGCCAATTAGTGAGAACAAAATGCTTCCTGCTCTGGGCCCTTGCCTACCACTGCCTGCATCTGCTCAAAGCTTAATGGTCATTTGAGATGTCTCTGGGGACAGAGGATGGGGCTTCCATGGACTGCCTGGCTCCAGGCAGCAGCCTGGGTCCTGAGGGCAGCTGGGGGAGGAGGAGCAAGGTGCCTGTGGCTGCTGGAGAAGCCCTGAGGCCAAGGGCTAGCATCTAGAGCTGCTCCTGCCGCCCACCTGGGAACCGGTGCTCCTCAGGGTCTCCTGGTGGTGGGCACAATGGGGAAGGGCAGTGAGGCCTCAGGGCATCTTCTTACTTTTGGAAGCTGCTGCAGCCTAGACTCCTGACTGGGCCTTGGGCCCTTGTGAGGAGGATGTGGTTAAAAGCCTTCATCCCAAACTATCCAGGCTGGGCTAGAAAGCTGGTGTGGCTACCTGTGTGCTGTGGGTAAAGTGCTCAGCTGGAAAGGAGAGACCTGGGTTCTGGTCAGGGCCCAGCCACTGATGTTCTGCTTTGTGGTTTCTCCATTCCTGGGCCTCAGTTTCCTCATCTGTCAAGTGAGAATTGCTGCCTGCCTTACTGATTCAGCTGACATCGTTTGGAAGAGTGTCATCAGAGAGCTCAGGCAGGTGGGGAGGCTGGAGTGGAGGCGTAGGGCAGGGGGAGGGAGGAAAGCTGAGTCTGGAAAGGTGATGTCACTTCCTTAGAGTGGTCCTCTCTGATGCCCTTCTCCCACCTCCATTTGAAACCCACTCTGGCCACTTATTAGCTATGTGACCTTGGGCAAGTCTCAATCCTTCTGCACCTCAGTAAACCAGGCATTAGATCAATGTTATTTTTGAGACCATGGGAATAAATGAGGTGAATCTTTGTAAAGCACCCAGTAGAGCTGGGACAGAGCTAGGGCGAGGAAGGGTGGGAGCCCTGTCCTGTGGAGGAAATTCCTGAAGGAGTCCTTAAGCACAGCTACCACCATCTGCCAACCCCAGACTCCACCCCACCCCCACAATGAATAATGAACTGGTATTGATCTCCTGGTCAGGAAATTCCCTGTGACCTGTGATAAAAATACAACTAGTCTGTGAACCTTGAGCTCCAGACAGGTTTTCACCAGCCAGGGCTGAGCTCATCTGCACTACCCCCGCCCCAGCCCACAGCTCCCACAGGGAGAGCTCTGAACAGGACATCAGAGACAGAGACTAATTGGTGCCCACCATCTCCTCCACTCTGTCGCTAGGCATAAAGGCATCAAAGGAGCAGGATCACCTATGGCAGGAGCTCTTGTAGCCAGGCCCCTGGAAAGAGAAGATGGAGCACAGACCTGGGTTTAAATCCTGCCTCCGCCACTTCCTGCAAGTGACCCAGTTTCCCCAGCTATAAAAAGGAGATGATAATTCCTTCATCAGAAGTTAGTCCTAGAGTCAAATGAATGAAAGTATATAAGGTGCCCAGCACAGTGCTTACTAAGGAGAGGCACTCAGTAAATGGCAGCTCAGGACTTCCTAATTATCCCTTCTGTCCCCCTGTCCTTGCTGTGAAACACATGACCATTTCACAGACAAATGAACCTGAATGACTCTTTAAAAAATAGACCTTTTATTTATATATAATTAACAAATCATAAAATTCACTCTTTTAAAGTACATAACCAGTGGGTTTTAATATATTCACAGAGTTGTGCAGCCACCACCATTATCTAATTTTAGAACATTTTAATCAACCCAAAAAAGAAGCCCCATACCCACTAACAGTCACTCCCTTTTCCCACCTCCCCACCCTATGCCTCTGACAACTACTAATTTACTTTCTGTCTCTATGGATTTGCCTTTTCTGGAAGTTTCATATAAATGGAATCATACAATATGTGGCTTTTTGCATCCGGTTTCTCCTATTTAACATGCTGTTTTCAAGCTTCATTCATGTTGTAGTGTGTAATAGTACTTTATTCTTTTTTCATGGCTGAGTAATGTTCCATCATATGGATAAACACACTGTGTTTATTCATTCATTAGTTGAGAGACATTTGGGTGGTTTCCACTTTTTTTACTATTATGAATACTGCTGCTATGAACATTCATGTACAAATTTTTATGTGGACATATATTTTCATTTTTCTTGGGTAGATTATGAGAGTGGAATTGTTGAATCACAGAGTAACTCCATGTTTAGCTTTTTGAGGAACTGCTAGGTTATTTTCTAAAGCAGCTGCATCATTTTACATTTCCACCAGCAGTGGATGATGGTTCCATTTTCTCCACATCCTTTCCAACACTTTTTAATTGTCTTTTTTATTATAACAATCCTAGCGTATGTGAACTGGTATCTCATTGTGGTTTTGATGTATATTTTCCTTTAAAAGATTTTTTAAAATTTATTTTAGAGAGAGAGGAAGACAGAGGGATAGAGATAGAAACATCTATGAGACAAACACATCATCAATCAGCTGCCTCCTACACATCCCCTACTGGGGATGGCGCTGCAACCTGGGTATGTGCCCTGACCAGGAATCAAACCAGTGACCTTTTGGTCCATGGGTTGACATTCAACCACTGAGCTACACCTGTTGGGTGATGTATATTTTCATGATGGGTAATAATGTTGAGCATCTTTTCCTGTGTTATTAGACAATTGTATATCTGCCCTGGAGAAATATCTATTCAGATCATTTTGTCAATTTTTAAATTGGATTGTTTGTCTTTTTATTGTTGAGCTATAAGTTCTTTATTCTGAATAAAAGTCCTTTATCTATGACTGGCAAATATTTTCTCACATTTTTTGATGTGTATTTGTCTTCATTTTTTTGATGGTGTCCTTTGAAGCACAAAAGTTTTAAATTTTGATGAGGTCCAATTTATCATTTTTTAAAAAATCCTCATCTGAGGATATTTTCCATTGGTTTTTAGAGAGAGTGGAAGGGAGGAGGAGAGACAGAGAGAGAAACATTGTGATTGGTTGCCTCCTGCCCTGGTCAGGGATTGAGCTTGCAACTGAGGTACATGCCCTTGACCAGAATCAAACCCGAGACCCTGTCAGACCTTTAGTCCATGGGCTGACACTCTATCCATTGAGACAAACTGGCTAGGGCTATCTATTCTTTTTTTGGGTCATTTGTGTTTTTGGTGTTGTGTTTAAGAAACCATAAGAACCTAATCCAAAGTCACTGTTTTCCTCTAAAGGGATTTATAGTTTTAGCTCTTACATCTAATACAGGGTGTCCCCCAAAAATGTATAGACACTTTAACAACTGACAGCTCAATTTTGAAAATGAAATATATTTTAATAAACACTGCCTTTATAATTATTCAAAGTGTGTATATACATTTTTTGGGGCCACCTTATATATTTTGAGTTAATTTTTAAATATGGTATGAGGTAGGGGTCCAACTTTATTCTTTTGCCTGTGAATATCCAGTTTTCCCAGCACAATTTGTTAAAAAGACTATTTTTCTCCCTTCTGAATTGCCTTGGCATTCTTGTTGAAAAATAATTGACTGTATATGCAAGGGATTATTTCTGGACTCTAAATTCTGTTCAATTGATCTCCACATCTATCCTTATGCCAGTATGATACTTCCTTGGTTACTGTAGCTTTGTAGTAAGTTTTAAAATTGGGAAGAATGAGTTCTAATTTTGTTCTTTCTTTTCAAGATTGTTTTGGCTATTCTGGATTCCTAGTAAATCCACATGAATTTTAGGATCATTTTATCCATTTCTGAAAAAAAAAAAAAAAAAAACCACCGCTAGCTGAATATTTTTATAGGAATTGCATTGAATCTGCAGATCGATTTGCAGTTGATTGCCATCTTAACACCATTAAACCTTCTGATACATGAATATAGGATGCCTTCTTATATATTTAGGTCTTTAATTTATTTCAGCAATATTTTACAGTTTTCAATGTACAAGTCTTACACTTCAATCATTAAATATATTCCTAGGTGTTTAATTCTTTTTGATGCTATTGTAGACATAATTGTTTTCTTTTTATTTTTTAAATATATACATTTTTTATTGGTTTCAGAGAGGAAGGGAAAGGGAGAAAGGAATAGAAACATCAATGATCAGAGAGAATCATTGATCATCTGCCTCCTGCATGCCCCCTACTGGGGATAGAGCCCACAACCCAGGCATGTGCCCTGCCTGTGAATTGAACTGTGACCTCTTGGTCCATGGGTCAATGCTCAACCACTGAGCTACGCTGGGCCAGAATTGTTTTCTTAATTTTTTCTTCAGATTGTGCAGTTAATGTATAGAAATACAATTCATTTTTTTTTCAATTTTTTTATTAAGGTATTATATGTGTACATATCGTACCATTGCCCTCCCCACACCCCACTCCCATATATGCCCCCACCCCCCAGAGTTTTGCATCCATTGGTTATGCTTATATGCATGCATACAAGTCCTTTGATTGATCTCTTATCTCCCCCACCTCTCCCTAACCTTCCCCTTGTAATTTGACAGTCTGTTTGATGCTTTACTGTCGCTGTATCTATCTTTTTGTTCAAGTTTATAATGTTCTTTATTATCCATAAATGAGTGAGATCATGTGGTATTTTTCTTTCATTGACTGACTTATTTCACTTAACATAATGTTCTCCAATTCCTCCCAGGTTGCTGCAAATGATGAGAATTCCTTCTTTTTTATGGCAGCATAGTATTCCATTGTGTAGATGTACCACAGTTTTCTGATCCAGTCATCTGCTGACGGGCACCTAGGCTGTTTCCAAATCTTAGCTATGGTGAATTGCGCTGCTATGAACATAGGGGTGCATATATCCTTTCTAATTGGTGTTTCTAGTTTCTTCGGATATATTCCCAGGAGTGGGATTACTGGGTCAAATGGGAGTTCCATTTTCAGTTTTTTGAGGAAACTCCATACTGTTCTCCACAGTGGCTGCACCAGTCTGCAATCCCACCAGCAGTGCACGAGGGTTCCTTTTTCTCCGCATCCTCACCAACACTTGTCGTTTGTTGATTTGTTGATGATAGCCATTCTGACAGGTGTGAGATGGTACCGCATTGTTGTTTTGATTTGCATCTCTCGGATAATTAGTGACGTTGAGCATGTTTTCATGTGTCTCTTGGCCTTCCTTCTGTCTTCTTTTGAAAAGATTCTATTTAGGTCTGTTGCCCATTTTTTTATTGGATCATTTATCTTCCTTTTATTAAGTTGTATAAGCTGCCTGTAGATGTTGGAGATTAAACCTTTATCAGTGATGCCATTTGCAAATATGTTCTCCCATGCAGTGGGCCTTCTTGTTGTTTTGTTGATGGTTTCTTTTGCTGTGAAAAAGCTTTTTATTTTGATGTAGTCCCATTTGTTAATTTTCTCTTTAGCTTCCATTGCCCTAGGGGCAGTGTCAGTGAAGAATTTCTTTTGGCATATGTCTGACATTTTGCTGCCTGTGGATTGCTCTAGTATTTTTATGGTTTCCCATCTTATGTTTAAGTCCTGTATCCATTTTGAGTTTATTTTTGTGTATGGCGTAAGTTGGTGATCAAGCTTCATTTTTTTGCATGTATCTGTCCAATTTTCCCAACACCATTTATTGAAGAGACTGTCTTTATTCCATTGTATGTTCATGCCTCCTTTGTCAAATATTAATTGAGCATAGTGGTTTGGGTCAATATCTGGATTCTCTATTCTGTTCCATTCATCTATATGTCTGTTCTTGTGCCAGTACCAGGCTGTTTTGAGAACAGTGGCTTTGTAATACAGCTTGAAATCTGGTATTAAGATCCCTCCTACTTTATTCTTCTTTCTCAGGATTGCTGTGGCTATTCGGGGTCTTTTTTTATTCCAGATGAATTTTTGGAGAGTTCTTTCAAGGTCTGTGAAATATGCCGTTGGTATTTTAATGGGGAGTGCATTGAATCTATAGATTGCTTTGGGTAGTATGGACATTTTAATGATGTTGATTCTACCAATCCATGAACATGGTATGTTCTTCCATCTGTTTACGTCTTCCTCTATCTCTTTTTTCAGTGTCCTGTAGTTTTCCGTGTATAGGTCTTTTACCTCCTTAGTTAAGTTTATTCCTAGGTATCTTAATTTTTTTGGTGCGATGGTAAATGGGATTGCCTTTTTAGTCTCTCTGTCTGTAAGTTCACTATTGGTGTATAGAAAGGCCATAGATTTCTTGGCGTTAATTTTGTATCCTGCTACATTGCCGAATTCATTTATTAAGTCTATGAGTTTTTTGACGGAGTCTTTCGGATTTTTTATGTACAATATCATGTCGTCTGCAAATAAAGACAGCTTTACTTGTTCTTTTCCAATCTGGATGCCTTTTATTTCTTCTTCTTGTCTAATTGCAATGGCTAATACTTCCAGTACTATGTCAAACAGGAGTGGTGAGAGTGGGCATCCCTGTCTTGTTCCTGTTCTTAGGGGAAATGTCTTTAGTTTTTGTCCATTGAGTATGATGTTTGCTGTGGGTTTATCATATATAGCTTTTATTATGTTGAGGTATGAGCCATCTATTCCCACCTTGTTGAGAGCTTTTATCAAGAAAGGGTGTTGGATTTTGTCAAATGCTTTTTCTGCATCAATTGATATGACTATGTGATTTTTATCTTTCAATTTGTTTATGTGATGTATCACGTTTATTGATTTGCGGATATTGTACCATCCTTGCATTCCTGGGATAAATCCTACTTGGTCATGGTGTATGATCTTTCTGATGTACTGCTGGAGCCGATTTGCTAGAATTTTGTTGAGGATTTTGGCATCTATGTTCATGAGGGATATTGGTCTGTAATTCTCTTTCATTGTGTTGTCTTTATCTGGTTTTGGTATTAGGGTGATGCTGGCTTCATAGAAGGAGCTTGGAAGTGTTCCTTCCACTTGAATTTTTTGGAATAGTCTGAGGAGGATAGGTTTTAGTTCTTCCTTGAATGTTTGGTAAAACTCTCCTGTGAAGCCATCAGGCCCCGGGCTTTTGTTTGCTGGAAGCTTTTTGATGACTGCTTCAATTTCGTCCATAGTTATTGGCCTATTGAGCTGTTTAGATTCTTCTTGATTGATTTTTGGAAGGTTATATTTTTCTAGGAATATGTCCATTTCCTCCAGGTTGTCCAGTTTGTTGGAATAGAGTTGTTCGTAGTATTTTGTAACAATCCTTTGTATCTCAGCGGGGTCTGTTGTTATTTCACCTCTTTCATTTCTGATTTTGTTTATTTGGGTCCTCTCTCTTTGCTTCTTGGTGAGCCTGGCTAGAGGTCCATCAATCTTGTTTATCCTTTCAAAGAACCAGCTCTTGGTTTTGTTGATCTTATGTATTGTTTCTTTGGTCTCTATGTCATTTATCTCCGCTCTGATCTTTGTTATTTCCTTCCTTCTGGTTACACTGGGCTTTTCTTGCTGCTCTTTTTCTAGCTCTTTGAGTTGTAGGGTTAAGTAATTTATTACCATTGTTTCTTGTTTTTTGCAATAGGCCTGTAGAGCTATGAACTTCCCTCTCAAGACTGCTTTCGCTGTGTCCCATAGATTTTGGATTGTTGTGTTTTCATTGTCATTTGTTGCCATGATGTTTTTTATTTCTTCCTTGATCTCTCTGGTGACCTAGTCCTTGTTTAATAGCATGCTGTTTAGTCTCCATGTGTTTGATTTCTTTGGATTGTATTTATTTTAGTTGATTTCCAGTTTTATGCCACTGTGATCTGAGAAGATGCTTGATATAATTTCTATCTTCTTGAATTTGAAGAGACTTTGCCTGTGACCCAGCATATGGTCTATCTTTGAAAATGACCCATGTGCACTTGAGAAGAATGTATATTCTGTGGCTTTGGGGTGAAATGTTCTGAAGATGTCAATTAATTCCATCTGGTCTAGTGAGTCATTTAGGATTGCTGTTTCTTTGCTGATTTTTTGTTTAGAGGATTTGTCCAGTGGTGATAGTGGGGTATTAAAGTCTCCTACTATGATTGTGTTGCTATTAATCTCTCCCTTGATATCCTCCAGGAGTTTTTTTATGTATTTGGGTGCTCCTATATTGGGAGCGTATATGTTTACCAGAATTATTTCTTCTTGTTGGATTTCTCCCTTTAGTATTATGACGTGGCCTTCCTTATCTCTTGTTATGGCATTTACTTTGAGGTCTATTTTGTCAGATATAAGTATTGCTACCCCAGCTTTTTTTTCATTTCCATTTGCCTGAAAGATATTTTTCCATCCCTTCACTTTCAATCTGTGTGAGTCTCTTGTTCTGAGGTGGGTCTCTTGTAGACAGCATATATATGGGTCGTGTTTTTTTATCCATTCAGCTACTCGATGTCTTTTGATTGGAGCATTTAGTCCGTTTACATTTAAAGTTATTACTGAAAGGTATTTGTTTGCAGTCATATCTATTTTTGTGTCTGTATTCCTTCTTACCTGTTTATTTCTTCTTTTTACAGTATTCCCTTTAGCAATTCTTGCATTGCTGGTTTGGTGGTGATAAACTCCCTGAGGCTTTTTTTGTCTGCAAAGCTCCTGATTTCCCCTTCAATTTTGATTGATAGTCTTGCTGGATATAGTATTCTTGGATTCAGTCCTTTGCTTTGCAACACTTTGTATACCTCCTTCCATTCACTTCTAGCTTGTTGTGTTTCTGATGAGTAATCATTTGACAATCTGATGGGTGTTCCTTTGTAGGTAACTCTCTGTCTCTCTCTTGCCGCCTTTAGGATTCTCTCTTTATCATTTATATTTGCCATTGAAATTATGACATGTCTTGGTGTGGGTCTTTTGGGGTTGATCCTGCTTGGGACTCTCTTTACTTGCGTAACTTTTATCTTTCCCATATCCGGGAAGTTTTCTGTCATTATTTCTTCAAATAGATTTTCTAATCCCTGCTGCTCTTCTTGTCCTTCTGGCAGCCCTATTATACGCATGTTACTTCGTTTCATGTTGTCCCGAAGTTCCCTTAGGCTTTCCTCCTGCTTTTTAATTTTTTTCTCCAATTGCTGTTCAGCTTGAGCTTGTTTCTGTACCTGATCTTCTAACTCACTAATTCGGTCCTCTGCTTCTTGTAATCTACTGTTGAAACTTTCCATGGTGTTTTTGATTGTAGCTATATCACTTTTCATTTCTTCCTGATTCTTGCATAAGTTGTTGATTTTCTCATCCATCCGATGTATAAATTCCATGACCATTACTCTGAACTCCTTTTCGGTCATGTTGCAAGCTTCATTTTCACTAATTTCCTTTCTTGGCGACTCCACATTTTCTTTCCTCTGTGAGTTATTTCGTTTCCCCATTCTGGCTATTACCAGAAAGCTCAAGCTTCTGTTTGCGTGGACCTGGGCCGTGTGCTGTGGGGACTTCGCTCCACCCTAGTTTCACTGAAGTGCTCTGACACTAGGACGTGTGACTGTCTTTGGTTGGTGGGAACCAAACTTGCCCAGGATCAGTGTCCCCAGTGTTCCGTGTGGTCTCGTGTGCACATTTAGAATCAGGGGCCCTGTCTGCACCACACTGTTGGTATGTGCCGAGAATGAGATCCTTAGCATGTGCCAGGAGTCAGAGTTTCCCTGTGTCTGCACCAAGACTCGAGTGTCAAAGTCTCTGTTGCCTTGTGCGGTTTCTCGTTGAGAATCAGGGTCCCTGTGTGTGCACGCACCAACAATTGGGGTCGCTGGCTCTTAGTGTGAATGCGCTGTGAGTCAGGGATCCCAGGCAGCTGTGTCCGGCGTGCCAAATTCCCTGAAGTGGGGCTGCATCCTGTGTGTGCTCTCTCTACTGAGCCAAACCGGCTAGAGCGCACATTCTTAAAAACCTGAAGGTGAGCCGGCTCAGTGCACTCTCCCAAAGTCCCAGAAGGGGGGCGGAGTCCGTCCTGCGCGCCAAATTCCCCAAAGGGAAGCCCCTCTGTGCACGCTTTTAAGAATATCCGAAGGGGGAGCTGTGCTCCGCGAGCCAAATTCCCCCAAATTCCCCGAAGGGGAGCCCTCTGTGCGCGCTGACAGATTTCCCCGATGGGGAGCTGCTTCTGTCCCTTGCGCGAGCGCGCGCCAAATTCCCTAAGAGGGAGCGCGTCCCTGCGCAAAGCTCGGCAGCTTGGGCCAGGGGCGGGTCTATCAGTTACTATGGCGCTGTCTGTGCGTGCGCCTGTGAGCAGCTTGGGCGAGGGGCGCGTCTATCAGTTACTATGGCGCTTTCCGCATGCCTGTGGGCGCTCAGCAGCTTGGGGGGGGGGGCGCGTCTATCAGTTACTATGGCGCTATCAGCGCCTGCGAGGAGGGGGATAGGCTCTTTGACTCACGGAAATCTGCCGGGAAGTGTGGATTCTTGTTTGTTTGTCTGAAGCTGTGATAGCAGTTCTCTGTCCCCAGTGGCTGCAGGGTCCTTGTTTGTGTCAGAAGCCAGGATCCGAGTCTTGGGCAGCTCTGTTTCCCAAGATGGCGTGGTCTCTCCAATTCATTTTTATGTATTAATTTTGAATCCTGCAACCTTAGTGAAATTGATTATTAGTTCTAATAGTGTGTGAATTACTTAGAATTTTTTATACACAAGGTTATGCCATCTATAAATAGAAATTTACCTCTTCCTTTACAATCTGAATGCATATGTTTATATTGGAAACTTCAGTGCAATGTTTAATGGAAGTGGTGAAAAAAACATTCTTGTCTTGTTCCTGATCATAGGGGGAAAGCATCAAATAATTTACCGTGAAGTATGATGGCGTTTATGGGGTTTTGATGGATGCCCTTGATCAGGTTGAGGAAGTTTCCTTCTATTCCTAGTTTATTTATTATTTTATCATGAAAGCTTGCTGACTTTTGTCAAAAGCTGTTTCTGTGTCCATTGAGATGATTGCATTTATTTGTCCTTTATTCTATTAATACTAGAAGCCCGGTGCATGAAATTCGTGCACGGCGGGGGGTTGTCCCTCAGCCCAGCCTGTACCCTCTCCAATCTGGGACTCCTGGAGGGATGTCCGACTGCCCATTTAGGCCCGATCCTCGAGTCAGACATCCCTCTCACAATCCAGGACTGCTGGCTCCCAACTGCTTGCCTGCCTGCCTTCCTGATTGCCCCTAACCGCTTCTGCCTGCCAGCTTGATCACCCCCTAACCACTCCGCTGCCAGCCTGGTTGATGCTTAACTGCTCCCCTGCCAGCCTGTTTGCCCCCAACTTCCCTCCTCTGCCAGCCTAATCACCCCTAACTGCCCTCTCCTGCAGGGTTGATCACCTCCAACTGCCCTCCCTTGGAAGCCTGGTCCCTCACAACTGCCCTCCCTTGCAGGCCGGTTGCCTCCCAACTGCCCTCTCCTGCTGGCCATCTTGTAGTGGCCATCTTGTGTCCATATGGGTGCAGGATCTTTGACCACATGGGGGCAGCTATATTGTGTGTTGCAGTGATGACCAATCTGTATATTACTCTTTTATTAGATAGGATAGAGGCCTGGTGCATGGGTGGGGGCCAGCTGGTTTGCCCTGAAGGGTGTCACAGATAAGGGTGGGGGTTCCCTTGGGGTGTGGGGCAGCCTGAGCGAGGGGCCTGTGGTGGTTTGCAGGCCGGTCATGCCCCCTGGCAACCCAAGGGGAGGCCCTGGTATCTGGAATTTGTTTTCCTTCTACAATTGAAACTTTGTAGCCTGGGGCGGAGCCAAGCCTGCTGCTCCCTCAGGGGTGGCAGCCATTTCGGTGGCAGTTAATTCACCTTCTACAATTGAAACTTTGTAGCCTTAAGCAGGTGAGCCCGGCCAGGGTGTGCGGAAAGCTTTGCTTCCCCTGTTGCCGCCGGCAACCCTGGCCTGCTCTCTCAAGCTCCATTCTGCCGCCATTTGTTTGAATTTGTTTACCTCCTATAGTTGAAACTTTGTAGCTTGAGTGGAGGCTTAGGCCTGCAACGGCTATGGAATGCTTGGCTTCCTCTGTTACCTGGGAAACCTTGCTCTCTGTGGCTGTAGCCATCTTGGATTGGGGTTAATTTGCATACCCACCCTGATTGGCTGGTGGGTGTGGCTTGGCTGGTGGGCGTGGTTTATGTAGCGGAGTGATGGTTAATTTGCATATTACCATTTTATTAGAGAGGATAGTATATATTCATTGATTTTTGGATGTTTAGGCAACCTTGAATTCCTGGGATAAATCCTACTTGGCCATGGTGTAGAACCTTTTTATAAGTTGCTGGATTAAATTTCTTGTGATATTTTTGGCTTTCATATCAAGGTAATACTGGCCTCATAGAATGAGTTGTGAAGTGTTGCCTACTATTACATTTTTTGGGAATAGAATGTAAAGAATTGATATTAATTTTAAATGTTTGGTAGAATTCACCAGTCATCTGAGTCTGGGCTTTTCTCTGTGGGATTTGTTTTTAATGCTTATAATCTAGTCTACTTGTAGTCTATTTACTTATAGTCTACACAAATTTTTATTTTTATTTTTGTATCGGTTTCAGTGGTTTCTCTCTCCCTAGAAATGTATCATTTACCTCTACTTTATTTAGCTTATTGGCATGCAGTTGTTAATAATATTATTATTTCTGTAAGGATGGTAGTCATGCCCTGCTTTCATTTCTTATTTTAGCAATTTGGGCTCTCTCTCCTCTCTCCTCTCTCCTCCTCAGCCTGGTTAATGGCTTCTCAATTCTTTTGCTAATTTCAAAGAACCAACTCTTGATTTTGTTCATTCTCTCCATTGTTTTTCTATTATTTATTGGTTAATTTAGTTTTTGAAGGTGGAAGTTTGGGTTTTTGTTTGAATTATTTCTTCTTTTTTAAATTTATATGTAAAGGTGGACTTTACAGAATTTGGCCTTTATTTTATTTTATTTTTAAAAAATACATATATATATATATTTCAGAGAGAAAGGCAGAGGAAGAGAGAGATAGAAACATCAATGATGAAAGAGAATCATTGATCAGCTGCCTCCAGCACACCCCACACTGGGGTTCAAGCCCACAACCTGGACATGTGCCCTTTACCAGAATCAAACCTGGGACCCTTCAGTCCTCAGGCTGACGCTCTATCCACTGAGCCAAACCAGCTAGGGCTCTTCTTTTTTTTAATATTGGCATTTATAGCTCCTACATATCTTTCTGAGTATTGCTTTAGTTGCATCCATTAAGTTTTGGTATGTTGTGTTTCTGATTTTATTCATCTCAAAGTATTTTCTGATTTCCCTTGTTATTTCTTATTTGACCCACTGATTATTTAGCAATGTGTTGTTTAATTTTCACATATTTGAGAATCCCCCCAAATTTTCTTGTTTTATTGACTTTTAATTTATTTCCATTTTGAGTGTGTTAGAAATAAGGCAAGCCCCCCAAGTCAGGGGTCCTTGTAGAACACAAAACACACTTGGGAGCCAGGCAGCAAGGCAAACATCTTTACATCTTCGTAGAATGGTGTGCACACATGGTCTAGAAGCACGCACACACTGAGCAGGTGGGCTGCTCGGGTTTATAATCCCTGATGCACGTGACCTGTCCTTTGCTCTGATTGGAGCTCAGGCACACAGTCTTTCGCGATTGGCTAATTCAAAGGGAGGGGCTGTCCTTTGCTGTTTCAAGATAGTGGCCCACAGGGGAGCTGCAAACCATGTGGCCAACATGGCGGCTGCCAAGTCACGCAGTCCAAAATGGCGGCTGTCTAAACTGTTCTTTGACAGAAAAGATGATTTGTTTATTCTCACAAGTGGAGAACATACTTTATATTATTTCAGTCCTTTTACATTTACTGAGGCTTGTTTTATGATCTAACACAGTGATGGCGAACCTATGACACGCGTGTCAGCATTGACACGCGTAGCCATTTCTGATGACACTTGGCCCCTGAGGCGGCCGCATGCCGAGGATGAAACATTTGCTGCTCCTGAGGATGAAACATTTGTGAAATAATGTTTTTTCCTCAAAGTGACACACTACCCAAGTTATGCTCAGTTTTTTGGTGAAGTTTGACACACAAAGCTCAAAAGGTTGCCCGTCACTGATCTAACATATGGTCTACCCTGAAGAATGTTCCATGTATACTTGAAAAGAGTGTGTATAGAGCTGTTACTGGGTGAAGTATCTATAGATTTTTGTTAGTTCAGTTGATAGTGTTTTTCAAGTCTTGTAGCTCCTCCTTGCTCTTCTGCCTACTTGTTCTATCCATTATTGAATGTGGGGTATTGAAGTCTTCAAAAATTATTGTTGAATTGTTTATTTTTAAAATATATTTTTATTGATTTCAGAGAGAAAGGGAGAGGGAGAAAGAGATAGAAACATCAATGATGAGAGAGAATCATTGATCGGCTGCCTCCTGCATGCCCCACACTGGGGATTGAGCCCACAACCTAGGCATGTGCCTTGACTGGGAATCAAACCGTGATCTCCTGGTTTATGGGTCGACACTCAAACACTGAGCCACGCTGGCCAGGCAAATTGTTTATTTCTTTATTCAATTCTGTCAGTGTTTCATATAATTTGGGGTATTTGTGTTAGGTACCAGTATATATACATTTGTAGTTTTTGTCTTCCTGATGAATTGACTATTTTATCATTATAAAACATTATTTTTTAGTAACAATTTTGTCTTAATGTCTATTTTGTTGATATTAGTATAGCTACTCCAGCTCTTGGTTACTGTTTGCATGATATAATTTTTCCATCCATTTATTCTCAACCCATTTGTGCCTTTAAATCTGATATACTAGTATGTCTCCTGTAGAAAAATGTATAATATAGTTTATCATAGTTTTTAAAATCCATTCTGTATTCTCTGTCTTTTTTCTTATATTTTTATTGAATTTATTGGGGTAACATTGGTTAATAAAATTATATAAGCATAACCAATGGACGCAAAACTCTGGGGGGTGAGGGCATATATGGGAGTGGGGTGGGGGGGCAATGGTAAGATATGTACACATATAATACCTTAATAAAAAAAATTGGAAGAAAAAAAATTATATAGGTCTCAAGTGTACAATTCTATAATGCATCATCTATATATTGTATTGTGTTTTCAACACCCAAAGTCAAGATTTTCCCCTGTCACCATTTATCCCTCCTATATCCTCTTCTACCTCCCTCATCCCCTTTTCCCTCTGGTAATCACCATACAGTTGTCTATGAGTAGTTTTATTTTGCTTAATCCCTTCACTTTTTTTCACCTAGCCTCCCAACTCCTCTCCCCTCTGAAAGTTGTCAGTCTGTTCTTTGTATCTATGAGTCTGTTTGTATTTTCTTTTTTCTTTAATAACAAAAGTTACATGAACAACTTTTATTTATTTTTTTAAAATCCACTGAGCCAAACCAGCTAGGGCTCTTCTTTTTTTTAATATGGGCATTTATAGCTCCTACATATCTCTCTGAGTATTGCTTTAGTTGCATCCATTAAGTTTTGGTATGTTGTGTTTCTGGTTTCATTCATCTCAAAGTATTACATATGTCTCCCTCCCCCCCCCACCCCATTGACCCCTTCTAGCCCGCCCCGCCCCCCGCCCCAGGCCTTCACCACTCTATTGTCTGTATCCATGGGTTATGCATATATGCATACAAGTTCTTTGGTTGATCTCTTCCCACCCACCCCCACCTTCCCTCTAAGATTCAACAGTCTGTTCCATGCTTCTATGTCTCTGGATCTATTTTGTTTAGCAGTTTATTTTGTTCATTAGATTGCACATATGAGTGAGATCATGTGATACTTGTCTTTCTCTGACTGACTTATTTAGCTTAGAATAATACTCTCCAGGTCCATCCATGCTGTTGCAAAAGGTAAGATTTTCTTCTTTTTTATGGCCAAGTAGTATTCCATTGTGTAAATATATAACAGCATTTTTATCCACTGATCTACTGATGGGCACTTTAGCTGCTTCCAAATCTTGGCTATTGTAAATAAGGTTGCAATGAACATAGGGGTGCATATATTCTTTGAAATTAATGTCTCAGGTTTCTTCAGATATATTCCCAGAAGTGGAATCACTGGGTCATAAGGCAGTTCCATTTTTAATTTTTTGAGGAAAATCCACACTGTTTTCCAGTGGCTGTACCAATCTACATTCCTACCAACAGTGCACAAGAGTTCCCTTTTCTCTACATCCTTGCCAGCACTTGTTGTTTGTTGATTTATTGATTGTAGCCATTCTGACAGGTGTGAGGTGATATCTCATTGTGGTTTTAATGTGCATTTCTCTGGTGATCAGTGATGGTGAGAATTTTTTCATATGTCTCTTGGCCATCTGTATTTCCTCTTTGGAGAAATGTGTATTCAGGTCCTTTGGCCAATCTCTGCCTTTTGATTGAGATGTTTAATTCATTTACATCTAATTCAATTACTAGTAAGATTAGATTTGTACCTGCCATTTTGCTATTAGTTTTCTGTCTTATGTCTCTTTTTCCTCTATTCCTCCATTATTGCCTTCTTTTGTGTGTTTTTAAATATATATTTTTATAAATTTTAGAGAGATAAAGAAACATTAATGAGAGAGAAACATCATTGATCAGCTGCCTCCTACATGCTTTGTGCCCACCCCCCACCAGGGACTGAGCCAACAACCTGAGCATGTGCCCTGACAGGGAATCGAACTGGTGACCTCTTGGTGCATTGGTCTAGACTCAACCACTGAGCAACACCAGCCTGGCACCTTCTTTTGTGTTAATTAGATATTTTAAAGTACCATTGTAATTCTCTTGTCATTTATTTTAGTGTGTATTTTTGAGGGCTTTTTTAGTGGTTGTCCTAGAGATTACAATTAATTTAAAGCATCTAGTCTGGGTTAATACTAATTTAATATCAATAGTATATACAAGTTTGCTCCCAGATAGCTTTATTTCCTCCCCCATCTTTTGTGCTGTCATTGCCATACAAATTTCCTCTTTATGCATTCTAAGTGCATTAACAGTTTCACTATTATTGTTTTGTTGGTTTTTTTAAAATATATTTTTTATTGATTTTTTACAGAGAGGAAGGGAGAGGGATAGAGAGTTAGAAACATCGATGAGAGAGAAACATCGATCAGCTGCCTCCTGCACACCCCCCACTGGGGATGTGCCCACAACCAAGGTACATGCCCTTGACCGGATTCGAACCCGGGACCTCTCAGTCCGCAGGCCGACGCTCTATCCACTGAGCCAAACCGGTTTCGGCTCACTATTATTGTTTTATGCCATCACCTTTTAAGTCAAATGGGGAAAAAAGCATTACAAACAAAAAATACAGCTGCACTGTCTTTTATATACCTACTAGAAGCGCAGTGCAGGAATTTGTGCATGGGTGGGGTCCCTCCGGGTGGCCTGTGAGCATTGGGCCCCATATTGTGCCCCCAGCCTCGTAGCCCAGCAGCCCCACGTGGCACCCCGCCTTGGCCTGGCGCCACCCCCTCACTTGCTCCATCATCCCACCTGCCTGGCGATCGGTCAGGGTCTGGCCCCCTGCCTGGTTCCCTCAGTGCCTAGGAGCCAGGTGGTGGCCCTGCCCCCTGCTGCTTCTGCTGGTCGCTGTTTGCGGGGCGATCAGTGGGGTGGTTGGATCCCCGCTCGCACCTGCCTTGACCTGGCACCACCCACTTACCTGCTCCACCATCCCACCACTGTCCCACTCTCATCGGGGCCCATCAGGGCTGGCAGCACCTCCAATGCCGCCCGCTGCCAGCGCCATGTCACTGATGCCCGCCATTTTCTGCACCGCCCCCTGGTGGTCAGTGCACATCATTGCGCATGGTCAAACCCCCTGTTGAGGGGACAATTTGCATATTAGGCTTTTATTATATATGATGTAGTTATATTTACCAGTATTCTTTATTTCTTTCTGTAGATTAACGGTATCATCTAGAGTCCTTTTAGTTCAGCCTCAAGAATTCCCATTAATATTTTTTGTAGGCTATGTCTGTTAGCAATGAAATTCTGTGTTGTTTTTTTAATCTTAGAATTCCTTAATTTCTCCATTCTTTAAAAAATATTTTTTATTGATTTCAGAGAGGAAGGGAGAGGGAGAGAGAGATAGAAACATTAATAATGAGAGAGAATCATCAATCAGCTGTCTCCTGCATGCCCCACACTGGAGTTCTTGCCCATAACCCAGGCATGTGCCCTGACTGGGAATCGAACCGTGACATCCTATTTCATAGGTCAATGCTCAACCACTGAGCCACGCCAGCCAGCCTCTCCTTCATTTTTGAAAGAGAGTTTTGCTGAACAAAGAATTCTTGCTTGGTAATCATTTTTTCCAGCACTTTAGATTATGTCATCTCACTGTCTTTTGGCCTTCATGGTTTCTGATAAGAAGCTAACTTCTCAATACCTTATTAATATTATTGCTAATCACTTATATGCAATTTTTCTCTTACTGCTTTCAAGCTTCTCTGTTTTTGACTTTTATCAATTGACTATGACATGTCTATGTGTGCATTGTATTGCATTTATTCTATTTGGAATTTGCTGAGCTTTTTGAAAATTTAAATAAGTATTGTTGGATTTTTTAAGATCAAATTTGAGACTTTTTGGTCATTTTTTTCTCCAAGTGTACTTTCTGCCACTTTCTCTCTCTCCTTCTGGAGCTACCATTGTGCACATGTACCATGTGTCTCTGAGGCTCTGTTCATTTTTCTTCATCGTTTTTTTGCCCCGGCCAGCGGGGTCTTCTAACGGGGGTACCGAGGCGGCGCACCTAAGAGAATGAGAGAGAGACAAGGGATGCAGAAGAATGGAGGCAAGACAAACGGGTTTCTGATCAAGCCTCGAAATTTTATTCTTACAGTGTTCCTTATATGTGGTTTCTAGAAGGGGAGATGCCTAGGAGGGGTGGGGGCTGAACGGGTCATGTGGATTTAGATAATCCGCTAAAGTCGTAAAGGGTGCTGACTATAGATAAAGGGTGTGGCAGTTGAAGGGCGGCTACAGAAGGAATGCTTTGTCCTCAGGCAAGAGGAAGTGGGCCTAGTTTCCGTGAGTTTCTGTTTCAGTAACTTACTGAAGTAAGGTCAGAGTTAATCCTTTGACCAACTCTTGGCTCCTGACATTTTTTCTTTTTATTCTTCTGACCGAAAATCTCAGTTCAATTTTAGGTTTGCTGATTTTTTTCTTCTGCCAGCTCAAATCTGCTACTGAATCCCTCTAGTGAATTTTTCATTTTAGTTTATACTTTTCAATTCCAGAATTTCTAATTGGTTCATGTGTGTGTGTTAAAATATACATAACATAAAATTTACCATCTTAACCATTTTTGTGGTAGTACATAGATTTATCATATATATTTAAAATTTTTAAAATGTGTGTTTTTTTTTGCCTAAGGTGGAGCAGGGGCTGAGTGGAGGGGGCAAAGTGGGGGACATCTGTAATAATGTCAACAAAACATTTAAAAAATTTTTTTGATCTCACTTAAGTATGGAATCTAAAAAATAAAACAAAAAATACCCCAACACCAAAAACAAAACAAAACACTGAATTCATAGAAAGAGAAATCAGACTTGGAGTTAGCAGAGGCAGGAAGTAGGGGTAGGGGCACTTGTATGAAGGTAGTCAAAGGTACAAACTTCCAGTTATAAAATAAATAAGTACTTGGGATATAATGTACAACAAAGTGACTATAATTAACACTATTATATGATACATACAAAATTGTTGAGAGTATATCCTAAAAGTTCTTATAAAATGAAGAAAAATTTTTTCTTTTCTTTTTATTGTATCCATATGAGATGATGGAACTAATCATTTCACAATATATGTAAATCAAACCATTATGCTGTACAGTTTAATCGTATACAGTGATATATGTCAATTATTTCTCAATAAAACTAGAAAAATTCCAAATGACAATATTTAATCTGTATATTAAAATTTTAGTTTTTATTGTGATAAAATATACACAACAAAATTTACTATTTTAACCATTTTATGTGTAAACATTATCAGCATTATGTGCATTCACATTGTTGTGTAGTGATTACCATCTATCTTCAGAACTTTTCATCTTCTGAACTAAAATTTGCCCATTAAACAATAACTCTCCATTACTCCCTCTCTTCAGCCCCTGGAAACCACCATTCTATTTTCAGTCTCTATGGATTTGACTATGTATCTCATACAAGTGGAATCATTTGTCCTTTTGTGTCTGGCATATTTCACTTACTAATGTCTTCAAGGTTCATCCATGTTAGATTTCCTTCCCTTTTAAGGCTGAATAATATTTCATTGTATGTACATTCTGTTTATGTATTCATCCATCTATGGACATTTGAGGCGTTTCTACCTTTTGGCTATTGGGTATAATGCTGCTATAAACATTGGTATATAAAAATCTGTTTGATCCCTGTTTTCAATTCTTTGGGGTATATACCCAGAAATGGAATTATTGGATCATATAGTAATTCTATTTTCAATTTTTGCCATACTGATTTCCATAGTGGTTTTGCCATTTTGCATTCCCACCAGCAGTGCACAAGAGTTCTAATTTCTCCTCATCCTGGTCAACATTTATTGTTTTATTTCTTTTTCCCCCATAATAGCCATCCTAATGAATGTGAAGTGCTGTCTTATTATGGTTTTGATTTGTATTTCTCTAATTATTAATGATGTTGAGTATCTATCTTTTCATGTGCTTATTGGCCATTTATTATCTTCTTTGGAGAAATGTCAATTCAAGTCCTTTGCCCATTTTTAAGTTGGGTTGTTGTTTTGTTGTTGAGTCTTAAGAATTCTTTTTATATTTTGAATATTAGTCCCTTTTCAGATATGTAATTTGCAAATTTTTCTCATTCCCTGGGTTGCCTTGATAGTATCCTTTGGTGCACAAAATATTAAAATTTTGATAAAGTCCAATTTGTCTATTTTTTCTTTTGTTGCCTGTGCTTTTGGTGTCATACACAGGAAATAATTGCCAAATGCAATGGCATGAAGATTTCCTCCCTTGATTTCTTCTAAGAATCTTATAGTTTTAGCTCTTATGTTTAGGCCTTTGATCAATTTTGAGTTAATTTTTATGTATGGTGTTAGGCAAGTGTCCAACTTTATTCTTTTGCATGTGGATATCTGTTTGTTTGTTTTTTATCACTGTTTGTTGAAAAGACTGTCCTTTCCCCATTTAATGGTTTTGGCATCCTTGTTAAAAATCATTTTTGGCCTATACACAAGGGTTTATTTCTATTTTATATCATTGATCTAAATGTCTGTCCTTACCCCCACTGTTTTGGTTGCTGAAGATTTGTAGTAAATTATGAAATCAATGAAGTACTCCAACACTTTTTTCAAAAATGTTTGGGCTCCCTTGAGATATGTATGAATTTTAAGGTGGTTTTCTATTTCTGCAAAAAAAACACTGTTGGGATTTTGATAAGAATTGTGTTGAATCTGTAGATCCCTTAAGGCAATATTATCATCTTTACAAATTAAGTCTTTCCACTTTACGTACTCTCTTTTATTTCTTTCAGCAACATTTGATAGTTTTAAGTGTATAGGTCTTTTGCCTCATTGGTTAAGATTATTTTTAAGTATTTTGTCCTTTTTCCTGCTAGTATAAATGGGATAGTTCTCTTAATTTCTTTTTCAGATTGTTTATCATCAGTGTATAGTTACACAATTGATTTTCATTTGTTGTTTTTTTGACATTTTATTTTATTTTAATTGAATAAATCTTTATTGTTCAGATTATTACAATTGTTTCTCCTTTTCCCCCCATAGCTCCCCTCCACCCGGTCCCCACCCCACCCTCTGCCCTTACCTCCCCCACACTGTCCTCATCCATAGGTGTACGATTTTTGTCCAGTCTCTTCCCGCACCCCCACACCCCTTTCCCCCTGAGAATTATCAATCAACTCCCATTCTATGCCCCTGATTCTATTATATTCAGCAGTTTATTCTGTTCCTCAGATTTTTAATTCACTTGATTTTTAGATTCACTTGTTGATAGATATGTATTTGTTGTTCATAATTTTTATCTTTACTTTTTTCTTCTTCTTCCTCTTCTTAAAGAATATCTTTCAGCATTTCATATAATACTGGTTTGGTGGTGATGAAATCCTTTAGCTTTTTCTTATCTGTGAAGCTCTTTATCTGACCTTCAATTCTGAATGATAACTTTGCTGGGTAGAGTAATCCTGGTTGTAGGTTCTTGCTATTCATCACTTTAAATATTTCTTGCCACTCCCATCTGGCCTGCATAGTTTCTGTTGAGAAATCAGCTGACAATCGTATGGGTGCTCCCTTGTAAGTAATTAACTGTTTTTCTCTTTTAATATTCTCTCTTTGTCTTTTGCCCTTGGCATTTTAATTATGATGTGTCTTGGTGTGCTCCTCTTTGGATTCCTTTTGTTTGGGGTTCTGTGCGCTTCTTGGACTTGTAAGTCTATTTCTTTCAGAAGGTGGGGGAAGTTTTCTGTCATTATTTCTTCAAGTAGGTTTTCAGTATCTTGCTCTCTCTCTTCTTCTGGCACCCCCATAATTCTGATGTTGGTTCACTTGAAGTTGTCCCAGAGGCTTCTTGCACTATCTTCAAATTTTTGGATTCTTTTTCTTTTTGATTTCCCAGTTGAGTGTTTTTTGCTTCTTTGTATTTCAAATCTTTGACTTGGTTCTTGCAATCCTCTAGTGTGCTGTTGGGTCTCTGTATAATATTTTTTATTACAGTCAGTGTATGTTTAATTTCTAGTTAGTCCTTTTTCATATACTCAAGGGTCTCGTTAAATTTATCGGCCTTTTCTAGGAAATTCTTGAAAAACTTTATAACCGTGGTTTTGAACTCTATATCCAGTCGTTTGTTTTCCTCCATTTCTTTCTTTTGTGATCTGTTTCTTTGTCTCCGCATTTTCGCTGCTTCCCTGAGTTGGTAGGGTGGCTTTGTGTGCTAGGTGTCCTATATGGCCCCAATGGGTCGGCCTCCCAGTTACCTGAGGTGGACACTCTTAGTGCACCCCTTTGTGGACTGTGTGTACAGCCTTATTGTAGTTAAGTCTTGATTGTTGTTGGTGTCACTGGGAGGAATGGACCTCCAGGCCAATTGGCTGTGAGGACCCGCTGTGTCTATAATGGAAGAACTGCTGTGCTGGAGACACGCTTATGGGGCAGGACTTGTTTCAGTGGGGCTTTGGTGCTCACTGAGTCTGCCTCTTGAATGTGTCACTTATGGATGTGAGTAGTTGAAATCTGGTGTCGTCTCACACTGACCACTAGATACACTAGCTCCTGGATCTCCAATGGGGTGCAGGTCAGCTACTGTCTGAGGCCACCCAGCACGAGCTACAGCGAGAACTACAGTTTTCTCCTCTTTGCTTGGGGTTTGGAGGTTTTGGAGCTGTCTGACCAGAGCTGCAGTTTGTTAGGTTAAGTTGCAATAGGGCAGGCCATTTATATGCAAAAGCCACTGTGTGGAGCTTGGGTGGGTTTGTAGATTGTGCGGGGCGGGGTCTCAGGGAGTCACTAGGCTAGGGCATGGCAAACAGCGATGGCTGCCAGTCAGCCATCTCTGCATCTTTGTGTTTCCAAGTCCCCGCGTCCTGCGCCCCAGTGCAGTAAACAATGATTGCTGGGCACACCTCTGCAAGAAAGCCACCCTCACTTTCCGACCCAATGGCAGACAGTCCAGCTTCTCCCCGTAGGAGTTTGGGTCCCCAGCATCTCCCCAGAAACTGGAGTTCAGAGTAATCGGGAACTTGTCTCCTTTCGGGTTGAAAAAAGCAGCGCACCCAGTTGCCCACCGCCAGCCCGATTCACGCGCCTCTGTACTTCAGCTTTTCAGCGCTTGTGCACGTCTCAATGCTCTTTTCTCTTTCCTTCTAATTGTAGAACTTCCACTCAGCCAGCTTTCCCGTGATTCTGGGTGATAGATGTTTTGTCTTTTAGTTGTAGTTTTGAAATTGTTGTGCAAGGCAGCAATTTAGGTGTTTACCTATGCCGCCATCTTGGTTTCTCTCTGATTTTCATGTGTTGATTTTATATCTGCAACTTTGCTAAACTTGTGTATTAGTTCTAACAGCTTTTTGTGGACTCTTTAGAATTTTCTACATAGAAGATCATGTCATCTGTGATCAGAGATAATTTAATTTCTTCCATTTTGATTTGGATGCCCTTTAATTCTTTAGATATGGTTTCCTATAATTTTTTAAAATCTTTATTGTTAAGATTATTACAGTTCTTCCTCTTTTTCCCCCCTTAGCTCCCCTCCACCCGGTTCCCACCCTACCCCCTACCCTTACCCCACACTGTACTCATCCATAAGTGTAAGATTTTTGTCCAATCTCTTCCCATATCCCTTACTCCCTCTTCCCCCCGAGAATTGTCAGTCCATTTCCTTTCTATGCCCCTGGTTCTATTATATTCACCAGTTTTTTCTCTTCATCAGACTTTTTTATTCACTTGATTTTTATTTTATTTTTATTTTTTATTTCTATTTATTTTTTTGCATTTTAATTTCTTTATTGATTAAGTTATTACATATTTGTCCTAATCCCCCCATTACCTCCCAACCCCCCCACTCATGTTCTCACCCCCCTGAGCTTGGGTGGGTTTATAGATTGTGTGGGGTGGGGTCTCAGGGAGTCACTAGGTTTGGGCATGGCAAACAGCGATGGCTGCCAGTCAGCCATCTCTGCATCTCTGCATTTCCAAGTCCCCGTGTCCCGCGCCCCAGCGCAGTAAACAATGATTGCTGGGCACACCTCTGCAAGAAAGCCACCCTCACTTTCTGACCCGATGGCAGACAGTCCAGCTTCTCCCCGTAGGAGTTTGGTTCCCCAGCATCTCCCCAGAAACTAGAGTTCAGAGTAATTGGGAGCTTGTCTCCCTTTGGGTTGAAAAAAGCAGCGCACCCAGTCGCCCGCCGCCAGCCCAATTCGCGCGCCTCCGTACCTCAGCTTTTCAGCACTTGTGCACATCTCAATGCTCGTTTCTCTTTCCTTCTAGTTGTAGAACTTCCACTCAGCCAGCTTTCCCGTGGTTCTGGGTGATAGACATTTTGTCTTTTAGTTGTAGTTTTGAAATTGTTGTGCAAGGCAGCAGTTTAGGTGTTTACCTATGCCGCCATCTTGGTTCAATCTTGATTGATAGTCTTGCTGGATAGAGTATTCTTGGATACAGTCCCTTGCTTTGCATCACTTTGTATATCTCCTTCCATTCCCTTTTAGCTTGATGTGTTTCTGTTGAGAAATCATTTGATAATCTGATGGGGGATCCTTTGTAGGTAAATCTCTGTCTCTCTTTTGCAGCCTTTATGATTCTCTCTTTGTCGTTAACATTTGCCATTGTAATTATGGCATGTTTTGTTGTTGGTCTTTTGGGATTCATCTTGCTTGGGACTCTCTGTACTTGTGTAACTTTTTTCTTCCCCATATCAGGGAAATTTTCTGTCATTATTTCTTCAAATAAATTTTCTAATCCTTGCTGCTCTTGTCCTTCTGGCAGCCCTATTATACATATGTTATTTCGTTTTGCATTGTCCCAAAGTTCCCTTTGCCTCTCCTCCTGCTTTTTAATTTTTTTCTCTAGTTGCTGTTCAGATTGAACTTGTTTCTGTACTTTATCTTCTAACTCACTAATTCGGTTCTCTGCTTCTTCTAGTCTACTGTTGAAGCCTTCCATGGTGTTTTTGATTGTAGCTATATCATTTTTCATTTCTTCCTGATTTTTGCATAGGTTGTTGATTTTCTCTTCCATCTGGTGTATGAACTGTATGACCATTACTCTGAATTCTTTTTCTGTCATTTTGCATGCTTCCATTTCACTTATTTTCTTTCTTGGTGATTCCTCATTTTCTTTCCTCTGGGGATTGTTTTGTTTTCTCCACATTCTGACTATCACCAGAAGGTTCAAATGTTGAGTTGCGGGGGCCTGGGCCATGTGCAGTGAGAGTTTTGCACCCCAAGTGTCACTGAAGAGTTCTGACACCAAGACGTGCAGCTGCTGTGGGTTGGTGGGAGCCATGCTTGCCCTGGGTCAGAGTCACAGGCGCTTAGTGTGGCCTCGTGTGTGCACCTAGAATCAGGGACCCTGCCTGCACCACAATGAAACAGAGAACCCACTGGCGTGTGCCAAAAATCAAAGTTCCCTAGTGCTTGTCAAGAGTCAGAGGTTCCCTCTGTCCACGCTGAGAATGAATTATCAGAGTCTCTGTTGCTTGGTGCTACCTCACACTGAGAATCAGAGTCCCTGTGTGCACATGTGCCAAGAATTGGAGTCGCTGGCTCTTAGTGTGAATGTACTGGGAATCAGGGATCCCAGGCGCACGCAATGAGGAACAGAGTCTAGTCACTGGTGCTCATTGCTGCCTCTTGCGTGGAGATTCAGGGTCCCTGATCTGCTTGGGAGACCGGGTTGCACAGTCACACTGTGTTGGCAGGAGGTCCACTTCTGCCCTGCAGTAAACAGCCTTCTGTGTGTGTTTGCCCTGAATCAAAGTCAGGTGGCACTGCCGCTTAGTGTGGGTGTGGGGTCTTGTCACGCGGGTATGCACTGTGGAAAACAAACTTCCCATGTCCATGCACCCAGGCTCAAATTCAGCGCTGCCCTCCTGTGTGGGCATGGGGTCTGGTTGTGGGGAACAAACTCCCCGGGTTCACACATTCAGGTTCAAATTCAGCACAGTCTCCCTGCTTGGGTGCAGAGTCTGGTCATGGGAAACAAACTCCCCGGGTTCGTGCCCCCAGTCTCAAATTCAGTGCTATCTCCCTGCATGAGTGTGTGATTTGGTCATGGAAAACAGTCTCTCCAAGGTTGCATACCTAAGCTCAAATTCAGCACAACCTCCCTGCCTGGGTATGGAGCCTGGGCGAGGGAAACAAACTCCCCGAGTTCACACATCCAGGTTCAAATTCAGTGCAGCCTCTCCTATGCTAGGGTGCAGGGTCTTGTCGTGGGAAACAAACTCCCTGGGTTTGTACCCCCACGCTCAAATTCAGCACTGTCTCCCTGCATGGGCGCAGGATCTGGTCACAGAAAACAATCTCCCCAAGGTCGTGCACCTATGTTCAAATTCAGCTCAGCCTCCCTGCCTGGGCGCGGAGCCTAGATGCGGGAAACAAATTCCCCAAGTTTGCACGTCCAGGCTCAAATTCAGCACTGTCTCCCTGCTCTGCATGGGTGCGGGATCTGGTGACAGAAAACAACCTCCCTAAGGATGCACAGCTAGGCTCAAATTCAGGACTGCCTCCCTGCCTGGGCACAGAGCCTAGTCAAGGGAAACAAATTCCCCAAGTTCGCAAGTCCAGGCTCAAATTCAGTGCTGTCTTCCTGCCCTGCATGGGCACGGGATCTGGTCACAGAAAACAACCTCCCTAAGGATGCGCAGCTAGGCTCAAATTCAGCACAGTCTCCCTGCCTGGGTGTGAAGCCTCGTTGTGGGAAACAAACTTCCCGTGTCCAACATCAAGACTCAAAGTCAGGTAGAGCTGCCACTCCTATGTGTATAGAAAGCCTTATTGTGTGGCTGGGGTCTGGTAGTTCCTATGTTGCTGCCATGGGGGCAGCAAGGGAGGGGGATTGGCTTTGTGACTCAAGGAAATCTATGGCCGGGGTGTCTGGAGTCTTGGTGTCCCTGGGTCTGCAGCTGTGGTCGCAGGTCTCTTTTACCAGAGTGGCTGTAGGGTCCTTTTTTGCTACTGAGACCAGACTGGGTGGTGGCGAGGCTAGGATTCTAGTCTCAAGCAGTTCTGTTCTTCAAGATGGCATGGTCTCTGTGCCGCCGGTGTCCTCCCTGGAGTGTTTGCAGCAGCAGCGGGGTTTTGCTGTCTTAGACTGCCCAGATTGGCAGCCCCTTGGAAGAACTGAAGAATTTAACTGTTCCTATTTCACTCACACACACACCCACACATGTCCACACACACCTCTATCGCTCCCTCACTCTCTCACACACTCTCCCTCCCTACCTTCTTACTGGTCGCCATCTTGCCTCTCACCTATTCACTTGATTTTTAGATTCACTTGTTGATAGATATGTATTTGTTGTCACTTTGTTGTTCATAATTTTTATCTTTACCTTTTTCTTCCTCTTCTTAGAGAATACCCTTTAACATTTCATATAATACTGGTTTGGTGGTGATGAACTCCTATAGATTTTTTTTGTCTGTGATGCTCTTTATCTGACCATAAATTCTAAATGATAGCTTTGCTGGGTAGAGTAATCTTGGTTGTAGGTTCTTGCTATTCATCACTTTGAATATTTCTTGCTACTTCCGTCTGGCCTGCATAGTTTCTGTTGAGAAATCAGCTGACAGTCATATGGGTACTCCCTTATAGGTACCTAACTGTTTTTCTCTTGCTGCTTTTAAGATTCTTTCTTTGTCTTTTGCCCTTGGCATTTTAATTATGATGTGTCTTGGTGTGGTCCTTTTTGGATGCCTCTTGTTTGTGGTTCTCTGCGCTTCCTGGACTTGTAAGTCTCTATTTCTTTCACCAGGTGGGGGAAGTTTTCTGTCATTATTTCTTCAAATAGGTTTTCAATATCTTGCTCTCACTCTTCTTCTGGCACCTCGAGAATTTGGATGTTGGTACATTTGAAGTTGTCCCAGAGGCTCCTTACACTATCTTCATATTTGTTTATTCTTTTTTCTTTTGTTTTTCTGGTTGGGTGTTTTTTCTTCCTTGTATTTCAAATCTTTGACTTGATTCTTGGGATCCTCTAGTCTACTGTTGCATTTCTGTATATTATTCTTTATTTCAGTCAGTGTATGCTTAATTTCTGACTGGTCCTTTTCCATTTTTTTTTTTTTTGGCATTCTCACTAAGATCCTTGAAGGTCTCACTAAGTTCCTCAGAGGTTTCTAGAAGAATCTTGAGTAACCTTATAACTGTGGTTTTGAACTCTATATCCAGTAGTTTGCTTTCATCCATTTCTTTCATTTGTGACATGTTTCTTTGTCTCCACATTTTGGCTGCTTCCCTGTATTGATAGAGTGGCCTTGTGTGTTAGGTGTCCTATAGGGCTCAGTGGCTCAACCTCCCCAGTCACCTGAGGTGGATGCTCTTGGTGCACCCCTTTGTGGGCTGTTTGCACAGTCTTTTTGTAGTTAATCCTTGATTGCTGTTGGTATCACTGGGAGGAATTGACATCCAGGCCAATTGTCTGTGATGACCAGCTGTGTTTACACTGGAAGATGTGTTGCACAGGAGACACCCTTATGGGGCAGGACTTGCTTCAGTGGGGCTTTGGTGCTCACTGAGTCTGCCCCTTGAGTGTGTCTCTTATGGATGTGAAGAGTTGTAATCTGGTATGGTCTCACTCTGACCACTGGGTACACTGGCTCTTGGATCTCCAAGGAGGTGCAAGGTCAGCCACTGTCTGGGGCCGCCCAGCAGGAGCTACAGAGAGATCTGCAGATTCCTCCTCTTTGTATGGGGTTTGGAAGTGCCCAGATGAGGCCCAGCTGTGAAGCAAGGCCGGTGGGTTTTGGGCCTTCTTTTGGAAGCTCTGGGGCTCTCTGACCCAGCTGCAGTTTGTTTTAGGCAAAAGGACATGCCATTTATATGCAAAAGCCTATGCGCACAGCTTGGATGTGGTTTTAAATTGGGTGGGGCAGGGTCTCTGGGATTCACCAGGGCGGAGCAAATAGCAATGACTGCCAGTCAGCCCTGAACCAGAGAAGTCTCAGTTCTCTGCATCCCACGCCCCTGTGCAGGAACAATGATCACTGCGAGCCCCTCTAAGATAAAGCCACCCTGAAGTTTCTGTCCCGATGCCAGACAGTCCAGTTTCTCCCCGTATGTGCCTGGGTCCCCCAGAGTCTCACCCGGAACTGGAGTTCAGAGCAAGCAGGAGCTTGTATCTCCCTCCCGATTAAAAGAGCAACACATCCAGGTGCCAGCACTTTCCGTGCCTCCACACCTCTTACCAGTCTCAATTCGCTTTCTTCACCTCTCTAATTGTGGAACTTTCACTCAGCCAGCTTTCCCACGGTTCTGGGTACTAGTTGTTCTGCCATTTAGTTGTGGTTTTGATGTTGTTGTGAGAGGCAGCAAGTATATGTGTTTACCTATGCTGCCATCTTCGTTATCCTCCTATAGTTTTTTTTAAAACAACCATATTAACCTTGTATTCTGCAATCTTGCTATAATTTCTTCTTAGTTCCAGAAGGTTTTATTGATTCTTTAAGATTTTCTACATAAACAATCAAAACATTTGTAAACTAAGACTCCCCCCCCCCCCAATATTTACACCTTTTATTTCCTTTTTGTCTTATTGCTTTAGCTAGGCCTTCCCATACAATATTGAACACAAATGATGAGAGCAGACATCCTTCCAATTCTTGATTTTAGCAGGAAAACATCTAGTTTTCACCATTAATTATGTTAGCTTTAAGTTTTTTTGTAAATATTTTTTTATCAAGGGAGTTTTTATCATTAAGTGGTCAAGTACATTTTCTACATACATGGACATGATCATATAATTTGTCTTCTTTAGCCTGTTGATAAAATATGGGATGCAATACCTTAGTTGATTTTTGATAAACATATTTGTAATAGATAATTTAAAGTCTTTGTCTAGTAAGTTCAACCTCTTTGCTTTATTTGGTACACCTTCTATTGATACTGTTTTCCCTATGTATGGTCCATACTTTGTTTCTTTGCATGTCCCAACATTTTTTGTCATAAACTTAACATTTCAAATAACATAATGTGACAACTCTGGAAATCAATTTCTCTTCCCTCCTCAAGATTTGTTTTTGTTACTGCTTGTTTTAGTTGTTGTTTGTCTGTCTAGTGACTTTTCCTAATTAATTGTGCAAAGTGCATCCCCTGTCACATGTGGCTACTGTATTGTGTGCTTGTTCAGCTTAATGGTCAACTAACAATTGGACATAAATTTCTCTAAATGCCTTGAAACAGCAATCATTCACCCATTGATGAGAAGTTGTGTGTGTGTGTGTGTGTGTGTGTGTGTGTGTGTATGTTTGGGCACCCCTTCAGTTCTCCAGTAGTTTGCAACTCTGCCTTAGCCATCACTTTCTACTTCCACCAAGCCCAATGTCAGCCTGAAGTGAACACTTAAGGCCGTCTCAGGTATATTTGGTGCATGCACACAGCTTTGTATGTGCAAGTGACTTCCTAGATCCTCGGGAATATGATATGTCAGAGAGAATTTCAAAGCCCCCTCTAAACTTCTGATTCCCTAGATCTTCCTTTTAAGATTCTTGGCCAGATATCCTCTTATTTTCCACCAATTGGTACTGCTGCTGTGATATGAAACAATTGTAGTGATTGTTTTTAATAAATGCTCTGGGGATAAGACTTTTCCCTTTGGGTAAACTCCTAGGTCAAATAAAAGCTCTATAAATGATGCTCTTCTAAGGAGCTGCTGGACAGGTCAAATAGTAACAATTGTTTGGGAATTGGGATTTTTGGGGATTTCCAAACCTGGTCTGCTTCTTCTGATTGCTGCTGGGCTGCTGGCTTTCAAGGTTACCATGGAGCTGGGGAGAAAGAACTAGGAATAGAAGAAGTCCAAACCTCACAAAGCTCATGTTCTTACTAAGAATTGGTGCTTTTTCAAACAATGCTCCTTGGATTGTTGCAAACTTTTAGTTAGTTTGCAGAGCTCTGTAAAAGTTGATTTTGACCATTTGTGCTGGAGTTTTTACTGCTTTTAAGATGAAGCAAATTTTTGGAGATCCTTGTCCTACCATTTCCGATGTCCTGCTCTTAGTGATGCTTATAGGCTTGACAGACATCTATGAACAAAGCTGGGGGGAGGGTTCCATACAGAAGCAATAGCATGTACAAAAGATGGAGATATAAAAGTTTGTGGTTTATTAAAGGCTGGTAAGTGACTTTGAGTTACTGGATCATATAGAAGCTGAATAGAGTCTATATTACTCGGGAATTTTCCTGCTGCAAGTACCTAAAACTCAACTCAGGTAGCCATCAGGGTTTTTCTTTTCTAAAATATTCATTGGCTCACAAAGTTGATAGGTCATGGGTAGGTCTAGCTTTAGCTACAGATTTATCTAGAGCCTCATACAATCATTAAGACTCAGTCTTGTAACCTCCTTCTCAGTTCTGCTCTTTAATGTATTGGCATCATTCTTTGGTAGCTTCTTCCCTTATGGTTGCAATATGGCAGACAACAGATCCCAATTAATATTCTCAAAGCTCCAAATACAATGTAAAGAGAAATGATCTCTTCCCAACAATTCTGTCAAAAGTTCCACAACTAAGCCTCATTGTGCCCATCTCTAAATTAATCACGGTGACCAGGAGAGATGGAGCCAGGCAAGAGGAACCAAGAGTGGAGTCAGCGCCTAACTGAGCCACAGAGAGTGAGCATGGAAGAGAGGTAGTTTCTTTTTTTTTTTTAATATATTTTATTGATTTTTTACAGAGAGGAAGAGAGAGGGATAGAGAGTTAGAAACATTGATGGGAGAGAAACATCGATCAGCTGCCTCTTGCACACCCCCTACTGGGGATGTGCCCGCAACCAAGGTACATGCCCTTGACCGGAATCGAACCTGGGACCCTTGAGTCCACAGGCCGACGCTCTATCCACTGAGCCAAACCGGTTTCGGCGAGAGGTAGTTTCTTAAGGAATATATAAATTATCTTTTCAGAAGTTGAATAATAAGTGCTTATCAAGCAAAAACAATAAATATCCCCCCCTAGGAAGAGTGGTAGAAGCTGAGACTAGAAAGTGCCAGCTCTGGAGAGATCTTGCCATATTGGGCATGATCCCATAGTCCTGAAAAACCACTCAACAAATATTGGTTGAGAACGTTCTCTCTGCCATGATCTGTGCTGAGTACTGGGATACCAAACCTCAAGAAAACTCTAATCTAATTTTAGACACGCTCAACCTACAACTTCCTTGCTGAGACTTTCCCAAGAGCTCATTTTATCCAAATCTTTAGTTGCCCAGACTAGAAATTGATGCTCAGAGGGGCTTAGGAACCTTATCACTGTCACAAGGCAAATCAGTGGCAGAGCTGGGACAAGAACCAGGTTGGCCTCTCTAAGCTACCACATTCATTTTTCTAGTTGTCTTTCCAGCCCACCTATGGAGGAGAGGCTTCCCATAATACTTCTACCCTTGCTTTTACCTCGCAACAGAATGCTAGTTGCCCTTGGGTTGACTCTTATTAACCCTTTCTTTGGGCTCAGCATTGAATTATTTCCTCTATTGCCTTGTCTTCTGTCCAATATGCCTGCCTCCTGTCTCTACACTTTTAGGTGTCCTGTCCCACCTTCTCTTGCTAGCCATTAAGACACATTTGTCCCATGTAAAAAGTACTTTTACATGGGACACTGTGGGCAGCCCACAAAGGCAGCACTCAGATATAGGTAATGTGAGCCAAAGAGTGTTGGTCACATCTCACTGTGGGGAGCATGGAAATTCCTCTGATCCATATCCCAGTGGAGGCTACCTGATGGGCAGAGTTGTCATTCTTCTCACTCCTGCCCTAACCAAGAAAGAGAGATTTAGAATAGGTCACAGAAACAGCCTGGGAATCACCTGAACAAACTGGCTCTGTTTTCCTTAGAACCTGTATCTCTCCTGGCCTACCCATCAGCGAGGTCATTTGTGCATGCTCTGGGGCAGGGCAGGATAGCTATGGCCCTTTCCTGGTCCTCTTCCTTGACCCACAGCCCCATGATAACTTTCCCTTCCTGGAAGCTACTCTCTGCTGATCCTTTTCTCTAGTTCTAACTGCAGCCTCTCTGCTCCACCATTACTTCTTGCCTGGATCACTGAAGTTGCCTGTTGACTGTTCTCTGCTTCTACTCAGTCTATTCCAGTTTTCCTCCCACTTTCAGTCTATTCCATAAACTGAAGCCAGGGGAGGCCTCGTTAAAACAGAATTTGAATCATATCTCTCCTCTGCTAAAAGCTCTCCCACAAGCTCCTCATGTCACTCAGAATAAAATCTGAAGTCCTTATACTGCCCTACAAAACCCTTCACAAGCTAGTCCATATAAAATCTCCAACCTCATCTATTACTCTCTTCCTCCCTCATTCTTCTCCAGCACACTGATCTCCAGGCTGTTCCTCAAAGAGCCAGTCAGGCTCTTGTCTCAGGACCATTGCACAGGCTGTTCACTCTGCCTGAAATATTCATCTCCCAGATATCTCTGCATGGTGTGCTCCCATATGCATTTCAGATCTTTAATCAAATGTTACTTCCTTGGGGAGGTCTTCCTGACTATATTTTTAAAGCATTTAACCCCTACCTTTCCCCAACACACCCAATCCCTTTTCCCTACTTTTATTTTTCTCCTGGACCTACCATCTTATAGCATAAAACACATTTTATTTATTGATTTTACTGAGGTGTACGAAGCAGCAGCTTTTGTCTGTTCTCCCCCCCAAAAAAAAATGCTTTATTCTCAGCTCTTAGAACAATGTCTGGTACATAGTAGGTGCTCAATAAATATTTGTTGAATTAATAAATAATCCTGAATAATCAGAATTTTGGACAGTCTTTTAGTCATGAAAAATTAGAGCCAGGAAGTTACTTAGACCACTTCATCTAACTGCCTACTCTCATTTGACAGGTGGGAAGACAGACTCAAAGAAGGAAAAGGACTTGCCAAAGTCACAGAAGGAGTTAGTTTAGTTAGAAACCAACAATGTAACCCATAGAATCAGGGATCCTGTAGGCTGTTCTCTTGGGTCCCATCCTCTCCTGCAATGAAGTCCTTTCCTTCCTACAAGGAAGTACATAGCTGAGGCCCCCTGTCCATGTGTCTGGAGAGCCTTCCCACCCCACATGTCTGGAGCTGGGTAAGGTCTAACCCCAAGGCAGTTGCTCCAGCTCTATGGGGGTTTCTTGAGAGTGGCCTGCTCTCTGGTTCTTGCTTGGGGATGGGAGGGGGCAATTCTGGTCATGTGGAGAAGGGAGAGGTTAGGTGAGTAAGGTGGTAATAAGATGGTGAGAAATAGCATGGATTGAATGCTTGCTTTGTGCCAGACATCACACTAGGCATTTTATATAAGAAGTTTCATGTTTGCTCATTATCCTTAACACTTTGAATAAGTATTATTTTCCTCATTTTACAGGTAAGGAAGCTGAAGCTCAGAGCAGAAAAATGACTTTCCTAAGACCATATAGCCAGTTAGTGGAGGAACAAAGATTCAGATCCAGGTCTGTTGGCAGTGGTCTGGAGTCTTTCCCTGGTGTTCTGGCTCTAGTTAGCTCTCTGAGGATTCCACCACTAGACAGGGTCCCAGTCAGAGGCTCAGAGCTGAAGGTACCTCTTCCAGGCCTTTACATATCCTGTAGGAACAGCAGGTCTGGAATGGGCCTAGAGCTCCAGGAGGACTGTCAGCACACTCCTGTAGTGCCTGGCCCACAGCCTCCTTTTTCTCTGTCCTATGCTTGTAGAACTGGGCTTATATTCAAGGCTGGATGAATATTTTCCCCACAGAGAGTGGATAGCCCGTAGTTGAACCAAATGGAAGTCCCTTCCTCCCACCCATGGGAAGAGAGTGAAAGGGGGGAAGCGGGGCAGAGCAGCCTTCCAGAAAGGATAGATTTGCTGAATTTCAGCCTAATATCCTGGAGCTATTCCTAGGTAGATTGTGGTCAGTGGAATTATGCTTTTATCAGGCTGCTGGGAGTTTCAATAAAATCTTTATGGCCGGGAAAGTTCTCTTTATGGAAATCAGATTATTGAAGTGCCAGCTGGGGGAAGGGCTTCACCAGTCTTCCTTGCTCCCCACTGCCTCTCTCCTCCCCTTCAGAACAGCTTCCCCACTCAGCTCTTTTCCTCTCCTTCCCATAGGCCCCCAGCTCCGAGGAAAATTTGAGTTCCTTATGCCAAAACATGAAATAGGCCTTGGCAGGTAGAGGGGCATGGAGAGGGCACATTGCAGGTGTTCATGGAACTGCAAAATTAATGTTGCACAGTGGCTCCTATTTCCCTACCATCATCCCCAATGAGGAGCCCTGGTCTTGCCATTTCTGGGTCAGTCTTTCTCTGCCCCTGGCTCAATCTGTTGGCAGGTCCCAGATTCTGGTACTTAGCACATGACTGAGACCTTTCCCACACCTCCCATTATCCCTAGCCCTACCTATATATCTGGAGAACCTTCCTGCCCAACACCCTACAGGGCTGGTGTTTGGGGCTGACCCCAAGGCAGTGTTGCTCCATCTCTATGAGGCTTTCTTGGGAGTGTCCTGCCCTATAGCTCTGTCTCTGGTTGTGGCCCCCACACTCTAGCTCATAAACTGCCTGCTTGGACACTTTAATATTAAGCTAAGACTACATCAAATGCACATCTTTGACATTGCACTGAATTTAACATCATCAAAGAGAACGTGAAAATAAGCCATTCTTTTGTATTTTTCTTATCTATTCTGAATGCATATTTAAACACATGAACTGAAACTATTTGGCATTAAGACTTGGTTAGAGGAGGAAGAAGAAAAAAAATGCCTGCTTGGGGAGGGCCTGCTCTAGGCAGTTTTCCTTGTGGCTTTTTGGGAGGTTTTAATTTAGCAAAAGGAAAGTAGTTTGGACCAAATAGTCTCTTTCAGGGCTAGAGTCTTTAAATAGTCTCTTTAAATTTAGTGCTTTTGCCTACCCAAGTTCTCCCACTGCCTACCTTCCAACATTCTCCTTGTAGGACCTTCTTCTAGTTCAAGAGATAACATGTCCTCTGAAGAATAGTAGAGGAACTGGAAAAGAGTAGAATGAAGGAGCCAGAGTCTTTGTGTTCAGTCCTTTGAAGGGTTGTTTTGGAGCAGAGGAAGGGGATGTGTTCTGTATGGTCCCAGCAGTAACCTGGCCCCTGCTGGCATTTTCACTCTATTATCATATGAAATAATCCCAACAACAATTTGAGGTGAGGAGTATTGTCCCCGTTTTACAGATGAGGAAACTGAGGCCCAGGTCCACACATCTCAGAAGTGGCAGGACCACCTTTCAAAGTCAGGTCATCCAGCATCAAATCTAACATTTTCCAAATCCTGCTGCTCTGAACTGACCAATGGACAAAGGCAACAAGTAGGCAGCATTGGGTTCAGTGTAAGTGGTACTTTGAAACCATCCCAACTAGCAGCCCAGCCCCACTTATGCACCACCATGGAGGCCAAGCTGTGCACATCCCAGACTGTAATCAGCATGGAACCTGCTCCCTGTTCAACTCAATCTCTTCTTCACCCTTGGCCCTGCTATAGACCTCTGGCCTATACCTCAGCTGCACATCTGCTGCCTCTGACATTCCTGTCTGCCTGGGAATGACACTCATTCTCCCAAATGGACTTGCCCCTAGACTTTGCTCACTTTGGATCTCTCAGAAGTGAACCCAGCTTGGGTAGTTTGCCCTGTGCTCCCACCCTGTCCATCCTTGCCCTCCTGATTTGACAAGAAGAAAGAACTTTCTAATACAGCTGTCCAGGGATGGATGGGTAGGGCTGGCTGCTTGGTCCCAGACATTGGGTGGTGGGGGGGGGGGGGGGGGAACGGCTGTCCAAGCTGGGAATCCTTCCAGTTATTTCCATTGGCTTAGGTATTCATTTTTTCTATGTGAGCCCTTCTATTATTGTTCACAGGTTTTGTACTTGGCCTCTTATTTCCCATTCTTTATCTCTCTCCCTTAGTCTGTCTTTTTATTTTTATTTTTTCTGATTATTTTTAATTTTTATTCTCCTTTTATCTTTCTCTGTGTATTTTTACCTCCCCTTTCTCTCCACCTCGATTTCTGCTTTTCTGTTTCTGTCTTCCTTCCCTAGATCCAGTCTGTCCCTCCCTCCATTCCCTTTCTCATACTTCTTTCTCTGTCTGCTCCACTTTTACGGAATCCCACTTTATTCCTCTCCCCACCTCCCTCTCATTTTTCTATCTTTCCCCATTTCTCTGTCTCTGACTCTCCTGCCCCAACCACCCACCACTTTTAGAGCCTCCCCTGACACAACCTTCCTTCCTGCTCTATTTGACACAACCTTCCTTCCTCTGTTTTCTACACAAGAATCAACTATGTCTTGTGTTTCTCCAGTCTAAGGCTTTGACCTCTGTGGCAGTTGATACTTGGGGGCTGGATTCGAGCAAGATAATCTTGGCCCCTAGGAAACTGGAGGAAATCCTGAGTCCTGCAACTTCTCTCCCAAAAGGAGGAAGTGCTGTCTTCGGCTTCCTTTAGGCCTCAGTTGGAGCTCATGGTCATCTCAGAACATGAAGGCCTCAAGAATGAGTCAATAACACTTAAGAAGCCCTGTCTTTGTGTCCAGCTCCACCATGGCCACTCCTTGTCCATATGTAGAGGTCACTCCTCCCCGCGGGCACTCACTTTGGTTCTGGACTCACCCTCATTCTGGAAGAGCTTGATGCTTGCTCTTGAAGAAGCAGAAAGAATCTAATATTGCTGGAGTCTAGAGTGTGGGATGGCTACTTGGGGTGGTGGTGGAGGAGATGTCAGGGGATGAGACTAGGGAGACAGTTTGGAGCCAGACCAGGTGGGAAGTTTGGACTTTAACTTAAGGCTGATGGGGAGATAGTGAAAGTTGTTAATCAGAAAAAGGAAAATGATCTATCTGTAATTTACAAGATCACTCTGGCCGCTGGGTGGATACTGGATTATAGATAAGCAAGAGTGGAAGCAGAGAGACCATTGAAAAGGCTGTTGATGTAGTCCAGGTGAGAGATGATGGAGGCTTGAACCAGGGTAGTGGCAGTACCTATGAAGGGAAGTGGAAATTTTCTGATGTTTTGGATGTAGGAGTAATGGGGCTTGATTGTTAATTAGTTATAGGCATGGTGGAGAGGGAGGTGTGAAAGCAGATTCTGGCTTGCACAATTGGTTGGCTAGTGATGCCTGTTATCAGCACAGAAATCACAAGAGAAGGAACAGATTGGAGACCACAGTTGAGTTCTGGGTTGGCCATGTGGAATCTGAAGTGTTCATAGGCCATTGAGATTGAGTTAGTGGTCAAGCAGTGGCAGATCCTGGAGATCAGAGGGTAGGTCTGGAATGGAGATAGAGATAGGAGATACCAGCAAAGAGACAGGCACTGAAGCCATTGGAGTAGGTGAGGTGGTCAAAAGCAAGAGTATAGCATGAGGCGAGGGCTAATGTTAGGGTCTGGGGAGACTCTCAGGAATGAGTAGAGCAAGAAAAAGTCTGTCAAGGAGACTAAGCAGGATTATGTCAGAGGCAAGAAGGATATCTAGAGAGTAGAGTGGCAGAAAAGCCAAGAGAAGAGAGTATTGCCAAAAGGAAACAGTGATCAATTGTGTGAAAGGTGAAGTCAAATATGAGGAAGGAAAAGAGCCCAACAGATCGGTGATTAGAAGGTCCTTGGTGACTTTCATAAAAGCATTTTTCAGCCGGGATGTGCATGGTAGCTGGACTGCAGTATTTAAAAAGGTAGGGAAAGCCGAGTGTTTCTGCCCTAAATTCTGCCACATTCCACTCCCTTTAATTGAGTTCCTCTGTTTAGGAGTGAAGAGGAGCCAGCAAGCTTCTATTGCTTTCCACTATACCAAGGTTTGATTTTCCCTACCCCCACTCATCTACACACACACACACACACACACACACACACACACACACAACTGACACATGCTTCCTCGCTTCCTTTTGCTTCCTTCCCCCCTTCCCCCACTTCAGACTCAGAAATAAATTGCTCACTGCCCCAATGGTGAAACCTTATCTGGTCTGGTAAAAATGTGTGTCGGGAGCAGCTGAGCTCCACATTTCAGCCAAGGGGGTGAGCTTCCCATGGCTGGCTTGCATGCAGCCTGGGGTGGGGGCAAGGGTAGAAGATGGAGGGAGGAGACACAGCAGAGACAGGGATGGGCATGAGGGGCATGGGAGGGGAGGGGAAAGAGGAAAGAATATGAGAAAGTGGGAAGGAGGAAAAGCAGAACTGTGAATGTAGAGAAGCTGGAAGTACTAGAACTAGAATCTCTTTCTGGAATCACAGATGCATGTTTAAATCTTATCTTCACTACTTCCTAGCTCTGTGGCAAGTAAAGTTCCTCTCTGAGTCTCAGTTTGCTTAACTGTAAAATGGATTTAATAATAATACCTATCTCACTGGTACTCTTCATTAGGCAGCATATATTCTTCTTATTATTTTCATTCTTCTTCTTATTTCAGGACAGAGCTGGTATTGGGAGAAGGCCTGGCAGCTTTCTGGAGACCTTGATTGGGCTACAGAAACAACCACCCAGGGTGGGCCCTGCACGAAGGGGCTGTGCTGGGCCTTTGTATGCAAAGGGGCTTTCCGAGGAGGTCTCAGAAGAGTCTAACACTGGTAGTGAGAAGCAGCAAAGATATACTGAGTAAGAACCAAAGAATGGTCATTGGGTCACAAGCTCAGCAGTTCCTGTAGTCCCTTCAGCTTTGGCCCAGAGTTAGCCTGCAGAAAGGAAGGCAGCCCAACCTCTGGGACTGGAACTCTACCCACTAGGACCACCTCTCTCAGCTGCATACTATGACTCATTCAATTTCAGGCCTGACTCTGATGAGCCCTAGCTTTGCACAGAAACCTCCAGCCAGCTGCTTGCCACATGCTGCCTGGGTTTTGAGGTGGGTGGGGGAGTTTCTGATGCACAGGAAGGCAGGGAGGCCAGAGGAGCTCACTAGGCCTGACCCCTGACACCCTACCTTCATGGGCCAGATGTTGAAGCCAGTCCTGTTCTCAGGCATAGTGCTGACCATCCCTGGCTTCCTTGCCCCTGGATCTGCAGAATCCTGAGGAAACTGCAACCCATGCATGCCTCCCTGTGCCAACCCACTACTCCTGCCCCTACCCTTGTCCTGCTGCCCTGTCAGGAGGTTTTAGCAAAAGGAGATCTACTGCTAAGAGTATCCTGGCTGATGGAAAAGAATCCATCACAGCCCTGGGGTGTCAGGAAGTGTAGAAATGAGACATAGTTTTCAGGTTGGGGGATACCAACCCCTCCTTATTGGCAAGGTAGGAAATTTGGGCCTGGACGAGCACAGATGCCAAGCCAAGAGGGTGCTGGGGCTCCTCCAAGGGCTGTGGGCCAGGAGGCAGCAGTGGCAGACTGTCTGGATGCAATCAAGCTTACTATGACCTCACGGGGAGAAGAGGGAACCCCCAGAAAGGACAGCTTTGGACCTCGCTATCAGAAGTGAGGGAGGGGGAGGAGGGGAGAAAAGATGGCGACCGGCAGGAAGGTAGGGAGAGAGAGAGTGTGAGTGAGGAACCCATAGAGGAAAGTGTAGATGTGTGTGGTGTGTGTGTGTGTGTGTATGAGATAGGGTCAGTTAGATTCTGCAGGTCTTCCAAGGGGCTCCCGAACAGGGCAGCCCTAGACGGCGGAGCCCCGCGCACAAAGCGGACACTTCTCGGCGGTTGGTGCGGACGCAGAGACCACGCCATCTTGGGAAACAGAGCTGCCTGAGACTCGGATCCTGGCTTCTGACACAAACCAGGACCCTGCAGCCACCGGGGACAGAGAACTGCTATCACAGCTTCAGACAAACAACAAGAATCCAGACTTCCCGGCAGATTTCCGTGAGTCAAAGAGCCTATCCCCCTCCTCGCAGGCGCTGATAGCACCAGAGTAACTGATAGACCCGCCCCTCCCCCAAGCTGCTCACGGGTGCGCGCACAGACAGCTCCATAGTAACTGATAGACCCGCCCCTGGCCCAAGCTGCCGAGCTTTGCGCAGGGACGCGCTCCCTCTTAGGGAATTTGGCGCGCGCTCGCGCAAGGGACAGAAGCAGCTCCCCATCGGGGAAATCTGTCAGCGCGCACAGAGGGCTCCCCTTCGGGGAATTTGGCTCGCGGGTCACAGCTCCCCCTTCGGAGATTCTTAAGAGGGGCTTCCCTTTGGGGAATTTGGCGCGCAGGACGGACTCCGCCCCCCTGCTGGGACTTTGGGAGAGTGCACTGAGCCGGCTCACCTTCAGGTTCTTAAGAATGTGCGCTCTAGCCGGTTTGGCTCAGTAGAGAGAGCACACACAGGACGCAGCCCCACTTCAGGGAATTTGGCACGCCGGACACAGCTGCCTGGGATCCCTGACTCACAGCGCATTCACACTAAGAGCCAGCGACCCCAATTGTTGGTGCGTGCACACACAGGGACCCTGATTCTCAACGAGAAACCGCACAAGGCAACAGAGACTTTGACACTCGAGTCTTGGTGCAGACACAGGGAAACTCTGACTCCTGGCACATGCTAAGGATCTCATTCTCAGCACATACCAACAGTGTGGTGCAGACAGGGCCCCTGATTCTAAATGTGCACACGAGACCACACGGAACACTGGGGACACTGATCCTGGGCAAGTCTGGTTCCCACCAACCAAAGACAGCCACACGTCCTAGTGTCAGTGCACTTCAGTGAAACTAGGGTGGAGCGAAGTCCCCACAGCACACGGCCCAGGTCCACGCAAACAGAAGCTTGAGCTTTCTGGTAATAGCCAGAATGGGGAAACGAAATAACTCACAGAGGAAAGAAAATGTGGAGTCGCCAAGAAAGGAAATTAGTGAAAATGAAGCTTGCAACATGACCGAAAAGGAGTTCAGAGTAATGGTCATGGAATTTATACATCGGATGGATGAGAAAATCAACAACTTATGCAAGAATCAGGAAGAAATGAAAAGTGATATAGCTACAATCAAAAACACCATGGAAAGTTTCAACAGTAGATTACAAGAAGCAGAGGACCGAATTAGTGAGTTAGAAGATCAGGTACAGAAACAAGCTCAAGCTGAACAGCAATTGGAGAAAAAAATTAAAAAGCAGGAGGAAAGCCTAAGGGAACTTCGGGACAACATGAAACGAAGTAACATGCGTATAATAGGGCTGCCAGAAGGACAAGAAGAGCAGCAGGGATTAGAAAATCTATTTGAAGAAATAATGACAGAAAACTTCCCGGATATGGGAAAGATAAAAGTTACGCAAGTAAAGAGAGTCCCAAGCAGGATCAACCCCAAAAGACCCACACCAAGACATGTCATAATTTCAATGGCAAATATAAATGATAAAGAGAGAATCCTAAAGGCGGCAAGAGAGAGACAGAGAGTTACCTACAAAGGAACACCCATCAGATTGTCAAATGATTACTCATCAGAAACACAACAAGCTAGAAGTGAATGGAAGGAGGTATACAAAGTGTTGCAAAGCAAAGGACTGAATCCAAGAATACTATATCCAGCAAGACTATCAATCAAAATTGAAGGGGAAATCAGGAGCTTTGCAGACAAAAAAAGCCTCAGGGAGTTTATCACCACCAAACCAGCAATGCAAGAATTGCTAAAGGGAATACTGTAAAAAGAAGAAATAAACAGGTAAGAAGGAATACAGACACAAAAATAGATATGACTGCAAACAAATACCTTTCAGTAATAACTTTAAATGTAAACGGACTAAATGCTCCAATCAAAAGACATTGAGTAGCTGAATGGATAAAAAAACACGACCCATATATATGCTGTCTACAAGAGACCCACCTCAGAACAAGAGACTCACACAGATTGAAAGTGAAGGGATGGAAAAATATCTTTCAGGCAAATGGAAATGAAAAAAAAGCTGGGGTAGCAATACTTATATCTGACAAAATAGACCTCAAAGTAAATGCCATAACAAGAGATAAGGAAGGCCACGTCATAATACTAAAGGGAGAAATCCAACAAGAAGAAATAATTCTGGTAAACATATACGCTCCCAATATAGGAGCACCCAAATACATAAAAAAACTCCTGGAGGATATCAAGGGAGAGATTAATAGCAACACAATCATAGTAGGAGACTTTAATACCCCACTATCACCACTGGACAAATCCTCTAAACAAAAAATCAGCAAAGAAACAGCAATCCTAAATGACTCACTAGACCAGATGGAATTAATTGACATCTTCAGAACATTTCACCCCAAAGCCACAGAATATACATTCTTCTCAAGTGCACATGGGTCATTTTCAAAGATAGACCATATGCTGGGTCACAGGCAAAGTCTCTTCAAATTCAAGAAGATAGAAATTATATCAAGCATCTTCTCAGATCACAGTGGCATAAAACTGGAAATCAACTACAATAAATACAATCCAAAGAAATCAAACACATGGAGACTAAACAGCATGCTATTAAACAAGGACTGGGTCACCAGAGAGATCAAGGAAGAAATAAAAAACATCATGGCAACAAATGACAATGAAAACACAACAATCCAAAATCTATGGGACACAGCGAAAGCAGTCTTGAGAGGGAAGTTCATAGCTCTACAGGCCTATTGCAAAAAACAAGAAACAATGGTAATAAATTACTTAACCCTACAACTCAAAGAGCTAGAAAAAGAGCAGCAAGAAAAGCCCTGTGTAACCAGAAGGAAGGAAATAACAAAGATCAGAGCGGAGATAAATGACATAGAGACCAAAGAAACAATACATAAGATCAACAAAACCAAGAGCTGGTTCTTTGAAAGGATAAACAAGATTGATGGACCTCTAGCCAGGCTCACCAAGAAGCAAAGAGAGAGGACCCAAATAAACAAAATCAGAAATGAAAGAGGTGAAATAACAACAGACCCTGCTGAGATACAAAGGATTGATACAAAATACTACGAACAACTCTATTCCAACAAACTGGACAATCTGGAGGAAATGGACATATTCCTAGAAAAATATAACCTTCCAAAAATCAATCAAGAAGAATCTAAACAGCTCAATAGGCCAATAACTATGGACGAAATTGAAGCAGTCATCAAAAAGCTTCCGGCAAACAAAAGCCCGGGGCCTGATGGCTTCACAGGAGAGTTTTACCAAACATTCAAGGAAGAACTAAAACCTATCCTCCTCAGACTATTCCAAAAAATTCAAGTGGAAGGAACACTTCCAAGCTCCTTCTATGAAGCCAGCATCACCCTAATACCAAAACCAGATAAAGACAACACAATGAAAGAGAATTACAGACCAATATCCCTCATGAACATAGATGCCAAAATCCTCAACAAAATTCTAGCAAATCGGCTCCAGCAGTACATCAGAAAGATCATACACCATGACCAAGTAGGATTTATCCCAGGAATGCAAGGATGGTACAATATCCGCAAATCAATAAACGTGATACATCACATAAACAAATTGAAAGATAAAAATCACATAGTCATATCAATTGATGCAGAAAAAGCATTTGACAAAATCCAACACCCTTTCTTGATAAAAGCTCTCAACAAGGTGGGAATAGACGGCTCATACCTCAACATAATAAAAGCTATATATGATAAACCCACAGCAAACATCATACTCAATGGACAAAAACTAAAGACATTTCCCCTAAGAACAGGAACAAGACAGGGATGCCCACTCTCACCACTCCTGTTTGACATAGTACTGGAAGTATTAGCCATTGCAATTAGACAAGAAGAAGAAATAAAAGGCATCCAGATTGGAAAAGAACAAGTAAAGATGTCTTTATTTGCAGACGACATGATATTGTACATAAAAAATCCGAAAGACTCCGTGAAAAAACTAATAGACTTAATAAATGAATTCGGCAATGTAGCAGGATACAAAATTAACGCCAAGAAATCTATGGCCTTTCTATACACCAATAGTGAACTTACAGACAGAGAGACTAAAAAGGCAATCCCATTTACCATCGCACCAAAAAAATTAAGATACCTAGGAATAAACTTAACTAAGGAGGTAAAAGACCTATACACGGAAAACTACAGGACACTGAAAAAAGAGATAGAGGAAGACGTAAACAGATGGAAGAACATACCATGTTCATGGATTGGTAGAATCAACATCATTAAAATGTCCATACTACCCAAAGCAATCTATAGATTCAATGCACTCCCCATTAAAATACCAACGGCATATTTCACAGACCTTGAAAGAACTCTCCAAAAATTCATCTGGAATAAAAAAAGACCCCGAATAGCCACAGCAATCCTGAGAAAGAAGAATAAAGTAGGAGGGATCTCAATACCAGATTTCAAGCTGTATTACAAAGCCACTGTTCTCAAAACAGCCTGGTACTGGCACAAGAACAGACATATAGATCAATGGAACAGAATAGAGAATCCAGATATTGACCCAAACCACTATGCTCAATTAATATTTGACAAAGGAGGCATGAACATACAATGGAATAAAGACAGTCTCTTCAATAAATGGTGTTGGGAAAACTGGACAGATACATGCAAAAAAATGAAGCTTGATCACCAACTTACGCCATACACAAAAATAAACTCAAAATGGATACAGGACTTAAACATAAGACGGGAAACCATAAAAATACTAGAGCAATCCACAGGCAGCAAAATGTCAGACATATGCCAAAAGAAATTCTTCACTGACACTGCCCCTAGGGCAATGGAAGCTAAAGAGAAAATTAACAAATGGGACTACATCAAAATAAAAAGCTTTTTCACAGCAAAAGAAACCATCAACAAAACAACAAGAAGGCCCACTGCATGGGAGAACATATTTGCAAATGGCATCACTGATAAAGGTTTAATCTCCAACATATACAGGCAGCTTATACAACTTAATAAAAGGAAGATAAATGATCCAATAAAAAAATGGGCAACAGACCTAAATAGAATCTTTTCAAAAGAAGACAGAAGGAAGGCCAAGAGACACATGAAAACTTGCTCAACGTCACTAATTATCCGAGAGATGCAAATCAAAACAACAATGCGGTACCATCTCACACCTGTCAGAATGGCTATCATCAACAAATCAACAAACGACAAGTGTTGGCGAGGATGCGGAGAAAAAGGAACCCTCGTGCACTGCTGGTGGGATTGCAGACTGGTGCAGCCACTGTGGAGAACAGTATGGAGTTTCCTCAAAAAACTGAAAATGGAACTCCCATTTGACCCAGTAATCCCACTCCTGGGAATATATCCGAAGAAACTAGAAACACCAATTAGAAAGGATATATGCACCCCTATGTTCATAGCAGCGCAATTCACCATAGCTAAGATTTGGAAACAGCCTAGGTGCCCGTCAGCAGATGACTGGATCAGAAAACTGTGGTACATCTACACAATGGAATACTATGCTGCCATAAAAAAGAAGGAATTCTCATCATTTGCAGCAACCTGGGAGGAATTGGAGAACATTATGTTAAGTGAAATAAGTCAGTCAATGAAAGAAAAATACCACATGATCTCACTCATTTATGGATAATAAAGAACATTATAAACTTGAACAAAAAGATAGATACAGAGACAGTAAAGCATCAAACAGACTGTCAAATTACAAGGGGAAGGTTAGGGAGAGGTGGGGGAGATAAGAGATCAATCAAAGGACTTGTATGCATGCATATAAGCATAACCAATGGATGCAAAACTCTGGGGGGTGGGGGCATATATGGGAGTGGGGTGTGGGGAGGGCAATGGTAAGATATGTACACATATAATACCTTAATAAAAAAATTGGAAAAAAAAAACATTGAAAAAAAAAAAAAGAAGTGAGGGAGGGAAGGAGCTGTGTGGGGATGAGACACGAAACATTTAGTGGGTGAGTGAAAAGTATGAAGATGGATGAGTCAGAAGAAAAGGGAGGAGCTAGCAAGGCAGCTTCAGGAAAGCAGCCATCCTCAGTTGACTTGGCCTCAAAGCTTTCTGAGAACCAGTCTGAGAAGCAGGTGCTGGGGAAGAGCACCCGCCCCCAAATCCATGGCTTCCAGGGGCAGCAGCATGTGGCAGGGCAGATTTTAGATGGTTCTGGTCCCTCCTTATACAGAGAAGTTGGTAGGCCAGGAAGCTAGTAAGATCCAATGTGGGAAGAGCCAGTCCTTATGAGTAGGTCTGTAGGGCAGAGCAGAAAAGGCAGAGTGCATGATGTAGTCAGGGAGGACTGGCAAGGGGCAGAAGCCCAGGCCCCATGAGCAGCTGAAGGAACTGAAGCTTCATGGCCTGGAGCAGAAAAGACCAGGGAAGGTGATCTCTATTCTCAGAGTTCTGAAGGGCTATCATTGGTAGAGGGACCAGAGGGACTAGACAGGGTCTGTGTGGCCTCAGGGGGCAGAGACTCCTGGGGGAAAGCTACAGGGAAACAGAGTTTTACAGCTTAGTCTTAGAAATAATTTTCTCAACAGCTGTCCATGCTCAAAATTGGGAAGGGGGTAGATAGTGAATGCCCCATCACTGGAGGTGTGTGATCAAGGGCTGGATGGCCACTTTGTGGAAAGTCAAAGAGTATATGAAGGTGGTCCCTTGGCACCTCTGGCCACCCTGTCATGAGAATCTCTGGCTTCATGAGCTAGATGGGTTATCTCTGTGAGACAGTCTAACCAAGATTCTAACACTCACTCCTTAATTTCTCTGAGGGACTGTGACTTGAGCCTGCACATCCCAGATACCTAGCTCAGTGGAGTAGTATCATATGTCCATTTATTATGTGGTTCTGATGTTCTCTCATGATCTCCCACACAGGCCTTCAGCCCCTCCTGACATCAGCTTCTTACCACACTGAGCATAGTTGGCATGTTTAATTATACATTTTTTTCCCACACCACATGGCTCCTTAACAGCAATATGTGGGGCTTAACTTGTGAGGTACTGGTTGGTTCCAACTTCATGGGCAATTGAAGGGATTCTCATGGATAAATTTGACTATCTGCAATTGTGCTTTACAGGCTGATTTGAGACTCCATGCCTATGTAGGGCACTGCTTCACTGACTGCTTAATAACTATGCCAGGCACAAAGCAGTATGTTAGGGAAGGTGTGGTTGGAAGCCTGGATGGAAAAGATCTCTCCCTGGAGGCCTGGTGCCTCCATCCCTCTCTTCACACAGGCAAATTATCCTCCTAGATAGTCCTTGCTCCTCTACTGAGTTCCTGCTATCTCTGCCTTCTAAAGAGATGAAGAATCTAACCTTTTTTTTCCCACCTTGCCACTTCCACTTTGGTCCAAGGCACCCTCATCTCCCATTGGGATAGTTTCAAGAGCCTCCTTACTCTTCTCTCAATTCTATCCATTCACCTCACAGCAGCCATTGTATTTCTCTGTTAAGACATGTCAGATCCTGTCACTCATCTGCTTAAAACCCTCCAATACCTCCATTCCCCTCAGAACAAAAGCTAATTGACTTACAAGGTCCTACAATATCAGTCTCCCAGGCCACCTCTCTGACTCATCTCCCAGTACTCTCTTTAATGCTCATTCCCCAAACCCACTGAACATACACCCACCTCTACGCCTTTGCTCTTCCCTCTGCTGGAGACATACTTTCCATAGAACTTGATATAACATACCCTGACGCCCTTCAACCTCTGCTTCAATATCACCTTATTGCAAAGGCCTTTTCCTTTACCACATGTTATAAAATAGCAACTCCACTTCCCTCCTACCCAGCTCTCCTTACCCCTCTCATCCGCCTTTCCTTTCTTCATAGCACTTCTCATCATGTGTACATTTATTCCTGTGTGACCTTTAGTTGGCCACTAGTATATAAGTCAGGATCTTTTGTTCTCTGCTGTATCCCCAACATCTAGAATAATGCCTGGCATATAGTAAGTACTCAATAAATATTGAATGAATGAGTGGTTTAAAACACACTCCTGTGAGCCCACCAAACAGGATAGAAAGCCAATTGTCTCCACCCCAGCACTGGACCTCCCTTCCTGTTTTCTAATGTTACTGACTTGCTGGGTACTGGGCTCAGCCTGACTGACTCCACCTGTGGATGCTGACACTCTACCTTAGCTAACACTCTAGCCTCACCTTCCTGTCCTCCTTGTGCCTGCATGATCTTTCCTGCCAGCCACATCTAATCTTAGGGCATCATCACCTGTGAGACTTGGAACTGTAGCCAGGCACCTCCTGGCTCATTGGGCTCTCAGGCTTAGTACTTGGCAATCAGGCATACTCTGCATGCTACCACCACCCATGCCACACCAACCTGATGAGTTGCCCAGAAAGCACCCAAGAACTTGAGAGGAGAGGGTTGAGAGAGGATTTGGAATTTATGCTGTCTGAGCCTCCCCAGGTAGAATTGAACCTAGAATGCTGAGCTCTAGAAGGAAGTAGCTCTTATCACCATAGGCAGGTCAGTGTTGTGCTGAGTTGGAGATGATACAGTAGGGAAGGAACAGGTCAAAGACCTGGCTTCAGAGGTACAGAGAAAGCCTTGAGGGAAGCAACCACCATGAGACTTGTCAGTGAGAGGCCCAGGATGGGAGAGAGCCAGATGTCCAAGAGTTTAGGGCTCAGGAACTCTATTCTTAAGCAGTATCTGGGCCCAAGGCACCCAAGGTATAACCTGGCAACCAAGTCAGGGGCCCACACAGAGGTGGAAAGCTGCCTTGAGCAACTAGGATCACTGTGGCTCACACTGTGGGCAGAGAGAACTGAGTGGATGTGTATCATGAAGAGGATAGAGAACTTCCATTTAAGATCACCAACCATTCTATTAGACACGTTGTCTGTGATTTTTTCATATACCTATGAAATATGCATGATTATTCCCATTTTATAAATGATCAAATTAAAACTGAGACTTGAAATACCTTGTCCAGGGTCACAGCTAGGAAATGGAATATCCAGAAAATGACTTCTGACTCCTGGTCCATGACTCTACCAACTACAGACTGAGCATACACTGTGTAATGTGAAAGTGTAGTATGCACTTTGCACTCGTTTAATTTGAACATTAAGCTTTAAAATGTAGGTAGGTATTATTGTTCCTATTTTATAACTTAGGAAACTGAGGCTCAGAAGTGGTTAAGGGACTTGCTCAGCTAGTGAGAGATAAGGCTTAATTTCAAACCAAGGTCTGTCACATTCCAAGGTGTATGACCTTTTTGCTATATTCCCTGTTAAATGTTTGATTGAAAGGGAAAAAAAGAAAGAAAGAATGAATGAATGAATGAACAAAGACAGGCAACTCTTGGAGGGCCTGAAATGAAATATCTGTCCTGGCGACAGGTTAGTCTCAAGTGGCAGCTAGAGACATCTAGATTGGAAGGAAGGGGAGGACATTAGATGTGTCTGTGGGGTGAATGATGCTAAACTCAGTTTTGTTCAGGCCCTGAGGGGCTGTACAGAATTGTGAGCACCAGGTACATGTTAGGAGCACCAGATTCATGGGTATGGCTTAATGCTCTGGTGTCACCATCTTAAATTCTTAATAATTTTTGAACAAGAGTTCTGCATTGTAATTTGGTGCTGGCATTCTATGACTGGGAATCCTAAGTATTGGAACAATGTTCCCCTCATGCCTCCTGGTGTCTACTCTTTCCCCCAAAGTCTGCCCTGTACATGTTCCTGAGCAGCCTCCCTAAAGCATAGCTGTGGTGCTCAACAACCTCCCTGTTTCTCTATTGCTTGTTGTTTTGCTCCAAACAGCTCAGCTTCCAGAGCCTCAAAGCTCCACCACTCTTGTTCTGTTTTCTCAGGACTCCTTCATATAGACCCTCTCCTTCTGGCCCCCAACGTGCCCACAGGCCTTCTGGGCCTTGGTGTACTGACAGCCTTCAGTGCCTTTAGGCTGGGGAAAAGTGCTCATGCCCTGTTGAGGAATTCTTTTTTGCCAGCATACCAGCTCCCCAAGGGCAAGAGTTTGTTCTGTTCTGTTCACTGCTATGTTCACAGCACTCAGGAAAGGGCTCAGGTAAAGTAGGGACTTAAGTAATGGCTGTATGAATGACTAAATAAATAGATTCAAGGCTCTTCACGATCTGGCTTCAACACACTCCAAGCCTAATGCCTATACACTCAGCCCAATGGAACAATTCTTGGTTCCCCGTGTACATCCTGTGCTGTCCCCACAGCCTGGGGTTTCCTTATTCTAATACTCTTGTTTTCAAATTCAGGCCATTTTCAAGACCCAGTTCAAAATGCTATTTCCTCTATGGAGTGTCCCCTAAACACCACAGCTGGCAGTGACCTCTCTTTCTGGACTCTGTGTAGTTATTGAGAGTTTCCTTAAGGCTCTCTCACTTTTTGAGATGTAGCAGGAGGTGTCAATATACTTGGAATAGTATCTTTCTGCCAGTTACTGTGTAATCTTGACTAGTCATTCACTTCTCTGAGCCTGTTATTTCAACTGCAAGTTATACCTACCTGGTAGAGCTGTACCATCCATTAAATGAATTAGCTTAGTGCTAAGTGTATCCTATCTAATAAAGAGGGAATATGCAAATTAACCATCACACCATCCCAAAGATGGCTGCGCCCACAGTGGAGGCTGAGTTCCTGTAATGAGCCTTTTTTTTTTTTTTTGGTTTTCTTTTTTATTTATTTATTTAATTTTTAATTTTTTTTACATATGTGTCCTTATTCCCCGATTACCCTTGCCCCCCATTAATGCCCCATCCCCCTGTTGTCTGTGTCCATTGATTAGGCTCATATGCATGCACACAAGTCCCTTGGTAGATCTCTCCCCCTTACTCTCACAGACCCCCACCTTCCCTGAGGTTTGACGTTCTGATCGACGTTTCTCAGTCTCTGGATCTGTTATTGTCCATCAGTTTATGCTGTTCATTATATTCCACAAATGAGTGAGATCATGTGATGTTTATCTTTCTCTGCCTGGCTTATTTCACTTAGCATAATGCTCTCCATCACCATCCATGTTGTTGCAAAAGGTAGGAACTCCTTTTTTACCACAGCGTAGTATTCCATTGTGTAGATGTACCAGAGTTTTTTAATCCTCTCAACTGCTAATGGGCACTTAGGCTGTTTCCAAATCTTAGCTATGGTGAATTTTGCTGCTATGAACATAGGGGTGCATGTATCCTTTCTGATTCGTGTTTCTAGTTTCTTGGGATATATTCCCAGAAGTGGGAACACTGGGTCAAATGGGAGTTCCATTTTTAGTTTTTTGAGGAAACTCCATACTGTTCTCCACAGTGGCTGCACCAGTCTGCATTCCCACCAGCAGTGCAAAAGAGTTCATTTTACTCTGCATCCTCGCCAACATTTGTCGTTTGTTGATTTGTTGATGATAGCTATTCTGACAGGTGTGAGATGGTACAGCATTGTTGTTTTGATTTGCATCTCTCTGATGATTAGTGACTTTGAGCAGGTTTTCATATGTCTCTTGGTCTTCCTTCTGTCTTCTTTCGAAAAGTGTCTATTTAGATCAGTTGCCCATTTTTTGATTGGGTTGTTTATCTTCTTTTTGTTAAGTTGTATGAGTTCTCTGTAAATATTGGAGATTAAACGCTTATCGTTGACATCATTGGCAAATATGTTCTCTCATGTAGTGGCCTTTCTTGTTGTTTTATTGATGGTTTCTTTTGCTGTAAAAAAGGTTTTTATTTTGATGTAGTCCCATTTGTTTATTTTCTCTTTAGTTTCCATTGCCCTAGGAGCAGTATCAGTGAAGAAGTTCCTTCGGCATATGTCTGAGATTTTGCTGCCTGTGAATTCCTCAAGTATTTTTATGGTTTCCTGTCTTATGTTTAAGTCCTTTATCCATTTTGAGTTTATTTTTGTGTATGGTGTAAGTTGGTGATCTAGCTTCATTTTTTTGCATGTATCTGTCAAATTTTCGCAACACCATTTGTTGAAGAGACTGTCTTGACTCCATTATATGTTCATGCCTCCTTTGTTGAATATTAATTGGGCATAGTGGTTTGGGTCGATTTCTGGGTTCTCTATTCTATTCCATTGATCTATATGTCTGTTCTTGTGCCAGTACCAGGCTGTTTTAAGAACAGTGGATTTGTAATACACCTTGACATCTTGTATTGAGATCCCTCCTACTTTGTTCTTCTTTCTCAGGATTGTTGCAGCTATTTGGGGTCTTTTTTTTTATTCAAGATGAATTTTTGGAAAGTTCATTCTAGGTCTGTGAAATATGCCATTTGTATTTTAATGAGAAGTGCATTGAATTTATAGATTGCTTTGGGTAGTATGGACATTTTCATGATGTTGATTCTACCAATCCATGAACATGGTATGTTCTTCCATCTGTTTATGTCTTCCTCTATCTCTTTTTTAAGTGTCATGTAGTTTTCCACATATAGGTCTTTTACCTCCTTAGTTAAATTTATTCCTAGGTATCTTAATTATTTTGGTGCGATGGTAAATGGGATTGCTTTTTTAGTCTCTCTTTCTGTAAGTTCATTATTGGTGTATAGAAAGGCCATAGATTTCTTGGCGTTAATTTTGTATCCTGCTACACTGCCGAATTCATTTATTAAGTCTAATAATTTTGTGATGGAGTCTTTAGGGTTTTCTATGTACAGTATCATGTCATCTGCAAATAAGGACAGTTTTACTTCTTCTTTTCCAATTCGGATGCCTTTTATTTCTTCTTCTTGTCTGATGGCAATGGCTAGTACTTCCAGCACTATGTCAAACAGGAGTGGTGAGAGTGGGCATCCCTGTCTTGTTCCTGTTCTTAGGGAAAATGGTTTTAGTTTTTGCCCATTGAGTATGATGTTGGCTGTGGGTTTGTCATATATGGCTTTTATTATGTTGAGGTATCATCTATTCCCACCTTGCTGAGAGTTTTTATCAAGAAAGGGTGTTGGATTTTGTCAAATGCTTTTTCTGCATCAATTGATATGACTATGTCATTTTTATCTCGCAATTTATTTATGTGATGTATCACGTTTATTGATTTGCAGATATTGTACCATCCTTGCATCCCCAGGATAAATCCTACTTGGTCATGGTGTAGGATCTTTCTGATGTACTGCTGTATTCGATTTGCTAGAATTTTGTTGAGGATTTTGGCATCTATGTCCATGAGGGATATTGGCCTGTAATTCTCTTTCATTGTGTTATCTTTACCTGGTTTTGGTATTAGGGTGATGCTGGCTTCATAGAAGGAGCTTGGAAGTGTTCCTTCCTCTTGAATTTTCTGGAATAGTCTGAGGAGGATAGGTTTTAGTTCTTCTTGAATGTTTGGTAAAATTCCCCTGTGAAGCCATCTGGCCCTGGGCTTTTGTTTGCCGGAAGCTTTTTGATGACTGCTTAAATTTCTTCCATAGTTATCAGCCTATTGAGATTTTTAGAATCTTCCTGAATGAGTTTTGGAAGGTTGTATATTTCTAGGAATGTGTCCATTTCTTCCAGGTTGTGTAGTTTGTTAGAATAGAGTTGTTCATAGTATTTTTTAACAATCCTTTGTATTTCTGCGGGGTCTGTTGTTATTTCTCCTCTTTCATTTCTGATTTTGTTTATTTGGGCCCTCTCTCTTTGCTTCTTGGTGAGCCTGGCTAGAGGTTCATCAATCTTGTTTATCCTTTCAAAGAACCAGTTCTTGGTTTTGTTGATCTTTTCTATTGTTGTTGTTTTTTTTGGTCTCTATGTCATTCATTTCTGCTCTGATATTTATTATTTCCTTCCTTTTGCTCACTGTGGGCTTTTCTTGTTGCTCTTTTTCTAATTATTTGAGTTGTTGAGTTAGGTGATTTATTACCATTTTTTCTTGTTTTTTGAGGTAAGCCTGTAGAGCTATAAACCTCCCTCTCAGGACTGCTTTCATTGTGTCCCATAGCATTTGCATAGTTGTGTTTTTATTGTCATTAGTCTCCAGGACTTTTTAATTTCTTCTTTGATCTCATTGACAACCTAGTCATTGTTTAATAGCATGCTATTCAGCTTCCAAGTGTTTGAGTTTTTTGGAATGTTTTCATTGTAATTTATTTCTAATATTATGCCATTGTGGTCTGAGAAAATGCTTGATATGATTTCAATCTTTTTGAATTTGGGGAGACTTTTCTTGTGACCCAATATGTGGTCTATTTTTGAGAATGTCCCATATGCACTTGAGAAGAACTTATATTCCATGGCTTTGGGGTGAAATGCTCTGAAGATGTAAATTAGGTCCATCTGATCTAGTGAGTCATTTAGGATTGCTGTTTCTTTGCTGATTTTTTGTCTAGAGGATTTATCCAGTGATGTTGGTGGTGTATTAAAGTCCCCTACTATGATTGTATTGTTGTCAATCTCTCCCTTAATATCTTCCAGGAGTTTGTTTATGCATTTGGGTGCTCCTGCATTAGGTGAATATATGTTTACCAGAGTTATATCTTCTTGGTGAATTGCTCCCTTTAGTATTATGTAGTGGCCTTCCTTATCTCTTGTTATGGCCTTTACTTTGAGGTCTATTTTATCAGAAATAAGTATTGCAACCTCAGCTTTTTTCTCATTTCCATTTGCCTGAAAAATGTTTTTCCATCCATTCACTCTGTCTGTGTGAATCCTTTGCTCTGAGATGGGTCTCTTGTAGACAGCAAATATATGGGTCATGTTTTTTATCCATGCAGCTACCCTATGTCTTTTGATTGGTGCATTCAATCCATTTACGTTTAATGTTATTATTGACAAGTACATGTTTGTTGTCATTTTTTTCCTTAGTGTTTGTGTTTCTTCTTGCTTTTCTCTTTCTTCTTTTTACAGCAGTCCCTTTAGCATTTCTTGCATTGCTGGCTTGGTAGTGATAAATTCTCTTAGCCCTTTTTTTTGTCTGTGAAGCTCCTGATTCCACCTTCAATTTTGAATGATAGCCTTGCTGGGTATAGTATTCTTGGATTCAGTCCCTTCCTTTCCATCACTTTGTATATTTCATTCCATTCCCTTCTGGCCTGGTGTGTTTCTCTTGAGAAATCAATTGATATTCTAATCGGGGATCCCTTGTAGGTCACTTTCTGTCTCTCTCTGGCAGCCTTTAAGATGCTTCCTTTGTCGTTAGTGTTCACTAATTTAATTATGATGTGTCTTGGTGTCGGTCTTTTGGGGTTCAACTTGTTTGGGACTCTATGAACTTCTTGGACTTGCATAGTTTCTTTCTTGCCAATATCAGGGAAGTTTTCTGTCATTATTTCCTCAAACAGGTTTTCTATTCCTTGCTTCTCTTCCTCTCCTTCTGGTATCCCTATTATGCGAATGTTGTTTCATTTTGTGTTGTCCCAGAGCTCCCTTAGGCTCTCCTCTTGCTTTTTAAGTCATCTTTCTAGTTGCTACTGTGTTTGTGTTTTTCCCTACCTTGTCTTCTAATTCGCTGATGCAGTCCTCCGCCTCTTCTAGTCTACTGTTTGAGCCTTCCATTGTGTTCTTTATTGCAGCTATATCGTTCTTCATCTCTTCTTGCTTTCTTTTCATGTTGGTGACATTCTCATTCAGCTCCTGATACGTCTCATTGAGTTGTGTGTATTTGTCATCCAGCCATTTAAACATCCTTATAACCATTACTCTGAATTCTTTCTCTGATAAGCTGCTAGCCTCAATTTCATTTAACTCCCTTTCTGGGGATTCCTCTTTTTCTTTCCTTTGGGGATTGCTTTTTTGTCTTCCCATGTTTTCCTGTAATGTTTTAATTGTAGATCCAATTGCTTTGCTTTTGAGGCACCACGGTTGGGCAGGGACTTGACTCTGACAGGTTCTTTTGGGGATGGTGCTACTGGTGTAATCCCTCAGTTTTCCTGGGCTTGTTAATCTAGTGTATCTCCCTACTTGAGCTATTTGGGTTCTCTTGATGTAGGCCTGCGAGCTTGAGAGGCACAACTGCAGAGTCTAGAAGTCAGCAGCTGTGGAGGGGAGTGTCCCGATTTTTGCTGTCTTGCACCCTTAATTGAAATCACACATGCCCAGCAGGGACTCACAGTGGCACCAAGGAACCGTCTGTCAGGGTGATGTAGCTCAGGGTGCCTGCACCCTGGAAAGGCGTGACTGGTGCCCAGAGTTCTGAAGTTGTGGGGTGGGCAGACTCAGCTTTTGCTGCTGCACCTGTGGTGGATAGGCGCTTACTCCCAATGGTGGCTCACAGGAGCACCCACGGTAAGTTTGCCAGCGGGCACACTGAAGCACTCTGAAGGGCCCTGGCATTGTAGCCGCATAATTGAGGTGCCTGTGGGCAAGTATCCAGGATGAGTGAATTCAAAATTTCTACTGCTGGTGGGGGTGCACCCCTGTTTGTTCAAGATCACTCCCAGAGAGAGCTCACAGTGGCTCCCATGAGCGCCCTGTGGGTAGATGGGGTCAGGGTGCCTGCATGTTGGAACTTCGCATCTGTGGAGGTACGTTTGCAAGCACAGAGTTCTGATGCACTCTGAGGGGTCCTGGCACTGAGGTTGAGCCGCTGGGGTGTCTGCAGGCAGTTATTCAGGAAGAGGGAGTTCAGAATTTCTACTGTGGGGCAGTGCGCCCTTGTCTGTACAAAATCACACCCAGCAAGTCTCACAGCTGCTCCCAGAGCGCGCTGTGGATAGATGGTCTCAGGGGTCCTGTTTCTTTGTGGAGGTGCGTTTGCCAGCGCAGAGCTCTGACGCACTCTGAGGGCTCCTGGCACTGAGGTTGAGCTGCTGGGGTGTCTGTGGGCCATTATTCAGGAAGAGGGGGTTCAGAATTTCTACTGCAGGGCCGCGCGCCCTTGTCTGTACAAAATCACACCCTCGGGGGCTCTCAGTGGCTTCCAGGCACTGCCTACGGAGTGGAGTGCCCTGGATGCCTGCGTGCTGGAAACGCACTAATGTTCTGTTCTGGAGTTCTGCCGCTGGGGAGGGGGAAGTTGCACTTACTGCTGCCGAGCCGTGCACCTTTGGAGGTGGAGGTCCCAGGGTCCACGGGTCTGCAGCTGGGGCTGCAGGATTTTGGCTGGAGTGGCTCCTGGGTCGTGGGGCAGTTCCAAGGCCTGTCTGGGTGGTGGTGCTGATGAGTTCCTAAAAACGGCCCTTTTCCCCTTCAACATGGCGTGGGCTGCATGCCTGAGTCCTGCAGTCCGGGGAGTGCCCGGAGCAGTGGTAGTCTCTCCTTGTCAAAGAGAGCCTGGTCTGCCAGCCCCTGCTGCTCCTGCGAGATTTAACTGTCCCTTACCCACTCACATACACACACACACACACACACACACACACACACACACACTCCCCTTTCATACCCTCACTCACTCACTTCCTCTCCCTCACCTCTGTCCTGCCAGCCGCCATCTTTTTTCCTCAGTGTAATGAGCCTTAATGAGCAATTAGCAGGGACCTGAAGCCGCAGGGCGCTGGGCTGGGGCAGGGGACCCTAGGCTGCACCCCCCGCCCGGTGGGGCTTAATAGGGGACCTCAGGCCATGCCTCATGCCCTGGAGCCAGACTGGAGGACCTCAGGCCATGCCTCCTGCCCCAGCACCAGGCCAGAGGACCTGAGGCCATGCCCCCCCGCCCGGCAGGGCTTGACAGGGGACCTCAGGCCATGACCCCACCCGGCGGGGCTTGAAAGGGGTCCTGAGGCCGTGCCCCCTACCCAGTGGGGCTTGACAGGGGTCCTGAGGCTGCGACCCCCACCCAGCCAGGCTTGACGGGGGACCTGAGGCTGCACCCCCCTCCTGGCGCCAGACCAGTGGACCTGAGGCTGCGCCCCCTGCCTGGTGGGGCTTGATGGGGGACCTCAAGGCATGCCCCCCACCCCGGCCTGAGCTGGGGGACCTCAGGCCATGCCCCCCACCTGGCAGGGCTTGACGGGGGACCTCAGGCCTTGCCCCTGCCACCTGTCCCGGTGCTGGGCCAGGAGACATGAGGGTTTGCTGGGGGACCTGAAGCTGCGTCCCCCGCTTGGCATGCGCTGGGGGACCTGAGGCTGCGCCCCCACCCTATAGGGCTTGACGGGACCCTGAGGCTGCACCCCCCCACCTGGTGGGGCTTGACAAGTTGTGGGGCCGGCTGGGTCTGGATCTCACCAAATGGGGGTGGGGCCAGCTGGGTCTGGGTCTCACGCGATTTTGAGGCACCACGGTTGGGCAGGGACTTGACTCTGGGTCCCGTGGCCTGCCCCAGACTCTGTCAGGAGGAAGATTTTCATATACATTTTACTAATTTTCTTTCATCTCTGACACTTCTATTATAGAGAAAGGGCAAATAGCAATCTACACTAATAGAAGAGAAAGATGCAAATTGACCATACCTCTGCAACGCCCACCAGCCATCAGCAGTGAGTATGCAAATTAACCCGACAAAGATGGCGGGTTAATTTGCATATGCAAGTGCCCAGCGGCCTGGGTCCCAGAACACCCCTGGCCACTCCTGGCCTATGGGCCTTGGTGCCAAGTGGCCGGGGGCAGGGCGGCAGGGGCTTGAGCAGGGCCAGAGCAGAGCTGGGGACCCTGCCCAAGCAGAAGCTTGAGTAGAGCTGGGGGGGCCCTGCCCAAGCACAGTGGAGGCTTGAATGGAGTGGGGGGCCCTGCCCAAGCCGTGGCAGAGGCTTGAGAAGGCTCAGAGACAGGGGTGTGTACCAGCCTCAGCTTGCCAGCAGTCCTGCCTCTGAGCATGAGCTGCAGAGGAAATACCTTTTATAACTGTTCATTGGCTAAGCTACCTGTATGCCACTGGTAATGTTTTTGGTAACTTGGGTAATAAGAATCCAAAAAGGTGATCTAGGGTTTTTCCACCACACTCCTGGAGGAAAAAATGAAGGTCCATTGCTGGAGGGCTAAGAAATGTCATATCCTGCCCTAGCCGGTTTGGCTCAGTGGCTAATGCTTGGGCCTGCTGACCGCAGGGTCTGGGTTGATTCTGATCAAGGGCATGTACCTAGGTTGCAGGCTCCTCCCTGGCTGAGGCCCAGGTCAGTGCTCATGCAGGAGGCAACCAATCAAAGTGTCCCTCTCACTTTGATGTTTCTCTCTGTCTTTCGCTCTCTCTTCCACAGTCTCTAAAAATCAATGGAAACATATCCTCAGGTGAGGATAAAAATAGAAAGAAAGAAATGTCATATCCTATGAAAGACACATCTTGAAAATGCCTAAAGAAAGTTGTCATTTTTTTCTTGGTGAAGGGACTGGAGTCCCTGTTGATGAAAACACCTTGGCGGCTGCGGTGGCTGGCAGTGGCTGCAGCAGTGGGATGATGGGGCTGGCGCCTCCCCCTGATCAACCCAGTCGCCTCACGCAGAGGGAGGCCAGACTGTGGCTTACGACATTCCCTGAGGGCTCCCAGTCTGTGAGAGAGTCTGTGAGAGGGGGCAGGCTGGGCTGAGGGACCCCCCCCCGTGCATGAATTTCATGCACCGGGCCCCTAGTATTAAAATATTCCCTCTAATTAATCCCCTTTTAATGTGCATGAATTTCATGCACCAGGCCACTAGTTTAATAATAATATTGTTACCCTGGCCAGTATGACTCATTTGTTTGGAGCATTGTCTTGTGCACTGAAAGGTCATGGGTTCAATTCCCAGTCAGGGCACATGCCCAAGTTGTGGGTTCAATCCCTGGTCAGGGTGCATGCGGGAGACAACCGATGGATGTTTCTCTCTCACATTGATTTTTTTTTTTCTCTGTCTCTCCCTCTTCCTAAAATCAATAAAAACATGTCCTTGGGTGAGGATTAAAAATAATACTGTTATTATTAACAACAATAGTAATACTAGCAAAAAGTGTCAGAAGGCTTTCTATATATCTGAACAATAACCCTGTAAGGTAGACACTATTACAGTATTGTTATCCCTACTTTACAGATGGAGAAACAGACTCAGAATTTTAGGAACCTGCTCAAGGGCACATAGCTTCCAAGTGGTGAAGCCAAGATTGAGAAACCAGGCAGTCTGCCCTGGCCCCAGCTCTCGTCCACTCTTGCCCTCCCTCCAGAGCTTCCTCAGGACTGAGTTCTCCACGCCAAGAAGCTGCAGTTTCACCTCCGGAACTTACCCCAACTCAGCCCTTCCACCAGGGATTGCATTTGTTCCGAATTACAGATTGTTTGTTTTGAAATGCAAAATCATTTGTAATCAGTGGGGGCAGGTAGATATAGATGCTTCTCTTTCTCTAAATGAATCCTTTGACCATCTGGCCTAAGGGGTATTATTTTCTTCTTCTTTTTTTTTTTCTTTGTCCTAGGGAGTGCATGGTTTTAGTGTGGGCTCAATGAGGTCTAAATAAAAGCAAACAAGAGCTAATTCAAAACTGAGGCCTTGCCACCCGCACCCTCCAGGTAGCTGCTGCTCTGCCTTCCTTTCCAAGATCCTGGCCTTGGATTGGTGATGACCCAGTGATACTCCAGGGGGAATATTAAGAGGTACCATGAAACTCTTCTCTAAGTCTCTAAACAAAATTAATTTGAGCCTGATTTCACTGAAAAATTAATGAAATCCATATCATCCTTTATTTAAGGGGGCCGGGGGAGAAGTGCCCAGAAAGTCCCCAGAGAATCAGGAAACGTAAAACCGCGCATACAGGTAACGTGGAGAATTAAAGTGATTTTATGTATTATGAACCCCAAACCACATTTATCTCAGCTGGGCTGGGCACCAGAGTTTACCAAGCGATCCTCTGCAAGGATTACTTCCTCAGCCTCTGTTCTCTACCACCACTCCTCCATCCCCACCCACCACCTAGTACTGGCAAGGTCACTCTCACAGGTGCCACCAGAGGGAAAAGTTCCCTTGTCTCTGTGGGTGAGGAGAAGGTAAGGGAGACCCAAAATCCAGTTTCACTTAGCTCAGCAGTCTCCCCTCCTTGGAGTTCCCTTCTCTGCATGGTACCAGGATAGGGGTGGGTACAAGATGACTTCACACAAGATTTGGAAAGCAAAAATGCAGCAGCAGCATTGCGCTCACTCTGCAGGTTCATGTAGAGTCGCTGCTGAAGCTAGCCTACATCATTACCACTCTGCTGGCTCACCTCACTGGCATGGACACAGTTGGCCCTGCAGCTCTTCCAGCTCACCAGATATTCTTGAGCCTCAGTGAGTCTTAGGCTAGGAGTGCCTGCAGCTCTGTGGTGAAGGACTCCAGCTTCTGCAAGTCACCCACACAGTCAAGGCTGGAGGTGGTGAGAGTCAGATGTAAGTTCTGACTGGTCCTCACTCTCTCCCACTTCATGTCCAGATTTTTTTTCCTGACTGTTGGCCCTGCTCACCTACGGTGATGTCAGTCCCACCACCAAGTGCAAAGGCTACAGCCTTCCATAGGCTTCTTCATCCACTCCCAAGATGGTGGAAATTCTAATCCCCATAATAAATGACTTATTCCAGATCACTCACAATAGTTCTGTTTCCCTGATCAAACCTGAACACAGTGCTCAATAACTATTTTATTAGTATTAGATTGTGGGGTTCACAGGTATTTGTCATTTGTGTATGTACTTCAGGGTCAGCAGAGAAGCTGTGAGTTGCTTCTGTGGTGTTTGCTGAATGGAAAGGAATTGAACAAGACTCTAGACTTGCCCAGTACTTGCTGTGACTGGTTGTGAGCTAAGTCCTGGAGAGGACAGGATGGATAAACAAATGTAATTGGATGTAGTTAATGTGCTCCAGATCAATTGGATATAGGACATTAACAAACAAGCAACAATGACTTAATGGCCAAAGATAATAAAAATAGCTAGCATTTATTGAGCACATCACATGTGTTACTCCATTTAATGCTCACACTAGCTTCTTAGGCAGGTAGGAAATTAACCTACCTAGCAGAAGGTAGAAGGTAAAGTGAGAGCTCTATCCAGAAGAAGGGCTCAGGCTCCAGAGTCTGTGTGGAGTTGTGCATGCTATGCCAAGCAGGGGTTCTCTAGTGAGGGAGTCCCTTAAGAGTTTAAAGGAAACTCTGTCCCAAGCCTGCTGAGTGAAAGAGCTCAGAGGCTGATTAGGAAGAGCCCTGGGCAGGGGGCAAGGGCCATAGAAGGCTTCCTGGTGGGATGATGGGGCCTGAACTTGAAAACTAAAGAGGATTGAGCCAATTACCTTTCACCCTCTATCCAATCTGTCACGGAGTTCTATGGATGCTTCATTGGAAATGTCTTTAATCATTCCCGCTCTCCCATTCCAACCCTCCTATCCCTGTCAGACTGCAGATTTCCCCCCCGTCTCTGGCCTGGGCCCTTTGCCCAGCCTCTTTCTCCCTGGCCTCCTTGCATCCAGTCTTGTTTATTCAAATACATATAGGCTTCAAGAGCTAACTTTTTCAAACTCAGCTCTGATCATGGCATGACTTCACTCAAGATCCTACCATGCCCCCACTTCCTATTAGGGTCTCATGGGATAAAATAATAACATTAAGATAGAACCATATGAACTAACTAATAGTCAACAATTTTGATCTATAAACATGGTGAATTCCTCTCTTTCTTTTAATACTGATAATACAGTACTAATAGCCATCGTTTATTAAGCCCTTATATTTTTTAAGGCTAGATTCATGTCTCCAAACACATCATTCCCTCAAGTTCCCCGATGTCTGACTCTTGAACTTTTTTCTGTCTTACTCTGTCTGCTTCAACGTGTTTCCCTCCTTACCTTGGTTTACTACCTCTGTTGCTGCCTCTCACTGTTTCACACATTGTCTCTGTCCATCCCTGTCTCAAAGTTTTCTCCCTGTCTCTGCCTCTCTGATTCTCTCTCTCTCTCTCTCTCTCTCTCTCTCTCTCTTCTTTTAATATGCCGGTCTCATTTCACTGTCACTCATGCCTTCTATGTATCTGTATTTCCCCCTCTGTCTATATCTGTTTGTTTGCCTCTCTCCCTTTCTTCGAGTGTGTGTGTGTGTGTGTGTGTGTGTGTGTGTGTGTGTGTGTGTATGTTTCCTGACTTCCCAGGATGCTGCTATCCATAAGACCAACCTGAGGCTGAAGCTCAGGGTACCCTGATGGGGAGCTGGCAGGACAGAACAGACTGGAACAGGCATCTGGCTCAGAGGTCCAGGTGTGTCATTGAGCTTAGGGCACCCTCACAAAACCAGTCCCAGTAGCTTGTGGCTTGCCCTGGGACTGCAGTCTCACCCTGCCTGCATCCAGCAAAGCAATTGGTGCAGATGGCAGTCTCCCAGATGTAAAACCCAGCTGTGCAAATTAGCCCGAGGCCTGTAAGAAATTAGACTGGATCTAAAAGAGATCAGGCTGTGAAAAAGGGTGAAAAGTTAGTTGAAAGAGAAAATTCCCACTCCCACCTCCAGGTCACAGATCACAGAAGAGAATCTTCAAGCCACAAGGGACTTCAAGGGGCCATCTGGCTTGGCCACAACTCAGAACAGGTCAGATCCCAAGCAGCCAAGACAATTTCTGCCTTTCCATGTTTCAAGAACACAGGCCAGAGATTTGTCGGCATCTTTCCCCAGTACCTTGTTTTGGGAATGAATCCTTATAGTGTGAAAAAGTTTAAGGGAGAACCCAGACCACCAAAGTCACTCATATTGTGATCCAAACTTTCATCCTAACCCCAAATTTCCCCCCTCAGTCTCCTACATCTCAGTGCCTGGTGCCAGACGCACAGGCTAAAGACTGGATATCTTCCTTTTTTTCCCTCTTAACCCCTTCTTCAATCCATCAACAATCCTGACAACTCCAACTCTCAACTTCATTCCCAATCAGACTCTTTGTACAACAATCATACTTACCACCATGGGCCAAAATCCCCCATTGTGTCTTTCTGAACGACTGCACACCTCCTCAGTGGTCTCCATGCCTCCACTTTTGTCCTTGCACTTCATTCCCCAGAGAAGCTGGCAAGATATGTTAAAAGATCATGTCATTCAGATCATGTCGTTCCTCTACTCAGAACCCTCCTTTGACATCTCATCACACCAAACAGCAAATATTCAGAACAGACTGGAACAGGTACATGGCTCAGAGGTCCAGGTCCTTCCTTGAGCACAGAGCACCCTCGCAAAACCTATGTCATCTAATGGCATGCTCCCCATCACCCACTCCAATCTAGCCACACTGCTCCCTTGCTATACCTTGAACATACTGAGCTCATTATCTCTCAGGGACTTTGCCCTTGCAATCCTCTCTGCTTAGGTTGTTCTTAAGTGGTTCCCTCCATCCCTTCATTCTGATCTCTAAGAGGCCTGCTCTGACCATCCTAGCTAAAATAGTCCCTGCCTCAGCTCTACCCCCACAGCACCCTCTAGTCTGCAACTCACCTTTATTTTAAAAAAAATTTTTGATTTTTCAATTACAGTTGACATTCAATATTATTTTATATTAGTTTCAGGTCTACAGCATAGTGGTTAGACATTTTGTATAATTTATAAAGGTAAAACACCTATCACTGCTTGGCATTATATTTAATATTTATTTGATTATGGGTTGCCTCCATCACTGTTCACCCAGTTCCTAGAACAGTGACTAGCATGTGGTAGGTACCCAATGATGGCTGAATGGATGAATGAAATCCTGTTGCTTATAGGCTGTGTGACTTTGGATACTTTACTTAACTTTTCTGAGTTTTAATTTCCTTATCTCTAAGATGGTAAGAATTAAACCTACCTTGTCAGCTGTTGTGAGGGTGAGATAACAAATGTAATGATAACAGTGCCTAGCACTAGAAATTACCAATTATTAAAATAGTTAATGAGGTTTTTACCTGATTTTTCTAGTTCTGTCCTCAATAGGAGTAGAGAGCAGCTATACACCCTCACCAGGTTGAATAACCCCAATCCTCTTCATTTTGTGATGTTAAACATTATGCTATAAGAGGCAGGGGCTGAATGGGAGTGGTGGTAAAGGAACATGGCACTAAGCTGCTAGCTTCGTGAAATCCACCCAGAGCAGGAATGAGCCGTAGAGACTTTAAATCAACTCTTAAATATGCTAAAAGAGGTAAAAGAAATCACAAAGAATTAAAAGTAACAAAAATTATGTATGAAGGAAAATATCAATAGATAGGAATTATAAAAGTAGAAATTCCATAACTGAAAACTACAATAATGGAAGTGAGTGTGAGTCACAGATGCCAACTTTTCTCTACTGATGAGCCATTGGACAGGTGGCCAGGGTCTCTGAGTTTGTGGTCTAGATTCCATGAGGTTCCAGAAGTAGGCATTCCATTACCAATAACAGGTTTGGAGGCAGACAGACATAGGGTCCAATCCCAGCTCTACTGCATAACTTTGGGAAGTAGCTTCCCTTCCCTGGCCTCAACGATGGTGATCCTAATAGTCTGCCAGGAGGAAGAAATGAGATAGTGCATACAATGTACTTAAACCAGTGCCTGACATGTGGTCAGCACTCCCTTAATAGTAGCTATTATTAAAAGTATTATCATGATCTCATCCATCCCTGTCTCTAGGCAGTGCTGCATTCTAACAATTCTCTAAAGGTCTGGCTCAAATCCTCTAAACCCTCCCTGCCAGAGAATCCATCCCAACTTCAGACTAACTTCAGCACATGGATGTTTTGTATTTACAGAACAAAAGGTCACCATTTTCCCATATGGCCAAGGAGATCCAGGCTGGAGACAACACTCCCATTGTCTGGAACCTAATGGCAAGAAGTAAACAACCAAGTGACATCAACAAAATGGCATAGTTGGCAGCTCTAAATGCCCATCCCTCCACAGAAGCATCAAAAAGCACACAAAAACTGTCAATATCAACTTTGTCAGAACTCTGGAAAAGAGCCAATGATATATGGCAACCAAGTGAACATTGAATGTAGAAAAAGTTCACTTTAATATTATCTTGGCTTTTAAGGGAACTCTCTGTCAAAACACTAGTTTAACACAAGGTGAAGATACAGAGACTTTAGTGGCTCCACATGACAAGAAATCCAACTTTTGAAAAAATAGCTTGGAAAACTTACTAAACAAATGAATGACTGCAACCTTCAACAATCAAGAACAGCAAACCCTGGGGAAGGTGGAGAATCTGGTTCCCAAGATTTCAACATTATAATATTCAAATTTCCACTGTTCAATAAAAATCACAAATTGAATATAAAGAAAAGGAAAATATGGCCTATTCAAAACAAGTAAAGAAGCTCACTTTGGATTTACTAGATAAAGACTTTAAATCAACTTTCTTAAATATGATCAAATAGCTCATTAAAGCCACGAACAAAGAACTAAAGGAAGCCAGGAATTATAAAAAAGAAACCAATAGAAATTCAGCACCTGAAAAGTATAATTGTAATTAAAAATTCATGGGGGGAGTCAATGACAAATTTAAGCAGGCAGAAGAAAAAATTGGTGAATTTGAAACAATTGAAATTACCCAGTCTGTGGAGCGGAAAGAAAAAAAAATGAAGAAAAGTAAAAAAAGCCTAAAAAACCCGTGGGACACCATTGAACAGAGCAGCATGCACACTATGGGAGTCCTAGAGGGAGAAGGGAGAGAGAATAATATTGGAAGATATAATGACTGGAAACATCTTAAACTTGATGAAAGATTCATGTCTACACATCCAATAAGCTCAATGAAGTCCAAACTGTTGAAAGCCTAAGACAAACATCCTGAAAGTAGCAAGAGAGAATTGAATCACAATATACAAGAGATCCTTAATAAGATTATCAGCCCATTTCTCATAAAAAAAAAAAAAAACATGGGGACCAGAAGGCAGTGGAATGATATATTGAAAGGGAATACTATGAACAGCTATATGTTGACAAATTAGATAATCTAGAGCATCAATTTTCAATCTTTTTCATCTTATGGTACACATAAATTAAGTACTAAAATTCTGTGGCCACCACAAAATATATATTTTTGCCAATTTGACAAAAATATAGGTATAATTTTGATTAATTCACAAGATAGCTATTGTTGTGTTGACTGTTGTCATATTTTAAAATTTGATAATCTAAGGGAAAAGGGTTCAGTGCCCCTGTCTAAATTTTATGTTTTAAAAATTCTTGTGGCACATCAGTGTGCTGTGGCACACCAGTTGAAAATCTCTGATCTAGAGGAAATGGAAAAATTCCTAGAAACACAAATTACCAAAACTGACTGAAGAAGAAGTAAAAAATCTCAACAGACCTATAACAAGAAATAGAATCAGTAATTTTAAAAAAGCACCTCCCAACAACAACAAAAAAGTACAGGACCACATAGCTTCATTGGTAAATTCTACCAAATATTTAAAGAATATTTAATACCAATACTTATAAAATTCTTCCCAAAATTGAAGAGAATGTAATACTTCCCAACTCATTCTATGAGGCCAGCATTACTGTGGTACCAAAGCCAGATAAAGACATCATAAGTAAATTACAGATCAATATTCCTTATGTATATGCTATAGCATATACAGCAATGAACAATCTGAAGAGGAAATTAAGAAAACAATTCCAGGGAGAACCAAGATGGCGGCAAAGTTAAACAAATAAACTGCGCCGCGCACAACAATTTCAAAAATACAACTAAAAGACAAAGCGTCTACCACCCAGAACCACGGGAAAGCTGGCTGAATGGTAGATTTACAACTAAGAAGGAAAAAGAAAGAACAAACGCGGAAGGGCTGAGGTACGGAGGCGCGTGAATCGGGCTGGTGGTGGGTGACGGGATGCGCGGCTTTTTTTCCAACCCAAAGGGAGATAAGCTCCCCATCACTCTGAAATCCAGTTTCTGGGGACGCGCGGGAGACCCAGACACCTACGGGGAGAAGCTGGACTCTCGGCCATCGTGTCAGAAAGTGAGAGTGACTTTCTTGCAGAGGTGCGCCCAGCAATCAGTGTTTACTGTGCTGGAGCACGGGACGCAGGGACTTGGAAACGCGGAAAGGCAGAAAAGGCAGAAAAGGCAGACTTGCAGCCATTGCTGTTTGCCAAGCTCTAGCCTAGTGATGCCCTGAGACCCCACCCCGCCCTGAGACCCGCCCTGCCGTAAGACCCGCCCCACATATTCTACAAACCCACCCAGGCTCCAAACAGCAGCTTTTGCATATAAATGGCCTGCCCTGTGGCAGCTTAACCAAATAAACTGCAGCTCCAGTCAGACTGCTCCAAAACCACTCAAGCAAAGAGGAGAAAACTGCAGTTTTTGCTGTAACTCCTGCTGAGTGGCCTCAGACAGTAGCTGACCTGCACCCCATTGGAGACCCAGAAACGAGGGCATCTAGTGGTTGGTGTGAGACGACACCAGATTTCAACCACTCGCATAAGGGACACATTCAAGAGGCAGACTCAGTGAGCGCCAAAGCCCTACTGGAACAAGTCCCGGCCCATAAACATGTCTCCTGCACAGCAATTCTTCCTTTATGGATACAGCGAGTCCTCACAGCCAATTGATCTGGAGGACAATTCCTCCCAGTGACACCAACAACAATCAAGACTTAACTACACAACGGAGGACCAAGATGGAGGCATAGGGCGGATGCCTGATTGTTGCCTACCACAACAATTTTGAAACTACAACTGGAAAACAGAGCAGACACCATCCAGAACCACCGGAGGGCTGGCTGAGCAGATGCTCTACAACTAGAATAAAAGAGGGGGACGCGGGATGACGCTGATGCTGGTGAGCCAAAGATCACACTTTAAGAACTATGGCTCTGGCGACACAATGGCAGCCTGGAACGTGCTCAGCGCAGTTCCCCTGGCGGTCTCTGGCTGAGGGGATGGCTCCACTCGCTGCCGAACACAGATAGACGAGCCCCTGGAAGACATGGGGTGGGAGACTCCGCGCTTGCTGACCTCCGAGTCCTTCGAGAATCTCAGCGCCCCGGAAGCGGCCAGGTGCGCACGCTCAGCGACCGGCCACCGCTGCAGACCTGAGCGCCATCGCAACAACCTCGGACCAGCCCGCCGCCGCGCACTGGGCACACCGGAGCTTCACCGAGCCCGCTGCCCAACAAATTCCACGGCAGCTGCCCCGGAGCTTTGAGAAAATGGCCGAAGGAATTGCTGAGAGGGAATTGACCGACAGGAATTGGGATCAAGAAGACGAAGCCCCGCTGGGTCCCGGGTCCGGGTGAGGCTGCGCGCCCCTGGGTCCGGGCGAGGCCGCATGCCCCTGGGTCCGGGTGAGGCTGGGTCCCGGGTCCGGGTGAGGTCGCGCCCCTGGGTCCGGGTGAGGCTGGATCCCGGGTCCGGGTGAGGCCGCGCGCCCCTGGGTCTGTGTGAGGCTGGGTCCCGGTTCTGGGTGAGGCCGCGCCCTTGGGTCTGGGTGAGGCTGGATCCCGGGTCCGGGTGAGGCCACACGCCTCCAGGTCCGGGTGAGGCTACGCCCCTGGGTCCAGGAGAGGCCACCCACCCCTGGGTCCGGGTGAGGCCGTGCGCCCCCGGGTCCGGGTGAGGCCACGCACCCCTGGGTCTGGGTGAAGCTGGATCCCATGTCCAGGTGAGGCTGCGCGCCCCTGGGTCCGGGTGACGCTGGATCCCGGGTTCGGGTGAGGCCACGCCCCTGGGTCTGGGAGAGGCCACACACCCCTGGGTCCGGGTGAGACTGGGTCCCGGGCCCGGGTGAGGCCGTGCGCCCCTGGGTCTGGGAGAGGCCATGCACCCTTGCGTCCGGGTGAAGCTGGGTCCCGGGTCCGGGTGAGGCTGCGTGCCCCAGGACCCGGGTGATGCTGGGTCCCAGGTCCGGGTGAGGCCAAGCCCCTGGGTCTGGGCGAGACCAAACCAGAGGGAGTCGAACCTGCATTGACACCATTTGTCCACCATCCAGAACTGAAAGGTCAGTGCTGACATGTACACATGAGGAACTGGTGTACATTGAAGTTGGGTCTCAAAGGATCTGTTGGTCCAGAGGGAGACTCACTGCAGACTGATTCATTTGCCTGTCAGCATGACTATTGTTGCTCATCTCACATTCGGTTCTTATGGGTATATTTTTGGTAACGTATCATCTCACTCATCTGGGGGAAGTGATGAACGGCATGGACTGATGAACGGGAACAGACCCAGAAACAAGGAGGCATCGACCGGACTGTCGGGCCCCAGAGGGAGGGTGGGGGTGGGGGGGAGGGATCAACCAGGGGACTTGTGTGCATGCATACGAGCCTAACCAATGGTTGGGGACAACAGGAGGGTGGGGGCGTCCGTGGGGAGGGGTGTGGGATGGGAATGGGGGGATGAGGACAAGTGTGTGACACCTTGATCAATAAAGAAATTTAAAAAAAAGAAAACAATTCCATGCATAATAGCATCCAAAAGAATAAAATACCTAGAAGTAAATTTAAACAAAGAGATGAAAGACTTGTGCACTGAAATTACAAATCATTGTTGAAAGTAATTAAGGAAGACATAGATAAATGAGAAACTATCCTGTTTTCATGAATTACAAGGCTTAATATTAAGATGTTGATACTACCCAAAGCAATCTACAGATTCAATGCACTCTCTATCAAATTCCAATTACATTATTTGCAAAAATAGAAAATACAATCCTCAAAAACATTATATGGAATTGCAAGGGACCGCATGTAGCTTAGCAATCTTGGAAAAGAAGAACAAAGTTGGAGGACTCACACTATCTAATTTCAAAACTTACTACAAAGCCATAGCAATCTCTGGGCTGGGGAGGTAGCTGCTAAGACTGGGAAAGGACCCTAGGCTCCCAGGCACCTCAGATTTATTCCCTCCTTCAGAGAGCTCTGCCAGTTCCTCTTCATTTCCTCACTTTTTAAAGCTGACACTGGCAGCTGCCTGGCCTCCAACTGGGAACATTTGTTGTTCTATAGTTTTATGGGGAAAGAATGAGATGGCCACAGAGAAACTCAGAAAAGCAGGTTGGAGTCAGGGCTAGGCAAGATAATGGAGAATGGCAACAGTCTCTGCTCTGTGAACCTTTCCCCTCCTGCCCTCCAAAAGTTACTGTCATGTAGTAGGTGAATGCTATAACCAGAAAGGCCTTTAGAGACCAAAGTACACCCAACTGCATTTTACAGATGGGGAAGACTGATCTCTATCAATGGGAAGGGAGTGACCCAAAGTCACACAACAGTTGAACTCAGTGAATAATAACACTATTGGGCTGAAAAACATCTTAAATGTACCCTTGATTTCCCACCAACCTCCCCAATTTAATGCAGACATGCTCTCAACAGCCTTCCCAATGGCAGGTGATTGTCAGGCTGAGGCTTAAACACCTTCAAAGACAGGGTGCTCCCTCCCTCTCAAGGCTGACCTATGTTTCTGGTCACCTGAGGAAAAGTGGGTTGATTGAGAAAGTTTCCCTCCTGTTCAGCAAGTCCCAAATGACCAAGGTAAGACCTATCTCATGGTATCCCTCCAGGGAGACCAGAGGAAGTCTTACCTCCCAGTAGTCCTCACCTTACTTCCTTCTCTCCCTCCTCTGAGCACCTCTTAATTGTTGCTGGGATTATGGTCCAGTAAAGAAGCAAAAGCTTGCTCAAGATATACTTTCCGAGCATCACTAACTTCTAAATGCAGCCAAATGGCTTTCCTCCCAAATCCCTCTTTGGGTAGAGACCAGAAATGGTAAATTTTCAGGGTCCTTTGGGATAGTTAAAGGGCCTGCAGCCAGGGTGGCCTAAATGCAGTCGGAACTCACAGTCCCCCATCTGAACTGATGGCAAAAAGGTGATCCAGAACCCCTGAGGCTTTGAAATTTGTCAGCACCCCCAGAGCCCTCCTTTGCTTAGGGAAGGGCCCCTCTCTACTCTTTTCCTGCTCCAACTCTGGCAGCCTAATATTCCACTTTTTCTGCTCCCCCACCTTCCCTTACAAATACTTCAGTCATAAGGCCTACTATCTACAGTATTTTATAAGTGGGAAAATTGAGGACCCCAGAGGGTTGTGCTGCTGCAGATGTGTGGGTTAAGGAATCCCACAAGCCTGCAGAAATGCCATCCTAACTCACTCACACTCTTCTGAGCCCCAGCTACTTGCATACTCTGAGAAAAGCCTAGGGAAAGCTCAATTCCTGGAAGGTCCTTCGGATGGTGGGTCAAGTGATTATCACCATCATTATCAGTTGGCCTTTCCTACCCAAGCATGTTTATCTGTAGCCATATATGCCTGCTTCTACCCATCTGACAGCTCACCCTGAGGGTGACACCAGTGCTAAGGGAAACAACAGAATCACCTCAGCATAGCTCAGCCTGCCCAGGTCACTGTTGCCCCTGCAGCACCCCACTGATGCCAGATCTGCCTCTGAGCCTGGTGGGAGGTGGGAGAACAGCTGGCCTTTGCCCTCAGCCCACTCCTCTCACCCTGTCATGCTCTCTCCTCCATCTCCCTTCTCTGCTCATGGAACTTACTTATAAATCCTGAAAACCCAAACCCCCATAAATTCTCAATTCATTCTGCAGATATTTCCTGTGTTGGGGTTTTCGACAGCATCTGCTGGTTTGAAGTTCCCTCTTTATTTGTCCTGGGGGCACCATTACTCTCAACTTGAGCAGTTTTCCTGCTCTGTAGTCCTTGCCAGACTCCATCCTAGGAAGAGAAAATTGGTGAAAGAATAATTATTATTATTGTTATAAATATATATTTCATTTTGGTTTCATTTTTTCCTCTCTAGGCCTTGATGAGAATCAAAGGCAAAGGCTGGCAAGGGGATGGCCTCTTTATGGACCTCAGGGCAGTAGGCTTGCCCTTTCAGAGCCTGGAACTTTGCCCTCCAGATAAAGTCATCTGCCAAAAGGCCATTCTATGCTGTTCTTCCCAACTATACCCAGTTCTCCAGCAGCTTTCTCCCCACCCAAAACTCCTGGATCAAGTCTCCAAGTCTCCAGGAAACCTGCTTAAGCAAGAAGCACAGCACCTACTGTATATGAGACACTTTCCAATGTGTCGGCTTGATTATTTATCACATATCCTTAGAAGGCAGTCATGTTTAGCCATTTTCAGAGGAGGAACTCCAGCTCAGAAAGTAGAAGTTAGGGGCTCAAGCTGATAAAACTAGAGAATGGAAGAACTCAGATTTAAATCCAGATCTGCCTGGCTCCAAAGCCAGTACTCATTCCAATGGACTCTCCTCCCTTCCTTTGAGCTTCTGAAGGACGTTCTTTATGAACTTCAGTATCTCACACTTGGAACCAAGTTGCAGATGTTCAGCTGACTATAGAGATTCCCATAATTTGAGAATCTTGGAGATCAATTAGTTTAAGGACTTAATACTACAGAAAGAAAAGCTGAGGCCCAGAGAAGGCATGTAGTGGTCACACAGTACATTAGTGGTTTTCTTCATGCAATCTAAGTCCTTTGAGGATGGGAGCCATGCCCCCTTTACATTTCTTATGCATGCCCCTCCTCCCTGCACACCAATATGCACTTGCACACAAAGCTGGACACAATATTCAGCACAGATAAATAAAAACAATTGTTTATTAAGTGACAGTGACTGGGTGTCAGTTATCTCAACTGTCATAGCAACCCTATGTGGTCCAATTTCTAGATGAGATCACAGAGGCCCAGAGAGGGGAAGTGGATTGTCCCAGGTCACATAATAAGGAAATGGCCAAAGCAGGATTAGAACTCTGGGTCTGACTGACTCTGGAGCCCATGCTCTTGGTGTCATTTCCCACAGCCACTTTAACAACAATATCAGCTAAGATTATTGAATGAGTACTATGTGTGATGGACTATGGTAAGTGTTTTATATGAGCAGTGTCATTTAATCTTTATAATAACCCTATGAATCCTCCTCATTTTACAAAAGAGAAAAATAACTGGGGCTTTAAAAAGCTAAAAATTTTGCCTAAAACCAAAAATCTAGTGAGTGGCTCAGCCAGATTGATTTGATCCCAGGGTGATCTTATCATTCTACAGGAGATCCTCTTTACCTACAAATAATTGATACTAAGGGGGAAAATTACACTTACAATGAGTGTTTAAACTATCATAGTAAATAGTAAAAAAAAGTTTTTTTGAATTAATTGCAAATTAACAAAAACAGAACCAAAAATTATGACAAGTAGTTTATGTCTCACAAATTTAGGCTGGTATTACAATTCTCTTCTGGTTCTTAGAGCAAGCAAAGAATGATTCAACCATTAGTTGCTCTGTGGTATGATTTTTCTGACAAAGTTGAATGATAGCATGGCATCACATTTTTACTTTGCTTTTCATAGCATGATCATAAAGAACATAATTTTATTTAAAAAATCTGAAGACTGGTTTTCCCCAAGAATACCTTTTAATAATTTGAGAGTCAAATCCTTATTCTTTGACGCCTTTATCTTGTTCTTATCCTAGTTGACTTGCTCTTCTTCATAGTTAACTGAGCTAATTCTGTCAGGTTCTCATATGTCCATGGCTTGTGAGATTCCAGCAGTTTTCCAATATCACTTTTGCTGATATCACACACTACTGAATCTCTTCTCATATTTGCAGTTTCACTTAGCAAACTGATTGGCTCTTTATTCTGATGTTTATAACATACAGCACATCAGGAAAGACTGATATAGATGCTAATGTTAATCTGGGAGTGATACCAGAGTAATTTTATAATTGGCTAATTCACTAGTGAATATCTTAATGGTCTCTTGCTTTGCTACCGAACCTTCTGACTTCAGGGAGTTGGAAAATATATACAGTAAAATCTAAATATAATGGATTAATCCAGGCAAGGGGATGTCTGTTAAGGCTGAAAGTCTGTTATATAATAAAGTAGATTTTCCAAATGCATTTGTTACAAAATTGACAAATTAGTTTACCTGCTTTTACTTATGTAGACACGTTTGTGTTATTAAAATTAAGTATGTGTGAAAAGTTTAATTTCATAGAAAAGTTTTCTATATTTCAGTAATTTTACATTTATATGGAATAGGTCTAGTTAATGGGTGCATTCACCAGTCACTACAAGTAAACAAATGCACACAGCTGGGGTGTGGCTTAGCACACATGGAAACATTGGCCCACACATATTAATGCCGGAAGCCAGTTCCAGCATGTCATAATTGCAAGAGATTCAACGAAAGGTTGATGAAACATGGGGACTCAACCAGGGCTGAGTCACATATGTTATCTCCTGCTGGGAATGCCTAAAGGCATTTCCCCAAACCTGAAAAGGATACATAAATTGATTGTTTGCTACTAGACAGCTCAGGGCATCTTAATCTACATGTTATTGCCTCCTGTTGGCCAAACACCTGAACAGCCGGAGGTAATTCCCCAATCTGACAATGGATTCTGTACCTAACCTTACCCTTTGAAGTGTATATCTCCATCTTGCCTTAGGACAAATTGTGCTAATAAAAAGCAAGGGGTCCTGAGATAAGGAGAACTTGGTTTCTTCAGCCAAGCTCCTTTGCCCCCCCCTAATGCCTTTCAAAATTATGTTTCTTCTCTGGACTCTTATTTAATTTACACACAGCCCTTTCTCCAGGTTTCCCGAACCCTTCTAGATGTCAGATCAAGACCCACCGGCATTAAATGGCACCCAACATCCAACATTAATTGACGCCCAAAATATGGACAATTTGGAGATGAAGTACTCACCTGAGTGGATAAAACAACACAAGTGATGGTGGCAAGATTAACTGTGCATAGAGCCCATGTCAGCTTCAGAAGCCCGTGGATCCGCAAGTGCGTGGGTGATACTTTTTGTTTAAGTCGGATTATAATGGGGAACAATTTGGTTAAAAGGCAAAATTATAAACAAATTGGAATATCAAAAGATATGTTTTTTAAAATGTGGTTTCTTGTTCAAATTAAAATACCTAATTTGTTTTGAGAATCAAAAATCTGTAATAAGTAATAAATCCCCGCTGCCAAATCCACCTCTGGAGTGGAGAGATTCAAAGGTGGCTGGAGAGGGCAGAGCTGTCAGCTCTCCCGCAAAAAGACTACTTAAAAGCTTTGTTTAAAAATTACCAGAGAACGCGTTGGGAAAAGCAAAATTTGGCAAAAATCACCTTAAGTGTTAGTTATTACTTTGGAAAGCAAAAGTAGGAAAAAAATTAAAATCTGTCATTATCTATTAAGCATGCCTTTAATTGGGAAAAGAAACTCAGACGAATCAAAGCAAGAAGGATGTGGTGGAAGGGAGACACGTGGCGATCCAATATGGACACACCCCCTGAGTATGCTAATTTAAAGTCTCCTCGCTATGAAAAGTTTTACAAAATTTAGAATTATGTCTGGGATTTCTGTGTATATGTAAAGAGAAAAGCTAGCTTAAAACAAATGCGCACAACTGTTCGATTTTTGGACATTTAGATAAAGTTTTGAGCGAAACTTGACTCTTTACAGATGGTACAGAATAAAACCCCAAAGACTGTTTTTTCAGAAAGATGGTGGAAAGGAACCAAACAGAAAAAATGCAGGCTGGTTCTCACAACAAGATTGGTATTTCCATAATAAAGAGTAGTTTATTATGATAATGAACCACATTTTTAAAATGCTAATGAACCACGTTCAAAAGTTAAATTTAAGGCCGCCAAGAAAATCAGTAAATTGTCTCTGTTACAAAAATTTGCCTTAAAATAATTATAATTGGATTTAAATCTCATAAATATTGTTAAAACATAGATAAATATTACATGAGTGGCCAGATTATTATGATCTCTGAATGATTAATAATCTGCTCACTCAGTATATATATATATATATATATATATATATATATATATATATATATATATATATATATTAGAGGCCCAGTGCATGAATTCATGCATGGGTGGGGTCCAGCCAGCTTGGCCAGGGGGAGGGGACATGGGCGGTTGGCCAGCCTGCCTGCTGGTCAAACTCCTGGTCAAGGGGACAATTTGCATATTAGCCTTTTATTATATAGCATATACACTGAGTGGCCAGATTATTATGCATTCAGAGATTATAATAATCTGGCCACTCAGTGTATATTAATTATAAAGATCTAAGTAGCCCAGGTAAAAACTGGTTACACCCTTTGTTAATTAAGAAGGCTGGCTTTCCAGGGCCATCTTTAAGGAAGGAATGTGACAATTTTGTGTTTGATACCTACAAGTTTGCTTCTCGACTTCCCCCACCAGAAAAAAAATATGGCCATTTTAAAAGTCAAGCGGCTAGGCCCTTGCTAGCTAGAAACAGTTTTTCTCACAGCGGCAAACTCTTAAAGAAAAATGTGGCTCATTTTTTTTTCTTTTTTTTTTAAAATATATTTTATTGATATTTTACAGAGAGGAAGAGAGAGGGATAGAGAGAAACATCGATGAGAGAGAAACATCGATCAGCTGCCTCTTGCACACCCCCCACCGGGGATGTGCCCGCAACCAAGGTACATGCCCTGGAATCGAACCTGGGACCCTTGAGTCCGAAGGCTGACGCTCTATCCACTGAGCCAAACCGGTTTCGGCAAAAAATGTGGCTCATTTGAAACCAGGCTTTGTCCTGCAGCAATAACCAGAAAAAAAAATAAAAATTTGGTCATTTTGAAGTCAAGCAGGTAGGCCAAGGCTTCCCAAGGCAACTTCTGAGGAAGAATGTGGTAATTTACATTTGAATAGACCAAGCCTGTTTCACCATCCAGAAACGTGGTTTTAGAACCTTAAAACTTTGGAAGTTTGCTTAATTATATAAATAATAAAACTTATTACATATCTAGGTATTTTGAAATGACATAATACTGAAATATTAATCTGAGTATGTCTCATATGAAATCTAGAGGGCAGAATTGAATCTATTAATTGATTATGTCTTGTATTTTTGAAATTTATTCTTAAAAATATACTAATCTAGAAATGCTAAATATTTGACTTGCCAGCTCTAAAAGTTTAAGGTTCAAATTAAATTGGGAAAAATTATATAGTTGTGGTAACTAATGCCTAAAGTATAGAAATTTATTTTTGAGAAAATAAAATCTTGTGTTTTCTCTGAAAAAATTAGGAATTCAAAATAGGTTGCTTATTGGTCTAATTTAAAAAGAGGATTAATTCTGTGACCTGAACCAAATTTTTAATACTAAAACCAGTTTTAAATTTCAATGATATCTTAAGATAATTATAAAAAGTATATAATCTTTAAATCATGTATATATATTTGATGGTCTTTCCAAGTTAAATTTCAAGGCTATCACCATGGGATGATTTTTAGAAAACTGCAAGGGCCCTGAAATGTTTTCAAAGAATTTGTTCTCTCTTAAAGGAAATATTTTTTAACTAAACCGATCTAATATACTTAAGATCACATGGAAAACTTTAATCAAATAAAAATTAATAACTATATTTTACTTATATACATATATTTTAAATGTTATGAAGGTTTTGGCCTCTAAGGAGGGCAAAATAAAGTAACAAAATATTTCTTAAAATCCAACAGCAGAATTTTAATAACAAAAGCCTCTAGCCACCTGCATTTTATTTATTTATTTTTAAAATATATTTTATTGATTTTTTTACAGAGAGGAAGGGAGAGGGATAGAGAGTTAAAAACATCGATGAGAGAGAAACATCGATCAGCTGCCCCTTGAACACCCTCTACTGGGGATGTGCCCTCAACCAAGGTACATGCCCTCAACTGGAATCGAACCTGGGACCCTTCAGTCCACAGGCCAATGCTCTATCCACTGAGCCAAACTGGTCAGGGCGCCACCTGCATTTTAAATAGGCTGGAGGTGGGGCAGCATTTGTGCCTTGTGAATCAGATGTAAAAGTTTACTAAATTTACTTGCTTTGCTTTTTCAATAAAAATGCCTACTTTAATTATTTAATAAATTAGCTTTTTAAAATGTAATCAAGGTCTCATATAAATTAAGTTATATGAGAAGCCAATCTTACCTAATAATAGACAAACATGTAAATTGACCGTACCTTCGCTATGCCCACAGCCAATCAGAGTGAGTATGCAAATTAGAAGGCCAAAGATGGCGGCTGCCCAGCTGCTCCAGGTGAGGAGTGGCCAGGCGGGGCAGAATGTCTGCTATGAGAGGGAGGGTGGGGGCGAAGGGATCTACAGGAGCGGAGTGCCGCAACGAAGACAAGACTGTAGACTCCAGAGTCTGCAGCGAAGACGAAGATGGCAGACTCTGGCCAGAGGAAAGGCCTGGGTCTCGGGTGCTGGAGGAAAACCGGTGCTGGAAGCCAAGGGAAGGAAGGCCTATTGCATGAATCTCTTCATGCAATGGGCCTCTAGTATTTTTATAAGAAGCTAAAAATCCTAGTAAAGCCCTCTGAAAGTTACTGGGACTACCCACAATCCCTCTGTATATGCAAATAAGCCTAAGGAGATACTCTTTAAAAATATAATTCTAAGTTTAATAAAAAGGAGAAATTTGAAAATTTTGAAATCTCTTCCACTAATATTTACAGGGTAAACTAAAGATTGTTGTTAAAGTACTAAATCTGACAATAAATAGTAGTCAACATAATGTAACGAGAGTCATTGTAATATAGCTATTTGGTCACATGACTCAGTATCCAAGCAGCAGCCCTGTAGGTTGCTTGGTGTAAAAAAAAGGATGAAAACCCTTAAGAAAAACTCCCTAAAAGCTGGCCTGAAAATTATTCTGAAAGGAAATAAAGAGAGGTTTCCTTCAAATGTCTGGAAAACTATAATTAAAAGTATATATATTTGGCCACAAAAAGAAAAGTAAATAATTTGTATTTTTGCCTCCCTAAACAAAGGTTAGTTATAATTACTAAAAGACTAATAGCAGAAATTTAATTAATTTCATTTACTGTCTATAACCTAGGACAAGTAAAGTTAAAAAATAAACCTTATTTCAGATTGATTTAAATTGACTATTTGAAATAAGTGAATATTCATAAGAAAACTTAATTGTACTGGAAAAAAACTTATTCTTGAAGTATTAACTAGATTTTTTACTGATTATTCATCTGATAGTAAAATTGCTTAACATGCAATGAATCAAAAGCAGTCATATATTTTCTGTGCAGAAAATTAAAATTAAAAGTTATCAAGACTGCATTGTAAAATTTCCAAAAGCCTCCTAATATTTAAATAAAAAAGGGGGGATAGTGGAAAAATATTCTGTAAGAAAATTACATCAAGCCTTAATTGCTAAAAGCCTTTTGTGATTTAAATTTTTTACTTTGAAAATTATTTTTCATTTGTAATGCTGATAGCAAGACACCCATGAGAACACACATGGTGTCAAAATAAGCCAAAAGAAATCACTTGGGCAAAAATGAAAAGGATCCGAAGTCTAATTTATAGAAAAGATTCCTTTATTAACCTTTGGTTGAGAATATGTTTGTATATTTCCAAAAAACTCCTCCAAGCCCTTGTGGATTCCTGCATCAAGGAATTCAGAGAGGAACTCACTGGACTGCTCCAACCACAGAAATAGCAGTGGCCCCCCAAAACAGAGGAAAAACAGTCCAGAAATGAAGATAGTGAAGACGGCTTGTCATACTAGCAGTCAGCAGCTGTGTGTCGCTGCAGGTTGCCTAGGACCAAACCAGAAAAGGTTGGACCAGAATTGCCACCGTTTGTTCACCATCCAGAACTGAAATATCATTGCTGGCATGTTAACATAAGGAACTGTTGGACATTGAAATTAGGACTCAAAGAACTGTTGGCCCAGAAAGAAACTGACTACAAACTAATTCCTTTAATGCCTGACAGCAATTTAAAGGGACTTGATAGAACTCTATCCTTTCCATTGAATTTAAAAATCTTAAAACATACATTCTTGTTAAATTTAAAAAATCAAAAAGGGTGAGATGCTGGAAGCCAGTTCCAGCATGTCATAATTGCAAGAGTTTCATCAAAAGGTTGATGGAACTTGGGGACTCAACAAGGGCTGAGTCACATATGTTACCTCCTGTTGGGTATGGCTAAAGGCATTTCCCCAAACCTGAAAAGGATACATAAATTGATTGTTTGCTGCCAGACAGCTCAGGGCATTTTAATCTACATGTTATTGCCTCCTGTTGGCCAAACACCTGAACAGCCGGAGGTAATTCCCCAATCTGACAATGGATTCTGTACCTAACCTTACCCTTTGAAGTGTATATTTCCATCTTGTCTTAGGACCAATTGTGTTAATAAAAAGCAAGGGGTCCTGAGACAAGGAGAACTTGGTTTCTTCTGCCAAGCTCCTCTGCCCCCCCAATGCCTTTCAAAATTATGTTTCATCTCTGAACTCTCATTTAATTTACGTACAGCCCCTTCTCCAAATTGCTGAACCCTTCTAGATGCCAGATCAAGACCCATCAGCGTTACATTAAAACTGCTTCAGAGCTTGGCTGGCATGGCTCAGTGGTTGAGCATCAACCTATGATCCAGGATGTCACAGTTTCAGGAGGTCATGGTTTGATTCCCGGTCAGGGCACATGTCCAGGTTGTGGGCTTGATCCCCAATGGGGGATGCAGGAGGCAGCCAATCAATTATTCTCTCTCATCATTGATATATATGAGAAAAATATTCTGTAAAAAAAATTACATCCTCTCTGAAATCAATAAAAATAAATTTTAAAAAATAAAACTGGTACAGAAAGTCATGCACCCAACAGAACCAATTACCATTCACAATGTGGTGTGATCACATGCTAATTATTTGCTGAACATTGTTTATGAATGGTAACTCTTGGATTTAAATGTAGACTATAGTTGTAGATATGTAATATTTATTTATGTCAGTGAAATTACTATAGTGTTTTTTCAACATATGGCCTATTCACTTTCATTTGTTTAAAATAACAGTGAATTAATAAAAAAACTGTTAATTTAATTATAAGCAAATCTTGGTTAAAAGCATTTTTAAATTAACACGGTGTTAATTTTCACATATGACATATGGACTGGAAATTTTGTCTATTAAATCTGAAGTCTGTTAAATCAAGGTCTACAAAATGGAGGGTTTACTGTACTTGGATAATAAGTACCTCTTCTACTACCTCAGTAAGCTCTTAGCAATTAACAAGTATTTAGTAATCAATAAGTTCAGTGAATAGAGAAGTACTGGATTTATATCTCAGCTCTGTCATTTACTGGATGTATTTGTTACTTTGGGAAAGTTACTCTGTTACTCAATCTGAGAGAGCCTTAGTTTTCTCTTCTGTAAAATGAGAAGATGGTAGTATTTTAGTGTCCTTTCTTCCACTTCAAATAATCAAGCTAATCCATTCATTCCTTTCCATTGCCCTTGTTAGTGATTGGCTCAAGAAAGAGCACGTGCGTCAATCCTAGCCAATGAACCATGCATGAGGGGAAGTCTACCTGGGGACCTCTGGGAAAGATTCCCTTATTCCTAAGGAGACAGAGACATTTTTTTTCCTTCCAGTGATGATATGCGTGGAAGTGGTGTTTTGAACTACCTTACGCAGAAGTTTTTTTGAGGACGGCAGAACCAAGAGGTGAAAAGATTCTAGTTCCAGAGAACACTGCTGAGCCACTGATTTTGCTAGGCCTGAAGCCTGCTTTGCCTCTGGACATCCTTTTATTTGAGAAAATAAATTTCCTATTTGTTTAAGCCAGTTTGAATCATGGCTTCTTTTACTTTCAGCTAAATGCATTGCAATGGACACAACGATTTCACAGATTTTAGAATTAAATAAGATAATCCTCATATAAAGAGCTTAATGTTAGCACTCAATACGTATTGCCTTTAAATACTTAGAAATTTAAAAAAAAATGCTTGCTTGCTTATTTGCTGCCAAAAATGGGGTTTTCTTTTCCAGGGAATGGACAAGGTAGCAAATATACATCTTCCTTTACATCCTCTTGGTTAGAATTTTACTGGGGTTGGTAGAGGGACCGAACCTTGGTTCTGTCCTAGAACAATCAAGGGTTGGTGTTCATCTAAGGAATCCGATGGACTGAGTGCAACTTGCTTATTTGTTTTGTTTTATTTTGTTTTGTTTTCTCACACCAGCTATATCCGTGAAGAGAGACTAAAGAAGTAAAGAAAAGTGCAAGTCTTCTGAGATCTAGAAACTTCCCAGTCAGGACCTAATGGATCTCTAAGAAGTTCCAGAATTTTCAAAACAAGCCTCACAAGGAAACATTTACAGAAACTGGAATTGTTCAGCCTACAGAAGAGAGAGCTGAGGCCAGAGAAGAGTTCTTTCTCCAGTGTTCATCTCAGATAATGGCACAAACATCCATTCAGAAACCAGGAGTTATCTTTGACACCTCCTTGTCTCACCATCCTTCCCCATATATAGGACAGTCCAAATCCTATTAGGGGAACTCAATAAGCTAATAATGCCTGAAAGTAAGTGCTCAGTGGGTTCTTGGTACATATTAAGTGCTCAATAGGTGGTAGCTGCTGTCATTCTTAGGCAACGTACCAGCCCCAGGATGGGCTCCAAGCTATTCCCATGGTTCCCTTAAGCATATTGGTACTGGCTGACATTTTCAGAAGGAAAATTAACAAGGAGAAGAAAAAGGAAATAGTGTAATTTATAAAACTACATGCAGCATAAAAACAATCCATGTGGATTAATTCTAGTTTAGTCCCAGTGTTTAGCTTGGTGTATCCTCAAAGCCCCTGTCTCTTGAAGTGATAGCACTACAGTCCTGATGACCTGACACAATCCTGGAGTCTCCTTTGCCTGGTGTCTTCCCCCTCCAGATCCATGTCTGTTTCAGCTATGTGGCTTTCTTGGCCCAGGAGCTTGACTCATGTCTCATTCTTGCACAAGTGACAACTTCCTAACCCTTCCATTTACCCTCCAATAGCTCTGATCCGTGAGACACAACTAGCTCACAGTTGAATGTCAGAGCCATGGTGATTGAAGTCTGTGTGCTTCATAGAAGGGGGAGGGCTTCAGACCTCTAAGATGGCATCCCTTCTGCAGTAGATGATGCTTGTGCCAGGGCTAGATCCCTTCTTCCAGCTGCTGCACCTATCCTCAGCTATTGTGCATGCTGTGGCTAGTGATAATACCTTGGAGACTTGCTCTTGGCTGATAGAAGCCATATAATACAGAGTTGTGTGGGAGGTTATACCTGTCATCCGCAGGATTGATTGGGAGAGGAGAATAAGTGACTGCTACAGGAATACAAAAGTCCAGTCCCTCTCCTCAATATGGTACAACTCTGTAGTGTGAATTATGCTCCAAAGTTCCCACATCCACTCTAGATCAGGTCAAGGCTAGGCTTTATCAGAGATCAAATCCTCTCTGGCTACCTCATCCCTATCTTGCTTTTCTGCCTCACTTTCAGATTTTTCCATAAGGGCATGACCTCAATTATTCATGTGCCCCAGTCCCTGCTTTGGGTTCCACACTCCCCCACAGCTGGAATTTGTATAAACATTCACTAGAGCAAGCCCCCCTTTCTTTCTTCAAAACAGGAGTATCTCTTAGAGAAATCTATAGGTCCAGATCTAAAATCAAACCTGGCCTTAGTTGCTGTTAGCCAGACATGCATGCAACCTGCAGGAAGAAGGGCAGCCTTTCTTCACACTGCTCTCCAGGCCCCAGGCTTCCCACAGTTGGATAAACTCTCCAGGTAAAGGTGCCAAAGCCAGGGCACTCTCCTGAGGACAGCTGATAATGGGGATGAAGAAAGCAGATTTCTAAGGTGATGGAGGAAAGAAATGTTAAGAGCTGGTCAGAGGGATAATAGCTCCTCAGGCCAGCATCACGGGCGTGCTGCACACATCTCTGATAAATCAATATTAACCTAAGTATTGATGATATGAGAGAATGGAGAAAAACAAGATTTGATTCATCAGAGATGGTTCATGGTCATCCCTCCAAACTTTCTTAACCCAGAACATCTCTGTGGTCTTGTCAGAACAAACCTGGACTATCATCAGTCTCTCACTCCTTCCAGTCACTTGACAACCTGCACCTCTCACTCAACAGAATGTTATGCAAATTTAATGTTTAACAGTGGATTGGTGGTGCTGTAATTGACATCTTGATTAGCCCTAAGAATGATTTCATGACATTAGCAGCATTGCCTAAAGTGGTTGGTTAATGTCATATTCCAAATAATGATGTGAGCAACTCACCACCCCATCGTTTAAGTGTTAGCAACTTGAATCACAAAATCAATTGGGAAAGATAATATCATTAAAGGAAAGGTACTTTACATCTCAACTATAATGTTTTCTGAATGCTCCCTCCCCCAGTTGTCATTGGCCATCTGTCTGCCTAAATTTTGTTACTTGAGAACAATTTTCCTCTAGGTCTCTAGGGCCTTGCTTTTCTGCTTTCTCTGGCCCTCCCTTCTCAGTAGCCAGTCCTTCATGGAACTGACTCCATTAAGAGGAATTTAGGTGAGACCTAAGGAATGACTTTCTGGCTTTTAAACTGGAAAAAAGCAGCGAAAAAAAGTTAAATCTCCATGTGGGTGGCCTTAGAGCATGCCAACCCTCACAAAAATAACAGATTCATGGAATTTCAGAGCTGTCATGAACCTAGGAGGCAACCAGTCCAACCTCTGATTCAGAACTCAAAGCTTGTCTGCAGCATTTCCATTAAGTGTTCAGTTCAAACAGGTTTGTGCCCCACAAGCAAAGGAGAAATCACTCTCTCTCAAGGCAGCCAGTTTTATGACAGGGTATCTAGGACTCTGAGAAAGTTCTTCCTTGTGCTGAGTACATATCTGCCCCCCTATATGTCTTGATCCCCTCGGGCCACACAGCATATGCCTTCTTCTCATCATGTGGTCTGAAGTATCTGAAATCACACTTCCAGGCCTAACAGCCCCAGTTCCTCCAACTGCTCCTCAAGAACATGGGTTCCAAGCCCCTCCTCAACCTCCTCACTGCCCTATAGACATGCACCAGTGTGGCCTCAATGTATAGGGCCCAGAACAGGACACATATTCCAGAGGTCAGAGAAGAGTAAGACTGTGATCTACTTCATTTGGTCTCTTTACCTCTGTTGACACATCCCAAATTCACAGTAGCTTTTAGGGTGGCAATTCTTCTCAGTGCTTTCTCTCACTCCTTAGAAGGGCTGTCTCTGCTGGGGATGTCAGCTTATCATGGTGGGGTTATGGAGCATGGTCTTTGACTGGCTGGGTATACTTGTGTGACCTTCTTGGGTGAAGTGAGTCCAGCTGTCTGAACTTGTTTCCTCATCTGTGAATTGAGGATTATAAAAGTACCTACTTCATATGGCTGTCATGGAAAATAAATGAGATAATGGACAGAAAATGCCTGACACATGGCAAGAGCTCAGTAAATGTTAGCTCTCATTCCCCTTCCTCATTTCTCAGCCCCAGGGCCTGGCTAACAGCTGGGGGTATCTCCAGGACTGTGTGTGAAGGGGAAGCCAATGGGTGGAGTAACAGGACAGTAACCAGATGGCCCAGATTTCCGGGGACAAGCTTAATTTTAAATATTCTGTTCTGTGATCAGCTGATACATTAGACAATCTGGCCTCATTTTTTAGTTTGAAAAATATGGTCACTAGAGTTGATAATGACATTGCACACATATCCTATCTTGGGCCAGCAGGCCTGAGATGGCAGAGCTTGGGTCCTGGTCAGGAAACAATGTGTCTGTCCATGCTTGTGGTGAAATCAGGCAATGATCTCATGGCGAGCAGGCAGCAGAGGTAGAAGAAAATCAAGACCTTCTCTCCAGCTCTAGGATCCCACCTGGTCCTCTTTTCCATGTACCTGGTCCCCTGCTCTAAGATGGGTTAGGGTTGGGCTAGCCTTTGAGGACTCTGCTCCCTCCTGTTCCCCCTCTCTTTCTCTTCTTGCACTGCTTCCATCTGCTTCTGTCTGAGTATTTGTCTTGGTTTCTATGTCTCCCTGACTCTGGGGCAAAGATTGAGTAGATCCCCAGGCAGTTACCATGCATACTGTGGACTTTGGACAAAAGAACTGGAGTCTGGGAATCAGGGGAGGAGCCAGGCTGGGACTAGTTCCTGCTTATCAGGAATTTGCTTGTGTGATCTCAAGTAAATCACATCTTCTCTGCGTCTCAGTGTCCCCACATGTAAGATGGAAGGTTTGGGACATTGGCTTGTAAAGGTCCTTACAGTTGGAAAGTTCCATGATTTCAGTGTGTGTGTGTGTGTGTGTGTGTCTGTGTGTGTTTGTGTGTGTGTGTGTTTTCCAGAGTCTCTGTACATCTTTGTTTTTCTCTGAACTCTCAGCCTATTTCTCTGCCTCCCCCTCACCCCCGCAGGCTCTGTTCAGTTCCCCCAGCCCTACCTCCTCCCTTTCAGATGTTCTTCCCTGCCCTTCGCCATTACCTCTTCAGTAAACACCCACTTATTCCAGCTCTGGGTGCCCTAGGTCCCTCAGTGTGGCTGCTCTGCCACAGCCACGCCTCCTTGTGGTACCAATCTAGCCAACTTTCCCACTGAGAAGAGAGGTTGGGCAAGCCTTATAGGCAAGGCCTAGGCTGCCTACCATGGTCCTCTGCTGCCACCTGTTGTTAGTTTGGAGTGACATCGCTCTGGAGGCTGCCTGGACACACAGGGGCCAGGAATGTTGCTCCCGCCAACAGGAATCCATTATATACAGTGTCCTGCCAGGCCTGATTTAAAGCTCATCCTGTAATCTGTCTTGCGTCCCCTCTGGGCCTGTCTCTGGTTTCCTTGCTTGTGAAATGGATGGAAGTTGTCTTCAGCTCTGGCAGAGAAAAGTGAGGAGAAAGGGTTCAGGGACATCTGGCTTTGTGTCCTGCCCCTGCCCTTGGCTTGGTGGGTGACCTGGGGGTGAATCCTCCCCTTTCTTTGGGGGCTTTGGGGAGACACGGTTAAGAGAAAAGAGACAAGATGGATTCCTGTCTATTTCAGGCAAGCACTACATGGCTGAGAAGCTGGATTTGGATATATCCACTGTGTCTACAAACCTTGGCCAGGCTGCAGATTCATCTGAGCAGCCAAGCCTTTGCATTCACTCATCCATTCACTTACTTACTCACCCATTCATGCCACCAAGCAGCCCAGGGCTGTAGAAAACAGCACTCAGCTGGGAATCAGGAGCCCTGCCCTGCCAGCTCAGCTATGCCACTGGCTCCCTAATGTGAGGCAAGCTTGTACCTCTCTCTGAGCTTCCATTCTCTCCTCTGTGACATGAAAAGATTTGTAATAGACCAGAAGTTCTTCTTATGACATTATAGAATTATGATTCTCTGCTTGCAGGTGCCTTGCCAAACATGCTGGGTGATGGAGCAATTACACGTCTCCACTCAGAGATGGGGGATATCCTAGCTCATACACCTAACCCTAGACCTCTGGTTGGGCTTCGAAAAACCAACCAACAGGGAAGCCTTTGCTGAGTTCCCCTTCCTTCCCACAGGGCAGTGTTCTGGTGCCAACTGTCAGGTCACATGGCTGGCAAATAGGACTAGACGTTATCTAGCTCTGCCCACTTGGGTCTAGAAAGATCAGCAGTTTCTGGCACTGACAAGTCCTTTAGACTTCCTCCTGTCAATGCCAGCCCTGGAATATGAATGGGCTGGAGCTTGTCAAACTCAGAACCAGCATCCCAAATTTCTGCCCGCTCAAGTTTGAGGTCATTAAAACCACCGCTGCCCTGCAAATGGCATCTGAAAACAAGGCCTTATTGGGGTGTGAAGAAGCTCAGCCCAGGGGCTGGTTGCCTCCTAGCTCAAGCTCTGCTCCCAGAAACACTTAGCTGAGGCCAGTGTCCCTAGGCCAGCTGTGGCCTCTCAGTCTGGCTGCAATGCCAACCTCAAGGTATCATGCATAAAATAGCTGCCAGGTAGTAGCCTCTCAAGAGGACATGACTGGTGGTGTCTGGGAGCTGTTCCTCATCTCCCTGCCCCTGCCAGCTCCCCACCCCCATCTGCCCATGAGGGAGGTCCTGCCCGCATCTGCTGCTGGCCATCACATCTGCAATGGATTACAGGGCTGGCCCCAGCTCAGGCTCATCCCAGATGTGGATTCCCCTGGAATGTGCCTTCTCTCTAATTGTCCAGCCCCTGAAAGGTCCCGGCCCTCTCCTCTTTGTGGGCCGCTGCTGAACCCCGGTGAGCGTGCTGGGCCCTTCCTCCTTTCCCACAGCTTGTGCCGGAACAGCCATAGCCAGGACCAGGGTCAGCCCGATGGGGGGCCACACTCTCCTCCAGCCTGGTCCATGAAGCTGGGGAACTGTAGGTCTCAGCTCATTCACCCTCTTTTTTCCTGGGGCCAGGCACTGGGGGGAGAGGGGGAACTCTGGAAAACTCACTAGAGGTGAAAGAATTTGGCTCTGCAGCACAGACTCCCCTAATCCCTGGCCCTTCCTGGGAATGCCATTAACCTCCCCAGCCTCACTGATGGAAAGAACAGCTCCTCCCTGGGCCAGGCCAGCTCCTCAGAGGTTCCCAAATGTCAGCCTGGCGGGGTAAAGTGGCTCTCCTGGGTTCCATGCCCCTAGAGCTACAATATCCTAAGTGGTGACTTGGGCTCCAGTCTCTCTCAATTTACGTGATCCCTCATGGGGCATCTGGAGATATTTTTTAAGACACAAATCTAAGCCTAGACTTTGGTTTTGAAACCTAGCTCTGCCACAGACTGGCTGTGTGGTCCTGGGCAAGTGATTTCACCTCTCTGATCCTCAAAAATCTTCCTGCCTGAAATGAATTTACCACAGTCATTATTTTCAGCTGACATTTATTGAATGCTTACTCTGGGCCAGGCTCTGTTTTAAGCACTTTACATGTCTTACCTTAGAAAAAAAAAACTACGAAAAAAAGTGTTATTATTGCCTCCATTTTTACAAATGATGAAACTGAGCCACTGAAAATTTGCATAACATGTCCAAGGTCACACACTAGTAAGGGGTGGAACTAAGAAATGAACAAGGCTGGCTGACACTTGAGTCTTCAGACAAGAATGATTCCATTAATAGAAACTAATGTAATCTGTATTATTATTTAAAATACTAATCAGACGTCTCTGTTTAAAAACCAATAGGTCCTCAATACTTATAAGACAAAGTTCAAATTTCTAACCTGGCCTTCAGTGTCTAGTTGCAGTTTAATATTTGACCTTTGCCCTGCCCCCTTTGCTCTAGTTCTTTTTTACCACACTGACCATTTCTTCTCATTTCATTAGCTGCTCTGTGCTTGTGTACATTGCAGTTCTTTCCATCTGGACTCCCCTGTATGCCTGCTGTTCTCCTATTCATTGTTCAAGATTGAGGCCAACTGTCAGCACCCGTGTAAGGCCTTTTCACACAGCTGATTCCTCCTCTGTGCACCCATAGCATTTTGCCCATGTATCTACTACTGTGCTTTTTACTCTGTATTCTAAGGGGCAAGTCTGATCCCCTGTCTTGGCTTCATTATTTCTGGTGGATAGCTTTAAGGGGCCTTCCAGACTTGCCTTCCTATGACCTTGAGGTCAGTGCTTGAGTAAGCTCTAGATTGGATATGACCTCAGCCTACAGCTTGGGAGGGTCTATACAGTGAGTGTCCAGATTATTATGATCTCTGAAGGCATAATAATCTGGCCACTCAGTGTATGTATGTATATGGGTCCTGGTCAGGAAATTGTTTCCTCATATATATTAGAGGCTTGGTGCATGAATTCGTGCATGGGTGGGGTCCGGCCAGCCTGGCCGGGGGGGGGGTGGGGGGGGGACATGGGCAGTTGGCCGGCCTACCTGCTGGTCGAACTCCTGGTCGAGGGGACAATTTGCATATTAGCCTTTTATTATATAGGATATACACTGAGTGGCCAGATTATTATGCGTTCAGAGATCATAATAATCTGGCCACTCAGTGTACAGATGAAAAACAGAGATGGCTTGGGAAGAAGGAGCAAGATCCCGAGTCCCAACACCACTGCTCCCTTTCTCCCTGCCAAGTCTCTCTCCTTTTCTCTCATAACCCTCTTGAAAATTCACTTCCTCCAAAGCAGTCTTTCCTGTCCCTCTACCAGTTCAGAAATGGCTCACTCATTCTACAACACCCCAACCCAGGAATGACTGCCTCCCATAAACTTACCCTCAGACAGCTTGTTGTTTAGCTGAGGGGTACTCCACTCATGCACCTGGTGTCTGCATGCCTGTCTCTATCTTTGTTAGGATTGGTGTCCTCCATTTGGAAGATCTGTGTCCAGAAAAGTGACCCAGGCCATAAGTCTTGAGAGCCTAAGCCTGGCCTCAGGATTACAATCCTTCCTTCTCCCAGACATTAACCAAAGAAAGAACCAGGGGACATGAGTGCTGTGAGACCCTTTATGGGTCCTCTGGTACCCCAGTGGTACAGATGGGGAGCTGTAACTAAGAGAACTTGTTAATGGTCCCACAGTTGATCAGATACAGAGCTGGGAGTAGAGCTCTCTCCACAGAACCACCAAATCCTCTGTTCCTAGCCCCTTATCCCTTAGTCAGGGTCAAACCCTGAGCTGCTTTGTTTGGAATCAGGGATAGGGCTAAAAATCCCAGTCCAGTCAAGGATCTCTGGACCCCTGCAAATGTTTTTCCTTCAGGAAGCCTTTCCAAATTAGCCCTACCCTGGTTCTGTTAAGTCTCTGCTGTCTCCTCAGCATTTATACTTCATAGGACAATAAGCTAACGAGGGTGACCCCGCTCCCCCTCTGCCATGTGGTGTGGCATGTGCCCTTCCTGTGGTCTGTGTCCCATCTCCCCTTCTAAAACAATTGACTGGAGACGCGGAGAAAATGGCGGCAGGGGTCGAGGCAGCGGCGGAAGTGGCAGCGACGGAGCCCAAAATGGAGGGGGAGAGCGGTGCGCCCGGCGCGCCAAGCGGCAACGGAGTTCCGGGTCCGAAATGTGAAGGAGAACGACCTACTCAGAATGAGAAGAGAAAGGAGAAAAACATAAAAAGAGGGGGCAATCGCTTTGAGCCATATGCCAATCCAACCAAACGATACAGAGCCTTCATTACAAACATACCTTTTGATGTGAAATGGCAGTCACTTAAAGACCTGGTTAAAGAAAAAGTTGGTGAGGTAACATACGTGGAGCTCTTAATGGACGCTGAAGGAGAGTCAAGGGGATGTGCCGTTGTTGAATTCAAGATGGAAGAGAGCATGAAAAAAGCTGCCGAAGTTCTAAACAAGCATAGTCTGAGTGGAAGACCACTGAAAGTCAAAGAAGATCCTGATGGTGAACATGCCAGGAGAGCAATGCAAAAGGCTGGAAGACTTGGAAGCACAGTATTTGTAGCAAATCTGGATTATAAAGTTGGCTGGAAGAAACTGAAGGAAGTTTTTAGTATGGCTGGTGTGGTGGTCCGGGCAGACATTCTTGAGGATAAAGATGGAAAAAGTCATGGAATAGGCACTGTTACTTTTGAACAGTCCATTGAAGCTGTGCAAGCTATATCTATGTTTAATGGACAACTGCTATTTGATAGACCAATGCACGTGAAAATGGATGAGAGGGCCTTACCAAAGGGAGATTTTTTTTCCCTCCTGAGCATCCACAACAACTTCCCCATGGACTTGGTGGTATTGGCATGGGGTTAGGACCAGGAGAGCAGCCTATTGATGCCAATCACCTAAATAAAGGCATTGGCATGGGAAACATAGGACCTGCAGGAATGGGAATGGAAGGCATAGGATTTGGAATAAATAAAATGGGAGGCATGGAGGGTCCTTTTGGTGGTGGTATGGAAAACATGGGTCGATTTGGATCTGGGATGAACATGGGCAGAATAAACGGTGGAGGTGGAGGCAGTGTCCCTGGGATCGAGAGGATGGACCCCGGCATTGACCGCATTGGGGGTGCTGGCATGGAGCACATGGGCGCAGGCCTGGGCCATGACATGGATCGTGTGGGCTCTGAAATTGGGCGCATGGGCCTGGTCATGGACTATATGGGCTCCGTCGAGCGCATGGGCTCTGGCATTGAGCGCATGGGCCCACTGGGCCTCGACCACATGGCCTCCAGCATGGAGCGCATGGGCCAGACCATGGAGTGCATTGGGTCTGGCGTGGAGCGCATGGGTGCCGGCATGGGCTTTGGCCTGGAGTGCATGGCCGCACCCATCGATGGTGTGGGCCAGACCATTGAGCGCATGGGCTCTGGTGTGGAGCGTATGGGCCCTGCCATTGAGCGCATGGTCCTGAGCATGGATCGCATGGTGCCCACAGGCATGGGGGCTGGCCTGGAGCGAATGGGCCCTGTGATGGATCACATGGGCGCCAACAACCTGGAGCGCATGGGCCTGGAGCGAATAGGCACCAACAGTCTGGAGCGCATGGGCCTGGAGCGCATGGGTGCCAAGAGCCTGGAGCGCATGGGTCCCGCCATGAGCCGGGCCCTGGGTGCTGGCATTGAGCGCATGGGCCTGGCCATGGGTGGCGGTGGCAGTGCCAGCTTTGACCGTGCCATCGAGATGGAGCATGGCAACTTTGGAGGAGGCTTCGCAGGTTCCTTTGGTGGAGCTGGAGGCCATGCTCCTGGGGTGGCCAGAAAGGCCTGCCAGATATTTGTGAGAAATCTCCCATTTGATTTTACATGGAAGATGCTAAAGGACAAATTCAACGAATGTGGCCACGTGCTGTATGCGATGGAGAATGGGAAGTCCAAGGGGTGTGGTGTGGTTAAGTTTGAATCTCCAGAGGTGGCTGAGAGAGCCTGCCGGATGATGAATGGGATGAAGCTGAGTGGCCGAGAGATTGATGTTCGAATCGATAGAAATGCTTAAGCAGTTGCCTTTTTTAAACATCGATACCAGACCTCTGAATTTGTATTTTTTCTTGTTAACCATTTTAATTTTTTGGCTGGTTGTATAAAGATGTTTAAAAAATTCAGTTGCTTTTTGGGGTAATTTGAATTACTTTTTTAATGACTGGGGTTCCATTTTACTGTTTGCATTGAGATTGCAATGTGCACAATTTTTTTTGTAGTTGTGGCATCTTGTTGACATCAAATATGACTTTGATAATAAATACCAGTTCCTGAAAAAAAAAATAAATAAAACAATTGACTGATCGATAGATGAACAGGTTGACTGGATGACTGCCTACCTGGCCAGGACTGGTTAACAGACACATGGACTGTCTGGCTGTCTGATTGACTGACAGGCTGTCTAGCTGGCTAATAGAAACTGACAGTTGATGAACAGACTGACTGACAGACAGATGAACTGACAGACTGACTAACTATGGAAAGACCCCAGAGAATTCAGGAAAACCAGGACACCAAGCAGAGGGACAACACATACTGAGAATCCCTCAGCAAGCTTTTGTCAAGACACCTCTAGCAGCCTGTCACCAATGAGACACTGGGAAGTGGGGAAGGGGTGGTGGGAAAGAAGGGCTAATGGAAACCAGATGTACTGCTGACCTGCTTCAGTGAGGGGACTCAGGCGGAGGACCTGATCTGGCTGCTAACACTAGGACATTCCTGGTGGGCACCTTACAGAAAGGCAGGAAGGAGCCAAGAGGACTGGGGAGAGGGGCACCTTCCCCTGAGCATGCTGGACCTCATCTGGGCTTTCAGAAAGAGGAGCCTCATCCTTCTCCCTACTATATCCTTTATGTAGTTGACATTTAAAAATAATAAACCCCGTCTTGCTTTTTACAAAGAAACAGGGCCCTCAGTAGACTCACAGAACTTTGAGCTGGTTCCTATTAAGTTCTTTTTGCAATGGGAAGGCACTCCATTTCCACTCAAACCCTCATCATTCTGCTGACAAGTGGAAGTGAGTTTGGAGGCTGCTTTCTCATGTCTTTCAGGGTTGGTCACTTCATCCCCTCTGTGCCTGTCACTGCTGTCTTCCTGCACTCCTGGAAGGGGTAGGTATACATTTTGGAGGGGGGTGGAGTTTCCTTCTCTTCCTCCTTTTGAACCTTACCTAAAGAGGCCCATTTGTCCACAGGGATGAGGCCTCAGACCCTGTGGGAGGAGAAAGTGGGAATCTCTTTCTCCTCTACAGTCTTGCTAAGAGAAACAGGCTTCGGCTACAAGGGAGCCCCTGGAATATCACATAATTTAAGTCATAACAAACACATTTGAAGCTCACAGGCCGGTGCAAAACAATATGATTAATAAGGAAAGACACAGAACAAATTAGCATGCCAGACGAGCAATTGTTTTCAGAGCAATGAAGCCAACCAGAGACCAGACCTCCCTGCTGACCACCTTGCTCCCCATCCCAACCTGTCCTACCAACTTTTGGTCTTTTCCACTTACCTCCCCCTGGCAAGGGCCAGATGTTACAATCTAGGCAGAAAGAGGGGCAACAAAGGAGGGGACAAGGCCATGGTTAGTTTGCAGTCAGGGACAATTGAAAGGTCATGAAGTAGTCAAGAGATAGGAGTTCTAGTCCTGGATCTGCTGTGGATCATTTCCCTGATGCTCATGGGTTAACAGCACACACGTTTCAGTTCAACATTAAGGAACAACTTTCTGGAAGTCTGAGCTGACCAAAAGGGAAATAGTGAACTCCTGTACTAGAGGTATGTGAACAGCATGGGCTTAGCCAACCCACAGGATGTTGTTGAAACAACATGCTGAACGTGTACATCCATCACTCTGGTTCTGTGACTCTGTGACGTGACCTTAAACAAATCAATTGACCAATCTGAATCTTAAGTTCCTCATATGGGAAGAGGGAATAATGGAAAGTCTTGTCTTATCTCCCTTACAGTGGTATTGTAAGGCCTAGAAGATATGCTGTATACACAAATGCTATGAAAGGACTAGAGAACCGTAAAGAATGATTCGGAGTGTCACTGCTTCCCGACCACCAGTGTGGCTTATGCTGTTGATGGAGCAGGTAGCCTCCCAGCATCCCTTCTGCTTTCCCCAAACCTTCCCAGCTCCCAAGAGCTGGCTGAGATCCCACCTACTACCTCCCTGACCTTACCAGCTTCCTTCTCTCTCTGTCCTGATCTGCGGCAGACAGTGACATTTGTATAATTCACTAATGATTCAATTATCTACTGTTTCTCTACTGAATCTTGAACTGTTCCTAAATACTTTCCTGGCCGCTTTTCTTTCTCCCCATCCAGACCATACTTAGTTCTTCATCACACACTCTGTTCCAAAAAGTATTCAAAGCAGAAGGTAGACTCAAGCTCCATGAGGGCCAGGACTAGCTCCTACTCATCCTGAGCAGACTAAGCATCATATCAGTCAGAGTCCTGGATTACACACACTAGGAATAGTTCTAGATAACTTCTTCATATGGGGGATATAGCTCACAGAATCTGCCAGAGAATTGCGATCTCATCGTAAAACAAGGGAGGTGAGGTCCAGCTGTGATCATCCCCTAGGAGCAGACACTGCAATATCTGGACACTTATTCCTGTGCCAGGTGATTCTTGGTTCTCCTGTAGCCACTACAAGTAATCTTTTGCCATCAGTGAGCACATCTAATTGACTGCATTTAGGCCATGTGACAATACCTGACAAATACAAGTATTTGTACCCTGCTACATTGCCAAATTCATTTATTAAATCTAGTAGTTTTTTGGTGAAGTGTTTCAGGTTTTCTATTACAGGGAACTGGAAGAACTACCAGTTTTGGCTTCTGAACTGCTTCCAACCTATCCTGAGAGTCTTCTCCAAACAGCCAAGGTGTTCAGGAACTGGTCAGTCACCACTACCCTCTCCCGCCTAGTGCTATAGCAGTCATTGAATAGTTGGGGGCTGACGTTTGTTTGTTGTTAAATAATTCTTTATTGTAGAAAATATTACATATGTCCCCCTTACCCTCCATTGACTCCCTCCAACCCGCCCCCCGCCTCCCTGCCCCAGACCTTCAGCATCCTATTGTCTGTGCCCATGGGTTATGTATGTCTGCATACTGTCTTTGGTTGATTACCTCCCACCCACCCGCTCTCCCCTACCTTCCCTCTGAGATTCTGCACTCTGTTCCATGCTTCCACGTTTCTGGATCCACTCTGTTCATCAGTTTATTTTGTTATTTAGATTCCACATATGAGTGCAATCATGTGATACTTGTCTTTCTCTGACTGACTTATTTCACTTAGCATGATACTCTCCAGGTCCCTCCATGCAGTCTCAAAGGGTAAGAGACATTTCTTTTTTTACTGCTGAGTAGTATCCCACGGTATATATGTACCACAGATTTTTTAACCACTCATCTACTGATGGGCACTTGGGCTGTTTCCAGATCTTAGCTATTGTAAATTGTGCTGCTATGAACATAGGGGTGCATACATTCTTCTTGATTGGTGTTTCGGGTTACTTAGGATATATTCTTAGAAGTTGAATCACTGGGTCAAATGGGCAGATCTATGTTTAATTTTTTGAGAAAACTCCATACTGTTTTCCATAATGGTTGCACCAGTCTGCATTACCACCAACAGTGTACTAGGGTTCCCTTTTCTCCACATCCTTGCCAGCATTTGTCATTTCTTGATTTACTGATGGTAGCCATTCTGACAGGTGTGAGGTGATACCTCATTGTCATTTTAATTTGCATCTCTCTGATGATCAGTGATGGAGCAATTTTTCATATGTCTCTTGGCCATCTCTATGTCCTCTTTGGAGAAGTGTCTATTTAGGTCTTTTGCCCATTTTTAAATTGGATTGTTTGTCTTCCTTTTGTTAAGTTATGAGTTCCTTGTATATTTTAGATATTAACCCTTTTCAGATGCATCATTGCCAAATATGTTCTCCCATACAGTGTGCTCCCTTTTCATTTTGTTGATGGTTTATTTTGCTGTGCAGAAGCCTTTTATTTTTATGTAGTTCAATTTGTTTATTCTCTCCTTAGTTTTCTTTGCCTAAGGTGATGTATCTGTAAACATATTGTTACTAGAGATGTCTGAGATGTTGCTGCTTATGGTTTCTTCTAGGATTTTTATGGTTTCATGACTTACATTTAAGTCTTTTATTCATTTTGAGCTTATCCTTATGTATGGTGTAAGTTAGTGGTCTAGTTTCATTTTTTCGCATGTATTTGTCCAATTTTCCCAACACAATTTATTGAACAAACTGTCTTGACTTCATTGTATGCTCTTGCCTCCTTTGTCAAACATTAATTGAGCATAATGGCTTGGGTCTATTTAGTGGTTCTCTATTCTGTTTCATTGATCTATATGCCTGTTCTTGTGCCAGTACCAAGCTGTTTTGATTATGGTGGCTTTGTAGTATAATTTGAAATGTAGTATTGTGATTCCTCCAACTTTGCTTTTCTTTCTCAAAATTGCTGCAGCTATTCGGGGTCATTTTTGATTCCATTTAAATGTTTGGAGTATTTGTTCTAGTTCTGTGAAATATGCCATTGGTATTTTAATAGTAAATACATTGAATCTGTAGATTGCCTTGGGTAGTATGGACATTTTAATGATGTTGATTCTACCGATCCTTGAATACAGTATATTCTTTCAGTTTTTTATATCTTCTATCTTTTTTTTTTTCAACGTTCTGCAATTTTCCAACTATACGTTTTTTGCCTCTTTGGTTACGTTTATTCCTAAGTATCTTAATTTTTTGTTGTTGCAATGATAAATGGGATTGATTCTTTGTCTAGTTTCTTTCTCTTTCTGATAATTCGTTATTGGTGTATAAAAAAGCCATCAAATTTTGGGTGTTGATTTTGCATCCTGCTACATTGCCAAATTCATTTATTAAATCTAATAGTTTTTGGTGGAGACTTTTGGGTTTTCTATGTACAATATCATGTCATCTGGGAATAATGATAGTTTCACTTCCTCCTTTTCAATTTGGATGCCTTTTATTTCTTTTTCTTGTCTGATCGCTGTGGCTAGGACTTCCAGTACTATGTTGAATAAGAGTGGTGAAAGCAGACATCTCTGTCTTGTTCCTGTTCTTAGGGGACATGGTTTTAGTTTTTGCCCATTGAGTATGATGTTTGCTGTAGGTTTGTCATATATGGCCTTTATCATGTTGAGATATGCTCCTTCTATTCCCACTTTGCTGAGAGTTTTTATCAAAAATAGGTGTTAGATTTTGTCAAATGCTTTTTCTGCATCTATTGATATCATCATGTGATTTTTATCTTTCAATTTGTTTGTAATGTATCACGTTAATTGATTTGTGAATATTGTACCAGCCTTGCATCCCTGGAATAAATCCCACTTGGTCATGGTGTATGATCTTTTTTATATACTGTTGGATCCAATTTGCTAATATTTTGATGAGGATTTTAGCATCTATGTTCATCAGGAATATTAGTCTGTAATTCTCTTTCTCTGTAGTGCCTTTATCTTGTTTTGGAATTAAGATAATTCTGGCCTCATAAAAAGTTTGAAAGTGTGACTTTCTCTTGGATTTTCTGAAATAGTTTTAAGAGTATAGGTGTTAGTTCTTTGAATGTTTGGTAAAACTCCCCTTTGAAGTCATCTGGACCTGGGCTTTTATTCACTGGCAGTTTTTTTTTTTTATTACTGCTTCTATTTCATTATTCTTTTTTTAAAATATATATTTTATTGATTCTTTACAGAGAGGAAGAGAGAGGGATAGAGAGTTAGAAACATCGATGAGAGAGAAACATCGATCAGCTGCCTCTTGCACACCTCCTACTGGGGATGTGCCCGCAACCAAGGTACATGCCCTTGACCAGAATCGAACCTGGGACCCTTCAGTCCGCAGGCCGACGCTCTATCCATTGAGCCAAACCGGTTCCGGCTACTTCTATTTCATTAGTTGCTATTGACCTATTCAGATTTTCTGATTCTTCCTGATTCAGTTTTGGGAAACTGTATTTTTCTAGGAATTTATCTATTTCACCCACATTGTCTAGCTTGTTGGCATGTATTTGTTCATAGTATTTACTTACAATCCTTTGTATTTCTGTGGGGTCAGGGTTACTTCTCCACTTTCATTTTTTATTTTATTTATTTCGGTCCTCTCCCTTTGTTTCTTGATGAGTCTGGCTAATGGTTCATCAATTTTGTTTATCCTTTCAAAGAACCAGCTCTTGGCTTCATTGATTTTTTTTTTTTTTTTAGTCTCAATGTTATTTATGTCTGCTCTACTCTTTATTATATCCTTCCTTCAACTTATTCTGAGCTTTTCTTGTTGTTGTCTTTCTAGTTCTTTAAGTTGTAGGGTTAAATAGTTTATTATTATTATTATTATTATTATTATTATTATTATTATTTAGGTAAGCCTATAGTGCTATGAACTTCCCTCTCGGGACTGCTTTTGCTGTGTTCCAGGGATTTGGGGTTGTTGTGTGTTCATTTGCATTTGTTTCTAGGAAAATTTTTATTTCTTTCTTGACCTTGTTGCTATCCCATTCATTGTTTAATAACATGGTATTTAGCCTCCAGGTGTTTGAATGTTTTTGGGTGTTTTTACTGTAGTTGATCTATAATTTCATTCCACTGTGGTCTGAGAAGATGTTTGATATGATTTCAACCTTCTTGAACTTGTAAGGACTTGTTTTGTGTCCTAACATGTCATCTATCTTTGTGAATGATTCATGTGCACTTGAGGAGAATGTATATTCTGCAGCTGTGGGGTGAAATGTTCTATAAATGTCAATTAAATCTATCTGATCCAGTGTGTCCTTTACAGTCACTGTTTCCTTGTTAAGGTTTGTCTGGAAGATCTATACAATGAAGTCAGTGGGATGTTAAAGTCCCCTACTATGATTGTATTGTTATCGATCTCTCTGTTAAAATTATTTTATATACTTAGGTACTTCTGTATTGGGTGCATATACAGTAGGTATGTTTACCAGAGTTATATCCTCTTGTTGGATCAATCCCTTTAGTATCATGTAGTGACCTTTGTTGTCTCTTGTGATGGCTTTCATTTTAAAGTCTATTTTGTCAGCTATGAATATTGCTACTCCAGCATTTTTTTCCCCATTGCATGGAAATTTTTTTCCATCCCTTCACTCTCATCCTGTGCATGTCTTTTGTTCTGAGGTGGGTTTCTTGTAGACAGCATATAGTTGGGTCATGTTTTTGTATCCATTCAGATACCCTATGCCTTTTGATTGGAGCATTTAGTCCATTTACATTTACGGTTATTATGGATAGGTATTTATTTATTGCCATTTTAATTCTGTATGCCTCAGTTTCTCTCTGTGTTTCTTCTTATCATTACAGCAGTCCCTTTATCATTTTTTGTAATGCTGGCTTGGTGGTGATGTACTCTTTTAGCCTTTTTTTCTTTTTTTTTGTCCTAGAAGCTCTTTGACTGTTTATTTTGAATGATAGCCTTGCTAGATATAGTAATCTTGGTTTCAGATCATTGCTTTCCATTACCTTAAGTACTTCATGCCATTTCCTTCTGGCCTATTGAGTTTCTGATGAGAAATCAGGTGTCAGCCTTATGGGAGCTGCTTTGTAGGTAACAGTTTGCTTTTCTCTTGCTGCCTTTAAGATTCTCTTTCTTAATTTTTGGCATTGTAATTATCTTATTTTATTTTTAAAATATATTTTTATTTATTTCAGAGGAAGGGAAAGGCAGAGAGAGATAAAAACATCAATGAGAGAGAATCATTGATCGTCTGCCTCCTGCATGCCCCCTACTGGGGATTGAGCCCGCAACCCAGGCATGTGCCCTTTACCGGAATGGAACCCAGGACCATCAGTCTACAGGCCGACACTCTATCCACTGAACCAAACCCACTAGGGATTGGCATTTTAATTATGATGTGTCTGGGCATAGGACTGTTTGGGTTCTTGCTTAGCGTTCTCTGTGCCTCCTGAACTTGTATGACTTTTTCCGTTACCAGGTTAAGGAAGTTTTCTGCCATTATTTCTTCAAACAAGTTCTCTATGCCTTTCTCCCTTTTTGCCTTTTCTGGCATACCTGTTATTCTAATATTGTTACATTTTTCTGGTTGTCCCACAGCTCCTTTAAGCTGTCTTCCTGTTTTTTAATTTTTTTTTTCTTTTTGGTTCTCTGATTGAGTGATTTTTTTCAACCCTGTCTTCTAATTCACTGAATCAGTCATCAGCTTCCCCTAATCTGCTGTGTATTCCTTCCAATGTGTCCTTTATTTGTGCTATGTCATTCTTCATTTCTGTTTTCATAGTTACTATATCTTTTCTCAGGCTGTTGAGCATCTTTACCATCATTATTCTGAACTCTGTTTCAGATAAACTTCTTATCTCTACTTCATTTATCTCCTCTGGAGAATTCTCTTTTCTTTAAGTTGGGAGTTGTTTCTTTGTCTCATCATTTTGGCTTTCTGTTTGGATTTGTGACTATATATAAGTAGATCTGCTACACCTCTCAATCTCTAGTGCAGGACAGTGTCAAACGCTGTTTCTGACTAATTAGATCAGGCAAAAACTCAAAGCTTCCAGAGACTGCCTCTGCCTATAGGCTGATAGAATTCTGACTTGAATTGCCCCTAGGCAATCATCCACAGGTGTGGTGAGAATTTTTTTCAACATGGTGGGGCATTTGCTTCTGCCTGGAGGCTCATTGTTATTTTTAGTCTTTTTTTTTATATTTTATTGATTTTTTACAGAGAGGAAGAGAGAGGGATAGAGCGTTAGAAACATCGATGAGAGAGAAACATCGATCAGCTGCCTCTTGCACACCCCCTACTGGGGATGTGCCCGCAACCAAGGTACATGCCCTTGACCAGAATCAAACCTGGGACCCTTGAGTCCGCAGGCCGACGCTCTATCCACTGAGCCAAACCGGTTTCGGCTATTTTTAGTCTTTTAAGTGGTCTCAGGGCCAGGTGTTTTCCAATAGGATGGGTCAACTGTCTTCCCCCCAGGCAAGGCCTCCTGTATAGCAAATGCCTTGGTGGAAAAGATGTCCTCCACTACAAGAGGGAATTACTCAGCACAAGAAACCAGGGGTGTCTGCCTTCTGAGCTCTAAACTCCAAGTCTCTGATCCTGGCTTCTGCTTACACAGCTGCAGTCCATTCTGCCCTCCCTCTGCTGGAGCACAAGGTGGGGGGCTTGACAGGGAATTTTGTGTGTTGGCCCTTTAAGAGGGTGCCTGACTTTCCAACTATCTCTCCCTGGCAGACAGCAACCCTGCTGCTTTTCACAGCCAGATGTTATGTGGGTACCCTTCTCAGTTCTGGTGCTCTCTGTTAGGGCTCCAGCTTGGGGATTAGATCCCAGAGTCCTCATTGGCAACCCCCACAGCTGAGATATCTCTCTGGAACTTCAGTTGCTGTCTGTGGGCACCCTGCCAGCCCTTTTGCCTCTCCACTCTTCCTACCAGTCTCTATGTGCCTCCACTTTTGGTAACAGGGTTCTGTCCAGCAAGTCTTCTGTTGATTATTCAGGAAGTTTTTCTGGATTTTAGTTGTAATTCCAGTTTGTTCCTGGGAGCATGTCCATACAGCATCCACTTACTCTGCTACCATTTTTAATCTCTGACTTTGATGTAGGTGTTCACAGAGGATTTTCAGCGTCCTCTCAGGCTCCTGCCTACACCACTGTTACATACCACATTGCTGTGGTCAGCCCCTCATACTTGCTGCACAAGAAGGCATTGCTCCTATCTCAGAGAAGCCCCCAAGTAGAACAATGAAACTAATAATTCCTGCTCAGCCCCAGTCTGGAATAACACACCTTTATCCAGGCTTTGCACCCCACCTTGTCCTACCGCTGACTCTCAAGGCTAAAGTCTTCATTGTTTATTCTCCTCTTTCCAACTTCACCTCTTCCTTTGTCTCTGACAGTTTTTGTTATTTTCCAACCTGTGGCCTGTCAACATTTCCAAGACTCTATCCCAGCAATGTTATTTCATGCTGCTTTGGTAACACCCCACTCCACACACAGCAGGTACAGAGAGCCTCCAACTCAACGCATAGGTCCATCTCCTTTATAAATCAACCTGGAGTCCCAGTCATACTTCTCTTCTACCACCAGGTTATCACCAGTTCAGCCAGACCTGTTAGGAAGGACATGTGGTGATGGAGGAGTTATTGGGTAGATGGCTATCTCTACTTGGGTCAGATGTTACTTATACAATGATTGTCATGACTCTATTTCTATTTATACCTTTATCTGCAGCCTTATTTGCCTTGAGGAAGAGGGCCTGAACTTGCTGGGATTCTATTTTAGAAGGTCTTGGAGAAGCCACACCAGAGTGATTCCTGTGCTGCCCAGAATTCAGCTGATTCCAGGGGCTCCTTCAGTCTGACTGGAGTTTTATTCCCAACTAAGGAAAGGCTTGGGGCTCCCTAACCCCCACCCTACTTGATGTAGCTGCCAACCACTCAGTATGCCTCCTAATAGCTGCTTCTGCATCAACCACCAAAACTGAAATTTGGGCCTAAAATGTGGGCTCAGTTGCCCCAACCCATCTCTAATCACTCAGAACAACCTCAACTTCAATTTCACAATGCCAGGTAATTGTATCAACAGGAAAAATTTCAGTGGATTATGGCAGAGACAGTCAGGTATAAAGCAAAGATTTGTACTCCTCTTCCATGGTATAAAGTTTTTGTTGGGAACCAAATTCCCAGCTAGGAATTACATTTCCAAGAGTCCTTGCATCAAAGTTAGGCCATGTGATGGGTTTTGTGACAATAGGAAGAGAGTGGAAACGATAGGTGTCACTTACAAGCTAAGGTAGTTAATGTGCCTTCCTCACACTCTCTTCCCTTTCTTTCAATCTTGGTGAAACAGGAATTTTAGGGGAATATAGGCAGGCTTAGGGAATTTCTTGAATTGGGGTCCATGGAAAAACACAGGGCTACAGATTGGGAGAAGATACATCTCCATAACACAAGGAAGCCAGGTGCAGTTGCATTTACATATGACAAGGGAGCTGGAAATAGCCAAAAAGGTCTATATTTACAAAATAAAGAAGAAGGAATAGGAGGACAACGAGGGAGGAGGGCCTCAGGAGTCACTATAGTAACCAATTCGAAAGGGAATATTGACCAATCAGAAGGGGATATCAGGACATTGGGACTTGCAGCCTTTATAAACCCCTTTATAAACCATGAAAACAGGAAGTCGGTGGGACTCTTTCCCCCTCCCCAGGTGGGAGTCTGTATTTATTCTTCAAGAAATCTCCACCTTTGCTATACTACTCTCTGTCCGTGGATTCATTCTTTGACTCCTGCAGACAAAGAATCGGTTCCAGTCCAAAAATTCCATTTCATTGGGACCTGTGTTGAAGATGGTGGCATTACACGATGGATAAAGCTGGATCTCTGAACAACAAAAAGGAGCAGAGCACCCCCACACCTGCAGACCACATTGGACTGACATGAGCTGGCATTAAACTTTTACTATGTCAAGCCTTTGAGATTTCAGGGTTGGTGCTACAGCAGTCAAATACCTTAAGGCAACCGTGCAGCCTAGTGTCATCTCCAGTAGCCTGGCTCTGAGAGGCTCTGGTAAGCAGTTTTGATCCATGGTTGATTCTTTGCAGGGCTTTTAAGCTTGCCAAACCACTGCCTTATATGTATAATCTCATCCAAAGAAATAGAATTTGGATCCTTTCTGCCAAGTGGCCAAGAATTTAATGTATGTTTCCCCAGAACTTTCACTCCTCCAAAGAATTTACATTAAAATCAACCACCAACCATTGCTGAAGGATTTTGTGCTTTCAACCCCTGTACTCCTAATGAATAATACCCTGCAAGCTTTCTAATGTGCCTCCTTGACATGGTCTCTGAGACATTTCTTTTTAAAAATAGCACACCTGAGCCACTCCTCAAACTCCTTTCTCAGGAGGTGGTCTGCTGCCCCTGGCTCCTACAACATCCTCACCCCCAAACAGGCCACCAAACTCCAGAGCTTTTGGTACCTGGTAGCATCCAACACAAGCTGAGTCCCTTGTTCTAGTTCTATCACCTCTTTCAGGCCTCTGTGTCCCACAGGCTCCAAAGTCTGGTTGGCTCTTTAATGCCGGTGGTCTTGATTGGGCATCTAGAAGGGTTCAGGAAACCTGGAGAAGGGGCTGTGCGTAAATTAAATAAGAGTCCAGAGATGAAACATAATTTTGAAAGGCATATGGGGGCGGGCAGGGGAGCTTGGCTGAAGAAACCAAGTTCTCCTCGTCTCAGGAACCCTTGCTGTTTATTAACACAAATTGTCCTAAGGTGAGGTGGAGATATACACATCAAAGGGTAGCATTAGGTACAGAATCCATTGTCAGATTGGGGAATTACCTCTGGCTGTTCAGGTGTTTGGCCACAAGGAGGCAATAACATGTAGATTAAGATGCCCTGAGCTGTCTGGCAGCAAGCAATCATCCTTTTCAGGTTTGGGGAAATGCCGTTAGCCATTCCCAACAGGCAATAACATATGTGACTCAGCCCTTGTTGAGTTCCCAAGTTCCATCAACCTTTCAATGAAACTCTTGCAATTATGACATGCTGGAACTGGCTTCTGGCAGCTCCTTCAATCAATTCTACCATATCCCTTGCAGAATGTGGAGGGATATTCATCTCTCCACAAGCAAACCAATTACTTGTACAAATCTTATGTCTATTTCTGATTTCCTGAGGGAAAGCTTACTCTTGAATCAGCCTAGAAAATTTCCAACACACATATACTCCTAGTTCCTTGGTGAAGCAGTTATTCTCAAACGTGAACCTCCTCTAGGAATTTTAGTGCTGAGGTCACAGCTGTCTCAAGTACATCCATCTCCTAGTGGGAGGGGCTCCCCAGTACCATTGCTACCTGTGCTATGTCTACTTTGTCTCCTCAGCAACAGGCCCATTCTGCCAACAATTCAGGGAACACAGGAGCCACTCCTAGACTCAATTCTTCAGCATGTTTTGTTTCAGATTCAGCTAGAGGCTGTGATGCACTTCAACAATCCTGGCTCATTTTCTAACTCCAACCCCCCACCATACACACCATGTAACCTCATTATTATGCCCTTTAAGATCAGAGGAATGGGCTAGTATTGCCTTTTACTGATGGAAAAAGTCTTACTACAACCAGCTCAATCGCACACACAGTACAGAACAATGTGAAAAATAGATCTTTATTCCCAGCTCTGGTTGCTTATTACAATCTGGAGAGTCCTCCCTCCCTCCGCCCACTCTGGGATTAGCTTTTCAGTCTTAATCAGTGGCCTCAGCAGGCCTTTGTTTTTTCCTCTTTCAGGGCCACCCACAGAGTTACCCTTTCTTGGTGTTTCAAGGAGCCTCTCTCCTGGCACTCCCTCTGCCCCCTCCTCAACCCAGGATCCTTGGCCTCTTAAGCTCTCTCTCCCTCAGGATCCTGTCTCTTCTCCTCTTTGGCCTTAGGCTTGGGCTGCCATTCATACTGGTATATCTAGTTTTTCCTGAGTGGAGCTAGAAAGGGCTTTGGACCCTTACAGGTAGAAAGAGAGATGAAGGAAAGCATTCCTCACTGGTCTGGCTTCAGGGCCAAACAATTACAAGATAATCAGGTATTTCACACTGACAAGGCTGCCCGCTTCTTAGTATGCCCCCTGTGTGTAATGCCACTAAAAGAATCTCATATTGATCTTCTCCCCTTTGAGTTGAATCACAAAAGGTCGTGTTATCCCAGCTTGGTATATATGTTCAGGTCCCAGAAAGGGTGCAGGGGGAAAAATCCTTTCTACCTACAATGGGCAACTCAATTCATGGGGTATTACTATGGGTTCCGTCACAACTTCTGAGACTTCAACTCTGCCCCATCTCCCTCATTTATTTCATTCAATCATTCATTCACTTATTTATCAAATCTCACTGTGCTAGATCCTAAGCCAGGTATTGGGGGTATAGAGACAAATAGGATGCAGCCTCCACTCTCCAGTTGCTTCCAGAGCTCTAGGAGAGACACAAATACAGTATGCTGCAATCAGGGCCATGACAGAAAGAAACAAAGGAGACTGTGGGAACCTGGAGAAGGATCACCACATGCAGACTGGTGTAGAAAAGACTTCCCAGAAGAGAAGGCACCTGAGCTGAAGCATAAAAGTGTAAGGTGCAATCCAGGCAAAGGTAATAGCTAGAGTAAAGGCAGGCCTGAGATGGGATGAAAGGAGCATGCTGCAGGCAAGCAACTCTGTGATTTAGTGCTGTTGGAACAGAGAGTGCAAGGGGAGAGTGTGGCAAGACATGGGGCTGGGAAAATTTGCAGGAAGCAGACTCAGGTAAACTTGGACCAAACTAAGGAAGCTTTCATCTGGCTCCTAAAGCCCAAGAGTGCTGGTCAATAATGAAGGAATGACCAATCAGAACAGAGGCTGGCTGTAAACTGCCTCATGGACCACTGACTGGAGAGAGGAGGAAACTCACCGAAGCTTTTGCTCCACGTTTGACCCCAGGATTCACCTAACTTTGTGATGGGGGAAAAGATTTGGTAATAACTGACATAAATTTCCCAAGAAGCCAGAAGTTGAAAATAAAAAATCAAATTTGGGTTGATTTAATGAAAATAAGAAAATGGCTACATATTGCACACCTGTTTGTCAGTATAACAGTAAAGCAGCTACTAAAAAGAGTTATCCTGGGCCTGTAGTCCTTAGGTGCTTGCTTGTGGGTTTCTGTGGGGGTGGGGGAGGGGGAAGAAAAGGCAGAGTTTCTCTGGGTTTGCATGTCTGGTGAAACTAGCTTTGAGGAGGGTTAACACCCCTGGGGACTCCCCCGCTTCCCCAGCTTGGTAGTACATCTGTCAAATAACCAGAGTGCCCTCTGGTGGGCTGTGAGGGCCCCAGGACTGATGTGCCTATTGCTTCGTGATGATCAGGTCTAGAGGACTGGCCTAAGATATTTATTATTCTGAGTTCTAGCCTGCTGCAGCTTGCTTCACAACAGAGCTGGGTGGGATGGTAGCAGGGACAGAAGATCGTAATTACAGCAGATATGGGCTGTGGGATAGACTGCTCTTCTCTAAGTCACTAAGCTATGAGAAGGTGGATGAGTCAGTGGTCCTCCTTGTGGGTGGAGGAATCCCTGAGGTTGCCTCCAGTGTCCTGTTTCACCCTCTGGTTGGCTTCATGTTTGGGCTTAGTGAGTAGTACCAAGGGACATTTGCATCTCTTTTGAAGCTCTTTTCCAAAGGGGCCACCACATACCGTATTATGAGCTTCTAAAACCAGGCGAAACCATTAATACTGATCACTACCAACAACAAATAATTAATTTGAACCATGCTTTGGTGGTGAAAAGACCAGAATGTTCCAGAAGACACGGCAAAGTAATTTTGCTTCATGATGACGCACCATCACACACTTCAAAACCAGTTAAAAGATCTTGCCTGAAAGTATTAACCCATCCGCCATATTCACCAGACCTTGGTCCTTCAGATTACCACTTGTTCTGATCGATGGCACGCACTTTCTGAGCAGCACTTCAAAACATACGAAGAAGTGGAAAATTGGGTCTCTGAATGGTTTGCCTCAAAACAAGAAAAGTTCTATTGGGATGTTATCCACAAATTACCTGAAAGATGGGGGAAATGTGTAGCTAGCGATGGACATTACTTTGAATAAAGCACTTTTGATGTTTGATGTTTCTCTTGAAATTATCGTGTTTTCTTTGATTACAAAATCTGCCGTTATTAACTGGTACACCTAGTACATCAAAATAAAAAGCTTCTGCACAGCAAAAGAAACCATCAACAAAACAACAAGAAAGCCCACTGCATAGGAGAACATATTTGCCAACGATATTTCAGATAAGGGTTTAATCTCCAAAACTTACAGAGAACTTATACAATTTAACAAAAGGAAGATAAACGATCCAATCAAAAAAATGGGCAAAGGATCTAAATAGACCATTTTTGAAAGAGGACATACAGAAGGCCCAGAGACTTATGAAAACATGCTCAAAGTCACTAGTCATCCAAGAGGGGCAAATCAAAACAACAATGAGATACCATCTCACACCTGTCAGAATGACTATCATCAACAAATCAACTAACAACAAGTGCTGGCGAGGATGTGGAGAAAAAGGAACCCTCCTGCACTGCTTGTGGGAATGCAGATTGGTGCGGCCACTGTGGAGAACAGTATGGAGTTTCCTCAAAAAGTTAAAAATGAAACTCCCATTTGACCCAGTAATCCTGGTTTCTAGGACTATATCCCAAGAAACCAGAAACACCAACCAGAAAGGATATATGCACCCCTATGTTCATAGCAGCACAATTTACAATAGCTAAGATTTGGAAACAGCCTAAGTGCCCATCAGCAGATGAATGGATTAAAAAACTGTGGTACATCTATACAATGGAATACTACGCCGCTATAAAAAAGAAGGAACTTTTACCATTTGCAACAGCATGGATGGAACTAAAGAGCATTATGCTAAGTGAAATAAGCCAGTTGGAGAAAGATAAATATCACATGATCTCAATCATATGTGGGATACAATAATGAACATAATCTGATGAACAAGAATAGATCCAGAGACAAATGGCAGGGAAGGGGTGTGGTTTAGAGAGCAACCACAGGACTTGTACGCATGCATATTAGCATGACCAATGGACACAGACACTGGGCGGTGAGGGCTTGCCCAGGGTGGGAATGGCTGGTTGGGGGGGGGCAACTGGGGAAAAAGGAGACATATGTAAAACTTTAGAGAATAATAATAAAAAAAAGAATTGGAGATCTTGATGTTAAGATGAGGGTACTTCAATACTAATCTATAGAGTCCACCCAATCCCCATACATGTTCCTACTGGCTTTTTTTTTTTTTTTTGGTTGCAGAACTAGACAAGCTTGTCTTTAAAATCATATGGAAATGCAAGGGACTCAGAATAGTGAAAACAATTTTGAATGATAAAAAAAGTTGGATGACTCACACTTACTGATTTCAAAACTTACTAAAAAGCTACAATAATCATGGCAGTGTGGTAGAATAGACATTGAGATCAATGGGATAGAACTGAAAGTCCAGAAATAAATCCTTGCACTTATCATCAATTGATTTTCAACAACAGTGCCAAGACTAATCAGTGGAGGGAAAGAAGAGTGATTTCAACAAATAATGCTGGGTCAACTGAAAATCCACATATAGAAGAATGAAGTTGGACTCGTACCTCACGACATATACACAAATTAATTCCAGATGGATCAGTGACCTGAATGTAAGAGCAAAAACTGTAAATAAACTCTTATAAGAAAACCTGAGAGTTGATCTCTAGCCTCACGGTAGAACCGTGGTCGGCAAACCGCGGCTCACGAGCCACATGCGGCTCTTTGGCCCCTTGAGTGTGGCTCTTCCACAAAATACCATGGCCTGGGCGAGTCTATTTTGAAGAAGTGGCATTAGAAGAAGTTTAAGTTAAAAAAATTTGGCTCTCAAAAGAAATTTCAATCTTTGTACTGTTGATATTTGGCTCTGTTGACTAATGAGTTTGCCGACCACTGCGTTAGACAAAGTCTTCTTCGATATGACACCAAAGGCAAAAGTGACAAAATAAAACATAGATAAGTTGGACTTCATGAAAATTAAACACTGTTTTGCTTCAAAGTATACCATCAAGAACATGAAAAGATACATAGAGTGGGAGAAAATATTTGCAAATCTTTAAGGGACTTTATCTAGAATATATAAAGAACTCTTACAACTCAACAATAAAAAAACAAATTTAGCAAATGATTTGAATAAAATAATTTCCAAAGAAAATTCACAGATGGTCAATAAGCATGTAAAAACTGCTCAATATATTTGCCACCATGGAAATGCAAATCAAAGCCACAATGAGATACCACTTCATACTCACTAAGATGGCTATAATAAAAAAGACAGATAAGTGTTGGTGAGGATGTGGAAAAATTGGAATACTCATCCACAGCTGTTTGGAATGTAAAAGGTAGCACTACTGTGGAAAACAGTCTGGTGGTTTCTCAAGCAGTTCAACCAAGAGTTACTATATAACACAGGAGAAATGGAAGCATATATCCACAAAAAACTTGTATGCAAATGTTCATACAGCAGTATTCACAATAACCCAAAAAGTAAACAATCATAATTTTTAATAATTGATGAAAGGGTACATAAGGCATGGAATATTCATACAATGAAATATCACTTTGCAATAAAAAGGAACGAAGTACTGATAGATACTACAAAATGGATGAACCTTGAAAACATTATGTTAAGTGAAAGAAGCCAGGCACAAAAGGCCATGTATATAAGGTGTCCCCCCCAAAAAATGTATATATACACCTTTAATAATTATAAAGGCAGTGTTTATTAAAATACTTTTCATTTTCAATTGAGCTGTCAGCTCTTAAAGTTTGTATACATTTTTTGGGACACCCTGTATATGAAATTTCCATTTATATAAAATTTCCAGAATAGATTGTTGATTGCCTAGGGCTGGAGGGGTAACAAGGACCCTCTCCATTACCAAACTTTAGTCACACTCCTCTAAGCCCCTTTCTAGAGTAGGCCTTGTCCATGGGCCCTGTTGTCAAGACTGCAGAGCCCAGTTTTTACAAGAATCCTGCTAAGTCAGTTTAGCAAGAATCCCCCACTCTCAATATCTGATCACCTCCATATCAAATTATTTATCTCCTTCCATTCCCTAGGTGATATCTGATTGTCCTAGCCCAGTGGTCGGCAAACCATGGCTCGCGAGCCACATGCAGCTCTTTGGCCCCTTGAGTGTGGCTCAGAGTTAGAACCACTTCTTCAAAATAGACTCGCCCAGGCCAAAAACCAGCTTCTGCGCATGGGCCACGAAGTTTCAATCACACTGTACATGCGCACCCGCACGTGGTATTTTGTGGAAGAGCCACACTCAAGGGGCCAAAGAGCCACATGTGGCTCAGGAGCCGTGGTTTGCCAACCACTGCCCTAGCCTATCTTCAGCAAGAATCCTGTTAGGCCAGTTTAGCAAGAATCCCCCTTCCCCTGATGTCTCCTCTTAGTAATTTTACATACACCAAACCCCTCCCTAACCTGCTCCTTGGCTATAAATCCCCAATATTCTTTTTTTTCCCCTCCATTTTTTTATTAAGGTATTATATGTGTACATATCTTACCATTGCCCCCCACCACTCCCATACATGCCCTCACCCCCCAGAGTTTTGTGTCCATTGGTTATGCTTGTATGCATGCATACAAGTCCTTCGGTTGATCTCTTATCTCCCCCACCTCTCTCTAACTTTCCTGTAGTAATTTGACAGTCTGTTTGATGCTTTACTGTCTCTGTATCTATATTTTTGTTCAACAGTTTATAATTTACTTTATTATCCATAAATGAGTGAGATCACTTGGTATTTTTCTTTCATTTACTGGATTATTTCACTTAGCATAATGTTCTCCAATTCCATCCAGGTTGCTGCAAATGGTAGGAATTCCTTTTTTATGGCAGCTTAGTATTCCATTGTGTAGATGTACCATAGTTTTCTGATCCAGTCATCTGCTGACGGGCACCTAGGCTGTTTCCATATCTTAGCTATTGTAAATTGTGCTGCTATGAACATAGGGGTGCATATGTCCTTTCTTATTGGTGTTTCCAGTTTCTTAGGATATATTCCTAGGAGTATGATTACTGGGTCAAATGGGAGTTCCATTTTCAGTTTTTTGAGGAAACTCCATACTGTTCTCCACAGTGGCTGCACCAGTCTGCATTCCCACCAGCAGTGCACGGCTGTTCCTTTTTCTCCGCATCTTCGCCAACACTTGTCGTTTGTTGGTTTGTTGATGATAGCCATTCTGGCAGGTGTGAGATGGTACCGCATTGTCATTTTGATTTTCAACTCTCGGATAATTAGTGACGTTGAGCATGTTTTCATGTGTCTCTCGGCCTTCCTTCTGTCTTCTTTTGAAAAGACTCTATTTAGGTCCGTTGCCCATTTTTTTTATTGGATCAATTATCTTCCTTTTATTAAGTTGTATAAGCTGCCTATAGATGTTGGAGATCAAACCTTTATCAGTGTTAACATTTGCAAATATGTTCTACCATACAGTGGGGTTTCTTGTTGTTTTGTTGATAGTTTCTTTTGCTGTAAAAAAGCTTTTTATTTTGATGTAGTCCCATTTGTTTATTTTCTCTTTAGCTTCCATTGCCCTAGGGGCAGTATCAGTGAAGTTCTTTTGGCATATGTCTGAGATTTTGTTGCCTGTGGATTCCTCTAGTATTTTTATGGTTTCCCGTCTTATGTTTAAGTCCTGTATCCATTTTGAGTTTATTTTTGTGTATGGTGTAAGTTGGTGATCTAGTTTCATTTTTTTGCAAGTATCTGTCCAATTTTCCCAACACTATTTATTGAAGAGACTGTCTTGACTCCATTGTATGTCCATGCCTCCTTTGTCAAATATTAATTGAGCATAGTGGTTTGGGTCGATATCTGGATTCTCTATTCTATTCTATTGATCAAAATGTCTGTTCTTGTGCCAGTACCAGGCTGTTTTGAGAACAGTGGCTTTGTAATACAGCTTGAAATCTGGTATTGCGATTCCTCCTACTTTATTCTTCTTTCTCAGGATTGCTGTGGCTATTTGGGGTCTTTTTTTATTCCAGATGAATTTTTGGAGAGTTCTTTCTAGGTCTGTGAAATATGCTGCAGGTATTTTAATGGGGAGTGCATTGAATCTATAGATTGCTTTGGGAAGTATGGTCATTTTGATGATGTTGATTCTACCAATCCATGAACATGGTATGTTCTTCCATCTATTTACGTCTTCCTCTATCTCTTTTTCAGTGTCCTGTAGTTTTCCGTGTATAGGTCTTTTACCTCCTTAGTTAAGTTTATTCCTAGGTATCTTAATTTTTTTGGTGTGATGGTAAATGGGATTGCTTTTTTAGTCTCTCTTTCTGTAAGTTCACTATTGATGTATAGAAAGGCCATAGATTTCTTGGCATTAATTTTGTATCCTGCTACATTGCCGAATTCATTTATTAAGTCTATTAGTTTTTTGACGGAGTCTTTTGGGTTTTTTATGTACAATATTATGTCATCTGCAAATAAGGACAGCTTTACTTCTTCTTTTCCAATTTGGATGCCTTTTATTTCTTCTTGTCTAATTGCAATTGCTAATACTTCCAGTACTATGTCAAACAGGAGTGGTGAGAGTGGGCATCCCTGTCTTGTTCCTGTTCTTAGGGGAAATGCTTTTAGTTTTTCCACATTGAGTATGATGTTTGCTGTGGGTTTATCATATATAGCTTTTATTATGTTGAGGTATGATCCTTCTATTCCCACCTTGTTGAGAATTTTTATCAAGAAAGGGTGTTGAATTTTGTGAAATGCTTTTTCTGCATCAATTGATATGACTATGTGATTTTTATCTCTCAGTTTGTTTATGTGATGTATCATGTTTATTGATTTGTGGATATTGTACCATCCTTGTTTTCCTGGGATAAATCCTACTTGGTCGTGGTGCATGATCTTTCTGATGTACTGCTGGAGCTGATTTGCTAGAATTTTGTTGAGGAATTTGGCATCTATGTTCATGAAAGATATTGGCCCGTAATTCTCTTTCATTGTGTTGTCTTTATCTGGTTTTGCTATTAGGGTGATGCTGGCTTCATAGAAGGAGCTTGGAAGTGATCCTTCCTCTTGAATTTTTTGGAATAGTCTGAGGAGGATAGGTTTTAGTTCTTCCTTGAATGTTTGGTAAAACTCTCCTGTGAAGCCGTCTAGCCCTGGGCTTTTGTTTGCCGGAAGCTTTTTGATGAGTGCTTCAATTTCGTCCATAGTTAATGGCCTATTGAGCTGTTTAGATTCTTCCTGATTGAGTTTTGGAAGGTTATATTTTTCTAGGAATATGTCCATTTCCTCCAGGTTGTCCAGTTTGTTGGAAAAGAGTTGTTCATAGTATTTTGTAACAATCCTTTGTATTTTGGCAGGGTCTGTTGTTGTTTCACCTCTTTCATTTCTGATTTTGTTTATTTGGGTCTTCTCTCTTTGCTTCTTGGTGAGCCTGGCTAGAGGTTCATCAATCTTGTTTATCCTTTCAAAGAACCAGCTCTTGGTTTTGTTGATCTTTTGTATTGTTTATTTGGTCTCTATGTCGTTTATCTCCACTCTGATCTTTATTATTTCCTTCCTTCTGCTTACACTGGGATTTTCTTGTTGCTCTCTTTCTAACTCTTTGAGTTGTAGGGTTCGGTAATTTAATACCATTGTTTCTTGTTTTTTGCAGTAGGCTTGTAGAGCTATGAACTTCCCTCTCAGTCCCCACTATTTTTGCTGTATTTGGAATTGAGCCAAGTTCTATAATGAGATCTCTTTCCTATTGCAATAGTTCCTGAATAAAATGTGTTTTTACCACTTTAACTGCTATCAGGTTCTGATTTTCTTTAACATGGTTTGAGGTGAGAATGGGGAGTGATTGCTAGTGGGTATGGAAGGTTTTTTTATGGGCATGAAAACATTGTAGAATTGATGGTGACAATTGTTGCACAACTCTGTGTATACACTAAAAACCATTTAATGGTATACTTTAAATAGATGAACTGTCTAGTATGTAAATTATATCTACTATATATGCAAACAAATTGGCAGTGTCTGGATTTGAACCGAGATCTAGCTAACTCTCAGTAGGTGCTTGATAAATGTATTGCTATCATTAAGGCTACTATTCTGATTACTCAGTGGGGGAAGAGTTCATGCCTGAGAAGGCCACCTTGGAAGCACTTGGAAGTTCATGGCCTTGAGCAGCAACCACCACAGCCTGGAGCAGTTTCAGACTGCCCCAAAGCGGGCCTGTATTCCCAGGGATTCTACTGTCAGATTCTAACTACAAGAGGAAGCCAGGACTGCTGACTGACACCCATCAGCCTGAGGGACACAGAGCTCTCCAGTGACTTCCCATTTTGGGACCTTGGAAATGTCACTGGACTTGGTCTGCAGTTTACAAGCCTTATAAGGACCAGATGCAGGCCAGCCCCTATGAGGCCAAGGGAAGGAGAAAAAGCTGTGCCTGGGCAACCAGGGACACATGCTATACAAAAAACTTGTCCCCTTCCCCTCAAGCCATTATGCCATTCTTGAAAGACAACCTTTCTGCAAAAATTATCCTTCCCTTCCCCAACACAGGATCCCCTTGGCCTTGGGTCCCTTGAAACAACAGCTACTATTGATTCAGTGCTTACTATGTGCCAGCCACTGTGCTAAATTTTTATGCCTATTATCTCATCGAATTTTCCACACCATCATCAGAGACAGATGGCCACACATTGAAAACAAGAAACCTTAGACACAAGAGGTTAAGTACCTTGCCCAAGTTTGCATAACTTAGGGATGTGGGAGAATTGGACTTTGTCATCTGGCAGTCTGGCTTCAGCCACTTCTCTAGCATTTGTCTCTATGACCAGGTACCTACTAGTAGTCTTATTTGTTTATTTTCTTCTTAGGCTCCATTGCCCTAGGAGCTGTGTCTGTAAGATATTGCTATGACATATGTCTGCTATTTTGCTGCCTATGGAGTCTTGTAGGATTTTTATGGTTTCCCATCTTACATTTAAGTTCTTTAGCCATCTTGAGTTTGTTTTTGTGTATGGTGTAAGTTGGTGATCTAGTTTCATTTTTTTGCATGTATCTGTCCAAATTTCCCAGCACCATTTATTGAAGAGACTGTCTTGACTCCATTGCTCGCTCTTGGCTCCTTTGTCAAATATTAATTGAGCATAATGGCTTGGGTCAATTACTGGGTTCTCTGTTCTGTCCCATTGGTCTATATGTCTGTTCTTGAGCCAGTACCAGGCAGTTTTGAGAACCATGGCTTGGTAATATAGATGGATATCTGGAATTGTGATCCCTCCAACTTTGTTCTTTCTCAGGATTGCTGTGGCTATTCAGGATCTTTTTTATTCCAGATGAATTTTTGGAGAGTTTGTTCTAGATCTTTGAAATATGCCATTGGTATTTTAATGGGGATTGCATTGAATCTGTAGATTGCTTTGGGTAGTATGGACATTTTAATGATGTTGATTCTACCAATTCATGAACATGGTATATTCTTCCATTTGTTTATGTCTTCCTCTATCTCTTTTCAATGTCTTTAAGTTTTCTGAGTATAGGTCTTTTACATCCTTAGTTAAGTTTATTCCTAGGTCTCTTAATTTTTTTTTTGGTGCAATGGTAAATGAGATTGTTGGGTTTTTTTTCTCATTTCTCTTTCTGTGAGTTCATTATTGGTATATAAAAGGCTATAGATTTCAGGTGTTATTTTTGTATCCTGCTACATTGCCAAAGTCATTTATTAGGTCTAGTAGTTTTCTGATGGAGTCTTTGGGGTTTTCTATGTATCGTATCATGTCATCTGTGAATAAGGACAGTTTTACTTCTTCTTTTCCAATTTGGATACCTTTTGTTTCTTCTTCTTGTCTGATCGCTATGGTTAGCACTTCCAGTACTATATCAAACAGGAGTGATAAAAGTGGACATACCTGTCTTGTTCCTGTTCTTAGGGGAAAGGAGTTTAGTTTTTGCCCATTGGGTATGATGTTACGTGTAGGTCTGTCATATAAGGCTTTTATTTTGTTGAAGTATGATCCCTCTCTTCCCACTTTGCTGAGAGTTTTTATCAAGAAAGGGTGTTGGATTTTGTCAAATGCTTTTTCTGCATCGATTGATATGATTATGTCATTTTTGATTCTCAATTTGTTTATGTGATATATCACATTTATTGATTTGCACATATTGTAACATCCTTGCATCCGCAGGGAATAATCCCACTTGGTCATGGTGTATGATCTTTCTAGTGTAATGCTGAATTTGATTTGCTAGAATTTTGTTGAAGATTTTAGCATCTATGTTCATCAAGGATATTGGCCTGTAGTTCTCTTTTTTGTGTGGTGTATTTATCTGGTTTGGGGATTAGGGCAATGTTGGCTTCATAGAAAGAGATTGGAAGTGTGCCTTCCTCTTGAATTTTTTGGAATAGTCTGAGGAGGATAGGTTTTAGTTCTTCTTTGAATGCTTGGTAAAACTCCCCTGTAAAGCTGTCTAGACCAGTGCTTTTGTTTGATGGAAGATTTTTCATCATTGCTTCAATTTCTTCGGTAATTATGAGCCGATTCAGGTTTTTTTATTCTTCCTGATTGTGTTTTGGGAGCTTGTATTTTTGTAAGAATATGTCCATTTTGTCTAGGTTGTTCATTTTATTGGAATAGTATTGTTCATAATATTTTTTCATAATCATTTGTATTTCTGTGGGATTGGTTGATACTTTACCTCTTTCATTTCCAATTTTGTTTATTTGGGTCCTCTCTCTTTGCTTCTTGGTGAGTCTGGCTAGAGGTTCATCAATCTTGTTCATCCTTTCAAAGAACCAGCTCTTCGTTTTGTTGATCTTTTGTATTTTATTTATTTATTTATTTTTTTTGGTGTCTATGTCATTTATTTCCTCTCAGGTCTTTATTATTTCCTTCCTTCTGCTTATGCTGGGCCTTTCTTGTTGCTCTCTTTCTAACTCTTTTGAGTTCTAGGTTTAGGTAATTTATTACCATTTTTTGTTGTTTTTTTTTGAGGTAGGCCTGTAGAGCTATGAGCTTCCCTCTTAAGACTGCTTTCACTGTGTCCCATAGATTTTGACTTGTTGTGTTTTCATTGTCATTTGTTGCCAGGATGCTTTTTATTTCTCCTTTGAGCTCTTTGGGAACCCAATCATTGTTTAATATCATGCTATTTAGCCTCCTGGTATTTCATTTTTTATTGTTTTTATTGTAGTTGATTTCTAATTTTATGCCATTGTGATCTGAGAAGATGCTTGATATGGTTTCTATCTTCTTGAATTTGAAGAGACTTTGCCTGTGTCCCAATATGTGGTCTATCTTTGAAAACTATCCATGTGCACTTGAGAAAAATGTATATTCTGTGGCTTTGAGGGTGAAATGTTCTGAAAATGTCAATTAATTCCATCTGATTTAGTGAGTCATTTAGGATTGGTGTTTCCTTGCCAATTTTTTGTTTAGAGGATTTTTCCAGTGGTGTTAGTGGGGTATAAAATTCCCCTAGTATGACTGTATTGCTGTCAAGCTCTCCCTTGATGTCTTCCAGAAGTATTTTTATGTATTTGGGTGCTCCTATATTGGGTGCATATATGTTTACCAGAGTTATATATTCTTATTGAATTTTTCCCTTTAGTATTATGAACTGGCCTTCCTTATCTCTTGTCATGGCCTTCACTTTGAGGTCTAATTTGTCAAATGTAAGTATAGTTACTCCAATTATATTTTTTTTCATTTCCATTCTCCTGAAAAAAATTTTTTCCATCCCTTCACCACCAGTCTGTGTGAGTCCTTTGTTCTGAGGTGGGTCTCATGTAGACAGCCGATATATGGGTCATGTTTTATTATCCATCCAGCTACCCTATGTCATTTGATTGGGTCATTTAATGCATTTACATTTAAAGTTATTATTGATAGCTACTTGTCACCATTTTTATTATTTATGCCTTTGTTCCTTCCCTTCCTGTTTCTTCTTTTTACAGCAGACCCTTTTGCATTTCTTGCATTGCTGGTTTGGTGGTAATAAACTCCCTTAGTCCTTTTATGTCTGTGAAGCTCCTGATTTCACCCTCAACTTTGATTGATAGCCTTGCTGGGTACAGTATTCTTGGGTTCAGACCCTTGCTTTGCATGACTTTGTATATTTCATTCCATTCCCTTCTGCCCAGATGTGTTTCTGTTGAGAAATCAGTTGATAGCCTGATGGGAGATCCCTGTCGGTAACTTTCTGCCTCTCTCTAGCAGCCTTTAAGATTCTTACTTTGTCATTGGTGTGTGCCAATTTAATTATGATGTGTCTTGGTGTTGGTCTTTTGGGGTTCATCTTGTTTGGGACTCTGTGAGCTTCTTGGACTTGTGTGAGTTTTTTCTTTCCAATATCAGGGAAGTTTTCTGTCATTATTTCTTCAAACAGGTTTTCTATTGTTTGCTCAGTTTCCTGTCTTTCTGGACCCCTATTATGCACATGTTGTCCCAAAGTTCCCTTAGGCTCTCCTCCTGTTTTTTTTTTTTTTTAAGTTTTGTTTTCTAGATGCTGCTCTGCTTGGGTATTTTTTCCTACCTTGTCTTCTAGCTCACTGTTGTGGTCCTTCACTTCTTCTAGTCTATTGTTGATGCTTTCTATTGAGTTTTTTATTGGAGTGATGTCATTTTTCATTTCTTCTTGGTTCTTCATTTCCTCTTTGTTCTTACACATATTGTTGAATTTGTCTTCCATCCTTATGGCTGTTGCTCTGAATTCTTTCCCTGACATATTGCTTGCCTCTATTTCATTTACTTTCTTTCCCAGTGATTCCTCTTTTTCTTTCATATGTGGGCTGTTTCTTTTTCTCCCCATGATCACTCCTCTCAGGGTGTCTGGTTATGTACCTCTCTCTCTCCTGCGTTGACTTTCTCTTTTCGATATCTGACCTTTCTGTCCACGGATTGCCTCACCTGCTGTGTTTAATTCACCAATTCTGGGTGGGTGTTGTTCTTTTCAGCTGTCCCTTCCTTCTATTGCTCTGTGAGAAGGCACAGGGCCTGTCTATGTACTGGGCCCCACTTTGTCTTCCCCTGGACAGACTTTTTAGGCACCCGCAGTCAGGGAGGCTGGAGTCTGAGTGTTGGTGGGTTCGCTGCTGAGGCAATTGGTCCCTGGGGGTTGGGGTTGTAGGGTTCTGGGAGGTATCCCATGTCTCCTTGGTTGAAGGTAAGGCTTGGCTTCTGATCACAGCTGGTCTCCCCTTCAAGATGGTGTGGTCTTTGTGGCAGAGCCAGCTGCTCTGGGAGCGACTTCAGCAGTAGTAAAGGCTGCCTGGCCAGGGGAGCCTGACCACCAGTCCCCAACAGTCCTGTGAGATATAGCTGTCCCTCACTCACAAATACAGACACTCCCCACACATCCACACAGTTTCCTTTTATTCTCTCACTCATACACTATCTTGCAGCCTGCTGTTCCATTGGCAGCCATCTTGGATTCTTCAAGATCTCCAATTCTTGAATGTTGGATGTCATTCTATTTATTATATCTTCAATTTCTCTCAGCAATGTTTTATAGTTTTCAGTAACAAGTCTTACACTTCTTTTGTTAAATTTCTACCTAAGCATTTATACTATTATAAATATAGTTGTTTCTTAATTTCATTTCAGATCATTTATTACAAGTGTAAAGAAATACTATTTTTGTATATTGACCTGTATCCTGAAACTTTGCTGAACTTATTAACTCTAACAGCATTGTTTGTGTGGATTTCATAGGATTTTCTATATACAAGAGCATGTCATCTGTAAGTAAAGACTGTTTTACTAATTCATTTCTAATTTGAATACTTTTAATTTCATTTTTAATATAATTTCTCTGGCTTAGACTTCCAGTATAGTGTTGAATAGAAGTGATGAGAGTAGACATTCTTGTTGTTCCTGATCTTAGGAAAATAGCCATTGTTCTTTTACTATTAAGTATGATATTCACTGTGGATTTCTCATATATACCCTTTATCAGGTTGAGAAAATTCCCCTTATTCCTAGTTTGTTTCATGTTTTTATCATGAAAGGTTGTTGTGAAATACTATTTCTGCATCTATTGACATAATCATGTGGATATTTCCCTTTATTCTATTAACATGATGTAATACATTGATTAGTTTTCATATGTTAAACCAACCTTGAACTCCTGAGATAATTCCCACTGGATCATGGTGGTTAATCATTTTTAAGTGCTGCCAGATTAGATTTGCTAGTGTTTTTTTTTTAATTTACAATTTTTTGTAACTATATATTCATTAAGAGATATTGGTATATAGTTTTCTTATGTCGTGATGCTCTTGTCTGTTTTTGTTATCAGGCCAATATTGTCTTCACAGAATGAGTTGGGAAGTATTTTCTACTCTTCTACTTTCTGGAAGAGTTTGCAAAGGATTGGTGTTATTTTTTTTAACATTTGGGAGACTTCACCAGTGGAGCCATTTGGGTCTTTTTCTTTGTGGGTAATGTTGTTGTTGTTGTTGTTGTTACTAATTTATTCTCTTTATTTGTTATAGATCTGTTTAGATGATCAACTTCTTTCTGGGTTGATTTCAGTAGGTTGTGTCTTTCTGGGAATTTGTCCATTTCATCTAAGTTATCTTATTATTTGTTGTCATGCAGTCGTCTGTAGTATTTCTCATAATCTGTTTTATATCCATAACATCAGTAGTTATGTTCCCACTTTTGTTCCAGACTTTATTAATTTGAGTACTCTCTGTTTATTTCTTATTCAATCTAGCCAAAGATTTGTCAATTTTGTTGATCTTTTCAAAGAACCAACTTTTGGTTTTATTGCTTTTCTCTATCGTTTTTCTTCTTTCTGTTTCACTTATTTCTGTTCTAATATTTATTATTCCCTTCCTTCTCCTTATTTTAGATTTAGTTTATTCTTTTATTCCAGCAAGCACTGCTAATTTTCATGCTGTTTCATCTTGGGTAAGTCACTTCATCTCTCAGAGCTGTAGTTCCCAATTTATAAAATGCTAGGGCCTATTTCAGAGGATTGTTGGGAGGATGAAACAATGCAGATAAATTGCTTAGCAATATGCCTGGTACAGAGTCAGAGCTTAACAAATTATAGCTTTTGTGATTTTTTGTGCCAGTCCTGTATTTGGAACTTTGTTTATATAATACTGCACATATGCTCCATTATGTCTTTCAAGAGTAGAATCAATTATAAGATTTTTTAAAAATCTTTCACTTATGGCTAATCCAAATACATTTGAAATCTAGAAAATGGTGCAAACCATTTCTCCATGGTTGCCAGCTAATAGTCCTGTAGTCCATAAGATTTACTTCAGATGGGTATCTGGAAGGCTCTCATCCCTGGGTCCCCCTCCTTCTTTCCTCTGTTACCCTTTGCCCCTATTCCACTCTCAGTGTCCTGGACCTATCCTGCAACTACTTCTTGTGGTCAAGGATGGAAAGATCCTTTGGCTCCTTGTGGCCAAGACCAGCAGGAAAGGCTCTGGCTGTGGGAGGAAATGGAAAACCTCCCATTTTTCAGATAAAGTATGCTCCAGACTAACAAGTTTCTCAATTATTTATATCCATTCCCTCTCCTGAAAAATGTCAATGTATTATTGTGATAAATGGCCCCCTCCTTACCTGAGATAAAGATGGAGAGGAACAGTTGGATGACCTGTGATACAAAATACCCCCTTCCTTTTCACCAGTTATGAGGATGGTGAGAAACAAACAGCCTAGGGAAACCCTTTTCACCCTTTCAAAGAAGAGTATTGCCACCCCCTTCAGTGAATTAGGAGCACCTGGGTGATAGCAGGGGTCTCAGCACATCAGACAGAAGTTAGTGAGATGAGATAGCTCTTCCCTGGTCATTCTCAGCTAACTTCAGGTTAATCATCATGTTAAATTTCACAACATGCTCTGGTGGGGGAAGACTGTTCCTAGATCCTCCAGTTAGACACTAAGAACACTCTCAAGAACACTAGCTACATTCCTGTCACAGAAATATCTCCCAGTTTTAAAAGCTCAAACTCTGAGGTGTCTAGGTAATGCTTTGTTGTAGAAGGCCTGGTAAATCCTGGTGCTTTGGAAAGAGCACTCCTAGTAAATATTGAGGTAATCATGAGATCCCCCTCAAAATATGTCATGTCCCCATAAGCTGTGAGAATAGACAGCTAATCTGATATCATCATCATTATGTCTATGAGTTGGGAATATCCCCTATCCTAATTACTTCCTCAATGAGTAGAGGTTGTTATGATGCATTATATCAGTAATTCTCAAAGTGTGGTCTGCAGGCTACCAGTGTAAGCATCACCTGGGAACTTGCTGGAAATGCAAATTCTTGGCCTCACCCCAGACCTACTCAAGCAGAAATTCTGGAGTGGGCTTCAGCCATCTGTGTTTTAACAATTCCTCCAGGCAATGCTGATGCTGCTTGAGTTTTGAAAATCATTGCATTATGGGCCCAGCTTCTGTTCCCCCTTCCAGCTGGACTTTGTAAAGTGGCAAGCATTCTAATCAGTTCACTACCAGATACAGAATTTCTGTCCAACAGTACAGTAGCTTTCACATGTTGCAGCAAAACCTGATCTTGAGCAGTCATTTGGGTGCCTTACACAGGTGTCACAGTGTTTTTCCTTTGTGTCTGGGGTACTGTGTTGTCACCATCACCTGCCAATCAAAGATGGAAATGATGGTTGTGAGGGGTGACCAGGCCATCAGGGGGAGAAGTTGTGGGCAATCAGGCCAGCTTATTAGTGAACTAGGCCCTTATCTAGTCACCTGGCCTTTGCCACTGATCCTAAACAGATGCCAATGTCAGATAGGGCTTCCTTACACATATCAGGAAGGTAGGTGGGAGACCAGTGGCATACCCCTCATGTGCGTGGACTCAAAAGCCCACTTACCCATTTTTTAAAAAAATTTCTTTATTGATTACAGTGTTACATATGTGTCCTTATTTCCCCATTACCCCCCCCCATCCTCCCCTAATGCCCTCACCCTCCTGTTGTCTGTGTCCATTGGTTAGGCTTATATGCATGCATACAAGTCCTTTGGTTGATCTCTCCCCCTTACCCCCACCCTCCCCTACCTTCTCTCTGAGGTTTAATGGTCTGATCCATGTTTCTCTGTCTCTGGATCTATTTTTGTTCATCAGTTTATGTTGTTCATTATATTCCATAAATGAGTGATATCATGTGATATTTATCTTTCTCTACCTGGCTTATTTCCCTTAGCATAATGCTCTCCAGTTTCATCCATGCTGTTGCAAGTGGTAAGAACTCCTTTTTTACTGCAGCATAGTATTCTATTGTGTAGATGTACCACGGTTTTTTAATCCACTCATCTGCTGATGGGCACTTAGGCTGTTTCCAAATCTTAGCTATTGTAAATTGTGCTGCTATGAACATAGGGGTGCATATGTCCTTTCTAATTGGTGTTTCTAGTTTCTTGGGATATATTCCTATAAGGGGGATCACTGGGTCAAAGGGGAGTTCCATTTTTAGTTTTTTGAGGAAACTCCATACTGTTCTCCACAGTGGCTGCACCAGTCTGCATTCCCACCAGCAGTGCACAAGGGTTGCTTTTTCTCCACATCTTCGCCAGCACTTGTTGTTTGTTGATTTGTTGATGATAGCCATTCTGGCAGGTGTGAGATGGTACCTCATTGTCATTTTGATTTGCATCTCTCAGATGATTAGTGACTGAGCATGTTTTCATATGCCTCTTGGCCTTCCTTCTGTCTTCTTTTGAAAAGTATCTATTTAGGTCCATTGCCCATTTTTTTTTATTTTATTTTTTTTTCCAATTTTTTTATTAAGGTATTATATGTGTACATATCTTACCATTGCCCTCCCCACACCCCACTCCCATATATGCCCCCACCCCCCAGGGTTTTGCATCCATTGGTTATGCTTATATGCATGCATACATGTCCTTTGATTGATCTCTTATCTCCCCCACCTCTCCCTAACCTTCCCCTTGTAATTTGAGAGTCTGTTTGATGCTTTACTGTCTCTGTATCTATCTTTTTGTTCAAGTTTATAATGTTCTTTATTATCCATAAATGAGTGAGATCATGTGGTATTTTTCTTTCATTGACTGACTTATTTCACTTAACATAATGTTCTCCAATTCCTCCCAGGTTGCTGCAAATGATGAGAATTCCTTCTTTTTTATGGCAGCATAGTATTCCATTGTGTAGATGTACCACAGTTTTCTGATCCAGTCATCTGCTGACGGGCACCTAGGCTGTTTCCAAATCTTAGCTATGGTGAATTGTGCTGTATGAACATAGGGGTGCATATATCCTTTCTAATTGGTGTTTCTAGTTTCTTCGGATATATTCCCAGGAGTGGGATTACTGGATCAAATGGGAGTTCCATTTTCAGTTTTTTGAGGAATCTCCATACTGTTCTCCACAGTGGCTGCACCAGTCTGCAATCCCACCAGCAGTGCATGAGGGTTCCTTTTTCTCCGCATCCTCGCCAACACTTGTCGTTTGTTGATTTGTTGATGATAGCCATTCTGACAGGTGTGAGATGGTACCGCATTGTTGTTTTGATTTGCATCTCTCGGATAATTAGTGACGTTGAGCATGTTTTCATGTGTCTCTTGGCCTTCCTTCTGTCTTCTTTTGAATAGATTCTATTTAGGTCTGTTGCCCATTTTTTTATTGGATCATGTATCTTCCTTTTATTAAGTTGTATAAGCTGCCTGTAGATGTTGGAGATTAAACCTTTATCAGTGATGCCGTTTGCAAATATGTTCTCCCATGCAGTGGGCCTTCTTGTTGTTTTGTTGATGGTTTCTTTTGCTGTGAAAAAGCTTTTTATTTTGATGTAGTCCCATTTGTTAATTTTCTCTTTAGCTTCCATTGCCCTAGGGGCAGTGTCAGTGAAGAATTTCTTTTGGCATATGTCTGACATTTTGCTGCCTGTGGATTGCTCTAGTATTTTTATGGTTTCCCGTCTTATGTTTAAGTCCTGTATCCATTTTGAGTTTATTTTTGTGTATGGCGTAAGTTGGTGATCAAGCTTCATTTTTTTGCATGTATCTGTCCAATTTTCCCAACACCATTTATTGAAGAGACTATCTTTATTCCATTGTATGTTCATGCCTCCTTTGTCAAATATTAATTGAGCATAGTGGTTTGGGTCAATATCTGGATTCTCTATTCTGTTCCATTGATCTATGTGTCTGTTCTTGTGCCAGTACCAGGCTGTTTTGAGAACAGTGGCTTTGTAATACAGCTTGAAATCTGGTATTGAGATCCCTCCTACTTTATTCTTCTTTCTCAGGATTGCTGTGGCTATTCGGGGTCTTTTTTTATTCCAGATGAATTTTTGGAGAGTTCTTTCAAGGTCTGTGAAATATGCCGTTGGTATTTTAATGGGGAGTGCATTGAATCTATAGATTGCTTTGGGTAGTATGGACATTTTAATGATGTTGATTCTACCAATCCATGAACATGGTATGTTCTTCCATCTGTTTACGTCTTCCTCTATCTCTTTTTTCAGTGTCCTGTAGTTTTCCGTGTATAGGTCTTTTACCTCCTTAGTTAAGTTTATTCCTAGGTATCTTAATTTTTTTGGTGCGATGGTAAATGGGATTACCTTTTTAGTCTCTCTGTCTGTAAGTTCACTATTGGTGTATAGAAAGGCCATAGATTTCTTGGCGTTAATTTTGTATCCTGCTACATTGCCGAATTCATTTATTAAGTCTATTAGTTTTTTGACGGAGTCTTTCGGATTTTTTATGTACAATATCATGTCGTCTGCAAATAAAGACAGCTTTACTTGTTCTTTTCCAATTTGGATGCCTTTTATTTCTTCTTCTTGTCTAATTGCAATGGCTAATACTTCCAGTACTATGTCAAACAGGAGTGGTGAGAGTGGGCATCCCTGTCTTGTTCCTGTTCTTAGGGGAAATGTTTTTAGTTTTTGTCCATTGAGTATGATGTTTGCTGTGGGTTTATCGTATATAGCTTTTATTATGTTGAGGTATGAGCCATCTATTCCCACCTTGTTGAGAGTTTTTATCAAGAAAGGGTGTTGGATTTTGTCAAATGCTTTTTCTGCATCAATGGATATGACTATGTGATTTTTATCTTTCAATTTGTTTATGTGATGTATCACGTTTATTGATTTGCGGATATTGTACCATCCTTGCATTCCTGGGATAAATCCTACTTGGTCATGGTGTATGATCTTTCTGATGTACTGCTGGAGCCGATTTGCTAGAATTTTGTTGAGGATTTTGGCATCTATGTTCATGAGGGATATTGGTCTGTAATTCTCTTTCATTGTGTTGTCTTTATCTGGTTTTGGTATTAGGGTGATGCTGGCTTCATAGAAGGAGCTTGGAAGTGTTCCTTCCACTTGAATTTTTTGGAATAGTCTGAGGAGGATAGGTTTTAGTTCTTCCTTGAATGTTTGGTAAAACTCTCCTGTGAAGCCATCAGGCCCCAGGCTTTTGTTTGCCGGAAGCTTTTTGATGACTGCTTCAATTTCGTCTATAGTTATTGGCCTATTGAGCTGTTTAGAGTCTTCTTGATTGATTTTTGGAAGGTTATATTTTTCTAGGAATATGTCCATTTCCTCCAGGTTGTCCAGTTTGTTGGAATAGAGTTGTTCGTAGTATTTTGTAACAATCCTTTGTATCTCAGCGGGGTCTGTTGTTATTTCACCTCTTTCATTTCTGATTTTGTTTATTTGGGTCCTCTCTCTTTGCTTCTTGGTGAGCCTGGCTAGAGGTCCATCAATCTTGTTTATCCTTTCAAAGAACCAGCTCTTGGTTTTGTTGATCTTATGTATTGTTTCTTTGGTCTCTATGTCATTTATCTCCGCTCTGATCTTTGTTATTTCCTTCCTTCTGATTACACTGGGCTTTTCTTGCTGCTCTTTTTCTAGCTCTTTGAGTTGTAGGGTTAAGTAATTTATTACCATTGTTTCTTGTTTTTTGCAATAGGCCTGTAGAGCTATGAACTTCCCTCTCAAGACTGCTTTCGCTGTGTCCCATAGATTTTGGATTGTTGTGTTTTCATTGTCATTTGTTGCCATGATGTTTTTTATTTCTTCCTTGATCTCTCTGGTGACCCAGTCCTTGTTTAATAGCATGCTGTTTAGTCTCCATGTGTTTGATTTCTTTGGATTGTATTTATTGTAGTTGATTTCCAGTTTTATGCCACTGTGATCTGAGAAGATGCTTGATATAATTTCTATCTTCTTGAATTTGAAGAGACTTTGCCTGTGACCCAGCATATGGTCTATCTTTGAAAATGACCCATGTGCACTTGAGAAGAATGTATATTCTGTGGCTTTGGGGTGAAATGTTCTGAAGATGTCAATTAATTCCATCTGGTCTAGTGAGTCATTTAGGATTGCTGTTTCTTTGCTGATTTTTTGTTTAGAGGATTTGTCCAGTGGTGATAGTGGGGTATTAAAGTCTCCTACTATGATTGTGTTGCTATTAATCTCTCCCTTGATATCCTCCAGGAGTTTTTTTATGTATTTGGGTGCTCCTATATTGGGAGCGTATATGTTTACCAGAATTATTTCTTCTTGTTGGATTTCTCCCTTTAGTATTATGAAGTGGACTTTCTTATCTCTTGTTATGGCATTTACTTTGAGGTCTATTTTGTCAGATATAAGTATTGCTACCCCAGCTTTTTTTTCATTTCCATTTGCCTGAAAGATATTTTTCCATCCCTTCACTTTCAATCTGTGTGAGTCTCTTGTTCTGAGGTGGGTCTCTTGTAGACAGCATATATATGGGTCGTGTTTTTTTTATCCATTCAGCTACTCGATGTCTTTTTTTTTTTTTTTTTTTTTTTAATTTCTTTATTGATGAAGGTATCACATATTTGTCCTCGTCCCCCCATTCCCATCCCACACCCCTCCCCACACATGCCCCCACCCCCCTGTTGTCCTTAACCGCTGGTTAGGCTCATATGCCTGCACGCAAGTCCTTTGGTTGGTCTCCCCCTTTACCCCCACCCTTCCCTACCCTCCCCCTGAGGCCCGACAGTCTGATCCATGCCTCCTTGTTTCTGGGTCTGTTCTTGTTCATCAGTCTATGTTGTTCATTATTTCCCCTAGATGAGTGAGATCATGTGCTATTAGAAATACACTTATAAGAACCGAAAATGAGACAAGCAATAATGGTTATGGTGACAGGCAAATGAATCAGTGTGTAGTGAGTTTTTTTTCTGGGCCAACAGTTCTTTTGAGACCCAATTTCAATGTCCAACAGTTCCTTATGTGTACATGTCAGCACTGACATTTCAGTTCTGGATGGTGGACAAATGGTGGTAATGCAGGTCCGACTCTGTCCGGTTTGGTCCTGGGCAATCTGCAGTGATGCACAGCTGCTAACTGCTAGTATGGGAAGGCCACATCAGCGTCTTCCGTCTCTGGACTGCTTCTCTTCTGTCTTCATGGCTGGAGTAGTCCTGTCGATTCCTCTCTTGCTGGAATCCACATGGTCTCGGAGTTGTTTTCTGAAAATATACAAACATATTCTCGACCAAAGGTTAATAAAGGAATATTTTCTATAAATTTGACTGGGGATCCTTTTTCAATTTTTGCCCAAATGATTTTCCTCTGGCTTGTTTTGTCACCTTGTGTGTTTTTCATGGGTGTCTTGCTTTTAGCCTTACAATTAATTTTCTAACGTATTAATTTTCTAGATGTAATTTACTTACAGGATATTTTTCCTTACATGATATTCCTCTACTATCCCCTCCTTTTTTGATTTAAATGTTAGGAGGCTTTTGAAAATTTTATAATGTATTCTTGGTGGCTTTTAAATTTTAATTTTTTGCACTATAATATAGCTGTTTTAGGTTCATTATATGGTGCACACTTTTATCATGAGATGAAGTACCAATAAAAATTTTAGTTGACTCTTTAGGAACACCTTTTTGTCTGGTACAATTAATTTTTCTAGAATATTCACTTGTTTCAACTAGCCAATTTAAATTTGTCTGAAAACTTGACTACTATTTTACTGTCAAATTTATTACTCTAACAATAATCTTGTTTTACCCTGTAAATATTGGTGGAAGGGATTATTTGCCTTCTTGAGTAGGTCCTGAGCATTCCTGGTGGTAGGCTGGATTTAGATATCGTAAACCCCCTTCCCCACACCATGGGTACAGGGCAACTCAAACAATTCTTGTTGGAGTGAGAGGGCAGCTGCTGTCGGCCAAGTCTCTGTCGGTCACCTGGGTCCTGATCTGAGCTGGGCATGGGAAGCACAAAGCAGCCATGGGGGCAGGAGACCTCCCTCAGAAGGGGCTAGGATTCAGGCCCCTGCAATGTTGGGGGGGTGAGGGTCTGTGCCCCACCTCTGTTGATCCCCAAATTCTCTCCTGATGGCCCCTCTGCGACTGTGCCTGTCTTAGGTTGTTCCTTCCTTGAGGAATCTTACCCGTCATTGACTAACCAGCCATCCTCCGGGGCCAAGCAGGGTGACGTGAGGTTCAGTTTTGTCTCCTTGGTAGCCTATGCCCCCGTGGCCTCCATGCCCAGCACCTGCCTTGGGATCCCCTCGCCTGCTGGCGGGGCCCCAGCACTGATCACATATCTTTTGGAACCCGGGTTTCTTCTCCAGGGAGGGCTCAGTTCGCCCTACTGGGTGATAGACAGATCCATGGCACCAGTCGTCACGAGACTTCAACCTCGACATGAACTGATAGCTCATGCAACAGCTGTGAGCAATTGAATTGTGAGAAGAGGGTCTCTCTTGGCCTAAAGGGTAAGAGGGACCCATATAGAATGCTCAGGTGCCCTCCCAGGAGGCCCTCTACCCAATGAAAAGGGTTAAATCCTTACATGTCCTTTTTAAATTGCTGCCAGACATTCAAAGAATTAGTTTGTATGTTTGCTTGGGATAATTGTATATTATGCTGTAGTAATTCTAAAGTATCAAGAGATGTGTTAAGTTTGTCTCCAAGCACCAAACATATGCCTTTTTTTATTTTATTTATTTTTTATCCCCAAGGGTGCGAGGAACTATTATAAGTACAGGGGGTGTTCCAAATCTGGGAATAATTTTTAATGACAGTGTAGGATAATATCATGTAAGGATATTCTTTGTTCTAGTCCATGGGAATTCCCTTTCAGACTGGCTGTCCATTTCTTTTTATATAGACAAGGTCTTAGTTACATTTTCTGCACCTCCACCGGGGGCATGTAATGATAGTAGTGACACCCTTTCTTTGGTGTCCACACAAGCCAGAAACCTCGCTTTAATTGTACACACAAAGGGGCATTGTTTTGATTTCGTATCATACAAAAGGGAAGCTGGGTGGGGACCCCTATGTATTTATACTTTCTTGCCCCACCCATGGACCTCCTTGATGTCCAGCGTGTTTGGTATTATTGGTACCTATATTAGTCAGAGGATCAGCCCAGTAAGGGGTCTTACCCATGAAGGGTCAGGAGCGTAAGATCAAAATACTTACCCTCTTGTCCCCGGTAAAATTACCGTACATCTGATGATTGCTAGCGTGGCTAGAGAGGCGTTCTCAGGCATTTTTGGGTTTCTGGTTACCTCACAATTTCTTCCCTGCGGTTTGACGTTCTGATTGATGTTTCTCTGTTTCTGGATCTATTTTCCCCCCCATCGGTTTATGTTGTTCATTATATTCCACAAATGAGTGAGATCATGTGATATTTATCTTTCTCTGCCTGGCTTATTTCACTAAGCATAATGTTCTCCATCTCCATCCATATTGTTGCAAATGGTAAGAGCTCCTTCTTTTTTACCGCAGCGTAGTATTCCATTGTGTAGATGTACCACAGTTTTTTAATCCACTCATCTGCTGATGGGCACTTAGGCTGTTTCCAAATCTTAGCTATGGTGAATTGTGCTGCTATGAACATACGGGTGCATATATCTTTTCTGATTGATGTTTCCAGTTTCTTGGGATATATTCCTAGAAGTGGGATCACTGGGTCAAATGGGAGTTCTATTTTTAGTTTTTTAAGGAAACTCCATACTGTTCTCCACAGTGGTTGCACCAGTCTGCATTCCCACCAGCAGTGCACGAGGGTTCCTTTTTCTCCACATCCTCTCCAGCACTTGTCATTTGTTGACTTGTTGATAATGGCCATTCTGACAGGTGTGAGATGGTACCGCATTGTTGTTTTGATTTGCATCTCTCTAATGATTAGTGATTTAGAGCAGGTTTTCATATGTCTCTTGGCCTTCCTTCTGTCTTCTTTCGAAAAGTGTCTATTTAGATCAGTTGCCCATTTTTTGATTGGGTTGTTTATCTTCTTTTTGTTAAGCTGCATGAGTTCCCTGTAAATGTTGGAGATTAAACCCTTATCGTTGATATCATTGGCAAATATGTTCTCCCATGTAGTGGGCTTTCTTGTTGTTTTATTGATGGTTTCCTTTGCTGTAAAAAAGCTTTTTATTTTGATGTAGTCCCATTTGTTTATTTTCTCTTTAGCTTCCATTGCCCTAGGAGCAGTATCAGCAAAGAAGTTCTTTTGGCATATGTCAGAGATTTTTTTGCCTGTAGATTCCTCTAGTATTTTTATGGTTTCCTGTCTTATGTTTAAGTCCTTGATCCATTTTGAGTTTATTTTTGTGTATGGTGTAAGATGGTGGTCTAGTTTCATTTTTTTGCATGTATCTGTCCAATTTTCCCAACACCATTTGTTGAAGAGACTGTCTTGACTCCATTGTATGTTCATGCCTCCTTTGTCAAATATTAATTGAGCATAGTGATTTGGATCAATTTCTGGGTTCTCTATTCTATTCCATTGATCTATATGTCTGTTCTTGTGCCAATACCAGGCAGTTTTGAGAACAGTGGCTTTGTAATACAGCTTGAAATCTGGTATGGAGATCCCACCTACTTTGTTCTTCTTTCTCAGGATTGCTGTGGCTATTCGGGGTCTTTTTTTTATTCCAGATGAATTTTTGGAGAGTTCTTTCAAGGTCTGTGAAGTATGCCGTTGGTATTTTAATGGGAAGTGCATTGAAATTATAGATTGCTTTGGGTAATATGGACATTTTGATGATGTTGATTCTACCAATCCATGAACATGGTATGTTCTTCCATCTGTTTATGTCTTCCTCTATCTCTTTTTTCAGTGTTGTGTAGTTTTCCGCATATAGGTCTTTTACCTCCTTAGTTAAGTTTATTCCTAGGTATCTTAATTTTTTTGGTGCGATGGTAAATGGGATTGCTTTTTTAGTCTCTCTTTCTGTAAGTTCATTATTGGTGTATAGAAATGCCATAGATTTCTTAGCATTTATTTTGTATCCTGCTACTCTGCCAAATTCATTTATTAAGTCTAGTAGTTTTTTGATGGAGTCTTTAGGGTTTTCTATGTACAGTATCATGTCATCTGCAAATAAGGACAGTTTTACTTCTTCTTTTCCAATTTGGATGCCTTTTATTTCTTCTTCTTGTCTGATTGCAATGGCTAGTATTTCCAACACTATGTTGAACAGGAGTGGTGAGAGTGGGCATCCCTGTCTTGTTCCTGTTCTTAGGGGAAATGGTTTTAGTTTTTGCCCATTGAGTATGATGTTGGCTGTGGGTTTGTCATATATGGTTTTTATTATGTTGAGGTATGATCCTTCTATTCCCAGCTTGCTGAGAGTTTTTATCAGGAAAGGGTGTTGGATTTTGTCAAATGCTTTTTCTGCATCAATTGATATGACTATATGGTTTTTATCTCTCAATTTGTTTATGTGATGTATCACGTTTATTGATTTGCGAATATTGTACCATCCTTGCATCCCAGGGATAAATCCTACTTGGTCGTGGTGTATGATCTTTCTGATGTATTGCTGGATCCGATTTGCTAGAATTTTGTTGAGGATTTTGGCATCTATGTTCATGAGGGATATTGGCCTGTAATTCTCCTTCATTGTGTTATCTTTACCTGGTTTTGGTATTAGGGTGATGCTGGCTTCATAGAAGGAGCTTGGAAGTGTTCCTTCTTCTTGAATTTTCTGGAATAGTCTGAGGAGGATAGGTTTTAGCTCTTCCTTGAATGTTTTATAAAACTCCCCTGTGAAGCCGTCTGGCCCCGGGCTTTTGTTTGCTGGAAGCTTTTTGATAACTTCTTCTATTTCTTCCATAGTTATCAGCCTATTGAGATTTTTAGTCTCTTCCTGAGTAAGTTTTGGAAGGTTGTGTTTTTCTAGGAATGAGTCCATTTCCTCCAGGTTGTCTAGTTTGTTGGAGTAGAGTTGTTCATAGTATTTTTTGACAATCCTTTGTATTTCTGTGGGGTCTGTTGTTATTTCACCTCTTTCATTTCTGATTTTGTTTATTTGGGTCCTCTCTCTTTGTTTCTTGGTGAGCCTGGCTAGAGGTTCATCAATCTTGTTTATCCTTTCAAAGAACCAGCTCTTGGTTTTGTTGATCTTGTGTATTGTTTTTTTGGTCTCTATGTCATTTATTTCTGCTCTGATCTTTATTATTTCCTTTCTTCTGCTCACTGTGGGCTTTTCTTGTTGCTCCCTTTCTAATTCTTTGAGTTGTTGAGATAGATGATCTATTACCATTTTTTCTTGTTTTTTGAGGTAGGCCTGTAGAGCTATACATTTGCCTCTCAGGACTGCTTTCATTGTGTCCCATAGGATTTGCAATGTTGTGTTTTTATTGTCATTCGTCTCCAGGATGTTTTTAATTTCTTCTTTGATCTCATTGATGACCCAATCATTGTTTAGTAGCATGCTATTCAGTTTCCAAGTGTTTGAGTTTTTTGGAATGTTTTTATTGTAGTTTATTTCTAATATTATGCCATTGTGGTCTGAGAAAATGCTTGATATGATTTCAATCTTTTTGAATTTGGGGAGACTTTGCTTGTTACCCAATACGTGGTCTATTTTTGAGAATGTCCCATGTGCACTTGAGAAGAACGTATATTCCATGGCTTTGGGGTGAAATACTCTGAAGATGTCAATTAGGTCCATCTGATCTAGTGTGTCATTTAGAATTGCTGTTTCTTTGCTGATTTTTTGTCCAGAGGATTTATCCATTGATGTCAGTGGTGTGTTAAAGTCCCCTACTATGATTGTATTGATGTCGATCTCTCCCTTGATATCTTCCAGCAGATTTTTTATGTATTTGGGCGCTCCTGCGTTGGGTGCATATACGTTTACCAGAGTTATATCTTCTTGCTGGATTGCTCCCTTTAGTATTATGTAGTGGCCTTCCTTATCTCTTATTAAGGCCTTTACTTTGAGGTCTATTTTATCTGATATAAGTATTGCAACCCCAGCTTTTTTCTCATTTCCATTTGCCTGAAAAATGTTTTTCCATCCCTTCACTCTCAGTCTGTGTGAGTCTTTTGCTCTAAGGTGGGTCTCTTGTAGACAGCAAATATATGGGTCATGTTTTCTTATCCATTCAGCTACTCTATGTCTTTTGATTGGTGCATTTAATCCATTTACGTTTACTGTTATTATTGATAAGTATCTGTTTGTTGACATATTTTTCCTTAGTGTTTGTGTTTCTTCTTGCCTTTCTCTTTCTTCTTTTTACAGCAGCCCCTTTAGCATTTCTTGCATTGCTGGTTTGGTAGTGATGAACTCTCTTAGCCCTTTTTTGTCTGTGAAGCTTCTGATTCCACCTTCAATTTTGAATGATAGCCTTGCTGGGTATAGTATTCTTGGATTCAGTCCCTTGTTTTGCATCACTTTGTATATTTCATTCCATTCCCTTCTGGCCTGGTGTGTTTCTGTTGAGAAATCAGTTGATATTCTGATAGGAGATCCCTTGTAGGTAACTTTCTGTTTCTCTCTGGCAGCCTTTAAGATTCTTGCTTTGTCGTTGGTGTTCGTCAATTTAATTATGATGTGTCTTGGTGTCGGTCTTTTGGGGTTGAACTTGTTTGGGACTCTGTGTACTTCTTGGACTTGGATAGTTTTTTTCTTGCCAATATCAGGGAAGTTTTCTGTCATTATTTCTTCTAACAGGTTTTCTATTCCTTGCTTCTCTTCCTCTCCTTCTTTTATCCCTATTATTCGAAGGTTGTTTCGTTTTGCGTTGTCCCGAAGCTCCCTTAGGCTCTCCTCTTGCTTTTTAAGTCTTCTTTCCATTTGCTGCTGTGTTTGTGTGTTTTTTCCTACCTTGTCTTCTAATTCGCTGATGCGGTCCTCAGCCTCTTCTACTCTACTCTTTAAGCCTTCCATTGTGTTCTTTATTTCAGCTATGTCGTTCTTCATCTCCTCTTGGTTTCTTTTCATGTTGGTGACATTTTCATTCAGCTCCTTATAGCTCTCATTGAGTTGTGTGTATTTCTCATCCATCCGTTTGAACATCCTTATAACGAATACTCTGAATTCTTTCTCTGTTAAGCTGCTAGCCTCAAGTTCATTTAACTCGCTTTCTGGTGTTTCTTCCTGTTCCTTCCTTTGAGAATTTCCTTTCTGTCTTCCCATGTTTTCCTGTAATGTTTTAATTGTAGTTCCAATTGCTTTGCTACCCAGGATCTTTTGGTGATGGTGCTACTGGTATAATCTCTCAGTTCTCCTGGGCTTGGCAATCTAGTGTAGCTCCCTACTTGAGCTACTTGGGTTCTCTTGATGTAGGCCTGGAAGCTTGAGAGGCACAACTATGGTGTCTAAAAGTCAGCAGCTATGGAGTGGGGTGTCCCAGTTTTTGCTGTCTTGCACCCTTAGTTGAAATCGCGCGTGTCCAGTGGGAACTCACAGTGGCACCCAGGAACCGTCTGTTGGGAGAGCTCCCAGTGGCTCCCACTAGCACCCTGTGTGTAGATGGGCTCAGGGTGCCTGCCTATTGTAAATTCCCTTCTGTGAAGGTGTGTTTGCAGGTGCACAGCTCTGACGCACTTTGAGGGACTTTGGCACTGAAGTTAAACAGCTAGGGTGTATGTGGGAAGTTATTCAGGAGAAAGGAATTCAGAGTTTTTGCTGTGGGGCAGCGCGTCCTTGGCTGTACAGAATAACTCCCAGCAGGGGCTCACAGCAGCTCCCCAGAGAACACTGTGGATATATGGGCTCGGGGCGCCTTCCTTTGCTGTGGCTGAGGGTTTGCCAGCCCTGGAGTGTGCGCGAACTGGTGGCGCACCCGCTGGCGCACACCTCTGACGCAATTTGAGAGACTCTGGCACTGAAGTTAAACAGCTAGGGTGTATGTGGGAAGGTATTTGGGAGATAGGAGCTCAGATTCTCTGCTGTGGGGCAGCGCACCCTTGCCCGCACAGAATCACGCCCAGCAGGGGCTCAGAGCAGCTTTCCAGAGAACCTTGTGGATATATGGGCTCAGGGTGCCTTCCCCAGCCGTGGCCGTGAGTTTGCCAGCCCTTGGGTGTGCGCGAACTGGTGGCTAGCCCGCCGGCGCACACCTCTGACGCAATTTGAGAGACTCTGGCACTGAAGTTAAACAGCTAGGGTGTATGTGGGAAGGTATTTGGGAGATAGGAGCTCAGATTCTCTGCTGTGGGGCAGCGCGCCCTTGCCCGCACAGAATCACGCCCAGCAGGGGCTCAGAGCAGCTTTCCAGAGAACCTTGTGGATATATGGGCTCAGGGTGCCTTCCCCAGCCTTGGCCGTGAGTTTGCCAGCCCTTGGGTGTGCGCGAACTGGTGGCTAGCCTGCCGGCGCACACCTCTGACGCAATTTGAGAGACTCTGGCACTGAAGTTAAACAGCTAGGGTGTATGTGGGAAGGTATTTGGGAGAAAGGAGTTCAGATTTTCTGCTGTGGGGCAGCGCGCCCTTGCCCGCACAGAATCACGTCCAGCAGGGGCCCAGAGCAGCTTTCCAGAGAACCCTGTGGATATATGGGCTCAGGGCGCCTTCCCCCCGCTGTGGCCGCGAGCTTG